>NC_073627.1:71044267-72294267 GCF_029407905.1 Bubalus kerabau
AAGTGCAATTTGTGGTCTGTTAGATTTTCTTCTTGGAGAAGGAAATGGCAACTCACTCCAGTGCTCTTGCCTGGAGAATCCCAGGGACAGGGGAGCCTGGTGGGCTGCCATCTATGGGGTTGCACAGAGTCGGATACGACTGATGTGACTTAGCAGACTTAGCAGAGCAGCAGATTTTCTTCTAATAAAGTGTAGAGTTTTATTTCCTTTACTATGAACTCACTGCTGATGCAAATACATGGAAATTATTCTTGCCCTTTTCATGCCCAAGAAGACAGACAATCGGGAGATATAGAATCCAAGCTATTTTGTTTCAAACAAATGAATTAAATATTTTGACTAGTTGAGCAAATTCATCTGCTTCTCCTGTTTAACCTTTCCTCCTGCCTACACTCCTGTCGAATTTATGTTTTGTAGAAAGCTATCTCAGTCGCATTGACAGAGCGAAATAATAAAGTGCCTCAAAAACTCTGAGAGCTATGCAAATGTTAATATGATTAATTGTTAATAACTTTGTTAAGCTTGTCTGTGGGAAACTGAGGCTTTTTTTTTTTTAAAGATATTACACATTGACATTCCTGCCTTATGCACTTGGTAATTCTATTCTTACCTGATACCAAAACACTGACGTTTATACTCTAATTTTATTTAAGGTAGCTGTGCTCGTGAGCTGTCTTCATTCTACATGTTAAAGGCTCTTTCTGATGCTCTTGTTTAGAATATGGAGCTATAATTTATCAAATAGTTGCTATTAATATTTTCAAATTATGCTACAGAGTTCTTTTCTAATTTCTGTTTCTATAAATCGTGACCCATGGGTTTCAGTTAACACTGACTAGAAGTGTAAGGAGCTGCTCATAAGAATATTATTCATAAGAATAATATTCATAAGAATATTAGAATAATCTATATATGATGTACATGGGGCTTTCCAGGTGGCATTAGTGGTAAAGAACCCACCTGAAAATGCACAGGTTCTATCCCTGGGTCAGGAAGATCCCCTGGCAACCCACTCCAGTATTCTTGCCTGGGGAATCCCATGTACAGAGGACCTTGGCAGGCTACGGTCCACAGGGTTGCAAAGAGTTGGACACAACTGAAGCAACTTAGCACAGCATAGCACATAAATGATGTATGCACATGTATGTGTAAATCACATAAGTGCACCATGAACTTTGGTGCTTTATCCTAGTTTCTATTAGCACATGTGTGCTGGTTCCACACAACACCATCCAAAAACACAGGTCACGGTCACTGACACTCGCTCCTTTCCCCTCTTGGACTGCCCAAAGCACATCTCATTTCTCAGAGTATGGTATGGCAGCCGTAGAGCTAACCCTGCATGCAGGAAGCACATTTTAAATTGGTTTCGGATAACCCACAATGGACGTGCTGCTGCTTTTGCATACAGAAAGTATTGCTTTCTAACTGGCCTGAAAGTTTCTGCTCTTGGAAGCCACTTTCTGTGAGGTCAGAGATTTTCCTCATTAACTTTAAAAATAAATGGTGTTCTGATACCTAGTTTCTTCTTTCTCTTCTAAACATACACACATATATGTCTGAACATAGACGTACATCTGAACACAGACACATTTAAACACACACATCTAAACACACACACACACACTGCACTCTGGAATTTTCTGAGCGATGGGGGCACAGCTGATTGTTGTTTGAGGCCCTACTGACCACAGGAGACAAAACTGGAATTATTGTAGAGGTTGGGGTAACTTAGGTCACCCCAGCTTGCACAGCAGTTTGGAGGGATGCCTCCAGAAACTGGACACGAGGTCATCGTTGCTCCAGGCTCCCCCTGAGCAGAGCAGCAGCACCTTTGAACCCCTGCTCCTCCTCAATAGCCTGTGGGGGTGGTTCCCACCGCTTGTGGGAACCTCCCTGCGTGCTGAGGCCTGGTTTGGTAAATGAGGTCCCTCCCACTAATGTAACTTCATTTCCCCTCAAAGCTCCACCACCAAGTTATAGAAGGATACAGTTTGCCTGGTAAAAAATTACAAACCCAGATTGCTTGTTTCGTTTTTCCACAACCCTCCACCTCCAACCAGGGATTTAGAGTAAGTTCCCTGGAGGTTAGGAAGAGAAATGTTCATGAAGGTGCCATGAGGTACCCCATAGCAGCCCAGCCTGGTGACAGACCATGCCAGGGAGACCTTCTCTCCAGGGTGAGTTTCCTGCCTGTCTGGAGAACTGGCATGAAGATTAAGTGGGGGGTGGGGGTGGGGGGAGTGGTACCCTGTCCCACTGGAGCAGCTGAGTTTTGGAGCTAATGGTCTTTTCAGAGTTTGGTCATTATCCTGACCAAACCCTGAACTTGCTAGACTGAAGAAAGAGCCCGGAGTCAGCAGCTGAGACATCAGTCGTTCCATGGATGGGGGAGCTAACACACCACTAGCCAGCTCCTGGGGTGTCAGACATCCCACCTCAGGCGGCAGATGGTGGGCAGAGCAAGGTGGCAGGCTTCACTGGGGCGGGCAGGGGAAGACTGAGGTTGGCAGTCATAGGAGGGATTGAAATGAGGTGGGCTCATCAGTTACCTGAGGACTTCCCTGGTGGTTCAGATGGTAAAGCATCTGTCTACAATGCGGGAGACCCGGGTTCGATCCCTGGGTCGGGAAGATCCCCTGGAGAAGGAAATGGCAACCCACTCCAGTATTCTGGCCTGGAAAATCCCATGGACAGAGGAGCCTGGTAGGCTATGGTCCATGGGGTTGCAAAGACACGACTGAGCGACTTCACTTTCATCAGTTACCAGGGAAACCAGCAGAGGAGCACACCCCTCACAGCCCCTTTGATCAACTGTCTCAGTGGCGATGTTCTGATACAAAGATTAGAGCAACCTCTAGCCGGGCCCGGGTGGGTACACAGGCATTTACTGATCAGGCCCAGTGATGAGCAGGGGAGGTCAGCCAGGTGAGTGGGTGTAAGAGAGGCGGGATGGGTGGGGCAGAGCTGTCCTGGGGGCCTGGCGGTGTACTCGGGCAGTCCTGACGGCTCCTGCCCGGGCGGCAGGTCCCCGGGAGTCAGCGCAGTATGTTTTCTCAAGTGGGGGCCATGCGGGGAGCAACAAGAAGGACTTACAGGATTCCCGGGAGGCACTTCTTAGTCACCTTTGCTCACTTTAAGACAGATATGTAAGAAATGCACTTAGTATCAGATAGAATTACTCTTTCATCATCCTTGCAACATGTAAGGTGAACAATGCTAAACTGTAGAAAGGCCAAAGTAATTCCATGGGTTAAAATGATATAAAAATAGTTTAACTTCAGTAATATCATCCAGTTCACTGCTGGGGAATGGCCACGGTTTTGCTTTCCTCATCCCAAAATCCTAGAGGGAGTGTCCGCAGCCCCAAATGTAGCTAATGTGGAGAAGATTGCCATTTTTAGTTACCTCAGTAACTCCTTTCAGGGGCTTCTCAGGTGGCCTTAGTGGTAAAGAACAGGCCTGCCAATGCAGGAGATCTGGGTTGGATCCCTGGGTGGGGAAAATCCCCTGGAGGAGGAAATGGCAACCCTAGAGGAGGAAATGGTATTCTTAGCTAGGAAATCCCATGGACAGAGGAGCCTGGCAGGCTACAGTCCACAGGGTCACAAAGAGTTGGACAGGACTGAAGCGACTTAGCACACACGCAACTCCTTTTAGAAGGAGCACTGCCATTTCGATCAAAAGGAAAACATCCACACCTTCTCCAGAATGGCAAGCCCCGGCAGGCACGTAACTGGCAGAAAGGGCTCTGGAGAAAGATGTGAACATCTGTGCTCCGTGTTCCTAGGACTGTCCCTGCAGAGGAAGGGGCTGGGGTGGGGGGGTCTTCAAAGACGCTTGCCTCGTCTTCAGTGAGGCGGGAGCTCCCCCTAGAGGCGGATGGACTCAGTGCAGCCCTGCCGGGGCTTCTCTCAGTGAGGGGAGTAGGAGGGGGCTTCAGGAAGGCAGAGAACTCCTTCCTGAAAGTAACATGGAGGTTCTTATTGAAATCCAAGGAGAGTTTGTGCTGAGCAAGAGATGGAGCCTCCTAGATTAGGGTTTGGCCGGTCCTGTCCCTCCTTTTTTGAAGAAAGTAGGGAAAACCACTGGACCATTCAGGTATGACCTAAATCAAATCCCTTACAATTATACACTGGAAGTGACAAATAGATTTAAGGGCCTAGATCTGATAGACAGAGCGCCTGATGAACTATGGACGGAGGTTCATGACATTGTACAGGAGACAGGGATCAAGAACATCCCCAAGAAAAAGAAATGCAAAAAAGCAAAATGGCTATCTGAGGAGGCCTTACAAATAGCTGTGAAAAGAAGAGAAGCGAAAAGCAAAGGAGAAAAGGAAAGATATACCCATCTGAATGCAGAGTTCCAAAGAATAGCAAGGAGAGATAAGAAAGCCTTCCTCAGTGATCAATGCAAAGAAATAGAGGAAAACAACAGAATGGGAAAGACTAGAGATCTCCTCAAGAAAATTAGAGATACCAAGGGAACATTTCATGCAAAGATGGGCTCAATAAAGGACAGAAATGGTATGGACTTATCAGAAGGAGAAGATATTAAGAAGACGTGGCAAGAATACACAAAAGAACTGTACAAAAAAGATCTTCATGACCCAGATAATCAGGATGGTATGATCACTCATCTAGAGCCAGACATCCTGGAATGTGAAGTCAAGTGGATCTTAGGAAGCATCACTATGAACAAAGCTAGTGGAGGTGATAGAATTCCAGATGAGCTATTTCAAATCCTGAAAGATGATGCTGTGAAAGTGCTGCACTCAATATGCCAGCAAATTTGGAAAACTCAGCAGTGGCCACGGGACTGGAAAAGGTCAGTTTTCATTCCAATCCCAAAGAAAAGCAATGCCAAAGAATGCGCAAACTACCTCACAATTGCACTCATCTCACACGCTAGTAAAGTAATGCTCAAAATTTTCCAAGCCAGGCTTCAGCAATACGTGAACCATGAACTTCCAGATGTTCAAGCTGGTTTTAGAAAAGGCAGAGGAACCAGAGATCAAATTGCCAACATCTGTTGGATCATGGAAAAAGCAAGAGAATTCCAGAAAAACATCTATTTCTGCTTTATTGACTATGCCAAAGCCTTTGACTATGTGGATCACAATAAACTGTGGAAAATTCTTCAAGAGATGGGAATACCAGACCACCTGACCTGCCTCTTGAGAAATCTGTATGCAGGTCAGGAAGCAAGAGTTAGAACTGGACATGGAACAACAGACTGGTTCCAAATAGGAAAAGGAGTATGTCAAGGCTGTATATTGTCACCCTGCTTATATGCAGAGTACATCATGAGAAATGCTGGGCTGGAGGAAGCACAGGCTGGAATCAAGATTGCTGGGAGAAATATCAATAACCTCAGATAGGCAGATGACACCACCCTTATGGCAGAAAGTGAAGAGGAACTAAAGAGCCTCTTGATGAAGGTGAAAGAGGAGAGTGAAAAAGTTGGCTTAAAGCTTAACATTCAAAAAACTAAGATCATGGCATCTGGTCCCATCACTTCATGGGAAATAGATGGGGAAACAGGGGAAACTGGCAGAATTTATTTTTCTGGGCTCCAAAATCCCTGCAGATGGTGACTGCAGCCATGAAATTAAAAGACCCTTGCTCCTTGGAAAAAAAGCTATGACCAACCTAGACAGCATATTGAAAAGCAGAGACATTACTTTGTCAACAAAGGTCCATCTAGTCAAGGCTATGGTTTTTCCAATAGTCATGTATGGATGTGAGAGTTGGACTGTAAAGAAAGCTGAGTGCTGAAGAATTGATGCTTTTGAACTGTGGTGTTGGAGAAGACTCTTGAGAGTCCCTAGGACTGCAAGGAGATCCAGCCAGTCCATCCTAAAGGAGATCAGTCCTGAATATTCATTGGAAGGACTGATGCTGAAGCTGAAACTCCAATACTTTGGTCAGCTGAAGAGCTGACTCATTTGAAAAGACCCTGATGCTGGGAAAGATTGAAGGCAGGAGGAGAAGGGGACAACAGAGGATGAGATGGTTGGATGGCATCACTGACTCAATGGACATGAGTTTGAGTAAGCTCCGGGAATGAGTGATGGACAGGGAGGCCTGGTGTGCTATGGTTCATGGGGCCTCAAAGAGTCAGACACGACCGAGTGACTGAACTGAACTGTTCCTGCGGTGGAGCCTGGGTGTCGCCGGATGGGGGCTGGGGAGAGGCCGCGGGGGGCGGAGGCTGAGGAGAGGGTGTGCTGGGGTCCTGTGCCATCACCGAGGACATGAAGTTTCCAGCCCTGAGATGTTCACTTATACTTATTCCTATGGTATGAGGGAAATATTTCTCAGTTGCTTTATTTATTTATTGGCCATGCCACAAAGTTTGTGGGATCTTAGTTCCCCGACTAGGGATTGAACCCAGACTCTCAGCAGTGAAAGCAGAGTCCCAACCACAGGACCACCAGGGAAGTCCCTCTCAGTCATCTTAAAATGAGGTCTAAACTTGTCTTCTACTCCCACGTGATGAACTGTCGTGGCCATGCTGATCCGTTCTCCTTCGCTGCTGCCGCAGCTGATGAAGACAGAACACTCAGTTAACGCCTTATCCGCTTAGGGAGCGCCTGCTGGGCGTCTGGCAGGGTACTGCGTTCTCCCACACACTGTCCCCCTTCTTAGAGCTATGCTGAAACAGCGCGGGTTTTTTTTTCCCCTCTGTGTTTACAGAGGACAGAACTGAGGCTCAGAAGCAGATAAGTTGAAGGTCGTATAACTAGAAGTTTGGGGTGGTGGGACCCCGCTTCTGGCTTCCACACCCATTGCCTTGTTAGTGATGATAAACTAATGGCCAGGGGGTGTATTGTACATGTGCATGTGTAATAAGTTTGCTTCAGTCGCGTCCAACTGTTTGCAACTGTGTGGACTGTAGCCCGCCAGTTCCTCTGTCCATGCAGATTCTCCAGGCAAGAATACTGGAGTGGGTTGCCGTACCCTCCTCAAGGGGATCTTCCCGACCCAGGGATGGAACCTGTGTCTCTTAGGGCTCCTGCATTGGCAGGCAGGTTCTTTACCACTAGCACCACCTGGGAAGCCCCTCACTGCAGTATATACAGCACATTAACTTTGTTTTTTTTTTTAAGGTGGAAGGAGCTTCGTTTTAAAATGGTTTTTTAATTTATTTATCTATTGGCTGTACTGGGTCTCCGTTGCTGTGTGGCTTTCTCTAGTCGTGGCGAACAAGCGCTATTCTCTAGTTGTCAAGGGGGAGCTGCAGAGCATGAGCTCTAAGTGTGCAGGCTCGGTAGTTGTGGTGCATGGGCTTAGCTGCTCCGAGGCATGTGGGATCTTCCCAGATCAGGGATTGAACCTGTGTCTCTTGCATTGGCAGGGGGGTCCTTTACCACTGAGCCAACAGGGAAGCCTGCACTTTTTTTAAAGAGGAAAACAGAAAGTTAGAAAAAGGTAAAAGGGCAAAGGTTTTTCTCTCATTGCCGCAGAAATCTGTCCTGCTCCTCAGCCACATTTTCTCCATCTCAGCACTATTGGCGGTCTTGGCAGGCGGGCTGTCCTGTGCCTTGTAGGTGGTGAGCAGCATCTCTGGGATCTCTCCACCCGACGCCCATGGCACACACAGCTCCTCCCTGTCCCCAGCCGTGACAACCTGAATGTCCCCAGACCTCACCACATGTGCCCCGTAGAGCAGAATCTCCCCTGGTTGATCATCGCTGCTCTGCAGGGCCAATCACCACAATGTTGAGTGGAGGGGAACGGACCAGGGTCAGGGGTGGGTAACACGATGGAAAAAACAAATGAGACTTACAGCCTTGAGGGGAGACAGCAGGCAGAGATCTGTGACATAGCCAAATAAATAAATGTAAAATGAAGTTAGTTATTAGCCGTGAGGGTTTTGTGATGGACTTCAGAACACCTGTGGCCGAACACGCAGATGGTATTTCAGTAATTGTTTCTGGACACACAAAAGCTTTTTAAGAGGAAGATATAGCAACTTGAGGACATGCATTGATTATTTTTACTCTCCTGTTTCCATTAAAAAAAAAAAAAAAAGAGTCTTCTATATAATACCTGAGTAGTCACAAGGCATTTATTATTTCTGTTCTAATGATTGCAAAACTTTGAGCAGATACACGGAGGAATCAGAGGAATGCAGTCAAAGCTGAAGTAACTTAAGATGTGAGTGGTTATGATACAAGATAATATGTCCTTGACAAGATAAAACCAACCCGGCAGGGCGTTTGAACTGTCTTGTTTTTCCTGTCAGTTTCCACCATGAAGTGTGATGTGTGGGTGACATACCTCTGGTTGTTGCTTCTGTGTCTGTGCCCTCATCGGGCAGGGATTCTCTGAGGACACATTCCCCGCAGTCCTCTCTCTCTCTCTCTCTTTTTTTTTTTTTTTTGGCCATACTTTGAAATGTGGGAACTTAGTCCCCTAACCAGGGATCAAATCCACAGCCTCTGCATTGGAAGCTTGGAGTCTTAACCACGGGATTCCCAGGGAAGTCCCCCGCAGCCCACTCTGAGTCTCAGTTTCCCCATCCATGAAGAAAGGGAGTCGCCAGTGTTTTTAGCTGATTTCTGGCACAGAATCTGCAGAATCCTCTCTCCCTGTAGCTCCCTGGGGAGCATCTCCGTGCGCTGGTCCTCCCATCTCCTCGAAACCCCCAGGCTCCCCTGTCCAGTTTGGAAACCACTCGATTAGGCATCCACTGAGGTCTGTCCCCTTTTCCGGGTAGTTTTCTCTATGTTTCTGCATCCTCCCCCAGTCTTCCTAATGTGTCTATAGATGCAAAGCTGAGCAAAACTGGTGTGCAGCGGTTGCCACTCTGGCTTAGCAGGACGTGGGCGCCATCACTTATCCCTACCCCCAGCCAGGGGGGGGTACCCTGGCCCTGCAAGGTGTGACCACTCTTCTTAGAAAGTCACAACAGACATAGGATCAGGGCAGACACTTGCTGCTCTGTTTCCGGCCCTGCAGCCACAGGCGCTAGGGCTAAGGGTGGGACAAAGCCGGTGCCCAACCTTGTGCCTGCCCGCAGGAGGCATCTGGTCCTCCCGGGCCTCTCACCACCCTCATAAAAGACCAGGGAGGCCTGCTCTTCAGAGAGTCATTCAAGTGTGTTATCTGTGATGCATGTTTATGAAGCATCTTTACAGTAATAAAGTGTTCTACTTAGGAGCAAAGCAAACATAATAGTGTATTATCAATTACAAAGTGACTCTCTCTTTAACTAGAGGCACTTAAAATGCTGTCCCTCTGTAGCAGGGGCCTCTGCTTAGATCTGAGTTGGAAGAAGACACTTCAGGGAGAGCAGGGGGCAGAAGGGTGTGGTCCCTGAGCAGAGGGTCTGTGTTAAGGGATAGGGCAGATCCGCCATCAGTGTGAGGTCCTGTCACCTGGACCGGCCTCCAGCCCATGCCGAGGAGATGCTGTGAAGGAGCGATCCCCCAAATTGTCCATGGATCTCCACACCTCAGGGTGTGTTGAAGCTGGCAGCCCCCACCTGGTGGGTTCTGCAGTGGCCCTACCCTGGAGAGGGTGTAGCAGCGGGTGGAGCCTGAGCCTGAGGAGATGGAGCCTGGGAGCCCCGAGCCCATGCGTGCAGCGAGGCATGGACCTCTCACAGCTGAGATGAGTCAGAGAGCTTGTACCTCTTCTTGGCAGATATGGGTGATAGACATACACACTCTATTTCCTGGTGAGTATTAAATCTGATGTTGTTGTTGTTTAGTTACTCAGTTC
The DNA here is from genome assembly GCF_029407905.1 of Bubalus kerabau. NCBI lineage: Eukaryota > Metazoa > Chordata > Mammalia > Artiodactyla > Bovidae > Bubalus > Bubalus kerabau. The sequence goes on from NC_073627.1 coordinate 71,054,002, forward strand.
AGTTCAGTCAGTTCAGTCGCTCAGTCGTGTCCGACTCTTTGCGACCCCATGAATTGCAGCACGCCAGGCCTCCCTGTCCGTCACCAACTCCGGGAGTTCACTCAAACTCACGTCCGTCGAGTCCATGATGCCATCCAGCCATCTCATCCTCTGTCGTCCTCTTCTCCTCCTGCCCCCAATCCCTCCCAGCATCAGAGTCTTTTCCAAGGAGTCAACTCTTTGCATGAGGTGGCCAAATACTGGAGTTTCAGCTTTAGCGTCATTCCTTCCAAAGAACACCCAGGACTGATCTCCTTCAGAATGGACTGGTTGGATCTCCTTGCAGTCCAAGGGACTCTCAAGAGTCTTCTCCAACACCACAGTTCAAAAGCATCAATTCTTTGGCACTCAGCTTTCTTCACAGTCCAACTCTCACATCTATACATGACCACTGGAAAAACCATAGCCTTGACTAGAAGGACCTTTATTGGCAAAGTAATGTCTCTGCTTTTCAATATGCTATCTAGGTTGATCATAACTTTGCTTCCAAGGAGTAAGCGTCTTTTAATTTCATGGCTGCAGTCACCATCTGCAGTGATTTTGGAGCCCCAAAAGATAAAGTCTGACACTGTTTCCACTGTTTCCCCTCAGTTGTGTCCAACTCTTACAATCCTATGGACTATAGCGCACCCACCCACCTCACCCCCACCGGCTCCCTCTGTCCATGGGATTCTCTAGCAAGAATACTGGAGTAGGTTGCCATACCCTCCTCCAGGGGATAAAATAACATAAAAGTCATACAACACAGTGGGTATCATGAGCCCCACTGGTCAGAAATCACTCTCAGCTGGCATAGCAGAGACCCCGCAAAAGCTCTTTCTCTGTGAGTCTCTCATCATGCAGGGGTGTGTTCAGCCCCGTCCTTAGGGCATATCAGCCTCTCCATTGTCCTCTATCCAGTCGTCCTGTTCCATAAGAGGAGGAGGCGTCCTTAATGTCAGCTTAAGATGAAGAATTAGTTTATTGGAGAGTGTGGGGTGACTGAATCTATAATTTGCATCATTAAGAGAAGTGAAAGAATTAAGATAAATTAGGGCTGTGGGGTGTAGTATGTAAATAAATACTTCATAATAATAAACACCTTTGTAATTTCTATAAACATACATCTGTTTTCCAGTTTAACCCTGTATTTCTTCTAACTCTAAGCATTATTGGAGCCTATCCTGTCACCTAAGCAAGAGAACACATAGTCCTTTAAAAGGGTAGGCTTGCTAGCAAAACAGGCTCATTTCTCTCTTGTTTTTTAGTAGCTCATTCATGTCCGACTCTTTGTGACCCCATCAGCTGTAGCCCACCAGTCCATGGGATTTTGCAGGCAAGAATACTGGAGTGGGTTGCCATTTCCTTCTCCAGGGGATCTTCCCTACCCAGGGATCTAACCCATGTCTCTTACATTGCAGGCATATTCTCTACCGCTGAGCTACCAGGGAAGCCGCATTTCTCTGTTACTATCCCTGCTAAGCACTAAAGGTCTCTCTTCTTCAGCCTCTCTTTTTGTTCTTTTGGCAGCTTCCTGCAGTATTCAGGGCACGTTTTTATACAAGGCATCTCTGAACATTTTACAGAATTTTCCCAGCTTACCCAGACTTTTTATGGCTCCACTGATTAAAGTTCTATTCTCTGGTCTAATAATTGTTTTCAGAGCATGAATCTAATTTTAATGGAGGGAATGTAATTCCGTCTCTACCTCTTATACCTTGCAGGTTATTTTGGCAGCCAGAAGCTTTTTCCCATAGAATAGAAATCCACCCACCACTCTTCCCCTTTGTCGTGGGCAGTCCAGAGTGGCAGACTTCACGGCTGGCCACCGTCACTGTCCTCAATGCTGACACAGAGCTTCTGTGCATCTGCACTTTGATGTGCAGTCCTTTTTTTTTTTATTATTATTTAAGAGTTTTTGTGATGTGGACCATTTTCAAAGTCTTTATTAAATTTGTTACAAAATTGATTCTGTTTTCTGATTGGTTCTTTTTTTTTGGCTGTGTGGCATGTGGGGTCTTAGGTCCCCGACCAGGGATCAAACCTGGACCCTTGGCACTGGAAGGCACAGTCTTAACCACTTCCGCCAGGGAAGTTCCTGCAGTCGTGGTGGTGATGCTCGTAGAGTCCTGATGAGCACTGGGCGAGGAATACAGAACCATCGCTCAGGGAGGAAACACATGGATTAGTTCTTACACGCCTCTGGCACATTTCCATCCCCAATCCATACATCACCTTGTTTTACGTGTGTTTCTATGTAAACACACATTACTTAATGTGTATTGTTACATCACAACATTGACTTCATGGCCAGCAGCCCAGGGGACTCATGCCTGCAAGAAGCCTGGGTAACACACACGCTTCCCCCTCAGTCTCAGCACAGCCTCACACATGCAGGAACCCCGCACAGCAACCCCACATAGCACTGCATCCCAAGCTCAGGGGGCCATTTTAAACAGCAAACTCAGCAACCAAAAGCATAAAAATGAGAAATAAGTGGACTAAACAGACCCTAAAAAGGAGTATCAGAGGAAGAGAATCATCTTGTGTCCACCCGATCCCATTTCCCCTCTCTGCACATGCTCTCCAATAACCACGAAAACATCCCAGGTAACTTCCCTGGTGGCCAGCGGTTAGGACTTTGCCTTCCAGTGCAGGGGTGCGGGTTAGATCCCTGGTCGGGCAGCTAAGACCCCACATGCCTCTCAGCCAAAGACTAAAACAGAAGACCAAAGCAATATTGTAACAAATTCAGTAAAGACTTTGAAAATGGTCCACATGACAAAAAGTCTTTAAAAAAAAAATGTGCCATGTACTAGTTTTGAGTTACAAATACATTTTAAGGAGTAAGTGAATTAACAAACACAGAATCCATGAAAAAATAAGGAGCCACTGTGTTCTTGCATATTTTAGTTTGGAGTACAGGTTAATCACAGAAATATTTAGTCTATAGTTAGTGGACAAAGTGCCTAGTGTACTGTTACAGTAAATGCAAATCTTGATAACACTGGAAATGGTAATCTGATAAACTAAATATGTTTACTGGTTAATTCGTACGCGAGAGAAAATCTGATAATGGCTTTTTGAAATGTCAAGACCAAAAAGCAGACTGTTAAGTGTTTCCATTCAGAGAACAGAAATAAATTGGTCCCGTTGTGGTTCAGTGTACCGGGTCATTCATCTCTCTCCCCCCCTCCCCCCACCTGCCGGCACCTCCTTCAGGGTCTTAGCGCTACAGGGCTCAGGAAGGGGGCTGGAGTGGGGCCAAGACGAGCTCACAAAGGCTGCTGTGGTCAGCGCCGGGGGTGTGAACCAGGAGATATCCTGCACTGTTTAGAATACGTATTAGACTTAGTGCTGAGATAGTCCCTGTTGATGAGCAGACCTAACCAGAGTTTCTAAGGGACTGGTGACCAGGTGAAGGTGGTGGTATCTTAGTCTCAAGCTCCAATGCATCACTTACCAATGTGGTTAGGTGCTACATTGAATCTGTTTAATTCCCTAGTAACTAGCCTCAACTTTTATCAGGAACGCTTAATATGCTCAGATTTTATCTCCCCTCTTCTTCAAGAGAAGTGATTGGAATTCTGTCCAGTAGCCCACAAACAAAGCCCAAGAATCCCTCGGTTCTTACTTCGGTCTTCATCTCAGGGGAGCACAGTCCAATCTAACGGACCACGGCCATGAAGTCACTTGTCATAATGCAGGAGAAGGGATGGACAGCTGTTGAGGAGGAAAGTTTGCAGACATAGCGCTGGGAGGTGTCACACACAAGTGGGATCCAGTATCATATCCCCCGCCCAGCTGATTGTGGGCAAGTTATTTACAAAAGTCCTGTGAAGAGGAGAGCAAGGTAATACCCATGTATGCATATTTCTAGGGCTTCCCAGGCACTAGTGGTAAAGAACCCACCTGCCAAAGCAGAAGACCCAAGAAACGCTGGTTTGATCCCTGGGTTGGGAAGATCCCCTGGAGGAGGGCATGGCAACCCACTCCAGTATTCTTGCCTAGGAAATCCTGTGGACAGAGGAGCCTGATGGGCTACAGTCCATGGGGTCACAAAGAGTCAGACATGACTGAGCATGCACACATTCGTATTTTTAGAATCTGAAAATACAGAATGTTAATGGAACGTATTTAGGAGTACAGCCACTAGTTTTGCCAGTTCTGCAGAGGTACAGAGGGTGCTATTACTGGTGGTATATAGGGATATGAATCATATCATGCATAAATCTTTAAAAATTAAGAGGAGAATACTCTGGCAGTAAATACAGACAAACTGCTTTCCTTCAAACTGTGGCAGTATCATGGTTGTCTCTGCACCCTAGAAGAGAAACTGAACAGATTGGCATCAGCTTCAGAAAACAAGATTTTGTATAGCCAAAGGATTCAATTAAATTGCTCCTCTGAGGTCAAATGCTTTTTTTTTTTTTGGATAACAAGTGTTGCTGCTGCTGCTGCTAAGTTGCTTCAGTCGTGTCCGACTCTGTGCGACCCCATAGACGGCAGCCCACCAGGCTCCCCTGTCCCTCGGATTCTCCAGGCAAGAACACTGGAGTGGGTTGCCATTTCCTTCTCCAATGCATGAAAGTGAAAAGGGAAAGTGAAGTCGCTCAGTCATGTCCGACTCTTAGCGACCCCATGGACGGCAGCCTACCAGGCTTCTCCGTCCATGGGATTTTCCAGGCAAGAGTACTGGAGTGGGGGAGTGGGTTGCCATTGCCTTCTCCACTTACAGTATTGAGAGGAATTAAAAAAAAAAAAATTCTCCTTTTATTTGTTTATTTATTTTGCCTGCACTGTGTAGCATGTGGTATCTTAGTTCCCAACCAGGGATTGAACCCACGCTCCCTGCTGTGGAAGCTTGGAGTCAACCTACTGGACCACCAGGGAAGTCCCTTGAAAGGAATTTAAAAACAAACCTTTTTACTCCTGAGAAGCATAATTGAACACCTCTCAATTTCTTCAGAACGTCTAGAACTGTTTTAAAACTGCTTCACAATATCTAGGATTGATTTCTAACGCCTTGGGTGGATTTTGAAGAAGTATAATTTTTTTCTACCGCATGAAATACTTTATTTCTAAAATGGTGGTAATTAGACATACTTTTTCAGTAATGCTGGAAACACCGTGCTGGCACGTGGAAGAGCTGACTTTCTTGCCGGGATTTGTAAATCTCCCTGGGTTGGCAGCTGACCCTCCCAGATGGCCTCTTCTCCTTACCCTCCTACCCACCCCCCCAAGCTCTCAGGCTCTCACATCTATCTCTATGGCAACCTTTTCCCATCAGGGCAGAGTGTCTGCTCCAGAGACAGCCGCCTTCCCCTTCCTGTCCTGTTCTGTGTTGTCCCCGCTCTGCCCCTGCAACAGAATGGAGACCCCAGGGAGGGCTGGGTCTGTAATCAGATGGAATTCGATGGCATAACCAGTCAGTATCAGGAGGGAAAGCATGGCAGAAGTGAAACACAGAGGCACCCACAGTTCAACGTGAGAATCTGCCCAGTATCCTCCTGTTGAATCAAAATGCACATGGGTGTAAATAGTCATGTTTTTATAAAATGTGCCCTCGCTTAAAATAGATGCATTCAGGTAAAGCTGCCCACAGAGCACATGCTGTGGGGAACGGGGGATTCTAGGACTGGGAAGCCCTCATGGGATGGTTTTAGTTAGAAAAGAGCTACCAGAGGGTACTTCCCTGGTGGTCCAGGGGTTAAGACTCCAAGCTTCTGCTGCAAGAGGCACAAGTTCCATCCCTGGTCAGAGAACTAAGATCCCATATGCCACATGATGTGGCTGGAAATTTTTTTTAAAAAAAGAAAAGAAAGAAACAGAGGCCCAACCCCTCTTGCCCAAGGGCTTGATGCTTAGGAAGCTGCCACGTGGTGTTCTGTTTGGCTGTGGTTGTCTCAAGTAGCAATGTCACTTCTCAATATTTTGAAAGAGGAAGTATCTTTAACAGAAAATTTAAAACAAGAAAGTAAAAATCACCTCGCAGCCAGGCAGGAGCTTTTACACAGATGCGCCTCGTAGTTGCCAACTCAGTGCCGCACTGATTATATCAGAGGGATGAATCCCAGTGGACCAGCCGGATCAAGGGATCAGTAACCCTTCCTCGTGCCTGGGGATGTTTCCTTGACTCTCCCCACCATTCATCACACCCTTGGTCCCCGCTGCTCCATCAGCTGCCACCCCACACAGATCAGATTCCTGTTGCCCTTTTCCTTTTTTTCTTTCTTTTTCTGGTAATTGTCTCCCTTGCGTGTGGTCTACCTGGAGACCTGCTAGAAACCTAGGGCCTCCGAGGAGAAAAGACAGCAAGCTGATGACTCTTTTATTTGTGATCTCAGAGGTGTTCAGTCCTTGGGTTCCTTTGGCAGAGTTTAATGAATACAGTGTTTCCCAAAATTGTGGCTTGAGATTTCCTGGCATCTACCTTCTTCAGGGTGAGAATGAACTTACCCTGTCAGTAACATCTTGTTGTTGTTCAGTCAATAAATTGTGTCCGACTCTCTGTGACCCCAGTGGACTGCAGCACTCCATGCTCCCCTGTCCTTCGCTATCTCCCAAAGGTTGTTCAGATTCATGTCCACTGAGTTGGTGATGCTGTCTAACCATCTCATCCTCAGTTGCCTCCTTCTCCTCCTGCCCTCATTCTTTCCCAGCATCAGGGTCTTTTCCAGTGAGTCAACTCTTTGCATCAGGTGCCCAAAGTATTGGAGTTTCACCTTCAGCATCAGTCCTTCCAATATTCAGGGTTGATTTCCTTTAGGATTGACTGGTTTGATCTCCTTGCAGCCCAAGGGACTCTCAAGAGTCTTCTCACAGTTCAAGAGCATCATTTCTGGTTCTCAGCTTTCTTTATGTAACTTACCTTATGATAACATCTCATCTCTGAGTCATAACCCTTTTAATAACTAACTTCATCTCACTTCTGGTGCACACAAGGTTTTGTTTGTGCCCTCCAAGAGTCTGTTTCCCCAGTCCTGTGTAAGTTCTGGTGGTTCTCTGGTGGGTCAAGAGCTACCTGGAGTAACAGGCAAATTTGGCCTTGGAGTACAAAACAAAGCAGGGCAAAGGCTAACAGAGTTTTGCCAAGAGAACGCACTGGTTATAGCAAACACCCTCTTCCAACAACACAAGAGAAGACTACACATGGACATCACCAGATGGTCAACACCAAAATCGGATTGCTTATATTCTTTGCAGCCAAAGATGGAGAAGCTCTATACAGTCAGCAAAAACAAGACTGGAGCTGACTGTGGCTCAGATCACAAGCTCCTTATTGCCAAATTCATACTTAAATTGAAGAAAGTGGGGAAAACCACTAAGCCATTCAGGTATGACCTAAATCAAATCCCTTATGACTACACAGTGGAAGTGACAAAGAGATTCAAGGGATTAGATCTGATAGAGTGCCTGAAGAACTACAGATGGAGGTTTCTGACATTGTACAGGAGGCAGTGATCAAAACCATCCCCAGAAAAAGAAATACAAAAAGGTAAAATGGTTGTCTGACAAGGCCTTACAAATAACTAAGAAAAGAAGAGAAGCTAAAGGCAAAGGAGAAAAGGAAAGATACACCCATTTGGATCCAGAGTTCCAAAGAATAGCAAGGAGAGATAAGAAAGCCTTCCTCTGTGATCAGTGCAAAGAAATAGAGGAAAACAATAGAATGGAAAAGACTAGAGATCTCTTCAAGAAAATTAGAGATACCAAGGGAACATTTCATGCAAAGATGGGCACAATAAAAGACAGAAATGGTATGGACTTATCAGAAGCAGAAGATATTAAGAAGAGGTGGCAAGAATACACAGAAGAACTGTACAAAAAAGATCTTCATGACCCAGATAATTATGATGGTATGATCACTCACCAACCTAGAGCCAGACATCCTGGAATGCAAACTCAAGTGGACCTTAAGAACCATTCCTACGAACAAAGCTAGTGGAGGTGATGGAATTCCAGTTGAGCTGTTGAAAGTGCTGTACTCAATATGCCCGCAAATCTGGAAAATTCAGCAGTGGACACAAGACTGGAAAAGGTCAGTTTTCATTCCAATCCCAAAGAAAGGCAATGCCAAAGAATGCTCAAACTACTGCACAATTGCACTCATCTCACAGACAAGCAAAGTAATGCTCAAAATTCTCCAAGCCAGGCTTCAACAGTATGTGAACCATGAACTTCCAGATGTTCAAGCTGGATTTAGAAAAGGCAGAGGAACCAGAGATCAAATTGCCAACATCTGTTGGATCATGGAAAAAGCAAGAGAGTTCCAGAAAAACATGTACTTCTGCTTTATTGACTATGCCAAAGCCTTTGACTGTGGAACACAACAAACTGTGGAAAATTCTAAAAGAGATGGAAGTACCAGACCACCTGACCTGCCTCCTGAGAAATCTGTATGCAGGTCAAGAGGCAACAGTTAGAACTGGACATGGAACAACAGACTGGTCCCAAATAGGAAAAGTATGTCAAGGCTGTATATTGCCACCCTACTTATTTAATTTATATGCAGAGTACATCATGCGAAATGCCAGGCTAGATGAAGCACAAGCTGGAATCAAGATTGCTGGGAGAAATATCAATAACCTCAGATATGCAGATGACACCACCCTTATGGCAGAAAGTGAAGAAGAACTAAAGAGCCTCTTGATGAAAGTGAAAGAAGTACGTGAAAAAGCTGGCTTAAAGCTTAACATTCAGAAAACTAAGATCATGGCATCCAGTCCCATCACTTCATGGCAAATATATGGGGAAACAGTGGAAACAGTGTCAGACTTTATTTTGGGGGGCTCCAAAATCACTGCAGATGGTGACTGCCGCCAGGAAATTAAAAGACGCTTGCTCCTTGGAAAAAAAGCTATGATCAACCAAGATAGCATATTAAAAAGCAGAGACATTACTTTGCCAACAAAGGTCTGTCTGGTCAAGGCTATGGTTTTTCCAGTAGTCATGTATGAATGTGAGAGTTGGACTGTAAAGAAAGCTGAGCGCCAAAGAATTGATGCTTGTCAACTCCTACAGCTCAACTCCAGAAAAATAAATGACCCAATCAAAAAATGGGCCAAAGAACTAAAGAGGCATTTCTCCAAAGAAGACATACAGATGGCTAACAAACACATGAAAAGATGCTCAACATCACTCATTATCAGAGAAATGCAAATCAAAGCCACAGTGAGGTACCATTTCACACTAGTCAGAATGGCTGCGATCCAAAAGTCTACAAGCAATAAATGCTGGAGTGGGTGCAGAGAAAAAGGAACCCTCTTACACTGTTGGTGGGAATGCAAACTAGTACAGCCACTATGGAGAACAGTGTGGAGATTCCTTAAAAAACTGGAAATAGAACTGCCTTATGATCCAGCAATCCCACTGCTGGGCATACACACTAAGGAAACCAGAAGGGAAAGAGACACGTGTACCCCAGTGTTCATCACAGCACTGTTTATAATAGCCAGGACATGGAAGCAACCTAGATGTCCATCAGCAGATGAATGGATAAGAAAGCTGTGGTACATATACACAATGGAGTACTACTCAGCCATTAAAAAGAACACATTTGAATCAGTTCTAATGAGGTGGATGAAACTGGAGCCTATTATACAGAGTGAAGTAAGCCAGAAAGAAAAACACTAATACAGTATACTAACGCATATATATGGAATTTAGAAAGATGGTAACAATAACCCTGTGTACGAGACAGCAAAAGAGACACTGATGTATAGAACAGTCTTATGGACTCTGTTGGAGATGGAGAGGGTGGGAAGATTTGGGAGAATGGCATTGAAACGTGTAATATCATGTATGAAATGAGTTGCCAGTCCAAGTTCAATGCACAATACTGGATGCTTGGGGCTGGTGCACTGGGACGACCCAGAGGGATGGTGTGGGGAGGGAGGAGGGTTCAGGATGGGGAGCACATGTATACCTGTGGCGGATTCATTTTGATGTTTGGCAAAACTAATACAGTGTTTCAGGTTTAAAAATAAAATAAAAGAATTGATGCTTGTGAACTATGGTATTGGAGAAGACTTGAGAGTCCCTTAGACTGCAAGGAGATCCAACCAGTATATCCTAAAGGAAATCAGTCCTGAATATTCATTGGAAGGACTGATGCTAAAGCTGAAACTCCAATACTTTGGTCACCTGATGCGGAGAACTGACTCATTGGAAAAGATCTTGATGCTGGGAAAGATTGAAGATGGGAGGAGAAGGGGATGACAGAGGATGAGATGGTTGGATGGAATCACCAACGCGATGAACGTGAGTTTGAGTAGGCTCTGAGGGTTGGTGATGGACAGGGAAGCCTGGCGTGCTGCAGTCGATGGGCTCACAAAGAGTCAGACACGACTGAGTGACTAAACTGAACTAAACTGATGTGTCAATTATACCACATGCTAAACAAGCAACCTGGCTTTTTAGTACTTTTACGAAGGTGAACTACTAAACATACCAGGGACTTCCCTGGTGGTCCAGTGGCTAAGACTCCTAGCTCCCAATGCAAGGGGCCCAGGTTCAATTCCTGGTCAGGGAACTAGATCCCACATGCTGCAACTAAGATTTCAAATGCCGAAACTAAAGATCCCTTGTGCCACAATAAAAAGTCGGGCACAGCCAAATAAATAGATTTGTAAAAAACTGTTTATTTTTGGCTGTGCTGGATCTTTGTTGCTGCTTGGGCTTTCACTCTAGTCGTAATGAGAGGGGGCTACTCTCTAGCTGTGGTCGGCAGGCTTCTCATTACCATGGTTTCTCTTGTTGCAGGACACGGGCTCTGGGGCATGCGAGCTTCAGTAGTTGTGGCACACAGGTTTAGCTATTCACTGAGGCATATGGAATCTTCCCAGACTAGGGACTGAACCCATGTTCCCTACATTGGCAGGCAAATTCTTAAGCCCTGTATAAAATATATGTACATTTCCTCATTTTGCTATAGGAACATCACTATAAGCTAGTGTTTAAGATCGTCCATAAGTAAATGTTGTACAGCCTATATTGATAACTCCTTCAACACCTAAAAATTCTCTGGTGGGAAACTATTTGCTCAGTCCAGAGTAAGTTTACCATGCTTCCCTGTAAGCTTATACCTTTTCTTCAGTCATTACCAGGGTCAAAATCTGCCTTTCAAAATACAAGTCCTCCGCATGGTCAAGGTGACTTCCTTGTTGAAACTGGAGCACATGGAGAAGGCATATAATCACTCACTGAGCGATGAAACATGGAACAGGGGATGACTCAGTAAACATTTTAAGGAATGTTTGCAAAGTGTGATCTTCAAATCAGTGTTGAAGTTAAATTCCCAACTTGGTCTCCACACAACTGTTACACTGACTTGTGTTTTGGTACAACGCCATTGGTCTCCACTGACAGCCTCCATGAAGACAGCCCAGGAGACTCATCACTGCCTTCACCATAAGGAGGCCCCCCAGGGGGAAAAAAAATCCCATCTGGTCTGCACGCCAAGGATATTGTACTTTTTTTCGCACAACTGGTTTGTTAAACACAGCCCTGACCAGGTTTCACTGCTGGAAAATTCAAGCCAAATTGTGACCCGTCCATTCTCGGGATGGAGCGGAGGTGGGGTGCAAGGCCACCGTGCCGTCCAGGTCAGGAGGGCAGGGGGGTGGACGTGGTCCGAGGGTCTTCTCTGTGAACGGCACTCCGGGACTGTGCATGCAGGACCCCTTGGCCTTCTGGTACGCACTTTTTTTTTTTTTGGCTGCCCCGGGTCTTGATTACAGCGTGTGGCATCTTTAGTTTGTGGCATGTGAGCTCTTAGTTGCAGCACGTGGTATCTAGTTCCCTGACCAGGGATCAAAACCAGGTCCCTGGCATTGGGAGCTCAGAGTCTTAGCGACTGGGGCACCAGGGAAGTCCCCTGGTATGTGCTTTTAAAGCCTTGTTTTTCCTCCCTCTTTTTTTCCCTTCAGCCTTTCTTTCTTCATCTTTTCCCTCTCCTCTATTTTGAAGTTTTATATCATTGTATCCTGTGTGTCTTCATAAGCTTCTTGAAGTCCTTTGTGGAATAAGGCACAGTGTAAATTAATAAGTTACAGATGCAAACCAGCATTGGTCGATGCCCTTAGCATCATTATATCCAGGCCATAGCACCCAGATCCTTACTCCTGTAGCGGCGCTTGCCTCAGCTCAGATCTATCGGTGTTTAAGCTGGTGCTTCTATAAAGTCAGAACATGGAATGCAAGCTCCTGTGTGAGCTGAGAGTCCAATAGAGCTGGAAGCATATGGCTTCCACTGTGAAATGTTCTTTCTCATTTCCCAAGGAGTTTTAGAGAAATGCACAAGAACATATGTCCAGTACTAAAATTCCCTGCCAGATTTTTTTTCCCCCCTCAATTGTGGTTTGATATTTCAGATCATTAAGTAGACACATCTGTCCGAGCATGTTTTCCTTTTCAAGAAAAAAAGATCATTTGAAGACAGCTACCCAGTGACAGTCAGCTTTCTTAGTTTTCCCAGACACACTTGGTGCCCTTGGCCCTGGAATCAGGCAGAAATTGATCCACACAACTGAGTGCCACCATCTGTTTACCACCCTGTATCCCCTGGCTGTTGAGTGAAAATAGAAATTCATTTTCCTGTTTGTTTTTAAGCATATATTGGGGAGTGTGTGTGTGTGTTAGTTGCTCAGTCGTGTCCAATTCTTCGTGACCCTATGGACTGTAGCCCGCCTGGCTCCTCTGTCCTTGGGATTTCCCAAGCAAGAATACTGGAGTGTATACCTGTGGCGGATTCATTTTGATATTTGGCAAAACTAATACAATTATGTAAAATTTAAAAATAAAATAAAATTAAAAAAAAAAAAAAGAATACTGGAGTGGGTTGCCATGCCCTCCCCCAGGGGATCTTCCCAACCAGGAGATCGAACCCAGGTCTTCCATGTTGGAGGCAGATTCTTTACCATCTGAGCCACCAGGGAATCCTGATGTTGGGGAGTATTTCTTAGTAAATCTATGGTTTAGGGAAAATAATCTTCAAGTCAAAGCATTCTCATCTAAATCTTGGCTTGTCACCAGCTGTGACTTTGAGCAAGTCATGTAACTCTAGTGCAGCCCCGACAGGAATATTCAGGTGTGACCGTGTATGTACCATACAGCCTGGTAGAAATGCATTTCCCCAGCCTGAGATGAAGTGAGATCATGGTCACTAAGAGGAAAAATACCACTTATTTGGCTCAAACATGATCCACGGTGCTAGGATTTTAGCTCCCTCAAATTTTTCCCAGCTCCTTTGAGAAAGAATCTTCTTGGACTCCTCCCTGCAAGCCCACCAGCCAGTGCTCCCAAAACCTGAGATCCCTGGTGCCCCCTACTTGGTGTCCTCCACATAGGGACAGAGTGCCCCCGTGGAATCACTCTGGCACCTGCCATCTGTGAGATCCTTGTCTTCCCAAGAGCACCTCTGAGCGTAGAGCACGCCCTTCACCCTTGCTTGGCTTGTCAGGATGCTAACTAAGCCAGAGCGCTGGCGGGACAGCACGGCAGAGATGCAAGTGTTCTCGGAGCGTCCTGCATGGTCTCCACCCCGGGTTTGTGTGCGCCATCCCAGGTCGCTGCAGAGCCCCACGGTGATGTAACCGCAGGAGGCCTCTGGCTCTTCGGGGATGGGAATTCCAGCCGCGCTCTGACTGTCTGAGGGTCACTGGCCGCTGAACTGTCGTGGGTGAGGACTGGACAGCTGTCCCCCACTGCCTTCAGGGAAGCCAGGAAACTGCCTGCCGGAGGAGGATAGTGGAAATGGAAATAGGATAGATACAGGCTTTTCAGCGGAGAAGGCAATGGCACCCCACTCCAGTACTCTTGCCTGGAAAATCCCATGGATGGAGGAACCTGGTAGGCTGTGACCCTACCATGGGGTCACTGAGGATCGGACACGACTGAGCGACTTCACTTTCACTTTTCACTTGCATGCATTGGAGAAGGAAATGGCAACCTACTCCAGTGTTCTTGCCTTGAGAATCCCAGGGATGGGGGAGCCTGGTGGGCTAACGTCTACAGGGTCGCACAGAGTCAGATATGACTGAAGTGACTTAGCAGCAGCAGCAGCAGACTTTTCAGAGCCAGAGCTCACAGGAGGCCTTGCCATTTGTTACGTGAGATACATAGAGCCATGGTTCTTTGTAGGTAATGGTCTTGCTGTTTGTTATGAGAGATACACAGAGCTGTGGTGTTTTGTAGCTTCCTGCCTTAGAAATCAGCCACGATGAACTACAGAATTTCTGGTCCAACTCATTCTGCTCTGCTAAGAATTTCCCCCTTTCCTCCAATACATCATCACTTGGACATGAGATAAACCTGAGCCCCTCAACTCTCAGCCCCAGAAAATGAAGTTGAGATGCAACTGCCCGGTTGGAACTGGGGAACTTGTCTTAAAAGCTTGCACAGGTAGCCAGCCTGTGCTTTTTAATTTAGATTGGACTGGCTGGGAGCGTGAACCTGATGGAGGTTACAGGCGTGCTGAGCTGCAGCCACCCATCAACCCTGCCTTCTGACCATTCTGGTTTCTTGCCTCCCAGCCGTGAAATCAAAAGACACTTACTTCTTGGAAGGAAAGCTATGACAAACCTAGAGAGCATATTCAAAAGCAGAGACATCAGTTTGTCAACAAAGGTTCATATAGTCAAAGCTATGGTTTTTCCAGTAGTCATGTACGGATGTGAGAGTTGGACCATAAAGAAGGCTGAGAATTGAAGAATTGATGCTTTCAAATTGTGGTGCTGGAGAAGACCACATATTCAGTCATACATATACTAATACTTGTATCCATGTTCCCCCAAACTCCCCTCCTGTCCAGGCTGCCACATGACACTGAGCAGAGTTCCCTGTGGTATATACAGTAGGTCCTTGTCGATTATCCATTTTAAATATTGCAGTGTAGTACTGTCTTAATTTTAGTCTTCAAGGGAAGACTGATTGATAAGAACATTGAGGAAAAGTAACGAGACCATCCTAGAGTTTCTAATAATTAAGGAGAGGGATACAAAACTCTTCAAGACAATAGAGATAGAGTTTTGAGAAAATGATTAAATACAAAATAGTTTATCGTGCTTCAATTTTATGTGCCAAGTGAAAAGAAAGAATATATTATCAAGAAGGGACTATTTTACATCGGGGTGAGAATAGAGGAGCCAATGAAGAGCTGTGTTCCTTGTATCCCCAGACATCCGTGGGAGAGGGGGCCCACATCTGAACTTGGTCTGTTCAGCAATCCCTATTGTGAAAGTGGAAGCAGGCAGCTTTCAAAACCATCAGGATGCTCAGATCTCAGGCTGGCCAAGCAACCTTCCAGCTGTAACTGGTTTTTCATAGTCAGCTGAATTAGATATTATTTATTGATGAAGTCTAAATACATAAAGGCTTTTTATGAAACTGCAGATATTAAAAAAAAAACACCTAGCTGGGACAGTGTAAAACAGAAGAAAATTGCTAATAAGCATGTCATTTTCTGTTATGAAATCTATTTTTGGCTTTTTAAGTTATAGAAAAGTCACTATGAAAATTCTTCATTCTGGGGACTTCCCTGGAATCCAGTAGTTAAGACTCTGTGCTTCCAATTCAGGCGGGCGGGATCAATCCCTGGTCAGGGAACTAAGATCCCACATGTCATGCAGAAGTGGCCAAAAAAAAGGAAGAAAGAAAATTCTTCATTTCTATCTTCTGATACAAGTACCTGGCCCACAGAGCTGTCATGGAAATATTCTGTAAAATTACTTTAAGAAAAACACTACAGGGTAAACAAAGTCCTACTGTATAGCACAGGGAACTATATTGAATATCCTGTGATAAACCATAATGGAAAAGGATATGAAAAAGATATATTTCATATTCCCTGGTGGCTCAACAGTAAAGAATCCGCCAGCAATGCAGGAAACGTACAAAATGTGGGTTCAATTCCTGGGTCGAGAAGGTCCCCTAGAGGAGGGCACAGCAACCCACTGCAGTATTCTTGCCTGTAGAGTCCCATGGACAGAAGAGTCTGGCGGGCTACTGCCATAGGGTCACAAAGAGTCAGACATGAATGAGAGACTTACACACATGCATATAAATCCGAATCACTTTACTGTACAGTAGACATTAACAAACACTGTAAATCAACTCTACTTCAATAAAATAAATTAAAAAACAGAAAACGCTGCAGCTTGAATCCCTGCAAACCAGTGATCTGAACGTGAGCATGTGTGGCCAGAGCAGGTCTGTGATAACTCACCCTGGAGCATGGTGCCCTGGACGTCACAGGGCCATTAAGGTCTCTTGGAAAATAGAGTGCCAGAAAGGAGAATTCACTCACGAGTCTATCACAGAATGCTCCCTTTTCATCATGGCCTCGTATTTCTGTCAGTCCTCCTTCTTAAAACTTACCGTGATTCTATGGCAGGAAAGCGAGAGAGATGCTGCAGAACAGACAGTATGACTTCAGCACAGGCTGCTTCTTCCAGCTCTGTCTTCTGGTCCAGGCTCTGCATCGTCACCAGCTCTGTGCGCCCTGCCCAGCAGCTTCCTCTCCCAACAGGAAGTCAGCAGAGCTGCCCAAAGAGCTAAGCTTTGTCGTGAGCCTGCTTTTGGGCTGATGGGGGCACCTGAAAGCTTGTGATTAAAGGTCACTCAGTCTGTGGGGGCTGCAAGGTCTCCCAGAACAGGACCTGACAGCCTGCAGCATAGACCCCCCCAGCTGCTCCTGTGCCCCAAGGGGTTGCCCTTTCTCCTGGAGCATCCAGCGACCGGAGGTTACCGTGTCTGAGTGGTGTTGGCCCCTGTACCCTCCATCTCTGCCGTCCACTTCTGGCTCCTAGATGTACTAAACTTCCTCACCTGCTTGCCCCAGTGTCCCTCCTCAAGCTTCCCCACTGTGGGCGCTCACTCATCTACACTTGGGCTCTTATGGGTACAAAGGACCCTCTGAGCCCCAGGACCAGGCCCTGGCTTGAGTCCAACAGCCCATCACTTACCTGCACTTCTTACCCCTTACGTGGTGGCTCCTGGAAGCCCTGGATCTTAATTGTGCTGACAGCAGGTGGAAACATCTATGCTCTCTGGCTCCATCTAGAGGCTAGAAGACTGCAAACAGGAGGTGGGAAGGGACTACCTAGCTCCCTGCTGCCTGAATATCCCCAGCATCATTTCTATCCTATACTGCAGCCTCCCTGCCTGGCCTCTCCCCTAAAGTTCAGAAACAGAAGCTAGGCTCAAGCCCCTCCTGCCATCTGCTTTTTTTTTTAATTGGAGCATAATTGCTTCACAATGTTGTGTTAGTTTCTGCCGTTCAGCAGAACAGATCAGCTATACGTATATATTGTTGTTGTTGTTGTTCAGTTTGCTAAGTCGTGTCTGACTCTGCGACCCTGTGGACTGCAGCACGCCAGGCTTCCCTGTCCTTCACTATCTCCCAGAGTTTGCTCAGATTCATGTCCTTTGAGTCGGTGACGCCATCCAACCATCTCATCCTCTGTCACCCCTCCTCCTCTTGCCCTCAGTCTTTCCCAGCATCATGGTCTCTTCCAGTGAGTCCTATACATATATCCCCTCTTACTTGGATTTCCTTCCCATCTAGGTCACCACAGAGCATTGAGCAGAGTTCATGTGCATACAGTAGGTTCTCACTAGTTATCTATTTTATGCATAGTAACAACAGTGTATATGTCAGTGAGTTGTCATCTGCTTTTATTCTGTCCAGTATCCATCTGCTTTTATTCTGTCCTGCCACCTGCTTTCCTCCAGATTTTCAGCCTCCCCCTGGAGAAGCATCTGCCTCCCCTTTCTTTCCCACCCCCACCTGCCATATGGACTGACTTATTCTTGAAAGTGCCTCAAAATAGGAGCGCTGTGGGGTGGAGAGTGGACATTACTCAGAGGAGAAAACACATCCAGAGGCATTTCAGATACATCCACAAAGCAATCCGATAAATATTTATGGAGCAGCTGCTCTGTGTTAGAAGGGGGTGAGCAAAACAGATGAGGTTCCTGTCCTCACTGAGCTTACAGTCTGGAGCCTTTTGTAGGAAAGAGTCCCAGGCAAGGGCATAGAGATTTACACGTGAGAATGACCACTGTCACCGTAGAGCCAACTGAAATGTCCATCCGTAGGGAGAAGGTCACATAGGTGATAGAGCAGCCATACTATGGAATGTTATGCAATAGCTCCCAAGAATTAGATACTCACATGGAAGAAGAATCTGTACATACGCATCTGAATAGATCTGTACATATACACAGACATATGTTTGCATGTCTGCGTGAGTATAAAGAAATCTAAATAAACACAACTAGTAACAGTGATTTCCTCTAGGAGGTAAGATTTGACACAGCCAGGGAGAGGGGCAGGAGGAAATTTTACCTTTACTTTATAAACGTCTCTCTTGTTTGGATTTTGTGCAACAAATTCTGTATTGCTTTTGTAATTTTTTTCTCCATTTATAAAAGAGTTTTATGTAATTTAGAGGCTAGTTTCCATGTATGGTTCTTACCAAATATTGGTAAAGAATATCCCCGTGTCCTACGATCCATCCTTGAGCCTGATTATCTTACACCCAGTAGTTAGCTCCTCCCACTCTCCTACCACTGACCCTCCCCCAGCCACTGGGAACCACTAGTTTGTTCTCTGTATCCGCGAGTCTGCTTCTTTTTTGTTATATTCACTAATTTGCTGTATTTTTTTTAGATTCCACATATAAGTGATATCATAAGTATTTGTCTTTCTCTGTCTGACTTATTTCACTTAGCATAAAGTCCATCCATGTTGCTGCATATGGCAAAATTTCATTCTTTTTGTGACTGAGTAGTATTCCATTGGGTAAATACATATACATGTATATATCTATCCCATGTCTTCTTTATCCATTCATCTGTTTATGAATAGTTAGGTTATTTCCATATCTTGGCAATTGTAAATAATGCTGCTATGAGCATTGGGTGTGCTAAGTCGCTTCAGTCGTGTCCGACTCTGTGACCCTATGGATAGTAGCCGGCCAGGCTCCTCTGTCTCACAGGTGTTAGATAATATCTCCTTGTGGTTTTCATTTGCATTTCCCTGATGATTAGCGATGTTATACATCTTTTCATGCTCTGGTTGATCATCTGCTTTTCCTCTTTGGAAAAACGTCTATTCAGCTCTGCTGCCCATTTTTTTAGTTGGATTGTTTGGTTTTTTGATATTGAGTTACATGAGCTGTTTATATATATTGGATATAAATCTCTTACCACTCATATCATTTGCTGATATTTTCTCTTATTCAATAGGTTATATTTTTGATTTGTCAATAGTTTCCTTTGCTGCACAAAGCTTTTAAGTTTAATTAGATCTCACTTATTTTTGTTTTTATTTGCCTTTAGGAGATATATTTGAAAAAATATTGTTCTTTGTGTAATTTTTAAGACAAAGAAAATAGGAAAAATATATACCAAGAGTTGTTGCTACTGGCAGGTAAACTAGTTTATGAGGGCTTCCCAGGGGGCACTGTGTGTTAATTGCTCAGTGGCCTCCAACTCTGCAACCCCACGGACCGTAGCCTGCCAGGCTCCTCTGTCCATGAATTCTCCAGGCAAGAATACTGGAATGGCTTGCCATTTCCTTCTCAAGCGGATCTTCCCAACCCAGGGGTCGAACCCAGGTTGTGTCACACTTTGCAGACAGATCCTCTACTGTGTGAGCCGCCAGGTAGCACTGGTGCTGAAGAGTCCACCTGCCAATGCAGGAGATGCAGGAAGGTCCACTGGAAGAGGAAAGGGCCCTCCACCCCAGTGCTCTTGCCCGGAGAATCCCATGCACAGAGGAGCCTGGTGGGCTGCAGTCCACAGTCACAAAGAGTCGAGCATGACTGAGCGATTGAGCTCCCACACAATCTAGTTTACATCTTCGGAGTTATTTCCATACCTTACATGGTTGAGAGAAGACGGGGAAATCGGGCAACTCACTCTCTTCCACCTCTTGTTGCCCTGTCCTGTAGGAATGCATGTCCCCTCCTGACGGTCTCCCTCTCATCTTCACTCTATCCTCTTCCTCTCCTCCTTCATCTCCTCTATGTTTTCAACTCCTCTCTGTCTCCCATTCAAAGTCCTCATCTGGCTTGTTTCCCCAAACTGTCATCTTTTGCCATAGAAATCAGCAAATTTCAAATTTCCTCCCATGATGTAAATATTTTCACCAGTTCTAGTATCTGCTGTAAATCAATATCAATATCTTTCCCATCTGGTTCTGCTTCTTTAAGCCTAGTGGAAGAAAATTATTGCCTGAATCTCTTATCAGAGTGTTTGTTTTTATAGTTGTTTTTTTTTTTCTTTTTTTGAGGGGAGATCATTGTCCCTTCCCATCCAAAATTAAACATACCTGCCCGGGTTAGTTTCTGTCCAGAAACACTCATCACATCTTTCAAGATCTGCAGTCCTCCACACTGTATTTTTTGTTTGTCTGTTTTTTTTGGTGGGGGGGGGAATGAAAAATATATTTATGCACACTTTTCTATTTCCCACACTTGGGACATCTTTATACCTTTCATATTCTTTTTATTTATTTATTTACTTTTAATGCCAATTAACAATGTTGTGATAGTTTCAGGTGGACAGTGAAGGGACTCAGCCATGCCTGTTCATGTATCCATTCTCCCACAAACCCCCCTCCCATCCAGGCTGCCACGTAACACTGAGCAGAGTTCCATGTGCTATGCAATAGGTTTTTGTTGGTTATCTGTTTTAAATATAGCATGACCTTCCCAAAGTCCTTAACTGTCCCTTCCCCCCCGGCAACCATGAGTTCATTTTCTAAGTCTGTCAGTCTCTTTCTATTTTGTAAGTTCATTTGTGTCATTTCTTTTGATTCCACAAATAAGGGATGTCATATGATAATTCTCCTTCTCTGACTGACGGACTTCATTCAGTGTGACACTTTCTAGGTCCATCCATGTTGCTGCAAATGGCCTTATTTCATTCTTTTTAATGGCTGACTAATATTCACGCACACGCACACACGTCCCATCACATCGCCATCCGTTCCTCTGGCGATGGACATGTAGGTTGTTTGCATGTCTTGGCCACTGTAAACAGTGCCTCAGTGAACGTTGGGGTGCGTGTGTATTTTCAGGCCATGTCTTTCTCTGGCTATATATGCTTCCCTGGTGGCTCAGATGATAAAGAATCTGCCTGCAATGTGGAAGACCTGGGGTTCAGTCCCTGAGTTCGGAAGATTCCCTGAGGCAGGGAACGGCTACTCACTCCAGTATTCTGGCCTGGAGAATTCCATGGACAGAGGAGCCTGGTGGGCTACAGTCCATGGGGTTGAAAAGAGTTCGATACTACTGTGCGACTTTCACTTTCACCTTTCATGCCCAGGAATGGGATTGCAGGGTCATATGATAGCTTTATTTTTAGTTTTCTAAGGAACCTCTATACTATTCTCCATAGTGGCTGTACCAATAGAGAAATGCAAATCAAAACTACAGTGAGATATCACCACATGGGTCAGAAAGGCTCTCATCAAAAAATCCACAAACAACAAATTCTGGAGAGGGTGTGGAGAGAAGGGAACCCTCCAACACTGTTTGTGGGAATGTAAACTGGTACAGCCATTACTGTATTTTTTAACTTGTTATTCTGAAAGAGCATGTGGCCCTTCCCAACTTTGGAAAGTCTGCTTTAACTTGCCAAAGGGTGTCTTGCCCTCCCAGTCCACTCCTGGGGTATCTCCAGGCTGCACAGGGCAGGGAAGAGGGGGAGAGGAGAGAGCTCCTCTCACATAATAAGCTCAGTGACTGCCTTGTATTGACATTATATTCAGTGTCATTATTAGTTCTCAGACCTTAAATCACGTCTTAACCATTCATGGATAGGTATAGGTAGTATTTTTTTTTCTTTTATTTTACATTTAACAAGATTTCCTGTTAAACCCAAGACAGCCTAGATTTATGTCCTGGCTTCATTGCTTTCTGAGTGATATTAAGCAGCCGTTCATCTCTGAGCCTCAGTCATCTCATCTGTAAAATGGGGAGATTGATAGTACTAACCTCATAGTGGTTGTTATGAGGTTAAATAAGTCAATAAAGTAAAGCACATGGGATAGTGTCTGACACATAATAAGTATATGCTAGCATTTGCATATACTTATTTCGACTGAAAATGCCCTTCCTTGTAAGTTTTCTTCTTCACTATTTTTCAGATTTTAATTCTACCTTCCAAAGACATAGCTCGTCCACCTACTCATTTTTTGTCTGAATCACATGCACACAATTCATTGCTGTGCTTTTATCTTTTCCTCCCCACTTCTTTGGTCTTGGTGCTTTTAAAATCATCCTTCTGGTCTCCCCCCCCCATGGCTCCAGGACGCCTTCCTGGCCACCTGTCTTGCAACTGAATGAGATCTACCTGTCAAATGCACCATGGTTTCCCCAATGACATAGTCAGACTTCTCTTTCATGTCTCACCATCCTGTAGGACTGTGGGCTTCATGAGAGCAGAGAGCACGTGTGTTCCTCCACGCTGAGCTAGTGTCTAGCTCAGAAGATCCCATGTACTTACGACTCCTTCAACAAGGAAATGCAGATGTAAGAAGTAAGAAAAAAACTGATTCCAGGCTCAGTCTGCATTTCTGTAAAAACAACCTCTTAAGAACAGGAGATGGTGAAGGACAGGGAAGCCTGGCGTGCTGCAGTCCATGGGGTCACAAAGAGTTGGACACGACTGAGTGACTGACAGCAACAAGGAGCACACACAACTGAGAGTTTTGAAAGGGACCCAAACACCTGGAGATAAAGTTGTTTGTGTCTCTATTGGGCCAGGTCTTATTTTAGATAATGATGGTGTAGGTTATCAAGCTGATAATGTTCGAGACCGCTTTTATGGTTTTCAATTTAACCTTGGGAATAAGCTTGTTTATTACTTCATGGAAAGCTTTGGAATTAAAAAAAACTCTTTCCTTTCCACTCATCCAGAGGAAGATAATAAGCACCAGATGCTAGTTTTGAAAACTAACTCCTGCAGAAAAAAAAACAGGTCTCAAATTGTTCTTACTTGCCTGTTGTATTCTTATTATCTTGTTCTCCCATATCCAATGAGAAAAAGTGTATGTGTGTGTGTACATACACACATATACATCTATACACATACACTTGTATATGCATAGTGTGGGCGTGATTGTACCTTGGTATCCACCAGCAGATAGGTTCCAGGACCCCTTTGAATACCGAAGTTTGTGGATACTCAAGTCCTTGATATAAAATAGCTTAGTATTTACACATAACCTATACATACTCTCCCATATACTTTTAATTGGTTATTTATAATACCTAACACAATGTAGGGCTTTCCAGGTAACTAAATGGTAAAGAATTCTCCTGCCAAGTATGAGACATGGATTCAGTCTCTGGGTTCAGAAGATCCCCTGGAGAAAGAAATGGCAACCTACTCCAGCATTCTTGCCTGAAGAATCCCATGGACAGAGGAGCCTGGCATGCTACAGTCCATGGGGTCACAAAGAGTTGGACACAACTTAGGGACTAAACAAAACACAAAAACAAGGCAAGCACTATTAAATAGATGCCCTGGCAAATTCAAGTTTTGCTTTTTGGAACTCTCTGGAATTTTTTTCCTAGTATTTTTGATTCACAGTTGGTTGACTCTTCAGATGCAGAACACACAGATATGGAGGGTTGACTGTGTGTGTGTGTGTGTGTGTATGTGTGTGTGTGATGGTTCTGTGAAATTCACTGAACCTCCCCTGGTTCCCCGAGTCTTTATCAGGCCCTGTTTTGGGATTCCTTCCAATTAGAGAAAGGCTTCTGCAACATTCTTCCCGCTACAGTTGTTTCAAGCAATTTTGTGTAAAATAGTTAAAGCCCCTTTAGCCAATCTAATAACTCTAAACACTATTAGAACTTTGTTTATTCATCCAGCAGTTAATTTTGGAATGCTTCCTGTATCCTGAAGTTCAGCCCATTTAATTTTTTTCTGAATGCTTTAGCCCTATTAGAACAGGACGGCTTTCAAACACAGCAGTACAGTGGTTTATTCACAGCAAGTGAAATAAATCCCTTGCACCAGAAGCTCGAGTTTTAAAACAGAAAATAAACTGAGCTTGAAGACCTGAAAAACAAACCTTAATACCATCCCCAGCTAAGAAGCATAAATTCACAAATAAGTTCTCTTTGTCACAGTAAGTGCTGGTTGGTGAAGAAGTAACTTGAATATGAGTAACTTCATCTCACAGCAGCTTCTCTCTTCTACTGTGGGTTTCTGTTAAAATATAAAAGGTTATATTTCATTTACTTTGGCCACCTGATGTGAAGAGCCAACTCATTGGAAAAGACTCTGATGCTGGAAAAGACTGAAGGCCGGAGAAGGGATTGACAGAGGGTGAGGTGGTAGGATGGCATCACCAATTCAATGGACATGAGTTTGCGCAAACTCCAGGACATAGTGGAGGACAGGGAAGCCTGGCTTGCTGCAGTCCATGGGGGTCTCAAAGAATCAGACAGGACTGAGTGACTGAGCAACAAATTTCATTTACTTACCTTAAAGTCAATAATATTTAATCCAACCAGAAGACATAGTCATTGTCAGTTTGGAACCAAGCATTGCAGATCTCTGAATAAATATGATGAAATGTTCCTTTTGCAGATGCAAGCACTGGCATTACGATGAAAACCTGCTCACAGCCAGCATCATCATTGTCTTCCATAATGAAGGGTGGTCCACCCTCATGAGAACAGTCCACAGTGTAATTAAAAGGACTCCAAGGAAATACTTAGCAGAAATCGTGTTAATTGATGATTTCAGTAACAAAGGTAATGGCTAAGGGATTGACATTCAATCTATAAAGTAAGTTTAAATTATAAACAGTTGCAAACATGTCATTTCAAAATAGTGTAGAATTAATGGTATCTATTGATAGCATCTATAATCAACAAGTTGGCACTGTGCCAAACATTGTATGTAAATTAGTTTCTTTAGTTCTGACAGTAATCCTTGTGAGAGATATTGTTCATTTTCATTTTGCACTCGAAACTAAGACATGTTAAGTAACTTGCCAGAGGTGACAGGTAGTAATTAACAGCTGCCTCCCAATCTATAGTCTGCACATTTAATCACAGTCTTATACTATACCAATTCTTTGGGCCTTGGATTTTATAAAAATTTAATTGTAAAGGTAATTCATTAAATGACTGAAAAAATGCAGTGGCATGTATGTTGTAATGTCACCCAAAGCCCTATCTAAATCTATATACTGAGATCTATATACATTTTAATAGCTTTATTTTGCATTTGAATGATGATGCAAACATTGAATTTGACCAGAAACCATGGGCTATTTTGTTTATAATAGAAAATATCTAGCAAAGCCTCCTTTGTTCTATATTTGATTGAGGATATTTGAATAGAAGGAAACAGTGTTTTAGTTTTTATTCTTCTTATGGAGTGAGCGCTAATGCATCTATGGTGGCATCAGTTAGTCTTGGTTCCACTTGACAAGGGAGAGATTGAGCAATAATTCTCCAGTTAAGTGGGGTGGGGTTTTTTAAGCTAATTTTTTTTTCTTCAAATAGATCCATTATTGTAAGCTGAATATATCTTCTGAGTAACATAAATATCACAAGATAGATAATGCTACAGTCCAAGGGACTCTCAAGAGTCTTCTCCAGGATGTCAGAAAAGAAGTCAGAACATGATCAGCATGAAAAAAAAAAAAACATTCAAAATGGCTTTAAAAAAGCTTCCTCCAAAACTTAATATAGAACTCTCCAAGTTCTAAACCAAGTTTATAAGCCTCTGCTGTTTTTGAAAAGACATGACCGGAATCTTGATCTTGCACACATTATATTAGCATGGAGAGAAATAGAAATATGACCTACTTACTTCCTTTTCCCCTCCTCATTATACACCTAATCACTTTCTTCCAACTAATCACAGCAGAGAATTTATAATTTTAGAGTAAAGAGCAGAGAGAATGTATAACTTTAAATTTTTCAGTCATCAAATGCCTTTAGCTGAGACATCTTGGTTGCAATTTTCTATGGTAGGAATATTTTCATTATGAATGCTATTCCTGTCTCAAGATAAATATTTGATAATATGTTTTTAAGTGATATTGTTGGTGCCAACAGTGTTTTAAATTTAGCAAAACTTAAATCTACAGAAGTAACAGAAATTCCATGTCATGCTTGTACAGATTTTAAGAACCACTACATTATTAATACAAGTTAAAAAGTTCAGCATAGTCTTTAAAAAAGTGAAGATACATCATAAGATGTTTCCCATTCTAAAATCTTGCTTTCTTGCTTGGCCCAAGGAAAGAACAAAATTTTGTGGTTAAGTTTTTTATCCAGTTTAATTTTTGTGTGATCAGTGCTTCTATTGTTCCAAATCTCTGACAGCCTTTTGTAACACATTTAAAAGGCAATTACATATAGGATCTTCTTCACTCAGAGTGCAGAGTCGTTGGTTGGGGCTACCCTTGGACAGAAGTTCAGAAAGTCTTTAATTACTTCTCCCAATTTCAAAACAACCTTGACATCTGTCAGCCCTAGCCTCAGTGAAATTATACAAAGTTTGGTGAACATGACTTGACTGAAAACTAGGTTTGTTTTCTTTCCCCAGTATATTCAATAATTAACACTTTGAGTTATAATTTTTTTCTCTGAAAGACAAAACACTTTACTAATTAATATAAAACCACACAAAAGAGGTGGCTGCTCAGAAGCCTCGAGTTTCTGGAAGTTACAGTGTACTCAAAACGCAAGGGTTTCGGGCCTTTAAACTGAGAACACCCCTCTCCACCTGTGCCTCCAGCAAAGGGCTGCAGGGACCACGCATCTTTGCAGGGCTTAGCAAAGGAGGCTGGAAGAGCACTTCTGCTCACAACGACTTATCATTTCCTCGTGCCTCTTATTGGTTACAGCAAGTCATGTGGCCCAGCGGTGGTCCCAAGCTGGGCAGGATGATCACCCCCCAGGAGAGGTGTTTCCTGTTTGGGACTGGGATCCCTCCACCTCTGTGTTGGCATCTGTGAAACCCTATGGTGGCCAAGTTATCTTATCTAGAAATAGATTTAAAGAACAGAAACAGGTTTCTGACAGTAACAATTTATTTTAGATTTATTTAGATAACATACGTGAAAATACCTAATGCAATTCAGAAGGGCTTTAGGAAAAAACCAACTTACGGCTGTATTGAACTAAAAAAAAAAAAAAAAAAGGTGAAGTAAGAGCTTTAAAAACAAAAAACCTTTTATTGAAGGGAAAATTACCAAGACTTTCTGGGGAAAAATAGTAACTCAGCATGAGAATTTTATTTATAATTCTCATTAAAACTGGATGCCAAAATAGAGAAAGGAAAATTTTTTCTTCTCAATTTTGAATACTCATGTGTGGGTGTCTTGCTAATTATAAGCTCCTTAAAAATGAGTGAAGTATTAAGTGTACAGCTTGATTTGCCCATTAACCACTAGCTCATCACTAAATACAGCTGTTTTTTGCCTTTTTTTTGTATTAGTGGGCTAAAATTTTAAACAACTTAAAAAGAACTTTTGTGATTCAAGAAACGTCTTTAAGAATCCAGGAATTAGTTGTGGCTGTGATGAACCAGTTTTATGGGCTCATAGCGATACAAACAAAAACCGTTCTGTTGCAGCTCCGAAGCCAAGATTGAAAATTTAACAAATGTATTTTGTTTTTGTAACCCAAAATTTTCTCTACCAAATTACAAACATATGTATGTATGTGTATATGTGTGTGTGTGTGTGTGTGTGTGTGTAAATATATAGGGCTTTCCTGATATCTCAGTTGGTAAAGAATCCACCTGCAATGCAGGAGACCCCAGTTCAATTCTTGGGTCTGGAAGATACCCTGGAGAAGGGATTGGCCACCCACTCCAGTATTCTTGGTCTTCTCTCTGGCTCAGCTGGTAAAGAATCCGCCTGCAATGGGAGAGACCTGGGTTCAATCCCTGGGTTAGGAAGATCCTCTGGAGAAGGGAAAGGCTACCCACTCCCGCATTCTGGCCTGGAGAATTCCTTGGGTTGTATAGTCCATGGGGTCACGAAGAGTCAGATGCGACTTCCCTTTTCTTTCCATATGTATACTTGTCTGAGTGCGTGCTCAGGTGCTTTTGTTTCAGTTGTATCCAACTCTTTGTGACTTTATGGTCTGTAGCCTGTCAGTCTCCTCTGTCTGTGGAATTCTCCAAGCAAAAATACAAGGGTGGGTAGCCATTTCCTTCTCAAGGGGATCTTCCCCACCCAGGGATTGAACCCGTGTCTCCTGTGTCTCCTGCACTGCAGGTGGATTCTTTACTATAGAGCCACCAGGGAAGTCCATATATACATCCATACATATGTAAATGATATGTGTATTTATTAGATAAATGTGTAAATATTTATTTATAAATTTATAAATATTCATAAATATAAATACATGTTTATAATATATAAATAAATACTTATAAATAAATGTTTACACATACACACTTGTTGGGGGCTTCCCAGGTGGTGCTCGTGGTAAAGAACCTGTTGGCTAATGCAGGAGACATAAGAGACACAGGTTCAATCTCTGGGCCCAGAAGGTCCCCTGGAGAAGGGAATGGCAACCCACTCCAGTATTCTTGCCTGGAAAATCTCATGGAGAGAGGAGCCTGGTGGGCTACAGTTTATAGGGTTGCAGAGTCAGACATGACTGAAGCGACTTAGTGCACACACATGCACACACATGTTGATGCTTAAAATACAGAGAAGATGGGATTTTTTTATTATTGTTATTTGCCAGCTTGATGGGTACTATATTGATCATCACATCAAGACTACTCCCTTCATCACTGATTGTAGGGGGAGGATGGCTCAGAAACAAATGTTAACCTATACCCCGTGTGGATTCCAAGAGGCTGTGTAATGTTATCCATAGACCGTGCATCTTCAGAAATCCTGAACCATTGCTTCTGCCAAAAGCCAAAGAGCTATTGTGCCTGAAAACTTCTACATAGGATATTAACATTTGAATTGTTTTAAGTTTTCTTGTCAGTTGGCATAGTCGTTATTTGTTCTGTATGTTTAGAGAGAGTTTTGATCATTCTCAGGCTAATTATTAATAGTTCTCCATAGGTGTATTAAGTTCAGAATTTTAACTTTAATAATACACTTCACCTTGCTTCTCTATACATTAACATTGAGCATGCTTCTGTGTAAAATTACTGACCTGTTGCCTATCCTTGAAAAATGATAGCTTAACTGGTTTGTAACCACAAATATAATGTATAATATTGACTGAGTTTTTTATTCATAGAACACTTAAAAGAAAAACTGGATGACTATATTAAACTGTGGAATGGCCTAGTCAAGGTATTTCGAAATGAGAGAAGAGAAGGTTTAATTCAGGCACGAAGTATCGGTGCCCAGAAGGCCAAACTTGGACAGGTAGGAAACATTCAATATCTTTGGTGTCTATTTTGGATTTTGTAACTAAAAGATCATGTACATTTTTAGGTACCATTTTAATTTTTTAAAATTGAAATGAAATTGCTAACTTAACCAAACAACTTAAATATCAAAATTGACTCTATGGCCAGCTTATCTTAGCATCTAGTTTAAAATTGTACGTGATAGATGATGTCCTGTAAGTGGGGTTTTTTTCACCCTGCCTCTTTTTTTTTTAAGGTTTTGATATACCTCGATGCCCACTGTGAGGTTGCCGTTAACTGGTATGCACCACTTGTAGCTCCCATATCTAAGGACAGGTAACATTACCTTGCTTTTATTTCCTTCCTTGGTTGAAAAGTAAACCTCATCCTAGAAGGACAAATAATATTCCCATCCTGATTTCATTTCTGTTCAGTGTATCAAGTTACGTGTTGAGTATTATTTTCTAGCTAGTTATATCCCTGAGTGGAGCTTGGCGGAAACGTGGGACTGATTCAGATGCAGGCAGTTAGACATTTGGAATAAGCCCAGCACATCTCACTTAGAATCTCCTTATGGTTGGGTCAGTAAAGAGACTTCCTCCAGCTCCACAAGCTTGCTCTAAGAGTAATGTTAACTGCCCCCTCCACACTGTGGTAACATTCTGAAGACCTGAAGGAGCATGCTTTGAAATTATGCCTATTGGTTTTTGTATGACCTTGGAAATTATTATTTTACATAGTATGGGCTAGCTGTCCTCTGTGTCAAAGCCTTGGATTTCCACATGACCTTTAAAGTTTAGAAGTGCATACAGCTGTCCCATGGGAATGTGGTGATCACTGTTCAGTTTATATCGGATCTGAAACGTTGATAGCAGTACCAGTCTTCTGGTTCCCAAAGCCTTCCCTGCTTTTAGTCCAGAATCCTTACTATTTCAGAACCTAGAAAAAATAAAGGGGACTTCCCTGGCAGTCTAGTGGTTAAGACTCCATATTTCCAATGCTGGGTATGTGGGTTCTATCCCTGGTCGGGGAACTAAGATCCCACAGCGGCCAGAAACAAATAATTAATTAAAATGAAAATTTTAAGAAGGAAATAAGACATGTCCCTGTGTCTGTGGCCTGAGTCAGAGGAAGACCTTTCGGAGGACTGTATCATCCCAGGATCTATCAACAATGTTCTCACTGCAACCCTGCAAAATAGATATTATTACCTCTCTTTAACTAAAGAGGATGCCGAGACTGAGAGAAATTCATGAATTTGCCCCAACTTGGACAGTTTATAAAGAATCCAGCTGAGATCCCTCTGGAACACCTTCCACTGCATACTTAGAAATCCGAGAATCACAAGACTCTCATGAGGAGAGATAGCCAGCCTTCCCCTCTCCTGGTGAGAGTGGGCAGTTCTCTGAGATGTAGGCAGGGTGAGTGAGGTCATTCCACCGGACCCTCGACTGGCCTGCAGGAGTCCACAGGCGGGAATAAAGCCTCTGTGTCGAAATCCTGAGCCCCAAGGATTTTCCCCTTCTCCTTGGTTTCTAAACATCTGAAACGCACCTTAACCGTGGTTGTAAAATCCTGTAATCTCCATTTTGGGAGATGCCTTTTAAAAGCCTTTCTGGTGAAATGAATACCAGAACAAGCAGTGTACCAATTATCTGAGCAGAGTTGGCACTATACCTAATTAGTCATATACCACTAGCATTTTTATGAAGCCCAGATAAAAGGTATTTTTTTTTTGCTCCAAATTCTCAGGCCACTATTTATGCTATTCAGCAGGTTTTGAGGGATTTTTGTGTTTTTGTGTGTGTGTGTGATAAAAGCTAATTTTTTTGCAATAAAAGAAGTAGGATAGAAGATCAAGTAAATGTATAGAAACAGATTTTCATAATAACTTCTTCCAAAGAAGTAAAAAGCAGCAAAGAGTTGGGAGCACTGCTGAAAGTGTAGCAGGTATTATCTTTCTACACACACACACTCATTTTTTTTTTTTTTTTTTTCAGAAACTGTAATCTTTATTTATTTATATTTGTTTTGTGTCTTAGGCCAGGCCTTATGAGGCCGGTGGGCTCTTAAATTTCCTGATAGTTCCCCGACCAAGGATCGAACCCGTGCCCCCTGCATTGGGAGTTTGAAGTCTTAACCACAGGACCACCAGGGAAGTCACACACACACACACACACACACACACACTGATTTTGAATGGAGGGGCAAGGAGGGAAAAAAAAATGGGCAGGGAAACCTGATAAATAATGTGAAGTTACCAAGAGAGCGTGCCTGTAGGACCAGAGTGACAATGAGGAAACGCTGCTAAGTTCAAGGACATGGCTCTTTGTCCCCAACGTTTGTCTGTGAGCCCAGGGACGTCCCCTCTCCCCTTCTCTTATGAAAACAGCCTCCTTGACTTTTCAAGGCATTCGTTCATGTCGACCTCCCATTAGATATTAATGTCCCCTGCTGCTGCTTAGTTGCTAAATTGTGTCTGACTGTTTTGCAACCCATGGACTGTAGCCTTCCAGGCTCCTCTGTCCATTGGATTCTCCAGGGAAGAATACTGGAGTGGGTTGCCATTCCCTTCTCCAGGGGATCTTCCTGATCCAGGGGTCAAACCTGCATTTCCTGCATTGCAGGTGGATTCTTTACTGTCTGAGCCATTAGGGAAGTCCTAAGGTCCCTTAGTGGGGAAAAAAAATAGAGCAACCCAGAATAACAAGAGATAATACAGATAGACCTGCTCAACTAGTAAGTGTTGGGTTTCTTAAATGCTTTTTCATTTTCTGTAAATGTTTCAGAACCACATGCACTGTGCCTCTAATAGATTACATAGATGGGAATGACTATTCCATTGAGCCTCAGCAAGGTGGGGATGAAGATGGTTTTGCCAGAGGGGCCTGGGACTGGAGTTTGCTATGGAAGCGAATCCCCCTGAGTCACAAGGAAAAGGCCAAAAGAAAACATAAAACTGAACCTTATCGGTAAAGCTCACTACTTCCTCTTTTTAACGTGGAATGTTTCTCTCTAAGTACTTTTTTTTCTTCCTTCCCCATGTCCTGGTGTAAACACGTGGGTCCCCACACGCCCTTGCATTTCATCTTTGCTGCCATCCATCAACAACACGACACAGAACCATTTGCACTGTGCCGCTCATAGATGTCATAAATGGCAACACATATGAGATTGTGCCCCAAGGGGGTGGTGACGAAGATGGGTATGCCCGAGGAGCATGGGACTGGAGTATGCTCTGGAAACGGGTGCCTCTGACCCCCCGAGAGAAGAGACTGAGAAAGACAAAAACTGAACCATATCGGTAATCACTAAATCACTTACCTTTTTTTCTTTTCTCCAGTCGCTGCTAACCTATTAACCTCTTGCCAAGCTAAATATATATATATATATATATATATATATAATTAACACTGTAGTTGCTGTCTCAGACTCTGAAAGGATTCCTTTCTTTGTGCTGTTTTAGGGGTTTAAATTCACCCTTTCATCTTTGTGGTTGCTTTCTTCTTAAAAGCAAGCTCCATTTGGGTGCAGACTTGGAGGGTGGGCATGTTTTATGGTATCAGTTCCAAATACAGGTGAAAAACAAGAAAAGCTTTGCAGTCTTCTCCTAGTAGGTTTTTGTTTGTTATTTTGTTTAGTCGCTAAGTCATGTCTAACTATTTTCGACCCCATGGACTGTAGCCCGCCAGGCTCCACTATCCATGGGATTCCCCAGGCAAGAATACTGGAACAGGTTGCTATTTCCTCCTCCAGGGATCTTCCCGACTCAGGAAGTGAACCCATGTCTCCTGCATTGGCAGGTGGGTTCTTTACCACTGAGCCCACCTGGGAAAGTGGACTAGACATGAAATTTTGTTCTTTTGACAATAATATAATTCTATAAGTTTAAAATGTGTAAACTTTACTTACTACCCAAGTTTTGTATCTACTTTGATGCCTTGGAGGGTAGTATTAACAACAAAAGGCAGTAACAAGATTTTTTTTTTTCTTTCTTTTGTTTTGTATGCTCTTAAATAGTAATTTTATGCCAGTTAAATTTGATGAATAAAAATACATGACTTGGGAAATGTTACACAGAATTCCTTTATGACTTCATTCTCAGAAGAGCATTTGATTAAAAGGAGACGTTTTTCCAGAATCTTCCTTTCTCCTTTCTTGTGCCTCTTCAAATAGAAAAATTTATGTTCTTCTCTCTTTTTTGGTTTTTACTAGAACATTTTTACCATCTTTTAAAGAGTGGCCCCAAATGAATTGTTTAGTTAGATGCTAATGTAGGTTTCTAAATGTGTCTAATTTTATTTTTTTGATCTTATGGTTCTGCTTTTGGTCTCTCTCTTCCTGTTGCGCTACTGATGATGCTCGAACTCAGTTTGGGGACAGTGTCTGATGTCATGCAAAAAGCTGGTGGGGTCTGGGCATGTCGTGATACCAGGATACTGAAATGGCAAACATAAGGAAATTATACAACCTTTCAGCTTTATGTGACATTTTCCAAATTTGTTTGAGTTTTTGGTTTTTTTTTTTTTTTTCCAAAAATTGTCCAAGAGCCTGCCACTGATCTGTTTAACCTGACTCACAAATAATTCTGGGAGGGAAAAAATAAGGGGTGGTGAGTACAGGTATATTCCCACCAAACCCATGGGCTAGTAAAGAGAATTTTTTAAAATGTGCTAGAAAAATTTAAGGAAGGTTTCCCTTTAAATAACTCACTGGCTTTCACATTAAGATACATTTTTCAAATATGTACTGAGATAACTGGGAATATGTTTAAAGATCAAAAGGGCATAGTCATAATAATGTTAAATGACAGTTAAATAAACGTGGTGTGAAAATATAACCGAAAATGCACCAGTGCTCTGTAGTGAGTTCAGCTGCATACTTTGAGAAGAAAAGCCTTTTGAGAGGATGACTTTCCCCTGACGTGATGACATTTCCCTTTAATGAGCTGTGTTCCCTCGTGGCACTGAACACGCAGCAGGCGAGACAGAAATTAAACAGTTCACTACACGAATGACTGTGGAGCAGCGAGTACGAGTGGTGAGAAGGAAAGCCCAGAAAGTGTTCTGAGGCCGAGCCGTGAGGGATGAGGAGCCGGCCTGTGGAGCGGCAGGAGGACGCGTCAGGAGCCTGGGCCCTGGGGCAGGAGGGGTCGGCACAGCAGGGCGGCGCTACCCGGCTGCCTGATGGGGCTCCGGTGGGGCAGGAAAGAGGACGCCGTCAGGGTTCTGTCCGTGGGCTAGGATGGCAGCAGTGAGGCTGGGAAGAAGTGGCTTCACCCTGTGAACCCACTATGTGTGTTGACGGTGCAATCAGCGGGAATCGGCGATAGATTGATATCAGGTGTGCTGATGAAGAGGCTCCAATGGAGGGACCTACCTAAGAATCGTATGCGGGGATAATCCTTTGTCCCGGAGGAACAGGATGAAAATTATTCTCCTCTAACTTCTGATGGTGGGAGGGGCTCACCAAAGAAAGCTACCAAGTCTTTTTTTTTTTTTTTTTTCTCTTGTCGCTAAAAAGTACCCAGTTCAGGATCGCACTCAGGAAGGCCCACGAGTCACCCTCTGGCATCCCTGCGTCCTGACACAGTAAATAACTCTGTCTCATTCTCCTGTGTCACTTCCGGGCCACATTTGCAAACTCACAATGAACCCAGGCTGTCCTCCCACGAGCTACATCCTTATTTGGCAAACCCCTGAGCTATAAAATTTCAAAAATGAGATACTACTTTCATGGTGTATGGTTTCACTCATCCTGGAATGACTCATAAATCATTGCGGGAACATTTAGCCAGCCACAGCTTATGGCTCAGGCCTTTTGAGGAGTGAAAGCAAAAATTCTGTTTTAACTCACAAGGCTTAATTTTTAAGTCAACCAGGGAACCAAGATGCCCTCTAACGGCGAAATGATGTAATGCTCTAATTTGTAATGAAATACCATTTCAGTTAAAAATTGTAGTGAATTCATAAGAAATTATGAACAGAATTGCTTGGTGAAGGCTTTATAATTTCTTAATGTTTGGCCATCAGTTTTGTCTCTTCTATGCATTACTTAACTGTATTCCAAAAAGCTTTGTTGTCTGTGGTTGAAGGGGTCTTGGGCGTTTGTCTTTCAAAGTTGTTTCAGCATTTCTTTCCCTTAGGTCCCCAGCCATGGCTGGAGGGTTATTCGCCATCGAAAGAGACTTCTTCTTTGAACTGGGTCTCTACGATCCAGGCCTCCAGATTTGGGGTGGTGAAAACTTTGAGATCTCATACAAGGTAACATTTCATTTAAACAACTGCAATTTTTCCAAGAAGTTACTGATTCTTGTGACTATACGATAAGGCTGGTTTCTTTCAGGTTGTGTGTGTGGGGTGGAGGAGAGGGGTGGTGGGGGGACTGTTTAATGCATTTCTCTAAATTATAAGGAATGACTAACAAACATACTTGCCTTTTGGGAAAAAATAAGGGAAAATGCAAGCTCCGACTACATATGTACACGGCTCAGCTAAAAACAGAGGCCAGCAAGCTTCAGAATAAAAATGCCTCCTTTCCCATCCCCAACACCTCCCCCAAAGGTTTTCCATCCTGAAGCCTTTTGTTATCAGAGCTCCTGGGGGAATCAGCAGTTGTCGGGGTCCCGTTTGCCCATCCACTGCTGAAGCTGCCTTTCATCCCTGTAGGATAGGATGCTTCAGGACAGAGGCAGACCCCAACAGGGACTGGGGTCCTCACACTGACACGGGAGCTGCAGCTCCCCACCCTCTTCCTGAAAGAAAGAGAGAAAACAGTGATCCGGTTTGAGTTGAACAGATAATTGTTCAACTTGTCTTAAATATCTGGAGCTCAGCCCCGTGAGGGATAAGAGGAGAAACCCAGTCCCCGCTGTCAAGGAACTTACAGTTGATAAGAGATGGGACTTCTACTTAAACTCGTAACACAATCAGAAGGTGGACCCACATTCAGCTGATGTGATGAAGGAGCAGTTGGTGGGATCCTGCTGGAGGAAGTGTTCAAGACAGAACTAGGAAGATGGGCGTGAGATTGGTTGGGGGACGCTTCTAAGCAGGTAGAATGGGAAAAGGCACAGGGTAGGGGGTATGAGAGTTCAGGAGACAGGAACGCTGGCAGAAGCTGAATGCGTGAATCAGACGGAGATTAAGGGGAAGACCATGTGGGCAGGGATATTAGGGCCACAGTGGGGGGCCTCCAGTGCTGTTCCACTGTTACTAATCCAGCAGGCAGTAGAAACCATCAGAGAGGCTGAGGGGGAGGGCATGACCCCCAGCTGCCCTTCAGCAGGATAATCTCCTACTATAAATAAATAGGGGAGCGATGGCAGAGGGGAGCAGAGGTGCAGGAGCTGGTGAGGCGTTGATCAGAACACTCCCCCATGGGAGACATGTTAGCTGGTGGAGCGGGGAGGGGGGTTACAAGGGTGTGAGGACTGGGATGTCTGTATGGCTCTGCGGGTTACCATGGGGGTATCTCGGGTGCTGCAGGGGCTCAGGAAGGGGTCCTGGGTCCCGGGCACACCTGTGTTCCCCAGCAGCCTCTTTGTTAGTATGTGAGCTCAAGAAACAGGAAGTCATTGCAGGATCTGTTCGGCATATAAATTCCCTATGGACACTGTGTCTAGTTTAGGTTTCACAAGACAGAGCTGGCATTTGAAACCGCTGCACGTGTGTCTTTCCTGACAGATCTGGCAGTGTGGAGGCAAGTTGCTGTTTGTCCCTTGTTCCCGTGTCGGGCACATCTACCGTCTTGAGGGCTGGCAGGGGAACCCCCCACCCGTCTATGTTGGGTCTTCTCCTACCCTAAAGGTGAGTCTTTTGGTTAAAAGTGGGGAGACTGGGAGCTGACACGTGTGCCACATGGCCACTTAGTGTCAACCTGACGGCTGGGTGACACCTTTGAAGCCGTCATGCTGGGTGTCACTTTTAACTTAGGCTAGATTTATTTGTGAAACTTCTTACTGTTTAAGATTATTCCTTGTATCCTACTCTGATTATCATTCCTGTATCGAGTGTTTTCTGTGAAGATACCTCAAATTAATTTGTAAAAGCTGACAACCCACTCCAGTACTCTTGCCTGGAGAATCCAATGGACGGAGGAGCCTGGTGGGCTGCAGTCCATGGGGTTGCGAAGAGTCGGACACGACTGAGCGACTTCACTTTGACTTTTCACTTTCATGCATTGGAGAAGGAAATGGCAGCCCACTCCAGTGTTCTTGCCTGGAGAATCTCAGAGACGGCGGAGCCTGGTGGGCTGCCGTCTATGGGGTCGCACAGAGTCGGACACGACTGAAGCAACTTAACAGCAGTAGCAGCAACACTGTAGGAAAATAGCTGGAAAGAAAATACCAGTTTGTATCATTCACACATCAGTAAAATATTGTTCTTATCTGATTTTTTGAAAAGTAAAGTGATTATAATAGGATTTTGGGTAGTAAACAAAGTCAGAGTTGTGAACAGTGCTTATAAAAGTTCAGTATCTTTTGTATGGCTGAGTGCCCTCTCTGTTGACTATCCCGACATTGTCAATTGGCTATACCCCAATACAGAATTAAAAGTTTAAAAATAACAGTAAAAAAAAATTTTTTAATAGTTTAGTATCTTTTGTCCCCCAAACGAGGGACAAACCAGGAGAGTTTCACCCTAGAGTCTGCAGGCCCCACTGCTGGCAGGACCAGCACCTTACTCCTTGATGGAGCAATGTAGGAGCCGTGTGGCTGCCATAGACTCTAAGAGCATGTGACTGGTGCCCTTCATCTTCTGAAACCCTTAACCAAGTCAAAAGCAGAAGGAAGTCTATTTCTGGCTACAGCTGCAACTCAGGACTGTTCCCCAAAGGGAATAGATAACTGAAGGAGAAACGAGGCTATAAGAACCAGCACAGCCCTCTGCCCAGCTAGATTATCTTCAAAATGACCATCGTGGAGCCTCGTTAGACAGAGAGAGTTCCCATTTAACACCAGGCTGGACGGCCTCGCAGGAGGAGAACCTGCCCTTGAAATCAGCCCCACAGTCACCAGGAATTCATGACATCAGGTCAGCTTCGGAGAGCCTGTGCTACGAGGAACAGAAAGAGATGAGAGAGCAGCACCCGTCACTGTCAGGTTACCGCGGGTCTTCTCGAAGCCCAGCAAGTGCAGCCGTCGCCAGCACCTCCGTCCCCTGCCTCCGTGTGTCCCCTCCGCCTGCAGGGCTGTTTCTCCAGCCAGTGGTCTCTGAACTGCAGACCTCTCACATCAGCTGTCGCCCAGAACCCTCCTCTTCTTTTAATTTTTTTGGTCTTTTTTTTTTTTTTTTTTTTTTTTTTACCGCACCGCACGGCTTATGGGGCCTTAGTTCCCCAACCAGAGATGGAACAGTGAAAGCACAGGGCCCTAACCACTGGTCCACCAGGGAATTCCCTAGAACCCTCGTCTTAGGTGGTCCTCAGATGTTTCAGACTCAGCATTGTCAGAGCTGAGCCATTAACTTTTCCTTAGAGATGGTTCCTTTTTCTGCGACCCCTGAGCCCGTGAGGTGAGATGAGGAGGCAGGTGGTCCCTTCACCACCTCCCGCCTCCCACCTCCCACACCGCCCCTGGTTCCAGTCTCTCCTTGCTCAGCAAAGGCCCTCAAGTCTCCCATGGGTGCTCACCCACCCCCTCCCCCATCCCTCTCCCCTCCGTCCCACCCCTCAGGCCATCTCCACTCCCCATCAGGGTTATTCCCTTGGAAACTGAATCTGATGTCTGCTGCCTGCATAGACCCTTCTATGCGGATGGCTGTCAGCTGAGAGGTGACATGCAAAGCCCCTAAAAACGAACACTGGTATCACTGAGAGCCGGCACTTTGTGAGAGCTGAGTGTGTACAAAAATCTAAATGCTTCACACAGATTCACTTCTTAATTATCCAAAGGAGTTTCCCTGGTGGCTCAGACGGTAGAGAGTCTGCCTGCAGTATAGGAGATGCAGGTTCAGTCCCTGGGTCGGGAAGATCCCCTGGAGAAGGAAATGGCAACCCACTCCAGTATTC
This sequence comes from Bubalus kerabau, assembly GCF_029407905.1. Lineage (NCBI taxonomy): Eukaryota > Metazoa > Chordata > Mammalia > Artiodactyla > Bovidae > Bubalus > Bubalus kerabau. Next base: position 71,093,413 of record NC_073627.1, read on the forward strand.
TTGCCTGGGAAATCCCATGGACAGAGGAGCCTGGCGGGCTACACAGTCTTTGGGGTCGCAGAGTCAGACATGACTGGAGCGACTAACACACTTTTCACTTTAAATGGAGAAATGGAGGCAGCTTTTCTCTCAGTGAATCCTGCATCCAGAGATGGTAACAGACCTCCTTCAGGGCTCCACACACCGTGGTTTGTCACATAGCTGTGTTGCCCTTTGCTGCAAGTCCCGACCCCAACTCACTAACCACTCCCTCAAACCAAGCCAGCCCTGTCCCCCCATCCCAAATAGTTAAATGCTCCTCCTTTTGTTACTGTAACCTTATACATATGCCCTGAATTCTTCATGTTCATGAGTACCTAGAAGACACGGACTGTGTCTAACTTTGGATGCATTTGCAAGAATTCAAAATATTTAGCAATAATATTGTGCTCTTTTAGGAAGCTGCCACTTAGAACTTCTTGAGCCCACAGGCTTTTGCAGCAACAGGCCCATGGCCAGGCATTCACCCTTTGATAGTTACCTTGTAGCCAAGAAAACATTTAATCTGAATACTAGATGTTCCCGCTCCTGATATAGAATGGTCAGTCACCTTGGCCAGCGGGCCCAATGCAGCCTCTTTTAGTAAGTAAAGTTGTGTTGGAACCAAGGTCTGCTGTTGCTTTGCATGTTGCCTGTGCTGCTTTCTCACTGCAGCAGCGGAGATGAGTAGTAGCAGCAGAAACATTATGGCCACCCAGCTGAAAAGATGGACTCCCAAGTCCTTTATAAAGTTTACTGCCAGCTGATGTCCAAGTGCGAGGACCTCGCTGGGTCTGTACTACATCCATTCACACCCGCGTTCAGTACAACAGCAGAAGTTAGGTCTTAGTTATCACATGTCAGCTTACTTGATTGTTCTTCGGTTGCTTTTCAGGATGCACCACTGGGACGTGGGGAGGGGGAAATATCCACTTAATTCTGGGCTATAGTGAAGTGGTTCAGGTATAGCTGTTACCAGACGGGCAGAGGCGCCTGCAGGAATGTGTCTGAGTGAGCAGAGCTGTTGTTTATCCCTGTGGTTTCTGCAGGTGCAACAGTGTGGTGCTCAGAGAGGAGATTGTTCTGGGCAGGGGCAGGGGACAGGGTGAGGGGGTGGGGGTGGTTCCAGCCAGCTTCTCACAAACCCTTTCTTCACTCAGCTTCATCAGCAGGAGAGAACATATTGTCTTAGAGTGTGTAACCTTTTGGGGGCTTCCCAGGTGGTGCGGTGGTAAAGAACCTGCCTGCCAAAGCAGGAAACGCAGGTTTAATACCTAAGACAGGAAGATCCCCTGGAGAAGGAAATGGCAGCCCACTCCAGTGTTCTTCCCTGGAGAATCTTATGGATAGAGGAGCATGGTGGGCTACTGTCCATGGGGGTCACAGAGAATCAAACACGACTGAGCAGCTGAGCACGCATGCACGTGTGACCTTCAGCGCAGTGACACCAGATTCTGTGTCCACCGCTCTTTGGTGGAACACTCATGACAGTGACATGCCAGGGTCATGAGCTCGCTTGCACACAATGAAATATACAGTCCTCTTGAAACGAGTGTGTCATATTTCATATGTCAGGAAGAGACTGTTTATGATAGTACAAATATTTTTATAATAATGTTAATTTCTTTTTTTCCCCAGAATTACGTTAGAGTTGTGGAGGTCTGGTGGGATGAGTACAAAGACTACTTCTATGCCAGTCGCCCAGAATCGAAGGCCTTGGCATATGGGGATATATCAGAGCTGAAGAAGTTTCGAGAAGATCACAACTGTAAGAGTTTCAAATGGTTCATGGAAGAAATAGCTTATGACATCACCTCACACTATCCTCTGCCGCCCAAAAATGTCGACTGGGGAGAAGTAAGTGTCAGCTGGGTGATCATGTGTGTGTTTGGAGACTGAGCTCAGGAGAAAGCAGAGTGAGACGGAAATGTTGGGGAAGAGAGAAGAATTTGAGGCAGGGAAGTTTGGTGGAAAACAAGGCAAGTGAGTGGAAGGTGCAGGCCAGGCAGACAGCTAGTGTGGTTTTATCGGGTTGGCCAAAAAGTTCATTTGGGTTTTCCATGCAGTGTCACAGAAAAACCCGAATGAACTTTTTGGCCAAACACGATATTTGCCCAGCACGTTGGGTGGCAGCCATGGTGAGGAAGTTGCCAGTGAGGGTGCATGGGAAGGGGTCAGGAGGGCACACATGGCCTGGTAGAACCCCACTGGGCTGTCCGGGAGACCTCGGGCCCAGAAAGGAGGCTACATGTAGATCTAAAGATGTGACGTATATTTGGAGCCTGCAGCACGTTTCATGGGACTGAGTGAGAAGAATGCAAAGGTAAGAGGCTGGATCTGTCCCTGAGGAGCCCCAGCCCCTAGAGAAGCAGGTAGAGCAAAGCGACCTGACCTTTTTGGTAAGAGGTCAGTAGTTTGGGTAGCAGGATGTGCTCGATCTCTCTCTGCTCCTCTGTCCTAACAGTTCTCTGTCCTGTATTTCCATCTTCTATTTTGATGAGCTGTGTTTAACTCCCAGCTGGACCAGAGCCCCTGAAAGCCCAGACCGCATTTTGGTTTGGTTATCTTTTGCTCTCAAGAATTCCTCACTAGCCTAGAGCCTTCTGTGTGGAAGGGATGAATTCTCTTGGTGAGCTTACCCAGTAGAGGATTCAGAGCCCACCCTTCACACGCTGATGGCTCTCAGATGTCCACCTTTAACCCACACCTCTGTCCCAGAGCCCCGACAAGCCCATCCAGCTGCCAACGGACACCAGTAGTGATCTCTAATCAAGTTATAAATCTGTAGTAGTAGTTCCAAAAAGGTAGAAGATTGTTTTTGTACAAAACATGCATTCCAGAGATGGAAGCACATGTTTGCCACGTACTTAGAGTATATACAGTTTGTCCATAGGTGGTCTGTATTATTTGTCAGCTATAGCTTGACTCCCCCCATTGGACTCAGTGGTAAAGAATCCACCTGCCAAAGCTAGAGATGCCAGAAACCGGGTTTGATCCCTGGGTGGGAAATATACCCTGGAGAAGGAAATGGCAACCCACTCCAGTATTCTTGCCTGGAGAATCCCAGGGACAGAGGAGCTTGGCGGGCTACGGTCCATGGGGTCGCAAGGAATCAGACACGACTGAGCACACACGTTACAATGGCAACCCACTCCAGTACTCTTGCCTGGAGAATCCCAGGGACAGAGGAGCCTAGTGGGCTGCCGTCTGTGGGGTCGCAGAGTCAGACACGACTGAAGTGACTTAGCAGCAGCACAGCCCAGCCTGCTGGTCATAGCTACCCCTCCACACCTCCATGAACCCCAGCCCCTGAATACAGCTGTCAGGCGTGGGAGCCTTACTTCCCAGGTTCACTGATGGTCTAGATACTTAGGGCCAGTGTCTGTGACCACTGTAGTCAGGTCCCTTAGCTCTGTTTCTCATGAATCTGAAATGGTACTAATGGTATTTTTTTTTATTTCTTTCGTCTTTTATCGAACTTTATAGGCCAAGGTCCTTCATTGAAATGAGCCCCTTCCAGTGTTGACTTTCAGACCATAAGTGGTTTCACGCTATCTAACCAGTGGCTTTTTAAAATTAATTAATTAATTGTTATCATTATTATTGTTTTTTGGCTGGGCTGGGTCTCGGTTGCCGCCCGGGCTTTTCTCCAGTTGCAGCCCACGGGGGCTGCTCACTAGTGGTGCGTGGGCTTCTCCTTGCAGTGGCTTCTCTTCTTGCGGAGCACGGGCCTAGTTGCTTCTCAGTATGTGGAATCTTCCCGGACCAGGGATCAAACCCGTGTCCCCAGAATTAGCAGGTGGACTTCTGTCCACTGTACCACCAGGGAAGTCCTAACCAATGACTTTTCAAGTATAAATAATCTTATAAATCTAAGAACAACAGGAAACCCTCTCTATCTCTTTGCATGTAACAAAATTGCTTCACAAATAAATATGATAAGTAGGAAAAAAAAAAAAGAAAAGACCATAAGTGGTTTGAGAGATGACTATAGCTCTGTGTTCCCAGAGGCCTGACTGGACAGTAGGTACCAGGCTGCACATGCCCCACCCTCCATGTGGACCTCAGCCTCAAGACAAAGTTCTCTGACCTCCTGCTAGAGCTTATCAGAATCTAAACCGTGACCCGCCTGTGACCCTTGGTTCATTTCTTTCAGATCAGAGGCTTTGAAACTGTGTACTGCATCGACAGCATGGGGAAGACCAATGGAGGCTTTGTGGAGCTGGGCCCCTGCCACAGGATGGGCGGGAATCAGGTACACCGCTCGCTCAGGCTCCCAGATGCAGCTGGTGTGCACTGGGAGCCAACGCGCTGACGCAGCACAGGCTTTAGCCTGGTTTTCAGTTTGGTAACTGTGATTGTTTGATAAAGTAAAACATTCTGTGAAAAACCAACAGTGCTGAAGCATTTGCTTAAATGAGGGGATAAGAGCAGTATTGGTTTTTATGTAAGCAACCGCAATCTAGAATTTGTGTCACATATAAGAGACTAGAATATATTCTTGCTTGAGTGTATAATTGTGTAAGCCTCACTCCCTAAGAGTTTTGTTTGTTCAGCTATTGTTCAGTTTTCCACATATTCCCCCCAAGAAGCTGGGATGTTATTACCAGTTGTGTTCCCAGGTGGTTCAGATGGTAAAAAATCCGCCTGTAATGCAGGAGACGCGGGTTCATTCTCTGGGTTGGGAAGATCCCCTGGAGGAGGAAATGGCAACCCACTCCATTATTCTTGCCTGGGGAATCCCATGGACAGAGGAGCCTGGCAAACTACAGTCCATGGGATTGCAAAGAGTCAGACATGACTGAGAAAGGCAACCACAGATTGTCTTCCCTTCCTATGTGAGTATTTTTCTTGTCTCTAATTTAGATGGTGATACATTATCAGGTCTGTTTCCACATTTTCATTTTCTTACACTGTTGGTGTGATTAAAATCTTAACGACCGATTCTGTATCTAAAAGGCTAAAGAACATAAGCTTTTAATAGTTAGAAGCGGTCTTCACTACCATCAAAATGAGTAATTCCTGTCTTTGGACTTGCAGTTCTGAACATACAGAAATGTGATAGAGAAATAGGGTAGTCATTGAGTCTAATTATAAGAGTTGGGTTTCTTTCTTTTTTAAATAGCTTTTCCGAATCAATGAAGCCAATCAACTCATGCAGTATGACCAGTGTTTGACGAAGGGGCCTGATGGATCCAAAGTTATGATTACACACTGCAATCTGAATGAATTTAAGGAATGGCAGTACTTCAAGGTATTCTGCATCTTAGTTCTGAAATATATGCTGTTTCATTTTAATATATGGAATTGAGACACGTAAACGTTAAAACCTGCATTCTCACTGGCTTGCATTTCCCTCTCATTTTCCTGATCACTGGAGAATCACCGTTCGGTAACAGAGCACCCTTTTATTCTCTAGTACAATGTCATCACGGACGGGTACCACCCAGGGTCCATGCAGACCCACTGTTCATTTATCCACATAGGGAAACCAGGGTTCCCTGAGGCAGTCATCACCATTGTTCTAATATCAAAATCTGATCTTTTTAATCTAACTGATAATATATATAATTTTAGTGAATGGCTCATTTATATGTACATATGTATATATAGTTTTAATGAATGGCTCGGTTAGTTTAACTTTTAAAATATTGCTGCCTGTTGTCCAGCAGGTGGCGATAGAGATGAACAGGTAACGTGTTGGATTCCAGGCTTCACAGCTTCTCCTTCTGGCTGTTAAATGCAGGATACGTGTTGCCTGTTGCTTGTTTTAAAGGCCACATTTAGTTCTTCATTTGACTCTGTGGGAGCAGTGTTTCTATTTCAGGTGTGAATTTTCAGTGTTGTATGCCAAGCTGAGGATTCCAACATTCGAATGGTACTCTATAATTTTCGAAGTCTAGACTTGGCTAAAGTAAATCAATTTATTGTGAAACAAAAAGTTGAAAAAGCTCCCCCAAACTGAAAGAAGCTGGCAGCCCTTAGCTTTCTTTACACATCTTGTATTTGTTGTCATGCCATCCCTGCCAGAAAACACTTGTTTGCCATGTACTGACAATGTTAATGGCCTAGCTGAATATTCCCAGTTATGGGAATTGTATATGTTGCATAGATAATTACCAAGAAGCGGTAAGTTTGTGTCAGTTGCTGATGTTAGGAAGAAGATTAATATAACTCCCAGAGAACAGAGCATTTATTTCCACAAAGAAAGATGAATAATAGCAGTAAAGCCAAGGGATGAGTAAGGACAATATTAGTTAACTAGTAAAAGAAAGTTAACAGATGCAAAAAAATATGAGAAGGAATGGATAAAAAATGGAATGCACATATTTTAGATACTATATTTTAAAGGGCACAGCACCGAATATCAGTTTGTGCATCAGATGTTACTATTAATAAATATTCACTGGGGCCTTTCAAAAAATAGCTAAAGCCCATCATACTATAATGGAAGAGAAGGAAAAAAATGTAGAAATAAAAATAAGCAAAATGGGGCCTCCCTGGTGACTCAGTGGTAAAGAATCCGCCTGCCAATGCAGGAGACACAGGTTTGATCCCTGATCCGTGAAGACCCCACTGCCACAGAGCAACAAAGCCCATGTGCCACAACTACTGAGCCTGCGCTCCAGAGCCTGGGAGCCCAGACACAGCAACTGCTGAACCCCCTGCACCCTAGAGCCCAGGCTCCACAAGAGAAGCCGCCCCAGTGAGAGGCCTGCTCACCACGACTAGAGAAGAGAAAGCTGGTGCCCTGCAAGGAAGATCCAGATCAGATCAGATCAGTCACTCAGTCGTGTCCGACTCTTTGCGACCCCATGAAGCGCAGCACGCCAGGCCTCCCTGTCCATCACCAACTCCCGGAGTTCACCCAAATTCATGTCCATTGAGTCGGTGATGCCATCCAGCCATCTCATCCTCTGTGGTCCCCTTCTCCTCCTGCCCCCAATCCCTCCCAGCATCAGAGTCTTTTCCAATGAGTCAACTCTTTGCATGAGGTGGCCAAAGTACTGGAGTTTCAGCTTTAGCATCATTCTTTCCAAAGAAATCCCAGGCCTGATCTCCTTCAGAATGGACTGGTTGGATCTCCTTGCAGTCCAAGGGACTCTCAAGAGTCTTCTCCAACACCACAGACCCAGCACAGTCAAAAATAATAAATAAGAAACAAAAATAAGATATTAAAGAAATAAAGTGCCACAGGATAGGGAAAGAGAGATTAATAGGAGGCTTTATTTCTGGTGAGTTTTGGGTAGGAAGTATCACTGCACGGGATCCTGAGGTGTGATAAGACTCTTCGTGAAGGATGAATGTGGTGACAAGTGAGCAGGGTCATAGCGTCTTAGTGTAGAGAATTCTAGGAGCTGGGTGTTTTCTGGTTCCCTAAGTTGTTCTCCATGGGAAAGAGCATGGAACTTTTTATGGTCTTTGGGGAGTGACCGACCTTAGCTGAGGATCACAGTGATAGGAAACAGTGGGTACTTTTAGGAAGATAATTCTGGAAACATTGTCAAGTCTGGACTGGTGAGCAGGAGGCCAGCTCAGTCAGCAGTTCTCACTCTGCTCCTCTGGACCCGTTTACATCCTTACTAACTGCTGACACACTCCCAGGGAGATTTGTTATGCAGCTTACAGCTAATGGGGTTTCTGAATTGGGAATTAAACCTGAGAACTGTTATGAGTATTGATGTACATATTCATGTAAAAGTAATAGTCATAACCCTATTACATGTTAATATAAATAACACTTTTAATGAAAAAGAGCTATTTTCCCCACCACAGTGAGAAGAGTGGCACTGTTTTATAGTTTCACAAATGCCTTTAGTATCTGATTTAATAGAAGAACTCTGGATTCCTATTCTGCTTCTGCATTTAGTTTGATGCGAGATGTTGTTCTAGTTGAGTATCTAAGGAAAATCCAGCCTTGTCTAGACATGCAGTTTGAAAACAAGGGATAATTTAATAGCCTTTTCAGATAATTGTGCTACACAAGTGTGTAGGTGGTGGTTTCTTTTTATTCATTCATTGATTTATAGCTGTGCTGGGTCACCATAGCTGTGCCCAGGCTTTGTCTAGTTGCTGTGAGTCGGGGCTCCGCTCTAGCTGTGCTGCACGGGCTTCTCATTGTGGAGCACAGGCTCTAGGTGCCCAGGCTTCAAACAGCTGTGGCTCCCGGACCCTAGAGCACGGGCTTCAGGAGCTGTGGAGCACTTCTGGAGTTGCCAGGGGGTGTTGCTCTGCCACGTGTGGGATCTTCCTAGATCAGGGGACCCGTGTCCAGGTTATTTGCAATGTGGAATCTGGAATCCCTGTCAGTGAACATTTTGTCCTCTGTTGCATTAAACCCACTTGTCTGTCTCAAACTTTGACTGGATCTTTTGTAACATCACACTTGCACAGCTCATTTGGAAAATATCGACTCACTAAGTCATCCAGATCTTCCAAATGATGGCACATTTCATCATCCACTGCTCCTGAAATCACAAATATAACCACTTTTCACCAGAAAAGTCTTTAAATCTTGTGGTGCTGTCGCATTCTTGATGATGGATACAAGTTTTCTAAAACTCAAATTTTTGCTTGAAAACTTAGGTTTTATCAATGGCAACAAATAAGTGTCAGCTTTATATTGTTTTTCTTTTCCCCTTGAAGTGACAGGCTCATTTTATTTTCTGTAAAATGTCTCCCCAGCCCCAAGTTTGCATAATTGTAATCTGCCTGCAATTTGTCCTTTCAAGTCACATGACAAGAAAAGGCACTCGTTCAGCCCTCAAGTCCAGCAACTGCCCATGTTCTGGCCATTCTCACCTACTGTCTCTCAGGGTCAAGTCTTAATAAAACGAACACGTTTTACTGCTTCATCAAGGACATTCTAAAATGAACCTGGCTTTTTTTCTACTTGTGAGTCTGTGGCTACAGAGAACGTGATCACTTGATTGATGTTGCAGCCCCAGCTCTTTGACCCAGTATGGCTTTTGCACTGTCTGTATAAATGTCCATACAGTGGAAAAGACAGTTAGGGTCTTTGTATTGTTAGGAAATTGTTTCGACCCTACAGACCCAATCTTAGCTAGTCTGAGGACTGCACTCTGAGAGCCGAATCGAACCTCCAGCAGGTGACAAGGACTCGACTAAGACAAGGGTGGTGGGGATGGGAAAGGGTACAAGCCCAAGTCCCTGCAAATGTCCGTGTTCAGCTGGCGACTCGAAGAAAGGCGGGCATGCAGCCTGAGCTGCGCTGTCCTAAGCTCAGGACAGCTGGATTAGCTGGATAGGAACTAGGGGAGCTGGTCTGGAGGAGGAGATGATGAATTTAAGTTTGTACATGTTGAATTGGAGGTACCGGCAGTACGTCATGCCTGAACAACAAAAGGGTGTAGAAGACTGACAAGAGAAGCCCAGAGTCTGGGGTGAAGCTGCTTCACGCCTGACCAATTTGCTTAAATTGTCTTCTTACGAAAGCCAGGAGGTGACCTGTCTGATGCCAGTGACAGCACAGAGCTCACGTGTAACGCTGTGTTTCCCTGTGTTTTCCAGAACCTGCACAGACTGACTCACATTCCTTCCGGAAAGTGCTTGGATCGCTCAGAGGTCCTCCATCAAGTGTTCATCTCCGACTGTGACTCCAGCAAAATGACTCAAAAGTGGGAGATAAATAACATCCATAGTGTTTAGAAGGAATGAAAGAAACCAGTAACCTACCTACTGACACGTAAACTTACACAGGACTGAGCGCCGCCTGGAACCTGCTGCAACTGTTGTCAGCTGTACAGCTCCAAACCCAGAGGCTCCGCGGGGGCCTGAGGACGCGGAGAAACTGTGATTTTTACGATAACATGATCATCTGCAGTTACTGTTTACAAAACTGCTTTTACCTTAAACTTTGTAGATGTTTACATCTTTTTTGTTTTGTTTTAAGATGCTGTTGGTAATCTGTGCGTTTAGCTCTGTTTTATTTAGAACAGAGTTAAAAGCATTGTTGTCTTCTTTGGGATTACACTCAGGGGTCTGAAAGGCAGTTTGATTTTTTTTTTTTTTAACACACTTGAAAAAAAAGGTTGGAGTAACCAGACTTTCCTATGTAACTTGGTGATTATCAACCTGTTGTGTCTTTATTTAATTTTACATCTTTTTGAAGCACTGCCACAGGTTATTAGCCAAGGTGGCCTTCCTCCACGGTCATGCTGCTTTTTTGAAAGGTGAATTTCAACACTTTTAGTGCCTCTTTCATTTCTTGGTATACTATTTCAGGAGCTTTGAATGCAATTTGTAGGATGGTATTGATGGAATCGTTCATTACCTGTCTGAGGACTGAATTTACTCGCTGCCATTTGCTCTGAAATTGAATGCTGTATGGCTCAAAAAACAAATGACAAAATGGAACATCCAGGGCTGTTCCGAAGAGTTGGAAGATTTGTGCGGCATTAACTCCTCTACTTGTCAGCATTCCATTGCCCTCTGTCAGTCCCAACTCCTAAGGCGGGAGGGGGGCCTACTAACTTGAGAAGAAAAGTCCTCTGACATTGAGGATTGGCTTTTCCCCATTACCTGTCACTTTAGAAAACTATTAATATTTCTCAGTTTTGAAACCTTGAAATGAGAGTAACACAAAGAACACAACACCACTGTAAACACATCAAAGGTTTGTTCTAACCAAGGTGAGAATTTCCAAACCCTTGTTGGATTAAGCCTTACAAGACTACTGTGTCTTATAACCTAAGCTGTGCAATTTATATAGTCAAGGCTGAATGGACCTTTCAGTTATTTCTTCATGAAATTCCCTGCACAGTCTTTAAATTTTAAAAAAGCCTATTGAAAAATACAGTCCATGAACAAATATGAACTCCTTTCTGTTCAATTATCTGTTAGTTCCCTAGTGTTTCTTATTTTTTTTTTAGGAAGCATATTTCTTTTAGTATTTTTCCAATGAAAAGAAGACTTGTTTGAATTCACACATTTATTCAGATAGTACCTACAAGAGGAAAACCAAATACTGCAAGTGGTCAATTGATTTTAATATCTAAATAGTCTCTTATACCCCACAAGATTAAAATGCTCCATCAGAGGCAAAATAAATAAATAAAAAAAAAATTAATGAGGCAGGGAATGGCAAATAAATTAGAGACTGATCCTGTTATCATGATCAATGGAAGGAATTCACAAACTACTACCAGAGAAAAATATATTTCACTAAAGCTTAAAAAAGAAAACAGAAAAGAGCACCTACATTTACTTAAAAAGAAAAGCCCACAAACTTGCTTCTTCCAAGCTTAGCTCTTAAATTTGGAGAGTCAAAGTTAAACATCTTAAACAGAGTTTTATTTATAATTTTGAATCGTCAATTTGTATTTTGCTCCTGATCTCTGATCAACCATTTGAGCTTTCATTCATCTCTAGGGATGTTTAAAAAGGAATACATTTCTATGCCTATATAATTGCAAAATAAATCAACCATAAGTAAGAAACTAAGAATTGGTATTTAATACTTGTGTGTTTGCAAGTAGGTCGCATTTTCCTTGTTGAATAGATTATAACCTTGTTAACTATGCATAGGCCTAAGAACAGTGGCACAGAAACTGTGCATGTAAATTTTAAATGGGTATTTTGTGCAATTCATTAAGATACTCTATAAAAAATGACTCTATATATTGAAATCAGAAACCTTACCAAACACGAAAAACATCAGAAGCTGCTGCCATAATGACTATTTTCTACTGTAGGCTGTTTTGGAAATAATTCCATATCTTTGCTTTGTAAGTTGATAATATCACTATGCATTTCTACTCATTTTATAAATTTGATTTATGCAGATTTTGATACACTGTATGTTTCTGTAGAAATTGTATAAATATTCAAAATTTTATTAGGGGTAAATTTGAGAAGTTTATGTATATCTTAATTCTGGGTTGCTTGTTTTTTAGGTGAGAAATAAATAAAATATTGTATTTTAATCCATGGTTGTTTTTTTTTAGTACTTGTAATCCTTTTTATATATATCTAAACACTGCATGTTTGAAGTAATTACTTGATTTTATTGTTTATAAGGGGCTTCCCAGGTGGCACAGCAGTAAAGAATCTACCTACGAATGCAAGAGATGCAAGAGATGCAGGTTCGATCCCTGGGTCAGGAAGATCCCCTGGAGAAGGAAATGGCAACCCACTCCAGTATTCTTGCCTGGAAAATTCCATGGACAGAGGAGCCTGGAGGGGCTACAGTCCATGTGGTCGCCAAGAGTCAGATATGACTGAGAACACACACTCATTGTTTGCAAGATACAGTAGTATTGGTGCTTTCGAACTACAGTGCTGGAGAAAACTCCTGAGAGTCCCTGGGACAGCAAGGAGATCAAACCAGTCAATCCTCAAGGAAATCAACCCTGAATATTCATTGCAAGGACTGATACTGAAGCTGAAGCTCCAATACTTTGGCCACCTGATTCCAAGAGCCAGCTCATTAGAAAAGACCCTGATGCTGGGAAGGATTCAGAGCAAGAAAAGAAGCGGGCGACAGAAGGTGAGATGGTTGGATGGCATCACTGACTCAGCTGACATGAGCTTGAGCAAACACTGGGAGATAGTGAAGGACAGGGAAGCCTGGCATGCTACAGTCCTTTGGGGCTGCAGAGAGTCGGACACAACTTAGCGACTGAATAACAGCAACAACCATATATTGAGTATATGCTTGAGTGTTGGTTAGAATTTGCTTAGACTACTCAGAGCTTATATCTAGAAAGGAAACATAAAGAATTATTTTTGCCCCGGTTGCTTATGTATAGCAGTTTTTTAAAGTCACTTACCAAATACAAAACACAACCCCAGCAACATATATCCTTGGCAGTGTATTCTCCTATACCATTGCCTATTAAGACCAAAAATTTAAGTAAAGTCTTAACAATCTTCTGGATCAACTAGATAAGGAAGCCTTCCCAAATGAAGTGAGAAATGGGCTATAGGACCTCATAGCACAACCCATGACACCTCCGGAGAAGGGACTGCTGCCAGCTTTCCCGTAAGTGGCTATGTTGGTCTGGGAAGCTCTCTCAGCCATTGTTGTGGCTTCACTTCTCAGCTGCTGTGCCTGAAAAAGTGAAGGGATCTAGGACTATATATCATCATTTCTGGACAAGCTGTGTGTTGGTTTTTTTATTATTTTTTTTTAATCCACTTATAATTCAATGGAAGACCATGACAAGTACATGACCTGAGCCAGACGGCTAATGGATCAGTAATTGGGTATATGAATATTCATCCATGTGGAAAGCACTTTTAGAAGTACCGAGCCCTATGAGAATGCTTATTATTCAATAGAATCTGTTGAAAAAAAAATTGGATAAAAGAGAGAATGATTTGGGAGGAGCACTGTCCCTGGGATTAGAGATTAATAGAAGGGTTATTTCTAAGCTAAATTCAATAATTGCTTTGCCAATCTCAATTTTAAGATTTTGAAATGCCGATAACTGTGATTGGTATGTTCAGTTTTGTAAGTGGATCAGGCCTTGGGCGTCTGAGCAGCGGTGGGATGAGGGCTCCTTAATTCTCATAACAGAATGTTTACAATCTGCTCATATGAATAGCATATACAGTGGACTTGTCTGTACTGGCATCCCTGTTTCATTACAAATTACTTGTGTTACCCTGGCAAGTTATCAATGCTTCTCCATGCCTGTTTTCCCATTAGTAATATGAAGGAAATAACAGTGCCTATTTTATAGGCTTTTTATCAGGATTGTATGAGTTAACATACATGAAATGCTTAGAATACTTCCTGTCATGTAGTCAGAGTAATATAAATGGTACCTATTGTTATCTGGTTTCAAAGTCTTAAAATCAGTCGTTAATCAGAAGAACTAAGACAGCTATACTGCAGCCCCTATAGGGCTCTGTGTATGTGTGTATGCCTGTCTTTCATATGTGACATGTCATTGCCTCCACTTTCCAAGTGACGAGTTTAAGATCATAACTTAAGCTTCTTACACTGGGGTTGAAATGGTTATCCACAAGGGAATAAACGGTTACCTCTACCTCACAGCATGTATAGAATGTAGTTTTCAGTGGTCTACTTTATCATTTGTGCATCTGGAAGAACGTCTAAGAACATTCTTTCAATTATCTTTAAAGGAAATTTCTCTGGGGCTTTTGATATGAGCACATAAACTCCAGCTGCCTTAATGATTAAGTGCCCAAAACAAAACTGAAACTTTCTGTAAAAAATAGAGATGAACAGGCTTCCCTGTCTGGCCATGGCGTAGTAATTGTTACCATCCTCAACAGTATGCTGCTGTCCTAAACGGCTATAAAACTGGACAAAAAAATACACAGCAGCTGTTTTCAGGAACTGGGTAACAGGCAAAGCAGACTGTGATAACGTGAGAGAAAGGAAGCACACCGGGTGAGCCCGGGTTCAGCATGTCCGGCTGCCTCAAGAACTTTCCCAGCTACCATCCAGGAAAGCGGAGCTCAAGCCTTGGCAGCTGAGGAGGCTGCCCGAGGCAGCTGGGATTTGCGGGACAAGATCACTGGAGGGGGCTGTGCTTGAAAGCCAGGAGAACTGTATAGCAATTTTTATATCAGTGTCATTTATAAGAGCAAAAACTCCAGGACAACCTAAATACCCATCAACAGGAGAGTGGATCAATTGTGGTATTGTCACACAATAGACTGTTACAAGGCAATGAACATGAATGAACTGGTTATAAACAAGACAGTAGGGCAGTGTTGAGTGAAAAAGGCAATTCCCAAAAGACTTCATTCAACAAGTATGTTTTGGAAAATCAAAGACAACTAAAACTACAGTAAGTCACACATGAATATATGATCAAATATATGTGGATAAATAATATGGGATTAATAAGTGGTTACTTTATGGTTACCAGAGGGTAAAGGGAAGAGGTGAATGACAAATTAGGGGTATGGGATTAACAAACTAGGTAAAAATAGATAACCAACAAGAATTTACCATATAGCACAGGGAATTATACCCAATATCTTATTAACAACCTATAATGGAATTTGATCTGCAAAATAACTGAATTCACTATGCTGTACATCTGAAACTTAATACAATATTGTAAATCAACTATACTTAAAAAAAAGAAAAGTTAAATAACTTGTCCAAATACCCAAATTTAGTATTGAAGTCAAGGACATAGCTCCAATATTGAGTATTCCCAGAGCTCTGTGGGAGGAATTTCTATTGTATTTTCCACATAACTAGTTTTCCTCTCCACTTAGAGAGTTAAGAATCTCAGAAGTGAATCTGGTAGTCTTATTATGACAACTATATTAATATATATACATGTTATCATGCATACTTTTAGCTAATATTTATTTTTCTTACCACCAAGAGAAGTGTCTTGGATGTATTGCCTCATTTAGCGTTCAGAAAAAGAAAAATCTGATTTTAACACCTGAGGAAACTGAAAGGTTACACGCCAGGTCTGATGTTACCAAACTGATCAGAAAAAAGATCTCTGGGACCTCCCAGTGGTTAAGATTCCATGCTTCTACTGCAGGGGGATCAGGTTTGATGCCTAGTTGGGGAACTAAGATCCCACATGCTGCATGGCATAGCCAAAAAATAGAAAAAAAAATTTTAATTAAAAAAAATAATTCACTTAAAAAGAGAAACTGAGCCCTATTCAAAATGATCTGATTCTCAATATAAGCTCATCAGCTCACTTTTTTGAAATCAGCTCACTCTTAATTTCTTTCATAACTTTTTTTCTTTGTATTTTAGTTTGTTCTCTGTATATGCTGTTTCAGCTTTACTGCAGAAATACAGAGAATTGAAGAATAACACATGAATATGATTGAATTGCAGTTTTGCTTAAAAGTTGTTTGCTTTTAATGTGAAATACTATTTGTGCTCCTGAGCCGGTATTCTATTAGCTATGGTAACTCCCAAGATGAGGCTAAGAGAGGGTTGGGCCAAGTCCTGAAGAACAAGGGCCCAGGAGCCCAGTGACATTCTGTTTAGACTTCAGAGACTGTACAACTGGATAAGAAGTTAGATGAGTTTCCATACAGGGCGAGGGTTTCTAGACAACTGGGAAAATAATGCTTAGCTGGGAGGCCTATACATAAACTTTTACCAATAGCCCTAACTCAAGTAAATATCATTAATATTACATTTACATACACTAATTTATAGAAGTAACCAATCCGTGACCCTTGACAGAATCTTACCTACAGACATGTTTTCTTTGAATTCAACATTTGAATTCACTGCCAATGTTTACAATTCAGACTACACATTTTTAAAAATATCTAGAATTCTGGTTCCACTTAAAATTTTGGGACATTTGGGATCTTAGACTCACATTTCCGTTTAGCAACAGGACTAAGCTGAACAGCAGCTGTCACCTTTACCCTGGGCATTCATTACAAATGTTTATAGATCACCTGCTCTTTCTGGCACGACGTGTACACAAATGGCTTCTTTCTACAGATGTTTTATTTTTAAAAGGACTATATCTTATGCATTGGCAAAACAGGTCCTTTAGCTTTCTTCTTGCTATTCCCCAAGAAATAAAGGCATTACTGCTTTGTCAACATTTTTAGTGGATGTAATGAAGTTAGCTTTAAGATAATGCTGTTTGTGCTAAGACAAACATGGTTTACTACTTACAGTAAATGATTTCTGTTGAAAAGCAGAATACAAAAATGCTTACTGTCTTGCATTGAGCAACTTTGCAAGTTACTGCTTTAATATGTAGGGCACCTTAGGATCTTCTAACCCAGCTTTTATAGATTAGAAGACCAAAAGTAGTGGCTACCATCTGGAAAGAAACTTGAGACCCTACTTCAGTTCTTGTACCAAAATAAATTCCAGAAGGATCAAAGATTTAATTAAATAATAAGAAAGCAAAGATAACTTTGGGAAAGGTCTCCCAGGCCACTAAAGAATAAATTTGCCTCATAAAAATAAATCTTTGCATGAAAAAAAGCATCATAAAGTCAAAAGACAACAAAGAAAAAATACCAATATTTACAATGCATGTCACAAAGGGTCATTTTCCTTATTTCCCACAAATGACTAAAAAAAGACCAATGAGACAGAAGGCCATCGGAAATACAAATGGCTCTTTAACATAAAGAATATACTAAATTCATAATAGGAGGAACCATTTTTTATATATCAGGATAGCAAAGATTAAGAAGTTTGATAATGTTGCTGAGCAAACAGGCACTCTGAAACAGTCATTGCTGTGGAGTATGTTTCAGTAAAACTTCTGAGAGCAATTTTGGCAAGTTTCAGCAAGTTAACAGCCGGAGAGCAGGTTCCAGCATATACCAAGTACAGGTTTTAGCTATTATAATTAGCACATTTTTTAATGTGCAAACTTTTAAATGCTTTTTATAGAAATTTCTGAAATCGTACATACAAGATATTCATGGTAATGTTCTTAAAGCAAAAAAATTCAAACATAACTATCTTTAGGGAACTGGTTAAATTATGATCTATTCAGTGGAGTACTATGCAGATGGCTATTTAAGTGAAATGTGGCAATTCTTTGAGCCAAGAACCTAAAACGAGAATTAAGGGGCAGGACAACATATATAGTAAGCTTCCTTTGTGACTATTGTGCTTCCCATCTCTCTTGAAGGATGTGTCATTGTACTCCTGGAGTCACCTCTTGGGAGAAGCTGGTAGTTGGAAATCAAGATTGTAAACTACCCACTATATAGCCCATTTACATAAAGATATGACTTGTTTTTAAAAAGAAAAAGTGGAGTATGGTCTTCATAAGCACACCCACCAAGTACTGGCTGGTCTGGAATAGAACATGACTCTTACCCATATTTTAATGCTTTCCAACATAACCACTCCTTGAAGTCATTTAGTCTTAAAAACAAGGGTGTTGCAAATTTTGATCAACACTTAAGAGAAAATATCAAATGAGGACTCATCTCAAATGCTGAGATTACGCAGCTTATTTTTTTAAAAATGTGTCATTCTTAGCTTACACATTTAAAATGTATTTCATTTAAAGAAAATGAAAGTAGTCCCAAAAAAAATCCCCCAAAAAGTGACAAGGAACCTGATAGGTCTACTTCATGAATCTAATTTTAAAGAAATTCTTAAAAAACAGACTTTCACTGTATTTCAGTTTTAGAAACTAGTATCTTTTCTAAGCATTTAGGACTGTTGTAAATACAATACTTGTAAATACATTCTTGTTTAATCATTAGAACACTTCGAAGTAGATACTGACCCCATATACAAATGGAGAGAAATAAACCCAGAGGCAAAGTCCAAACAGCAGTTATTAGGTAAAGCTGGGGACTTGAGATCCAGATATGGGTATGTCTTTAAAAAACTTTACCCCACAATGTTTTAGTGTTAAGTCACCTAACATCAGGAAATCGTTTTTAAACACATAAAACTAGTTTTTACGATTGGCAAAGGCCCCCAAATAACAACTGTGATATGATAATGGAGGGCCATCACTAAGAAGTTTGAAGATTTTACCTGAGTACATCTGTTCTGGGTATTATGCTAATTAACTTACACCTCCCATTTAACAATGTTATGTAAGAAATAAATCTTAAAATATTTACTCTGAATATGGTGTAAGATAGACAGCCCAGGCTCCCATGGTTGGGTTTTAATAATTTTGGTTTCTATTGTAAAAACTAGGTAACCAAGATTGTCAGGTTTAACTGTCAAACTATCAACAAACAGGTTTCCTCTATACTCTTCCAGCCAACACTTGGCCAACTTTCACTAATAACTTGATAATGATTTGAAATGATTACCTAATTCAAATACAAGCAACTGCTTTCTCAAATGAGCATTTCTTAATAACTGCTTTCACCTGTAAATAGAAATCCTAGTGAATTTTATCTTGTTAGTCATGGAAAATCATAATAATCATCTCAAAAGCTTTCTTGGCTTAGTTACCCAGAATTCTAGGCTTAAGACCACACTGATTTTTGAAATCTTAAAATGCCAACTAAAAAGAAAAAACCCAAGGGACAAGTTAGCTAACAAATGAACATAAATGTCAAGAACAAAACTTGCTCAGTGTGTAAGACTGCATAAATTTTTAAACTTCATTAAATTCCAGAATTGATTTTTAAAGAACACTCTGTGTAAATATGAATATTGGCATGTTTGACTTTTAACAAAACATTTTACTAAATCAACCATGTCTAAGAACTATTAGGCAGAAAAACAAAAAAAGTGATATGGCTCCAGACCATGAAAGTAAAAGCTAATTTAGCATATAAGACAAGGACAATAGGAATAATATATATAATTTTATTACAAAATTTTTTTAAAAAAAAACAACGCAACATTCTCATTCTAGAAAACCCAAAAGTTGCTATTGATGCTAATTTCTATGAGTTTGCTGTGCTACCATACACAAGTCAAGAAATTAAAGAAACCATTAAATATTTAGAAACATTTAACATCAGAAGCTTGAAACTCTAACTGTATGTAGTAGCCCCTCAAAAAGCCACAACTTGCATTTTTAAAAAAGTATTTTCTCTACAAAGAATCTTATCAGCTATACAAAAATCTGTACAGTTTTTATACTGAAGCTAATATTGAGCTGCACTTGAATTCACATTCTTAGCAAAACAATTGCCTGAGCACACACGCACACTCCACACACATCATTACAAGATAGCCATTTATTCCTCATCTTCATCCTCCTCCTCCTCATCTTCATCTTCCTCCTCCTCTTCTTCCTCCTCATCTTCTGGTTCATTCTTCTTCTTGGAGCCTGTCGGCCTGCCAGGGCCCTTTTTTCCCGCTTCACTCTTGCCCTTAGCACGGTATGCAGCAATATCCTGAAATAGTTAAAAAAAATAAAATCAGCATCCGGTGTCATTACCCAACCTTGAAAACCACTAAGTTGTAAACAATCTGCGATTATTGGCCAATAACCCCAATGATAGTCTAAAACTCGGGTTTTGAGAGCATTTGATCTCCCTAGGTCTTAGAAAGCTAAGAAAGGTCTTAGAAAGCTGATGTAAAATAACTGAGGTGTATTAAACTGATGTCAGTACTTTCACTACCCTTATCTGTTAATCTCACATAGCCCCCACCCCCTAACTTCACATCTTAGATCAGATCAGATCAGTCGCTCAGTCGTGTCCGACCCTTTTCCACCCAGCATTTGGTCCTCCAGTCTTTTCAACTAAGAGACCTATTTTACTACAAATGAGTCTGAATGCACCAACCTACCAGGGCTACAGACATTGGTTTCAGTCAAAAGAAAAGTTTCAATTAGCTTGTGTTGCCTAAGTGTACAATTCTCACTAGATCTTTTCAAAACAAAGCTGAAAACCATTAACACAGAACTATGTATAGCTCCCAAATTCCTACAGTTTCTATTTCTAACATACTGATTTAGAAAATATCTACTGGATTTCACACTGGCTTAAAAAAAAAGGGAGGACAACACACCTTTTCGTATTTCTCCTTTAGCTTAGCTGCTTTCTGTTCATACGGCTGTTTATCTTTGGCTGACTGCTCAGACCACATTTCACCCAATTTTTTTGCAGTATCCCCAATGGATAAGCCAGGGTGTTCGCTTTTGATCTTCGGGCGATGTTCGGAGCAAAACAGGAAGAAGGCAGATCTGAAAGGAAGGAACAGAGTTGTAATAACCTGAATGAAAAAAATGGGGGGGAGGCAATTCGGTTGGTTTTAAAAGACACTTACGGAGGCCTTTTCGGAGCGTTGGGATCTTTTTTCTTTCCCTTCTTGTCACCTTTAGGAGGGACATAATTTTTCATCTCCCTGTCGTAGCGAGCTTTGTCACTTTTTGCCATGTCTTCGAACTTGGACTTTTCCTTGGCCGACATGGTCTGTTAGCATAAAAAAAATAGTGAATATATAGCAGGACTCGAAACCCGTATCCGTCTCCAAAAGAGCGTGATCCTCTTTAGCTCCCGGTTTTCCTCAGTAAGGACCGTTTTGCCTCAGTCACCTTAAAATAAACAAGCACCCTAAGTCCTGTACTTCAAACTCGTAATAGAACATGCGCGCGCGTCAGTCGCGAGGGGAAGTTCAAAGTCACGGCCACCCGCCCGCGTGAGGCCCCCGGGCGCCCCGGCTCACCTTCCATCTCTCGGAACATTTCTTGGAAAACTCTGCGAAATTGACTGAGGAGTCGGGGTGCTTCTTCTTGTGCTCCTCGCGGCAGGTCTGCACGAAGAAGGCGTACGAAGACATCTTGCCCCGCGGCTTGTTGGGGTCGCCCTTCCCCATGATGCTGCTGCTGCGGCGGAGGCGGCGTGTCCACCTGGCGGGAGAGCGGTCGAGCGCTGGCGGGCGGGGCTGCTTCCCGCCCAAACGCCCCCGCCCTCCCCCGCGCCACACTCGCGGGCCTGCCGCCCGCCCCAGCCTAGCCCTTCCTGACAGGAAAGCCCCGGGCTTCCACGCTGCGAGCCGCGTCCCCAGCTGCCGCCTCGCGCCCCGCGTTCAAAAGACTCCGGAGCCGGGCCCGGCCGAGCTTCCCGCCTCCGCAGCCCGGCCCGTCAGGCCCGCACCCGGAAACCACCAGCGGGGCTCGCCCCCAGCAGCCGCGGTGCCCCAGCAAGCCATGACGGAAGGAGGCCAGCCGACCGCGCACCCGGGGCCCGGAGCGGGCTCTTGCCTGGCGAAAGATTTTCCTCAGAGTTCCGCGCAGCGGCCGCGTCTGACCGCTACGCTGCTGCCCCGGCTCCGGCGTGAACTGGTTCTTCGCTAACGCAATCCTCCGCCTCTTGTTTTGCAGACTTCTCCGCGCCACTGCAACTTGACGAGCCGGGTCACAGACCACACCCCTGCCGCTCCGATTGGCCCTGGGGATTATTCAAACTCGGGGAGGCCCCGCCCCCTCACTAATACGGCTTTCTATTGGTCGGTATGTCGCCAGGTCCGGCCCCCCGGCCGCAGCCTAGCAGGTTCGGTGGGTCGCCCGGGTCGTTAACTCCCAGACCCGTTAGAACCGGTCAGGAGAGGAATGTGCTACTCGATCCTGATTGGCGGCCAGAAGAGGGTTTGAAAAATGGCGGGCCTGGCGCTGACTGGCTGAGGCAGGCGGCGGGGGGCGTGGCTGGCCCGCAGGGGAAGCCCAGCCAGATTTAAAAATTCCCAGTCGCGAGCCGCAGAGCAGATCTTCCGGGTCCGCATCGCTTGGTTTGCTGGCGCTAAGGCGGCAGGAGTAACGTCCCTGCTGGCCCCGACGGCTGCCCTGGTCCTGTTAGTCCCCCGCCCCAGCGCGGCCCGCAGCCCTGACTCCCGGCTCGGTGGTCGCCGCCCCATCCAGAGAATAACAAATGGGCAGGTTGAGGAGCGTGCGCTGCGGCCAACGGCCAGCCCCGCCGGGTGTCGCAGAGGCTTGGGTAGGACCAGAGGAAGACGGGTGACGCGGACCGAGGCGGGGGAGGGAGGGGGAGATGTTCCCAACCCATCGGGGCTATAGCCACGCCTGTGAAGTCCCTGCGGGACCCCTCTTCCCTCTCCCTTTGGGCGTCATATTCCGGGGTAAACAGGGCCGCGGGTAGGCGGTGTCTTCCCGGCCCCGCCCCTGCATCAGGGCCTAGTTCCCGGACCGCGAACCCGGGGCTAGGTCCACACCTCGCATCCATCCTTCACCCGTCACCCTTCACCCGATCGCTCCGCGGAGGGTTCTAAGCCCTGCGACCCCGGCCTTAAGGCCCGCTCGCTGTCACCGCGATGGTCCCTGTCCGGTCCCTGCAATGCGGTCGTTTTTAAAACCTTCCTGTCTAAGATCCCGTGAACGCTCTGCACCCGCCACCGCATTTAAGCATGCCCTGTCGTTTCAAGGGTTCTCCAAGCGCAAGTTAAGAACCTTCGTTTTAGTTTCTGGTGCGAGCGCGTGCGAGCGCATCCGAGCGACCTTAACTTACTCCTTCCAGGCGTCACCAGTCGCCCTTCCCGGGGTTGGAGGACGTTGACTGACATCTTAAGCTATTTTTGTGTCGTATTTAACTTGGGTTATTTTTCCTGTTGGCACATATGTTACTGTGACAGTTGGTTTCAACAGATTTTAAATATTCTGTTTTTTCTCAGTAAGTTCGCTGGCATTTGTTAGACTGCGTGCTCCTATTTGGTTTGTATACGGTTATCCTACTCGGTTGAACCTCAGTTCTGGCAGCTGTTTATCTAGATTTATTAATAAAAACTTAGGTTTTTGAAAACGGAAATGGATGTTATTTGCACAATGTTATGCATGTACTTAGTATCACTGAATTTAAAAATAAATTTGAAAACTAAGGCATTAGTGATCTTTTTGTTGCTATCTGAATAATGTAGTATGATTTTTTAAATTTGGATTTTTGTGTGTTTTTATAGCACAATTGTAACTGATCTTATTTGACAATAGGGTTATTGCAAACGTAATTAGTTACAATGAGGTCATACTTGAACTGGGTGGACCCCTAATCTAATATGACCAGTATCTTTGTAAGAAGAAAGGTTAAGTTTGGCCATAGAGTCAGGCATGGAGGTAAGATGATGTGAAAAGACAGAGAGGATGGCCATCTACAAGCTAAAGAAAGGGTCTGGAATAGATCTTTCCCTTAGAACCATCAGAAGGAGCCAACCCTGCTGACACCAGTTTCCATTCTTTATTCCATCACAGCAAAGAACAGGAAAACATTTCTATATTTAGTCTACTTTTACACTCCATGTAAGTCTTCACTCTGCTGTACTTCCTGATCTAAAAGTAACATTGAGATGCACAATGAAGTCATAAATAAGGTTTGAGTGAGATCTAGACAGTGGTTGGTTGTAGAACAGTTTTTTTAATAGAAACTATATAGAGAATCTGGTATGGACAGAGGACCCTGGTAGGCCACAGTCCATAGAGTCACAAAGAGCCGAATCAGACCAAGCAACTGAGCAAGTGCATCAGATGATGAGTTGATCACACACACAAATCTTAATCCCAAATGTTGATCAGAAAGAATGGATTAAATATACAAAAGGCCTAGTTCACTATTATGAACTACTTAGTATATTCACTATCCCATTAGTCATACTATTGTGACTTTATCAGAAAACTGAAATGTCCTTTGAAGAGATAGTTCTAAAGATGTTTCTCATTTTGCTTCTAATCCTGCAGTGGTTGTAAATGGGAAAATAAGATTGCGCATTCATTTTGATATTTGGCAAAACTAATACAATTATGTAAAGTTTAAAAATAAAATAAAATTAAAAAAAGATTGTATTTCTAAAGAAAAGGTGGTCAACTTTAAAGCCTTTTCTTTTCAGAAACATCAATTTTGTATATTCCAAAACTATTTTCCAGATTTGTTTTTTTTTAAATACTGGCATCTTTCTAAAAGATGATAAAGAGGGAAGTGTTTATGTTTTTTATTTTAAAAAATGTATAAATTACAGTCCAACAAGGGCTGTGATTTTGAATGGTACATTTAACATTTCTAGACTTTTAGTTGACAGTAAAGTGACATTTGGGGGACAACCTCTATAATTCTGTGAGTATGTGATCATGCTATGCTAAGTTGCTTCAGTTGTGTCTGACTTTTTGTGACCCTGTGGACGGTAGTCTGCCAGGCTCCTCTGTCCATGGGATTTTCCAAGCAAGAATACTGGAGTGGGTTGTCATTTCCTTCACTATGTGTGTGTGTTGTTTAGTCGCTAAGTTGTGTACAGGTCTTTTAAGAGCTCTTTTAAGAGCTCATGGAGTGTAGCCTGCCAGGCTCTCCTATCCTTGGGATTTCCCAGGCAAGAATACTGGAGTGGGTTGCCACTTCCTTATCCAGTGTGATCATAATATGAGGAATATTTTAATATTAACAATTGTTAGGTGGTTAAGAGATTATAATTAATATTAAAAGATAAATATCTTGGTTCCAGGAAATCCTTTGGTTATAAGTACCAATAAGTGTGAGCCCAGTTATTTCAGAACAGTATTTGATGAAGAATTTTACAGCTACTCAAATGTACTAAAATATATAGAACAAACTTTGGATTACACACTACTGTTCAGTCATCTTAGTCTTCTGGTAAAATGATCTTACCAGGGTTTTTTCCACTAGATGATACCATTATATCACTTTATTTGCCAAACTTTGCCTGAATTCAGCATCTCACAAACTGTAAACACTGAAAATCTTTAGCAGTAAATTAATTATGAGCTAAGATCAAAGCTGTTTGGAAAGTTTGTCCCCTATCCTATAAGTATAAATAGCTGTTCTATAGATAGACTGGAATTTATCTATAGCAATGTCAACCTGGCAGGATTGTGTAGAAGTGTGCTGGGTTGTACTACCTATTGAAATTCATGTCATTTACTCAGTCACTTATCCTAAAAATTTGTACTTTTCATAATCTAATCATCAAATCAGACTAGAAAACCTTGAGGAAAGGGAAATATATACATTTTTTTGTATCTCCCCCTCACACAAAGCAGTGAATAATTTATCAATAATTACTATTAATTTTATTAATTTATTAACTCATCATTACCTGGTGATGTACTTGCTTAGTTGTGTCTTGACTCTTTGTGATTCTATGGACTATGGCTTGCCAGGCTCCTCTGTCCATGGGATTTTCCCAGAAAGATTGCTGGAATGGGTTGCCATTTCCTACTCCAAGGGATCTTCCCGAACTACAGTCTCCTTAGTCTCGTGCAGTGCAGGTGGATTCTTTTATCATTGAAGCCCCTCAACTCATATAGTCACAAGTATACTTTCCATAAGGTAAGTTGCATATAAAATAATTGTTCTCTGAAGTGGCATAGTTAATATGAAAAACAGAAAGCTATTAATTGCTCTGCAACACATACTAGTTTCTGAAAGATGGAGTTGAATCTTATATTGGAGTTTAATATTTTCAAGTTGCTTCAAAGGCAATGAGAGAAGGATAAGCATATTAAGTGTTATCACATGGGCACATCGACTTGTGAGTAGACCACTAGTTCTGAGGCCTAACTGTTCAGAGAGTCAACTTAGTGATGTCATTCAACAGTAAATTTTTGAAGAAATGAAAATGCAGGTTAAGAAAAAACAAAAACTTCTGCTGCTGCTAGCATTTTCAATGACAAATGATAAGTAAATGAAGTTATTTATTTTTCTTAAAAAAAAAAAAACACTATTACTTTTGTGAATTAGTGTGAACTTTTCACTTTCATGCATTGGAGAAGGAAATGGCAACCCACTCCAGTGTTCTTGCCTAGAGAATCCCAGGGACGAGGAAGCCTGGTGGGCTGCCGTCTATGGGGTCGCACAGAGTCGGACACGACTGAAGCGACTTAGCAGCAGCAGCAGCAGCAGCAGCAGCAGCAGCAAATGTCCACCAAAAGAGCAGAAATGAATCTTTGATAGTCTTTCAAGGATAAGGAGACAGAGACCACTAGGACCTCAAGCAAAAGTCCATGTGACAATATCCAAGGATCAGGAGTGAGCCAGATGTGAACTTCATCTTACGAAGACTTTACAACACGGCCTGGATACATGCGATTCAGTCCCTCATTGGATTGAGATACTCAGCCCCTTATCCTTCTACCTATTAGAGAGGTTGGTTCTGTCTCAGAATAAAGGTCAAATCTCTGTTAGTAGAGGAGGTCATCTGGAGCAAATCATAATAAAAATGTGAAAACAAAATACAGATAACATCTTAGGAATCAGAGGGAAAAGACAGTAAATTTTAAAAAGCAACACTAAGTCTGAATCCTGACTCTTCAACAGAACCATGAAATCCAGAAGGTCATAGAATGACATCTTTAAGTTACTAGAGAAAAAAAAAAAAGCTAACCAAGTTCTATATGTAGAGAAAAAGCTTTCAAGAATCAAGCCGAAATAAGATGTTTTCAGACAAAAAAAGAAAAGCTGAGAATTCATTTCCTGCAATCTTGCTTAAGGAAAAGGATCCTAAATCCTCAGGAGGAGAAAAAAATTACAGGCAAGGATAATTATGTAAATTTTAAGAGAATTATTTGTTTAATACAGAATAATACTGTGGGTTTTTATCCTGGACTGGAAAAGGTCAGTTTTCATTCCAATCCCAAAGGTAATGCCAAGACTGCTCAAAGTGAAAGTGAAGTTGCTCAATCGTGTCCGGCTCTTCCATTCCATCATGTCAGCCATTTCCTTCTCCAGAGAATCTTCCCAACCCAGGGATGGAACCCTGGTCTCCTGCATTGCAGGCAGACGCTTTGTCCTCTGAGCCACCCGAACTACCGCACAATTGCACTCATCTCACATGCTAGCAAAGCAATGCTCAAAATTCTCCAAGACAGGCTTCAACAGTACGTGAACCCTGAACTTCCAGATGTTCAAGCTGGATTTAGAAAAGTCAGAGGAACCAGAGATCAAATTGCCAACATCCATTGAATCATCAAAAAAGCAAGAGAATTCCAGAAAAACATCTATTCTTTACTGACTATGCCCAAGCCTTTGACAGTGTGGATCACAACAAACTGGAAAATTCTTAAAGAGATGGGAATGCCAGATCACTTGACCTGCTTCCTGAAAAATCTGTATGCAGGTCAGGAAGCAACAGTTAGAACTGGACATGGAACAACAGACTGGTTCCAAATTGGGAAAGGAGTACATCAAGGCTGTATATTGTCAGCCTGCTTATTTAACTTAAATGCAGAGTACATCATGAGAAATGCCAGGCTGGATGAAGCACAAGCTAGAATCAAGATTGCTGGGAGAGATCTCAATAACCTCAGATATGCAGATGACACCACCCTTATGGCAGAAAGCGAAGAACTACTAAAGAGCCTCTTGATGAAAGTGAAAGAGGAGAGTGAAAAAGTTGGCTTAAAAATTCAGAAATCTAGATCATGGAAGGAATGATGCTAAAGCTGAAACTCCAGTACTTTGGCCACCTCATGCGAAGAGTTGACTCATTGGAAAAGACTCATGCTGGGAGGGATTTGGGGCAGGAGGAGAAGGGGATGACAGAGGATGAGATGGCTGGATTGCATCACTGACTCGTTGGACGTGAGTCTGAGTGAACTCCGGGAGTTGGTGATGGACAAGGAGGCCTGGCGTGCTGTGATTCATGGGGTCGCAAAGAGTCGGACACGACCGAGCGACTGAACTGACTGAAGATCATGGCATCCGGTCCCGTTACTTCATGGCAAATAGATGGGGAAACAGTAACAGGCTTTATTTTCTTGGGCTCCAAAATCACTGCAGATGGTCACTGCAGCCAGGCAATTAAAAGATGCATGCTCCTTGGAGGAAAATCTATGACCAACCTAGAAAGCATATTAAAAAGCAGAGACGTTACTTTGCTAACAAAGGTCCGTCTAGTCAAAGCTATGATTTTTCCAGTAGTCATGTATGGATGTGAAAGTTTGAGCACCGAAGAATTGATGCTTTTGAACTGTGGTGTTGGAGAAGACTCTTGAGAGTCCCTTGGACTTCAAGGAGATCCAACCAGTCCATCCTAAAGGATATCAGTCCTGAATATTCATTGGAAGGAATGATGCTGAAACTGAAACTCCAATACTTTGGCCACCTGATGCGAAGAGCTGACTCATTTGAAAAGACCCTGATGCTGGGAAAGATTGAAGGCGAGAGGAGAAGGGGACGACTGAGGATGAGATGGTTGGATGGCATCACCAACTATGGAGATGAGTTTGAGTAGGCTCCGGTAGTTGGTGATGGACAGGGGAGCTTGGCGTGCTGCAGTTCAGGGGGTCACAAAGAGCTGGACACGACTGAGCGACTGAACTGAACTGTGAGTTTTTATAGCATGTAAAAGTAGACTCTGGTGGCTCAGTGGGTAAAAATCCCTCCTGCGATACAGGAGACCTGGGTTCGATCCCTGGATTGAGAAGATCCCCTGGAGGAGGGCATGGCAACCCACTCCAGTATTCTTGTCCAGAGAATCCCCTTGGACAGAGGATCCTGGTGGACTGCCATCCATGGGGTCAAAAAGAGTTGGATATGACTGAGCGAATAAGCACAGCACAGCACAGAAGTAGACTGTAAAAAGAGATAGCACAAATAAATGGAGTTAAATAGTAAGGATCTTCTGTCTGTTGTTCAGAAAATGATAAAAGTAATCATTTGTATTAAGCTGTAATATGCCTAGCATGCTGTACTTTGGTTGGGGTCCTAGTTACAAAGATATTTCTCATGCTCGGTTAGTTGTGTCTGAGTCTTTGTGGCCCTGCAGACTGTAGCCAACCAGGCTCCACTGTCCATGGAATTTTTCAGGCAAGAATACAGCAGTGGGTTGCTATTTCCTTCTCTAGGACATCTTGCTGACCCAGGGATCAAACCTGAGTCTCCTACATTGGCAGGTGGATTCTTTACCAGTGAACCACCTAGGAGTCCCTACATAGGGATATATATGTATATATATGCACACACATACACATATATAGGGATATATGTATATATATTTACATATGTACATACATAGATATGTACATGTGCAAAAAATCATCCTCCTGTATGTAGGATACCAGGTCTTGAATAAGTCTATGCTAAAAAGCCAATGACTAATGGCTACTAAGCATATGAAAATGTGTTTTACATCATTAATCATCAGGAAAATGCAAATTAAACCTACAGTAAAATACTACTTCACACCTACTGGGGTGCCTATAGTCGAAAAGGCAGGAAATAGCAAGTGTGGGTGAAGATATGGAAAAGTTGGAACACTGATGCATCAAGGTACTGATGGATACAGTCACTATGGAAAACCATTTAGCAGTTTCTCAAAATTTGCACCTATATTTATCTGGCAATTCCACTCCTAGGATCTGCCCAAGAGGAAAGAAAACCTATATTCACAGAAATAACTTGTATATGAATGTTTATAGCAGCTTTTCTTATAACAGCCAAAAACTAGAAACAATCCCAATGTCCACAAACTGATGAACGAATAAACAAAAATGTGGTATATCTATATACTGGAATTCTTCATCAATAAAAAGGAATCAAGGGGAAAACGGACAGACACTAATACAAGCTATAACATGGATGAACCCTTAAAAAGTTTATACTAAGGCAAGCAAGACACAAAAGACAACATATTGTATGATTGTGTCTTTGTGAAATTTCTAGAAAAGGCACAGAAATCAGAAGAGTGGTTGCCCTAGGGCTGAATGTAGAAACCAGTTTGACAGCACAGAGGGACAAAGCTTTTTTCAGAAGATGGAAATATTCTGAAACTGAATTATGGTGATAGTTTCACAACTGTATAAATTAACTAAAAATCTTCAAAGTGTACACTTGAGTGGGTAAATTTGTGATATGTAAAATATGCCTCAGTAAAGCTTTTTTTCCCTCAAAGACCAATGATTTATTTTTTCCACTTGCAGAGTACTGAATCCAAAATAGTCAAGAACAATTTAAACTTTAACAATGAGAACTGCAAAATACAGTATGAAAACAGAGGGATCATTTGAGAGGAAATGACTACTATTCTTCTATTTTAGAAAAGAGCAGTGAAGAGAGTCAGCAGTTATTGAATTGGGTAATAGCATTGTTCATTTGGCTCATATTTAACCGAATATATATTGCTTTCATACAGTAGGAAAAGAACTCTTTCGTATCTTCTAAAACAATTTTTGTCTACTTTTTTGTAAGTATTTCCAGTGAAAGTCAATTTGTGATATATTAATAGTATGCAGATCTTGTATCTCGCCAATGACAATTTAAAGTTTGGTAATGATAAAAGTTGCAAATTCTGGTGTAAATACTCATAGGAGTGATATACAACTTTGCTCTCTAAATAATTTACTATGCTTAGTAATTTGATGGTATTTAAAAATATGTTTGCAAACAATATGAGATTTTTCAGATACACTTTAAAAAACATCCATCTAAATTCAAAGCCTAGAATTCTAATTAGACTAAAAAAAATTACCCATAGTTGAAGATTGGACTAAATAGTAAAGAAGAAAGAGTTATTCTTTGCCTAGTAGGACAAGCTGAAATGAAAGTTAAACTGATCTTACTTTGTGGAAAACTTTGTCATTCTAGGAATTTCTATAACCAATTCTCTGGACAATGATCCCTCCTTTGTACAGACACAGCAGTATTTTGTCTGTTCAGTAACCTCAAGGCCTTTCTCATTCCCACATTGTGTGTGTAGGGGGGTCTTTTTTTGGAGGGGGATGGTTCCAGGAGTGGGAGGGTGAGGAGGTTTCAAGGGTCTTGGGAATGGATTAAATATAACCTAGAATCTGAGTGTGTTCTCTCTGCTGAGTAGGAAATCAAAAGCAAGTCTATGCTCAAAAATCAAAAACAGAAGTCAGTTTGATAATTCCATGCAAATGTAAAATAATCTTAACATGGATAAGATTTAACCCAAAGAATCTATTTCTCAAGCCTTTCTCCTGCACAAAATCCCTGTAGCACTCCACTCTCAACAGCCTGGATTCGCGTTAGCTTCTAATGCTTGTCCTCCAGTGCCGGTGCTGCTGCCCAGCCTGCACACCCCTCCCACCCCTGCAACAACTTTCAGGGAAACCTTAAAGCTCCGTGCCTCTGGATGCCTATATTATGTCTAAAGCTGGTGAGAAAAAAACACTGAAAACATACATGCTGATTTATGACACAAGAGCAAAGGAGAAGACAAGACAGGTAGAGAGGTGACTGTAACAAGCAGTAATGATGAGGGCAGATCATGGGGCAGGTTGCACATAGTGACATGTGTGCTGGGGGATGTTAGACTTATAACATTCATGGCTAATGTCATATGTATTTAACAAGAGAATGTGATACGGGATGCCATTTATTTAACAAACATTATGTCTGCTTTGTGCCAGCCACTGTTCTAAGTGCTCTAAAAATACTTAATCCTAATAATGCCAATGAGAGAGAAATACTACTGTTATCTTCACTTTACAGAGGAAGTCACTGAGGCAAAGAGTGAGTTAGTTGCCCTAGGTCACAGTATCAGTTCGTATTCAGTCAGGAAGAGAAAAGCCACTTTGGACATTTCAGAAGGGATGTTACTCCCTTTGTTTTGAGGGAATCCTGACAGAAGGACTGAAGGACCAAAAGGGAGAGAGTGATATACAGCTCTCCGGAGGGTGCTGCAAGAACACCTAGCATCCCTGCCCTGGAGAAACAGAAGAGAAAGCTGTGTTATCCAAAACCCACAAATGTGTGCTCCTGAGATTTTTAGAAGTGAACTGTTGGATTATTAGGATGATGTCTGCTAGCTGCTTTACAGGAAGCCAGCAGCCTTCCGGGCCCCCTGTTCCTGGAGCCAGCACAGAGGAGCACAGCGCTGCTGAGGCTACTGGAGCCCCAGGAAAGGAAGAGCGCCTTCCACCCTCCTCCTGACTACTGAGCTCCCGTCAGCAGAACCCAACTGGAGACGTCCTGGCATGTGAGTCTAGGACATGTTCAGGGTTCCAGAACCCTTGCAATCCAGAGGAGAGGCTAGAGAAAGAAGCTGAGAGACTACAGACAAATAACCTACACAGTCAAACAACTGGCAAGTGGCTGAGCTTGAGTCTCAGGCAGTCTGGTTCCTGAGCCTATGCTCAATCAAGTACTGCAGTGTGCTATGGCCCTGTGAAAGAAACAAAGTGAAGTCGCTCAGTCGTCTCTGACTCTTTGCGACCCTATGGACTGTAGCCTACCAGGCTCCTCTGTCCGTGGGATTTTCCAGGCAATATTACTGGAGTGGATTGCCATTTCCTTCTCCAGGGGATCTTCCCGACCCAGGGATTGAACCCAGGTCTCCTACTTTACCATCTGAGCCACCAGGGAAGTCCTATGGCACTGTGGTATAATGTAATAAGAGTATTTCACACATTTTAAATTAATGCCTGATTATTGATGTCTTTTGGCAGCAAAAAAATTGTAGGACTTGTATGCATTAAATATTCTGCAAATATTTAGCAAGTTCCTACTTTGTCCTAGGTTCTATTGGAAATATATTGAGAGGGAGGAGAAACAAGCAAAGAGGAAAAAGAGCTCCCATCTCCCTGTTTCAGATTGAACAAAATTCCCTGGGAAGGATTCCAGCTGGCTTGGCTTGAATCCTGTGCTCACCCACTGGACCAAGTACTTTAGCTCCTGGGCGGATTTTAGGGAAATAGCCTTGTGGAAATGCCCTCTATAATCCCGAGACAAGGATTTGAGTGCAGGTAGTTTATCTGGAGGATTCAGGAAACACCAGTCAGAGGTGGGGAAGTCAGACAAAGAAGGGAAGGCAGTAAATAAAGGGTGCCTTATCAAGCCGGCTGGCTACCACTGGTACTGCCTGGAGTAATCCCATGGGAAAACTGGGAATTTGTATGAAACCCAGGCCTCAAAGTTACCCACCTGAGGGGCAAGAGAGCTAGGATATCTGTTACAACAGATCCTGTCAGTCATTAGGTGAGATCTGCTGAGAGGAGAGCCTGGCCCTTTTTCCGAAATGCCCTGACAGCATCGTCTTTATTCTCAGAAGACAGCCCTAGGGCAAAGATGCTGATCCTGGGAGCAAGAAAGCAGCCTGAGATAATGGGAAAGGCCAGACTATCATCAGTAGGCGTGACTTACAAACCTGATTATACATTCTTTTGTGGCCAGACTTCAAAAACTTCCTGCAAAGTTAGGGAAGTGGTCCATAGGAGACCACCCTCACTTCTGACACCAGCTTCAGAGTTCAGGGTTCCCAAGACCCTTGTTCGGGTTGATGATATATTTGAAGGATGCAGAGAATTTACTGAAAACAGTTATACTCACAGTTATGGTTTATTACAGCAAACGGAAACATTAAAATCAGCCAAGAGAATTGGTACACAGACAGAGGCCAGAAATCCAAATGTCCAGCTTCTAGTTGTCCTGTCCCAGTGGAGTCATGGACAGCATTACTCTCCCAGAAACAATGCGCAGTGACACACACAGAATACTGCCATCTAGGGGAGCTTATCTGAGTCTTGGTTTCCAGAGTTTTCACTGGGGCTCAGTTATATGGACATGGTTGACAGCCCTCATGGCTGATTTTTTAGTCTCCAGGCCCTCTGGAGGTAGAAAGGATACCACGTGGCCCAGGGCCCCAGGTAAACAAAGCTACTCTTCTTAGAAATTACCTCCCAGGACATGAGGGCAAAGACCAAACCAGTAAGGTTAATTCTTTACTACACATCCCCAAGATGTCAAAACACTCAATTCTCTGATTATATTCTCATAAAATATAGACATTAATAACCTATTGTCTGGCTCCCAGCTACCTGAGTCTTATGCTTATTATTTCTTTGTGATTTTACTTCACAGCTATGATTGTTTTGTTAAGCTTTTCAGATTCATATTGAAATTATACTTTCATTTGTTTTATGGTAAATTTTCATCTTCTGTAAGAAAATTGTGTTTTCTTACTGTAGCTTTCAGTAACTATTATGCATATGACTTTAACAATCCTTATATTTTAATTTTCCTAGACTTTCATCAGGAGGTAGAAAGAAGGGCCACAGTAGCCTTACAGAACTTATCTCTGGTGGGCTTTCTCCTCCTTTGCTATAGCAAATGACTTCCCTAAAATATGGCAGCTTTATGAAGTTACATTTCCTCTGCCTCTCAGTACCTAACCTGGCTTTGAAGAGCTTCTGCACAGAGTTCTCAACTTCCTGATTTATTCACAGGCTTTAGGGACCAAGGCTTTGCTTTCCAAAATAATGATATTGCTTTTAGAAAGGTATTTTACTGGTATTTTCTAAGATCTGCTATCTCTGATTAGTAACTTTCTGTCCTGTCTCACCCTCTTGGATGTTTGAACCCTATTCAAGCTCAGTTCTTTCCCAAAATGTCCTCTTGAGTTCCTACATACACTTGTACTGCTTCTGGTCTCAGTTGCCTACTACAGTGTTCACATGTAATTTGGAGTGTTGGGGTTTTGTTAGTCAGCTGTTTGCTGAAAATTGTTTCGTGTGAATTTATTTTCATTTCCATGTTGCTATGGATAGATTTCAGGAAATGAAAAAAGTTTCAGAACTAAACAGACTCCATGCTCTTACAGAATGATTATATAATTAATTTTTCTCCCATGTTCTTAAACGAAGAAAGTCTCTGAAAGTACTATAATTATTGGCTTTAGATAATGAACAAGAATGTTCTAGCTATCATCAGCCTAATTAGAGCCAGTTATATAGATGTTTGGGCTTCCCAGGTAACACTAGTGGTAAAGAACCCACCTGCCAATGCAGGAGATATAAGAGGTGCAGGTTCATTCCCTGTGTTGGGAAGATCCCCTTGAGGAAGGCACAGCAACCCACTCCAGTATTCTTGCTGCAGAATCCCATGGACAGAGCAGTCTGGCAGGCTACAATCTGTAGGGTCACACAGAGTCGGACACAACTGAAGTGACTTAGCACGTATGCACATATGGATGTCACTCCAACTATGACACTAAACCTATTGTCTAGAATATAATATGACAAAGTAGTTTAATGGAAAATCATATGAGGCCTACAGTGTAGATAAAATTTTTAAGTGAAACAGCCTCAGAGAGAAGCAGCGTTTTATTTTGATATGCTAAAAAGAGAATTGTTAGTAAAATGTTCCTCCTGGACCCAGGTGATTAGAGCATAGTGCAGGAATGTTGCGAGGGTCTTATTGGATCTTATCATAATCCAGTTGGATTATGGATGAAGAGATGTCCTGAGAATTCTTGGTTTATCCTGGGGATTTAAAGCTATAGTCAACTTATTTTTGAAGATTAATACTATTCCATCTTGGTAGTCAGCCACAAATAGTTTATTTGTAGAGCAAGCTCCTGCATTATCTGGGAATTATCTCTGCTTTTTGTATGCCTCACATTCTGGTGAGAAGAAAATCATGGAAGCAGCAGAGATAGGCTAACCAAGATGTTAAGACTCTGAACACTATTAGATTGCAGATGTTGTTTTTAACATAAGACGGTACTAGTTATAACCAGGCAACTTAAGAAAAGAGGTGAGAAAAAAAGCTGAGCATGTGTCAGTCATTTGGGTCTAGGTTTGGAGTCCAATACACATTAAAGATGGTAACCCTAGTGAAACATCCCCCAGTCTGACAGGACCCCAAGAAGCATAACCCCAAAGTGGAGATGTGGACCAGGATCATTATTTTGGCTTAGAAATCCTCAAGTATTGGCTTAGGACTATTAGCACCCTTAGGACCTGAAAGAAGGCAATGAAACTCCTATTTGGAAGAATGCAACATGATCCAGTGCCTTAAATTATTTCCATAATTACTTTTTCAAATAAAATGAATAGCAAATAATCCAAGATGATGGGATGAAAGGATAGTCATAATCAGCCAGCACCAACAGAAACCACAGACAAAAGAAAAACTTAATAACAAGCATAGTCTTTATACCACTATGCTTGTTCTATTCATGA
Source organism: Bubalus kerabau (assembly GCF_029407905.1). NCBI lineage: Eukaryota > Metazoa > Chordata > Mammalia > Artiodactyla > Bovidae > Bubalus > Bubalus kerabau. Next base: position 71,129,706 of record NC_073627.1, read on the forward strand.
GAAGAAGTCAAGCTTATAAATTTTGTCAAAAAACTGGAAACCATAATAAGTGACTTTTAAGATTTGAAAAATAACCAAACTGGAATTATATAACTAGAAAACAGAACAATTAAAAGGATTAAAACTCTGGGTAAATTTTAGAGCTGATTAGGCACACCTAAAGAGACAATGAGTAGGAAGGTAGGTTTACAAAGCATGCCAAATGAAGAAAGGAGAGACAAATTAAAAATAAAAAAATACTGAAGATAGAACAGGAGACAAGGAGGAAACACTGGAATGGTCTAATATACATGGAATTGGAGCCCCAGAAATGAATGAGACAGTAAGGTCCCAGATGATTGTTCTCATTGTTCAGTCACCAAGTTGTGTCTGACTCTGCCACCCCATGGACTGTAGCACCAGGTGATATGTGAAGAAATAATGGCTGAAAAATTTTTTTTAATTTATTAAAGATGTTAATCTATTAATTTAAGAAGCCAATAAAGTCCAAGTAAGAATTTAAAAAACAAAAGGCATTTTACTTTAAATGAAACTAGAAGATCAAAGACAGAAAAAAGCTTTTAAAAGACGCTAGAAAAAAAAATTCCCAAATGAAAGAGGGCAAAGTAAAGATTACTACTAGGCTAAAAAATGTGAAGAACACATAAGTTTCAGTGTTAAAAGAATAGAAACCAAGTATATAATTTCCAAACTAACTAATGGGACTATAAAAAATAATCCAAAAGAAAGCAAAAAAAAGAACAGAGAGTAGGCAAAACAAATATAAAGCACAAAAAGTGAAGAATTAGTATAGTTGGATTTAAATATATTAAAATATATTAGTAATTACATAACTCTAAATGGACTAAATGCCCTAGTTAAAATGCAAAGATTATCAGGCTAGATTTAAAAAGAAAATATGCTAAACCACATGTTCTAGAAACACATCTAACACATTAGGATACAGAAAGGCTGAACGTAAAAAGATGGAAAAATATGCCAACACCAAATAAAAGACAGGTGCTATAACTATTGATATATTGATAGCAACCAGACAAAACAATTAAAGCTAAGATCAGAAGGTCACTACAGAATGCTAAAATGTTCAGCTCTGGGTTTACATAACAGTTTTTAATATGTGTTAATAATATAGTCTTAACGTACGTAAAGCAAGAATTGATAGAACTAAAGAGAGAAATCAAACTAAGTGGGATATTTTTACTTAGTGGAACAAACAGACAAAAAAGTCTCAAAGGATATATGAGTTATTAATCCATTTAATAGTACCCAAAGGGCATAGAACACCAACCTAACACAGAAAATAAATTGTTTTTAACTACATACAGAATATTTTTAAAAATTAACCATATTCTTGGTTAAGAAGCAAACCTCATTAAATTTTAGAGGATTTAGAATTACCAGACCATAGGTATATGTTTGGAAATTCAGACATGATTCAGCAGTTCTGTTCATCAATACCCATCCTGTTAAACTGCAATCACAGATGTACCAGAGCACATGCACAAGAATGATCATGGCCTCAAACTGGAACCAACTCCTATGTCCATCAACAATAGGATGGATTAAATAAAGTGTATTTTATTCATCCACAATGAAAAGAGCTAGTTAAGCGAGGTACAAGCAGATCTTCAAATCAGTGAAGTCAGAGAAAACAGTAACGAAGTGTGAGATTCCACTTTCCTAAAGTTCAAAACCAGGCAACTAAAAAGCCTTTTTAGAGTTCATAACTGTGCCGTAAAATTATAAAGAAAAAGGAGGCAGTGACCATCATAAGTCAGCATAGCTGCTGATGGCCTGCAGACGATTATGAGGGAAAAGGAGCACGTAGGGTGCCAGCAGTCAGTCAGGGTCGGCTGCAAAAATCTTTTCCTTTGTCCCTTGGTCTGTCTCTGGACCTGCTACAGTGTTTTTCTAATCTGCTATTTAATTTTGCTCTCCCTTGGGTACAGCGGTTCTTATTGGTCAAAGGCAGACTCTTACGGGGCCTGATTCCCCACTGAGCTTGCTGGCAGGGAGAGGGAGGGACTGCCCACGCCAGCAGTCACTCCCTGCCATCAGGTCTCAGTGCTAAGGCAGAGCAGAGATGGGTGAGGAGAGCCGATAGAACCCACAAATTCAAAGAAAAGCGGTTAAGAATTTCATTGTGGTAATCACTGAGCTACAAGCAGAGTGGAGAGAGTAAGGCGGTGGCCCTGAGTCTTCTGAGCCTTAGCCCTGTTGACAGTGTTCTATTTCTTGAGCTGGGTTGCAGTTACATGGATGGTTATTTTACCACAACTGCTTAAACTGGACATTTATGTGGTATGCACTTTTTTTGTTGTGCTTATTATAATTTAAACTAGGACAAAGCATGGAGTAAAACAGCATGATCTTAGTTGCAATAAAGTAAAATTATTCCTCTATAAAGATGTTTATACTGGTATGTTAGTCGCTCAGTCATGTCCAACTCATTGCTATCCCATGGACTGTAGCCCACCAGGCTCCTCTGTCCATGGAATTCTATTTTTTTTTTTTTTTGTCCATGGAATTCTTGAGGCAAGAAAACTGGAGTGGATAGCCATTGCCTTCTCCAGGGGATCTTCTCAAGCCAGGGACTGAACCTGGGTCTCCTACATTTCATGCAGATTCTTTACCCTCTGAGCCACCAGGGAAGCCAATTTATGGTATATACACATAATTGTTTTCTTAGAAGGAAACATAGGAAATTAACATTAGTTGCTTTTAAGGACATGGATTTGGAGAGATGAGGGGAAATGGGCTTTGGTTTTTCATACTGAATCTTTTTGTGTCATTAGAACTTACAATCATGTTCATGTGAGGATTAAGGACCAATTTGCATATTTTTGAAATTATGGAATTGCTTACTTTGCAGTAAAGCTAGAAAAAAATTCAATCATATTAAAAGCCTTAGAGGGAAGAAAGGCAGGGAAACATTCTTTTTAAAGAATATTTTGAACTGTTTCAGAAAGCAAAGAATATTTTGATGATGTCAAAAATAGCCTTATTATTTAGGTTTAATCTATATTTCTTTTTTGTCTGTTGTGAGGAAGATTTACCATGAAGCAAATGGATATAAGGTTCAGAGTCCCTCACCTGGACAAGGCTCGTATCTAATTTTTCATTCATAATTCTGTATGTTTTTTCTTAAACGTCCCTCAGATTATATAAACTTTGTTGAAGTTCAGTTGCTAAGTTGTGACTGACTCATTGGGATCCGATGGACTTGAAGCTCCCCAAAACATGATTCCATCCTTGACTTGGATTATGCCTCCTGCTGAATATGAGAAGTTGTAGAAATAAACAATGAACCATGGTTGTTAAGAAAATTTCTTTGTAGAGACAACAGATACACTAAAGAGATACTTTAAATCAGGGGTGGTGAATTTACATGTCATCTACTCCGGGAACATTTTCTACTTGCCAGAGGTGAATCATTTCCTCCTGTATGCTAAGTCTATACTTTTCCTTTAATTTTATTGAGGGATGTGTCTTACTCTGTTTGTGTGCTTAGTCACTCAGTCGTGCCTGACTCTCTGTAACCCCATGGACAGTAGCCCGCCAGGCTCCTCTATCCATGGGGATTCTCCAGGCAAGAATACTGGGGTGGGTTGTCATGCCTTCCTCCAGGGAATCTTCCCAACCCAGGGATTGAACCCAGATCTCCCACATTACAGACAGATGCTTTACTGTCTGAACCACCAGGGAAGCCCAAGAATACTGGAGTGGGTAGCCTATCCCTTCTCCAGGGGAAATTCCTGACCCAGGAATCAAACCAGGGTCTCCTGCATTGCAGGTAGATTCTTCACTAGCTGAGCTGCCAGGGAAGCCCTAGTTTGTCTGTTGCTGCTGCTAAGTCGCTTCAGTTGTGTCTGACCCTGTGCGACCCCATAGACGGGAGCCCACCAGGCTCCCCCGTCCCTGGGATTCTCCAGGCAAGAACACTGGAGTGGGTTGCCATTTCCTTCTCCAATGCATGAAAGTGAAAAGTGAAAGTGAAGTCGCTCAGTCGTGTCCGACTCTTAGCAACCCCGTGGACTGCAGCCTACCAGGCTCCTCCGTCCATGGGATTTTCCAGGCAAGGGTACTGGAGTGGGGTGCCATTGCCTTCTCCGCTAGTTTGCCTAGGATACTATAAAAAATACCGTTAGCTGGTGGTGGAGCGGTAGGCGGGGGGCACTTATGAACAAAATTTATTTCTTCCAGTTCTGGAGGGTGGGAAGTCCAAGATCAAGGTGCTGATAGGTTCATGGCTGGTGAGTGTCCACTTTCTGGTTAATAGATGGCAATCTTCTCACATGGATGGCAGAAGGAGTGAGGTTGCTCTCTAGAGCCTCTTTTCTAGGGCACTAATCCCACTCCTTGGGGCTCCACTCTTATGGCCTAATCACCTCCTAAAAACCTGACCTTCAAATCTCATCACATTAAGGATTTGGTTTCAACATAAAAATTTTGTGGGGGACACAAACGTTCGTTTACAGCAGCAAGTATCGTGCTTGTTAAGGTACCTGTCTCCCCATTTAGACTGAGACCCAAAATGATTAGGACCCTCTCCCAATTATTTTTCTATCCCAAGGGCCCAGAAAAGATCCTGGCATGCCAATAAATGAGTATTTGATTGGAACTTTTAAAAACATTGCATTGTCTGTAAAGGAGGCATAGTCAGTTTATCACTTTCAGTTAAGTTCAGTTGCTCAGTCGTGTCCGACTCTTTGCGACCCCATGAATCGCAGCACGCCAGGCCTCCCTGTCCATCATCAACTCCCGGAGTCCACTCAAACTCATGTCCATCGAATCGGTGATGCCATCCAGCCATCTCATCCTCTGTCGTCCCCTTCTCCTCCTGCCCCCAATCCCTCCCAGCATTAGGGTCTTTTCCAATGAGTCAACCCTTCGCATGAGGTGGCCAAAGTATTGGAGTTTCAGCTTCAGTATCAGTCCTTCCAATGAACACCCAGAACTGATTTCCTTTAGAATAGACTGGTTGGATTTCCTTGCAGTCCAAGGGACTCTCAAGAGTCTTCTCCAACACCACAGTTCAAAAGCATCAATTCTTCGGCGCTCAGCTTTCTTCACAGTCCAACTCTCACATCCATACATGACCACTGGAAAAACCATAGCCTTGACTAGACGGACCTTTGTTGGCAAAGTAATGTCTCTGCTTTTTAATATGCTATCTAGGTTGGTCATTGAAGAAGGCAATGGCACCCTACTCCAGTACTCTTGCCTGGAAAATCCCATGGACGGAGGAGCCTGGTAGGCTGCAGACCATGGGGTCGCGAAGAGTCGTACACGACTGAGTGACTTCACTTTCACTTTTCCCTTTCATGCATTGGGGAAGGAAATGGCAACCCACTCCAGTGTCCTTGCCTGGAGAATCCCAGGGACGGGGAGCCTGGTGGGCTGCCATCTATGGGGTCGCACAGAGTCGGACATGACTGAATCGACTTAGCAGCAGCAGCAGCAGCAGCAGGTTGGTCATAACTTTCCTTCCAAGGAGCGTCTTTTAATTTCATGGCTGCAATCACCATCTGCAGTTATTGTGGAGCATCCAAAAATAAAGTCTGACACTGTTGCCCCATCTATTTCCCATGAAGTGATGGGACCAGATGCCATGATCTTAGTTTTCTGAATGTTGAGCTTTAAGCCAACTTTTTCATTCTCCTCTTTCACTTTCATCAAGAGGCTTTTTAGGTCCTCTTCCCTTTCTGCCATAAGGGTGGTGTCATCTGCATATCTGAGGTTATTGATATTTCTCCCGGCAATCTTGGTTCCAGCTTGTGCTTCATCCAGCCCAGTGTTTCTCATGATGTACTCTGCATATAAGTTAAATAAGCAGGGTGACAATATACAGCCTTGACGTACTCCTTTTCCTATTTGGAACCAGTCTGTTGTTCCATGTCCAGTTTTAACTCTTGCTTCCTTACCTGCATATAGGTTTCTCAGAGGCAGGTCAGGTGGTCTGGTATTCCCATCTCTTTCAGAATTTTCCACAGTTTATTGTGATCCACACACTCAAAGGCTTTGGCATAGTCAATAAAGCAGAAATAGATGTTTTTCTGGAACTCTCTTGCTTTTTCCATGATCCAGCAGATGTTGGCAATTTGATCTCTGGTTCCTCTGCCTTTTCTAAAACCAGCTTGAACATCTGTAAGTTCATGGTTCACGTATTGCTGAAGCCTGGAGTGGAGAACTTTGAGCATTACTTTACTAGCGTGTGAGATGAGTACAATTGTGTGGTAGTTTGAGCATTCTTTGGCATTGCCTTTCTTTGGGATTAGAATGAAAACTGACCTTTTCCAGTCCTGTGGCCACTGCTGAGTTTTCCAAATTTGCTGGTATGTTGAGTGCAGCACTTTCACAGCATCATCTTTCAGGATTTGGAATAGCTCAACTGGAATTCTGTCACCTCCACTAGCTTTGTTCGTAGTGATGCTGTCTAAGGCCCACTTGACTTCACATTTCAGCATATCTGGCCCTAGGTGAGTGATCACACCATCATGATTATCTTGGTTGTGAAGATTTTTTTTGTATAGTACTTCTGTGTATTCCTGCCACCTCTTCTTAATATCTTCTGCTTTTGTTAGGTCCATACCATTTCTGTCCTTTATTGAGCCCATCTTTGGATGAAATGTTCCCTTGGTATCTCTAATTTTCTTGAAGAGATCTCTAGTGTTTCCCATTCTGTTGTTTTCCTCTATTTCTTTGCCTTGATCGCTGAGAAAGGCTTTCTTATCTCTCCTTGCTCTTCTTTGGAACTCTGCATTCAGATGCTTATATCTTTCCTCTTCTTTGCTTTTCGCTTCTCTTCTTTTCACAGCTATTTGTAAGGCCTCCTCAGACAGCCATTTTGCCTTTTTGCATTTCTTTTCCATGGAGATGGTCTTGATCCCTGTCTCCTGTACAATGTCACAAACCTCATTCCATAGTTCATCAGGTACTCTATCTACCAGATCTAGTCCCTTAAATCTATTTCTCACTTCCACTGTATAATCATATGATTTGATTATATTTGCAGAAGATAGGTTATAAACTTTTGGGCAAGAACCACACAGTATTATACATTATTTTAAATTATATAAAAGTACCCAAAATAAGAAAATCTAACATCCTAATATGTTTGCTTTAGATTGTAAATGGAAACCACCTTTCAGCCATCCCCACATAACATCCATGGCCTCTCTCCTAACATGACCACCACCCTGAAGTTGGTCCATCCTGTTCATATATTCTCATTTTTATTATTTAAGACACTATATCCATAAACAATAAGAAATATTACTCTGCATTTTAATACTTTAAGCCAACAATATCTAATACAAACATAATGTGAGCTATATGTGTACTTTTAAATGTTACAGTGGGCATATTTTGCAAAGTTGAAACAGGTCAACTTTAATGTTATATTTTATGTAACCCAGTATAGCGAAAATATAATTTGAACTTGTAATTAATGTAAAAAAATTACTAAATTAATATTCTTAAGAAAAATGTTACTAAGTCTTTGAGATCCTGCTGGTAGTTTATATATACTGGCATATGTCAGTTCAGGTTTTAAGTTTAGACTTAACACTTAAGTCGAAAAAATAGATTGTTCCAAACATATTTAGAAGTTTTCCAATAAGTGAAATCAGTTTAAGATTTTTTAATGAATTAAAATGAACAATTCAGTTTTTCATTCACAATTAACCACATTTAAAGTGCTCGATATCCACATAAGGCAAGCAGACACCCTATTGGACGGTGCAGCTTGAAAAGAAAACACAACACTCACCATTAAGCATCTTTTGCCCACTACATTTATTTAAAGTTTTTCTTCCTTTGCTGTTTCTTAGAGCGGAAGTGCACAGATGGACTGGATGGCTATGAATATCAGGGTAGATGACAGTTTACATTTTTAAAAACTCATCTATCACTCAGTTTACTCAGCAAATATAACAGAGCTTTCAAAAAAACCCTACTGCTTTCTATTTTTGTTTAAACAATGGGATTGAACAGGATATACGTACTGATAAATGACGCGCTACCATTAGCAAAGATGCAGCTTTCGTACCAGCCACTCCCAACCTTCCACACCGCCCTCCACAGGCAGGCGTACACACGTACATTCACACGCGCGAGCACACAGACACGTACCCAGACACGCGTGTGCGCGCTCACGAGGTCGAAGCGCCACTTTCCCGGAGCTCTCGGCCGAGCGCGCGTCTTCGGTCTCTGGGAGCTCGTGGCTGACCGGAACTCGGAGGGGTTCTGCTTTTTATTTTTCAAGGGTGATTAGGTTCCTTCGAGGACAAAGTGGAGGTGCCCGGGCTGGAGGAGGAAAGCAGCCCCTTTAAGTCCACTCGTCCGGAGCTCCACCTCAGGAGGCCAGACAGAGTGCGCCCCGCAAGCCAGCGCGATCCTCGCACGGACAATGCTAGGATCTGGAGAGCCTCCAGTCCTCCTGCCGAACGGGAGGTTAGGACGCATGTCATCGCCCTGCCCACCGCCCCCGCAGGCGCCCTGATGGACCATCTCGGGCGTCAGTCGGCAGAGCTGCTACCCAGACCCCATGGGGTTAGACATGAGACCTCTGGGACCCAAAAACTGCCAGAGCGCCGTTCTCCTTGGTTTGGGTTTCCCACAAAAACGTTGTTTAGTTGCTAAGTCGTGTCTGACTCTTGCAACCCCATGGACTGTAGCCCGCCAGGCTCCTCTGTCCATGGGCTTTTCCAGGCAACAATACTGGAGTGGGTTGCCATTTCCTTCTCCAGGGGATCTTCCCCACCCAGGGGTCGAACCCATGTCTCCTGCGTTTGGCAGGCGGATTCTTTACTACTGAGCCACTTGGGAAGCCCCACAAAAGACGTATTTACATCAAAAACTTTTTCACAGATACAAAAAAGGCCCGAAACTTTTTTCCCCCACACCTTTCCTCCTCTCGTATCCCCTTCCTTCCTACCCTCGCATCCCCTCCCCTCCTACCCCCGCCTCCCGCCTTTTGTGCTTCGCTTCAGGAGTTAAGTGACCTCTTCGTCTGAAGTGCCAGCCCTGCAAAGTCCAGGAGCTAAACACAGCTCAACTTCCCGGGAGCTACCAGAGCCAGAAAACATCACAACCCCCCTCCCAACCACACGCCCCTGTTTTCTCAATGTATTACCGAAAAAAAAAAAAAAAAAAAACAAACCAGCTCCGCCTCCGCGCGATGAATGCTGGGATAAGTAGTTCCCCTAAACCATGAAGCTCGATGTCAGACTGGAGCTCAGGTTGGCTTCCCAAAAGAGAACTACAATTCCCGTGGTGCCCTGCGGGCAGAATGGAAGGGGCGGAACGGCAAGGGCGCAACGCGCTTGCGCAGATCGAGGGCCGAAGGGAGGCGGAGGTATTGAGGTCCAACTGCTGAGGAGTCTCCATGTGACAGAGAGCGGCGTCCCAGCTCCAGGCGACGCCAGATTCCAGTTCCCGATCCCACGCCCCGTCCACTGACCCTGTGCCTGCAGATAGCAGCAGGCCGGGGCCCCGTGGTCTTGGCCGGAGGACCCTGGCTCAGAGTTAATAGTCTCCGCCAAGCAGGTGCGAGGGACCGCCGAGACCCCCTGCATCTCCAGAGAGGCAGGCGGCGCGGAGAGCAAGGCTTCTGTCATCGCGGCGCTGCGAGTGCGGGAACATGAACGGCTTCACTCCCGAGGACATGAGCCGCGGTGGGGACGCGGCCGCCGCTGTGGCCGCCGTGGTCGCCGCTGCTGCCGCCGCCGCGTCAGCCGGGAACGGGGCTGGGGCTGGCGCCGGGGCCGAGGTGCCGGGTGCAGGGGCAGTCTCGGCGGCGGGGCCGCCGGGAGCGGCAGGGCCGGGCCCCGGGCAGCTGTGCTGTCTGCGCGAGGACGGCGAGCGGTGCGGCCGGGCGGCGGGCAACGCCAGCTTCAGCAAGAGGATCCAGAAGAGCATCTCCCAGAAGAAGGTGAAGATCGAGTTGGATAAGAGCGTAAGTGACGGCGGTACGAATCTGCTCTGCCCGCCCCCCGGGGCGCTCGGGGAGAGGAGCAGACGCGTGTCGGTGAGGGTGCGGGAGCCCCAGACCTGGGTGCCTCGCGAGCCCGTTCCGGGGTCCCTAGTAGGAAGCAAACAACAAAGTGCTGCAACTCGGCCCGCCGTCCGCAGTAGACACTCTCGCGCCCCCCGGACCCGCTCCCGCGCCCCCACCCCTTAGGGCCCCCACTCCTCCTCTGAGGGGGTCGGTAGTGAAACAAAGGGGGCGGCCGCGCCGAGAACCCAGAGTAGCTGTTCTGCAACCCACGGCTCCTTCTGGAACCGAGGCACCTTCTTTGTTTTGTTGCCCGAGCGGGTCGCTTCCCCGGTCCAGGAGTGGAGTTCAGCCAGGACCGGACGCTGCGGGCGATTAGGACCCTGTCTCGGGTCCCGCGGGTGCGGGGTAGGGGACCCCCGGCTGCGAGCCGCGCGGCCGTGTCATCATCTAGGGCAGCTGCTCAAGACGTGGGGAACGGGCAGCCGCTGCGGGTTAGCAGCCCTCCGTTTGGCAGCCATCAGGGTTTCTTTCTTCGTCCTTTCGCAGGTCTGTTCCTCAGACCATCTAGGAGGTTTTTAGAAACCACCGTTTCCACTTTTACGAACCCTGGGGAGCGGTAATAAATCACAAGATGTGAGAACCAGCACACGTCCTGCATCTTCTTAACTTGCACTTTAGCTCAAAGTTTAATGTGAAAGCCTGTTAGCTCACTCCTCAATTTTTTTTTTTTTTTCAAGAAGTAACTGCTGATGTATAAAACCCAGTATTTCAGAGGCTGCCGTACAGCTCTCAGAACTATGTAATTAACGTTTTTGAGAACTTTATTTGGGATACTTTCTGCCTATTCAGTTAGTTCCTCAGTTCTGTTCTTGAGAAACTTTCCAGATATACTTGAATCATTTCACATTGTTTTGGTTGGAAAAACGTATTATACATAAATGCTTTTATTTAATGCTCATGAAAGTTCATAATTCAAATTTGAATTTAGTAAGGATGTGAAATCAATTATTTGTCAAAAGTGGATGGTTTTATGTCTGGATTATAATTTGAGGATTAAGTTAGATTAGGAAGCATTCACTATGGTATTAATATTTTTAAATGCTCTTTTAAGTAAAGAAAATACTACCAAATAGCAAAATTGTGGCCAGCATCTTTTTTCTCTTGTTTAAAAAACCGGCAAAGCTGAACTAATCTAGTTCACCATCGCTGCAATTTGATGACAGAATCCAGAGCGTAGGAATTTCTCATTCTCTGCTTCTCTCCCTTCCATTACTGGCACTTCTCCCCACCCCACCCCCCAGTCCTCTTTAACAATATTGCTAGACATGATATGTTTTAACTGGGTTCAGGACTTAAGAGTAGGAAGAAACGTGCGTTGTCTTAATAATGGCCTGTTACTAATGTTTATATTTTTAATAATTCACCGTAACTATGTATTTTACTAATACATAGACACATTTTCCTGTAATCATAAGTTGTCTGTGAAACTTTTCTGTTTCAGGCAAGACATCTTTACATTTGTGATTATCATAAAAACTTAATTCAGAGTGTGCGAAACAGAAGAAAGAGAAAAGGGAGTGATGATGATGGAGGAGATTCACCTGTTCAAGATGTTGATACTCCGGAGGTAGGTGAAAGCTTTGTAAGTTAAATGTAAAACTTCTGAAAGTTTTATTTAAAAAATACAAACAAATTCTAAAAATACTTGAAGCATTTGAAAACTCTAAAAATGAAAGCAAAATTAAATATAGCCAGTTAACATGCAGTTATGCAGTTTGACTTGTTATGGCTTCAATTGATAAATTTTTTTTTTTACTTTTTAAAAAATTTACTTATTTTTTAATTGAAGGATAATTACAGAATTTTGTTGTTTCCTGTCAAACTTCAACATGAATCAGCCATAGGTGTACATATGTCCCCTCCCTCTTGAACCTCCCTACTCAACTGACAACTCTTATAGTCCCCAGTCTTTAATAATCATCCTCAAAAGATTGAAGCGTTTAATGCATTTTTAGTTTTGATTATTTAAAAGCCTTTTAGAATAATGGAATTAAATTTTCACTGTGTTGAAGTTGAAATGTTTTTTATAGCAAATATTAGTCATTAGCAAATGATATGAACTAACTCATATACATTAATTTTTTCTAGGTTGATTTATATCAATTACAGGTGAATACACTTAGGAGATACAAAAGACACTTCAAACTTCCAACCAGACCGGGACTTAATAAAGCACAGCTTGTTGAGGTATATATAAGTTTTAAACTATTTAACCTTTAATACAAAAAAAGTCATTAAATGCTAATGATATTAATTTAGTATATATAACAATACATTTTAGTTAGAAAAATCAAAGTTAATAAAATCTATTGTGGAAGAATCTAGTTGCCTAGAAATGTTTGTCTACCACTTAGGAAATTCCTTTATATAATGATTACTCAGTAGATTATATGCAGTTTTCTAAGCATCTTCTAATACTGATTTTCAGAAATAGTAAGTAAAAGGTTTTTTTTATTCTCTCTCTAGAAACCTGTTTCTTTTAAAATTTTATTTTACTCAGTAAACACTTATTGAGCACCTAATTGAGGCATAATAGTAAATTAATAAGCTTTGATGTCTTTGTTAGAATTTTTTTGAAGTTTTTGTTGGAATAGATTTTACAGATAAACCTCTGAACAGTATTCCTGTAACTTGCTGATTTAACTATTTCAGAACTTGTTCTTGTTGATGTTAGTTTGTTTTATGTGAAGCATCCCTGTTTTTATGACTAGAAAACACAAAGACTTTTATCCAAGCTTTTACTTATAGGTTCTTGAATATAGGACTTGCAGTCCTTCAGTGAATTTTGAAAAGTTGAGTGCTTGTGTTCTCAGGAAATAATAGAGCCAAGAAATCTGTGTGTCATATTAAGATATCTATAGATTTATATGTTTATACTCCTATCATGTTTAAAATAAAAATGCTTAACCTACTTGACAGACTATAAATAAATATGTAAATCAGTTTTCTCATATTCTTCAGCTTGAATTTAGAAAACTAACATTTTATAAAATGTCCATATTGAATAACATAGGTGAATAGAAGGTACACTTTTTTAGCAGAATGCTTTTTAACATTAAAGCTTTAGCCAGAATTTCTTCTTTCCTTCTTGTTTAGACAACAACAATCTAATTTTTCTTTAAATTTGATTTAAAAGGTCAAGTCCTTTTCAAGTTGTATGGTACATTAATATAACATAAACATATTTCCTGCCATGATAAATTATTAATATGTTGATATATAAACAGATACATAGTGAAGGTGCTTTTATTTTGGGACAAATGACAACCTAAGAACTGGTTATTTTAAATGTTATATTTAAATGTATATTTTTTTAAATGCAGAAGTCAAACCTGATGTTTTTGATAATCTGATCTTCTTTTAAAGATCTGTTTTCTTATTTAGAAATGAGAAATCCAAATAGTATGAGTGTTATAACTTAGTCAGAAATGCAGATATTTATAAACAATTCCAGAGTTGAGTGACCAGCCTCCGTAAGTCTCTTATCTTTTTTTTAAGAAGTTTTATCTTCTAGAATCTAAATATGCATTTCAGTGCCCCAGTTTAGTCTAATATACTTCTACTGGTAGTTGCAGTGCATGTGTTACACAAGCAGAATGAAAAGGCAAGAAGGCAGGTAGACATTCTTCAGTGGACATCCTTTCCCTTCTCATTTCTCATCCATAATTTTTATATAGAAAAAATTTCAGGGAATCTTAACAAAGAATATTTCCAATGAATGAATGAATGTTAAGTCATAGCAAACATATTTGTAAGATAATTCTTGGTTTGTTTCTATTGTACCAAAACTTTTCTGACTTAATGGTGGTTCTTTTTCCATAAGAAAAACCATAAACCATTATATGATGCATGTGGACTCTTAACATTCTGTTTTATTTCATTGATATTTGAAGTTTACAAGTAAAAGTATTTAATTCTTGATCTATGTCTCAGCTATAAAATTTAAAAGAAAGTGCAGTACACATTCTGATTAATATATACTTAATTGAGTGGGCTAAGGGGTCTTTTGAAATTACACTATCTCTTGTTCATAACATCTTATTCTTATATGCTTTTTGTCCTGTTGGTATTTTGTTAAATACAATTTATTTTTGAAAGGAAATAGCTCTTACCACACTTTTTCTTTTGATGACAGTGTTTTTTTTTACCTAGTTTATAAAATCTATTAATATCTATAATTTAATTTCCTCAATTTTTTTTCTTTATAGATAGTTGGTTGCCACTTTAGGTCTATTCCAGTGAATGAAAAAGACACCTTAACATATTTCATCTACTCAGTGAAGAATGACAAGAACAAGTCAGATCTCAAGGTTGATAGTAGTGTTCACTAGGAGAGATGGAATTAAAACTTGGATGTTCAGATGTTAAGACTGCTTACTGCTTTTTCACGTGTAGAAATGTTCCTTGTGTATTTTTTCTACAGAGGATTTTCTCTGGTTTTATTTTCTTTGTTTTGACTCTAATTAGTTGGAAGCTCATGTACAATGAGCTTTCCTAGATTAAAAAATATTTTAAATAAAGGTTATTACTATTATAGTTGCTTCAGTGTATTTATTTTGTGGAACTTGATTTTTATTTTAAACTGACTTTTAGGGAACAGTATTAATTGAAATTTTAATTTGAAGATCACTTTATTATCTTTTTTCCCTTTTTTTAGTTCTGAGAAACTAACAAAAGTAATAGATGTTGCCCATTTGCTCTCTCTGGGGCAATCTGATTTGGAATTAAGGATATCCTAAATAGTATTATTTTTTAAGTGCTTTTTAGTACTAACAAGTTCGAAATAGCAGGAAGAACAAATAGTTTGATGCCTACTTCCTTCCAAAGAAGAGTTAATGTGTCAGCAAAGGTAAATGCAGTGCTGAAAGTTGAAATCTGAATGTAGAATTAAATAGTTTGTCATTTCTTTAAATTTTGTTTTAGTGAAAAAGTATTTACATGGCACAAATATAGAAAGAACCTCTGAACTGCCCCTTAATTTTCAGTCATGTTCTGTACTGTTTACAATGCAAATTAAAACTAATAAGTTGGAGAGATTGAGAATTTATCAAGATCTTTAAATTTTGGTCATACATAGCTCTGACTTGATTTCTGTTTTATTTAGTTTTATATTTCATTCTCTGTTAGTTTTCTCTTATATATTTTTACCTCTTCTTTTCATGAGATTGTAGTATTTAGCCAAAGGCTTACAGTTACAAATCAAATTTATAGCTTGTGACATCAGAACAAAACATGTAGTGCAGATTTTAGGATGCAAATGCATGAGCCCATTAATGCAGCTCAGGATATCTCAAAGTCAACATTTGGTCCTGATAATTCTTTATTGTGGGAGGCTGTCCTGTGTGTTTTAGGTTTGGTGGCGTCACTGGAATCCACATACTAATGCAGTAGAGCTCTAAAGGTAATAACTAAAAATATCCCTAGACATTGTCAAATGGCTCTGGGGGACAAAATCACCCCTGCTTGGGAACCACTATATAGATAAGTTTAAAGAACATCTTAGTTCCACAGAAGGTGAGTCTGTGTATTTCTAAGTGTTCTGAGTGTACTGACAGCTAGAAAATATGGTGAACAGTAACACCATACTGGTGTTTAGGCCATTTAAAGATTTACTTGCAATTTTATTTATGAGCTAGAGGCTGTAATAATTAGTATATAGAAACCACTTGTTTCTAGTACTCCAGAAATCTCCATGAGAAGTTTTTTCTTAGCTGTATGAAGATAAACCAACCACACAGCTACAAAATGTGGTGGTTTGTTTGAAAAAAGTCTTACTTCTATGTTGTATATTTTTGCATAAATCTATAAAAAATTTCTTTTTCAGTAGAAACTTGACTGTAGGCTTAAATTTTATGAAATAAGCTTGAAATTTTGATCATATATAGCTCTGACTTGATTTCTGTTTTACCTTCTTTTATATTTTATTCTCTGTCAGTTTTCTCTTAAATATTTTTACCTCTTCTTATGAAAAAAGCTTGAAGCTATTTGCTGACATTAAAATCCATGTTTATGAATATAACCTTTGCCTCTCAATCTTAGTTTCATACAATTGCTTGCATAAAATGTAGTTGTATAAGAAAGTGAAATAATGAGAGTTGAGTGTTGATTTAGCCAATGAAATTAAATTTTGTTAGAGCAATTTAAACATGAAAAACAGAACTTAAGAGCCTCCCCCTCAAAGACAAGAGACTCAAGAAGCTGCAAAGTAAAACTTTTACATAGAAATTTTAATTCTTACTGAGTTTTTAAAATTATGAGTTCTATGGAAATCTTTATTGTACTTATCTGTATCTGAACAAGAAAAAGTAAATGGAAACTCATATCTCTGAAAGGATATGGATTACGTTTAATGTTAGAACATCAGGAAAAGAATCAAAATTTGACTGCTGTTGGGGTAGAATGTGTGGCAGGAGTTCAAGAAATTGTTTGGTAACTACCCTTCACGGAATTATTTAGGTAAAGGCTAAAAATTAATGTCTGAAATATATTTCTTTAAGAAAGTAAGCTCTATTATTTCTAAATAAAGGTTTTTTTTTTTTTAGTTGAAATGTACATGATATACAATTAATCACTTTATACAGTTTGGTAGTATTTAGTTTATTCACATCTTCAAGGGTCACAGCCTTGTGGTGAAGGGACTTGTGTAACTTAATGAAGCTATAAGCCATGCCATGTAGGGTCACCCAAGATGGATGGGTCATAGTGGAGAGTTCTGACAAAATGCTGCTCCTTGGAAGGAAAGGTATGTCAAACCTAGACACCATATTAAAAAGCAAAGACATCACTTTGCTGACAAAGATCAGTATAGTCAAAGCTATGGTTTTTCCAGTAGCCATATATGCATGTGAAAGTTGAACTATAAAGAAGGCTGAGTGCTGAAGAATTGATTCTTTTGAATTGTGGTGTTGGAGAAGACTCGTGAGAGTCTGTTGGACTGCAAGCAGATCAAACCAGTCAGTCCTCAAGGAAATCAACCCTGGATATTCATTGGAAGGACTGATGCTGAAGCTCTAATATTTTGGCCACCTGATGCAAAGAACGAACTCATTGGAAAGACCCCTATGCTTGGACAGATTGAAGGCCAAAGGAGAAGAGGGCGGCAGAGGATAAGATGGTTCAATAATATCACCAACTCTATGGACATGAATTTGAGCAAACTCCAGGAGATAGTGAAGGACCGGGAAGCCTGGTGTGCTGCAGTCCATGGAGTTGCAGGGTGGGACGTGATTTAGCAACTGAAAATATCAACAAAGTGTGTTCACAACGTTGTGCAACCACCAGCTCTAATTTAAAATTTTTTCATCACCCCATAGAAACACCCACAAGTAATTACTCCCAATTCCACCTCTTCCCATCCCCTGATAACCTTTAATCTTTTTGTATCTATGGATTTGCCTGTTATGGTATATCATGTAAAAGGAATCATATAACACATGTCCTTTTGTGTGGATTTTTCTTTTACTTAAGATGTTTTCAAGGTTTATCCAAAATGCAGCATATATTAGTACTTTGCTCCTTTTTATGGCTGAATGACATTCCAATGTGTGTGTGTATGTGTGTGTGACAATTTGTTTTTCCAGTCATCCATTAATGAATATTTAGACATTTTGATTTCCACCTTTGGCTATTATGACTAATGCTACTATAAACATTTGTGTACAAGTTGTGTGGGCATGTCTTTATTTCTCTTGGGTATATGTCTAGGAGTGGAGTTGCCTAGTTACATGGTAATGCTGTAACATTTTGAAGAACCTCCAAACTTTTCCATAGTGGCTGTATTAACAACTATTTCTCGAAATTGCTAATGCCTGTATTTCCTTTTTTTTTTTTTTTAATTAAAGCTGTCCTAATGGGTGTTAGGGAGAAGGCAATGGCACCCCACTCCAGTACTGTTGCCCGGAAAATCCCATGGACGGAGGAGCCTGGTAGGCTGTAGTCCATGGTGTCGTGAAGAGTCAGACACGACTGAGCAACTTCACTTTCACTTTCCACTTTTAAGCATTGGAGAAGGAAATGGCAACCCACTCCAGTGTTCTTGCCTGGAGAATCCCATGGACGGAGAAGCCTGGTAGGCTGCAGTCCATGGGGTCGCACAGAGTCGGACACGACTGAAGCGACTTAGCAGCAGCAGCAGCAATGGGTGTTAAGTGATAGCATTGTGGTTTTGATTTGTATTTTTTTCAGTTCCTTTTTTCATTTTTAAATTGGGTTGTTTGTTTTTGTTGTTCAGTTGTAGGAATTCTTTATTCTAGGTATTAACTCTATATGTGATATATGATTTACAAATATTTTCTCTCATTCTGTAGATTGCCTTTTCACATTTTTGATAATGTTCTTTGATGCAAAAATGTTTTAAGTTTTTATTTAGTATAATTAATTTTTTTTCTTTTGTTTTCTCATACTTTTGGTGTCAAGCCTAAGAATCTATTGCCAAATCCAAGGTTATAAAGATAAGTCCCTATTTTTTTTCTAGGAATTTTATAATTTGGGCTCTTAAATGTAGGTTGTTGACCCATTTTGAGTCAATTTATGTATATATGGAGTGAGGTAGAGTTCCAGCTTCATTGTTTTGAATGAGGTTATCCGGTTTTGCAGCACTGTTGGTTGAAGAGACTGTTCTCCACTGAATGGTCTTGGCAGCCTTGTCGAAAATCAATTTGCATAGATATTTGGGTTTATTTCTATATTTTCAGTTCTATTTTAGGCTGTATTTCTATTAGGCCAGTATTATATATATATATATATTTTTTTTTTGACTATTGTAACTGTGTAGTAAGTTTTGAAATCAGGAAATGTGAGTCCTCCTACTTTTTTTTTTTTCACTACACTCAGTCACAAGTCTTGTCCGACTCTTTGCAGCCCCATAAACTGCAGCCAGGCTCCTCTGTCTTTCACTATCTCCTGGAGTCTGCTCAAACTCATGTCCATTGAGTCAGTGATGCCATCCAACCATCTCATCCTCTGTCATCCCCTTCTCCTCTGCCCTCAATCTTTCCTAGCATCAGGGTCTTTTCCAATGAGTTGGCTCTTTGCATCGGGTGGCCAAAGCATTGGAGCATCAGCTTCACCATCAGTCTTTCCAATAAATATTCAGGGTTGATTTCCTTTTTGGATTGACTGGTTTGATCTCCTTGAAGTCTAACAGATTCTCAAGAGTCTTCTCCAGCACCACAATTCAAAAGGATCAATTCTTTATGGTCCAACTCTCACATGAGTACATGACTGCTTTGTCAGCAAAGTGATGTGTCTGCTTTTTAATATGCTGTCTAGGTTTGTCATAGCTTTTCTTCCAAGGAGCAAGAATCTTTTGATTTCATGGCTGCAGTCATCATCTGCAGTGATTTTGGAGCCCAAGAAAATAAAATCTGACACAGTTTGTACTTTCCCCCATCTATTTGCCATGAAGTGATGGGACTGGATGCCATGATCTTAGTTTTTTGAATGTTGAGTTTTAAGCCAGCTTTTTCACTCTCCTCTTTTGCCTTCATCAAGAGGCTCTTTCCTCTTCGCTTTCTGCCATTAGAGTGGTATGATCTGCATATCCAAGGTTGTTGGTATTCTTCCCGGTAGACTTGATTCCAGCTTGTGATTCATCCAGCCCAGTATGTCACAGGATGTTCTCTAAATAGCAGTTAAATAAGTAAGGTGACTATATACAGCATTGATGTACTCCTTTCCCAGTTTTGAACCAGTCTGTTGTTCGATGTCTGGTTCTGTTTCCTCTTGTCCTGCATACAGGTTTCTCAGGAGACAGGTAAGGTGGTTTGGTATTCCCATCTCTTTAACAATGTTTCAGTTTGTTGTGATCCACACAGTCAAAGGCTTTAGCGTAGTCAATGAAGCAGAAGTAGATGTTTTTCTGGAATTCTCTTGCTTTTTCTATGATCCAACAGATGTTGGCAGTTTGATCTCTGGTTCTGCTGCCTTTTCTAAATCCAACTCGTACTTCTGGAAGTTCTCAGTTCATGTACTGTTGAAACCTAGCTTAAAGTATTTTGAGAATTACTTTGCTAGCTTATGAAATGAGCACAATTTGTGTGGAAGTTTGAACATTCTTTGGCATTGCCTGTTTTTGGCAATGAAATGAAAACTGACATTTTCCAGTCTTGTGCTCACTGCTAAGTTTTCCAAATATGCTGGGATATTGAGTACAGCACTTTCATAGCATCCTCTTTTAGGATTTAAAATAGCTAAGCTGGATTCCATCACCTCCACTAGCTTTGTTCGTAGTAATGCTTCCTAAGGCCCACTTGACTTCACACTCCAGGATGTCTGGTTCTAGGTGAATGACCACACGATCATGGTTATGTGGGTCATTAAGATCTTTTTTGTATAGTTCTTCTGTGTATTCTTGCCACCTCTTCTTAATATCTTCTGCTTCTGTTAGATCCTTGCTGTATCTGACCTTTATTGTGCCCATCTTTGCATGAGACATTTCCTTGGTATCTCCAGTTTTCTTGAAGAGATATCTAGTCTTTCCCATCCTGTGGTTTTCCTCTATTTCTTTGCATTGTTCACTTAAGAAGGCTTTCTTATCTCTCCCTGCTATTCTCCAGAACGCTGCATTCAGTTGGGTATATCTCTCCCTTTCTCCTTTGCCTTTCACTTCTCTTCCTTTCTCAGCTATTTGTAAGGCCTTCTCAGACAATCACTTGGCATTCTTGCATTTCTTTTTCTTGGGGAAGGTTTTGGTCACTGCCTCCTGTACAGTGTTAAGAACCTCTGTCCATAGTCCTTCAGGCACTGTCTGTCAGATCTGATCTTTTGAATCTATTCATCACCTCTGTTGTATAATTATAAGAGATTTGATTTAAGTTATACCTGAATGGTCTAGTGGTTTTCCCTTCCTTCAATTTAAATCTGAATTTTTCAATAAGAAGTTCATGATCTGAGCCACAGTCTGTTCCAGGTCTTGTTTTAGCTGACTGTATAGAGGGCTTCCATCTTCAGCTTCAAAGAATATAATCAATTTGACTTTGGTATTGACCATTTGTTAATATCCATGTGTAGAGTCTTCTCTTGTGTTGTTGGAAGAGAGTGTTTGCTATGACCAGAGCATTTTGGCGAATTACTGTTCGCCTTTGCCCTCCTTCATTTTGTACTCCAAGGCCAAACGTGCCTGTTACTCTAGGTATTTCTTGACTTCCTACTTTTGCATTCCAATCCCCTCTAATGAAAAGGACATCTTTTTTTTGGTGTTAGTTCTAGAAGGTTTTATAGGCCTTTATAGAACTGTTTGACTTCAGCTTCTTTGGCATTAGTGGTTGGGACATAGACTTGGATTACTGTGATGTTGAATGATTTGCTTGGAAATGAACCGAGATCATTGTGTCATTTTTGAGATTTCACCCAAAGTAGTGCATTTCGGACTCTTGTTGACTATGAGAGCTGCTCCATTTCTTTCATGCCCACAGTAGTAGATATAATGGTCATCTGAATTGAATTTGTCCATTCCCATTCGTTTTTAGTACACCAATTCCTAGTCCAGTTTACCTTGATTCATGGACCTAACATTCTTGGTTCCTATGCAGTATTGATCTTTACAACATCAGACTTTACTTTCAGCATCAGGCACGTCCGCAATGGACTATAGTTTCCGCTTTGGCCCAGCCTCTTCATTCTTTCTGGAGCTCTTTCTCTGCTCTTTCCCAGTAGCATATTGGACACCTACTGACCTCAGTGACTCATCTTCTGGTGTCGCATCTTTTTGGCTATTCCATACTGCTCATGGGTTTCTCGAGGCAAGACTATTGAACTGGTTTGCCATTCCCTTCTCCAGGTTTTTCAATATGGTTTAGGATACTTGGAGACCCTTGCGGTTACATATGAATTAGAAGACTAGTTTTTCTATTTCTGCCCCCTCCAAAAGACCATAGACTTTTGATGAGGATTGTACTGTCTCTGTAGATCACTTGATAATTGCCATCTTAAAAATTTTAAGTATTTCAATCCATGAATATGGAATGTCTTTCCGTTAATTTTCAGTTCAGTTCAGTCACTCAGTCGTGTCCGATTCCTTGTGACCCCATGAATCACAGCACGCCAGGCCTCCCTGTCCATCACCAACTCCCGGAGTTTACCCAAACTCATGTCCATCGAGTCGGTGATGCCATCCAGCCATCTCATCCTCTGTCGTCCCCTTCTCCTCCTGCCCCCAATCCCTCCCAGCATTAGGGTCTTTTCCAATGAGTCAACTCTTTGCATGAGGTGGACAAAGTATTGGAGTTTCAGCTTCAGCATCAGTCCTTCCAATGAACACCAGGACTTATCTCCTTTAGAATGGACTGGTTGGATCTCCCCGCAGTCTAAGGGACTCTCAAGAGTCTTCTCCAACACCACAGTTCAAAAGCATCAATTCTTCGGTGCTCAGCTTTCTTCACAGTCCAACTCTCACATCCATATATGACCACTGGAAAAACCATAGCCTTGACTAGACAGACCTTTGTTGGCAAAGTAATGTCTCTGCTTTTTAACATGCTGTCTAGGTTTGTCATAGCTTTTCTTCCCAGGAGCAAGCATCTTTTAATTTCATGGCTGCGGTCATCATCTGCAGTGATTTTGGAGCCCAAAAAACTAAAGTCTGACACTGTTTCCACTGTTTCCCCATCTATTTAGGTCTTCTTTAATTTCTTTCTGTAATGTTTTCTAGTTTCCAGTGGGCAAGTCTTTTACCCCTTGGTTAAATTTATTCATGATATTTTATTCTTTTGATGAAATTATAAGTGGAAATGTTTTCTCAATATCTTATTTTGCATTATTCATTACTCGTGTATAGAAAACTGATAGTGTGTGTTGACCCTGCAGTTGTCCTGAATTCATTTATGAGCTCTAGTAGTATTTTAGTGGATTTTATGAGATTTTCTATCTACAAAATCATGTTATCTTTAAGTAGAGATAATTTTACTTCTTTTTAATTTGATGCCTTTTATTTATTTTTCTTGCAAAATTGCTCTGGCTAGGATTTATAGTACAATATTGAATAGGAATGATGAAAGTAGGCATCTGTGTCTTGTTCTTTTCCTTATGAAGACAGTTTTCAGTCTTTTACCAATGAGTATAATATTAACTGTGGGTATATCATAAATGCTCTTTGTTTTATAAGGAAAGTTTCCTTCTATTCTTAGTTTCCTGTTTTTATCATGAAAGGGTATTGAATTCAGACAAATATTTTTTCTATATATATTGAAGTACTCATGTGCTTTCTTCCTTTGTTTTATTAATGTAATGTATTGCATTAAATTATTTTCTTTTGTTGAATCACCCTATCATTCCTGGGGAAAATATCACTTGGTATATAATACTTATATTATGTTGTTGGGTTTGGTTTGTCACTATTTTGTTGAAGACTTTTTGCATCTGTATTCATAAGGGATATGAATATAGCTATCATAGGTTTGTAGTTTCTTCTACTGTTTTTATCTCACTTTACTATTAGGATAATGCTAGCCTCATAGAATGTGTTAGAAAATGTTGCCTCTTTTGGTTTTTGGAAAAATTTAAATAGGATTGACATTAATTGATCTTTAAAAGTTTGATTGAAGTCACTAGTGACCATCTGGTCTGGGACATTTCTGTGATGGAAAATTTTTTATTATTGATAGAATCCCTTTACTTATTATAAGGTAGATGAGGTTTTCTATTTGTTCTTGAGTCAGCTTTGGTAATTATGTGTTTCTAGGAATTTGTCTGTTTCATCTAGATTAGACAGTTTGTTATCATACATTTGTTCATACTGTTCACTTATACTACTTTTACTTTCTGTAAGGTTGCTAATAATGCCCTTGCTTCCTCCCCCAACCCCACCCCGTGCTGAGGCAAAGAAGACTTCTAAGGAAATTCTGAGGGAAGGAAGGAGATTTCTCAGTGAAAGAAGATTTCTGAGGGAATTTTGAAGGAAGTAAGCAGATTTCTGAGGGAAAGAAGGAAATAATGAGGGAATTCTAAAGAAAAGGAGATTTCTGAGGAAATTGTGTGGGAAAGAAGATTTCTGAGGGACTGAAGGAGATTTCTCAAGGGAAAAAAGGGTTCAGAGGTAAAACATGACAGAACCTAGGACTTTCTGAGGTAAAATCTGACAAAAAGAAGAGGGTTCAGAGGTAAAATCTGACAACCTAGAGTGTTCTGAGGTAAAATCTGACAAGCTTAAGACATTCTGAGATAAAATCTGACAGAAACTAGAGTCTGCTGAGGTAAAATCTGACAGAAACTTGATGCTTCTGAGGTAAAATCAGATAGAACCTAAAGAGTACTGAGGAAAATCTGACAGAACCTAGAGAGTTTTGAGATAGAATTAGACAAAACCTAGAGATTGAATCATCGAAAAAACAAGAGTTCCAGAAAAACATCTGCTTTATTGACTATGACCAGGCCTTTGACTGTGTGGATCACAATAAACTGTGGAAAATTCTAAAAGAAATGGGAATATCAGACCACGTGACCTGACTCTTGAGAAATCTGTATGCAGATCAGGAAGCAACAGTTAGAACTGGACATGGAACAACAGACTGGTTCTAAATTGGGAAAGGAGTAGTCAAGGCTGTATAATGTCACCCTGCTCATTTAACTTATATACAGAGTACATCATGAAAAATGCTGGGCTGGACAAAGCACAAGCTGGAATCATGATTGCCGGGAGAAATATCAATAACCTCAGATATCCAGATAACACCACCCTTATGGCAGAAAGTGGAAAACTACTAAAGAGCCTCTTGATGAAAGTGAAAGAGGAGAGTGAAAAAGTTGGCTTAAAACTCCACATTCAGAAAACTAAGATCATGGCATCTGGTCCCATCACTTCGTGGCAAATAGATGGGGAAACAGTGGCAGACTTTATTTTTGGGAGCTCCCAAATGACCGCATATGGTGACTGCAGCCATGAAATTAAAAGACGCTTGTTCCTTGGAAGAAAAGTTATGATCAACCTGCTGCTGCTGCTGCTGCTAAGTTGCTTCAGTCATGTCTGACTCTGTGCGACCCCATAGACGGCAGCCCACCAGGCTCCTCTGTCCCTGGGATTCTCCAAGCAAGGACACTGGAGTGGGCATGACCAATCTAGACAGCATATTAAAAAGCAGAGACAGCACTTTGCCAACAAAGGTTTGTCTAGTCAAAGCTATGATTTTTCTAGTAGTCATGTATGGATGTGAGAGTTAGAGCGCCAAAGAATTGATGCTTTTGAACTGTGGTGTTGGAGAAGACTCTTTAGAGTCCCTTGGACTGCAAGGAGATCCAACTAGTCCATCCTAAAGGATATCAGTCCTGAATATTCATTGGAAGTACTGATGCTGAAACTGAAACTCCAGTACTTTGGCCACCTATTATGAAGAACTGACTCATTTGAAAAGACCTTGATGCTGGGAAAGTTTGAAGGTGGGAGGAAAAGGGGATAATAGTGAATGAGATGGTTGGATGGCATCGCCTATTCAATGAACATGAGTTTGAGTAAACTCCAGTTGTTGGTGATGGACAGGGAAACCCGGTGTGCTGCAGTCCATGGGGTCACAAAGAGTCAGACACAACTGAGCGACTGAACTGAATTGAAAGGTTTCTGACATAAAATCTGATGTTTCTGAGGTAAAATCTGACAGAACCTAAAGGGTTCTGAGGTAAAATCTGACAGAACCTAAAGGGTTCTGAGGTAAAATCTGACAGAACCTAGAGGGTTCTGAAGTAGACTGTGACAGAAACTAGAGGGATATGAGGTAAACTCTGACAGAACCTAGGACATTCTTAGGTAAACTGACAGAACCGAAAGGTAAAAGGTAAAAATCTGACATAACCTAGAATGTTCTGAGGTAAAATCTGACAAGCCTAGGACATTTTGAGTAAAATCCAGTAGAACTTAGGACGTTCTCAGGTAATACCTGACAGAAACTAGAAGATTCTGAGGTAAAATCTGACAGAAACTGGAGGGTTCTGAAGTAAAATCTCAGAAAACCTAGAGGATTCTGAGGTAAAATCTGACAGAACCTAGGACGCTCTGAGTTAAAATCTTCCAGAAACTAGAGGGTTCTGTGCTAAAGTCTGACAGAAACCATATGGTTCTAGGTAAAATCTATCAGAAGCCACAGGGTTCTGAGGTAAAATATAACAGAAACTGGAGGGTTCTTAGGTAAATTTTGACAGAAACTAGAGGGTTCTGAGGTAAAAATCTGACAGATCCTAGAGGGTTCTCAGGTAAAATCTGACAGAAAGTAGAGGGTTCTGAGGCAAATCATGAGAGAACATATCCCAAGTTAGAGAGGTGTGAGGTAATATATAACAAAACCATAGGATTCTGAAGTAAAATCTGACAGAATCTAGAGACTTCTGAACTCAATCTGATAGAAAAAGAAGGTTTCTCAAAAACCTGACACAAACTACTGCTTCTAAGGTAAAAAATCTATGAGAAATTAAGAAGTTCTGAGTTAAAATGACCTAAATAAGGAGGTCATGAGGGATTTTTGTATGATTTCTGAGGGTAAGGAGGAGATTTCTGAGGCTTTTTTTGTGGGAATGGAGGTTATTTCTGAGGAGTTTCTATGTGAACGTGGGAGATTTCTTAAGTTATTCTGAAGAAAAGACAGAGATATCTGAGAGAAAGTAGGAAATACCTGAGAGATAGTTAGATATTTCTCAGGGAAAGGTGTTTTCTCAGGGAATTTTGCAGAAATTCTGTATATTTCTGAGATAATTCTGAGATTAAGGAACAGATTTCTGAGGGAATTCTCAGAGATAGAAAGACATTTCTTCAGGAATTCTGTGGGAAAGCAGGATATTTCTGAGGGAAAGAAGGAGATTTCTGATGGAAATAAGATTTCTTTAAGGAATTCTGAGGGAAAGAAGATTCCTGAGATAATTCTGAAGTTAAAAAAAATCTGATTTCTGAGGGAGTTCTGAGACAAAGAAGATTTCTGATGGAATCTGAAGGCAAGGAAGAGATTTTGAAGATTCCTGAGAGAAGGAATTTTAGAAGGGTTTCTGAGAGAAGGTGGGTGAGTGGAATTGTGCTTGAAGGAGAGTATGATAGAGCTCTGAGAAAATGAGGTTGAGAGGAAATTCTCAGAAAATGAGATTTAGAGGGTATTCTGTAAGAAGTGTAATGCCCCTGCTTTTATTTGTAATTTAGTTATATGTGCTTTCTCTCTCCTTTTTTTCAGTAGTGTTGCTAAGATTTATCAATTTTGTTTATTTTTTATTTGAGGTTGTTGAATATTGTTTTTACATTTTCTATTTCATTTATATCTGCTCTAATTTTTTTTAATTTTCTTTCTTCCACTGGTTTTGGATTAAGTGTGCTCTTCTTTTTCTAGTGTTAAAGTGCAAAATTCAGTTGATTTGAGATCTTTCTTCTTTATTAATGTATATGTTTGCAGCTATAAATTTCCCACTGAGGTCCTCTTTTGCTGCATCCCATAAGTTTGGTATGTTTTATTTTTATTTTCATTCATGCTTAAATTATTTTCTAATTTTTCTCTGCTTTTCTTCTTTGATTCACTGTTGTTAAGGATGCATTTGTGGATTTCCACATATTTGTTGATTTTCCTGTTTTTCTTCTGTTATTGATTTCTAGCTTCATCCCATTATAGTTCGAGAAAATAGCTTGTATGATTTCAATTTTTTTAATTTACGGAAAAGTGTTTTATGTGCTAACATAAATATGCTTCAGTCTATCCTTAAGAATCTTCCATGTACACTTGAGTAGAATGTGTATTCTGTTATCATTGGATGAAGTGTTTTGTATATGTCTGTTAGGTTTAGTTGGTTTAGAGTATTGTTCAAATCCCCTATTTCCTTTTTAATTTTCTGTCTAGATGTCTTTCCATTATTTAAAGTAAGGAATTGAGGTCTCCAACTATTATTGTAGAACTGTCTTTTTCTCCTTTAACTTCTGTTAGTTTCCTTCATATATTTTCTGGCTCTGTTGTTTGGTGTGTATATATTTGTAATATTAAAATCTTATTGTAGCTTGACCCTTTATTTAACTACAAAATGTCTCTTGTACAATTTTTTTAACTTAAAATCTATATTGTTTGATATTAGTATGGCCAGACCAGCTGTCTTTACTGCTATTTACATGGATTTGCATAGCTTTGATAGCAAAATTTAGATTATGATCTAGGCAAGTGATAGTGGTTCAAAAATAAATTTTTGTCATGTTATTGCTTATTCATTTATCTTAAGTTAGTTTAAAAGTGTCAAGAAATGTCTTACATATGTATATCTATTTTTTTCAAATGTGTGTACTATTTACTATAGAATTCATTTTTTTGAGATCATAAAATTGCTTATATTTATTTGTAGCTAAAAGCTGATACTATAAACTTTAGTTTACTGTATGTGTCATGTCCCAGTTACATTTATAGTCTACATGCTGCTGCTGCTGCTAAGTCGCTTCAGTCGTGTCCGACTCTGTGCGACCCCATAGATGGCAGCCTACCAGGCTCCTCCATCCATGGGATTTTCCAGGCAAGAGTACTGGAGTGGGGTGCCATTGCCTTCATAGTCAACTATAGTTCTCAAATAATAATCATAGGAATTGCTACTGGATTATCATATGTTTGTGTGCATGTGTATTGTGTGTACATCTCCTTTAATGTATATTTTAAATGGACATCAAGTCAGTTTTATATCCATAATACCCAACAGACTTATATTTTGACTTCTAAGACTCTAGAAACATAGATCACATATACTTTTTTCATTTAAAATTTACTATAGGTCTTTATTTGTAAAATTCTGAGAGTATATTGGCTACATGTGTGCCATGCATTGCTTTCCAGTTATACCACTATACAAAAATGAGAACATTTTGGTGATATAATTTTATAGAAGTAAATTGAGGGAGCTAATTCAATGTCAATTTACTATACTTTTAAAATATCAGATTCTTTTTAATTCTTTGAGAAAAAAATTTAGGTATAAGCTGTTAATGCAATATGATTTAGAAATATATGAATTTGATAATTTTTTTCCTTTTGTGAAAATTATTTTAAAGCCCATAGTGTTTACTGACAGATTATTTACATTTTAGAAGCACCTGCCATAATACTTTGCTAAAACAATTTATTATTAAAAGAATTCCTGTGTATCTATGAGCAATTATAAGGAAGTTAAAGTTGCAGAATAATCTGTGAACGTTCTTACCTGTCCTTCTCTCCCTTTGAGAATTGTTGCTCATTGTTTTATTTCTCCATATTGCTTCCAATCTTTAATAATCCTCTAGGATTAGTACTTAATCCCAGCAAACAAAAAAAGCAAAGCATCCCTATACATTATGATGAGGAAAAGAAAAATTTCATCAAGAAGAGATGAGATATTAGTAAGTATTACCAACAACCATCAACTTTGTGCTCAGCACCATGGAATTTATAGTGAGAACAAAAATATAGAAAGTCAAAGATAAATTGTTATTGTTATTCAGTAAGCATTTAGCATATATAAACTATATGAAATGTACAGTCGTATGTCTCATACAAGTAAGTTTGCTTTCCTGAAAAGGAAATAGATTAGATGATGCTATTAAGTAAAGCAGAGGTTAAGACTTGAGTTCTAGAGGAAGACTGGCCATATTCAAAACCTGGCTCTACTGCTCTGATAATGTAATTCTGGATGAACCACTTAATCTCTAAGCCTTGCCATTTTTGTCCATAGAGTAGGGATGATGGTAGTAGTACATACTTCATTCAGTTGAAAGATGGTGTTAGTATATTTTCTTTTTTTTTTTTTTTTAAATTTTATTTTTAGACTTTACATAACTGTATTAGTTTTGCCAAATATCAAAATGAATCCACCACAGGTATACATGTGTTCCCCATCCCAAACCCCCCTCCCTCCTCCCTTCCCATTCCATCCCTCTGGGTCGTCCCAGTGCACCAGCCCCAAGCATCCAGTATCGTGCTTCGAACCTAGACTGGCAACTCGTTTCATACATGATATTTTACATGTTTCAATGCCATTCTCCCAAATCTTCCCACCCTCTCCCTCTCTCACAGAGTCCATAAGACTGTTCTATACATCAGTGTCTCTTTTGCTGTCTCGTACACAGGGTTATTGTTACCATCTTTCTAAATTCCATATATATGCGTTAGTATACTGTATTGGTGTTTTTCTTTCTGGCTTACTTCACTCTGTATAATAGGCTCCAGTTTCATCCACCTCATTAGAACTGATTCAAATATATTCTTTTTAATGGCTGAATAATACTCCATTGTGTATATGTACCACAGCTTTCTTATCCACTCATCTGCTGATGGACATCTAGGTTGCTTCCATGTCCTGGCTATTATAAACAGTGCTGCGATGAACATTGGGGTACACGTGTCTCTTTCCCTTCTGGTTTCCTCAGTGTGTATGCCCAGCAGTGGGATTGCTGGATCATAAGGCAGGTCTATTTCCAGTTTTTAAAGGAATCTCCACACTGTTCTCCATAGTGGCTGCACTAGCTTGCATTCCCACCAACAGTGCAAGAGGGTTCCCTTCTCTCCACACCCTCTCCAGCATTCATTACCTGCAGACTTTTGGATCGCAGCCATTCTGACTGGTGTGAAATGGTACCTCATAGTGGTTTTGATTTGCATTTCTCTGATAATGAGTGATGTTGAGCATCTTTTCATGTGTTTGTTAGCCATCTGTATGTCTTCTTTGGAGAAATGTCTGTTTAGTTCTTTGGCCCATTTTTTGATTGGGTCATTTATTTTTCTGGAGTTGAGCTGTAGGAGTTGCTTGTATATTCTTGAGATTAGTTGTTTGTCAGTTGCTTCATTTGCTATTATCTTCTCCCATTCTGAAGGCTGTCTTTTCACCTTGCTAATAGTTTCCTTTGATGTGCAGAAGCTTTTAAGGTTAATTAGGTCCCATTTGTTTATTTTTGCTTTTATTTCCAATATTCTGGGAGGTGGGTCATAGAGGATCCTGCTGTGATGTATGTCAGAGAGTGTTTTGCCTATGTTCTCCTCTAGAAGTTTTATAGTTTCTGGTCTTATGTTTAGATCTTTAATCCATTTTGAGTTTATTTTTGTGTATGGTGTTAGAAAATGTTCTAGTTTCATTCTTTTACAAGTGGTTGACCAGATTTCCCAGCACCACTTGTTAAAGAGATTGCCTTTACTCCATTGTATATTCTTGCCTCCTTTGTCAAAGATAAGGTGTCCATATGTGCGTGGATTTATCTCTGGGCTTTCTATTTTGTTCCATTGATCTATATTTCTGTCTTTGTGCCAGTACCATACTGTCTTGATAACTGTGGCTTTGTAGTAGAGCCTGAAGTCAGGTAGGTTGATTCCTCCAGTTCCATTCTTCTTTCTCAAGATCGCTTTGGCTATTCGAGGTTTTTTGTATTTCCATACAAATTGTGAAATTATTTGTTCGAGCTCTGTGAAGAATGCTGTTGGTAGCTTGATAGGGATTGCATTGAATCTATAGATTGCTTTGGGTAGTATACTCATTTTCACTATATTGATTCTTCCAATCCATGAACATGGTATATTTCTCCATCTGTTAGTGTCCTCTTTGATTTCTTTCACCAGTGTTTTATAGTTTTCTATATATAGGTCTTTAGTTTCTTTAGGTAGATATATTCCTAAGTATTTTATTCTTTCCGTTGCAATGGTGAATGGAATTGTTTCCTTAATTTCTCTTTCTGTTTTCTCATTATTAGTGCAGAAATAAATGCAAAAGAAACAAAAGAGACCATAGCAAAAATCAACAAAGCCAAAAGCTGGTTCTTTGAAAGGATAAATAAAATTGACAAACCATTAGCCAGACTCATCAAGAAACAAAGGGAGAAAAATCAAATCAATAAAATTAGAAATGAAAATGGAGAGATCACAACAGACAACACAGAAATACAAAGGATCATAAGAGACTACTATCAACAATTATATGCCAATAAAATGGACAACGAGGAAGAAATGGACAAATTCTTAGAAAAGTACAACTTTCCAAAACTCGACCAGGAAGAAATAGAAAATCTTAACAGACCCATCACAAGCACGGAAATTGAAACAGTAATCAAAAATCTTCCAGCAAACAAAAGCCCAGGTCCAGATGGCTTCACAGCTGAATTCTACCAAAAATTTAGAGAAGAGCTAACACCTATCCTGCTCAAACTCTTCCAGAAAATTTCAGAGGATGGTAAACTTCCAAACTCATTCTATGAGGCCACCATCACCCTAATACCAAAACCTGACAAAGATCCCACAAAAAAAGAAAACTACAGGCCAATATCACTGATGAGCATAGATGCAAAAATCCTTAACAAAATTCTAGCAATCAGAATCCAACAACACATTAAAAAGATCATACACCATGACCAAGTGGGCTTTATCCCAGGGATGCAAGGATTCTTCAATATCCGCAAATCAATCAATGTAATACACCACATTAACAAATTGAAAAATAAAAACCATATGATTATCTCAATAGATGCAGAGAAAGCCTTTGACAAAATTCAACATCCATTTATGATCAAAACTCTCCAGAAAGCAGGAATAGAAGGAACATACCTCAACATAATAAAAGCTATATATGACAAACCCACAGCAAACATTATCCTCAATGGTGAAAAATTGAAAGCATTTCCTTTAAAGTCAGGAACAAGACAAGGGTGCCCACTTTCACCATTACTACTCAACATAGTTTTGGAAGTTTTGGCCACAGCAATCAGAACAGAAAAAGAAATAAAAGGAATCCAAATTGGAAAAGAAGAAGTAAAGCTCTCACTGTTTGCAGATGACATGATCCTCTACATAGAAAACCCTAAAGACTCCACCAGAAAATTACTAGAACTAATCAATGACTATAGTAAAGTTGCAGGATATAAAATCAACACCCAGTACATTTTTAATAAAATGTTAGACATCTTGTAGCTAAAAGCTATGGAAAAAAATATCTATTCATTAAATAATTGGATGAAATGTTTGCTTTTAAAAACATGTTGACCAAGTTAGAGACTGTTGCATAAGTTGTGTGAACATTCATGTTTTTACCTTTATTTGCTAATTTATAAGAAACAATGTGTGCTTTGTTTTTTATTACAAA
Organism: Bubalus kerabau; assembly: GCF_029407905.1. Taxonomy (NCBI): domain Eukaryota; kingdom Metazoa; phylum Chordata; class Mammalia; order Artiodactyla; family Bovidae; genus Bubalus; species Bubalus kerabau. The sequence continues at coordinate 71,162,785 of NC_073627.1, forward strand.
ATATTACAATGTGTGCTTTTTTTTAATTATAGAAACAATGTAATGCATTTGTTTCTAAAAGAATGTAATATAATTGGATATTACAAGTTATTTCCAGAAAGGAAAGAATATGATGAAAATCATCATATTTATTTATAAAATTCCATTTATTAAATATTCAGCCTTTTTTCAAATACTGTTTTTCTCATCAGGGTTTGATTGCAGCATTAACGGGATACTTAATAAAATGCCATTGCTGGATTGCTTTTTTTGTCTTCCTTAGAGACAGTCTCTACTGAGTAGAAAATGTTACAGATTTACTGATAATTTTCTTTGTTTACCTATTCTATGTACTGTTCCAGAAAGGATGTAAGATTTCTGTTAATGAGTTAGTTTGACTTTAATACTTCACTTCAGTGAAGGAGAAAAAACTCAATCAAATCATATGCTATGTTGATTAAACAATATATTTTAGTTTTTTAAACAATTCCACTTCATGGATTTTTGCAGAGGTCATACTATTTGAAAACATGTTCTGACTTATGCTTTTGTAACTTTTAAGAGGAACTGAATTCTGACTACCTCAAAATTATTTTGTTCAGCCCAGTAACACCTATTGAACACTCAATAGATACCAGGTACTGTTCTGGATGTGGTCTTCAGAAACAGATCAGGGACCCCAAAGGATGTATTTCAATGAAATAATGTCACTTTAATACACAAAATGGTTATCTCCTAGTTTTACTACAAGTGTTATGCTTCTCAAATGTTTCCCCACAGCAATACTTTATAAAGCATTCTATACTTCTTCTTTGGAGCAGCAGGCTTCACATTTATAAATATTTGTAATGATTACTGTTTTGGTAGAATACAAGTTCCAAGAAGAGAAGTCCATCTTATTCATTACTACATTCCCAAATTGTTAACATCCCCAAATAACTGGCACTGAGCAAGTATTTAATACATTTTTTTTTATAACATGAAGGACTTTCTGAAATTACTTCTGCTGGCTACCAGTCAGTGAACACTCCTAAGGTATGGAGCATAGTCCAATACTGCCTCTAACAACCAGAAAATATCTTTGAAAGAATCTGTTTTATTTACCTTTAAAATTTGTGTGACTTTTTAATTCTCATCCAACATCCATTTCTTTTCATATGTGTTTTGTTATTCCCCCCAAAAAGGGACATGTCAGGGGTATGCTGCATAGTTTTAAGGATACAGCTATGTGAGTATTTTGGAGCTGGAACTCTATTCAAAGTCTGTCTTGATTTTTTAGCAAATATCTTAAACTTGAGTTAGCATCTAAAAGATTGGTTTAAGAATACTTATCTTGACAATTTTGTTGTTTTTAAAAGAGCAAAATGCAAATACACTTAAAGTATTTGGCATGCATAATATTTATTCACATGTTGGCTCCCTTTTCCCCTCTTACTATTAATAGAAAATTTCTAGTTTCCCTTCCAAGAACCTCAATTTATCTCTGGTTCTCTCCATTAAGTGTACATGGTCAATAACTGTTAATGAAGAAGTGAAAGTATTCTTCATCTTTGATCCACAGTTATGGCTCTGCATCTAGAAAACAGAATTCTTTTATCAAGCATATTAAACGCCTTATAGATGAAAATTTTCTAGTGAAAAATTTTAAACAATGTCCACAGAGAAAAATTAAATTGAATTTTTATTACTACTTATTTAACACAAGTTTGCTTAGACAAGTAAGAATTTGTAGAATCTGTGCTTTATTGCACTGCACAGAAACCAGAAATACAGTTACACTATTGTAGCGCTGTTTGCGGGGAACTATGGGTGGTTTGTCTGGAATACATGAAGATGTTCAGTGATTGTTGCAAGGAATCACAAAAGAGATCTTTGGTCCAAAGAAGACATCTCTGAAAAAGAGTAGAACATGAATTAAATCCAGCTGGAAATTAAGATACATGTTAGTCTTTGCTGGGCTAAAAATGGACAGTGATTTCCAGGATTTCAGACATAACTGTTCTTTTTAGGTGTACAAAGTACAATGAGAATGAATGGGAAGACTTGCCACAGGAGCAACAAAGATTAAGAAGGTAATCAATTCTTCTACTTTTCCCCATTTGCCATTGACATGATGCTATCATTTATTGATAAAGAAAAGCAAAGACTGGGTGACTTCAAAACATTACAATCATACCAAAAAATTCATTTCTCTGTTATGGGTGGGAATGGGCATAATGTTTAAATCTACTGATAAGAAACAGAAGTTTAAAATTTTCTAGGGAAGCAAATAAATACATTTCTAGGTTTTATAGGGAAAGGTGAAATGTTGAGCTACTCAACTTTACTCTTGTTGGAAAAATCACTTAAGGTGATATGTAAAAATGTGATGCTACCTTCTGTACTAATGTTATGTGTAATCAAAATATGATCCACAGGACTTGGAATTATTAAGGTGGGAAAATATGGATAAACTAATTAGGAAAATGAGGGCTGTTTGTAATAAAATGCCACTCCATTTGAAAAAATGCATGGAATAATATCAAATTATATGTATGTGCAAGGTAGTATTATGATTATGGCTCAGTAGAAATATACTTAGCATACAGTGTACAACATGATAACCATAACTAACACTGTGTGTGATATATTTGAAAGTTTCTGAGATAATATATCCTAAAGTTATCACAAGGAAAAACAATTTTTTGACCATGTGAGGGGATTTGTGTTAACTGCACTTATTATGGTAATCATTTCATAATACAGTTGACCCTTGAACAATACAGCAATAAGGGGTACTGACCTTCTGTGCAACCAAAAATCCGTGAATAACTTTACAGTCAGTCCTCCATACCTGTAGTTCCACATCTGAGAATTCAGCCAATCATAGATGATATAGTGCTATAGTATGTATTTAGTGAAAGAAATTTGCAGGTAAGTGTACCCATGCAGTTCAAATATGTGTTGTTCAAGGATCAGCTGTCTTTCTTTCAACTCATTGTGCTATACACCTTAAATGTGAACAGTGCTATATTTAACTATATCTCAGTGCAACTGAAAAAAAAAAGATGCAAAATTTGTGTTTACAGGTTAAAAAAAAAAAAAAGAAATATACTTACCTATTTGTTGCTAATGCAACAGCAGTAACCCAAAATCAGATAGAAACTACTTTCATATATTCATACTTCTATTTCATCCATTAACAATAGATGATCACAAAATTATATCATAAAATAACTACATTTCAGTAAATCAGTTTCAAGTCTTATAAGAAAATTTTAAGTATGATATTTTAATATTAGATGGCATTTCATTTATGTAGGAAAAGTTAGGTCATTTTATGGAATCAGTTAACTTGAGTTCTTGATATCATTCTTTAATCAAGTGATTCTCACATTTTATGATGAATCAGAATTACTCAAAGGGTTTAAACCATAATTGCTTTGCTTCCTCTCCATTGTTTCTGATCCAGCTGGTTTGGTCTGGGGTCCAAGGTTGAATTACATTTTTAACAAGAACTCAGCTAATACTGGAGCTGCTGCCCTGGGAACAACACCTAAGAACCAACTGGTTTGGTAGGAAAATTACCTGGTCCAAATCAGGAGTCCTGGGTTCTAGTGTCAGAGCTGATATTAACTAGTTATGTGGTTGGTGCTGGTCATTTTACCTCTCTGCACCTTTCCCTGATAAAGCGGTTTTATCTGTCCTTTCTGTCTCACAGATTTCTTAGAAAAATGAAAAACAATGATGACATATGTTGAAAGTAATTTGGAAAAACTAATTTCAAATGAAATAGGCAAGATCACAGTATTTGAGATTCCCCAATCACCAGGAAAAGATTACATTAAAATCAAGAGCTAAAAATCTATTGATTTATCTACCTTTGTATTATACTTAAAATACATCTACTTTCCAAGTTGGTAGAAACTTCAGTTAATTTCTGGTTAACTCATATATGGAACTAGAAGGTTTTTCTCTCACTATTATAAACCAAACTTTTCCATCCTGTTACTTGATCTGTTCACTGGGATCTTTTATCCAAAACCTTTTAATAGACTGGAATGTTCTTAATTTGTCTTTCATTTAGCTTAACTAAAATCTGCCAAACTCTGTCTCTTAAATGAAAACATTCAGTTGAGTACATACATAATGTTGATGATCCTAAAAAAGAGCTCCGATCTGAATAGGATTTTATTGAAAAGGGTGACAAGTTTCAGCAAACTCCTTGTGAAGGTGTCTTAAGAAAGTTGTTATGCATGCATTTTACAACCATACGTTCTGTGACTGCATTTCCTTACTTTGGGCAGCAGAGTAGTTCGCTGAAGTTGCAGTAGCAGATCATCTCGCATCCCTTCCCATCCCAGAAGTGATCCTGGACGTTGGCATCGATCTTTGTGAGGTCAGCTACTCCTTCTGGGAGGCTGTGACAGTTGCGATCTTCTAGTATTTTTCTGTAGCAGGAGAGGCGGTTTGCAGGCATGGCTTGGACTCCTAGCAGCAAAGTTAGTCCAACGGCGACAGCAAGCACTGTAAATTTCATTTTGGCTCTTGGCTCTGAGATAAAAGAAAATCCAAACTGCGTCAGCGTGTGTTTGTTTCGTAGGTTTTTTAAAAGGATGGAGTTCATCGGAACATAAACTTCTACAGCGTCCTCATTAACTCTTAAATTGAAAGAGTAGGAATTGATTTTTTTTCTACTTTATTTCAATGTCTTTCTCAAAGTTTTATGACTATCTACAATAAAAATCACTTATTATATTTCTTTAAACTGACATTCCTGAGCGCTACAAAGAAATATTGACTGAGAGTTGTGTGAGGGAGGGAGAAGGAGAAAGTGGGAAGAGCCACTTGCATTTTCAAGTACTCAAGTTCATTAAAAAAATTTTTTTTGTTGAGTTGTAATTTTCATACCATACAATTCACCTGCTTTACTTGCACTATTCAGTGATTTTTGGAATATTTACAGACTTGTGTAACTATCAGCACAGGCGTGGATGTTCTTGTTGTTTTTTGTTTTTGACCATGAGGCATACGAAATCTTAGTTCCTTGACCAGGGATTGAACCCACGCCCCTTGAGTCTTACCTGCTGGACCGCCAGGGAAGTCCCCCAAATTCACTTTTTTACCAGTATATTCAGTAGGGGAAAACTGCTTTTAAGATGATAAAACTGAAGTAAATTTCTAAAGCAGATATCATTGTTGTGTACAGTGATTCTTGACTTTGCATATCCTAACAACATTGTCAAATAACCTGGACCCCACCCTGACAGAAACAAAAAGCCCACTCATCCTGACACTGACAGATTATATTCTATAGATATATTTACAGTTAAGTTTTTAAAAGTTTCAGACTTATTTAGGGAACTGATTTTTTTTTTTGCATAATTTTAGTAATTTATGAACACTTCTCCCACATGGGTTACATCTGAGCCTCAGTTGAAAGCAGAGGCTTGAATTCCCCATAAGAGACCTTTAGCCTGTTTTTAGACACCTACCGTGATGGGGAACTCAATTGTTGACTAAATCCACATATTCCACTGATATAGCTCTAATGTTTCCCTTCCTGGAAAATATTTTTCTGTGGCTTCCACCCATTGGTTCTAATTTGAACTCTTGTGGTCATACCAAGCAAGTTTAAATTCCTCTTTTAGGAGATAATACTTCAAATATAGTATTTGTATGGAATATTCCAAAAGAAAGCAGAGTGCCAAAGAATTGATGCCTTTGAACTGTGGTGCTGGAGAAGACTCCTAAAAATCCCCTGGACAGCAAGGTGATCAAACCAGTCACTTTTAAGGGAAATCAACCCTGAATATTCATTGGAAGGACCAATGTTGAAGCTGAAGCTCCAATATTTTGGTCATCTGATGTGAACAGACGACTCATTGGAAAAGACCCTGATGCTGGGAAAGACTGAAGGCAAAAGAGAAGGAGGCAACAGAGGATGAGATATTTGGATGGCATCACCAATGCAATGGACATGAACTTAAGCAAACTTCGGGAGATGGTGAGGGACAGGGAGGCCTGGTGTGCTGCACTCCATGGGGTCTCACAGAGTCAGGACTGGGCGATTGAACATGGAATGTTCATGATCTATTGAATTTGGCTTCTCTGGCCTCCATATTAAACGTGAAGAGAGTAGAGGCGTTTGCAGTAAAGGGAGACTAGCAAGATAGTGGGAGCCAGAATCAGACACCACAGTCATTCAGATTTCGTCTTGTAGGCAGGTGCTGAAGTATCTGAAATGTTTAGTAGAGTTCACCACGGAGCCCATCTGGCCTTGGTGATTTCTCTTTTGGGAGGTTATTAATTACTGATTCAATTTCCTTAGTAGATACAGATCTACTCACATCATCTGAGGAAGGACACTCACTGCTTTTTATGAGTTTGGTGGTTTAGGTGGTTTAGTTGCTAAGTCGTGTCCAACTCTTGCGACCCCATGGACTGTAGCCCACCAGGCTCTTCTGTCCATGGGATTTTGCAGGCAAGAATACTGGAGTGTATTACTATTTCCTTCTCCAGGGGATCTTCCCAACTCAGGAGTCGAACCCAGGTCTCCTGCATTGCAGGCAGATTCTTTTATGACTTTAGAAACTGAAAATACTCTTTCGTACTCTGACAGAGTTTTAGATTTTATTTCATATTCTGATTTGAATTAGTCATTTTTGGCTTTGCTTATATATTTTCTTAGAATTATAAATATTCAATTTAATTCTTACCTCCAAATAGTAGTGAAAGGAAAGACAAAAAAATGAGATCTATTTCACTGTATGTTTTTTTCAGATTTAAGAGAACAAGGCGCTACAGTGTTATATTACATCACAGTCTAGTATAGATAGAATAATACCTTCCAATAATAATACCTTACACTTTGCAAATTGTAACATAAGTTGTATTTTTTTAATGTAATTCTGTGAGGTGTTTTAGTTCTCAGTTACTTCTGATTCAGGCCTTCTTTATCCCCATAATGTAATTGATGTTTAAAAAAAAGAGTTACATTTCTTGACATTTTTTTCAGATTACTCTTCAAAGAAGGATAATTAAATCTCTTGTTAATTGAACATTTAATATATGCTAGGAATCACCACAGTCATTAAACTTTAAAAGACATACTGAAGTCTAAGACAGAACTCTACTATGCAAAGTTTTTTTTAAAGAGCTTTATTGAGGTAAAATTGACATATACTAAAGTACAGATATTAGAGGATACACTTTGGTAAGTTTGGGCACATGTATGTCCCCATTATACCATCACTATATTCAGGATAGTGAGGGGACCCATCAGCCCTAAGTCTCCTCCTGCCCTCTTGTCATCCACCTGTTTCACTCCTCCCTGCCCCCACTCCCATCCAGACAAACACTGACCTGTTTTCTCCCCCGAGATTAAGGTGCATTTTCTCCAGTTTCATATAAATGGAGTCATAAAATATGCACTCTTTTTTATCTGGCTTTTATCACTCAGCATACTTACTTTGAGAGATATATATCTGTCCATTGCCTGTATCAATAGCTGACTCCTTTTTATTGCTGAGAAATATAGCATTATGTATGCTATAAATTGTTATCCATCCGTCTACTGATGGGTATTTAGGTTTTTTTCAGTTTCAGGCTGTTGCAAAGCTGTTATGAACACTTGTGTACAAGGCTTTGCACGATCATAGCTTTCATTGTGTGCATGTGTGTGCGTGCTCAGTCGTGTCTGACTCTTTGCTCCCCCATGGACTGTAGCCCACCAGGTTCCTCTGTCCTTGAGATTTTACTCTCCAGGGGATAGCTTTCATTACTCTTGAGCATATACCTGTGAGTGGAATAACTGGTGGGTGTATGTTTTACTTTTTAAGGAATTGCTAAATTGTTTTTCCAAAGTGGTTGTACCATTTAAAATTCCCACCAGCAGTCTGCAAGAGTTCCAGTTTGTCTACGTCCTCTCCAACACTTGATATGGTCAGTATTTTTAATTTGTACATTCTGATAGATGTCTTGTGGTTTTATGTAGCATTTCCTTAATGATTAATGGTATTTAACCTCTTTCATATGTTTTCTTCATCTGTGTATCTTCTTTGTTGACCTGTCCAAATCTTTTCTTATTTAAAAAAGTTGGATTGTGTTCTTGAGTTGTGAGGGTTCTTTGTATATTCTGAACACAAGTTCTTTATTAGATATATACTTTCCAAACATTTCCAAACATTTACTTCACCTATGACTTTCCTTTTCACCTTCTTATTTAAAATAAGCAAATGTTTTAAGATTTTAAAAGAAGGAAAGGTTTAAAATTAATGAAGTATAATTTCTCAGTTTTTTAAAATGGAATGTGGTTTTGGTGTTATTTCTAAGGTCACAAGGGCTTCCCAGGTGGTGCTAGTGGTAAAGAACCTACCTGCCAATGCAGGAGACATAAGAGATGGGGTTCCACCCCTGGGTAGGGAAGATCCCCTGGAGGAGGGCATGGCAACCCACTCCAGTATTCTTGCCTGGAGAATCCCATGGACAGAGGAGCCTGGTGAGTTACAGTCAATGAGGTCACAAAAGAGTTGGACACAACTTAGCGACTAAATGACAACAACATATAAAATAAATAACAAAGTCCTGCTCTATAGCCCAGGGAAGTATACTAAATATCTTGTAATAACTTATAATAAAAAAGAATCTGAAAAAGAATATATAACTGAGTGACTAACACAACATTGTAAATCAACTATACTGTATTTCAACAACAAAAGTTTTTTGAAATAAAATTCTATCTTCCTTCACAGATTCTTAATCTGCCTTTCTTGCTCTAATTTTCCATGACATTTATAAACCTAAATTATTATAAAATATTCTTATTGCGTCTCCCCCAAATTGAATGGACGCTCCAGGAAGGCAGGATTTTTTCCGATATGTATCCATCCCAAGCACCCTTAACAGTGCCTGTCACGTTAGTGAAAGAATAAATAATATATCCTCATCTCTAGATGCTTACAGCCAGAGAAGGATGAGTCTCTCAGATTGCTAAACTCAATAGCTAGTTGCAGAGAGCTGTTTATATCTGGAAGAGGTTAGTGACCTGCCACATCCTTAAATTTGCATGTCATCAGGTACTATTGTTTTAATTTAAATTAATTCATTGTATTTAACTTTTTCTAAATAGTCTGACTTTAAAATGTATATCCCAATTTCTGGTTTTTGTTCATTTGCTTCATTTTTGTCAAAACTAGCATTTGTTCTGGATTACTAGCTCATATCTGACTTAAAAATATATATATTTCTATGTACGTGTACATTTATGAGAAGATTCAACAGCAAACATCAGCTGCCTTTTCTGTAACCTCCCTCCCCTGATTCCTATCTTTCAAAAGATTGGGAGTATGGGGAGGAGTTGGGAGGAGAGCTGTAAGCTCTTTTTAATCTTTTTGCCTTAATGTGTTAGAATTTTTCTGTTACTTTAGATCATTGGCATTTTTCATATCTTTTTGAGCTTTGATCTTCCTAGTTTTTACTATGTAATCATGTTCTTATTTTTGGTAATCTAGTTTAATTTTGTCTATTTCTTGTGGCTTTTGAACAAACTCATTCATTTAGCCAACTTGGGCTCCTATTGCCTTTCTTATATTTCCCACATTTAAGTGTAGTTTGTTCTTAAGCTCATTTCATGACTGTTAATATCTTATGCTTTCTTTCTATTAGATGGTTCTAATAAGAGCCATTAGATTTTTTTAAGAAAAATTATTTTTCTAAAAAAATAGTAATACCTGGAGAAGGCAATGGCACCCCACTCCAGTACTCTTGCCTGGAAAATCCCATGGATGGAGGAGCCTAGAAGGCTGCAGTCCATGGGGTCGCTGAGGGTTGGACATGACTGAGCCACTTCACTTTCACTTTTCACCTTCATGCATTGGAGAAGGAAATGGCAACCCACTCCAGTGTTCTTGCCTGGAGAATCCCAGGGACGAGGAAGACCGGTGGGCTGCCGTCTATGGGGTCACACAGAGTCGGACATGACTGAAGTGACTTAGCAATAGCAATAGTGTAAGGCATGGAAAATACAGAAAAGCACAGATAGAATAAAAGTCAACTAGAGTTTCAATGTGGAGAGGACAGTTGTTAACCTCACTTTGGACTTCTAAATTTTTTTTAAATTGTGATATAGTTGCTTTACAATGTTGTGTTAGATTCTGCTGTACAACAAAGTGAATCAGCTATACATACACATATATCCACCCCCTCTTGAGCCTCCCATGCAGTGGCAAGGATGTTGAGAAGGAGAAATGGAGATGGCCAGGGACACTGGGAAACTAACGTTTATGTTCTTGGTGGGAAGTATGTCGGAGAAAGAAGTTGATCGAAGAGATGAGGTGAGAGAGAAAGACTCCAGGATGCCTATTAGGTTTCTGACCTGAATGGTACTGACATTTATTGAGCTGAGGGGGATTTAAGAGTAAATTTCTGGACAAGTTAATCTGAGATGCCCATCAGATGTAAAATGAAGATGTTGAGTAGACAGCTGAATGCAAATCTGGAGGTATGAATTTGAGGGTCATGGGGATATTTATTGCTTTGTCTTTGTCGTGGTGGGACTGCGAGTACAGACTGGGACGAGAAGAGATGAGGGACGGAGGCCTGGGCCAGCCTCTGTGTGGGGACTGGAGGAGGCGATGCCAGTTCCGTGAAGGCAGGGCGTGCACCTTTTCCTCCTCCCTCACCTCTCAGAGGCCTGCTTCCAGGCCAGGCTCACAGGACGGGCTCACACAGCATCCGCTGAAAGAATGAACAAGTAAATTGCTAGAGAAGGCAGTGGGTATGTTGCCACACCGTGTGCCTCCCTGGCTGTGTCCAGGCCAGAGCACAGAATGGTGTTTCTGTCTGCCTTGGTCACATACTAGGGTGGAAAGTTCCACACCTGGCAAGTACTCGCTTGAAGCTTTTTTTTTTTTTTTTAAACAGTTTATAAATTACCTGTTTGAACTGAAGTCTTCTCTTTTCCTTTACTTAAGTACAGATAAATAGCTTTAACTATTATTCTGCAAGTGGGGAAATGTCTGAACCAGTATGTTCCCATGATACATTGGTTTGTTTTTTCTTTAAAAGACACTGACCTTCATCCTTAGCAATCCATCAAGACCATATATTTTCAAGTGCCAACAAGAGTGAAATTATTTTGACCAGTTTGAAGCAAATTGCTCTCTTTTTTCCCCTCGTTCTGTTGAAGGACCTCCCCTTTAAATTCCTCCTGGAATGCATGCAAATTACAACAGCAAATAAAGCTAAAAACTGAGCATCTGAGGAAATAACAAGAGATCTTTAGATAGTTACCGATTGTTTTTTTTGGATTCAATTTTATGTAACTAACGTTGTTTCTAATGTTGTAAGGTATCATTCCTATCCCAATAGGATAGTGGCATTATTTTTTTACAATAAAGTTATATTGTATCTCATTTTATGTGTTTAATAATTGATATTAACAAATACAATTCAGATGAAAAACCTAAAAAAATATAGATCACCTGATAGATGTCTGATTAATCATCAGATCAGATCAGTCGCTCAGTCGTGTCCGACTCTTTGCAACCCCATGAATCGCAGCACGCCAGGCCTCCCTGTCCAACACCAACTCCCGGAGTTCACTGAGACTCACATCCATCGAGTCAGTGATGCCATCCAGCCATCTCATCCTCCGTTGTCCCCTTCTCCTCCTGCCCCCCATCCCTCCCAGCATCAGAGTCTTTTCCAATGAGTCAACTCTTTGCATGAGGTGGCCAAAGTACTGGAGTTTCAGCTTTAGCATCATTCCTTCCAAAGAAATCCCAGGGCTGATATCCTTCAGAATGGACTGGTTGGATCTCCTTGCAGTCCAAGAGACTCTCAAGAGTCTTCTCCAACACCACAGTTCAAAAGCGTCAATTCTTCGGCGCTCAGCCTTCTTCACAGTCCAACTCTCACATCCATACATGACCACAGGAAAAACCATAGCCTTGACTAGACGGACATTTGTTGGCAAAGTAATGTCTCTGCTTTTGAATATGCTATCTAGGTTGGTCATAACTTTCCTTCCAAGGAGTAAGATTAATCATAACCCTGGATAAATTTTTTTTGAGCTTTTTATTTTGTACTGGGGTATATCCAATTAACAATGTGGTGATGGTTTCAGGTGAACAGTGAAGGACTCAGCCACACATGTACATACATCCATTCTCCCTCAAACTCCCTCAATAGTGGCCTTATTCTCAAAAGATCAGTGTAGAGGATATCGGGCTGTACGCAAGATGTTTCCAGTTAAACAATAAATCACTGCCACTGTCATATAGGGAGGGGATTGAAAATGTTGGTTGTGTAAGGGTGTTTGGCACCAGCAAGCTTTTGAATGGTTGGACTTAAAGGGAAACTGAAAAAGAAAAATTATCTCATTTAATGGCCAAAACTTGCAGGGTTATGTCGTGAAAGCATTCAGACCTTCAGGGAGCAATGCTCCCGCAGACAGCTGATGTCTGTTCTAGAAACTGGCATTAATAGCATGGAATGAAGCAGAATTGATGAATTAGAAAGGGCAGCCCTTTTTCTGATTCCTTTTGTAACACGGCCAGAAAGAAGTGAAGGCTGCAAAAGCAATGAAAATTCCAACCCAGAGCTTGACATTTAAAATATCAAAATTATAGTTGGAAGAGATGAAAACTGCCGTCCAGTCCATAATGTTTTCCATTCATCTTTCCTGGCCGATGAAAATCAATGATTTTTTTTTTTTTTAACAATTCCCTCTCTTTCTTATTAACTGCACCAGAAGAGATTTATATTGGAATGACTGAGCACTGAATTGAAACTTCTCAAAGTATAGGTTAAAGGAACAGAAGTGGTATTACAAGGTGAATAAGCCTTCCAAGCATCTTTAAAACAGACACAGTCAGCTCCAAGAGACCCTCATCAGTGGAAAAACAAAGTCCACCTCCTCCCCGAAGGTGATCTGCCTTCGAGCATCTTAGAGGATGCTATGAATATGCAGGCTTGCATCATTCTCATTATTTCCCTGAAATCATTATCACTGCAGCATTTGAGAGCTTTTCACAGCTTGTGTAACTAAGTGAAAGACCTTTAAAGAGAAATTTTCATAAGTCCCAAAGGAAAAAAGGGTTCCCTTTATTGTAGCAGTATAGACACTGTGTTGTATTCCATCCTGGGGGTGCCGAGGATAAATTTCGTGAATTCCCTCTTTGTCTCAGATATTTATACCAGTTTCTTTTTAGGAATCAGGATTTTCAAAAGCAAAAAACAAAACAAAACAAAACATTGCTTTCTCACTGTTTTTATACTTCATGTAAAGTAGGAATAAAGAGATACAGCTAGTGCCTTGAAAAGGAGCTTATATACTTCCATCAGTCTCACGTAGTCCTGAGTAATTGTTGGGCCAGATTCAGAGTAGATGGGGGGCTTTAATAAGGCTTTCATAAGGACCAGCGGTGAGGGAGCTGCCCCCCAATTAAATGCCTTTCCTGTTAAGAAATGTACATTTTCTCTCTTTTCATCTGATTCTTTCCCTCTAACCTGGGAAGTATCATTTTTCTCATCACCTCCTCTGAGGCTTTCTCCATCTCCCTTTCTCTTCTGACTAAGACACAAAAACACTTCTGCCCTATTCTATAGCAGTAGTTTGCAGCAGAAACAACAACCTAAAATGATTTTTAAGGAAAAAAGTACATACCCTTTTTCTTCTTCTTTCCTTTGGTCTTCTTGGCAGAGGAATCTCCTTAAATGCTCCAACTCACTGGGTGAGTTTGGGCAAAAGGAGAAAAGAGGAGGTGCTGGAAGGAGGTTACAAGTGGACCTTTGTCTGCTTCATCCCTCGCTAGCCCGCCTGCCAGGCCACTGCAGCCAAGACTGGGGAGAGAAGGCAGTGGAGAGAGACGGGGCTGCAAGACGGAGAACAGCCCCCTGGACTCTTCCAAACCAGGTGGGAGTGAGCTAAGAGCTTCTTGACAGAAGGAAATAGGTGGTCTGCACAGGCACCTCAGGGAGGCGGACTGTCGCAGGGATGAAGTGTAGAACCCGAGGCATTTAGAGAGCACAGAGAGTGATTTTTCCTTAGGGGGTGTGTGTGTGTGTGTGAGAGAGAGAGAGAGAGAGAGAGAGAGAGAGTGAGAGAGAGAGAAAGAGAGACAGACAGGCAGAGAGCACAGAGTGGTTTTTACCTTAGGAGAAGAGTGTGTGTGTGTGTGTGTGTGTGTGAGAGAGAGAGAGAGAGAGAGAGAGAGAGAGAGAGAGAGGAGAGAGAGAGATAAGGGCAGAGAAAGCAAAGGAGAGGAGGGAGGAGGAGCAGGAGGAATGGCCACTGTGATTCAGGAAGGCGGTTGGCCAAGGATCTTTTCCCTTTCACAGTTTCTCTGTGTTTTTGCCAAGTTTTCCTTACCATCTAGATGTCTTTTTGATATGGGTTGCAGAGTTGGACACGACTTAGCGACTGAACAACAACCATCCCAGCTTACCAGGTCCTCACCCAAATGTTATCCATCACTGTAAAACAAAACATAAAATGACTAAAAATGAAATCTATTCTGTGCCTCAAAATAAAGGCATGAAAGGAATTTCATTCTGTTTGGAGTGAAGTGGAATTGTAGCATCTGTTAACTATCCTTTGGTCATTGTTGTTTTAATTCAATTTTGAGCAGAGTTCCAGGAGTTAGAAAGATTATAATAGAGCAGGATTATCTAGATGAAGAATAGGGGGGAAAGCATTCCTGGTTGTATCGAATGAACTTTTCAGCCAACCCAGTGTGTACGTCTCTATGTGTATGTCTTATATATTTATTTATGTATATATATATATATATAGAAGGAAATGGCAACCCACTCCAGTATTCTTACCTGAAGAATCCCAGGGACAGGGGAGCCTGGTGGGATGCCGTCTATGGAGTCGCCCAGAGTCGGACACGACTGAAGTGACTTAGCAGGCCTGCATGCATATATATATATGTGTGTGTGTGTGTGTGTGTGTGTGTATACGTTATCACTCTTATGTTCAATCAAAGTTTATTACAAATAGAAAGTGTTAGTCACTCAGTTGTGTTCAACTCTTTGCTACTCCATGGACTGCAACCTGCCAGGCTTTTCCAAGTCCATGGAATTCTCCAGGCAAGAATACTGGAGTGGGTAGCCATTCCCTTCTCCAGGGGATCTTCCTGACCCAGGGATTGAACCCAGGTCTCCCACATTGCAGACAGAGTCTCTACCATTTGATCCACCAGAAAGAAAGAAAGTGAATCCTCTCAGTTGTGTCAGCCTCTTTGATACCCCATTGTCTGTAGCCTGCCAGGCTCCTCCATCCATGGGCTATTCCAGGCAAGAATACTGGAGTGGGTTGCCATTTCTTCCCCCAGGGGATCTTCCCAACCCAGAGATGAAACCCAGGTCTCCCGCATTGCAGGCAGATTCTATACTGTCTGACCCACCAGTTCAGTTCAGTTCAGTTCAGTCGCTCAGTCGTGTCCGACTCTTTGTGACCCCATGAATCGCAGCATGCCAGGCCTCCCTGTCCATCACCAACTCCCGGAGTTCACTCAGACTCACGCCCATCAAATCAGTGATGCCATCCAGCCATCTTATCCTCTGTCATCCGTTTCTCCTCCTGCCCCCAATCCCTCCCAGTATCAGAGTCTTTTCCAATGAGTCAGCTCTTGGCACGAGGTGGCCAAAGTACTGGAGTTTCAGCTTTAGCATCATTCCTTCCAAAGAAATCCCAGGGCTGATCTCCTTCAGAATGGACTGGTTGGATCTCCTTGCAGTCCAAGGGACTCTCAAGAGTCTTCTCCAACACCACAGTCCAAAAGCATCAATTCTTCGGCGCTCAGCTTTCTTCACAGTCCAACTCTCACATCCATACATAACCACTGGAAAAACCATAGCCTTGACTGGACAGACCTTTGTTGGCAAAGTAATGTCTCTGCTTTGCAATATGCTATCTAGGTTGGTCATAACTTTTCTTCCAAGGAGTAAGCGTCTTGTAATTTCATGGCTGCAGTCAGCATCTGCAGTGATGTTGGAGCCCCAAAAAATAAAGTCTGACACTGTTTCACTGTTTCCCCATCTATTTGCCATGAAGTGATGGGACCAGATGCCATGATCTTTGTTTTCTGAATGTTGAGCTTTAAGCCAGCTTTTTCACTCTCCTCTTTCACCTACATCAAGAGGCTTTTTAGTTCCTCTTCACTTTCTGCCATAAGGGTGATGTCATTTGCATATCTGAGGTTATTGTTATTTTTCCCGGCAATCTTTTTTTTTTTTTTCCAGTGTTACAGCTCTATTTTATTTAGAAGATAGCAGGAGAGTGAGAGAGAGAGAAAGAAAAGAGTGCACGCACGTGGGAGAGAGAGTCCGAGAGAGAGAGCGCTTTGGCTCCTCCTTTTATATGTTTTTTCCTCCACCTGGGCCTGCCCTATGCAAATTGGGCTTAGCCAGGAGTGCTGTTTGTTCTGTTTGTTCTGCCTGAAGTCTTCACTCTGGTCCTCGGACCTTCCTTGTCTTAGCTACTGCCATTTTGGACTCCTTTTCCCTATTCTACCTACCTAACATTCCCCCCTCAAGAGATGGGAGGCCCAATTCTTTGGGAATAGGGGCATCGAGGTCTTTCTGGCTACTTCCTGCTGAACTGGGGTGGTGAGGTGTATTGGGCCTCCCCCTCTTGCTAGTCTCAATCCTCAGAGCCCTTATAGCAGTGTCCAAGGGTGTGTGATATATTCCGTGGTTAGCTGTAGTTTTATATCTTTGTTGAACTGGCACTACATGTTGTAGCTGGTTGACCTGGGCAGAGACGAAACAGGTTAGACAATTGACAGTACATGGAATAATCATAATCATCATCAATATAGCATAACAAGGACTAGTAGGGACATTGGTCAATTTTAAATTCACATCGCCAGGATAGCTGAAGTCCCTCCTTGTTCAGGGATCAGAAGATCTATCTCCTGTCTGTCTTGGAGTACGATCTCTGTCAAGCTGTGTTGGCTCCTTAGAGTTATCCTGAGAAATGTTATCCCCAGAAACCAGATTTTGGGGGTGTTCATTAGAATGGCACTCATTTGTAGTTCTTAATAGGTATCTGGGATCTCCCAGGGGCTCACAGGTGTATTGAGTGTCCTCTTCTGTTTTCTTCCATGGCTTGACTTGGGAGTAGTGAATCCAGAAGTCATGTCTTGGTACCTTGACTGCTGTGGGGGTAGAAAGTATTACAGGGTAGGGGCCCTTCCATGTGGGCTAAACTTTAATAAGGAATTGAGTTCCTGGAGCATATAGTGGTGACTCTTTAGAATCTTTTGGGTCCTGGTTCATACCCACAAGCGTATATCCTGTTGGAATTGCCCAATGGCTATGGTATAAGACAGGAGGGTCTGAACCTCTGGCAATCTTGATTCCAGCTTGTGTTTCTTCCAGTCCAGCATTTCTCATGATGTACTCTGCATAGAGATTAAATAAGCAGGGTAACAATATACCGCCTTGACGTACTCCTTTTCCTATTTGGAACCAGTCTGTGGTTCCATGTCCAGTTCTAACTGTTGCTTCCTGACCTGCATACAAATTTCTCAAGAGGCAGGTCAGGTGGTCTGGTATTCCCATCTCTTTCAGAATTTTCCACTGTTTATTGTGATCCACACACTCAAAGGCTTTGGCATAGTCAATAAAGCAGAAATAGATGTTTTTCTGGAACTCTCTTGCTTTTTCAATGATCCAGAGGATGTTGGCAATTTGGTCTCTGGTTCCTCTGCCTTTTCTAAAACCAGCTTGAACATCTGGAAGTTCACGGTTCACGTATTGTTGAAGCCTGGCTTGGAGAATTTTGAGCATTACTTTACTAGCATGTAAGATGAATGCAATTGTGCGGTAGTTTGAGCATTCTTTGGCATTGCCTTTCTTTGGGATTGGAATGAAAACTGACCTTTTCCAGTCCTCAGCCACTGCTGAGTTTTCCAAATCTGCTGGCATATTGAATGCAGCACTTTCACAGCATCATCTTTCAGGATTTGAAATAGCTCAAGTGGAATTCCATCACCTCCACTAGCTTTGTTCATAGTGATGCTTTCTAAGGCCCACTTAACTTCACATTCCAGGATATCTGGCTCTAGGTGAGTGATCACACCATCATGATTATCTGGGTCATGAAGATCTTTTTTGTACAGTTCTTCTGTGTATTCTTGCCACCTCTTCTTAATATCTTCTGCTTCTGTTAGGTCCATACCATTTCTGCCCTTTATCGAGCCCATCTTTGGATGAAATGTTCCCTTGGTATCTCTAATTTTCTTGAAGAGATCTCTAGGCTTTCCCATTCTGTTGTTTTCCTCTATTTCTTTGCATTGATTGCTGAAGAAAGCTTTCTTATCTCTCCTTGCTATTCTTTGGAACTCTGCATTCAGATGCTTATATCTTTCCTTTTCTCCTTTGCTTTTTGCTTCTCTTCTTTTCACAGCTATTTGTAAGGGCTTCCCAGACAGCCACTTTGCTTTTTTGCATTTCTTTTCCGTCGGAATGGTCTTGATCCCTGTCTCCTGTACAGTGTCACGAACCTCAGTCCATAGTTCATCAGGCACTCTATCAGATCTAGTCCCTTAAATCTATTTCTCACTTCAACTGTATAATCATAAGGGATTGGGAAGCCACCAAATAGAAAAATTCCCCCAAATTAATGACAGTGCCAGTTCATGATATAGAACTTAAGCAATAATGTTAAAAGTATCGGTATTAAATTTGAAAAGCATGCTGATTAGTATTTCCTAAAAAAAAGTAACAGCAAAATGCTCCCAATCAGAGAAAGTCTCGGAAGATGTTTTAGGTATAAGTAATTGCAGACATTGGACATCTTAAACTTGTGGGGAAAAAAATGGGAACATACATAAACTCTTCCCCTGATTCCCACCTGGGAGCTTATGCCTGCACCCAGATTTAGGATATGCTGCTGGTCCCTAACCAGCCCCTTTCTCCCGTTTCCTCCAGGCTTAAAGCCTTCTGAAGTGGCTGAGGGTGCGGTGTGGAGAGAAGCAGCCTCAAGTTTCAACCTTCACAGGTCCCTCCCAGGAGAGAAGGAGGACCTGTTTTATGTGAGTATCTTCGACAAAAGGATTTTCACAATAATGATGCTAATTGAAAACTAATTCACAGTATATTTGTTGACATTATGAGACAAAATAGCCTTTGAAAATGTCTCTAAAAATCTTCCATCCATTAAAAAGAAACAATTAACCTGTTTTATTAACTTAATTACCTTTGAGCTCCATATAAGAGTATTCTTTTTGATGAAAACTAAAGTTTCCTCTGAACCTGGAATGTTTGTGCTGAGAATGGCTTTTGCAAGTGGATTGAACAAGATAACCTCCAGTACCCAGACTTAGCTTTCTGCTACTGCAGTGAAACAGGAAAATTGACCCACTGAGGAGCCTCCATGAGGCCCGGAGGAGACAGCAGAATTAGTCACCAAGGGGCTGTGGCCTGTGAACTTATGCCGCTGTAGCTGCAGGAAGGGACCTGCTTCCTAAAGGCCCTCCTGTTGGTATTAGGATGCACTTGGGAACTGCTAGGACCCCCGACAGGCAGCCGTGACTGTGACGTGGCTTACGGGGCTTACGGGGGGAACATCCTGCTCAGAAACTTTCATCAGAAGAGCAAACACACAATCTCCTTTGCCTGGGTGTGCACAGCAAGGCTCCCTGACCCGTAGAGGTCGTGAGCACCCTGCTGGACCTGATCTTTATTTTTTGTTCTGGAATACACTAACTTATTGTTCAATTTGTTTCAAAATAATCCCTGGTGTCCCAGACAGTAAAGAATCTGCCTGCAATGCAGGAGACCCGGGTTTAATCACCTGGTGTAGGGAATGGCTTCCCACTCCAGTATTCTTGCTTGGGAAATCCTATGGACAGAGGAACCTGGTGGGCTACAGTCCATGGGGTCGCAAAGAATCAGACAAGCCTGAGCAACTAACCCTTTAATAGTGAAATAGTTTGGTATAACAGCAATCACCATTTAAAGTGTTTTATGTTTTTAAGTATAGCTCAAGGCACGTGTATTCTGTTGCTTAGTCAACTCTTTGCAATCCCGTGGGCTCCTCTGTCCACAAGATTCTCCAGGCAATAATAGTGGAGTGGGTTGCCATTTCTTCCTCCAGGGAATCTTCCCGACCCAGGGATCAAACTCGCATCTTCTGCATGCCTCCTGTGTTGGCAGGCAGATTCTTTACCACTGAGCCACCTGGGAAGCCCTCAGCTCAAAGAACATCCGTTGCTTAAATGCACTTTGACATAATAAGACAATACTTTTATAGGCATCATTGACACCTGTGAACAATAAATAGCCTAGTAGACAGATTAAGGTTTAACCTTTCTTTTCTTTGGTGGCTATTTAGAGATTTAAAAGAACAAATAACTCATTTCAACAGGAATCTGCTACAGATATTTACCTCTATATAATCTTCAGCTCAGACATGGAATGCCAACAACAAGCTTTTGTTAGCTTGACCCCCTCCACCCCCAACAATAAAAATTATCCCCAAACCCATGTTTTTATTTTAGATGTATTGATCTTCTAGTGTAAAGCTTGTCTTTTTAAATACCAAATGCAATCTAGGGCCAACAACCTGACTCCTCCTAAAGAGTGAGAAGAAAGCAGAACTGAGAAATTTATTTGAATTGTTTGGTGACTATGTACAAATTTTAGGAGGTCAGTCAATCTTGATACATGGAGCTAAACCTGCTGGTAAATAATCAATTACACTTCTCAGACACTGCAGTCTTTATCTTATGACAAAAACTGATCTTTAAATATCATAGAAATAAAGTCAGAAAAATGGACCTCAGGAGAGAAGTGAATCGAGGAGAACTAGCCAATTTTAGGAGCCCATGGAATATTTAGAATGAATGATCATGTTCACATGAAAATAAACCCTGGCAGGAAAAGAGGCCAAGAAAGAAGGAAACTTGAAAATGAGCCCTTTGGTTTCCTGGCAGTCTAAAAGAGGCCTTGGTCTGACAGTAAATGGAATCATAGCCCAGATCCCAACAATAATTGTGTGGTTTGTTGGACACAACCTACTTATCAAACCGAGAATGAGAAAAGGTTAAGTTGCCAACGGGTGTTCTCTGTAGAGCCCAAGTGAGTGCTGAAGCCTCTACAAGCCTCTGGTCAGTTGGTAATGAGGACAATACCTGTATCAACATTAGTGATAAAAATGACATTGCCAAGTTCACCAAACACTTTAGAAGTCTTGGCTTATTTCACCCAAGCAACATTCCTTCCCGAGGTACTTTTTCAGGTGGGGAACTGGGGCTCCAAAAGGTCAGACGGCAAGACCAAGCTCACCCAGCTGATAAGCAGTGGAACTGAGACTGGAAAGAAGACAAAATTGTGCTGTTAGCCTGTCGCCTTGGTAGTAGGAGGAGTGGAATGAGAGTGAGTCTAAAATTGCAATGCAGTTGGAAACGACAACCCGCTAGGGCCACAGGGCTTACGTGCAGTGCCTTTTGCCCTCCGTTTTATAGGGTCTATTTCCAAAGTTGCTCAGGTCAGCACCTTTCTCTTCATCCCACTCTCTAGAAAGGTTGTTTTGTACATTTGTCATATAATTAGCTTGTTCTGTCACATTCTACTTTCCATCCTGCGATACCCCAACCTCTTAAATATACTTTTTAAACTTGCATGCATTAAGGATCAGTCTTCATACTGTAAAGGTCAGTGGGTTTTGACAAACACATGGTATTCACTATCCCCTATTACATTATAATACAGAATAGACTCATTGCCTTAAATATCTCCTTCTTGTTCAGTCGCGTCCAACTGTTTGTGACCCTATGAACTGCAGCATGCCAGACTTCCCTATCCTTCACCGTCTCCCCTTGCTTGCTCAAACTCATGTCCATTGAGTAGATGATGCCATCCAACCATCTCTCCTTCTGCCCTCAATCTTTCCCAGCATCAGGGTCTTTTCCAATGAGTCAGCTCTTCGCATCAGGTGGCCAAAGTTTTGGAGTTTCGGCTTCAGCATCAATCCCTCCGAATGAAGAGTCAGGATTGATTTCCTTTAGGATTGACTAGTTTGATCTCCTTGCTATCTAAGGGACTCTCAAGAGTCTTTTCCAGCACCACAGTTCAAAAGCATCAGTTTTTTGGTGCTCAGCCTTTTTTTGGTCCAACTCTCACATCCATACATGACTGCTGAAAAACCATAGCTTTGACTAGATGGACCTTTGTCAGCAAAGTAATGTCTCTGCTTTTTAATATGCTGTCTGGGTTTGTCATAGCTTTTCTTCCAAGGATCTAGCATCTTTTAATTTCATGGCTCCAGTTACCGTCTGCAGTGATTTGGGAGCCCAAGAAAATAAAGTCTGTCACTGTTTCTCCTGGACTTCACCTATTCTTCCTGGAACTCGGACAATTACTGATCTTTTCACCATTTCTAGAGTTTTATGTTTTCCTCACTGTCATATAATTGGAACCCTAGAGTATGTAATCTGTATAGACTGGCTTCTTTCACTTAGCAGTCTGTATTTGAGTCATTCATGTATTCTTAAGCTTTCTTAGCTTATTTCTCTTTATCACCAAATAACTTTCTGTGATAGTGATATACCACAGTTTGTTCATTTTTTTCACCTGTTGAAGAATATCTTTGTTACTTATAGTTTTGCAATTATAGATAAAAGTGCTATAAACATTTGTGTGCAGGCTTTGTATACACATACATTTTCAAATATTTTGATCAATGTCTTTTTAATGTTTTTCAGGTTGATTGTAATTGTTGATTTATAATCAACTAACTTTTATATGGCTTCTCAAATATAGCTATTTGAAAAAATAATTTTCATATAATAAATCTGTTCAGAGTCAGGTATCATTTTTATAAAAATATAAACAATGAGCCCATAAGTGTTTTATGGAAGAAGAGAGCTCTCAATATAGAGCAATTTAAATGTATTTAGATTTCATATTCTTTGAAATATGAGCAGACATGTGGTCTGCTGAGGCCATTTCTTCTACATTGCAAACAGGGAAATTTATAGGTGTTAAATGAGCCTCAAAATTGTTCCTTTATTGCTGTAACCTCACTAATAAAACATGTTGAAATTTACACATTTGGAAATCCAAATAAAACCACTTGCAAGTTGAAGTAATAAATACAATAGGGTCTTAGATAACTAAAAGCAGCTCCCTTTGTGAATATACATATCAAGTAGGACACAGGAAATGCCAAGAAATAATAAGCTTTGGAAATATTTTTCCTGGATATTTCATCTCTAAGTACATGATATGTTTTACATATATTATAATCCTATTAAAACATCACTTACTGGGAGTCCCCTGGCGGTCCAGTGATTTGGACTCAGTGCTTTCACTTCTGGGACCCAGGTTTGATCCCTGCTCAGGGAACTAAGATCCATAAGCTATGCGGAGCAGCCAAAAAAGTTAAATTACTTCCTGTTTCCTAGGGTAGGGCATGCATTAGAATGGAGGGCAAACATGTTCACTGTGTGTGTGAATCACTCAGTTATGACCGACTCTTTGCGATCCCATGGACTATAGCTGGCCAGGCTCCTCTGTCTATGGAGTTCTCCAGGCAAGAATACTGGAGTGGGTTGCCATTTCCTTTTTCAGGGGATCTTCCTGACCCAGGGATCGAACCCAGGTCTCCTGCCTTGCAGGCAGATTCTTTACTGTCTGAGCCACTAGGGAAGCCAGTTATACGTTCACTGAAATTAATCTAAAACATGATAACAATTCTACCCAAAAGCCTTTCTGTTACTCAGTGTTCTATCAATGGCAAGTCAGCCTTTGCCTTTATTACTGGTATTCCAAAGAGAGCTCCTTTGGGAATGAATTAGCAAAAATTGTCCCCACATTGTGACCACCTTATAGAATCTTTACTGAGTCTTTCCACAGAATCCAAGTGATTTGTACTGATTGGACCAGCAGGGCTGAAGTATAAAATATCCCACATCAAGAGAGTTCTAGCAGAGTATGCTATGTTTTAATTTGTGTCTTGTTACTCAATGTAAAGTATTTCAGAAAATGGTGTTCAAGTATCAGAATGATGGATTTAAGACCATCACACAAGTTCCATTTATTTCTCCTCTCCATAGAGATGACAGCCTTTTTAGGGTCAGAAAATTAATGAGTCCAAACCATATTGGCAAATGCTGGAATTTTTCCCCCTAACCTAAAAGTTTTGGAGATTTCTCCACTAGGAGTTTGACTCACTAAGAGGTGAGGACTGGCTTCCAAGAAGCTCATGGCAGGGTGGTGGATAGGGGGTGGGAGGGGTGGTTAGGGCTTTAATTCACTGGAAGAAATTCAGGAGAGAATTCTTAGGAACTTGATTCTCTCTGAAGCAGAACACACCTTATGATCCATCCAACAAGGGCTTCTATAGAGAGACCCTTCCCCTTTAATATGTAAAATTATAGCAGGGGAAAATATCTTCTTCTATCTCTCTTTCACAAAAATATATATTTGTTTTAATTTGTTTTTGGCTGGAGGAGCAGCAAGACATTGGCCCTCTGGATCTTCTTGGGTTATTCCCTGAATACTGTCGATGATGCCAGTACAAGTGAGTTGATATTCATGTCTCCGGTGAAGGAAGATTTACAAAGACTGTTCTCAGTATCCCCCGCCATGTGCTAAGTTGAACTTACCAAGAGTTTTCCAGAAGAGGGGTCAAGGCCCTCTTCCCTTCCCTTCTGAGATTCAGCTTCCTAAGAACTGTGGTTTTTCCAGTGGTCATGTATGGATGTGAGAGTTGGACTGTGAAGAAGGCTGAGTGCCGAAGAATTGATGCTTTTGAACTGTGGTGTTGGAGAAGACTCTTGAGAGTCCCTTGGACTACAAGGAGATCCAACCAGTCCATTCTGAAGGAGATCAGCCCTGGGATTTCTTTGGAAGGAATGATGCTAAGGCTGAAACTCCAGTACTTTGGTCACCTCATGCGAAGAGTTGACTCATTGGAAAAGACTCTGATGCTGGGAGGGATGGGGGGCAGGAGGAGAAGGGGACAACAGAGGATGAGATGGCTGGATGGCATCACTGACTCGATGGACGTGAGTCTGAGTGAACTCCGGGAGTTGGTGATGGACAGGGAGGCCTGGTGTGCTGCGATTCATGGGGTTGCAAAGAGTCAGACACGACTGAGTGACTGAACTGAACTGAACTGAAGCACTGAGATGGCCCTGGCACTGTTAGCAAGAAAATGTAAAAGTTCCCCCTACAAAAAAAGAGGGAGTCTTGGTCAGGGCCTTGGGCTCCAGACCAGAGCCTAGAGGTTTGTGAGGGATAGCGTGTTCTAGATACAGTGTGCAGCTGTGGTTAGAAACCCAGTTACACCCGGGCACCTTGGCAAAGCAGCCGTGTTTGTGGAACAGTGGCTGGCTGTGTGAGTGCAAATTGACTTGGGAGCCTGTGGCCTCAGAGCCACCCTGCTGCCTGCATGGGGTTCTGAAGCAGAAAGGACAGCCTTTCAGCCTGACAGAACCAGTTCTCAACAGTGACACCACACAGAATGGATTAGAATCAGAGCTAGTTTAAGAATTGAAATATCGTTGATTTACAAGGCTGCATGAGTTTCTGGCATGCAGCAAGGTGGTTCAGATATGTGTGTGTCTGTGTACTTTGTATCCTTTTCCATCATGGTTTATTACAAGATATTAAGCATAGTTCCCTATGCTGTGCAGTAGGACCTTGTTTATTTTACATATAGTAGTTTGCATGTGTTAGTTCCACATCCCTAATTTATGCCCCCACTTGGAAACCATAAGTTTGTTTTCTTTCTTTCTTTTTTTTTTTTTTTTAACGTATTTTATTGAACAATAGTCGTGGCACACAGGCTTAATTGCTCTGAGGCATGTAGGATCTTCCCAGGCCAGGGATTGAATTTGTGTCTCCTGCATTGGCAGGCTGATTCTTTACTACCAAGCCACCAGCGAGAAGCCCAGTTTGTAGACTTCTTTTTAAATTTATTTATTTTTAATTGAAGGATAATTGCTTTACAATATTGTATTGGTTTCTGCCATATGTCAACATGAATCAGGCACAGGGATACGTGACCAGCGTGAGGTGATACCTCACTGTAGTTTCAGTTTGCATTTCTCTACTATTAGTGTTGTTGAGCATCTTTTCATGTCCCTGTTGGCTCTCTATGTGTCTTCTTTGGAGAAAGGTCTATATTAGGTCTTCTGCCCATTTTTTTTTTTTTTTGATTGGGTTGTTTGTATTTTTTAGTATTGAGTTTTATGACCTGTTTGTGTATTTTGGAAATTAATTCCTTATTGGTCACATTGTTTGTAAATATTTTCTTCAGTCTGTAGGTTATCTCTTTGTTTTGTTTATAGTTTCACTTTCATGCCTTGGAGAAGGCGATGGCACCCCACTCCAGTACTCTTGCCTGGAAAATCCCATGGACGGAGGAGCCTGGTAGGCTGCAGTCCATGGGGTCGAGAAGAGTCGGACACGACTGAACGACTTCACTTCACTTTGCCATGCAAAAACTTGTAAGTTTGATTAGCTCCCATTTGTTTATTTTTGCTTTTATTTCTATTGCCTTGGGAGACTGTCCTAAAAAAACATTGGTATGGTTTATGTCAGAGAATGTTTTGCCTGTGTTGTCTTCTAGGAATTTTATGGTGTCCTATCCTTTAAGTCTCTAAGCCATTTTGAGTTTATTTTTGTGTAGGGTATAAGAATGTGTTCTAACTTCATTGATTAGATGCTCTCCCAGCAGAGCTTGCTGAAGAGACTGTCTTTTCTCCATTGCATATTCTTGCCTCCTTTGTCAAAGATTAATTGAACATGGTTGTGTGGGTTTATTTCTGGGCTCTATATTCTGTTCCATTGATCCATAAGTTTCTTTTGTGCCAATTCCACATTGTTTTGTAAAATCAGAACATCTAATGGGCAGATCAGAGTTTGTTCTCTCTGGAACTTTGAAACAAGACTGCTCCCTTTGGACTAACTAAGTAAATTCCCAGGTTGTGAACAATTTGGGGAATGGAGAGTCCCTGAGAGAGAGATACTGAATTACCTATAATGTGGAGGGATGGAGCTTAAACAAATAATTAGAAAAATAAAGATGCCCAAATTTTGAATCCAAAACCAACGGAGGTCCTACAGATTAGTATGCCAGTTCATTGTGACTCACCAAGAGCTCAAGTGTTTGCCAAATTTGTTTAACAGCTGAAAAAATATTTTTAACTAAGAATCTTGAGGGATGAGATTCTAAGGAACACCTGTTGGAAAATGCTTTTCGAATGGCAGAATTTTAGATACTAAATTGTGACAAAGGAGCAGTCAACGTATGGCAGGAGTTCTTTCCTGGAGCCTGTCCTTATGATGCTTACCCGTCTCAGAGTAGATCAGCCCCACCGTTCTGTGGAATTGATCACCGTGTTCTCATACTCCAGCCCGAGGAGGGCAGAGCAGCGGGTGCTGACTTGAGGTCAGAGGCTTCTCCTGGGCTCAGTCTATCCATCTTCAGCCTTTGAATAATGACTACCTACAATTCCTCATTGACTCCGGGTGTAGGTTTTTTTGTCCTTTCTGTTGTTATGCATCTTTAGTATCCAGACTCTGCCTGGCCTGATTTAGCTGCTCACTAGCGATGTGTTAAGCAGAACTCCTGGCCCTCTGTGTCCTGGCAAAGTCACTAGAAACCTAACCTGGCATTTCCTTTGCAGAGTCTATACTTGTACAGCAGGTCAGACCCTTTGGAAGGTTCAGGAGAGCAGCAGTGGCTGGGAACTCCTGATTGGGTGTGGTGGGCCCAGTCCTCAGCCACAGATGGAAAATGACATTTCACTTGTCAATCAAACAAAACCCAAAATCTGCCCAAGTCTGGTCATTCTGGGATGGTGGGGAGCAGGGGTTCAGTGAAGCCTTTCCAGGCTCCACTGGCTGAGTCACTATCCCCCAGCTTACCGCTGCCCAGTCTAACAATGATGTGCAGAGTATTTAACCACTTATATGGCAAAATACATTTTATAAACAAATGTATTTCAGTAAATCATTATATAAGTAAAAACATTAAATTTACTGTGTGTATTCTCTAAACTAAACTCATCCTGAAGCTACTTATGCTGTGATATAAGACAAAATGGTCACCAAATCATTCTAATTATTTCTAAGTCTCTTATTGATGTTTAGAAACTTCTGGGTGGGGACTTCTCTGGTGGTCCAGTGGTTAAAACTTCGCTTTTCAAAGCAGAGGGTGCAGGTTCGAAGTCAGGAAGCTAAGATCCCCCATGTCTCTTGGTCAAGAAAACCACAACATAAAACAGAAACAATGTTGTAAAAAATTCAATGAAGACTTTTAAAATGGTCCACATCAAAAAAATCTTTAAAAAAAATTACAGCTCATGGAGCCTGTACCTGGAGCCCCTTTGCTTCCGTCCCCACCTGCAGTGCTGTCCCCTGCTGGCCTCCTGCCCACCTGGGCCCCTCCTGAGGGCCCAGGGGGTCTGTGTCCATGCAGCTACCAGCCTTGAGCTGCTTGGCTCATGGACCAGCATCCCAAGTCCATTGCCACTGCAGGGTGGCCTTAGATGGCCATCCAGTGATACGTGGTCTAACCTCAGCTGTTATCAGCCCTCAGGGCCATGGTTCTGTGTGTTAACCTGCAGGAACACTGTGCCAGTGCATAGAGGCTAAATATCAGCCATGGTCTTGTCCTTTCTGAGTAGCTCAAGGCCTCAGGTCTTCTCCTCACGCCTTGCCTTGGTAACCACACATCTGATCTCTTTTTTCAATGCAGTTTTTCTTTTCAAGATTCCCCGTGTAAGTGAGGGCATACAGTATTTGTCTTTCTGTGTCTGACTCATTTCACTTAGCATAATGCCCTCAAGTTCCATTCACATCTTGCAAATGGCAGAATTTCCTTCTTTGTTATGGCTGAATATTCCATTGTGTGGCCACTTCAGTTGTTTCCATGTTTTGGCTGTTGTGAACAGTGCTGCTATGAACATGGATATCTCTTCAATGTAGTGTTTTCATTTCCTTCCGTTATATTCCCAGAAGTAAAATTGCTGGATCATATGGTAGGTCCATTTTAAATAAACCAATAGTAGAATTGGCCCATTTTTAAATTGGATTATTTGTTTGTTGTTGTTTTTTTTTTGGCTATTTAGTTGTATGAATTCTTTGTTGTTGTTCAGTCACTAAGTCATGTCTGACTCTGTGACCCCATGGACTGCAGCACGCCAGGCTTCCCTGTCCTTTGCTGTGTCCTGGAGTTTGCGCAAACTCATGTCCACTGAGTCCATGATGCCATCCAACCGTCTCATCCTCTGTTCCCTCTTTCTCTTCGTGCCCTCAGTCTTTCCCAGCATCAGAGTCTTTTCCAGTGAGTCATCTCTTTGAATGAGGTGGCCAAAGTATTGGAGCTTCAGCTTCAGCATCAGTCCTTCCAATGAATATTCAGGGTTGATTTCCTATAGGATTTTAGAATAAATTCTTTATATATTTTAGCTATCAACCCCCTACTAGACATAAGATTTGTAAATATTTTTTTCCCATTATATAGGATGTCATTTCATTTTCTTGAGTATTTCTTGAGTATTTTCTTTTGCTGTGCAGCCTGAATATTTTGACACTCTTTCTGCCCTGGGTAATACTTTTTCCCCAATAGCTTGGGCGCTTAAGAAGAGATCTTTAATTCCAAATGGTTTAAGGAAAATTTTCTTAACACACCTGGGCACCAGAATCAGCCATTTGATGAGTCCCTTTGCTGTCCACCTGAAGCTATCACAACATTGTTAATTGACTATACTCCAATATAAAGTAAAAAGTTAAATGCAAAAAAAAAAGGAAAGGAGCAGGCATTTGAGTGAGACTGAGAAATGAATACTGAAACTGCATGTGTGGACTGGGTCTGCATCTGGTGTTGAGGAGAACCTTTATCTTAGGGGTCCTCTGTTTGGGGTCCAATGCAAGCACCCCGTTTTCCTCTCCATTTGTAGACACAGTGCTGAATCTAGTGACATACCTCAGTGAGACTGAGACTTAGGAAATTCATGGTTGGTTGTTATCAGGGCCTCCTGCCGCTCTGCAAACCACCCCTAAGGAGAGTGATGCACAATTTCCTTTAGGTTAATTCCATAAGTTACATTTCAGAAAGAAAAAGTGACCTGACATCACAGGGAAACCACTTTTAGTTGCTCCATTTCCTGGAGCCTACAGCTTTTTTTTTTTTTTTTTGGTACAGCTGGCAAAACGCCTGGGACAAGATGTATTCAAGTCAAGTCAAAGCAGAGCTGTGTTCAGAGAAACAGATGGCCCACCTAAGGTGAAAAAATTACTTTCTTGCGGGGAAAGGCCGGGTGGTTTATTCACCTCTTCCTCTAGGAAGGCAGGAATGCGTGCAGGCAAAATAAATACAACGTATCGCAAGGGCATGCCACAGATGAATAGAATCACTGGTTCTGAGCCAGGCGGTGAGAGGCATCGTCCTGCTCCAGGAAGGCTGCGGGAACTTGTCACACACATATGAAAGTGCCCCCAGACCTGGAAAGTCACTCCATCAGTGGACGTAATAAGAATCAGGACATAAGGGAAGAGACCCTGCAGTCTGCTCTCTCTGAGGGCCTGTAATGACACACCGAGAAGATGGGGAACGGTTAGGACGAGCCAGGCACAGGCTCAGGAAAATGACTGAATGTGAACAGAGCAGAATTGTGTTGTGTTCCACCTGAAGAAACCCTGTCTGGGTTAATGTGGTTGGAGGTGTGGTCGACAGATAATCTGGGCTTGTTTAGAAAAGCGGAGACGTGGAATGGGAGTTCGTCGCTAGTTATCTAATACTCTCTGCAGAGGTTTGTTGTTCATTGTTTAGTTGCTAAGTCATGTCCCACTCTTTGGGACTTCATGGACTGTAGCCTGCCAGCCTCCTCTGTCCATGGAATTCTCCAGGCAAGAATACTGGTCTGGGTTTTCGTTTCCTTCTCCAGGGGATCTTCCCTACCCAGGGACTGAACGTATATCTCCTGCATTGGCAGACGGACTCTTTACTACTGAACCACCGGGGAGGCCCTAAATGCAAAATAGAAATACCAGCATTGCATATTAATGTCTTCTTTCCCTGACGGGGAGAGTTGGCCAAAGGACTAATAATGATGACTGTTGTAAAAATGATCTTGAAATAGTCACTACATAGATAAAATAAGAGATGCCTTCACTTGCAACTGAGATTTATGGAGGTTCTGTGAGATGGCAAAATGGGGTTTGCAACGCAGGATGTTTATTGCTCCCAGAGGCTGTGGCTAATCTCTCATGAAGCAAGGTTTCAGTTGGGTAGTGATTGAGAAATTAGAACAGAGCTGCATTGTGTAACTCCTTCTTCCTCTTTATTTATTGTGAACCAGTGAATATCCCTAGTATCAAGCTATAGGCCAGCTTAATATATTTGATTTTTGAATATCTCATATCATAAGAGCTCAACGGTTCTTGCAAAAGGTGCCCACAGAAAGCCATGGCCTTATATTTATCTCTGCTGATGCTGAGCTTGTCTGATAGATTCATACTAGGGCATCCTAACAGCCTCGTGTTTAAAGGGAACAGTAACTTACATTTAACCACCTTATCTTTATTTCTCATGGCTAAACTGTGAGACTGCTATTATATCCCATATGCTAAGGGTGGAATTGAGATGCAGAGAGATTAAGTAACTTTCTCCAGGCAGTAGAGTACCTTCAAAGCTGAAAAAACATGCTCTCTTCCGCTCAGTTTTATACAGGAGAAGTGAGGTGTTAATGCAGTTGTTCAGTCGCTCAGTCACGTCTGACTCTTTGTGACCCTATGGACTGCAGCATGGTCCTTCACTGTCTCCCCGAGCTTGCTCAAACTCATGTCCACTGAGTACATGCTGCCATCCAATCATCTCATCCTCTGTCGCCCCCTTCTCCTCCTGCCTTCACTCTTTCCAGCATCAGGGTCTTTTCCAGTGAATTGGTCTCCATATCAGGTGCCCAAAGTATTGGAGCCTCAGCCTCAGCCTCACTTCTTCCAATGAATATTCAGGATTGATTTCCTTTAGGATTGACTGGTTTGAAATCCTTGCTATCCAAGGGACTCTCAAGAGTCTTCTGCCACAGCACAGTTTGAAAGCATCAATTCTTCAGCCTTCTTTATGGTCCAACTCTCACATCTGTACATGACTATTTGAAAAATCATAGCTTTGACTATACAGTAGAGCTGGATTTTCAGATTTCAAACCAGGCCCATCTGACCTCAAAGTCACTGCTCCTTCTGCTGTGCTCTGTGGCCATGTTGGCATATAGGAGGCTTAAGAAATTGCTAAGGGTTTTTTTGTTTGTTTTTAAATAGTTATGCTATTCTGTATTACTTTTCTTTTTTACAGTTGTGTGTATATGTGTAAAGTACATATAATATACAATTTACCAACTCCGGGAGTTGGTGATGGACAGGGAGGCCTGGAGTGCTGCGATTCATGGGGTCGCAAAGAGTCGGACACGACTGAGCGACTGATCTGATCTGATCTGATACCACCTTACCCATTCTTTTTATAATTTTATTTATTCATTTATTTATTTTTATTTTTGCTGTGCTGGGGCTTCATTGCTGTGCAGGCTTTTCTCTAGTTGCGGTGAGCAAGGGTTACTCTCTGGTTGCTGTTTGTGGGCTTCTCATTGCTGTGACTTCTCTTGTTGCAGAACACAGGTTTGAGGCAAGTGGGCTTCAGTGGTTATAGCACATGGGCTTGGTCGTTGTGGCCCATGGGCTTAGTTACTCCACCGCATGTGGAATCTTCCTGGACCAGGGATCGAACCCATGTCCCCTGCATTGGCAGACAGAGTCTCATCCACTGTGCCACCAGGGAAGTCCCATCTTACCCAGTTTTAAGTTCAGTGATATTTAAATGCATTCATAACATTGTGCATCCATCATCACCATCCTCTGTAACATTTTGCATCTTATAAAACTAAAGTTGTATTCCTACTAAACAATAATTCCCCCTTCCCTTCTCTTCCAGCCCCTGGGAACCACCAGTCTACTTTTGTCTCTAAAAATTTGACTACTCTTAGTACCTTATACATCTACTCATGTTCTCTTTTGGTGGCTGTTTGCATGAAATAACTTTTTCCATCCTTTTACTTTCATTCTATTTATGTCTTTGGATCTAAAATGGGTCTCTTGTAGATGTAGTCATATTCTGTGTTTTTTATCAATTCTGCCAATCTCTGTCTTTTGATTGAAGAGTTTATTTCAGTTCAGTTCAGTTCAGTCGCTCAGTCATGT
Source organism: Bubalus kerabau (assembly GCF_029407905.1). Taxonomy (NCBI): domain Eukaryota; kingdom Metazoa; phylum Chordata; class Mammalia; order Artiodactyla; family Bovidae; genus Bubalus; species Bubalus kerabau. The sequence continues at coordinate 71,195,971 of NC_073627.1, forward strand.
GCAGCACACCAGGCCTCCCTGTCCATCACCAACTCCCAGAGTTTATTCAAACTCATGTCCATTAAGTTGGTGATGCCATCCAACCTTCTCATCCTCTGTCGCCCCCTTCTCCTCCTGCCTTCGATCTTTCCCAGCATCAGGGTCTTTTCCAATGAGTCAGTTCTTCCCATCAGGTGGCCAAAGTATTGGAGTTTCAGCTTCAGATCAGTTCTTCCAATGAATATTCATAACTGACTTCCTTTAGGATGGACTGGTTGGATCTCCTTGCTGTCCAAGGGACTCTCAAGAGTCTTCTCCAGCACCACAGTTCAAAAGCATCGATTCTTCGGCCATCAGCTTTCTTTATAGTCCAACCCTCATATCCATACGTGACTACTGGAAAAACCATAGCCTTGACTAGATGGACCTTTGTTGGCAAAGTAATGTCTCTGCTTTTTAATATGCTGTCTATGTTGGTCATAACTTTTCTTCCAAGGAGTAAGCATCTTTTAATTTCATGCTGCACTCACCATCTGCAGTGATTTTGGGGCTCCCCAAAATAAAGTCTGCCACTGTTCCCACTGTTTCCCCATCTATTTCCCTTGAAGTGATGGGACTGGATGCCATGATCTTAGTTTTCTGAATGTTGAGCTTTAAGCCAACTTTTTCACTCTCCTCTTTCACTTTCATCAAGAGACTCTTTAGCTTCTCTTCGCTTTCTGCCATAAAGGTGGTGTTATCTGCATATCTGAGGTTATTGATATTTCTCCTGGTAATCTTGATCCCAGTTCGTGCTTCATCCAGCCAAGCATTTCTCATGATGTACTCTGCATATAAGTTAAATAAGCAGGGTGACAATATACAGCCTTGATGTACTCCTTTTCCTATTTGGAACCAGTCTGTTGTTCCATGTCCAGTTCTAACTATTGCTTCTTGACCTGCATACAGATTTCTCAAGAGGCAGGTCAGGTGGTCTGGTATTCCCATCTCTTTCAGAATTTTCCACAGTTTGTTGTGATCCACAGAAGAGTTTATTTACAATTAAAATAATTACTGGTAAGGATTTACTTCTGTGATTTTGCTATTTGTTTCCTAAATGTCTTGTAGCTTTTTTTCTTATTATTATTCATCTCCTGCATTACTTACTGGTTTCTTTTGGTGTATTCAGTTGATTTTTAATTTTAAAAAATTATTATTATTTTGGCCTGTTGTGTGGCTTGCAGGATCTTAGGTCCCCTTGCAATGGGATAGTACGGTCTTAACCTCTGGATCACCAGGGAAGGCCCTGTGTTCAGTTGATTTTTTGTAGTGAAATGTTTGCATTCCTTTCTCATTTCCTTTTGTGTATCTTCTATAGCTATTTTCTTTGTGATTACCACAAAAATTTCCTTTAACATCCTAAAGTTATAACAGTATAGTTTGCGTTTATGCCAGCCTAACTTCAATAACATGCCCAAACTCCTTTATAGCTCCACCCCGATCCCTTTCAGTTGTTGATATCATAAAATTACCTCTGTCTACATCATATGCCCCAAAATGTAAAATATTATATTTTTAAAATGCAATACTCTCAAGTCATGTACAAAACAAAAAGTTCAGTTGCAAACCATTGTTACAATAACACTAGCTTTCATAATTATCCATGTATTTACCTTTGTTGAGATCTTGATGTTTCCATCTTGTATAAGAGTTAATTCTTAGGTAGGTTGATAAGGAGTCTGGGGCCCTCAAGGAGGAAGGGGTCCAGGGTCCTCGAGGAGTATAAAGGAGTCCAGAGCTCTCGAGGAAGAAAAAAAGATAAATGTTTTTCCATCTGAGGGGCTTCTCTGCTGGCTCAGTCAGTAAAGAGTCTGCCTGCAATGCAGGAGATCTGGGTTCAATCCTGGATTGGGAAAATCCCCTGGAGAAGGAAATGGCAATCCACTCCAGTACAGACAATGGGGTCACAGACAATGGGGTCACAGACAATGGGGTCACAAGGAGTCAGACAGGACTGAGTGACTAACACTTGTGATTTTTCCATAGAGATTTGAGTTTCTCTTATGGCTTCAAGTATCTTTTCATTTCACCTTGTAGGACTCTCTTGAGCATTTCTTGCACAACAGGTCCACTGGTAACAGACTCCCTCGCTTTTATCTTGATATCTTAATTTCTCACTTACTCTCCAAGGGCAGTTTTGCTAGAAACAGAATTCTTGGTTGACGGGTTTTTTCTTACAGCATTTTGACTGTATCAGCCCATTGCCTTATGGTCTCCAAAGTTTCTGATGAGAAATCTACTGATAGTCCTATTAAGGATCCCTTGTGTGTGATTATTTGCTGCTGTATTGCTGCTTCCTGGATGTTTTTTTTTTTTGGGACTTTCAGCTCACCATCCTTGGACATTGTTGAACTTGCTGGATATTTATATTCATGTGTTTCATCAAGTACGGCACATTTTCAGCCATTATTTCTTCAAATATCCTCTCTGCCTTTTTCTCTCTTCTCTTTCTGGGACCTCTAATATGTGTGTGTTGGTCTGCTTATTAACACCTCATTAACAAGCACTGTTTAAAAAAAAAAAATAGGACACTGTTCCCTTTAAATCTCCTGGCTGTCACTTAAGCCCGATGAAGAGGGACTTGCATTAGTGGGGGGAGGTGCTACAACAGGGACACCGCCTTTTTGTCTGGACCTATGTGGTCAGGAACAGCGACCAGTGATCAGAGCACAGACCACTGGTATCCACCTTGCCCACCCAGGCTCCTGCGAGTTGTGCACAAGCTGCTGCAGGAATCGGGCATAGCTGCCTGCCATGGGGTGAGGATGCAAGGCTGCTGTGGTGCTGAGAGCGGGAACTGGCCAAAATTAACTGTCCACACCGCCTCCTGGACATTGCAAGCCTTCAATAAGCTGTCCAGAGTTCCACAGTAGTTACACCAAACAGATTCTGCCAGCTCAATTGTTATCCAGGGTGGGACACTGATTCTCAGAACTTCCTACTTCATCATCTTCCCAGAATTGGCCAAAATTAAAAAAAAGAAAAAGATTTCCTTTTTTCTTTTTTTTGAGCAGTTTAGGTTCACAGCAAAATTGATTGAAAGGTACAGACATATCCAATATAGCCCTGTCCCCATTATCAACAGAGAAATGCCTCTGGATTTTAAAGTGTGTGTGTGTGTGTGCGCCTGCTTAGTCATGTCCAACTCTCTGCAGCCTCATGGACTGTAACCCGCCAAGCTCCTCTGTCCATGGAATTTTCCAAGCAAGAATACTGGAGTGGGTTGCTGTTTCCTACTCCAAGATTATGAAGTACCACCATTAAAATCATGTATAAGGAAACATTTCTCGAGAAAAGGCTAGTTGTCATATTGGAGCATTTCAATGCTTTCCACAGCTGGCAAGTCTGGCCCTTTTAAGACCAATACTCATGCACCAGGGGCTTCTTGGTACCTAAGAGGCAGGAACCATCATGTTTTATTCTTCTAGGTGTGCATTTGAAGTGCAGGAATAACAGTAATACTGTCTCCCATAGTCATGTGCTGTCAGTGGGCCCAGCATCTTCCTACTTATCTAGGAGCCATCTTTCATTATGATTTATCCTATTTGAAGCCTCTTGATGTAAATAGTTGCCAAGTTTTAGAATCGGTTGCTGCACCATCTCACCCATTGCTGTGCTCACTCCCACTCTTTTGTCTCAGATCCATGAACATGGATTCCATCCTGTTATATGAGTCTGCTGAATAATTTTCCCCCATGCCAGATTCTATCACATGGCTGCTATCTGTATCATCTTATAGCACAGCTCCAATGATCTCATGCTTTTGCTCAAAAAAAAAAAAAAAGGTACCTCTCCTATTCCAAAATCCCTAGAAAAATGTGATAGTTCCCAATTTCCCAGAGTCCTTTTCCAAAGCATGAGGTCCTAGGACTAGAGGGAGCATTCGATGTTTTGGGGTGGTGTTTCCTCAAAGTGGTGCTTCCTGAAAAGCTATCAAATGCTACAGCTCTGCTTTGTAACAAATCTACGCTGCTGCTGCTGCTGCTATGTTGCTTCAGTCGTGTCTGACTCTGTACGACCCCATAGATGGCAGCCCACCAGGCTCCGCCGTCCCTGGGATTCTCCAGGCAAGAACACTGGAGTGGGTTGCCATTGCCTTCTCCAACAAATCTATAAGAAAATAATAATTCTAGACTCTCCAATCTCCGCGGAAAAGCCCTCATCTTTTTCCATTAAGTTGTTGTCTAGCGCCACCTGGTGTTAGAACTAGTCAGCAGCGGCTCTAGAGAAAAAGGAAAGAAAACCCTGTTAATGTTTTATCCCAGACTGAGGATCTTTGGCCACTTCATGCGAAGAGTTGACTCATTGGAAAAGACTTTGGTGCTGGGAGGGATTGGGGGCAGGAGGAAAAGGGGACGACAGAGGATGAAATGCCTGGATGGCATCACTGACTCGACAGACGTGAGTTTGAGTGAACTCCGGGAGATGGTGATGGACAGGGAGGCCTGGCGTGCTGCGATTCATGGGGTCGCAGGGAGTCGGACACGACGGAGTGACTGAACTGAACTGAACTGAGGATCTTTAGCCCCAGAAAGGAACCGTACAGATCATTTAGATGGATGCCTCACTTTATAGATCAGTAATTTATCCAGGATTTAGAGAAAGAACTGGATCAAGGTTTCAGTCCCAGGCTTCTCAGTTTTCCCACACATCCACTCCTTGCCCCTATAACTTCTGGTTTTTTTTTAAGCACTTTTTTTAAAGGTACATTTGGCTTATTTGTTTATTTGGTTATGCAGCATGTGGGATCTCAGCTCCCTAACCAGGGATTGAACCCGCACCCCCTGCAAAGGAATCACAGTGTTAACCACCGGACTGCCAGGGAATTCCACCCCACCTCTCACCCAACAGCCACCCAGCCCTCCAGAGGAACTGGGCCAGAGTGATGATGCAACTTCAACTTTCACTCATCCCTTCATATAAACCAGTTACGTTGCTAAGTGCATTTATAATATCTTATTTCTTCTTCACAGGTAGCCTGTTCCTATTCCTGTTTCACTGTTGGATAAGGTGAGAGACTGAGTGACTCCCCACAGTTACGCTGTATTATTTCCTCACCGTTATCCACTCCCTCCTTGCCCTTGTGTCTGGGCCACATTTACACTTCCCTGCTCCCACTGACTCTGGGCTTGGCCAGTGGGACTTTCTTTGGTCAATAGAATGTGAATAAACTTGATGTATGCCCCAAATGAGAATAGGCTGTAAGTTCCGTGGTGCAATTAGATGTACTTCAGCCCTGTCCTCCTCTGTGGGGACAACATACCCCAGAAGGTGGCTGTCTCTTCAGCTCTACCCCTGAAATAGGACACATGTGGAGCAGGGCTGAGCCCACCAGTCACAGTCGACTCAGAGTTAGCCTGCAGCCTTTACAAGATGTAAACAAAAAAATGAATATTTGTCCTTTAAACCATTGAGAATTTGGGGTTGTTTGTTGCTGCAGCAAAGCTGACTCATACAGGCTTGAACACAAGTCTGACTGACTCTAAAATCTCTTGTGAAACAGTGAAAAAGAAACTTGCTCTCAGGCGATGTCTTGTTAAACTAACTTGAGAATCTATGTGTTAGGGCTTTTTTAAAATGAATCTTTTCTTTGAAAAAGTAATGAATTGATTTGGCTGCACTGGGTCTCAGTTGTGGTATGTGGAATCTTTGGTTGCGGCATGTGGGATCTAGTTCCCTGGCTAGGAAATCGAACCCAGACCCCCTGCATTGGGAGTGCAGAAGTCTTAGCCACTGGCAGGGAAGTTCCTGTGTGTTACATCTTAACTTATTAAGATTCTCGCCTCCTTGGACTCCTTGCTTAATTCTACCCTTGCACTGACACGTATCCTGAGGGTCTGATTTAATTCTGCAGCCTGCTTCTCCAGTTCCGCCTACTCTATGCTTTTGAGTCTCTTTCCCTTGATTTCCTTTTTCCTCTTTTTAAAAGCACTTATTACCTTCCAAAATACTCTACAATCAACTTATTTACAACACATTGTTTAAACGCTGCCCAGTTGAATTTTAAGAGGGAGGGAGTTTTTAGGTCTGTTTTGTTTATTGTCATTCCTTCATCAGTGCCTGGCACATGTGTGATTAGTCGCTCAGTCACGTCCAGCTCTTTGTGACCCCACTGACTGCAGCCCACCAGGCTCCTCTGTCCATGGGGATTCTCCAGGAAAGAATACTGGAGTGGGTTGCCATGCTCTGCTTCAGGGATTGAACCCAGGTCTCCCGCGTTGCAGACTGATTCTTTACCATCTGAGCCACCAGGGAAGCCTGGCACATAGTAGGCGCTAAAAAGTGTTTGATCAATGAATGAATGAAAACACTTCTGAAATCTTGGTAGCTGTTGTGTTTTAATAGCTTGACCAGTAGAGGTCATAGCTGAGTTCTTTAAATATCTTGGACCTGCAAAGACTTCTCCAGCTGCTTTTATGTCAGGGTCTGTTCACTCTGGATATCTCGGGGATCAGTGTGGGTTGCCCTGTGGCAGTGATCAGTCTGGTGGTGGCATTTGGCATATATCTTGACAAACTGATGATGCGTCAGATCGTTTTCTCCTCCACCTTTGACCTAGTGTTGGCAGTCAGGAAAACAATGTCAAGTAGGGTACAAAATGGGGCACAAAGTGTTGGCTTTAAGGTTGTATCTATTTATAGAAGTTGCTTGTAAAAAAATGTTAAATTCAGTCAAACAACCAGAGAGGATAGTAAATGCTTAGTGTCAGTTGCAAAGCTATTTGCCTAGATTAACAACACAGCCTCCCCAAAGTGTGTGTATGTGTATGTGTGTGTATGTTCAGATACAGCCTAGAAATCCTGGAACCCTTCACTGACCATTTCCTCTCCTCTTTTACAACGAAACGTGGCAAAGCAAGAATCATGAGCCTCGACTCTGCCTATGTGTGTTTTATTCTCCTTGATTCACATGCTTAACCTCACCATGTATAACAGCATGGTGGGTAGGGGGATTTAAAGGGACGATGACACTGGATTGGAAGCTAATCGTTTTCTTCAGGTTGGCTGATTGATGGGTTTTGGTCGATTGATGAGTTCAAGGATAAGGATTTGAGAAGGAAAGAAATCTAATTTTGTGGCTTGCCTGCCACATACCAGGCACTGTGCTAAGTACTTTTACAGGTCATCTTGTCCACTCCCTGAAGTGAATGGCCTCAAAGGTCACACCTAGTACTTAGTGGAAGCTCAAAAATGACTGAATAAAGAAGCGAGCGAGTCGATGACTGTTAAGGAAAGGATCTGTTTCTTTTTTGGTTTGTTTGAGGGGGTTGCTTTGTTTTCTTTCCTCGATAGAACAAAATTCAACTGAAACCCAGAATGTGGGTTACACATGTTTGGTGTTTGTTCGTACCACATGTCCATTTACTGGGCACTGAAAAAGGATGCCCGGAATGTGGTTCCTGTCTCCAGATACTGGAAGGCGGGCATGGATGGAGCACTACAGGGGGCTGTTGCTGTTGTTTAGTAGCTCAGTCACATCCGATTCTTTGTGACCCCATGGACTGTAGCCCACCAGACTCCTCTGTCCATGGGATTTCTCAGGCAAGAACACTGGAATGGGTTACCATTTCCTTCTCCAGGGGATCTTCCTGACCCAGGTGTTGAACCCACCCAGTGTCCTCCATTGGCAAGCGGGTCCTTTACCACTGAGCCACCTGAGAAGCAAATAGCCAAGATAGCATAGTTTTATTCTATTATGAGGCTTGTTGCTAGATACATGCAAGGGTGGATTCTCCTATCTGATGATATAAAAGAATCAACTACCAACTACTCAACAACACGTTTAGTGTGGTGCATTGGGCAGGAGAGGAGGAAGAGTCCCCCCAAGGTTTACAGGGGAGGTACGTCCTCACTCTGACTTCTTCCTCTCCCCTCTCTTTCCTGCTCTCCTGTGCTGAGAGCCTTCCTGGACTATTAGGCATGTGATACAGTCAATGCGAGAGTAATTGGTACACAGAATGTAAAGACACCAAGTGTGCATGAACAAATGAGAGGTTCTTAGTCAAATCCAAACAAACATATACTTGATAATGGCTTTTGGCTGAAATTTATTTTTATACTTTATAGTATGTTCCCATTTGCCCGTGGTTAGCGAAGATTAAGCTTGCCAAGCTTTAATGTGGTACAAATGCCATGTTGAAGGCAAGTGCACGGTTACAGGATCTGGCAAGTAGAAAGCATTATCAACAGCTGCGGTTTTCCAACGCTTTGTGAGACTGGAAAACTAGAGCACATGTGCCTTTAGTAGAGTGGGCATTAACATGCCCATTAATTTTTTAAAATATAACTTGCGGTCACTGGTCGTTTTATATGGTTTTATAGTTACTATGAAATTCTGATTATGTGTGATAATGTCCAGAAGGCAGAAATTGGTTGAGTCCCTCATTAATTAATTATTGAAGGATTTATGGAGAGACTTCTCTGTTCACGGACATGTACTTGGTGCTAATTGTAGCCAGTCACGTCCCTCCCCTCCCCATCCACACGTTTGCCAGAATTGCCATGAGTGTAAGTGTTCATTTGAACCTCATCCCTTTCCTTTTATCACCATTAAAGGATACATCTTAAGAAATAAAAAGGTCGAAAGGTAGGAGAATTGTCATAAACATAATGAAGGAAAAGAGTAGTTCTAAATTGTTAAACAGTTTACTTCTGTGGAGCAGGAGGATTCTATTTAATGGTTCAAAGTATCTGATGTCAAAAACCATTTGAAATAAGTGACAGAAATTTGAAATTTTGCTTTACCTAGTGTCTTGAATTGATAAGGTTTCATCATAAATATTCTCTCACACATCTACTGAATCTCTTCCGATTGGCATAGGAACATGGAAGATTGTCAGTCATCATCTATTTCTGCCAATTTTCCATGTTCCTGTGCCAGTCATCAGAGAGAAAGCAACATATGTACTTTATGACTCCTGAACTGACAAGAATTGGCTGCTGTGGAAATACTTGCATGGTTCTGTAACATCCAGTAAACCCAGCAGTAGAAGTGTATTTTAAAGAAAAAAAAAAAAAAAAGATGGAGCTTCCCTGGTGGCTCAGTGGTAAAGAATCTGCGTGCCCGTGCAGAAGACATGGGTTCGATCCCTAGTCCCGGAAGATCCCACATGTAGCAGAGCAACTAACCCTGTGCACCACGGCTGCTGAGGCTGTGCTCTAGAGCGTTGGAGCCAGAACTACCGAAGCCCACGCACACTAAAGCCTGTGCTCCACAACAAGAGAAGCCTTGGCAGTGAGAAGCCTGTGCCGCGCAGCTAGAGAGAAGCCTGTGCGGCACCGAAGACAGCGCAAAATAAATAAAATCCTTTTTAAAAAAAGAAGAAAAGGGTTATCAGTGAGCTGCCAATTTCATGACCACCACTTTAACTTAATTTTTTTTTTTGCTCTTGTGGCATTCTTTCCATTTTCCAAAAGATCTCTCATGACTCCTTAGGAGTGTCTAGCCAGAAACTCAGAAGGTGTAAGCTGTTCGAAAAGATCACTGTATGCTTTTCTTGAGTTTCATTCAGCAGCAAGGAATTTTCTGGTTGTTTTGATTGGTAGCTGGGCTTCCTAGCAATTTTCCAGTGCCATAATACACTTAATTTAAAAGACATCCATTCCCATGTATCTCAGACATCTCCTGAATCTCTCCTGCATCCCCTCAGGAGTCAGTACAGTGGCCACTGTGTCTGCAGGCCTTAGTCCTCTGTGCTGTCAGAACTCTCTGCTCTTTCATTCCATTGGCTCAATGCCCAATGAGATGCACAAGAAGAACAGATATGGGACATTAAACCAGCATATCTCATCAGTCTTTCACCTCATTATATAAGCCCTCCAGTGCCAATCTACCCTTGGAACAATAATAACAGCTCTTATCTTCTTGCCTTCTGCCTTCCCCCGCATCTTTTCCTGAGACCTATGAGGGTAGTTCCCAATTGCTATAATAATAATAGTTGTTGTTTAGTTGCTAAGTCATGTCCAACTCTTTTGCAACTCCACGGACTGTAGCCCACCAGGCTCCACTGTCCATGAGATTTCCCAGGCAAGAATGCTAGAGCAGGTTGCTGTTTCCTTCTCCAGAGGATCTTCCTGACCCAAGGATCAAACCTGCATTTCCTGCATTGGCAGGCAGATTCTTTACCGCTGACCCACCTGGGAAGCCCCCATAATAAAAATAGGCAGTATTTATTGAACATTCCCAAGCATTTACCAGACAATTCAAGGACTTTACATGCAGAGCAGGCCTCAGTGTCCCCACCTTTGCTGCCACTTTTATGCCATCACTCCCAGCTCGGGGACTGAGGCCCCAAACTAAAAGTTCTCCTGGGATAGAATTTTAACTGCCAGATTTAACAAATAGAATTACAAAAATACCAGTGAGATTTTAATTTCAGATTAAACAAGGGAAAAAATTAATATAAGCATGTCCCAAATATTGCATGAGAGGTACTTATGTTTAAAAATTACTTATTTTTAAAGATTGTTTTTGATATGGACCATTTTTAAAGTGAGGGACAGAGAGGCCTGGTGTGCTGCAGTCTATGGGTTGCAAAGAGTCAGACACAACTGGGCAACTGGACAACTACAAGTTTTTAAAGTCTTTATGGAATTTGTTACATCTCTCCTGTTTTATGTTTTGATATTTTGGCCAAGAGGTACATGGGGTCTTAGCTGCCCGACCAGGGTTCGAACCCACAACCGCTGCATTAGAAGTCAAGTCCTAACCACTGGACCACCAGGAAAGTCCACTTTTTGTTTATATAACCTTGCCTTTTCCAAACCAGATCACTGGCTCTACCTCCCTCTCAAGCTTTCTGCAATAACTCATTCCCAAAACATAGGGAAGTGGATCCTCAGAAAGTTCTCCTCAGAGTAAGCAATTTAAAAATCCAAAAAAAAAAAAAAATAAAAATCCCTTGATTGTGCAATTGTGGGTGTGCACAGTAAGCCCATGTGCAAGCTTAGGTTGGAGGCAGCAAGACAGAGTAGCAAGCGTTAGGAACAGAACAGATCTATGTTGCATGGCAGCCCTACAACTACTGCCTGTAGGATCTGGGGAAGGTCTTTAATTGTCTTATGCTACAGAGTTCTCATTTTAAAAAAGAGAAGCAGACTGCAATTGTAAGGTTGTGCATTCATTTTCTAGGGCTGCTGTAACAAAGTTGGTGGTTTAAACAACAGAAAGATGTTACCTCCTGGTCTGGAGGCTGAAAGTTTGAGATCAAGGGATGGTTCCTTCTGAGGCTGTGAGGGAGGAATTTGCTCCAGGCCTCTGTCCTCAGTTTCTAGATGGTGTAGACAGTTGTCTTTATAGTCACGTGGCATTCTTCATGTGTGTGTCTCTGTGACCACATTTCCTTTTTTTTTTTTTTTAAAGGACACAATTATATTGGATGAGGGTTCTCCCTGATACATCATGTTGACCTAATTACTTCTGTAAAGACCTTATTTCCAAATAAGGTCTCACTTTGAAGTACTGTGAGTGTGGACTCCAGGGTATCTTTTGGAGGGAACATAGTTCAACTTACAGCATTTTGCTGAAAGAATGGAATATGGTAATTTACAGGAGGCACCTAACAAAAACACTGGATTATAAGAAATACTTAACAAATAGCAGCTTTTGTGGTTGTTATTAACAGTTTTATCTTATTTTATAATGATCTTATGAGTACATGGTTATTCTCTGGGATTAATGGACACATATATAGAAGGCAATGGCACCCAACTCCAGTACTCTTGCCTGGAAAATCCCATGGGCGGAGGAGCCTCGTAGGCTGCAGTCCATGGGGTCGTGAAGAGTCAGACACGACTGAGCAACTTGACTTTCACTTTTCACTTTCATGCATTGGAGAAGGAAATGGCAACCCACTCCAGTGTTCTTGCCTGGAGAATCCCAGGGATGGGGGAGCCTGGTGGGCTGCTGTCTGTGGGGTTGCACAGAGTCGGACATGACTGAAGCGACTTAGCAGTAGCATATAGAAGGTCTGGCTTCCCAGTGTTAAAAGAATCCTCCTGCCAATGCAGTAGACACATGGGTTCAATCCCTGGGTCAAGAATATCCCCTGGAAGAGAGCATGGCAACCCACTCCAGTATTCTTGCCTGGGAAATCCCATGGATAGAGGAGCCTGGTGGGCTACAGTCCATGGAGTCGCAAAAGAGTTGGGCATGACTTAGCAACTAAGTAGTAACAATAAACATAGAAGGTCTTGGTGGGGAAAATGTATAAATATCCAGAAAATCTTAGGCATAAGAATCAAATATTGAGAATAAAGGACTTTATGTTACTGTATGTGGTTAGAGTAGAGAAAGAGCAGGGATGTAGGATAGATGGTGAATAGAGGATATAGTATTTAATTATCCAGACTGACTGATGTTGAATTGATGAACACTCTATTTTAGTTCACTTTGAAAACAGAGAATCAAAGTTTACCCTTGGACTAGACAATCTGCCAGAAACAATCAGAATCATTATGTTTTCAGAGCAGAAAAAAGTCACCAGAGAACCAGTCACTTGATTCTGATGACAGAAAAACTCAGACTGTAGTTATCCTACAAACAGCATTACTTGGAAAATGTTTACAAGAGCGACAGTTTCAAGCCCCTGAGGGATTTGAAAGTGGTGCATTTTCTGTGGCACCTTTAACTTCACTGTATTATTTGAAGGGAAGTTCTTACTGCTAATAAAACTAGAAAGGAGAAAATTGCCCTTGGTTCATAAAGAGAGACACCCTGTTCCCTGCAGGATATCCTTGTTGGGCCGGGTAACTAAGACAGTGCAGTGGAATGTGTGGTGGGGAGGGTACGTCTTCAGTACCACAAAGAAGGGTGATTATTTAAGAAGTCTGGTCTCCATTAAGAATAGAACAAGAGGAAATATGTTTGATTTGCAGAAGGAAGGATTTAGGCTGGATCCAAATACTCTCTGTATTGGCAGTCTGTAAAATAGATACCCAAGGGAGGCGCAGTAATACCATTCCTAAGAAGGTCTATAGAATTATGATCTACATTGCATTGTTAATAGTTTCTGAAAATAGTAAGGCCTTACGAATATTCTGTCCAGCATATGAGATTTGCCTGTGAACATCTGAAAGAACATAGCCAGGGTGAGCAGCAAGAAAGAGTCTCACTGACCTTTAGCTGGGTCAGTTTTCTTGCTTTGTAACTTTGAAATGAAATCTAGAGCAGAGGACAGCCTCAGTATCAAAAACAAGGAAGCAAACAACCACTTCCTAAGGAAAGTGTGCAAAAGTGTGTCCTCTCTTCCTGCTACCTCATTGCCACCTGTCACAAAATTGAGGATGTCAGGAACTTTTTGCGCACAGCCAGAGGAAAGCACACCAGATCTGTTAAGATCAAGAAAAACAGGGATCCTGTGAAGTGGGGGCTTGGGTGCAGCGGCTCCGTGACTGTGGCAGACCGAGGGAAGGCGGAGCAAGGGGGCAGCCCTGTTCTGGGTTTGCAGCTGAAGCAACCAGTCCTGCTGACTTACCTGTATTAGTATTTTAAAAGTTCAAGCGAACAAGTTTTTAAAGGGATGAAAAGGCTACATATCTTCTAACTGAGCCGGCTGGTCACCTGTGCCTCCCAGCCTGGGTGATGCTGCTGGGGACTTAGCACGGACGGGCCCTGGATCTGATCGGGAAGCTCACCAGGCTTGCGGCTTCTCAGTGGGGGGATCTGTTGACATGAACAATCCTCAGCACATTGGGTGATTTGAGTGCACTTTCATGATTCGCTCTCATTTTACCCCGTTGCTATTTCCACATGCCACAAGAACCCCTCCACTCCCCTCTGAATTATGTGCTGTTCAAGACGGATGCTCGGACCTCCCACCCAGGCAGGGCAGCCCCAGCTCCGCGAACTCACAGGACCCATTGTTCGTCCCTTCCGTACCCAGCGCTGTCACCCCAGGCCTGCGCTCCAGCGCAGCCTGGAGGCTGGGAAACGAGCCCCCGGAGGGTCATCCGTCATGCTCATAAACGCTCTGAGTTCTACCAAGTTCCATCAGAGTTCACCTACACACCGAAGCAAAACAATCCTGCTCTGTGCATTCCTGTTTTCTTCAATGTATATGCTGCCCACAAACGTGCGTGAAGTATCTGCACGTGTAATGCGTACGCTTGAAGCTGTGCGCACATCTGGGCACTGTGCGCAGCAGGCACGGGCCGCGTGCCAGGGTGCGCGGGACGCCGGGCGCGGCGGAGCCTGCACCTTCACGGCGGCACGGAGAGGCCGCGCTGCTTCTGGGCTTGCATGTTCATGAAGCACCATTCTCCGGTTTTCTCTCAAGCCTGCCTTCATGAGCTGGTTTTGTTTTTTTTTTTTCCCTCCTAAAAATTGAAGTGTAGTTGATTTACAATATTAAATGTTATTAATATTTCAGGTGTACAACAAAATGATTCAGTTTTTTATATATGTATTATATATAATATTTATATTACATAACTGAATCACTTTGAGATATATATATATATCAGATCAGATCAGTGGCTCAGTCGTGTCCGACTCTTTGCGACCCCATGAATGGTGTGCTGCTATATATATACATTTCAGATTCTTTTCCATTATAGGCTATTAAAAGCTATTGACTATGCTTCCCCAGTGCTATACAGTAGGGTCTTGTTGGTTATCTCTTTTGTATATTCGTTGTTGCTATTTAGCTGCTAAGTCGTGTCCTGCTCTGTGACCATGGACTGTAGCCTGCCAGGCTCCTCTGTCCATGGGATTTTCCAGGCAAGAATACTGTTGTGGGTTGCCCTTTCCTCCTCCAGAGGATCTTCCTGACCCAGATGTGGGATCAAACCCACATCTCCCACGTCTCCCGCATTGGCCAGTAGATTCTTTGCTGCTGAGCATATAGTAGTGTGTGTATCTTGTGCCTTGGTTTTAATAGCCTCACTCATCTAAGCATCTCCAAAACCTGTGATTAGTTAGGGTCCTGGCCTGCTGCTGACTCCCCCCTCCACCGCTTCTGCCCCCACACCCAAATTCACCAGGAATGTCTATGGCTCGGTAATGAGGTTAAAATTCCTCTCCATGGAATCCAGGAGAACATGAAAGACAGACTGTCTTTTGTGTTAACATCAAGTACGGCTTTCACCATCTTCTTTCTACTGTAAGCTCTCTGCCCACTTACTTTAGAAAAGAAGCAAACTTTCCCTGAGCTTCCCAGAGCATGCAGTCTTGTTACTGAATAATCTTTAAACAGTTTACTATGTAAGACACCCAGAGCAACACACACACATACACACACATGCACGCAGTGTATGTTAAAACCAACCAGTCTGGCATCCTTTCCTTGTGTTTAATCTATGGCTGCTTCCCATCTAGTTTTCACCTCATGAAACTCATGAGAAATCTGAAGTCATCACCTCAGCTTCAGTCTGCGTGTTCTGCGGAGTCCTGGAGGGCAGATGTGGTAGGAATTTGAAGGCTGTTTCTCCATATTTTTGGATCCTTTCAATATGCATCCTTTAGACACAGATGTCTAGAACAGTCTTTTGGAATCTGTGGGAGAGGGCAAGGGTGGGATGATTTGGGAGAATGGCATTGAAACATGTAAATTATCACATGTGAAACGAATCTCCAGTCCAGGCTCTATGCATGACACAGGGTGCTTGGGGCTGGTGCACTAAGATGACCCAGAGGGATGGGATGGGGAGGGAGGTGGGAGGGGGGTTCAGGATGGGGAACACGTGTACACCCAGGGCTGATTCATGTCAATGTATGGCAAAATCAATACAAAATTGTAATTAGCCTCCAATTAAAATAAATACATTTATATTAAAAAATAAATAAAGTATCAGGTTAGAAAGTGCCTAAAAGTGGTAGTTTTGACGAGAAGGGAGAAGAACCCACAAATTCCTTTCTCATTCAGCTCGAGGATTTTCTAATCTCTTTCAATGTAAAACCTCTTGACTGGAATGAGGCTTCTAGTTTTACCTCTTATGAAGAGTGTTTTCAGACCCCTTAGAAGACATACTAATAGTCGAGAACAAGAAGAAATTACCACAGAACAGGTGGAAAATGATCCAGGACTTGTATCAACAAAGTCGGACAACAATGATGAAATTCCATATTTTATCTAGAATCAGCCCTAGCATCCTGGGATGATTAAGGCTGTAACAGGGGATGATCCTGTTAGAGCTGTGGTGCCGGTGGTCCAGACTGACCCACAGGTGCTGGTCACCTGTCTTTGGAGAGCGAGCCCCCAGACCCAGGGAGGCTGGAGAGAGTGCGGTTTGTGTTGCATCTCCAGACAGCTAGAGGAGAATTTGTGCCCTGGGGAGATGTTTCTGCCTTGCCTTTATTGATGACTTTCTTCTCTGAACTCTCATGTTTTTTGGTTTTCTAATTAATTTTTATTTGAGTATAATTGCTTTATAATGTTGTGTTCGTTTCAACTGTATAACAAACTGAACCAGCTGTATATATACATATATCCCCCTTTTTGTCACCAGAGAGCACTGTGTAGAGCTGCCTATGCTATACAGCAGGTTCTTATTAATTATTTCTTTAATACATAGTCATGTATATATGTCAACCCCAGTCTCCCAGTTCATCCCAGCCCACCCCCTTTCCCCCGTGGTGTCTGTATGTTTGGTCTCTACGTCTGTGACTGTGCTTTAACCTTGATGCACAGTTTATATGATTCATGCAGTGTGCCTATATGCCGTCAGCTTTCTCTCTGCGTTTCGAGGACAGAGAGTATGTTTTTCGAGCCACGCTGACTCGCAGCAGTCATTGTGCATGATGGCTGCTCCCGACGCTGCAAGGTCCCCAGGAAAACAAGGGGCAGGGTGTTAGAGTCAGGGAAGCCTTTCCCCGAGGTCTGCACCAGAAGTCCCTGGCTGAGGACGGTCCAGCACTGGCAGGATGACAAGGCTGAGGGAATCCAGAGACGAGAGAGACCCTGACGTGCCTCACCAAGCCCACTCTGATCTGGTCTCCAAACTACACGAATTAATCGATGTTCTTCTCAGGTAAACCAGTTAGCCTTTTTCCTTGCAAGAAAGCATACTAATTGATATATTTATACCTCTGAAATGTTTAAAATGATGTTAAATTGATGTAAATTAAATCTGGCTTCTCTTTGAAGAAATATTATATACTTCATATTACATTTCATTTTAACATTTATCATTAGTCTGTGCTGGGTCTTAGTGTGGCATGCGGGAGCTAGTTCCCCTAGCAGGGATCGAACCTGGGCCTCCTGCATTGGGAGCATGGAGTCTTAGCCACTGGACCACCAGGGAAGTCCCAGTTCATAATACAATTCTGATACAGAACCCAGTGTCCAACTTTTTATAGAAATTATTTTTTTTAAATGCCATGTTGAGTCAAACATATATGATGTATTTCTAGAAAGTTGTTTTTACAGAGCATATAACTGATAATTAGGACAGAATAGAGCCAATCTCTTCAAATTCAAATTCTTGTGACTATGTATCACATGTAGTTCTTGTCTTCCACCTTCATAATTCCTCCGCTGTGTTCAGTGCAGGAAGTAAGCACTCTTGCAGATCTCAGAACCGACTGGGGTTTTTAGGGGACATTTCACAAGACTCTTTGAGGAGACTTTTAAGGATATTTGGGCCCACATGATAAGTTAAGACATCATGCAAACCTACTTTTTGAAAATAGTTTTATGTATTTTTGGCTGCACTGGGTCTTTGTCGCTGTACACGGGCTTTGCTCTGGTTGCGGAGAGCCAGGCCTGCTCTAGCTGTGGTATGTGGGCTTCTCACTGTGATGGGTTTTCTTGTTGAGGACTGCAGGCTCAGTAGCTAAGGCACACGGGCTTAGTTGCTCCGCTGCATATGGAATCTTTCTGGATCAGGGATCAAACCCATGTCTCTTGCGTTGGCAAGCAGATTCTTTACCACTGAACCACCAGGGAAGCCCCAAACGCACTTTTTTAATGGAGGTATTTCTAAGCCAATTATTTTTTCACTTTATTAACTGTAAAAGTCATACAGGATTATTTCTTAAAACTCAGACAGTACAGAATAAAAATGCTGCCCCTCATGCTGCTGAGGATTATACTAGTATTTATCCTCTTTGTGATTAGGCTGAAGCCATGTACGTGTCATATTTCAGAGGATCTGTGAGGTCATAATAATGCTAACACGCTGTTTGCTTTTTCACCGCGTTGATGTTTGCACCGATGGTACAAAGGCAACAGTGGGTACACCCGCTGGTCCCTTAGTGTGAAACTGCACTGAGTATCCAGCTGTGTTGGTCAGCGTTGCATTATCCATCGCCGTGCATTCCCGGGAACCCAAAAAAGCCCACTTTAATTAAGCATGTTCTTGAAGAATTAGTAAAAATTGTGACTTTTATTCAATCTCAGCTCTGAGCATGCATACTATTCTGTGACACATGAACCACTTCCGCATGTGACGTCCTACAAGCATAAGCATTTGTGTCATTATCTACATTCCAAGATAAATGAACCTCTTTTTTCGTTAAGCAGTTTTTACTTGAAAGACAGACTACCGTTATTCAGATTGAGTTTTGGCATATCTTTTCTTTCAAATGAACCAAGTGAGCCAGTTACTTCAAGGAATGTTGCCAGTGACAGTGTGCTTTCAAGCAAAAATTTGAATTTTGAAAAATGTGTCTGCTACTGTGAGAGCTTGATAGCGTCTCAATACTGGAGGCATTTCTGATGAGTCAGTGGCGTTACTAATTACTGTGATTTTTTTTTTTTTTTTTTTTTTTGGATATAGCACTGTGAAACATGTCAGCTTTTGGAAGGAATGCAAAGTCCACTGAAGGGTTTTAAAATCACATTATGTAAACTTGAAGCAAACACTACTTGCCCAGTTGTGGTTCAGAGTCGGAGAAGAAGAGCTACAACGATCTGAGATGGCTGTTAAAACACTTCTCCCTTTGCCAATGATATATCTGATAGAGGATGAATTTTCTTCATATATTTCCCCCAAACAACGTATCATAGTAGACTGATTGCCCAAGAAGATAGGAGAACCAGCTGCCTCCCATGAAGTCAGACACTAAGGAAACTTGCAAAGGCATTTTATTTTTCTTTGGCTGTGCTGGGTCTTTGTTACTGCACAGGCTTCCTTGAGTTGCCTCCAGGGGGCTACTCTCTGGTTGCGGTGTGCAGGCTTCTCATCGTGGTGGCTTCCCTTGTTGCAGAGCACAGGCTCTAGGGTGCTGGGCTTCAGTAGTTGCAGCTCATGAGCTTCATTGCCCCACCGCATGTGGAATCTTCCTGGAGCAGGGATCAAATCCGTGTTCCCTGCACGGGCACGGGGATTCCTAACCATCAGGGAACTTCTATAGTAAATATATATCTTAAATTTCACCCTTTTATTTTCTAATATGATTCATGTCAATAAATACAACTAACAAAACCTCTTCAGGATACTTAGTATTTTTAAAGAGTGTAAAGGGGTCCAGAAACACAAACTTGAAAATGTGCTTCAGAAAATATGAAGATACTAGAAACACAATGTCAGGGGTACAAAGCAGAATGCTGAAATGGAGGTGCAGTGACTCCAGCCATGTGAAAATATATGTGCACAGAAAAGGAATAGGATGAAACTATAAAATAATAATAATTAGGTGATTTAAGTTTTATTTTCATAAAATTTCCAACTTTTCTACAATAAAAATGTTTTGCTCCTATAATCAGGAAGGATAGAATTTTGGTTCCAACCACAGAGCATATATTTATCTGCCTTCTAATAGTGGCAGCCACCAAAAGAGCATCATGTTTTCATTTTATTAGTTGTGTAGAAGGATTTAATGTGCCTGACTCTAAGACAGGGAGATTTTTAAATAAAGAAACTTTCCCAAATCAAAACCATTTCTTTCTGGTAGTTCCCTGAAGAGGTGATAAACTTATTCAAATGACATTTTGGGGGCTCCTATTGAAGAATTGGACTTCCTTTGCGGCTCAGACAGTAAAGAATCTGCCTACAATGCAGGAGACCTGAGTTCAGTCCCTGGGTTAGGAAGATCCCCTGGAGAAGGAAATGACAACCCACTCCAGTATACTTGCCTGGAGAACCCCATGGACAGAGGAGCCTGGTGGGCTACAGTCCATAGGGTGGCAAAGAGTTGGATACAACTGAGGGACTAAACAATAACAACAAATTGAAGAATTGTCTATGAAGAGTCAGCCACAGAAGAAATGGATCTCTCTCTATAGAGACACAGCATTCTCTCTCCTCCCTCCTCTAACAGCTTCAGCTAACAGTTTATATGCTTGTTGACACTGACCTTGAAAGCTGTTGTGAAAGACCATAAGGCCACCTACAGGGGAGGAGCCCAGAAGAGCCCCCAGTCTCCTTATAAAAGCAAGTCTCTTTGGAGCTAGCCTAAGTTACTTGGCTGTACTCTGCAAAGGAGAATTAAAAGAAAGCAAGGGGAACTTCCCTGGTGCTGCAGAGGCTAAGACTCCATGCTCCCAATGCAGGTGGCCTGGGTTTGATCCCTAGTCAGGGAACTAGATCCCACATGCTGCAGCTAAGACCTGGCATAGCCAAATAAATAAATATGAATTTTTTTTAATAAAATGAGGACATAATTACACTTTCCTTTTTATCCCTACTCAGTACCGAGTGCCATACTGAGCACAAAGCAAAGGCTCAATTAACTTATGTTAGTGGCAGCCTCTATGCCACCCTAGGGTCATTCAGGCTGTGGACTGGATTGTCTGTGTTGACATGGCTCAGCTAAAGAGAAGCTGAGAGTTATCAGCTTGTTTAGACTCAAAGATGATTCCGCTTTCCCCAGTAACCTAAAACTCAGTCTCCTACTGGGGTGACCACTTCAGCATTCTTAATAATGCAACTTCACTCCGTCTTGGTCTGACCTGACTTCTCCAGCTAAGCTTATTCACCCAAGGCCGACCAAAGCTGGAGAGAGGCATCTGCTGGCCTGGCCATCTGACCTCTGCCATGTATCACTGTGCTACAGATGAACAAGTCAGAACAAAGGGACAGACTGCGCAGAGACAGGGCCCTGAACGTATAATTTTCACGGGAAGTTTGGCCTCTGGCTTACCCGTCAACTCCTTTTGAAGAACAGCTGCCTCTCAGGTTGAATCATCTCCTCTCTTTTGCCTGCAACGTACAGAAAGATAAACCAACCTGCCCAATGCGACTCTCTTCAGAACGAGGTTTTCTGCCAGGATTCAGGTGCTGGAAAACTCATGTCCCTTGAAAAGAAGCCCCAGCAAAATGAAGATTTATTAGTATTTATTTTTGCATTTGGAGAGGGAGGGCGATGTCATTCCATGTTTTAGACACATCTTAATTTGCGGATTTTTCTTCTAAGACTCTTCTAATTGGATGAAAGTGCGCTGGGGCTGATTTATGGATCTCCGGAGGTGCCAGGCATCACTTCACATCTGCACAGCTGCTCTGCAGCAGTTTAACTTGGCGGAGGGTGTAAGCCTTGGAATTGTGTCATCTATTTGTACATGCTTACAACAGACTCCTTGTGCAGGTTCTTCAAGACTCTTTGCGGGCACGGTCAAGCCTGGGCGTTGAAGGAGTCTCACGGAGTGATTTATCCTATTGCGAGGCTTTCAGAGTTTCCATAATGAAGGATGAGATAGTGTTCTGTGCCATGGATTCAGTTCCCCAGGGAATTAGAGATGGGCTGAGGTGGAGAGGCTGCCAGAATGCGAGGCTTCAATCCCACAGTGGTCATCCAGCCAATGCCGGAAGTGCCCCTGTGCACAACAGGCTCACTTTCACTCTGAGGTGTCACAGGGAAGCAGCCAAGAGCAGGAGCATGGGGGTGGGGGTGTGTGATGTCGTGTGAGTCACTGCAGGTATAAATAACTTGACAGGCTCGACTGACAGTAGAGGATCTGGCCTCCACAGTAGCTAACAAGGCTATCTTCCAACTCCAAGGGCCTGAGTTCTGGCCCTGATGTCCTTTGTAGTCAAGGATGATACTGTGTGTTCCTCCCTGTAGCCAAGTGTGGCTGAAAATACCCGGGTGACAGATGATAAGGGCTTTCTGTGGGGCGGGGTGTGGGATGGGGCATGGAAAGCTTGTGTGGGGTCTGTGTGGGGGGCCTCCTAGCAGTCAGCTCAGCTTGTCACAGAGCATCAGGACTCCATCTGCGGCGACCCAGCAACCCTGGCATCATCCCCTTGGCTCCAATGGCCCACAAATGTCTCCACTCTTGAGCATCTTTCCCTGGGTCCTGTGACCAGGGATTTCCCCTCCTACCTGGCCGCTTGCTGTCCCGTGTGCCCATGCTGGGCAGGCAGGCGGGGGCCAGCTTTCTTGCTACACTGTTTTCAGGGGGTGGGGGGAGAGGCCTTTGAGGTAGGCTGGGTCCTTTGGCAGCTTTCTTGATGGGTGGTTTTATTTTGCCACTTCAGCACTGATTTGTTCCCAACCTTTAAGGCTGAAAGGACTTCCCCCGCTTTCTCAACATCTCCTGTCTTAGACCAGGGAATGCAGAGGCAGTGCTTTGGGCTAAGATCTGCCTCTCCTGTCGGTAGGCTAAGTGGACCCTTACATAGTTTATAGCCTTAAAAAAACAGTACCATACCAGCCTATTTTCAAAATCCTTTTTTTTTTAAAAGTTAGAAATTCCTAAAGGCTAATCTCAGAAACCTAGTAACGGGTTCACAAGCCACCGACAGAGCTCAAGTGAGGCCCAGGCAGCGCTGGTGGCTTCAGCCAATGGCAAGCACTGAGTGGCTGCTTTTTACTTCGCCTCTTTTGCAGATCAAAATCTTCTCACATGTGGGTTTAAGATGGGATTAGGAAAGATAGGAAAAGGGCTTCTTGGTGGTGCCTTAGCCTTAAAATCTCCTACAGGAGGAACTGCAAACTATCTTGAACAGGGAAAGTCCAAGAAGCTTACTAGCTCCTTAACTTCCTCGAGAAGCATCTGAACTGAGGGTAGCTTTGGGCATAAGGAAGTTGTGATGAGGATGGGTGAGATGAGAGGGTTGGGGCTGAGACCTACCCTGCCCACTGGGCTTCCGCGGGAGGGGAAGACAACCCAGTGCCTCCACGAGCAGCCAAGGGATACCAAGTCCCTTGGTGTCCAAGAAGGGACACCTTCTCGGGAGGGAGAAGGGCCCTGGAATTAGGAGACAAAGGAACTGAAAACAGACTTTGTCTACTTCACAATCCTGTCTCTTTGGTTTGAGGTCATCCAAGAGTCCCATCCTACACAACGTTTGAAGCTGTTTCTCCAGGGCACATCTCTAAATCAGCTTTCATCTCTTCCTGGCCCTGCGAGGATGCTGGAAGTGAGGCCCAGTCCCCAAGTCTCCAGCACATGAACCAGTGGTCTCTGATCTTGTAGGTATTCTTTTTTTTTTTTTTTTTGACAGACTAGGAGGAATGGGATTGAGGGTAACAAGCATCTAATATGTTTTGGTATTCCCATTTTGTAGATGAGGAAACTGAAGTTTGGTTATGGAAGCAGGCTCATGTGAGAGCGAACAGCAAAGCTGGGATGTAAACTGAAGCCACCTACCAGGGGTGAGCAGGTTGGCGAGTCAGCCCGAATCAGGGAGCCCCTGCATGTGACGTTGGCAGCCCTGTGTCAGAACCCTGGTCTTCTCTCTAAAGTCCTGACCAGGAACTCTGGGAAAACATTTAAGTTCTCCTCATGGTGTTTGAGAAGGAAATAGTTCCTCTGAGATTCTCCTTCTCCAAGGAAGATCCTAGTAGGTTTGGGTTGATAGACCCCCAGGAAGTCACTGGTAATAGAGGCTGACACCCCTATAAAATCAATCTATGCCCAGTAGGCTGAGCCCTTGGTTTCCTTTTTCCCACTGGATTTCTGTCAGGAATCCCAACTTCACAGCTTGTGACACGATCCGGCCCTTCTAGTTACAGAGCTCTTCCTCGTGAATTACTCAGTCAAACCTCAAAGCCCGTGTATCGTTCCTTCTCTGTCAGGTGAGGGCATGGAGACAGAACGCCCATGCATTCCTGACGGCAGCAAGGCTAGGACCCCGGGGACCGGGGTAGACTCTAGAACACGAGTGCTCTTAGCACTGCCCCGCCTGCTCCTTCTCCACATCCTACGCAAGGGTTTATTGAGGACCACGCTTCTGCACAAGGCAGCCGACGGCAGCAGTGGTCGCCTGGAGGCAAGGTCCTAGGGTGTGGTGCTGGTGGGGTTGGCCCGAGAAATGAAAATCAGGGCTGACTGGGGTACAACAGGAGGGATGCCAAGCTTGGCCGACAGGCCCGGCCTGAATTGGGCAGTGCTGGCAGATGCAGTGTTATGAAACATTTTCAAAGTACCTAAGAAATCTTTCTTAAGGTGATAAAATTTCTATGTTCAAAGTGTTAGAAAATACTTGAAACAAGCCATTCCTAAGTAGGTTGAGGTAAGTATTGCTAAGACATACTATTCACACGTGTAAGAGTAAGTTCTTCATAATAGAACTGAATTCAATTGTTTAAAATGGGTTTGCTCTTGGGTTGCATGGAGACATGCACGTGATTTAATTGCCCTCACTTTTGAGCGTTTTGACTGTCAGACAGACATAGGATGGCACCTTTCCTAGGAAATGTGATTTATAATATACTCTACTCTTACTGAAAATTGTTCGTGTATTAGTTAGGATTAGATTGCCAGAAGATCCAAAACAGCACTGGTTTAAAGGAAATAGTTTATTTTCCTCTCATGAAAAGAGGTCAGGATGGTCATGGATGGTTTGGTGGCTTCCTGGTATCAAGGACTTCTGCTCCTCCTATCTTGTTACTCACTATGCATGAATTCTATTTTCAAATTCACCTCATGGCCCAGTATGGCTGCTGGAGTGCCAACAATTATATCTGCAGTCCAGGGAGCAAGAATGAAGAAACACTCTCTTCCACTTCCACTTATGTCTCCTCAGCTAGAACTCCGTGATTTGCCAGGTCTGGCTACAAAACAGACAGAAATGTATGATTTTAGCTAGCCATAATGTTCTCAGCTAAAATGATAGGATTACTTTTACAAAGAAAAAAAGTGAGAACAAATATTTAATGGCAATTAGGAGTCTATATACCACAGCTTGATTCTGGAACCTATTCCCTTCATCTTGTTCCCTAGGCTCCAACACTTGCTCCTTGCCCACGTGCATTTAGATTTCCAGCATTAAGGTCCTGTTGAGAACTGTGGAATGTCTGCAATTCCCCCTACTTGTGAGTGAGGAGCCTGCATGCCAGTGTCCTCGGTGCTGGCAGGAGACACAGGGCCCTGGGTCAGAGATAAAGGCTTAGTTACAGCAACAGTCTGAGCGCCAGTCTTTTCTTGCGGCAGCTCCCAGCCTCAGTCCCCATAGGGACAGCTGCACAGCAGCAGCTGGCATTACAAGAGAGGCTGGGAGCTCACGGAAGGCAAGGGTTGTCTGGTGGGAAGGGAGGCTGTGGCCTTCTGCAGAGGGAAACTCCACCTCTGTACTTCCAGGCCGTCCACTGTGAGGTACCCTTGTGAAGACAGTCCATCCAGAACACCAGTGTCAGCGTCTCTGCCTGCAAGATGACAGACAGAGGAGAGGCCGTGGGGAACAAAGACCAATGTGACACAGTACACATGGAGCGGGTCACCAGGAAAGAAGCACCAGACACTCCCCGGCCTCTTGTGAGTGGGCAGAGCTCTGGGGGCTTGGGGGAGGGAGGGGCGAGGCTGGACCTGGAGCCAGGAGAGGCTCCGCCTCACGTGTCGGTGTGCAGATGGGGCCAATGCTTCACAAACCTGCCCGTGTCCTGAGGAGTATGTGGAAGTTACACCTGCTCTCCGTGGACAGATGGAGTCAGGTTCTGCTCACCCCGTGTGTCCTGTTGGCCCTCTGTCCCACCCCTCAGCATCCTCTCGTCTCCCTGAAGGAATTCTTGTGCCCTGAGTGAAAGCGTATCTCCTGTATAAGGTCTGTGTTTCTCAATTCAGGGGGCCATGGGTTGCCCTGGATTCTAGGGTTCCCTGGCAGGGCAAAAGGATCCACCAGGGACAGACCACTGCTGGTCTGGGACTGGAATACCCTCTGGATTCCCTCAGGGGAACGAGAATTTCAGGAACCTCACAGCCCTCAGGATGGCAGGACTCACTGAGGTGACCTGGGCTCAGAGCTGCAAGTGCTCCTAATAGGTTGTTAGGGGCTGGGGTGTAGCGGGGGAGTACAGCCGAGCTGACCCTGCTTTGGGGAAGTTTAAAAGCGTACAAGTGAGTCCAGTCAGGGAAACAAAAGCAGGTAAGCAACTGTTTAGTGCTCCACTTGTCCTATGGAAGTAAAATGCAAGCCATGTATGGAGTTTTAAATGTTTTAGTATGTAGCTGCTGAGTCGTGACTGACTCTTTTGTGACCCCATGGACTGTAGCCCACCAAGTTCCTCTGCCCACAGGATTTCCCAGGCAAGAATACTGGAGTGGGTTGCCATTTCCTCCTCCAGGGGATGTTCCTGGGATCAAACCTGTGTCTCCTGCATTGGCAGGCAGATTCTTTACCTGCTGAGCCATTGGGGAAGCCCATAAATGTTTTTTAGTAGCCATATCAAAAATATGAAAAATAGGTTAAATTAATTTTAACATTATATTTTATTTAACCCAATATACTGAAAATGTGATCAGTTTAGTATGCAGTCAATATAAAATTATTTGGGAAAAAGTTCATATTTTATGCTAGTCTTCCTAGTGTGGCATGTATTTTATACCTACGGTGAGTCTCAATTCAGACAAGTCACATTCAGGGGTTCAATAACTATATGAAGGTTGTGGCTTCCATACCAGACAGCAAAAGCTTAGTCCAAGATTGTGGTGTGTGTGTCTGTGTGTGTGTGCGCGCACGTGTGGTGTCAGTGGTGCTTGACACAGACAATACGTGTACTGTCCTGACCTTGTCTTCTGTGGGGGGCAAGTGTTCTGTCTTCCCAGGTGTGTAGGGTGTCCTTTTCTTTTCCTCACATCTTCCTTTGCGCACCGGAAAATTAGCTATAGGGGAGACTTGGTGCTTGTTACCTTAGCCAGGCCCACATCCGGCTGGCATAAAGAACATTTATGGACAAAGTGGCCAATCTGAAGTTTAAAAAAAAAAAAAAGAGGTTGTGGGGGGACAGGTTAAAAAGAGAAGAGGAAGCAGGAGGAGGAGAAAACCTAGTACACTGCAGAATACACCATCGCTGCTGCTCTAAGTCACGTCAGTCGTGTCCCACTCTGTGCGACCCCATAGACGGCAGCCACCAGGCTCCCCCATCCCTGGGATTCTCCAGGCAAGAACACTGGAGTGGGCTGCCATTTCCTTCTCCAATGCATGAAAGTGAAAAGTGAAAGTCAAGTTGCTCAGTCGTGTCCGACTCTTTGTGACCCCATGGATGGCAGCCTACCAGGCTCCTCCGTCCATGGGATTTTCCAGGCAAGAGTACTGGAGTGGGGTGCCATCTCCTTCTCTGAGAATACACTACACTTGCGGTCAAATGGAACAAATTCTTTACTTGGTACATAGACTTGTCCTAGGCAGTGTGCTCAAAGGGAGAATTCCCAAGAAGCAGTGAGAGGTTCGGAGTCATTCATCGACTTAATCATGATCTATTT
Source organism: Bubalus kerabau (assembly GCF_029407905.1). NCBI lineage: Eukaryota > Metazoa > Chordata > Mammalia > Artiodactyla > Bovidae > Bubalus > Bubalus kerabau. The sequence goes on from NC_073627.1 coordinate 71,223,512, forward strand.
TCTTGCCTTGCCCTCCAGTGCCAGCTGGAATATGTTACATTCTATCCCAGGAAGGGAATCCAAGGAACAATTCCCAGCAAGCAGTTGTTCAGTGTGCAGAGAGTAAAAACCTCCAAGGCCTTTCATTAGGAGTTTCACAAGATTTTTCCATCATCTTCCACCTAGAGCTGTGCAGTGTAGCAGTGTTAGCTGCTCAGTTGTGTCCGACTCTTTGGGACCCCACGAACTGTAGCCTGCCAGGCTCCTCTGTCCATGGGATTCTGCAGGCAAGAATACTGGAGTGGATTGCCATTCCCTTCTCCAGAGCATCTTCCTGACCCAGGGATCAAACCCAGGTCTCCTGCATTGTAGGCAGATTCTTTACCATCTGAGCTAAAGGGAAGATCCACCTAGACAGATGTAGTCAAATGGGAAAATTAGGACTGGAATGTTATACAATTTGGGACCCAACACTGTGTTGGTGTGAGGAGAGACTCAGATTCCAATCAGAAGGCAATTTGAGTTTTGGTACAAGACATTCACTTAGGGCAGGCTTCCCTGGTGGCTCAGAAGGTAAAGAAGATGGAAAAAACAACAAGGCAGGCCTGGTAAATTGCCTGACACAGACATGGAACAGTACAAAGACTTAACTCAGCCCTGTCCCAGGCACCTGAGATAAGTGCTTGGTCTAATGATGTTTTAGCATTCAACTCTGTAATATATCACAAAATAATTGAATTAATATGCAAAACTATAAAAACGCAGTGAACTCTATATTGTGAATGGAACTGTACACTGTGAACTGGGAAAAATGAACATCAATTTGAGGGCTATGACAGACTTAAGATGTATAATTCTGAAATATGATGTTCGTTTACTTTATCTGAGATTTTAAGGAAATGCCAATATTCTATTTGACTCACAGACCTGATGTAGCCCCCTAAACCATGAATGTCCACAGTAGGAAAAATGAACTGAGCCTATAAACTAGTTTCTCTACTTTCTGAACTATTATCAGCTATGAGTTGTCCCCCTCTTCCAAATGTGGGCCTGATATTAATACTACAGAAGGGTAGTATCTATACACATATGTATCTACAATTCCAGGAAGCTGGGAATTTTCTGGATCATGTGGACTAACAAAAAATTTCTCATGGAATATGCAGTGAATTGAAACAATGCTTTAAAATTTTTTCTTAATTATAATTTATCAAGTTAATGTAGTCTGTTCTTTATTTGGATGTGAGTAAACAGTCTACTGACAAAAGGGATTTTCCTGTTGTACTAATGAATCACATGACCCAGTTTTTGGCATTGGTCTAGAATCTAGGCATTATTGTATTATGCAAAAGAATCACTAGAATTTAACCTAATTGACTACTCAAGTCTCTATAGATTAAAAGTCAGTGAATCCACCCAGGAGACAAGCCCGCACAGGTGCACAGCAGTTGACCCATGACCTGCCAGCTGTTGCCTTTTGGGTTCACGTGACCGAGAGGAAGGTGGAAAAACTCGAATTTATTGACAAAAACTGTTAGTCACCAAAGGCCAGAATTTTTTTGCCTTGGATTATTTTGGGAGAACCCTGCCAACAATTTCATAACGAGAACTTGGACATTTGCCTATAATTCTTGTAACCCCTCCCAGCTGGAGCTAAGTATTAGCATTAAAACACTCCTGTTAAAATGGTCCTCCAAGGTTCAGTGTCTCTATGCTGCCTTAATCTGCTCCCAGTTCCACTTCACCTGAATTCCCAAAGCCACACATGTTCTTCTATTCCAGTGATGCGGAGTCACATCAAGTCAGCCAAGCCAGCAAGCTTGGGAGTTGGAGAAGAACATTTTGAAATCATCTAAAAAGAACATGTTTTTTAATTACAAGAGGGTGGGAGAAGAGATTTCTCCCCAAATAATTGAACCCAAATGGAACTAAGGCTTTGTAAAAATGGAATTATTTAAAAAATCAATAGTGATCAATGATTATTTCAATGATGTAAGTCAGTGCTCCCTACATATTTTAGGCCAATAGGCCCACAAACTCCTCCCACTTATCCCTCACTGATGAAAACCTCTCCGTAGTGTGTGCTATGTGCCGAGCACGTGGCTGGGTATCACACAATGCTCTGTGTGAGGGCGATAGCTCTGATCCCAGAGCCATTCTCTGAGCTCCAGCCAGACAAGGACAGCCACCTGGTGCCCTCGCATCTCTCCCACTGACACTCTTACATAATCCAGAAGAAGGAGACTGAGACTTAAAAGGTCCTTAGAGTATTCCATGGCTCTCCCCTTTCCAACTGACAGACATCAGAGAACGACCCTGACTGTGGAGAGCCCAGGACACTAACGACACAAAGCATGACTTGAAAGTGGATGCTTCCCTCCTGAAACCCACTGATAAACACAAACTTTGCAGATAAAACAACAGTAACGGAGAACAGGAGGCAGTTGCTAGGGGTTGGTGGGAAGGAGGGAGCTGATGGCAAAGGGCAGCAGCGGGAGCTTTCTCTGGGATGGAGTGGTTGCTTCTGGGTCCTCATGGTGGTGCATCTATGACTCTGTGCATCTCTCAAAGTGTACAGAAATGTACACACACAAAATGAATTGTACTATATGCACACTAACAGTAAACTCAAAGAAAAGGGACCAACCCCTCTACACTGTTGGTAGAAATGTCAATTGGTACAGCCACTATGGAGAACAGTATGCTCTGCTGCTGCTAAGTTGCTTCAGTCGTGTCCGACTCTGTGCGACCCCATAGATGGCAGCCCACCAGGCTCCCCCATCCCTGGGATTCTCCAGGCAAGAACACTGGAGTGGGTTGCCATTTCCTTCTCCAATGCATGAGAGTGAAAAGTGAAAGTGAAGTCGCTCAGTTGTGTCCGACTCTAGTGACCCCATGGACTGCAGCCCAGCAGGCTCCTCCGTCCATGGGATTTTCCAGGCAAGAGTACTGGAGTGGGGTGCCATTGCCTTCTCTGGGAGAACAGTATGGAGGTCCTTAAAACTCTGTATGATCCAGCAATCCCACTCCTGGGCATATATCTAAACAAAACTCTTAATTCGAAAGGGCAGCACTATTCACAATAGCCAAGATATGGAAGCAACCTAAATGTCCATCAACAAATGAATGGATAAAGAAGATGTGGTACATATGTACAATAGAAAATAACTCAGACATCAAAAAGAATGAAATTTTGCCATCTGCAGCAACACAGATAGACCTATGAAGATAAACATTTAATAGATGTACTGGACAAGAATAGGAGTCTGTCTCCTGAAAAACAGCAAGAGCGAGAACTCTCTGCCCCCAGAGACAGAGTAAGCAGGGACAGCACAGGTCAAGACCCTATTCCAACCAGGCCCGTCAAATCAGGCACTGGGCCTGACCCACCTGTGTATTGCCAGCACCATGTTTTGCTCAGAGTAGGTGCTCACAATGTCTTGTTTTACCTGAAGTGTTGGGAGTAGAAGGCTTCTGGCAGGCACATACAGAGCAGCGACTTGGAGTATCCCCAGTGCAGTGATCCATGTAACTTAGAGTTAATTCTGCCACCGTATGTAAACAAAGACTGCCCAAGATATTTTCATTTCGTTTAGTTTGGCTGTCACTCAAGGCAGAGTTCAGAATTAAGGAATTGGATACTATCTTGGATATTAGTGATGGGCCATAAAAAATAAATTAGGTCCTTTAAATAGTAAGTACTGCATAAAACCACCCAGGGATTAGCCAGAGAAAAAAATGGCAAAGCAAATCTTTAAGAAAATTTTTCTGTAATCAATTGAATCTTTTTAGAATTCAGACAATATAAGATGACTCAGAATTTGGTCATAAAAAGAAAGCTGCCAAAATAATAACACAAAATAAGTGTTGAACCCTTTATTTTTATGAATTTGTTTTCTCAAAAGAAAACAGAGGTGCTGCCAATTTATCCCTCAGTAACTTTCCAACTGGGTAAAGCATTAAAATAATATATGCTATTTAAAAATTATAAGGAATTCATTAAATGGGCAAGATCTCAGATTTCATGTATTGAGGATTTTGCTTTGATGGGAAGCAAACTCCCTATTGGGATTAGATATTTTTGGATATGAGCAGCAGTTCTCTTCTCACTGGAGGGAAAATGCTGAATAAATGAGTGAATAATAAATTCTTACCTGCGAATTTCTCTGTCAGCATCAGACACCAACAAAGCAGCCTGCAGGAAGGAGAGGCGGGGGAAGGTGGGATGGGGCTCGTGGAGTCTGGCCTTCTGGGTGTAGGTAGGGAAGAGCTGCCCTCCAACCCAGGGGGAGGCTCGCTCCTGCAGCCTGACTGTCTACACATGGCCACGGACTCTGTAAGAGGCATATGTTGTTGCTTATGCTGCCTTGTAGCTGCCAAGGCTCTGTGCCTGCACACATGTCTCTAGAGAGACAGCATTTCCAGAGGTCTTACCTTCGTCGGGAGGCTAAGCATCTGGCCCAGCCCACATGGAGAAGCAAGGAAGAGTTGGGAACAGGGTTACAGTTCATATTAGTGATCTGTCCATTTCCTTTCTTTTTTCCCTTTCCCTCTCTCTCTCTAATCTGTTTATCATTGGTAAGCACCATAATATATATTTACCAGGTGGTATAAGATGTTATCAGTTCAGTTCAGTCACTCAGTTGTGTCCAACTCTTAGCAACCCCATGGACTGCAGCATGCCAGGCCTCCCTGTCCATCACCAACTCCAGGAGTTTACCCAAAGTCATATCCATTGAGTCGGTGATGTCATCCAACCATCTCATCCTCTGTTGTCCCCTTCTTCTCCTGCCCTCAATCTTTCCCAGCATCAGGGTCTTTTCCAATGAGTCAGCTCTTCACATCAGGTGGCCAAAGTATTGGAGTTTCAGCTTCCTTCCAATGACACTCAGGACTGATCTTTAGGATGGATTGGTTGGATCTCCTTGCAGTCCAAGGGACTCACAAGAGTCTTCTCCAACACCACAGTTCAAAAGCATCGATTCTTTGGCCCTTAGCTTTCTTTATAGTCTAACTCTCACATCCATACATGACTACTGGAAAAACCATAGCCTTGACTAGACGGACCTTTGTTGGCAAAGTAATGTCTCTGCTTTTTAATATGCTGTCTAGGTTGGTCATAACTTTTCTTCCAAGGAGTAAGTGTCTTTTAATTTCATGGCTGCAGTCACCATCTGCAGTGATTTTGGAGCCCCCCAAAATAAAGTCAGCCACTGTTTCCACTGTTTCATCTATTTGCCATGAAGTCATGGGACTGGATGCCATGATCTTAGTTTTCTGAATGTTGATCTTTTAGCCAACTTTTTCACTCTCCTCTTTCACTTTCATCAAGAGGCTCTTTAGTTCCTCTTCACTATCTGTCATAAGGGTGGTATCATCTGCATATCTTATTGATATTTCTCCTGGCAATCTTGATTCCAGTTTGTGCTTCATCCAGCCCAGTGTTTCTCATGATGTACTCTGCATATAAGTTAAATAAGCAGGGTGACAATATACAGGCTTGATGTATTCCTTTCCCTGTTTGGAATCAGTCTGTTGTTCCATGTCCAGTTCTAACTGTTGCTGCCTAACCTGCATACAGATTTCTCAAGAGGCAGGTCAGGTGGTCTGGAATTCCCATCTCTTTCAGAATTTTCCACAATTTATTGTGATCCACATAGTCTAAGGCTTTGGCATAGTCAATAAAGCAGAAATAGATGTTTTTCTGGAACTATCTTGCTTTTTCAATGATCCAACGGATGTTGGCAATTTGATCTCTGGTTCCTCTGCCTTTTCTAAAACCAGCTTGAAATTCACAGTTTACATATTGCTGAAGCCTGGCTTGCAGAATTTTGAGCATTACTATACTAGCATGTGAGATGAGTGCAGTTGTGCGGTAGTTTGAGCATTCTTTGGCATTGCCTTTCTTTGGGATTGGAATGAAAAATGACCTTTTCCAGTCCTCTGGCCACTGCTGAATTTTCCAAATTTGCTGGCATGTTGAATGCAGCACTTTCACAGCATCATCTTTCAGGATTTGAAATAGCTCAACTGGAATTCCATCACCTCCACTAGCTTTGTTCCTAGTCATGCTTCCTAAGGCCCACTTGACTTCACATTCCAGTATGTCTGGCTCTAGGTGAGTGATCACACCATCGTGATTATCTGGGTTGTGAAGATCTTTTTTGTATAGTTCTTCTGTGTATTCTTGCCACCTCTTCTTAATATCTTCTGCTTCTGTTAGGTCCATACCATTTCTGTCCTTTATTGAGCCCGTCTTTGCATGAAATGTTCCCTTGGTATCTCTGATTTTCTTGAAGAGATCTCTAGTCTTTCCCATTCTATTGTTTTCCTCTATTTCTTTGCACTGATTGCTGAAGAAGGCTTTCTTATCTCTCCTTGCTATTCTTTGGAACTCTGTATTCAAATGCGTATATCTTTCCTTTTCTCCTTTGCTTTTCACTTCTCTTCTTTTCACAGCTATTTGTAAGGCCTCCTCAGACAGCCATTTTGCCTTTTTGCATTTCTTTTACTTGGGGATGGTCTTGATCCCTGTCTCCCGTACAATGTCATGAACTTCCGTCCATAGTTCATCAGGCACTCTGTCTATAGTAGAAGTTAAAAGGCTTTTAACTGAGTGTCTCCACTGTATAAGCATTCCACCGTGATGGTCATAGGGAGGTGAGGTGCAAGATGAACGGGTCTGATCCGTCTCTCCCCCTTGGCATTCACAGTCTAAATGACTGATATCAACTCACAGGCGATTTGGTGTTTAAATCATGTTAATGTGTCAGGTAGACTGGTTGCTAAGCAAGTGATCGTAAAGACTGTAGAAAAAAGAAGCAAGCAAAGACAACAACAAAAAAACACAAATTACCTTTCAACCAAAGCTAACTGTTAAATAACAAAGATCCAAACTGGATCACTTACCTTTTTTTTTTTTTTTTTGAGGAGTTCCTGACATTTATTTTATCCTTGTCATCATCCTGACATCCCACAGTTCATAGAGCCATTCCAGCCTTTACCATTCCAAATTTGCCTTTGAATTTTAATTTTTTAAATTGAAGGATAACTACTTTACAGACTTTGGTGGTTTTTTGTCATACTTCAACAAGAATCAGCCATAGGCACACCCATGTTCCCTCCCTCCCATCTCCCTCCCCACCCACCCTTCAGCCTGTCACAGAGCCCTGTTTGAGTTCCCTGAGTCATACAGCAAATTCCCACAGGCTGTTTTACATATGGTGTGGTAAATTTCTATGTTACTCTCTCCATACATCTCCCCTTCCCCCTCCTCTCCTCCCTCCATGTCCATTGGTCTGTTCTCTAGGTCTGTTTCTCCTTTGCTGCCCTGAAAATAAATTCATCAGTGCCATCTTTTTAGATTCCATATATATGTCAGTATATGATATTTATATTTCTCTGACTTAACTTCACTCTGTATAATAGGCTCTAGGTTCATCCACCTCATTAGAATGGATTCAAATGTGTTCCTTTTTATGGCTAAGTAGTATTCCATTGTACAAATTTACCATAGCTCTTTATCCATTCATCTGTTAATGGACAGCTAGGTTGCTTCCATGTTCTAGCTATTGTAAACAGTGCTGTAATGAACTTTGGGGTGCATGTGTCTTTTTAAATTTTGGTTTCCTCAGGATATATGCCTAGGAGTGGGATTGCTGGGTCATATGGTGGTTTTATTTCTAGCTTTTTAAGGAATCTCCATACTGTCTTTCATAGTGGCTGTATCAGTTTACATTCCCACCAGCAATGCAAGAGCATTCCCTTTTCTCCATACCCTCTCCAGCATTTATTGTTTGTTGACTTTTTGATGATGGCCACTCTGATTAGTGTGAGGTGGTATCTCATTGTAGTTTTGATTTGTATTTCTCTAATAATGAGTGATGTTGAGCATCTTTTCATGTGCTTGTTAGCCATCTGTATGTCTTCTTTGGAGAAATGTCTCTTCAACTCCCTTTCCCATGTTTTGACTGGGTTGTTTGCTTTTCTGGTATTGAGTTGTATGAGCTGCTTGCATATTTTGGAAATTAATTCTTTATCAGTTGTTTCCTTTGCTACTATTTTCTCCCATTCTCAGGGTTGTCTTTTCACCTTGTTTGTACTTTCCTTTGCTGTGCAAAAGCCTTTAAGTTTAATTAGGTCCCACTTACTTATTTTTGTTTTTATTTCCATTACTCTAGGATGTGGGTCATAGAAGATCTTGCTTTGACTTATGTCATCAAGTGTTCTGCCTATGTTTTCCTCTAAGAGTTTTATACTTTCTGGTCTTACCTTTAGGTCTTTAATCCACTTTGAGTTTATCTTTGTGTATGGTGTTAGGTAGTGTTCTAATTTCATTCTTTTGCACATAGCTGTCCAGTTTTCCCAGCACCACTTATTGATAAAAACAATATGATCATCTCAATAGATATAGAAAAAGCCTTTGACAAAATTCAGCATCCACTGATGATAAAAACGCTTCAAAAAATGGGCATAGAAGGAACCTATCTCAACATAGTAAAGGTCATATATGACCCTTACAGCAAACATTATTCTCAGTGGTAAAAAACTAAAAGCAATCCCTCTAAGATCAGGAACAAAACAAGGGTGTCCACTCTCACCACTGTTATTCAACATAGTTTTGGAAGTCCTAGCTACAGCAATTATAGAAGAAAAAGAAATAAAAAGGATCCAGATTGGAAAAGAAGGGGTAAAACTCTCACTGTTTGTAGATAACATGATACTCTACATAGACAACCCAAAAGAAACTATCAGAAAATTACTAGAGCTAACCAGTGAATTCAGCAATACAAGTTGCAGGATACAAGGTCAATACACAGAAATCACTTGCATTCCTGTATACTAACAATGAGAAATCAGAAAGAGAAACTAAGGAATCAATACCATTCACCATTGCAACAAGAAGAATAAAATATCTAGGAATAAACCTACCTATTCTGAAGGAGATCAGCCCTGGGATTTCTTTGGAAGGACTGATGCTAAAGCTGAAACTCCAGTACTTTGGCCACCTCATGTGAAGAGTTGACTCATTGGAAAAGACTCTGATGCTGGGAGAGATTGGGGGCAGGAGGAGAAGGGGACGATAGGATGAGATGGCTGGATGGCATCACTGGCTCGATGGACGTGAGTCTGAGTGAACTCTGGGAGTTGGTGATGGACAGGGAGGCCTGGCGTGCTGCGATTCATGGGGTCGCAAAGAGTCGGACACGACTGAGCGACTGAACTGAACTGAACTGAACTGAAAGAGACAAAAGACCTGTATACAGAAACCTACAAGATACTGATGAAAGAAATCAAAGATGACATAAACAGATGAAGAGATATTCCATGTTCCTGGGTAGGAAGAATCAATATTGTGAAAATGACTGTAATACCAAATACAGTCTACAAATTTAATGCAATCCCTATCAAATTACCAATGGCATTTTTCACAGAACTAGAACAAAAAATTTCACAATGCATGTGGAAGCACAGAAGACCCTGACTAGCCAAAGCAGTCTTGAGAAAGAAGAATGGAGCTAGAGGAATCAACCTTCCTGACTTCAGACTATACTACAAAGCTACAGTCATTAAGACAGTATGGTCCTGGCACAAAAACAGAAATATAGACCAACGGAGCAAGACAGAGAACCCAGAGATAAAGCCACGCACCTATGAATACCTTATTTTTTACAAAGGAGGCAAGAATATACAATGGGGCAAAGACAGCCTCTTCAATAAGTGGTGCTGGGAAAACGATTTTGTTTTAAATGTAGTTCATAAGAACATTTGCTTACTGAGTTTTTGCATTATACAACATTAAAGAAGCCCTATAACTTTTGTCTTTATTTCTTTTTAATATAGTTCAATGAAATTATCTGGATTTTGCACCTTGATTGTTACTTTGTAGCATTATGTGAATTTTTAGAAACAACTACCCTAACTATTAACCATTTATTAAGAAGTTTTACTTACTAGCTTTTAAAGTTAGACATGTTTATAGTTCAATACCAAAATGTGACTAAAATGAACAAATCTCATGAAGTATCAGTGGACTCTAGGAAACATGGCATTAAAAAAAAAAAACCTCTGTGAGCAATAGATTTTTAAATGTATTTTCTCCCAAAGGTCAAAGGGTAAGATTAAAATCAAATTTTAAAACTGTGATGATTTTTAACCTTTGAAGGTTAAGTATTTACAAAGAAATAAAAGCTGAAGATGTTATATATATTATGAAAATTAAAAGAAACATAGCAACTTGGCCCATGTGATGAAATAATATTGACTACACACAAAGTTTATAAAGTCTAGTTGTCCTGGATACTGAGATTTGAAATGCAATACAGACTCAGTTAGAAAAAAGAAATCAGCTGATTGAACTTAGGGGAATAAATTCCAAATTCATGAGAAGGCAAAGAATTAAAATCAGCCTCTATAATGTCAAACACATAGTAGGTTCTTAATAAATATTGGGTGCATTGGGAGAAAACAATGCATTTTTCGGTTGGATGCTTAGAAAGGCTTTTAGACTCTTCTTGGTTTCTTTTTTCTTCTTTGGGCACAGCACACAGCATGTGGGAGCTAGCTCCCTGACTAGGGGTTGAGCCTGTGCCTGCTGTAGTGGAAGCATGGCGTCTAATCCAGTGGCTGCCAGGGAAGCCCCTCCTCGTGGTTTCTTGATTGTAGTTATGCGTCCTGACCTGGATTCTGGATGAGAATCACCCATCCACAGGGCAGCTCAATATGAAAACTGGAACAGTCTCTTCTTAAGCAAACCCTCCCCCAACAAGACACTATTTTATACTCAAATGAGTATTTAACATCAATTTTAAACGTTTTCGTGGCCATTTGAGAGTTTAAAAAAATCAGGCAAACCAGTTTTTGGACTGACTTGCCTGGTTACTACACTGCACTGGTCGCCCTGGTAGCTTCTGCAAGCCCCTGCTCATGAGAGGCACTAACTCCTGGAGGTGGGGGTGGGAAATGACTTTGGAAAATGGAAATCATACTGACCTCTTACTACCTCTGCTTCTTCCTTTTCTTCCCTGTTTCTTCCTTAATTTCAACAAAAGCTTTCATTTGTTATATGGAGGGTTTATCATGGAAGAATCTTTCTTTTAAGGAGGAAAAGAGAAAAATAAAATTTAATGTCTAATGCTTGGCTGTTCATTGATATTTTATCTTTATTGTATATGCTTTTCTCTACAAGTTGCAGCTCCAGTACATTAACTTTAGAAGTATTATTTTTATGTGAAGTTTTGTGATACTTCATGGCTGAACCTGACAAAACTAGATTTCCTTTTGCCGGTGTATTAGTCAGGGTCCTCCAGAGAAGCAGAACCAACAGGACACACACGTGCGTGCATGCGTGTGTGTACGCACAAGTTTATTATAAAGAACTGGTTCAGACCATCATGGAAGCTGAGGTTATTAGATCTGCAGTCAGCAAGTTGGAGACTCAGGGGAACTGATGCAGTTCCTGTCCAAATCTGAAGGCCTGAGAACCAGAAACATTGATGGTAGGATCTCAGTCTAAAAACTGGCAGGTCTGACATCCCAAAAGAGCTGATGTTTCGGTTTTAGTTCAAAAGCAAGAAAAAACTGATACAGCAGCTCAAGGGCAGTCAGAGAGGAAGAGTTCTCTCTCAATCACAGGAGTGTCAAGACTTTTTTCTTCCACTCAGGCCTTCAGCTGGTTGGTTGAGGCTCACCCACATGAGGGAGGGCCAACTGTGTTCCTCAATCTACTGACTCAAATGTGAATCTCATTCTCAACCCCACTCACAGACGCACATACCCAGAACCATGTTTGACCAAATGTCTGGCACTCCTTGGTCCAGTCAAGCTGACACATAAAATTAACCATCACAGCAGGTGAGATTCATTATAAGATTTAATGAGTATTGATAGATTTACTTTAAAAAATTATGCTTGCAACATAAGTTCAAGTATACAGTTACAGAGCATTTGAAGATTCAATGAGCCATCTTAAGGGAAAATTAGTTGGCCTTTTCAGTGTTCCCTGAAAAACTATTGTTTCACCAAAAACAATTCTACAAATATTAGCCACTATTTAACTAGTTCACCAGTCCATCCTAAAGGAGATCAGTCCTGGGTGTTCATTGGAAGGACTGATGTTGAAGCTGAAACTCCAATACTTTAGCCACCTGATGAGAAGAGCTGACTCACTTGAAAAGACCCTGATGCTGGGTCTTTTCCTGAAGATGAGATGGCTGGATGGCATCACCGACTCGATGGACATGGGTTTGGGGTGGACTCTGGGAGTTGGTGATGGACAGGGAAGCCTGGCGTGCTGCGATTCATGGGGTTGCCGAGTCGGACACGACTGAGTGACTGAACTGAACTGGACTGAACTAGTTCATTAAATCATCTATCAACCATGCACACATGTTCAGTTGAGTATGTATTTTGTGCCAGGCACTGTGCCAGATGAAGGGTATTCAGATGCCAAAGGAGAGAAACCCACTCCTGTCAGCCAGGAATTAATGTCCTGCCCAGCAGGTGAGGCAGCCAAATACATAAATTAGAAAGTAAAGTTGATTTTTAAATTTTTTCCCCAGATATAACTGACATACAACATTATGTTAGTTTTAGAATGGAGGTAGAGAAAAGATGGTGAAGTAGGACTTGAGCTCACATGCCCTCACAAAAGCACCAAAATCACAACTAGCTACTGAACAACCATAAGCAGAAAAGCCTGGAGCCTACCAAAACCAAGATTCTACATCCAAACACAAAAAAGGCCACAGTGAAATGGTAGGAGGGGCACTTGTGCAATATAATTCAACCCCAAACCTGCAGGGTGGGTGACCCACAAATGAAAATAATTGTATTGCAGAGGTTCTCCCAGAGGAGTGAGAGTTCTGAGTCCCCTCTCAGGCTCCCCAGTTCTTGGGCTGAGGAGGCCATCTCTCGGAAACTGCTGCAAACCACACATAGCAAGGACCCACAGGTAAAGAGTGTCTTGCTGCAGGGACTCTGCAGGCAAGGACTCCTGCATGGAAGCTCCAGAATAATGTGGCTGGGCTTCCTTCACCTGTGACTCTATCCGGTGCTGTCAGTGACTTTAAAATTTTTATTTTATAAATTTAAAAAATTTTATCAATTCAACTCTTATGTATTTTCTCTTAGATGGTTGCCTGTTTGTGTTCTTGTTTGTGGGGAGGTATAGCCAACATTTTTCATCTTGATGGAAATGCATCTTTTGCTTTGTCTTTTTTCCTTACAAGAAAATGATATTAATCTGAGTATTATTTAATTGCAGACATATAGTTGGTCAATAGGCACATGAAAAGAAGCTCAACATAGCTCATTATTAGAAAGAAGCAAATTAAAATCACAATGAGGTACCACCTCACACTGGTCAGAACAGCCATCACTAAAAAGTCTACAAACAATAAATGCTGGAAAGTGAAAGTGAAGTCGCTCAAGGGAGTGGGTAAAAAGGAACCCTCTGCACTGTTGGTAGGAATGAAAACTGGTACAGCCACTATGGAGAACAGTAGGGAGGTCCTCAAGAACCTAAAACTATATGATCCAGCAATCCCACTCCTGGGCATATATCCAGACAAAGCTATAATTCAAATACACACACACACACACACACACACATATAATGGAATATTCAGTTCCCAGTTCAGTTCAGCTGCTCAGTCGTGTCCAACTCTTTGCGGGCCCATGGACTGCAGCACTCCAGCTTCCCTGTCCATCACCAACTCCCGGAGCTTGCTCAAATTCATGTCCATTGAGTCAGTGATGCCATTCAACCATCTCATCCTCTGTTGTCCCCTTCTCCTCCTGCCTTCAATCTTTCCCAGCATTAGGGTGTTTTTCAATAAGTCAGTTCTTTGCATCAGGTGGCCAAAGTATTGGAGTTTCAGCTTCAGCATCAGTCCTTCCAATGAATATTCAGGACTGATTTCCTTAAAGATTGACTGGTTTGATCTTGCAGTCCAAGGGACTCTCAAGAGGCTTCTCCAACACCAGTTCAAAAGCATCAGTTCTTTGGTGCTCAGTGTTCTTTATAGTCCAGCTCTCACATCCATACATGACTATTGAAAAAACCATAGCTTTGACTAGACAGACCTTTGTCAGCAAAGTAATGTTTGCTTTTTAATATGCTGTCTATGTTTTTCATAGCTTTTCTTGAGCAATATTCAATGAATTGGTCATTGAAGACCAATATTCTTGACCAATATTCAATAGAATATTGTTCAGTGATAAAAAAGAATGAAATGTCATTTGCAGTAACATACATGGACCTAGAGATTGTCATACTAAGTAGCTCAACAGGAGAAAGACAAATACCATGTGATATCACTTATATGTGGAATCTAAAATATGACACAAATCAACGTATCTGTGAAACAGAGACAGACTCAACAAGACACAAAGAACAGACTTGTGGTTGCCAAGGAGAGAGGAGGGGGATGACCTGGGAGTTTGGAGTTAGCAGATGCAAACTATTATATACAGAATGGATAAACAAGGTCCTACTGTACAGCACAAGGAATTGTATTCAGTATCTTATAATGTATAATGGAAAAGAAGCTGAAGTTGTATACCTGGAATTAACACGATATTATAAATCAACTATAGTTAAATTTTTAAAAATTGTAACTGTGTATGTTGATGGATGTTAACTGAACTTATCCTGCAATATATTGCATTTTGCAATATATACAAATATTGAATCATTCTACTGTACCCCTGAGAACTAATGCAATGTTATATATTTCTTGCTTAGTCGCTAAGTCGTCTCTGACTCTCTGCAACCCCATGGACTATAGCCCACTAGGTTCCTCTGTCCATGGGATTTCCCAGGCAAGAATGTTGGAGTGGGTTGCCATTTCCTTCTCCAGGGGATCTTCCCAACCCAGGGACTGAACCCACATCTCCCGCATTGCAGGTGGATTCTTTGTTACTGAGCCACCAGGGAAGCCCAGTTTTCTACTGCAGGTCCCTGTTTTCTATTTGGGCATGAAGGAAGGAACCAAGCTGAATGAATATGATTAAGTTCTTGGCCTGAGATGTCCCCCACATGGTCTTGTGTTTGTTTTTCTTTAGAGGAAATGCTAAACCCTAGTGGCTCCCCCAAACACCTGGATTTTAGTATCTGAAAATTTAAGCTAATTAGCAAAACATAATTCCTACTTAATATAGCTTTCATCTGCTCATATCAATCTAATATGATTATTCCCAGTGCCAATTTCAAGTTCTAAATATAGTCTCCTGTAACAGGCAGCTTGCACAGAATCCGCATCTTCATTTCACTAGTTCAACTGCAGATAAGTGTTCCCTTGGCTATTCAGGCAAATCCTTCTAATCCTGGGAATGTGGTCCTTAAGTAACTAACCTCTTGTTGGGGGAAAAAAAAAATACCAGTCCTGGTCTTCATCACATTTCTATACTCTACTGAGCCCAGGTTTGAGCAGTTCCCAGTTTCCTTGCATCTAGAGATTTTAGTTGCCTGTAAGGCTTCTGACTTTTCTTATTTTCCTGGCATGTCTGTTGTGGAACGTCTCACAGTTTTAGCTCATCACCTCCTCCCACGCTCTCTCTTTCTCCTTCTAACCCTGGGAATTAAAGGTATGTGCTCTGCAGTTTCAGTAACCTGGCTTTTAAGTGAGACCGCAGTACAAAATAATAAATGAGATTTTAAACAATGTTTGAAGTGGGTGCGAGCCGTGCTGGACATTTCAAGATGGATATTCTTGCAGAAGCCATGGTAGAAGATGACGAAAGGCAAATGGATCACAGATGAGAGTGAAACAAAAACAAATGAAGAAAGAGAATGAACAGACACAGATTTTAGAAATCATTTTCTATTCCTAATTAGGCTTCATACACCCATGTTTGGTTACTGCTATGGTTTCATTCATGTCTTTTGACCTTGTTAAAAAAAAAAAGAAAGAAGTCACTTTGAGGGACCTCCATTTCAAATCCAGTGTGTGGCTCAATTCACTGATGGTTAGAGTCCAGCAGCCATCGTATACCTTCAGGAAAGCCCACCTTCTTGGTCACTGGGTCCTGCCTGGATCTCATTTCATTACTCAGGA
Source organism: Bubalus kerabau (assembly GCF_029407905.1). NCBI lineage: Eukaryota > Metazoa > Chordata > Mammalia > Artiodactyla > Bovidae > Bubalus > Bubalus kerabau. The sequence goes on from NC_073627.1 coordinate 71,239,549, forward strand.
CAATATGTCATTCAGGTCTACAGCAGTTTACATTGCTCTAGGTCTGAACACAGGTATGGAGCAACCATAAAATACCAAGAGTGGATGAGGAAACTACAACACTCAGCTCCGGGAACCAAATGGTGGCCAATGTACTAGCCCAGGTATGCATGAACACTGAAAGCCAGAATGGTGCCAAGAATGACAAAGACAGGAGGGAGAGAATGAATAATTACCTACTGGCTTAATGCAGACATTGATTTGTTTTCATAATTTTAAGTGAATATACCAACTCAATGAAAGTGTTGAAAAACCAAATATAATTCTTTATTAAAATAGAAAGTACAGTGAGGTATGCTTTAAAAAAAGACTAACTTTAGGGAACTGGATATTTTCATGGCTCCACTGATGATTTGCTAATTGACAAAGAGAAAACCCACCTTACAAATGGAGAGAGATGGGACTATCATCACCTTAACTCAGGGGTCAAACCGGACATCAGTAATAGCGTGGCGGCCAGGCTTAGTACCCAGCTGGCGTCATGCACGATGCGGCACATGCCCGCATATGTGGAGCATTCTTCAAATGTGTAACCTGAGCCTCATAGAGACTCTACAGGACATATTGAACATGAAGGAATGTGTTAAACCACATGAAGAAAGAATCCAAACAGCTCAGAATTAGGGCATTCTAAAAGACAACTGGCGTAGCCTCTTCTAAAAGTCAGGAGCATGGGAAAGTGGTGTGTGTGTGTGCTATTTTGGATAAAAAGAAACTGAAGACAGACCAACTGCAACATGTGCTCTTTGATTGGATTCTAAATTGGAAAAAAAATTCTATAAAGCCCAGGTTACAATTTGAATATGGACTAGGTATGGGAATTGACTTATTAAGTGGATTATGTAAGGGGATGTTCTCATTTCTGGGGGATGTATGCTGAAGTGCTTGGGGGTGACTGACTTTAAAATGGCCTAATAACAACAGAACACAGATGAAGCAAAGATGGCAAAATAATGACAATTATGGATTAAAGGTATGGGATCATGGGTGTCCATTGTACTTTTTACTATTTCTCTTCATGCTTGAATATTTTATGATAAAAAGCTTTTTTAAAAAAAACCCCATAACTTCATGAGCCAATAATTTCTGAAAATTAGATGTTTCAAAACTAATTCATTTCTCTCCATCCATCTGGACCAGATCCACCTGCCAAATTTACCAAAAAATAAAATAATGAATAAAATACTAATGGTTAATATAAATTTTAAGTAAAATCTGCAGTTTTCACATGAAGTCATCCACTGGCAACAACAAAAGGCAGTAATTTAAACTAAACAACATCAACTTCCCTTTAATTGTCTTTATGAGAAAAAAACAAAAACTTGAATGGTAACAGTGCCTGGTAAATATCAATATAACTGAAAATGTGCTGTTTTTGTTAATGAGTGCATTTTTAAATAGATGGTGTAAAAGTGAAAAGAATCTTGCTAATCTCAAATTATCTGTGTAATCAACTTTTCAGCATGAGTAAGTTGAAGCATAAAGAATAGCTGTCAGTAAAAAAAGAACCACATGTAAGGAACTGCCCATAACTTATAAAGTTATGCCAGTTTACAAATTAATAAAATAATAGCGTAGTGGTATAGTGTTAGTTGCTCAGTCATGTCTGACTCTTTGTGACCCCATGGACTGTAGCCCACTAGGCTCCTCTGTCCATGGAATTCTCCAAGCAAGAATACTGGAGTGGATTGCCATTTCCTTCTCCAGGAGATCTTCCGGACCCAGAGATCAAACCCAGGTCTCCTGCATTGGAGGCAGATTCAATCCCCACATCTATTTTAGCCAGTCAATTTTCCTCCCTGGATGTACATGTACAATATGAGATCAAATATGCAATACTTACATTCTACTGTATACATTTCAATTGTTGTCCAGATTTGGGAGTCAAAGTTGACTTCTGAAATCACTAAAATTCCCTTCCGATAATAATGAGGTGATTATCAACTGGGCAGAATGAAAATAGCACAGGCTTGGGAGTTATGAAACTTATGTGACAGCCCACTCTGCAATGCTCGTGTCCTATACAAACAGTCCTTAGTGTCTTTGGACTTTAATTTCCTTGTTTAAATAGGCCAATGGTTAGAATAAAGACCCTTAACATGGATTGCAAGGGTCTGTGGATCCCCTGAAAGTAAACTATTTCGTGCATATTAGTGTAGAAGCATTTCTCTGAGAAGAGAATGGTAGATAAGACATACAAATTGCAACAACTCTCACTGAAGGGTATTATCTGATTCCCTGTCCCCTGGTCTGGGTTGGCCTTGTGACTCGCTCTGAGCAACAGAATGAGGCAGAAGTGATGGCATGTGACTTGTAAGCCTTGGCCTCGCAGCTTCTGCCCTTGTTCTCTGGGAAGGCTGCCACATGTAAACGAGCCCTGCACCCCTAAGGCAGAGCTGTAGTGCAGCTGGCAGCCAGCAATGACCACCAGACATGTGGCTGAAGCTGTCCTGGTATATCCAGCCTCAGTCTAGCCAAAGATGACTGAAGCTGCCTGAGGGACACCAGACAAAACTAGCCAGCTGGGCCCAGGAAAACAGAATTGTGAGCAAATTAATAGTGTTATAAGCCACAGAGTTTTGGGGTGGTCAGTTATAATGTATTATTTAACTATTCCAAGAGGGTTTTCAGCTTTTATAAAATTCTCTTTATTGAACTTCTGAATTTGAATTCGATTATTTAAAAGGTTATAATTCCTTGTCTCTGCTCTATTAACTACATCATTGGTATGATTTAATGTGGCAAGTCATGTATTCAAATTGCATTTTAAAGTACGTCCTAGAATTACTGAACTGAAGAATCAGCAGGTCTTTGAGTGTATACTTCAAAGGTGTTTTCTACTTTCTTCTTAAAAAAATGTGGAACAGTCCTCAGGCTCATCTTACATTCTTATTTTTAAAGATTAAAGCAATTTCATCTGAAAATTATATTAATATTCCAGTTTGTTATTTCCAGACAAGTGTTTGAACTTATTTAGGTCAGCAAGCATTTGCTCTCAAGTGATCTTATTCTTCAACCCCTTTTAACCAAACTCTGTCCCATCCTTTCTAAAGTGTGAAACAGTTTGAGGGTGTGGTCACCCTGTGCCTTTCCTGCTGACATAACATGGCTGAAATGCCATCCAGCCCTGTGTGGCTCCTGAAGTTGCTTTTTGTCAAATGACCCTCTTCATCATCAGGAATGGTGGACTCCTTCTGGATTTAGTCTTTCTGACTCTTTTCTCACATGTTCTTGACAGATTTTTTGTATCCATGCTTGTTTCTCAGATCATATTTCACATTTATATACACTATTGAAAAACATATCTGATCTCAGCAGCCAGCTTCCTACACAAAAATAGTAAATCTTTTTGGCTGCCCCCTTCCCTTTTCTTCTCTTCTTCCCCTTGGCCCCAGCCCTTGCTTTGGATCATTCACAATTGTAGCATCAGAATTTCATTCTGAGGACTCTCCCCTGCTTCTTTTTGGACTCTCAGACCAGGGGAGACTAAAGGGTCAAAGTCAAGCTTTTATAATTTCCTGAGATATTTTAAAACTCAAACTAACTGAGTGTGTCTGGCAGTGACCACATCCCTCTGGAATTTTCTGATGGCCAGGTGGCCCTCTTCCAGGATTCCTGTCACTTCTGATTTTCCATGCAGGGCCTCTGAGTTGGCCAGAATTAGAAGCAGAGTGTTAATCCTCTCCCTTCTGAAAGATGAAATTATCATGTGGGTTAGTGATTCTCAACCTTGCTGCACACTGGAATCACTTGGGGACTGCTAAGTTGCTCCAGTCATGTCTGACTCTGTGCGACCCCATAGACGGAAGCCCACCAGGCTCCCCCATCCCTGGGATTCTCCAGGCAAGAACAATGGAGTGGGTTGCCATTTCCTTCTCCAATGCATGAAAGTGAAAAGTGAAAGTCAAGTCGCTCAGTCATGTCCAACTCTTAGTGACCCTATGGACTACAGCCTACCAGCCTCCTCCGTCCATGGGATTTTCCAGGCAAGAGTACTGGAGTGGGTTGCTGCTGCCTTCTCCGCACTTGGGGGCAGGGACATTTAAAAAACAATGTCTGGGGCCCCACTCCTAGAGATTCTGCTTTAATTAGAATGGGTAGAGCCTACCCTACCCATTAAAAAAAATTATGGGGTAATTCTAACAGCCAGATATGGCTGAGAACAATAATTAAGGTGAATTATGAATTTATCAGCTGTTCTGAGTTTAGAAAATGAGGCATCTGGCAATGCCAGGGTAGTTGAAGCCCCCATCGCGATGAATCTTAATGCTTCTTTTCTCTAACCCATTAAGCTAACACAGGCAATCCAGTTCTAGCATGTCTAAACAGGATAATGACAACCAGAACTGTGATATTACTTTCTGATTGTTGATATTAATTTCAATGCAGCTCTAACATCTTTAAACAAGACGAAGCTCAACAGCAAAAAAGTTCTTTGAAAAGTTCAGAAGACAGCTGAGGACAGTAACTTTTCTGAAATTCCAAATAAAGATGAACTACATTACTATGGATGGTTTTCCTTATTAATTAAGAGAGTAATTTGACAAAGTGTATTGAAAATGAAAAAATATAGCAATATTTTTTCTCCTTCTTTGGTCGATTTTCAGGATGCTAATTCTGTGTTAGCCAAAAGACAACTGAGATGTAAAATACATTATACTTTTGAAGAATTCTCTCTCACCATATATCACATACACTACTTTTTGGGGCTTAAAATTTTTTTTTAAACATCCCAATTATTATCCCCAAGTATTCAAATGCAATTTTTCATGAGGCTATTGTGCTTTCATGATGTAATTGCCTTGTTTCTATTATAATTAGTGGCAGAACTGATTCGAGTTTCATTCTCAGACATAGGCTAAGTGTCAGCCAGGTTGGGTGCTAAGGCGTGAACAGCAAATCAGTTCTGAATGAGCATCTTCTCAAAGGACCTACTGAGGGCACAGCACATGCTAGGACTACCTTCTCATGATTAGGCCACTCAGTAGGTGGTGAATTCCCCTGCATGCACTGCGGGCATGCAGGGGAATTCAGCTTCCTGTGAATTGGTCATAGGAGATTGATTCCAGAGTTGATCGTAGGAGAGCAATTCTCCTGAATGCTCACTCCAGGAGTAGAAGGCATAGAGAGTTCTGAAACCTTAGCTCTAATCTGTTCTAAGTTACCAGTGTAGAAACTGCTATCTGTGGACAGCAGAAGTCCAGGGGTATGCTTTGTAAAATCCAAAAGAGAAAAACAGCAGAAAAGAATGAGCAGTATTCTCATGCTGAAATCAACTGCTTTCAATCAACCAGGCCCTTTCAGAATCACATGCATTTTGTCAACAATTCAGTTTTGCAAACATTTTGCAATACGGTATCATCTGACAAACTCTCAATAATGTATTTTCCACTAGAGAAAGCACACACGTACAAAACAGTGTCAAATAGCATGAAAGGGTGTGTTCTGAAACTGTGGACACTAAGAAAACTAGTGTTGCTTTTCTTTCCAACTCTAACTCATGCCATCTTGAGCTAGGATTATAGGAGCTAAAAACAATGCATGAGAAGATGGAGCAATGAAAAAGAAACCCTGACAAACAAGAGAGTACAAACAGCAGAGCGAAGACAACTGCTACGAGGTTTCCTAAAATTGGTGCGTGTCTCAGACCCGGACTTACTTTAACCTCTCTCATTTTACTTAGAATACCTAAATACCTACAAATATTTCACCGTGTGTGCGTGCTCACTCAGTTGCGCCCAACTCTTTTTGACCTCATGAACCGTAACCTACCAGGCTCCTCTGTCCATGGAATTTTCCAGCCGAAGAGTACTGGAGCGGGTTGTGATTTCCTACTCCAAAATATTTCACCATTTACTGCCAAATAGCAACACTGAAAATGATGTATACCTTTGTTCTATGTCAGGGCAAGAATTGCAGATACATGCCTAAGTGTTTATACAAGTTTAAATAAAACTTCGTTAGATTTCTGTTCCTACCAAAATTGTGCAGTCTTTCTAAACAACTCTGTTGACTTTTCCTGGAGAAAAGAGAAGACTCCCACTGTTTCAAATTAAGTCCACTTATTAGCAGAGAAATCACTGGTTATGACCAAAGGAAGACAGATTGGGTGCTTCTTCAATTAGAAGTTAAGTATATTCATCTTACAAATAGCTTGCCATCAGTGGCTCAGATGATAAAGAATCTGCCTGCAATGCAGGAGACCTGGATTCAATCCCTGGGTTGGGAAATCCCCTGGAGGTGGAAATGGCACCCCAATCCAGTATTCTTGCCTGGAGAATTCCATGGAGAGAAGAGCCTGGTAGGCTATAGTCCATGGGGTCGAAAAGAGTCAGACATGACTGAGCAACTAACACTTTCTCTTTCAGAAAATAAGCACCTCAGATCTGAGGTGTGCATCCACGATGGCTTTTTCTACCTCTCTCCTTAGTAGGATGAGAAAAAAACATACTTAGTACCCTAATGTTTTGGTTTTGCAAGCAATACAATCAACCTCCCAATTTCATCCTAAACCAGGAGGCATTCCTACTTTGCACAGTTCAACCAGGACTGCACAAATGACTGGGATCAAAAGAAGACATTCTGCCTCTTCACTTGAACTGAGTCAATGTGAATTAATTTAAAATGTCAAACTTGATTTCAATAAAACAGACTTGAAAAACAATACTGTTTGGTTAAGAAAGAGGTTAATGAGGAAAATGTAATCCCCACTCAAATGTCATTGGAATGCAAAGCCACATTTATTTGCATGTGTGGTATCTGTAAAAGGTCCAAGGAATTTTGTTTTTAGTGTTTTGAATTGTTTATAATGTATTCTCTTTTTTTCCATCTACTAACAATTCCCAGAAATGATGAAAATCAAAAGATGGAAAAATATAAATGCATTTGGGTTCTAAGAAAATTACCAGTTGCAACATCTGCTCTAGCCACAGTTCATAAAGCAGGTGATTATGGAGACAATAAAGAAAAATGTTATTAAGTCAGTAAAAAAAGATCTCTTGAACCTTGCCAACTCTGTGATAGCGCCTAGAAGTCTGACACTCCAAAACGGTCCATGCAAAATTTTACAACAAAATTTTCACTAATAATGATGCTCGTTTGAGAGCACAGGGTTCAGATATTCCAGGCTTCAGGACATGAAATGCACTGAGCAATTTCTCTGACCTTGTTATATTTTATTAAATCATTTACCAAAGTGTCAAATAAAACAAATCTATTATTTAAAAATCAACCCTGGAAAGGTCATTAGCTTTTCAACAGACCAGTCTTTCGTCGCACTTTTAGATATTTTTCCGCACATTTCAGGGCCAGGAACTGCTTCATTAAGAGCACTGGGTTTCAAAACAACCCAGTTTCCCGAGGCGGCAGGCAGGGCAGAGCACTGTTCTGGGAGCCACAGACCTCAGTTAACGAGGAGCCAGGGATGTCTTGGCAGAGAGTCCACCCTGTTAATGTTCTGGCCACAGTTCACCTAGTAAGGAGCTGAAACTCTATTGGATAGGATTACCGTTGCTTAAAATTTTATTTAATGCCTTGATCCGTCACTTGAATGGTCTCCCTAGGCCTTCAAATATGCAAGAATGAAAATGAGACAAGAATTAACGTGTTTATAGCCTCTCCTTATATTTCTATTTCTGGTGAATCCTTTCAGATACTGAGAGTGATATAATTCTACAGCCATGAAATCCCTTTGGAAACCTCTATTTCCCCACCCCAAAGTTTTCAGGTAACAGGACTGCCTTTGGAGTAACTCCCTGCACCCTTTCCTGACCTAGCCCATGGGTGTGTCTGGAAGAACCACTGGCTCTTTTGGACCAAACCTTAGCTGGGGTGAGAGGTACAACCCATGAGGCCTCTAAAATCCCAATTACTTCACAGAACTCAATTAACTACTAGAGAATTAATATTTTTTGAGAGTGTTAGCACCATGTCCCTCCTGGGTTCCTGCAGCAGCAGCATCATTTTGGGGCCCTGACTGGGGAGCCGCCTCTATCTGCATCATGGCTGACCTGCAGTCAGAGGGACTAAAGTCAAGGGCAGTCAGTTCCACTCCCACTTCACTGGCAGGAGCCAGTTCACGGTCACACCAGAGCATGGCACAGTGGGGAGGTCTCCCCCTGCAGGGAGGGGCGCTGTGCCCAAGAGCAGTGGGACGGTAGCAGAGCAACCAAGTCCTTCTGGAAAAAATTAATAAGTGACAGATTCAGTCTTGCCTGTGCTCAGGAAGAATTGCTGAGCCAGAGAATCAGCTCCAGAATACTATCTGCAGGTTCAGGGTGTTAGGGTGGGGCTTAGGCAGCAAGGTAGACAGAGGAAGCAGCCCCACTGTGGCTGGGATCCGCATCGTCCATCTAGCAACCAGTTCACACTGAGCCAGGCCAACTTGCTCAAGTAACTAGTTGTTTAGCCTCAGGCTGGAAATAAAAAATACAGTCTCTTAAGTAGCATAGACATAGAAGGGCTGGAGGAACAGCCACCGTGAGAACCCCCACACCCTCTAGGCTGGGAAACAGGCAGTTGGCAATGGGATGGGGCCACTGCCCAAACACCCACCTTTCAGAGCCCTCCTAGGCACCCCCACAGCTGAGGAAAGACAAGTATTTTCCTCTTGTCTGCCTTTCAAATGCCATGTGAATGCATTTCATTATCAGAACCTGCCCTGCATCCTGCCTCTTGCTGCAGATGTCCTGGGAATTCTAGTCCATGTACCCTGGGTCCCCAGCACAAGGAGTTCCACAGGCATGGGCAAGGCCCTCCTCCAGGGACAGTCATCCACATTCTTAGTGGCCTGCCAAGAGGAAGATGTCTGGAACCCTCCGGAGTCCTCTCAAGATGGAGAGTCCCCAGATACACCACTCAGAGCCAGTGTTACTGAGTCACCCTCCTCCAGATCTGATCCCCCCAGTAGCCTTGAGTGTTAGGGGACTGGCTTGGGGTCGGGGGGTGGAGCAGGGTTCATGGAATTAAGGTGGTAAGGACAAGATCTCAGGAGGGCTTTCATCTTGCTCTGCCAGTCACCTTCTCCCCCAACCCCCTTCCCAAGAGTCTACAGACCACTGGTTCTCAAGGTCTGGTCCTGGGCCAGCAGCATCAGCTTCACTTGGCAACTTGTTAGAAATGCACCCCAGGCCTGGTGCATCAAAGCGGGAGTGGAGCCCAGTAATCTGTAGCCTAAAAATGCCCTCCAGCTGATTCTGCTGCATCCTGAAGTTTGAGAACCCCTGCAGTTGGAAATTAGGCATTTCTGGAGCAATAGAAAGTGGAAACAAGGCCCACTAGATTAGCAGTGGTGAACACAGCATATACCTCAGCAGAGGTCCCGGTCAGGCTCAGATAGAGCCTGGGCTAGAGTCCATTACCCCAAAGTCTAAGCCTATGTCCTCTTTCCCTCTGGCTGACCACATGAGATAGGGTTAAAATCATGACCAGCATGAATGCAAGGAAGACAGAGAAGGAAGGCCACATCCAATGTGTGTCTGGCTCAGATAACCAATCCAAGTATCTGGAGTGGAAAAAGAGAACCTTGGTTGATATGCCTGGTGTCATACAGGGCAGGCTCCTATACCAGGAAACAGGAGAGTCACTCTTAACACACAAGACCTGCCCTTTAGTACATACGGTTTAATCAGGGTACTGTCTGCTCCTCTTAGACACTGGTGCAGAGAGGAAGATCAGGGACAGAAGCATTCCTCATCCTCAGGGTCAGTTCCCGAGCTTGGGAATTGGTTTAAAACTATTCTACCTTCCCCTGCTAAGATAAGATACCCTCCCCTCCAAACCCAGACTGAATAAGCAGGCTTCTGCTATATCCCCATCTTCCCATTGCCACCTTCCCCTTGAGGCCTGGGGGTCCATCTCACTCTTCTGTGCCAATCTTTTTCCTGGGGCCTGAGGTCTGACATGATCTCTTATCATGTATTACTTTTATAACCAGGAAAAAACCCACAGTGCTGAGATTTGAAAAACTGAATCTTCATCTCCCGATCTCATTTTCTCTGAGGATCATGCTTAGTGTCAGGTCTGCAAGAGGGCACATACCCTCTAGCTCACCACAGAGCAGCAGGAGCCCCAACTTTGCACCCCAAACTCCAAGAGCATAACACGGATGGGGCCCTTGGATTTCTCTACCACTATCATGTTCACTTTTAAATGTAATCCATGACAAGAAATATATTTTGCATTGTGACTCAGTATACATGTATACACACACATGGGGAAAACTTCTTTTCTATGCCACTTTAAAACTGCCAGTCAAATTTCACATTACTCATTTCATGAGTTATGAATGGATAGCAACCTGCAGTATGAAAAACACTGTTCTGAAGTCCACAGCGTAACAAACACACCACCAGCATCGAGAACAGGCAGCATTAGTAGCACACCGTCGTCATGACCCGCGCTGCTGGGAGCTCTGTGTGTTTGCATATGTGTTACTGTCGTTTCTGTTACAGTTCTAAAATTGCTACAGGCCATAATACCAATTCTGTGTTCCTAGTTTTCCAATAAATACCAAAAAATTACTTTTAATGGATTCATCTTAAAATTTGGCGATGATTTGAAACAGCAGCACGTGTAGATGGCTAAATTCTCATTAGCAGATAAGTGGTTATTTTCTAAGTTTCAACAAACATTTCTGTTCAGTGAAGTTTGGTTTAAATCAAGTAAATCTATATAATCGCATAATGGAGTTTCTCTCTTCTCCCTGTTAAATGACAGTAGTTCACAGACTGGAAACACTTCAAGGATAAAGAATGGGGTTTGAAAGTTGAAACGTGTGCCTTCCCTAATAGAGCCAGACCCTCAGCTGTCCTGTGAGGGAAGCTCAAAGCCCTCCTTCCACAGCTGGGTTGGGTCTGCCTCTTTAGGACCTGCATTCAGGGCTTTGTCACTCAGCACAGTTATGCCTGGCTCAGGACACCAGGTCTTCGACCCTACCCGCGCGCGTGCGCGCGTCATCTGCAGCACAGACAGGCGGACACAGGATACTGCGAGATTGAAACAGGCCTGCCCCACTCCTCGCCCTCCTTCCCCAAATCAAAACCCACCGAAAACACCGTGAAAAGCCAGAAACCTCATGGCTTTAATTACTTCCATTCCCCAAGCTTCATTTGGCACACAGGACACCTCGTATCCCTCCAGGGGTGCGCAGGGGAGGGAGTGCCAGCCCAGCCTGCCTTCCTTCCAAGTCCGCGCCCTCCACTCCGGCAGGGCTTGCGGGCTGGCGCCACCTGGCTTCTCAGAGCAGAACGGGAGGCAGGAGGTCGAGGAGGTGGGCGAGGGGCTGCGGGCACCCAGGAGGCAAGGCGCCCCGGAGCGCCTCCCACTTCAAAGCCCCGGGGCAGCCGGGCAGCTGGCAAATCGCGCTGCGGAAGGAGAGGCAATTACCCTCCTGGGAAACGAAAGACCAAGAATTTCCCCTGCTACTGACGTTAGAAGAGCAGATTCCACAATTAGGGCAGGCCCGAAGCGCAGACATAATGGTGGCAACTCAAAGCATTATAAACAAGCACCGGGCGATTTACGCCTTCATGGGTTCTGCCGGATTTTACCGATTACCTATTCTACACAAACTTCCTCCATCGACCTCCGGGAACGGAAAGACGACAGGCTCTGCTACCCACCCAGCTGAGCACTGGAAAAGGGAGGGCTGTCGAACGGACCCCTTGGCATGCAAACTGGGGAAACCACATGTTCAGTAACTGATGTGAAAATAAAGCAAAAGCCCGGCTGGGAAGTGCTTTCAACATAAAGGCTTTAGTAGAAAAAGCAGTAACAGCCGTAATAAAAGCTGTAATGAATTCTAATACCTGTTCAGTGCCCTATAAATTTGCACTGTTTGAATTTGTGTGTATGGATGTGATGAATTCATAGGACTGGTAACTGGACAGCACTGCTATTAAACCTGGACTGCTTATCAAAATTATCTACCCACCTATTTCAGCAGGTCTGTTCAGGGGGGGATCAAGACCAGTGAAGGTTTTGGAAGCTGTTTTTCCAAGTAAGCATGCAGGTGCACCAAAAGACACATGGATGCATATAACATGCACACATTACGTGCATGTATGGAAATGTGGGTTTGCATTTATTATAATGACTCAGGTACCGTGCTATACACTTTATAGCAGACTTTTACATTCACTTTCCATTAATCCTCACAACATTAGGGGGCATCATTAGTCCCCATTTTACAGGTGAAAAACCTGCAGCTTGGGAAAAATGTGTTGGTGTCTATCACATATTTACTGAAAGTGAGAATGGCTTCGAATCAGAATAAAAGCAGCTATAAAACCAAATATACTTATTCTAGTTCCAGGCCATTCTCATATTCAGCAAATATGTGATGGACACCTTCTATACACCAGTAAAGCACTATGGCCATGAAGATTAAAGACTTGTTCTACTGCCCTTGGGAACGCACACTTGGCGGAAGAGAGAGAAATTACAATCCTGTAGAATATAAACTCCGTAATCAGCCTGAGGCTTAGTGAAGACTTCCTAAAAGAGAAGACACCCAGGCTGAATCCTGAAGGACCAATAGAATGACACACTTCTACCTTGTGGGGGAGGGGGGAGGTGTGCACAGCCTAGGGAGACAGCACATGGGGAGACAGGAAGGCAGAAAACCACTGGTGTCCATCGCCGTTCAGCAGAGCCAGGCTCCCACGTGTGAGAAGGGAAAGTGGCGAGAAAACAGATGTTATGTAAGGAGCATCAAATGCTCACGTTTACATTTTCTTGAAAGTTTGTGGGAAGTGAACGAAAGATTTACAGTAGGGAAATGATATGATCACATTACAGTATATAATGATGACTCTGGTTGCTTCGAGGACAAACTGAAGTGCACACTGGCGGGAGGAGAAATGATGGAATGCTGCAGGCACGGAATGCTGCAGGCATGGTCAGAACCTGTCATTACTAAGGCAGGAGATGGGGATAGGTGAAGAAGCAGATTTGAAAGATAATTGGAGGAACTGGCGATGGTTGCCAGGTTACTGGCCTAGCCCCTGACTGTTATCAGTGCCATTCACAGAGACTAGACCAGACGATGAGTTGCAAAAGGGACTACAACTATATTCCATCTTGAGAATGGTGAATTTAAAAAATCTAAGTACATCTACTTAGGATATGGAAATGCCCTCCTGTACAGGGTTGGATATTCAAGTCTAGCGCTCCTAGAAAAGGCTTGAATTATAGGAAAATCTGCCATCAACATCACCTGTGACCACGGAATGACTAAAAATAATAACAGTGATGATAATAACTGCTAACATGCATCTAGTGCTTACTATTAGATTTTCTCATTTAGTTCTTATAACAACCTCAGGGATACTCCTGAGATTAGATTAGACTGACTACTGCCCAGGGAGAGATTTTCATATCAGCAGAGAAAAAGTTCTAGAACAGGACCCTGAGGATGAGGTTTACAAGGAGGGGCTGGAGAGCTCTAGCTAGAGTTGCAATGAACACCTTACATAATCAGCCAGACTCAAACATGGAAGGTGAGTATCTTTGCTCCAGGACAACAGCCAGGAGTAGTTTTCTGGGCTGGCAGCCCATCCCCACAGATGTAAGGTCTTTGCTGAGGGACACCCCTCAGCCCTAGTGCTGTGTGGGGTTCTTTCAGCCTCCAAGTTGTCAAGGTCTCCCAGCCTGCAGGTGATAGAGGCAGAGACTGCTTCAGTGCAGAGAAACTGCTTGTTGCACTACATACCCCTGGATTCCAGCCAGGCTCATCAAGGTCAATCGAAACAGGAGAAAGCGCCCAGACTTAATTTCCAACATGGCAGACAGTCCCCCACATCATATCTCACATCTAGAAGGTGCTTCCCCAAAGCAAGCAAGAGCAGCTTTACCATCTTATCATTAATAGTGAATAACTCCTTTGTTAGCTCTTCCACCTGCCCCTACTGTTGATAATCTGGGAGTCTGTGTGTGAGGGAGAAGGATCACTTCTTAACATTGATTTACTTTATACATTTGTTAATTATTATGTTGCTTTTGTATTTGATCATGGATTTCTAAGTCTCTTACACTGAGTTCAACACTAAAACAAGTGAGACTTGTCACTGTGTCATTAGAGGAACTATAACCTTGTCCCAAAGGTCCTCGTGGGCTCAAAATTCACACAACAGAGTTGATATCTTTAAAAGAACACAGGTGACAAAGTGCTGACTTTGAGTTTTGCTTTAATTTTGTACTCCTGAAGCCAAGACTATTATATTCTGGTTCAGGTATTGCTGTTCTGAATGAGAAAATGGGGTGAGGAGTGCAGATGGTTGGCTCTTAGAGACCTGTCTTTGTAAAAATTTTCACAAAGGAATGTGGCACAGAGCAAGAAGCAATCCTGGGCTCTCCAGCTGTGCAACCTGGAGAAATCAGCTCTCTGGGCTCCTATGCTCATCTGCAAGAAGAGGGCAGAAGCAACACTAAAGCACTTTGCAAGTTTAACACTCATTGAGTACTTAATACAAGAATAAGCAGGGTGCTGTAGTTGGTTCTGCTGCTCCTCCATCTGCTATGAGTAACGGACTCACTGTATGTTGATACACACAGTAGCATCAGACAACATAAAAACAAATGATTTATGTAGTAACAGATTACCAAGATTAAAAATGAAATATGCATTGTTGTACAGCAGAAACACAACATTGTAAAGAAATTATACTCCATTAAAATTTTTTTTAATGAATGACATATATACATGCATATGTATATACACAAATATATAGCACACACATATAAGTAAATAAAGATTAAAATATGTTTATATAATAAAATTTAAAGTATGTGCAAATAGCTCCAGAGAAACTGGTCCAGACATGCAGCAGGTTGATGGCAAAGCCAGGTGGAAAGTCCAGATTTTCTAACTACTAGTCAGATAATTTGCCCACTGGTCTGGGTGTGGGCAAATTATAAGTCATCAGGTACTGGAAGATTCAGTAAGATTCATGTTTAACGCTCCATGTGTGACACGTTCCCTTCCCCACCATCATCAATAATGCATTAGAAAAAGCTGCATGTGCCGGTGACAGCATGGATCTGCTTTTAAATGGGAGCCCCAAGAATTTACCCCTGCCTTAAATACCAACTCCACATGTAAATTCGCTGAGGAATATTCCGAAAACATTTTTCAGAGGCGATCATAGGAATCCATTTAATGGGAAGTAAGCGAAGAGAGCAGAGAAGGCAATGGCACCCCACTCCAGTACTCTTGCCTGGAAAATCCCATGGGCGGAGGAGCCTGGTAGGCTGCAGTCCATGGGGTCGCTAGGAGTTGGATACAGCTGAGCGACTTCACTTTTCACTTTCATGCATTGGAGCAGGGAATGGCAACCCACTCCAGTATTCTTGCCTGGAGAATCCCAGGGAAGGGGGAGCCTGGTGGGCTTCCGTCTATGGGATCGAACAGAGTCGGACACGACTGAAGTGACTTGGCGGCAGCAACAGCGAAGAGAGAAGAAATTACCCAGCTTGTCCTTCAACTGAGGGACAGTTAGGTCAAAGAGAGCATGTTCCCCAGTTCCATCCTAGTATGTGCCCTGGGCAAGTAGCTATCTTGTTAGGTCTCAGCTCATTTTCAGGGAAATTCAGAAGCCGAAACTAGATCATTTTAATGACCCCTTACATGCTGAGATTTTATCTTGAGAAATTCCTGAAGCAAACGGCCTGAACTTTGGGCCAATTGTCCCATGCCTCTCTCCGCAAGGTAACTGAAAAATCTGTGATAGTTACTATTGTCCAGTAGTAATAATAATGTTAAAATAGCTGTTGAGGAAGAGGAGCTTTGCATGTGTTAAATAAATCTTGTTTGTTGTTGTTTAGTCCCTAAGTCGTGTGTGAGTCTTTCGTGACCCCATGGACTGCAGCCTGCCAGGCGCCTCTGCCCACGGGATTTTCCAGGAAGAATCTGGAGTGGGTGCCATTTCTTTCTCCAGGGGATCTTCACTACCCAGGGATCGAACCAGCGTCTCCTGCGTTGGAGGCGGATTCTCCACCACTGAGCCACCTGCTGCGGCTGCTAAGTCACTTTCAGTCCTGTCGGACTCTGTGCGACCCCATAGACAGCAGCCCACCAGGCGCCCCTGTCCCTGGGATTCTCAGGGCAAGAACACTGGAGTGGGTTGCCATTTCCTTCTCCAATGCATGAAAGTGAAAGTGAAGTCGCTTAATTGTGTCTGACTCTTAGCAAATCCCATGGACTGCAGCCTACCAGGCTCCTCCGTCCATGGGATTTTTCAGGCAAGAGTACTGGAGTGGGGTGCCATTACCTTCTCCGACTTAGCCACCTAGGAAGCCCCAAATCTTGTTTGCTGCTGCCGCTGCTAAGTCACTTTAGTAGTGTCTGACTCTGTGTGACCCCATAGACGGCAGCCCACCAGGCTTCCCCGTCCCTGGGATTCTTCAGGCAAGAACACTGGAGTGGGTTGCCATTTCCTTCTCCAATGCATGAAAGTGAAAAGTGAGAGTGAAGTCGCTCAAGACAGAAATAAAAAAGTAAAATGGAGCCAGGTGTGCAGGCTCCTGCCCGCCCTTCGCTTCAATACTCAAGTATTGAATTGCCCTTATCTCAGGAGCCATGCACTAAGGCAGGCCTGGGACTCAGCTGGTGTGACTTGACATTAAGGGACTGCTTACCAGCAGGAAACTCACCTGCTTTTTCCAGGTAAAAAGCTAAAAGCGACCTGGCACTTCTGCTCTGGCTCCTGGCGGAGTCATGGCCCTGCAGTTTCTACAGTCCCTTCTGGGTGAAAGTCACCTTCCCAAAGTCCTTGTGGATCTTCCGCAGCCACCTCAAGCGAAAGCCCAACTCCCGGGGAACCCAAGCCGTGGCTCCCTCCCATTTGGGGAAGAAAAAAAAAAAAAAGTAGACTAGAGTGGGGGTGTGGCAGGGATGGACAAAAAAAAAAGGGAGGAAAATCCTGCGAAACGTGTTTTGGCAGGCCCGGCCTTCCGAGCCCTTCCATATGTGTTCCATATTGCGCAGACCCGGTCTTTGATGTTTTTCCTGAAAGTAGAGACATTATTCTTTCTCCAACTGCGCCTGAACCCACAAACAGGGAAACGGCGAGGCCGGGCCACAGGCCCCCGGCAGGTTGGCCACGTAAATGGAGTCGCTGCCCCGACGCCCTCGGCCCCGGGGCTCTCCCGTTGTGGACACCAGCCAGGCTGGATCCAAGGTGTCCTACCGACGGCAGTTAGGAGCTAGGCGTCACTCATTCATCTAACTCCTAACACCCAGTTAGGAGTTACCAAATGGGCCCTCATGTGCCCACTGTCAAGTCCTCCTTCCCATTGCCTCCCTCTATCTCCCTCTACCTGTGCAGTAACCTTCTAGGAGCCCTGAATCCGCTAGGGCTCTTCCTAGCAATAGGGAGGGCCAGGCCGCCACCCACCGCGACCCAGAGGCAGAGCAGTCCTGGAAGTGACTTCAATAATCCCAGTACCTCGAGAGTGGGCGGAGCGGAGAGGGCTGGCCAACAAGAGCAGCTGCATCAGAGCTCCCACCACTTCCGGGTCTCTGCAAGTACTTCCGGGTGTGCGGACTGTGTAGGCGCCTGTTGCTGCTGCTGCTGCTGCTTAGTCCCTTCAGTCGTGTCCGACTCTGTGCGACCCCATAGACGGCAGCCCACCAGGCTCCCCCGTCCCTGGGATTCTCCAGGCAAGAACACTGGAGCGGGTTGCCATTGCCTTCTCCTGTAGGCGTCTGTGGTTAATTACAAATACTCAAGGCGAAGGTTAGAGCCAAAAGAGAGCAGTAAACTATCTTAGCCGATGGTAACATCCAGGTGGGTGACACTATAGCCTCTCCAGTTGATCATGATCAAGCCCCAGTTCTCAAGCACGTTAGCGTCTACTCAGAGAAGGGGGATCTGAAGTGGAAGACCAGGGCGCTGCTGCAGCATCCCTGCCCCACCTGTCATCGCAAGTACTCAAGCACGGCCCGAGTGCCCCATTAGTTAGGGTGAATTTCACCAGGCACACGAGGCACGGCATTTATGCACTTTGGCTTCCAGGAAGGTCTTGGTTGTCTGGGGTGAATCTGACCTGAGGGTGAACTCGGTCGGGCTGGCTCAGGTTACCTAGAGACTCGCGGGTCAGGAGAGGTGCGCTGTCAGGAGAAATCACACTGATGGCGCTGTCCGTTCAGTGGGTCAGCTGGAGTGGGCCCCCTTGTATTTGGGTGCTGTGTTGAAAGTAGGAGCTGATCTACCTGAGGCGATCTCATTTATGAGCTTGAAGTTAACTGGATAGGCACAGGCTACACACATGCCCACCTTTATTTACAGTTGCTCTCAAACAATTGCTCCTTTTCCTTCGGAGCATCCGTCTGTCAACCATGATCTATTGTTCCAGCTCCTACTGTATGCTCAGATCTTTAGCAGCTCTTTCAGGGATCCAAGGCCACAGAAGGCCAGTTTTCTGGCCGTGAACCTGGCTCAGAACTGGGTATTAGTGCGTTAGTAGAAAAAAGGGAGGGGGCACATTAAAATTACTTCTTCTGTTGCACTTTTTTCTGGAATGAATCAAAGGGTCCAGAGAAGAATATAATATTTCATGCCTGGACTTGAGCTCCGCTTCCTTTTTCTGACCCTTCCTCAACCCGGCTTTCGCTCCTCAAGAGATCTGGAATTCCCCTTACAGAGGGTGGGTGGGGGAAGAGCCAGCCCAGGTAAGTATGGGAGCCACATGGTCTCCAGAATGGAGAAAAGGAAATCATCTCCAAATGCAACTGGGCAGGTGGGGGTAGATTGAAGCCGAAAAGGAATAGGCAATCTGGATAACCCCCAAGGAAGCAGACCCTGGACCCTGGTGGTGAGGTGTGAGAAACAGTCAACATTTGGAGTTCTGGAGTCAGAAGATTTTTGGCAGTTAGATAACTTCCTGATCTGCAGTAAATCTCACGTGACCGAGAGCATGTTTCTGAAATTCTGTTGCCTGGCAACCTTCCTCTCTTTCCAAGTCTGCAAACTTAAGAGATTTTTACTGGGTCCCAGTTGAATGTGGTGCGGGCCAAATATGGGCCCAGGAAGGAGTCCAAGAGAGGCAGCTCCATCTCACTGACCTATTGCCTCTCAAGCTTTCAACTGCAAGGTGACACAGAGGCTCCCTTTTTGGAATGGATTCAGGCGCCCCCATTTGAGTGGCCAACCTATCGGTTCTGGACACTCCACAACGGTCCAAACTAAACTTTTTTTTTTCTTTTTATGTATAATTGCAAGCGTCTTCCATGGTCCCAGCACCCTCCTGGGCGTAATTAGGGCCTGACCATTATGGAAATATATGCAAGATGTTTAATTTTCCTTAGTGAAAAAATTTTAAAAAGAGCCTGACGCACAATGCAGGATTCCTTTGGAAGCAGCACGCGGTAAGAGGGGCCCAATCTTGAACCCTTCTCTGCGTGGGTGAAGGCAGGGGGAGGGGCTAAGGACCCCAAGCCTAGGCGGCTCCCTAGGACCCAAATCCCTGGGTTCTTCCACGGGCCAGTTGTTGTCGCCCCTGGGTCCCTGTGACCAGCTAGCCACTGCATCATTTCCACTCCCAAGCCCCCTAGTCATGCATGTGGGGCCTGGCTCGTTTGGCAGGTGAATAGGAGACCTTGCTCCACTGGCATCAGGAGTCCGGGTTTTTGCGTAGGTTCTGGTCCTCTTGGAACGTCTAATGTGGGGCCGTCTAATGTTGGCTTCTGAGACGTGCAGCGAGAGGGTTAGGGACAGACTGGAACACAGTCTCAAGAATGCAAGGGTCAGGTCTCGCCCACTGGGTGGGAGAATGCAAATTTCGGAACAAATCGCTTGTGAGACGGAAGGGATGGACTTGGAGACCCCAGAATCGGCGGTTAGGGGAGGCAGGGGGTCGCCTAGGAAGTCACACTTAATGGAAAGAGGGGATGGGAGTTCCATCACATCCCGCGTTTCTAGGGAAAAAAAATGACGGGATTTCCCCCAAGACAAATACACAGCGATAAGGCTCACCAGGGCTAGAAGCGGCACTTTCAAACCCTTATTGGGCATAGGTCCCAGTTTTTCAAACGTAAAAACAAACTTCACGAGGCCAAGATGCTGGCTCAAATCAAGTCCAGAAGCCAGGACTCAGCCCAGGCGTGCCTGGCCCCGAAATGCATTAAGGCGCTTGCCACTCAGCCGCTGGCAAAGAGCTCAAGCGGGATCATCGCGACGTTCCTAATATTACAAGAGTCCTGGAACTGTCTGAACCCTTGAAGGCTTTGGGGGAGGGATATCATCCTTAGGAAAGGAGAGACTTACCTTAAACCTGCCGCTGGGAGGAAGCTGGAGGTCGTTTCACGTTATGCTTTCCAGGCCGGCACCATTGCACCCTCCGCGCCTCGATGCCCACTGCCGAGCGCCTGTCGGCCGGCAGGGAGCCAAGGCAGCAGCTGGGTGCGTTGTCGCCGGCGCCATCCCCACTCAGCCAGCGCGCACAGCCCGCTGCTCTAGTGTTCTCATTTGGAGCCGTTTCTTTTTGGTTTTGGCTTAAGAAATCACCTTGGTCATGAAAAACGGTAATAATATCACTGGTCCGAGTATTCCAGAACGGTGAACAGCCCAGAATCTCCCCTGAGGCGGCGGGCGCGGTGCCCCTCCTGTACCACCGCCGGTGACTAGAGAGAGCCCTTAACGAGAGCAGCCCCGCTTGCAAGTGCCCGTCCTACGCTAAGAACCCCGGAAATATTGAGCTAGGGAAGTGCGCTCTAGAAACCGTGTGGAGAAACCGAGCCAAGTGGAGACAAACAAGCTTTAGCTTCGGTTGTTGGTAACTCAGGCAGAGTTCCGAAAGCTCTTCGAATGTTGTGCACAATTACTTCCCCTTTCCTTTCTCTTCCTACAGTTTCTGGTCCTTTTCATTTCCATCTCGAATGCCTTGATTTTTACTGTTTCCAGACTGAGTCCCTGGAAGGAGAGGAGATTTCACTTCCGGGTTAGGGCATTCTGGTCGGAGGAAGAAAAACCAAGTTCAACTCAAACTGGCGACCTAATCCCAGTCTCTGTTTAACCTCTTGGATTTGGTGTTCCTAAAGTTGAATGTGGCCAACCCGCCACAAGTAGGGGTGGAAATGATGGCAGAGGATGACAGAGGAGAAATCCACGTGTGCATTCCGGCTCCCTAACTTGGTTTGTACTTGTCTATCAGTCTTGTTCTCACCAGAGTCAGATAATACATCACTGTTTACTAAACAAAATCGCAGGGTAGGGGGGCTAGTTACTAGTTGGCAATTAGGAACTCACTATAGTCACTCCCTCTTTCTCACTCCCCCATGACTGTAAAATGAATTCACGTACCCTGTAGGGTTTTAAAAGTCCTGTTAAAGGACCACTCATTTAGCTGCCTCCAGATTTGGAATAGTGTTCCAGAGGAAATGAGGGTCCAGAGCTCTTAGATTAAGCAGAAATTCAGGAACTGCTCCAGAAATTCCTCTTCATGCCCGAAGGGAAAAGAGGGCTTAACAGGGATGAGTACGGCTTCAGGGGCTCTTTAAAACAATTTGTTCTTAATGCCCACCTGGAATCACTCCTCTGTGCCGCTGACTGCCCTAAAAAGAAGGATGTGGGCTCCTGCTCCAGAATGCTCCTTTCCCAGGCTCAGCATCTGGAGAGTAAAGAAAAATGGAATGGAGAAAGTGAATAGAGGATGGAGAGGCTCTGGGCTGGGATTGTCTCTGTAGGAAAGGAAACAGGAAAAAATCGCTTCCCTAAGCAACTCTCAAATCACAACCATCTCCTGCCACAGGCCTGCACACACCCCTTCCCTGCCTTCTGGCTCATCATAACTTCCACAATACCTCAAATCCAGAATCTAAAGCATTTTCTCTAGAGTCACCAGACTGCCTCTCTCTGGATCCAAGGGGAGCCCAGGACCCCAGGAGGCAACCACCAAACAAGTGCTGGGAGATGGACACACACAAATAACAATATTTGGGAGATGGGACTCCCAGGGTTTCACTACCAAAACTTGATGCATGCGTTTCCAAGGCCCCACACTCAGTCCTCCTCCCCCAGCTTAGGGGTGGGTGGTCCCTTCTGCTCACTGGGCCAACTCTAAACTCTAGCCCTGGCAAGTGGAGAAAAAACTTAGGCAGCCCTTGGAAGTTAGGAACCATGTGAATCCCTTCCCCAGGCCTCTTTAGTCTTGAGGGGAGAGCTCTGGGCTCATGTTGGATATTAGTGGGAGAGCAGAAACTAATCCAGTGAATTAGAGTTTCAATCTCAATGCTGGTGTGGTGGGGCACAATAAGTGACACTGAGGAATATATGTGATGGATGCTGGGCTCCTGAGTTGAGCAAGAGAGTCTGAGAACGTCCACTATCCTGGATTTTTTGGAGGAAGTGGTAGAAAAGCACTACAACTTGTATAGTGCCCAAAGCTTCAAGATCCCACTCCTGAATTTCCCATGACCTCAATCAGCCTCTAGGAATGCATGTTAGAGGCTCATGGAAGGCAGCTCAACTCCCTGTCAAGGTCACCAGGAGACTTGGCCCTTAGAAGAATGTAGTAGGTAGGTAGTAGAAGAACTACCTACTACTGAATGGTAGTAGGGGGCCTGGAGTATGTTTGGAGGCACAGATCCATGGCTCTGGCCAGGTCTCTCATCTCTGCAACTCAGCTTCCTTGCAGACACACAGGGTTTGGAAATACTCCTCTTACAGTTGGTGAAGATGAAACAATATGCAGCCTGCAAACTGCTCCACACATAAGGGGCTCGCCTTAGAACTTATGTCCTTCTCACCCCCACCAAAGCAGGTATCATCGCTTCCCTTGATGGAAGAACTGAGGTGGGATCCTGAGGAGCAGCAGAGGATCATTCTCAGCTTCCCCAGACTCTTCAGACTGAAGCTCAGGACCTCTGCTTCAGTCCTGCTTCAGTGCCACCTAACTATACCTTGCAGCACACACAGGGAACCCAGGCCTGGGACACAGGGGAGGGCCAGGACCACGTTGTTGACTGTGCCCAGTGGGGTCCAGGGCACTGTCACTGGACTCTAAGTCTCCTTCTGCCCTTCTTCTGGGAGCAAGTGCCACTCCACAGAAGCCACCCAACAGCCAAAGAGTGACTCGGTGCAGGGAGCCGGGCTTCCTCACCTACCTGACCTCTCCTCTGCTCTGAAGCTCTTGGGCCTGGTCTTGGGCTGTAGCCCCACCCCCACCCCAGGCCCCTCAGTGTCCAGATGCTACCCCTTGGGCCCCAGGCTCCTGAAGGAAAGGCAGGACTTACTGTGCAGGCCAGGTTTTACTTCTTGTCTTGCTCCTGGTATGAAGCAAGGCTTTGTTCATTGAACAATCGCCCAGCTAGCAGCACATAATTATCAAAACCTGGAACAGTCCCCACATCCATTTCCTCCCCCTACCCCAAAAACCATCCCCTCTCCCGCCCTTGTAGGCCAGGACTAGACCTCTTCCATACCTGTGTGCTCCCTCCCAGCAGCGACCACCAGGACCGCCTTCCTAGGGTCTGAAGATAGATCTCAGGAGAGGAGAGAAGGAAGCCAACAAGGCCACGGGCTGAGAAAGCCATCTCCTCACCAGGAGAAGGCCCATGAAGGCTGTGATTGAGGGAGGGCTGACTTGGTGCATGGAAGTATTTAGCAGGTTCAGTGTTATTACTGCCTAACAGGGTGTTAAAAGTAATATGAATGTGAAATACTGTGGGAAAACGTAGTTTCCAAAGCCAGTAGCGAGGCCCCTCCGTGGCGGCCTGGCCTGCAGGGCGGAGTCGGAGTCTGGCTGCCCCGTGCGTTGCGCCGGGAGGCGCCTCGGTGGCCAGGGACCGCAGAGGGGACTTGCCGGGAGAGATTAGGCACCAGAGAGGGGATGGGATGCGCGTCGAGACTTCGGGAGGTGGGGGGAGGTCAGCTGGTAGCATACCCAGGAAATCTCGATGACGCTTTCCCCTCCTAACTTGCCAAGGTTGACACCAGGCGGCTTCCCCATCTCCCTACTGAGTGCACAGAGAAAGACTTGGAGTTTTAAAATAGATAACCAGCACGCGGTAGGTTAGGTGGAAAACAAGATTTTACTGGTTTTATGGGACAACCTATCCAGCCACTGGGTAGAGATGAGGTGTGCGGGTGTTTTCTGCAGGAGGTGGGATGGAGGCGAAAAGGCGAGGTCCTAGTTGATGTAAATTTCTCCAATCGATTCCAGATCAGTGGCACACAAACCCGGCAAGCTTTCCCACTGTGCCCTGGAGACGCGGACCGGTCCTCGCGGTCTGACCATAACCCCGTACCCCCAACACACAGCTCCTGGGCCTCCCCCAAACGCTGTCAGGCGTCCGAACCACCAGGAACCAGGCCACGGATCGCGCCCGGCGCTAAGTGCCACCCAGACACCTTCTCCTCGGGTGAGAGCAGGGCCCTCCAGCAAGGCCTAGAGGAAGTCCAGGGTCCCGTTCTCCTCGCACAGCGGAGAGGTACCCGCTCCGAGCTGGGTTCCGGATTGTCGCCAGCTCTTCCGACGCAAACGCGCTCCGCGACCTCGGCTGGAGCAGCATCGCGGCCCGGAGGACGAGGTGCTAAGGCCCTGTTTGGACAGGTACCCCCTGCATCGTCAGGCGCCTTGTCAACCTGGAAACGCTCGTAGGGCTCGCTCGGGGCTTTCGGGGGCTCGTGCTGGCCGAGACAGCCTGCCTCGCTCTGTCCGCGTTTCCAGAGAGGACTGCAGCGGAGCCGTGGGGCGCCGGCGCTGGCGGTGGAAGACTGTAAAGATTGGGAGAAGGATCCTCAGCTCATTCTTCTGAAGCGCGAGGACTGAGCGTGTTCAAGAGTGGGTGGCCACGGTGGCCCCAGAAAAACTCCACGTTCGCAAGGTAAATCGGATCCCCAGGACCGGACGTCTGCAGGGGCGCGCGTGCAGGCGAAGGGGAGGTGGGCGCGCAGGGGCGGGAGCGCGCAGCTCAGCCGGGGACGCACCCGCGCGGCTGGAGGCTGGGGCAGCACGGACCCGGTCGTGTCTGCTGGACCCCGGTGCTCACGAGGCCCCAGCCTCTGGGTTCTGTCCCGGAGGCCTGCGCCTCGCGAGTCGCTCCCCGCGCGCCTGCACCCATAGCTGTGAAGAACCGAGTGCGCGACTGAGACCACGTCCGGGCGCGCGGCCCCGGCGGGCAGGCCGGGTTCGCAGCTCCTCCCCGGGCTCCGCAAGCCTCTCGGCGCCGCGGGCCAGCCTGCCCCGTGAGCTCACTTCCTCCCCAGCGAGCGGACCTGGGGCGTTCGGCCTGCTGTGGGAGACATGCGCGAGATGCGGGCAAATCAGTCGGGAGGAGAGAAGTCGAAACCTCTGCCAAGAGAGGAAATGGCCTCCTTCGTGGTCCAGCTCCGAGCGCGGGCCGTAGCGCGGGGATCCGAGGCGCCGGGGAAGAGGCAGCCTGGCGCCCCGGCCTCGGCCCGGAGGCCTGAGTTTCTCCCCGTCCTTCTTTCGCCCCCAACCCCTGACCCCCTGGTTTACTCCTTTAGTTTTCACCTGCATTCAAAAATTTGATATGCGGGCACGTTTACAAAGTCATTTCGCATTTTAAAGTCGGCAGCAGCGGAGGGAGTATTACAAATAGGCTCAGATTTAATTGGCTGGTAATTCTCCTCTCCTGCCCCTTTAATTAAACGGAGATTCTAGTGGTGCTTCGGAGCCCGCAAGTGATTATGACAAGCATATCTTATATTTACATTAAAATGCTGTCCCCAGGGTGTAATTCAAGCCAGGACTCCATTTATTTCGAACCTGACCGCTGAGGCCAGAATACAGCTCCCCAGCCCTGGAAGGATGGTTTGTGGGGGCTGTTTAGTTTCCTTGCTGATTTTTATTTTTGTCCAGTTCCGTTTCTGAGGCTTAAGGGAAGACCACCGATGGCTCCCGAGGCCCCAGAGAATCTTCAGCCTCACACCCCACCGAAACCCACGCTCAAAGAATGAAAAAACATTTGTTTTTAAAAGCGCGAATTTTTGCAAAACCAAGAGCCACCCTGGTGGTGCCTTCACCCAGAGAGGCGCCCAAGCAGAATCTTCAGCCAGGACAGTGGACCGCATCAGCCGTGCGGTGGACTGACTGCACGCAGAGTCCAGCAGCCGGGCTTCCTGACCGCGCAATCTCTCCTCCTGTGCTCTCTTCGTCGCCACCTCGCCTTTCTCTGATCCACAACCTCCCTCCGCGATTCCCCAAGAATCCTCGCTAGTTCCCTGGCCCGGTCGCTGCCTCTCTCCGGCCAGGGACGCAGCAGAACCAGGCGCGCTCACCGTGGGGCCCGGCGGCTGTCCCCCCGCGGCCTCCGCGCCGCCTGACAACTCCCAGGCTCTAAGCGAAGCGCGTGTCCGTGTTGTCACCAGATCCACCAGCGCTTTTGATGAGAGCTGCCTCACTGCTTTGCTTTTGGAAACATCATTCCTTCTTCCCAAGAGAAAAGAGTGTTTTCCTGGACTGGCTTAAACACCACACACACACACACACACACACACACACGGAGGACAAAAGTATCTGTGAAAACAGCCTCCAATAGCTGTCGTGGAGTCCAGTAAAGACTCTTAGGAAATATGAAGACCGGCCTCCAGGAACCCACCCCCAGGTTATCACTTCTCTGGCGACCTTTCTTCCGGCCTCAGTCTCCACATCTCTTTCCTTTTTTTTTCTTCAAAACTTTTCCGGCAGCCATCTCCTCCTTATTTCTCTTAAATAGGAGACCCCTAGAAATAACTAAGATGAGGAGAGGAACCCACCACCCCCAGTTTCACTCATTAGTGGCTTGTGCTGGCCAGGGACCAGAAGCATCTCAGAGCCTGAGTCTTCTCACCTGTGAAAAAGGTTAGAACTCCAAAGTCCCACTTCTGAAATTCTATACAGTTAAGACAAAACTTGTCTTCTGAATTTCCGAACGACTGAAGATACATACACATTCTAGTAATGTTCGGTGCCAAGATACAGATAAGGACATTTTAAACTTCTGCTGATGCCCTATTTGGCTGGTTCCTCCCAGACCAGCCTTCATTTCCAGGAACGAAAAGAGCCTCAGGGTGGAGAACACCAGGGGTAGGTCTGATCACAGCCACCATCCAAGACCACTTATGGTCACATGATTCATTAGGACCCTTAATCCTCATCTGACCCGCTGATTCAAGCCCTGCCAGTGAAACCTCATAAAACTGGCCAAGAGGCTAGCCAACATATGCGCACACTAATTAGAGTTATGTGAGCCTTAGGCTTCCAGTCTGATGAACAGCTCCGGGGCTGCAGGGGGCAGGGGTTTGGGGTCCTTTTCACCTACCAATGCCCTTTAGTCCTACCAGAACATCATTTGAACTCAGTGGGTGATCTGAAAGCTACCCCTGCTTCGGAAGGTGGCTTAACCACAGTAACTAAGGCTAAAAACCTGGCAGTGGGTCCCTAAGAGGGACAAGCAAGAATCTCTTCAGAGGCAGACAAGAGAATCAGCAGTGAGCTTTGTTGTCATTATTGCATCTCGTATTACTATGAGACAGGGGCCGGAAGAATAACAAAGTGAAAGAAGAGAGATTTTTGGCATTAATAGAAAGAGTGAATTCTTAATAACCCCATCCCTGAACACACACACACACACACATGCACATGCACACATGCGTGCACACACACGTATAGAGTAATAGCTATATTTCATCAAGAAGCTGAAGATCTTTCAACCCCACGGACAAGGATAAGGGAAGAAAGCATGGTGAGGAGGCTTCCACCATTGACTTGAGCCAGTTTAGCAGCTGCAGTTCTGGCCAGGTACCAGAAAGTCACAGAACACCCCAGATAGCAGAACTGGCCACATCCCTGGCAGGGGGCCCTGTGTATGGCACTTTTCCTACAAGGCATGTCTTCTTCTCCATCTGCATCTGACTCCTAGATAGAAAATGGTCGGGGACAGGAAGACCCCTGAGCCTCTTTGAGAGCTGCCCTAATGTAACTGATGTAGCTGGAGGTGCCATCTGCTTTGTATAGGGAGCTGTCAACTCTGGCTTTGTTTTTGTCTCTTTAGATTTCAGAGGACAAAATACCTGAGGTCTATCAAATCTACATATACTAACTTGTTACACTACAGAATTTATCTCAGTTGTTTTAAAATACATGTGCATTTCCCAATCTCACCCCTGCACCCCACTCCGTTTGTAACCCATACAAAATATCTACAGACTAAAACATTACAGAACCTTTCTGAAAGTAGGAGGAAGTGTATTTGTGACTTACTTGATGCCTAACAATTTAGTCCTTTGAAATTTAACTGGGGGGAAGGGACACACCAAAAAATGAGAAACCACTCTTTTTTCAGTTCTAAATTTGATTACCTCACTCTTTATGTTTGCTTTTCTTCCTTTCTTTCTTCCCTTTTACCTTACTGTTTGGATTCAGCAACACAGTTTGGAGCCTTAGGGATCATTTGTTCTGCATGTACCCTGTCTTCTCTTTCATTGATACTTTAAAATTACAGTCAGGAGGCATCTCACACCGTGACCAGATTGTATTTGACATGAGCCTCTTTAAGTTCTTCAAAGCTTCCAGAGATCTGCCCCCATCCCCCAAGCCCTCCTGATCAGCAGAACAGATACAAATGGAGTAAACTGCAGCCTTCTGGATTCATAGCAATTCCATTCCTATTTGCTTTTCTATGCAGTAGGGAGTTCTGGAGGACTGTTAAAGAAATTAATAACAATGAGAAAGAAACTGGACTGATAAGAGAAAGGCTATTCACATACACGTTTTGTATATTTTTGGACGGTGAGAGTGTACTGCCTATTCATGAGAAATTAATCTCAGAATATATATGATAGATGCTAGATGCTGAGTACTATTAGACATAATATCGTATCTTGAGTAGGAGGATCTAGAGTCCATTTATGGAGAATATTGGATTGAAAAACATGTAATAAACTTTCTGTTTTGTTCCATGGGTTGTAAGTTGGAAATCTGACCAGAAAATAGTATTTTAATGCAGAAGTATAGGGGCCTTCTGCTTCCCTGATGGGTCAGACGGTAAAGAATTGGCCTGCAGTGCAGGAGATACAGGTTCGATTCCTGAGTGGGGAAGATCCCCTAGAAGAGGAAATGGCAACCCACTCTAGTATTCTTGCCTGGAGAATCCCATGGACAGAGGAGCCTGGAGGGCTACAGTCCCTAGGGTTGCAAAGAGTCAGACACAACTGAAGCGACTGAGCATACACACACACACACACACACACACACATATAGAAGTATAGAACTTTAGGTCAGGCAGAAGGTAATTCCTCTCCTGTTCTCAGAAATGAATATTGGCCAATTGAAAGCCATTGGCTCATCCAGTTAAGCCAGATCACTAGAAACATTGACTTGCAGGACTGACCAAACCCTCAGTGCCAAGGGGAAAGGCTGAGCTAGAACACATTTGAAGGACTGACACTTCCTAATAACGTTTGAAAATGGACAATTTCTTGCATAAGGAAGAGGATACCCTTTCTCAGAAATGGTTGCCTATCAGCACATTCCCACTCTTACCCCCTTCTCAGGGTGGGCTGAACACGTCACAGTGGCAATCTGCCATTGCCCTAGGCTTTAACCAACTGCAAGATTCTTGTTAGGCTAATTCTACTCAGGAAGCCTACACCAAACAAGAGAGTAAAAATTTTTAGAGGAATGATATTAACGCAGAATATCTAATGATATTAACTCAGAAACTAATGGATCAACGAAGCAGTGAGTGGAGTAACCAACCCACACTCCATCCCCAGATCATTAAATAGTCCCTGGATGCCAAAAAACTTTTAGTGAGAACTGCCATGTGCTTTAAAAAGTATGGATTAACAACAAGGACCTACTGTATAGCACAGGGAACTATATTCAATATCCTGTGATAAACCATAATGGGAAAGAAATTAACAAACATTGTAAATCAACTATACTTCAATAAAAAGTTTTTAAATGTGCAAATAAACAACTCCACCCCAACTGGCAACCCATCTCATCAGCTCACACTGGAGCTTACACCGCCTGCAGCTTTTCTGGGGGCGCAGTCCCTGATGGTAAACAACTTAAACCATTGCTGTGGCAAAGGTGAATTGCAAAATGAAAGGAACTTTTAAAAACTTTTATGTAAAGGTACGGTATATAGAAAAACCACATGGGAGATTATCTCTGCTCTACTCACTCATGTTAATAAACAAGACCTCCCCTAAACACAGAATCAGACCCTCTTTTCCCATGAAAACAGGTGGTCATCTGTGTAATTTCTAAGGAGGTACTACTTGGTTATGTCAGAAAATGGGAGAGATTTCAGCAGGGGGGCCAGGAGAAAGAACAGGGCAATGTTTGTGAGACCCACAAAAGGTGGCATTTGGGGAAACCAGTGAAGCAGGAAGGAAGGGAAGGGAGTTGAAAGAGCCCTTGGTTTCTCCAGCTGTTATCGGCAGTTTGAACACGTGGAGTCAGGATTTTCCAAAGACAAGGAATAGAAAGTACAATTCTTTCCCCCACTTCCCTCCACTCCCACCTCCCTCTACTCCCTCCTCCCTCCACCCCCTCCTCCAGGCAGGTCTTCCTCCAAATGAATGTCTTCAGGCTGGAGAGTTTTCCTCCTGCTGGGAATGTGCAGAGGTCACTTTTAGAGCCAAATATCATCATTTAGTAAAACTCACAGTGTGGTTATGGAAGCAACAGAAGGAATCAAGGTGTTTGTGCTAAAAAAAAGACTGCAAGAGCAGGTCTGGCTGAGAGTGGGAATATCCAAACGGGTTCTTCATATTTCACGTTTTATAGACAGTCTTTTCCCTAAAGGATATACTTTCATTAGGTCATAAATGCACCAACAGATGAGAGAGGCAAGGAGGGTATGTGTGTGTGTCTGCGCACGCGCACGCCCTCTCGCCTTGGGGGTGCGGATAAGCGGGTCTTAGTAGGAGGTGGGATCCTGGCCGAGGGTGCCCGCTGCCCACTCCCGCAGGCAGAGTGGAGGAGCCCTAGGAGTGCCTTCCTCTCTTCTGCCTTAGCTCTTAGGTTTCCGGTGGGTCCACCGAAGCTCCTAACTGCCCAAGGTCCAAGCATTGACTTGCTACAGGCCACAAAGTGGGTAGAGGGCTGACATGCTTTTTCAAGAGATTTTGTTAAACATTTTAACTCAGCAAAGTTTCCTTGTTGGGGCCTCTGTGCCAGAGCCTAGGAAGAAGGAAAATGGATTTTCTGGCGACTTTCACTTCCCGGTAGACCTGGATTGAAAAGATTTACCTCCTCCAGCACCCAAGAACTGCGACTAGGTGCCCTGCTCCAGACAGGACTGGGGTCTGCAGACGTGCATACCTCGTCACCATCCACCACCCTGGCTTTTTTCAGCCCATTTCTCCAAGAGCAACTGACATCAACTCGCCGCCTATATCGAGTCCCGGAGGACGTTTCAACCCGCAGCACTGATTTCACACTTAAGCAGTCGGTAGCAATTTTGAAATTATTGTATAATACCACCTGGATGATATATTGTCTGTCTAGGCCAGATTAGCAAGCCACGCGCGCATACATTATGTTTAAATCACACCCCGAAACGCGAAGAAAATGTTTCAGTAGGGATCTACATGCCGCAGAGGGAAACTGGAGCAATAATTATTTCCCTCTTTTCTGATTTCCTGTTTCTAAAGAAAGCACTGGTATCAAGGACGAGTTAGGTAATGTGAACTAAAAGGCTAGCAGGTCGCTGTCATTTAAGGCCAATCACAGTTCGTAGTTCAAGGAAAACTGCCTTTAATTGACACCGTGTATATATTCTTCTGCTACTCTCGGACTCCCCACGCAGGGACGCCCCCAAGAGTATTTATTTCTAGGGCTGGAAACAAAACAACTAACCCGGTCTGCCGCGTAAGAGAGCGTTCCAAGATGGACTGCCGGAGAAAGGCTTTTTGACCCCAGTGGAAATTAGTCATATTGACAGACGCCCGGGGAAGGTAAATTACCCCGCGCGCTGACGTTACGCAGAAGCGCGCCCGGTTGCGACTCCGCCTCGGCGCCCGCGGGGCCAGAGGCTCTGTTAGTCTCTCCAGATTCCGATAAATCCCCACTCTGCTTCTCTGGGGCTGGGATTTCAACGTGAAGGAGACGGGGAGAGCGGTAAAAAGGTGCTAGAGAGGAAAAGGGCAAGAGTAAACCAAAAAAGTGGAGGGGAAGAGAAACGCTGTGCGCCCAGGGCAACCTGGACCGAGACCCAGAGCAAAGGAGCAGAGTCCGCGGGAGGGGGGGGGGGGGAGGAGGGGGCGGGGAGGGATAGGGCCGCGCGGCTCCCCGCTCCCAGGTCCGCCACTTGGGAGGTCCCGGCCCCAGCACAGGCCTGGCCAAAAGTCCCCCCGGGAGGCTCGCGGCTCGGGCGGGGTCGCAATTACACCTCGGCTCCAGGCGAGGACTTAAAAACCGAACGGCGGGGGCTGCTGTCTGGAAGCAAGGCCCCTGCGGTCATCAGAGGGGGGCCAGGCCCGTGCACAGGAACCTTTTACAAGGCATGTGGGTACAAGAAAAAAAAAAAAAATCAAAATAAACCACTTTCATCGAGCGTGGGCCGTGAAAATAAAAGCTGCCTTCTAAAGAGGGCAAGCGGGAGTTTTGAAATTCAATGTGTGTTTTGCTATTATAGAAAGAGTTTTGTGATTTTACCTGATGACCAGGGGAAAGAACTGTCAGATTGTTTTTCCCCAAGAGAGGGCTGTAATAGGGGGTTCACAGATTTCTCTCATCTTTTGTCCCCGGACTGCAGTCAACTGCATACATCCATACAGATCATTATACAAAGTGTAGAGGGAATACTGAGAGACCGGGTTATTACTGACTTAAAATAGGACGTAGTGGTCCTACCTCTATTCTGAGTTTGCAGAGGGGGCAGAACGAAGACAGTCTAAAGCATGACCTCTGATTTCAAAAGTTGCACCAGAAGATTCGGCTACCAAAGGCCCAGGTCATCAGGGCGCAAAGACACGGGGAAATGCCCCCAGTGGCTGCCGGGTGGGCGCCCAGCTAAGCCCCGGCCAACCCTCGAGGTGCAGAAGGCGGTGCCTCCAGGGCAAGCCGGGGCCGAGGGAGGCCGCCAGCTCTCTTCCGACCCCCAGTACCTTGGGCCTGGCGTCTGCGGTATTTTTAGCTCCTCTCCGGGTTCCATAGAGACTCTTTTGTAAGCGGTTCTGAGACTTTCCAAGCTGCCCCTTACTCGGAGGGGTGTGGGAGTAGGCGGAGGGGGCTGCACGGGTATTCTGAAGGAGAAACCAATGCCTTCTTTAAAGCAAAACTCGCTCTCTCCAGGTTTCTGTCCTTCCTTTTCTCTCTTTCGCCTCCGCCCCAGGCCCGTGGGAGCACGCCAAGTGCCTGAGTTAAGAGGTCTGGATGGTTGGGGTCGAGAAATCGGAGCAGAATCAGGGTGCTCCGCGCGCTCCGCCTTTCACCCTCTCCCGTTCCCCCCACCCCCCCTCTGCCTGGGCACCCTTGGGAGGGGACAGCACCTCGGAAGCAATCTCCATCGCTTCCGAAGAGATAGCGAAGGGGCTGTTTAATTGTTAGATAAAAGTTTAAAATAAGTCGAGTAGTTTCTGCAAAGGAGTTTCCAACTTCATGCGCGTCCAGGAATACGAAACTTGGGACCCAGACAGGCAGCTCTCAAGCGGGCGGATGTTGATGGCTTGGAGAGCTGGGTCTCCCTGCGCCGCGTCTTACCTGGGAGATGCCCTGGCCCACCTTCTGCCGCCCCGGTCCCCGCTACCTGCCCCGGTTCAAGCCGAGCCCGAGGCTCTCGAGCCGTCCGCACGCCCTTCCCGGTCCCGAAGGGCAGCCCCCGCCTCCTTCCCAGGCTCTGTACGGCCCCTGAAATTGTCCCGGCGGGCGGGACGGCGCTCCACCCGGGAAAAACGCGGGAGGGAAGCTGGGGGCCAGGCCAAGCGGCTCTGCTTCCTCCTAAGGTTCAGTCTCCCGCCCTCCCCATGCAGTCCACCCCGGCTGCCTGGGGTGTTCCGAGGGGCCCTCACGTCCCCGACGCCGCGCCCCTACCCACCGGATTGCCTTCGGGGCCCTTGGGTGCTGAGTCGACGGCGCGGCGCTGGGCCCGGCGAACACGAACGACCAGGGCCGCCAGTCTGCGCCGTTAGCAGCCTGGTAACCTTGCCGGTCTAAGATGCTCAGAGGAGGAGGACGTGCAGAGAAAAAAGAAAAGGAAGGGGTCGGGGCGGGGGGAGCCTAACACACACACACACACACACACACACACACACACACACACACACGCAAGCAAGCAAAACCAACTTTGGTGTTGGACTTTTTCAGTTTCACACGAAGCGACCTGGAGTATCTGGAGAAGGTTTTTGAAGACGTTTAGGAGGGAGGGTGAGTTTTCGGCTGAGAAACTCAATCTGCCATACAGTAGCGGCCCCATCTGGGATCTGTCACTGCTGACAGCACCACAGGGCACCGCCGTGATCTTCTGCACAGCCTGCACTCCCCGGAATACCCTCCTTAATCAAAGGATGTCTGCGCGCGCCCGGGCTCAGCTGACCGCGCCGGGAGCAGAGCGGCTGGTGAATTCCACCACCACCCCCCCCACCCCCGCCCGCCCCCTCCCTCCCCACGGACAGAGCCCTGGCCCCTCGTGTCTCCCTAGCACATTCATTAAAAGCGGAAAAGAGACAGAGGCTGATGTCATTGCTCTCAGAAGATCATAAACGTAAAAGAGTCATCCTGTGAGAATCCCTGAAAATGACTTTAATGAATAATTTCAGAGACAGTTATGGCTCTGGGTGATTACTGAGCGAGAATATGAAAACCAGATTTGCAAAGTGAAGGCGATGGTCAGGCGGCTCCGCGGCCACTTTCTCCCAGTAAAACCGCATCAGTTTTCTTTCATGACCAAGTTCTACTCACAGAGTCAGTCTGAGTTTTCTTCTTCAAAAATAAAAGCAATACACAGTTTTTGTTTCCTGTGTGGCTGCCTTACCCTAAAGACAAAATGTCAGCCCAAGGCAACAACAACTCACTTTAAACAGAAGGGAATCCTGTACTGGCATAGTGGCTTACTTCTTTCCAGAAGGGAAGAAGTATTTAGTGCCATCTTAATTTAGAATGATACCTTTTTTGGCCTCTTCTCTAGGCATGAAGGTTGAAGACTCTCTGCCAGAGTAAGTGCACTGTTTACTCTAAGTTCTTTCAGCAGGGAGAGCAGCAAACAAGCAAATAGCAAATGACCCCACGTCCTACTGAAAACTGCACGTCTCCCTGACTCCTGAGTTCTTGCTCACCAACGAATTGAAAGATGGTTTGGTGCTAAAATGAGGACTGACATTCAGAAACCCTCCATCTGGTCACAGGGAAATACCAGGTTGAGTCTGGTTGTTCAGGATTAGTTGTGCATTAAATATACTATTTGAAAAAATTGGGTTTTAAGTTGGGGTGGGGGCTGGTGAGTACCCTGTGATGCTTTCTGTAAATGGTTTAGCTGCCTGCAATCCTGTCTCCTTTGCTTAGAAATGCAAACAGGGATTCATTCTCTGGGCCTGTGGGCCACATTGATTCATCCCATTTAATTCAAGTAAAAGTTGATGCATGCTAAGTGCAAGACAGTATCACAGGAAGAAGTGATGTGTTTTTGGTTTTGTTTGTTTGTGAGTGGTCTGAATGACTCAGAAAACGGCCTGTCTCCACTATTAAGGCAGAACCTGGAGAAGCCACTAACCAGCGCTGTGGGGAATTACTTGGTGTGGCCTTAAGCACAGATAGGTACACTCTCCTCCACTTATTAAGGATCCAATCTCTAAAAGCTTCATTCTCTATCCCCACACCACCCCCATATTTCCTTTCCTCTGTGCTAGGGATATGGGTGGGTGGGAGGGGGCGCCAACCTCTCAGTGTGATGCTTTCACCAACCTAGGAGGAAATGGTTCTCTTCTCTTCTAGATTACAAGACCACTTTGGAGTTTGCTGTACTGAGTTGCCTGGAAGAATTGAAGAGAGGTGAACGTTTGGGAAATTTTCTCAACTGCATCTCCTGTTTATTTTAGATACCCTTAGTCCCCCAATAGATCTTCTCATCACTACCCTCAAATCACGGGATACGACTTCTTTTCCCTCTGGCTGAATTATCTGTAGCCTTTGAGTAAATGCTCAGCGTGGCCTTTGCAGCCTGTGCTGAAATAAATCACATCTTCTGGCTTTTTGAATCTTTGCTTTGCTTAGTTAAATCAAGGTGTGGGGCTGATCCGTGATATGGCCAATTCTGTCCCAGGAAAGACTTTAAATAATGCAGTCCTGGCCCTCCTCCATGAGAAAGCCATCCCCACACCAATTGTCGTGTTTCACGTGGGCCCTCCAGAGTGCCATGGGTGAGGGGCTGGTTGTAGTGAATGTGTGTGGCCTTAGGTACTGGTTCCCTAACTCCCTGGGGGTGTCTTGAAAGCTGAAGACTTCAGGTCTTACCCTGATTGGCTGAAGCAGAATTTCTGGTGGAGGTGGGGCTGTATGTATAATTTTACCAGGTTCTTCAGAGGTTTCTGATCACTAGGATGGGAAGCTCAAACCTAAAGGGTTCTAGAGTTGGATTACACCAAAGATCAGGCCAGTGCCACAGGGCAGGAGGGTGGGAGGTCAGGGATATTCTCCTCCCGGTGCAGGAATTACTTAAATATACCCAGCCTCTGCCCTGGGCACTGACATAGTAGGGAACAAAGCTGCCCAAGGCATCCTTCCCTGGAAAATTGTCAGGGTTTGTGTCAAGGACATCTCCTGAGCGGGGAAGGGGAGGCAGGAGAAAGTCCAGAGCCTCAGATCCTTGGGCTGTAATAGCAGGTGCAAAGACAGAGGCCTGGAGAGACCTCCGGTTCCATCATCAGGGTCTCCCAAGCCGCCCAGCTGGGCAGAAACTCACTATTTTGGCTCGAGGGGTATAAGGGTCAAACGGGTCCCAGTACCAGGAGAACGACCCGTCCCCCTCACCCCTAAGAGCCACCTCCTCCTGGCAGCCCGACCTGCATGGGCACCACTGCAGGGGCCGCAGCCGTTGGTGTAGGAGAGCAGCACCTCAGCGCAGGGATAGCGGAGGAGCGCGCGGTCGGGTCAGGACCAAAGGAGCCTTTCCCAGGCCAGAAGCATCAGACGCAGCGGGCTGGCAAATTTAAAGTGGGGATGGGCCCCGCCGAAGCGTTCACCGGCCCCACCTCATCTCAAAAAAAAAAAGAAAACAAGAACGTCTTCTGGACTAAAAATACATATTGAGAAAGTCCCCGCGCACAGACGGGCGGCGCGTTCCAGCTGCCGGCCTGGCCCGGGAGGACTTGGCCACGCGGCCGCCGATTACACCCAGCTTGGCTGGGATGGCTCCGAGCCGTCTGCCCTGACGTCAGCCCGGCTCCGGCCGCGCCGCGGCGAGATAGGCAGCGCGGCTGGGCGCGGGCGCGGGCGCGGCGCTAATCACTCCCAGATGGCCCTAATAGCGGAGATAAAGACGGACGGAGCGGCCGGGAATAAATTTGTAATCAGGGCTCTACCATCTGATCATCAAAGCGGCCCAACTGCTGGGAGAATTGGAAGGGAATGTGCGTGTGTGTATAGCGGGGGAGTCGGTTCAGCGGAGAGGCGGGGGCGCGCTCCTGCACCGGGGCTGGCTTGGGGAGGGCGAGAGGGGACGGGAGAGGACGCTCGTCCGTGTGCCTGGGAGTCCCTGCCCCGCGTCCTTGGACGGCCGACCCGCCGCCGCCTCTGGGAAGCTGAGCCTGGCCCTGGGACACCCGCTGCAGGCTGTGCGCGCTCGCAGTCTTCCTCTCCTAGAGCTGCCCCTCTCTTGCCAAACAGTTAAACACTTGGTTCCCCCATTCATCCCCTCCCCCCGCCCCGTGGACGTAAATCCTACAGCTCGGCTGGGCTTCCGGGGAAGCGGGCTGCCTCCGGCCTCGGGGCCTCTCCGGGGTCTTTCCTCAGAGGGGTGCGCGGGCTTCCACAGGCCTGGGCCCTCGTCGGCGCCCCCTCCCCGCGCGAGGATGTGGATGGACCCGAAGAGTCAAGCCCGGTCGAGCGAATGGGTCCCCTCAGGTCAACAGATCCGGACAAGCCAGGCGGCGCCTAGGATCCCGATGCAGCCCTCCCTGGGGCACAGGCCCCGCGCCTCCTCTCCTGGGTCGCTCGGCTCGTCACCTACCGCCAGTCCAGTGTCCAGATGCAGGCGCGTGGGTGGGACTCGCGCAGAGGGAGAGCGCGCGCGGCAGTGGAGGAGGAAGTCGGGAGCCACTAGCGCTGCTGAAGACAGGAAACGCTGAACTGTTTCCCGCGCTTTGTAGAGCCACGGCTCAAACGCAGCGCCGGCTAGAGTGGTACCGCGTGCCTAGTGTACTGCCGCTGCACACACACGCGCCTAGGGCCCTAGCATCTGGCTCCGGTTTTCTCTGCAAAACTAGTCTCTCGGAAGCAGCTCACATGCCTCCTTCGACTCTGTGTGGCTTTGCATCTAGCTGTCTCTCTCCCTCGGCTCCCTATCCAGCGAAGTCCGGGTGCACACAACTCACTCTTCCTCTGGCGACCTCAACCACGCCGGCCAGTCGCGGATGGCGGCCAGCAATGGTCCAGGTGAAGGGGCAGGAGTCCAGACGCCCTCCAGCCCCGACTCAAATGCACATTTTGTTTTCCAAGGGGCCTGCCTGCAGGCTCCGTCCCTGGCGCCACGGCTGCGCCCACCTCAGGGCGGGGACGACCAGGCCTCCTGGTCGTGCTAGCCCAAAGAAGGGCAGCTTAGGTGAGAGGCTCACCTTTCCTACGTGCCCAGACCTATTGGCTAACAGACTCGTGGCTGGGGTCGCCCACCGACCCCCTAGAGTGTGGTCCTGGGATTCAGAAGGCAAGAACTCCCAAGTGATCTTGCTGTCATCTTCTTGGCACTTCCACCTGAAAAAAAACTCTGAAAGCCACAGTAAGTGTCCTGTCCTGGCGAAAAGTTCTGGAAAATTGAGGCTGGAAACAGGGTGTGTGGTCAGGTCCCCCTCTGTCGAGTTTCCCAAATTACTTCCCAAGAAGTTGAGAATGGGTCTATTGGACACACGCGCGCGGGCGCGCGCCCGCGGCGGCGAGCCCTCGGCCCGCAGTGCTCCAGGGTTATCAGGCGCTCGGCCTGCGCGGCGGTCTGGGGCCCGTCCCTGACAACCAGATCCACCATCAATTTACCTTCCGCCGCCCCAGCTTCCCATTTAGCTTTTAACGTCAAATCCTGCATTTTTGTCGGCTCCGGCCTGTCTAGAGAGCTTGTGATTTCGCTGCAGGAGTGATTGCTTTTAACAAAATGGCAGCAACCACATTATCCAAGCAATTAAAACAGAGGCCTTTTAGCCAGTCCCACAAGGCAGGAGCTTGGGGGGAAAATTTTTTTTTTTGGAAGCAAAGGAAAAAGGGAGTTAAAAGGGAAAGAAATGTGTAGAAGAGAAAAGCATGGAAGCGTAGAAGAAACGCCTGCCTAGTCCACCACTTGGTGCCCTGGTACTTGACAACGTGGGACGACATGTGGGGTGTCTTGCTAGTTGAGGCGTCAGGTTAGGGGGTTCGGCACCCCTCTGGGTATCGGGTCTGCTGGATGTCTGGCCCGTTGGGATTGCCGGTGGGTTGGAAGGTCCAAGTGCTGGAGGTGTCCAAGCACTGGAGATGCAAAGCCCTAGGAAGCAGCGCGGCGAGCGGGCAGGAGGGCAGCGCGGGGGCCCAGGCCAGACAAAAGAGTCTTTTCTGGAGCGCGGGTTTAAACGCACGTGCAGCAACCCGCGGCCTCGTAGCAACGGTGCTGCCGGGGTGTTCTGATTCCCTCTGCTGGCTTTTAACAGACCAGAGATAGTGTTAAACCCCCTAGAAATGCGTTAAGGCCCAGATGGCAAGGAAGACCAGCCAGCCCAGGCCCGCACGGGCACGCAGGCACGTGAAGATAACTCCTGTTTTGAAAACCTCACTTCCTCCACCACCATACATTCCACGCCCTTGGTAAAAACTCCTTCCCTCCACCAGTAGGTTCCGGCATCTTTTCTCTTGAACGGATTAGCGTAAAGACGCAAAGGGCGGCAGGAGAGGGAGGGAGCCACTCGGTCAAACGGACAGGAATCCCAAGAGTAATAGAAAATCAGGGCGCGCCTCCCTCCGCCCCCCAGCGCTATAAACAAAGGCAAGTGTCTGTAAACACAACCCTGCGCCCACCACGTCGGCCCAGCGCCCGCTGACCCGAGGGGAGAAAGTTCAGATCGCTTTGGCCGAGTTGTTCTAACCCCGCGCCCTCACGTCGTCCGCCGCCCGCAGAAGAACCCCGCAGCGCCGCTCGGAAAGCCTGCAGCTTGGCTCTAGCGAACTCGCCGGTGGCCCGGGAGGGGCTCAGAGGCGGCACCGGCCGGAGTGGGACCCCTGGGATGGAGGGGGAGAGTCAGTGCCCGGGGCCGGGGTGCGAACGAACATCACCCCGAGGATGGGTTCCAAGGTGGAAACCCTCTGGCAAGCCGCCCTCACAACAGATTTGAAGGCGCAGCGTCTCATGAAACAAAACCGCTTTTTAATACGTTTTGCCTTTCTTCTCTCCCCTCCCTGTGTACCCCCAATGCTTCCTCCTCCGCTCCCCTTCCCCAGCCTGCCGAGCCCTTTACGGCACTCGAGCTCCTCCAGCTCCTGGAGCAGAGATTCCGCTCCGACCAGGCCCGCGGGCAAAGAAGGCTGGAGACTTCCTCCTGGGAGGTGCCTAGACTCCCCGAGCCAAAACCTCCGGCCGCGGGATCAGCCCCGGCGGCTGGCAGCGGGGGAGGGAGCCCTTGGCCGGACTGGCCTGCGGCCGGGAGGACTACAGACACCGCGCGGTTAATACTGAGTTCCCTATAACGCCTTGTAAATCTAGCGCCAGCTTCACCCCTCTTTAAATCCTCGGTCGAGTTCGCGATTTCTTACTTGACGTAGAATTCCTTGTTACCTAATCATGGACTTTTTCCGAGGGCCTTCCCCCTCCCCCGGGCGGCTCAGAGGAGTCTCCCCCCCCCCCCGCCCCCCCCGCCCCCTCCACCTACCCCACATCGAGACGACCAGCAAAAACCTCCTCTTTTCCTTTCTCCTGGTCTTTTTTCCCCTTTACTTGGATGAAAGCCCTATATTTTGAATTAAAAACCCTAGACTAGCTCCTGCTGCTGCAATAAGGGCTAGGTTCCTCCCCAAAACTCCTCCACCGAAAATGGCTCCTCCAACAAAACCCGAAGCCCCTACCACATGGTGTCTGGTTGATTTCAGGTTGATTTCAACCAGGACAACTTTCCACCTTTGGAGCAAACGGCTTAGGCCTCTCTGCGGCCCAGACCCTCCTTCTACAGACCACTTGGTGCTCTCCTGGAGGCAGAGACAGAGGGAAGGAGGCAGGACTCATGGAGCCCAGGCCCTTTGGCAGGACTTTCACCAAGGTCATCTCTTTTTAAAGGGCTTCCTCGCCGGCCCTGCCTTCAAGGTTGCTGACGTTGATGACTGATCCGAACCACTGACTGTATCAAACAAAGTTAGAGGCAATCACGATAATTTAGTTTACTTCTGAATATTTTAAATATAATGAAAACAAATATAACAGTTTTGTTTTCAAAACTCTCTTGAGGTATCAACCATTAAAAGATAGGGGTTTTGTAAAAAAAAAAAAAACACACAGTGGTTTATTGAATACTTACAACGTTTACACCTTCAATATTAATTCCACTTAATTTTAGAGGACGGAAGTGCACAAAACAAGGAGCTGTTGGAAACATCTTCAAAGTGGGAACCACATCAGATGGAACTGTGGTGCTAGACACTTAACCCCAACATACATGATTGTGGTGGTGGTTTAGTTGCTAAGCTGTGTCCTACTCTTTTGCGACCCCATGGACTGTAGCCCGCCAGGCTCCTCTGTCCGTGGGATTTTCCAGGCAAGAATACTGGAGTGGATTGCCAGGTCCTTCTCCAGGGGATCTTTCCCACCCAGGGTTCGAACCCGAGTCTCCTACATTGGCAGGCGGATTCTTTACCGCCAAGCTAACAGGAAAGCCCAACGGACATGTTAGCCGCCCGTTTTCTGCTTTGAAATAAAACTTTATAATCCCCAAGAATATTTATATCCGAAGGCCAAGTATTAAAGATACACTTCACATACACACTAGTGTCCCGCTGTCTTTATCTGGAAGGGTTTAGGTAAGTGGAGAGGGAGCATCGCTGGTGTCTACACAGCAGGAGGAAACATTCACAAACAGAGACTCTACAAGACAACGACGGGATCCCTTACCACGAAGGAGTGTCCTCTTCATATTAAAATACGGAATGCTTTTCTTCAAATATCCACTTTTTTTTTTTTTTTGGAGGGGAAGGTGGGGATCGGATGCCTCGAAGGGGGGCAAAGAGAGGGAGGCACATTGCACATAAATAAACCGGATGATTCAAATGCAGGAAGTCCTCAGAGCAGAGCACGCAGAGCTTGCCTGGAGTCCTGGGTCTGCATCCAGCTCCTGGGCCCTGCTGGAGCTCTCCTTCTCTTCCTCCTCCTCCTCCTCCTCCTCTTCCTCACTGCTTGAGCTCCAGGGCCCAGACGTGCTGTGGCCAGCCCGTCCGGCCTTTGGTTTTCTTGTCGTTGCTGCTTACTGTGCTTTTCAAGATTTCATTCTGGGCAGAGAAGAGGTGAGGTGAGGGGGAGAAAAGTAAAAAGAGAAAATCAGAGAGGAGATCCGGTCCCACGCAACCCCCACGCTTTCCCGGTCAGAGAAGACAGTGAGAGAGCCAGCCAAGGACCGCGGGTGGGGTGGCCTCAAGTACCGGCCCCTGCAGAAGAGCTAGGAAGGCTGGCGCTGTCCTAGTTACCGCCCAGGCCGACGTGCAGCGGCAGCACTCAACTCCCAGGTCGGCGAGTTTATAAACAACCACCCGTTTTCAAGTCGTTTATGGAGGAACTGGGGGCCTTCTCTCTAACTCCAGACGTAGGGGCGCGAGCGGGGGTCGGCGCTCAGTCTGGTTTCCCTGTTTTCAATTGCAGTCCCAGACCCGCGCTCTAAGGCAGATGGGGAGAGGTGCCTCGGCCTCGGCCTGGGCCTGTCCGCCCAAAGCCTCCTAGGCCTCCTCCAAGGCCTCTGAAACCCCGGGCTACAGGAGATCCCTCGACTTTGCAGCAACAAAAGCGCCAAAGGCCCCAAGGAAGAAAACCTCGACAAATGGAATTATTTTCCAGGCTCTTCATGGCAGTATCCCTGCTCTAAACTCCACCACCTATGGGCACCTGGTCAGGAATCTGAGAAAACTAATTTTCAGTTATAACTTTGTGTTGCTGTTCAGAACAATGACAATGACTATGATAATATTTACTATTTGTTTTAAAATGTAAAGGCCCATGCAAACAAAACCAGAAATACCCAGCAAGAA
Source organism: Bubalus kerabau (assembly GCF_029407905.1). Lineage (NCBI taxonomy): Eukaryota > Metazoa > Chordata > Mammalia > Artiodactyla > Bovidae > Bubalus > Bubalus kerabau. Next base: position 71,282,932 of record NC_073627.1, read on the forward strand.
TCCTCATCTGGAAAGTCACGTTTTAACATCACTGCCAGAGAGAAACTGAGCTGCATTTTGAAGTACTTATGTTCACCTTTACGTCTTCCCGGCATAGTAATCAGAACCACCGCAAAAACTCTTAGAATCAGTGGCTGCCTCGTTCTCAAGAAGAGGAAACGCAACCAGTAGTGAAATAACTGGAATCAAGTGCTTCTGAGCAACTTATTTTACAAACATCTGAAAGCAAGAGCGGACTGGAGGCCGAATGAAGGCTCGAAAGGACGAGGAAAGAGGGGTCCAGGCCAGTACGATCGAAAGATCAAGCTGGAGTTCGCGAGGCCCGCCCTAAGTGCCTGGGGGCACGGCGATAACCCGGGAAGAAGATCGCCAGCGCAAAACATCCCTCTTAACCTCCTCCGCATGCTGACACCCTCCCCCGGCCTCTCTGCTTCTGCGGGAAACCTTCTGACCACAACCTGGTGCAAGCAACTTGGCTTAGGGAGCTGCCAGAGAACGCGGCGGGCCATCGTTCAGCCCAGCTGGAAAGAGACCGGGATCCCCGCTCCCCCGCACCCCACTGCCCTCTGCCGCCTGGTACTGACCAGCTCCTTCTTCCTCTTCTCTTCTTTCACATCTGTCTTCTTGATCTCTGCCTTGAAGGCCTCCGCTTCGCCATTCTGGTCGTCCTTGGCCAGCAGGTCCATGAGGTAGGCGATGTAGCTGGTGGCCAGGCGCAGAGTCTTGATCTTGGAGAGCTTGGTGTCGGCGGGCACGTTGGGGATGCACTCACGCAGCTCTGCGAAGGCGCTGTTGATGCTCTGAGTCCTACGCCGCTCCTTGCGGTTGGCGGTGCCCCGGCGCTTCACCGGGCGCGGCCCCCCCAGGCCTGGGGGCCCAGCGCCCGGCGGCACCCCCCCGTAATGGGAGTGGTCCAGGCTGGCGGCGCCGCTGGCGTACTCGGGGCTGTAGGACAGGGCCATGCTGTAATCGGGGGGCGACATCTCGGGGTGGCCGATGAGCCAGCCGTGGAAGTACGGGTTCTCCTCGTGGCTGCAGCGGCTGGCGGCCGCGGCGGCAGCAGCGGCGGCGGCGGCGGCGAACGGATAGCCCTCATGATGCACCACCGGGTGGTGGGGGAAGCCCCCCACCAGACTCATCTCGCCCTCCGCGCCCCTCCACGCGCCCCAGCGTGCGCGCAGCCCTGCCGCACCCTCGGCCCGGGCCCCCGCTTCGGCGCTCCGCGGCCTCCCCCACCCCCCACCCCCCAGCCCCCGGGCGCCCGGGCCGGCCCGGCAGCCGCAGAGGGGGCTGCTGCAGCCCGGGCCCCGGCCCCCCGCCTGGCCCGCCGGGCCCGCCTCAGCAGCGCCGCGGCCGCCGGCTCCCCATAGGGCGCGGCGAGCTGGTCCCGGCACCGTGCGCCCCTGGCCGCCGCCGCCGGCTCCCGCCTTGCTCCACGGCCCGCGCGGAGACTCCTGCTTCCCGGGCGGTTGCGGGCAGGCACAGTCCTCTGGAGCTCATGCAAAGGTGCCCCGGCTCCCGCGGGGCTGCTCGGTGGAGTCGCCGGGCTCCGCGCCCCGGCGGCGTGCCCGGCGCCGCGGCTACTCGCAGTCCCGGGGCGAGTCCAAAGCCGCGGCTGGAGGAGCCGGCCCGGCTCTGCAAGGAGGCGGCAGGGTCGACTGCTCACTGTGAAGCTACCTCCATGCGACCCTCCTCTTCCCGCCCCTTCCCCTCCCCCCCCACCAGCCTGATCTGGATTCTTGTGCGCTTATTGTTTTAATGAAATTTTTGGTTGTTGTTTTGGTCCTTGAACGTAATTTTAGCTGCGAATAACGTGTTCCGCGCTCCTCTCGGGCTCCCTCGGAGGGTTTTCAGAGAGGTCTCTGTGCATCCATTTTCTCAGATCCTCTCCTTTCCGGGGAAGGATCTGGGCCCTGCAGGCCCCTGGAGCGCGAAGGCGGCGGCTGCGGCGCGGAGGGCTCTGCGCGGCGGCCGTGGGAGCTCCCGGGCAGCGGCGGCGGCGGCGGCGGCGGCAGTTCTCCGGTACTGGACGCCGTAAGGGGAGGAAGCGGATTTTCCCAGCAAGATCTCCATGTACAGCTACATCTTTAGGGCCGCTCGGGTTAATATATGTCGTCAGAGGCTCCTCACGCCAATCCCGGGGCGGCGGGGGCGGCGCCTCGCGCTCTCCGCAATAAAACTTTTTGATGTTCTTGTTGCTAATTGCCGAGGTCCTCGTCCAGGATTGGCTGCCCCTTCATAACCAGAAGATAATTAAAACGAGGGGGGGAGCAGGGTTAAAAAAACTTTTTTATCAGCCGGAGGTTAATGCAAGTGTTTAACAGATGCTTCACTATTAAAATATTTTTCCCCCAGGTCTCAAATACTGAAGAATCTTAAACCAGGTACGGTATTACTCCGCTTTCTTTTCTGGTTAAAAAAAAGGAAGCAGATATTGCTTTTCGAAGTGTTTTGTAGGTAAAAGAGGCAAGAGCAGAGCAGCAGGCGCAGTTCTGTGCTGGGCGGGAGAGAGGCAGAGGGCGGCGGCCCCCCTCCCAACCATCCCCCGGGAGGTGCGTCGCCGGCCGGCCGAGGCGGGCGCGGGGCGCAGGGCAAGGCTGCGGCTTTGACCTGGGCACAGACTGGAAACGCGCGTCTCTGCGTCGCTGGACTTACCTACCTCGTTACCCAGGCCAGGGCCCTCTCGGGGAGCTTGTGTTATAGTGGCTACTTTTGGAAATCGTGGTGAAGACCCCGGGACCAACGGTCAAGATTGTAAATACTCTTATTTCGATGTTCTGCAGGGACGCCAGCCCTAGCGCAGACCTTGGGCGGTTTCAAAGCGCAGGGCACCTCGATTCCCCGAATTTGTTGTGTGGCCGGTATCGGTGTTTCCCAGGTTTAACTAGCCTGTCTGGTAAGTAACTGAATATTTTTTACAGCGTGTTCAGAGCTTATTTTTCAGTTTTTATGAACAAACATATAAATACATCTCCGCATTCCTACCTCTCCCATAAAAGCGGGCATGTGTGGAAAGCAGGTTTAGTTATCGGAGGGGAACCATTAAACACCAGTTTAAGAGGCAGGCCGGGAGGACGGCTCGTGGATGTTTAGACTGCTGGCCTTGGTGATCTTGAACACATTAGAACGGAAAATGGATCTCCACTTGTAAGTCACCGGGCCGCAGGGCACCGGGACCGCGGCGCCCGAGTGGCTTCAGCCGTTTTGAGAAGAGGTTGGGGGTTGGGGAGGGGGGTGGACGATGGCAAGAGCTGAAATGATCCCGGGAGTTAGCCGGCAGCCTTGGACCTAGGCTGATGTGGAGCTGAAGATTCCGCCCGAAGGGTCGGTGTGGAAAAGAATGTCAACAGGAGCCCAAGGGCCGTAAATTAGAGGGAGCCCACGCGGGGTGTGCCTGCGCCAGCACGGGCGCTGCGGCCTCGGACTCGCTGCTGGGCCTTGCCAGGCTCTGCCAGGGGAGACCAAGCACCCCACCGTGGGCTTCGTCCCAGGGAGGCAGGCAGAGTCAGGCCCCAGGCTGCAGAGTCCCATTCCAAGAACTTGGTAAGGACAGTCCTTTGCTTGCGTGCTGCCCACTCTTTGCTGGGTACAGGCTTGGGGATGGAAGGCCTGGTCTGCAGGAATAGAGGGCAGGGTTTGGGGGTACCCAGAGCCCTGGGCACAGCTTTGACAAACATGTTTTAGGTTTTCAGTGGCCAGGCTGTAGGAGAAGAAAAGGAACCCAGAGGGGGCTGTAGAAAGCTGGCTGAGCGTCACCATGAGGGCCCATCCTGTCCCTTCAGCAAAGGGTCAGTTTTCTGGGATGCCCCCAGCAGAGGTCTTGAAACCGAGAATAGGGGTGGGGAGTGGCTGAAACCAGATATGCTGGGCCCTTTGGGCTCAGAACAAAAAGCCGCCTAGAGCTTCGAACCTCCACCTTAGGCAGGTCTGCAGTTTGGAGCACAAGGACAGTCTTTTAAAGACCTTGTTCTTCAAGGAAAGAATATGGGTAGTGTGGTCAGGGTCCGGTCTGCATTTTCACCAGAAAGGTAAACCCTGAATGTGTAAATACTGGTAGTTCAATCCTCTGACATTTGATACATTAAAATAAAGAAGTCTGTTTATAAAAACACATCTAGGCCTTGAGAGCAGATAGACAAAAGTAAGGTGATTGCACCCAGATAAAAAAACACAGGCTTTCCGGCCAGAGGGAGTTTGGGAAATTGAAAGGAGGTGGAAGAGGCCAGGCAGAGGGCTGAGCTGGGATTGAGGTGCAGTGTCTACCAGGGATGAGTAGCCTCCGTGGCAAAGGCATCTGGACTCGCCACTCCCAGCCTTCCTCGAGCTCTTTTAATCGAAACAAACAAAAAATGGACAAAACCCCTCATGGTCCCAGAGAGTTGGCAAGTGATAAAAGACATGGACAACATGGGACAGGAAAAAAAAGTCGTAAAAGATGCTAATCTGAACCTCGGTCCTCACTGACAGTGTCATTATCAGTTAATTAATGTGATCCAAGGGTCCGGGACTTCATGATTCTCAGAAAGCCAAAATGCAGAGGCGTATGGCCCCGGAAGCAGGGGACAAGTGGGAGAACTCTAGGGTCCCAAAGGGGCTGAGTTCCACTCTGGGTGTACAGCCAACCGAGTCCACTTTTTTCTCTCCGTCTGTCTTTGGGACTTTTTGCTGCCGCTCTAGTGGGCTGCTAGATTATGCTGCTGCCGTGAAAAGCTGTGAGGCAAAGATGCCATGTCAGGTGTGCCCCCAGTTTAGATGCCTTGTGCCTTCTGGGGCACTAGAGATGGAGGTGATGGTAGTGGTGGTGATGGATGGGGCAGTGGGGAAAGAAAGGTAGGAGGCAGAAGTTCCTGGTTTCCTAGTCCAGACCCCATCCTGGGGTATTCTACGGTAGCCTCTGGTGTTCTGCTCTGGGAAAGGGGACACATACTCCAGGGGCTCCCGAGCAGCTGAGAAGTTGCTGGCTTGGGGCCGCCTGGGTTGCCTGTAGGAGGAATCCTGCAAAGGTGAGGGTGTTCTAACTACTTCCCTTCCTCTGAGGCCCTGAGCTAAGATGCAGCCAGTCTTTCCCAGGTGGGGAGACCAATTCATGGGTTGAGGGGGACAGCCCTGGTTTTGGGGGAATGTTTGAGATCCTTGTAACTGATGATATACCCACCGAGCTGCTCATCACAACTGCCTTCTTCAGCTAAGCAGACAGAACTGGGGTCCAACATTTATTTTGGGCCTGTGTCTCTTGTCTCTTTTCCCCTCACCCCCACCCCCTTGCCTGGAAAAGGGTCCAAGGGCATGGGGTTGAGGGGGGCACTGATGCCCTGGCAAGCATTCTGGGCTTGTGAGATATTACTTTAAAAATCAATCTGCTTTAAACTAAATATTTTCTTAAAAACTTCAGTCTGTTTTAAGGGAGAATACAGATCTTTTCAAGGTATTTATTATTTCAAAGGCAAGGGCAGTTTGTATCTTGTGTTTTGCTCATGAGAACTCAAAATAAACTGGACCTGAAAAGAACCAGGCCGGAGGGCCATAAACACACATTTTATGTTTACGGGAATTATGGCTCAATTCCCCTCAGCGTTTTTCAAGTCTCGTTTTACCTTATTTTCCTAACCGACGTAGTAGAAGTGACTCTGGGCATTCCTGTTAATCTCTATAATGCTATTATGGGAGGGGAACCCCAGAACATGCCAAGAACCCCAGAAAGAACATCCAACCCAGAAGATGGGAGAAAAAACAATGTATTCTTGAAGGTGTCACCCCGGCCTCACCTGTCTAAGGGTGCTGCTTCTTCTGACACCCTGACTGCTTTGCATTTCTGTCCCTCCAAGGGTGTGGTTGCATGGTGCATACTAGCCACTTAGCTCCAGACCCAACCACTAGAACAAGGCGCATTGTCCAAGTGGTGGGCAAGAGTCCCCCTCTAACAGGGAGGGGTTTGTGGTCCCCACCTTCTGGTTTACCTTTTGGCAAGTGACAGTGGGCCCAGAAATGTAGTGGTGCTCCTAGTACACATTTCCAAAGTGGAATCACGTTTGCTCAGACTCATGTCTGTTTCAGAAACGAAGGGCAGGAAGGGCTGCCCTTGGCTCCTTTGAGGTTTCATTTCTTCTGAGCGTTTTCTTGTTGAGTTTTGGGGCGGGGATGGGGTATCTGGTGAGGGTGCCCTCATCCCTCCTCTCTCCCGTCCAAGCAGAGAGCAGAGCTGTGCAGACGGGGCAGGAGAGGCTGCTTCAGCTGCAGTGCCGACTGTGGTGGGGCTCATGGCTCCTTGTTGATTAGGAAACAGTTAAGTCAGTGGAGAAAATTGGAACTTGCTGGGTGTTTGTAAATCCCCCCCTTTTCTCTCTCTTTCCTCTCCCTCTCTCTTTATCTCCTCCCCCTTCTCTCTTTCCCTCCTTACTAATTTGTCTGCCAGCAATGCTTGGATTTATAAGGTTTTTTGGTGTCACAGAAGCTGAAAGAGATGAAGAGCAAGATACTGTTTCGTCCTTAAGTCAGATTCTTTAAGAAAAATATTTTTAATTGATATATAATTGACATATAACATTGCGTACAATACTTAAGGTGGACACTGTACAGGAAACGTCTGAATGTCCACTATTATAGACAGTGGGAATTGCATCTTTTCCAAATAATCTCTGACTAGATCTTCATATAAACTGGCAAGTGTGCTCCTGCTCTGGAGGGTCTTTATTGATCGGGGGAACTCAGTCCTTTGCTGGGTACCCACATTTGCCCACGTTTGTCTATAAAGCTAAATTCCTTACTCAGACTGAAGGGAACAAAAGATAATGCACTTGAAGGGGGCTCCCTCCAGGCTGCATGATGTATAAGTGGGAAGTGTTATTAATGAAATTCCAGTGATCCAAAGAAGTACAACAAATTTGATCTTTGCTAGTCTGTAGTTAAATAGAGATGGAGGTGAGAGCAAAAGTGGTGTAAGAAAATACACCGCACAGGATTTATGTTAACTGCTCATTCACATTCTTGTTTCAATCACATCACCTACACATACAAGCAATATATTCTTCCAAGCCGGGAGGAAAGCTGTCGACATTCAGAAGAGGAAGTAATTGTAATTTTGCATACACACTCGAAGGCAACGGTAAAGAATAGACTTCAACTAGTCTGCCAGACAGTCTGGGGTTCAGAATAAAATTTGAAAGCAAATGGCAGCTTAACATGCGGGGATTTGGACAAACCACTTATGTGACCGAAGGATGTGTTAGCAGCCCCAGTGCATTCCCAGTGCTAACTGCAGTATGGCTCGCATTCCTAGGAAGTCCTGCTCTGAAGCCTCCTTTGCAAGTTCATAAAGAGATTTCTGGCAGTTTCTTCCAAACCCTTGCTTCTTTCTTCCAGGGCCTTTGCTTCTAGGCGAGGGCTCACCATGATGGCTGAGTTATCAGGTTAACAAAAAGAAACCGTTTTATCGTCAATATTAATGGCAAACCTCGATTTTTACAAGGCTTGGGTTTAGCAGATCAAAAGCAGCTTGGCTTAATTTCTCAATATTCTCTGGAGCTTAGACAATTAACTGCAATTTTGCTCCTAATGAAATGACACAGAAAAAGTTAGCGATAGAAAACGTTGAAGGTAGTCTTTCAGCAGAGTTTTTCTTTTTCTAAAAAAATACCAGTGTACAACATATCAGAATCTAAAACACTTGTCCACTGAAGCTGAGCTGTGGTTTGAAGGAAGCCTCTTTAAGAAAATGTGTGGGCAGAGTGTCTTCACTTGCAATGCCACGAGCCTGTTCAGCTCTGCATTCCTTGCTTGCCTTTTTGGATCCAGCAGACTGAGGTCTCCCTGGTAATTTGGGTACACCGAGTCTCCAGTTAATGACAGATAATCAGCCTTTGGGTCATTCGGTCATTCTCCTATTACAAACCCCTCCTGCTCTCTCTGATCTCCTTTCAAACTAAATTTCACACAAACAAATAAAGCAAGACAGGGACAAGTTCTTTTAAAAAAAGAGAGAGAAGGAGAAATATTAGAAACTCCTGATACAGAACGCTACGCTAGGAAACGCAAGCTAAAAGAGGATAGAAAAGAACATCTTATCCAAATGAACATGTTGTGTACAAAACATTAAAGGAAAAGGCTCTGGTTTCTGTTAAAGTGACAGAAAATTAAAATAAAAATAATTGCAGGCAGAAAAGTTATAATATAAACAGAGAAGGCAGGATGCTTGCTGGAAATGCGCAGCACAAGGAGGCGAATTTGTTGTTACAGATTATACATCTGCCGCGTGACTGGAGAGGTGCGACTTTGTTCCATTTTCCAGAAAAGAACGCTTTTCTTTTTAATACTTGTGTGAGTGCCCACTTAAGTCAACACAGGCCAAAACCTCGAGGAACGAAAAAATGGAATTGCATTCTGCTTTGCAAAGCATCCAACTTCAAATGAAGGAATTGGTTGCATGCAGAAAAAGCAGAATTCCATTCAGAAAACACTGAGCAGCTCCACTGGACGCCTGTGACTGACGCTTTTTTGTTTTGCTGACAGAAAGCGCACATCATTCTGGGAGAAGTACCACCGAAACCAGTTCTCCCTGCCCCTCGAGGGTCTCCATTTTCCCAGTCCACCTCTGCCTGGGATTCCAGAAAGACAAACTTCCGATGCGCCAAGGTACATCTCTGACCAGATCCCTCGGGAAAAGCTGGGAATGTGTGGCACTAATAGCCCTGGGGAGAGTGCCCCAATGCCATGTTCCTGCTGGGCCTGCCCCTCACAGGCCCTGCTGGCCCAAGTCCAGGCCTCCTGAAGGGTCAAAGTCTTGCCTCTGGTGTCACCTGCAAGCCCTAGATTTTCAGTCCTAAGGGAGACTGAAACTTTGGCTCAGGACTTGATCAACTCACATTCTCTACGTTAGAGGGGCAGCCAGGGATCAACAGGTGGTGACCCCCACATTGTCCCCAGCTGTAGGTCTGGCACCCCTTGACTTGCCAGCAGAGCTGGCAAACAACTTCTCTCTCTCCCATGTTAAAGAATCCACACTTCCTGGTTTCTTCTAGACCCAGCGTAAATGCCACCTCCTCCAGGAAGCCTTTCCAGGTTTGGCTTCCCTCCTTTCTGCTCCAGCAAATCAGGTCTCCCCTCTGAACTCTGTTCTGGTGCCCAACCCTCCCCGCCCCCCCCCCCCCCTTCTCTCTGGTAGCTCTCCGGGCACACACCTTTCTCCTTCTGTGACTGTGGGTTCCCTGAGAACCCAATCAAGCCACTGAATCCAGTGTGTGCTTAAACAGCTGTGTAAAGGATGACTTTCGCGTATCCCAATGGCAATCGGATTGCAATTTTCTTTGTTTTGAAAGCGACCAGAGCTAGTGCCGGAAGCGGACATCGTCTCTCAGGGAACCGACCTCATCACCAAGTCCTTGGGAGAAGCGGGGAGAAAGCTGCTTGGATGGACCGCGCATCCAAGGGCTCCGAGACGCCGGCGTGGGATGGAGAAGAGGGGGACCAGCCTGGCCTGGCCTCCCCTGGGCCCTCCACCTCCTGAGCTGCCAAGCCAGAGCCCGCTGGGCGGGCACAGGCTCCCAAAGGACTGGTTTTCTCTAAGCCTTGGTGTCCGCATCTGAGCAATGGGGTATTGAAGCTGGCTGCGAGGATGCGCTCGGAGTTGAATGAGACCAAGGCGCGCACGGGGCTGGACGCTGAACACACGGGCTTTTTCTACGCGCAATAAATGTGTGTGTGTGTTTTCTCTTCCCGCCTCTTGAGTGTCTAGCCTTCCCTTTCAGCCGTCTGGGACCCCCAGTCGGGGGTTTTGTCGGAGGGCGCCGCGGGGCCTCGGGGGCCGAGGGGAGGAGGGAGATGCGGGCGCGGGCGGAGTTCAGGCCGCGGCAGCCGGGGAGCTCGCCGCGCGGGGCGGGACCGGACGGATCCCTGCTCCCCCTCCTACCCTTTCTGGGCTCCAGGGCTTTTGTCTGAAGCGGGCAGGAAGGGGTTAAAGGCGCCCCTCCCCCCTCCCCCGCCCGCGCCCTCCCGCCCCAGCTCTTTCTTCCCGAAGTCTCATTAGGGAACCCTCCGCGCTATTTTCAACATTTCCTCAATCAAGGGCCTTTAAATAGAGCTGCACAAACAAATTGGCGGCAAAAGCGTAGATCTTGTCACGGTTGAGACCGACCCAATATTTCAGCCTTGTTTGCTTTGCAATTACGGACAGGCTTTTGGCTACGGTGCCACCGGGGCAAAACGGCCGCCGCCCGCTTTCTCTCGGCACCGGGCGGCGGAGGAAGGACCCGCGGAGCCGGCGCGGGGCGAGGAGAATGCGGGGAGGGGGCGGGGGCTGCAGGGCTGAGCTCTGGGGCTTTTCCTTCCCGGTGGAGCGGCTGGGGCGCACGCGGTGTTAATGCGCCGGACAGTGCACACGTGGAGTCCAGTGTATCCACTTGCCCAGCTTCCTTTCTCCCCTCTTCCGCTCCACTTTTTTGCATCCCATCCAGTTTTCCTCTTGCACTTCTAGGCGGTTACCGGATTTCCCTCTCTCTCTCGCTAGCCTACTTGGTCCCGTTTTCCTTGGCCACTTATTCTGGTTTGATTTTGTGCGCAAAGTCACTTTAGCTCGGCTGCAGGAGGATGAGGCTCCGAGGCCTTTGGCGGTGCTCCCGGGGGGCGTGGGGCCGCCCACCCCTTCTTCAACCTGCGCCTTGGGCCACAGCGGGCCAGCGAGCTGGTCTCAGCAGAACAGTAGTTAACTCGAATCAGGTCCTAAGCCTGATATTTCACAGACAATTAAATCTTGGCTGCTGTTTCATAAAATTGTAATATTTACCCCTGCTTTATACCGAGGAGCACTTTTAAAGTCAAAAACAAATACTACATTTCCAAAGGAAAATATGATAATAAATCTCTTTTTTATGGATTCTCTCTGCATAAGTGGAAACCACACGATTTAACTCCTGGACATCCCCACGCCCCCGCCCCCTGCCCCCAGCCCCCAATTCAGGCGCAGCTGAAGTTATACAGATACAGGCTTTTAATACACATTCTCCGTGTTGGGGGGGGGGAGGTAACTGCGTTTGTCACGTTCAGCATAGTTTCCAAGGTTTCACATCCCATCCTAACCCGTGTAGCTGAGTGCAACAGGGATTATAATATAATTAGGTCTGGGTTGTGAGGTCCATTTTCACCGAGATTCTAGAAAGATGGGCATGCCAGGCAATTAAGTAGTCGTAGCTTCATACTACTTTCTAAATGACTACCCTTTTCCTACCCCTGTCCAGGTGAGAAAGTTGAAGCTGAGAAATAGTTTTATGAAACTCTGAGGTACATGTTAAAATATGCTTCTGTATTATTTAAAAATGCATGACTCCACATTTATTTGCGAGTGGCTATAAAAGAAATTCATAGCTGTTCTTGCCAATTAACAATCTCTTTTATGCTCTTTTTTTTGTTGTTGTTTATAACCATACCTTCCTTCTTTAAAATTAATTTCCTATAGTCATGTTTTGGTTTTCGACTTTATTGAAAGGAAACTTCAGAAATGAAGGTTTCATGAAATTGTGTGATGCAAAGTCACAGAATAATGTTTCAAGTCCATGAGTTATGCACACCCACGTGCATATCTCATGCAATTTTCTATCTGAGATTGCTTTAGTATTTCTAGAAGAAACACAAAGCAGTAGCTAGAAAGGGTACCATTTCATAAGAATTCTTCCTTCACCAGAAGAATTGGTCTGACATATTATTCAGTGCACAAATTATATTACTTTCATGTGTGTTAATCTGTTTGGTATTAAAACTGCTAGCGTCTTTTAACCATTAACATGTTTTACCATTCCACTTTCAAATTCATGATCTCAGATAATTATAAAGATTTTGATGTTAATCCCACATTAAGTGAACAACTATGAAAATACCCTGAAAGCATTATTATACTTATATAAATGCCAGCGAACATAATTGTACAGGGAACACGATTACTTTTTTATCTGCCATTATCCTATAGGGATATGCATTCACTTCTTTCTTAATCAGAGCAGTTTTCAATGACTTTTAACACAGCATTTTTTCAACACATTTTGCATTGCCTACAAACCACAAGCAACTTTGTCATGACAGATACATGTTTTTCTTTCATTGTTATTCATTAGCTTCTTTGCAAACTCACTAAAATAGAATAATATAAAAATATAAATAATTATTAGACTCTACATATTTATTTGGTTTAGCTAATGTTATTAAAATATAAAACATGTGCCTGGCATATAAATGTTTCTTTAAGAATTCTTTTTTGGACGCATAGTTATTATTTTTTAAACCAACTCAGACTTTCAAGTACTGACTTTTTGCCTCTAAACAGGCATTGCATTGTTTTAAACAGTAGCTCCTGGAACAGTACTACCCTTCGTATTTTAGACTTCCAAACAACAATTGGAATTGGATAAATACTTTCAGCTGGGAGCACTTTCCTAATACCTTTGTAGGTAACACGAGTCCCTCCTTGTGCTGGGTGACCAGCAGCGCTCTGGACATTCAGATTCTTCCCTTTGCAGCCCCCACCAGAAAATGGAGCTTTCCTCTAAGACGGCTGTGGTCCATCTAAAAAAAATTCTATGAAGATGTAAAATCAGAGAAAATGAGTGAGTGCTTTTTCTCATGACAGTTATGAAGTGATGGCTTAAAGAGGGATACAAAAGACAAGACAGGAGGAATGCAGAAACATAAAATCTGAAAAAGAAAAGTTTCCTTTGGCAAGGTCTGGCTTTCTCTATAAACAGAAAAGGCACAAGTTGCATCCACATAACCAAATAGGTTGGGTTTTGTTTTTGGCTTTTCAAATCTGTGATTTCTAAGATAGATTTTTCACTGAGTGAAGAAGCCCCCATCAAGGAATGGAGGTAAATTCTTGGTATAGAAAATTCTAGCTGTCTTGATTTTTTTTTTTGAATGTGAACCATTTTTAAAGTCTTTATTGATTTTTGTCACAATTGGTTCTGCTTTATGTTTTGGTTTTGTGGCCAAGAGGCTTATGGGGTCTTAGCTACCTGTCCAGTGATCAAACCCTCAACCCTTGTATTGGAAGGCGAAGTCCTGACTACTGGACCACCAAGGGAAGTCCCACTATTTAATTTTTAATATTGGGTTAAAATATAAGGATCTTTAACTCACTATACCACTGTTTTTTCCCTAAATGAATGCATTTTGTCATAACTGGTGTCAAAAAGCATTTCTTTCCCCCCTCAAATTGGTGTAAAACTGGAGTAATAAAGTATATCCATGAGATGATTTCCATAAATTCCTACTTGTGGAGAAAAAGGTGAAAAAAAAAAAAAAAAAACCTTTACAGGAAGAAACCAGGCACCTTTGACTATTATTAATCTGAGATAAAAAAGCAAGAAACTGCCTCCTTACATTCCCAGTAACTCTTTCTGCTTTTCCAAATATTGTTAAGTTCTCTGTATCTTTTGCTGTTCAAGATGATGTCAGCAATAAAATTACAGAATCTAATCAAGTGCTTATTTTTGCTTTATTACAAATATAAATTATATGTGGGCTGTTGAAGTGCTTTTTCTTTGCTGAATTTTTCTTTTTTCAGATAGAGTGATGTTTAATGAAATGTTTATAAGGATAAATATGATAGCTTATCAGAGATAAAATAGCCACATTAAGAAAATAGCATTTGAGTCCACATGGTGTGGACCGTGCTTTGTAAATGTAGTGTTTTTAAAATCACAAAAAGAGAACATTGGAGAACTCAAGTATCCTTAATGTACACAGGCAGGAACTATCTGATATGTGGAAATAACTAGATCACACCCTGAATTTTTCTCATTGCCTTGAATTCCAGGGGGTTTAACTTATAATCTCAGATACATCTGGGCAAATAGGAAGCCAGGTTCATTTTATTGTATTATTGTTTATACCCTGCTTCATGTTATTTACAGCAGTCTTTTTTCAAGGATTGATATGATAAAATTGTCACAAAATCTGTTTATAAAAATAGCTCCTATAAATATAATTCTAATTTATTTGGTTTATTACAAGGTCAGTGAAGTACTCCTCTACATATCTGATCCCAGGATGAAGCAAAGTCACATTTGGAATGCGACAAGTTTTAGAAATTAAGTTTGCATACGTTGTACAGAAATATTATTAATAATACATACAAATAAAAGCGATTATTATGCATGTAAGGCAGCATAATAGAGTGATTAAGACCGAGTCTCTGGAGTTGTAGGCAGACCCTTTATTTTTTTAAACTCTTTGGCCACACCCCTCAGCATGTGGGATCTTAGATTCCCCACCAGGGATTGAACCCATGCCCCTTGCGTTTGAAGCTGAGCCTTAACCACTGGACTCCCAGGCAAGTCCCTGGAGGCACAAAAGTGCATGTTGATAGAGCAGCTATCAGCATATGATCTTGAGAAAATTAGTGAACCATTATTAGCTTCCATTACCCCATCTGTACAAGGTGGATAAAACTTGTGAGATGATTGTATGAGGCTCTTAACTGAGGGTCTGGCATACAGTAAATGCTTAATAAGCACTAGGTAAAGCCATACAACATTAAAGAGTGGCATGCCAAGTACTTTCCTGAGTCATGGAATGTGGGAGTGTTGACAGCCCATGGACGTCACAGAGATTTGTGTGAGGGGTCTGCACTGGCTTCCAGACCTCAAGGTTGACAGGGAGAAGGTAAAGACTTTTGTCTGTCTTTAGAGGCTCTAGAAAGGTATGGGGAGGTGCTCTTAGCGAGAGCAACCTGCAAAACTAGCAGAGGAGATCTACCTTAATGCCATCTTGGCCACGTGTGGTAGTCTGCTGCTGTCTAAACTGGGGAAAATGAAACCTTGAAGAAGTCAGATACCCTAACTCAATGGTCTCCTGCCTGTTTGAATTGTGCACCCCAAGGGTAAAACATGTATATTTATTGGCAAATCATGTATCTGTACTACTTTACTGACATCATATGTACATTATGCTGCTGCTGCTAAGTCGCCTCAGTCGTGTCCGACTCTGTGCGACCCCATAGATGGCAGCCCACTAGGTTCCCCCGTCCCTGGGATTCTCCAGGCAAGAACACTGGAGTGGGTTGCCATTTCCTTCTCCAATGCATGAAAGACAAAAGTGAAAGTAAAGTTGCTCAGTCGTGTCCGACTCTTAGGGACCCCATAGACTGCAGCCTTCTAGGCTCCTCTGTCCATGGGATTTTCCAGGCAAGAGTACTGGAGTGGGGTGCCATTGCCATCTCGTTTATATACATTATAAACCCATACAAAAGCTAAGGGTTTCCCATGTGGCTCAGTGATAAAGAATCAGCTTACCAACGTAGGAGACACAGGAGATGCGGGTTCTATCTCTGGGTTGGGAAGATCCCCTGGAAAAGGAAATGGCAACCCACTCCAGTATTCTTGCCTGGGAAATCCCATGGACAGGAATCTGGTGGTCTACAGTCCACAGGGTTGAAAAAGAGTCGGACAAAACTGAGCACAGTCTTCTCTTACAAAAGCTAAACTAAGAAAGAGCAAGATAAAGTAAACAATAGGTTTAAATATTTTAAGGTGAGATTGAACCTTACAGCTGTGGCTGAAAATCTACGTTTTAAATAGTCTTGGTGATTTACTGTTGGATTCATGTTGTCTGTGCTTGCCTTGTTTCATAGCCTTAGGATTGAAGTGCTTAACATAGAGAAAGAGCAGTATCAGTTCTCTCATTTTCTCCTTGATGTTTTATACCTATGTACTTTGAATTCGGAGAAGGCAATGGCACCCCACTCCGGTACTCTTGCCTGGAAAATCCCATGGATGGAGGAGCCTGGTGGGCTGCAGTCCATGCGGTCGCTGGGAGTCGGACACGACTGAGCAACTTCACTTTCACTTTTCACTTTTATGCATTGGAGAAGGAAATGGCAACCCACTCCAGTATTTTTGCCTGGAGAATCCCAGGGACGGGGGAACCTGTTGGGCTGCCATCTATGGGGTCGCACAGAGTCAGACACGACTGAAGCGACTTAGCAGCAGCAGCAGCACTTTGAATTATCTTCAATCTAAGATTCCTTGTAGGAGTCTTTTAAAGCCCTTTGTTGAAGTTTAGTTTAGTTAAAACTGGATTCTATAATCTGCTTCTACCCAGCTGAGCCAGATAAACCATAACCTATCTCAGTCCATGTGAGCTTGTGGTGGTGTTACTGAGTCCAAGCTCATATTGCTCACCACGGGACAGAACAATAAATTGAGAGATGAGTTATTGGGGCAAAGAATAACGACTTTATTTGGCACGTTAGCAGACAGAATGTTGGACTAGTGTCCCAAAGAGCCATCTTACCTGAGTTCGAATTCAGGCTTCTTTAACTAAAAGGGAAGGGGTGTTTGCCTGGCTGTTGCGAACTTCTTACTGCTGAAATCCTTTGTTCCTCAACTGTCCTCCTAGGTATGGTCACAATGTTCCTACAAACCTTCAACAAGGCAAATGTTATTCTCTGTTCTGCAACTTCTTATCTCTATATGAGGGGGAAAGTGTTTTACCTTAAAAGATCAGAGCGTTGAGAATGGCTATCCAGTATCTCTTGGCTATAGGCAACATTCTTTTAGTGATTAACTTGCAGGCAAAAGCAATTGGATAATGTTAAAGGAAAAGAAACAGATCCAATATGGAGTCAGATTTGTTCTTCTCTATTACAGTGGGGGTACTCTTAGCCCCTTTGCCTTTGAGATCTCCCCCATCCCTGGGTGCCTCGGGCAACTGTTGATGAGAACAAAGTGAGGCTGTTGGTGAACCCATTTCTGATTGTTTATATGAAAACAAATACAAAGGGAATTTGTGTTCTGGTCCTCTTGCACCCCCTTCTCTGGGGCATCACTGTCCTAGACTCCGAAGTCATTGTGGTTCCTGCCATTTTTCTACCTTGACCTCTGATGGCAGAATGAATGAGACCCTTTGGTGTCCTGGACTTTGTTTTCTATAACTTGCCTTCCTCTACTAGCCACATCAACATGTTACAAATTGCTTTTACATATTTCTTTCATTTGAACTCTCTTCCAAACCCAGGGATTGAACCCAGGTCTCCTGCATTGCAGGTGGATTCTTTACCGTCTGAGCCACTGAGGAAGCCCTTTCATTTGAACTCAGTACCTCTGGAAGGTAGGTAAAGTAGGTCTGATTCTGTTCCTCTGTTCATGGGATTCTCCAGGCAAGAGCACTGGAGTGGGTTGCCATGGCCTCCTCCAGGGTTCTTCCCGATCCAGGGATCAAACCGCATCTCCTGCATTGCAGATGAATTCTGTACCAACTGAGCCACCAGGGAAGCCCCTTTCCTGTGCTCTATATACACATTATTACTTTACTTGGAAGGGTTAGTTTTTACATATCAGGAAATTGAGGTCCAGAGATGTTAAGTAATTTGTCTAATATGCACAGTATGCCTGTATGTTTCAGTTGTAGAGTTTAAACAAAAGTAAGCTGATGTTAATATATATGGATATATGTAACATATATATGTGTGTTGGCATATATATATGCCAAATATATATATATTTAATCCCTTGTAATGTTAAAAATAACAAAATATGTTAAATTTGGAAGACTTGCCAGCAGTTTTTGCCCTAAACTGGATCTCTGGCTTTGGCTAAAAGTAAACTATGCCAATACCACGTGCTAATGAAGATGTAGGAAACTGGATCACTCTTACACTGCTTGTGGGGAGAAAAATGGGACAGCCAAAGGAAGACAGTGTGGCAGTTTCTTTTAATAAAAAGTAAACGTGCAACTACTGTATGACTCAGCAATTGCACTTTTGAGCATGTATCCCAGCTCAGTGAAGACTTAGGTTCACATTGAAACCTGTGCATGATTGTCTATTGCAGCTTTATTCACAGTAGCTCCAAACTGGAAACAACTCAGAGGACCTTCAAAGGACACTCAAATGGTCCGCCATTTTGTTAACAGTCAAGTATGTGCTGTTAATCATAGTACATGCATACCATGGAATGCATGTGTGTGTGTGCTAAGTTGCTTCAGTCGTGTCTGATTCCTTGTGACCCTATGGACTGTAGCCTGCCAGACTCCTCTGTCTGTGGAATTCTGCAGGCAAGAATACTGAAGCAGGTTGCCATGCCTTTCTCCAGAGGATCTTCCCGACTCAGGGTTCAAACTCACATCTCTTATATCTCCTGTATTTGCAGGTGGGTTCTTTACTACTGGGAAGCATACTGTGAAATACTACTCAGCAATATAAAGGAATAAATTATTGATCACCTCAACAACTCAAATTCATCTCCTAAGAATTATGCAGGGTGGAAAAGTCAACCCCAAATTGTTACATACTATCCGGTTCCATTTATATAACATTTTTAAGTGGCAAAATTATAGAAGTGAAGAAAAGATTTGTGGTAACTAGGGCTTAAGGAGTGGCAGGAATGGAGGGAATAAAATAAAGTTAAAAAGTGGGCTGCCCGTCAGTGAATTAAATCCCATGCCTTCTAGATCACCTGCAAATTGAGGAAGATTGAGCTGTGAGGTATGAACTTGAAGGATGACAATGTGACACCACACAAACTCTTCCAAACCTATTCCCTTTGATTTTTATTACTGACTGTAATGCGTTCTTACTGCTGTGTTGCTGCTGCTGCTGCTAAGTCGTTTCAGTCGTGTCCGACTCTGTGCGACCCCATAGACAGCAGCCCATTAGGCTCCTCTGTCCCTGGGATTCTCCAGGCAAGAATACTGGAGTGGGTTGCCATTTCCTTCTCCAGTGCATGAAAGTAAAAAGTGAAAGTGAAGTCGCTCAGTCCTGTCCGGCTCTTAGCGACCCCATGGACTGCAGCCCACCAGGCTCTTCCGTCCATGGGATTTTCCAGGCAAGAGTACTGGAGTGGGGTGCCATTGCCTTCTCCTTCTTACTGCTGTGTTAGGGGAGCAAAAGATGCCATCTTTTTTGTCATAGGACTTCTGCTTTGTAAACCATGGTATATATATATATTTTTTAATCTATTGGGATTTGCACGTTAGAGGATGAAACCAGACTGATTGTCTCAATCTATTTTTAAGTCAGAGAAGAGTTTTTATTACCCTGCTTTTTTCTTTTCTACTTATTTTTCTTTTTTCCTTATTCTATTACTATTTGACCCCATAGTTCCCCATATTGTACTATGTAATCTGGAAAACAATGTGTGCATATTATAGATGGAATTAGCAATGTCCTTTACAAAACTTTTATTAATTTTGGCTGTGTTCAGTCTTCATTGTAGTATGCCTGCTTAGTGGTGGCAAGTGGGATCTTAGTTCTCCAGCCAGAGATGGAACCTGTGTTCCCTGCATTGGGAGTGCAGAGCTCATCCACTGGACCACCAGGGAAGTCCCAGTAATATCCTTCTTAAAATGGGAAATATAGAGATAAACTGAGTCTCTGACAGTACTATATGTTTGCAGTATGCCTGTATGCTCTTTCTTTTGGAGAGGAGTAGTGAGATTGTAACTAAAACAAAAAGCCTATTGATGGTTTGTGGAGAATATAAGTAACAGCAGTATTGCAGGGGGCTGGTCTGGCTTTCCCAGGCCACCAGCACGGTCCCAGGGCCTCTACTGACACCTGACAATGCTGGAGAGTGATTTAGTCACCGCAGAGGCGCTGCCTTCATGACAAATAGGGGTTAAATTGTGAGAATTTCAGGACACATTTTGGGGAAGGATTAAATAAATCAGGGAACTTGCTGACAGCAAATAGTATCTTTGAGTGGCTGATTTGAAACACAGAATCAGAGAATTGAGATGAATCCCAGGTGGTCGTTGGGAGCTGGAAAAAGTCCGAAGAGTTGGCTGACTTGAATCTCAGCTCCATCTCAGCATCATTAAGTAGGCTTTAAGTGATCCTTATAAGTTATCATCTTAAGAAAAGATTATGCAAAATACAGTGGTGGGATTAAGGTATGTTAATCGAGGGAACAATATTTGGAGTTCATTTAAATGATTTCCCTGGGAGTGGTGGCAAAGGAAGAGACCTTTTGACAATCTCTCCAATTCCATCACTGTATTACTATAACACATCTTTCCTGAGGAACTTAAACATGCATTCAGTTTTTAGCTGTCAGAATGAAAATGATTTTTAAAAATTCTAACAATGCGCTTATTCTACTACAATGGTGAACAATAAACTTTATTCAAGGATGCCATCGTTGGATGTTGAAATTGAATCATTTTAACTCAACTAGTTCATCATGGAATGAGGGATGCCAAGAAAGTTGATTGGTACCACAAAGCCTGAAAAAAAAAAAAAAAGGACATTTCCAGCTGCTTACCAGGAGGAAGTGGCATGGGGGAGGCGGCAAGGGCTGTGTGAGACAGGTGAACACCAGGCAGGGAACAAAAGCTTCACATCTAATTCCACCTCAATTCAAGAGACTTTAGAATGTCTGGGCCACCTCACTTCATAGTTTTCCCAGATCAAATAGATAAAGGAAAAACAGAACAACAACTGAAAACAAGCAAACTCCTGAAACCAACAGCAACACAACGAAAACTTTAATACAAGCCAAAACAAAAATTGGGCTTTTATGAGCTTGACTTGGGGTCAGGAAAAGAATGATAAACTTTGGAGAGGAAGAAAGAAATCATCAAAGCCAAGAGAAGCTCAAAGTGAAGTTTAATAGCAGCTATCGTGCTGCACCCAAGCCTGGACCACTCCTGCCACAGCTGTTTTGTTTTAAGATGCTCCAGTTCCTGATTCACTCACACAACCCTCCACAGTGACCAAGACACACACACCCAGGCACCCGGGCCATCCAAAGTACCCGGAAGCCCCCAGAGGATGACCGTAGGGGCAGCATGTGTGGAGTTGGGAAACCCAATATAGCAGTTAGCTGAATCACGTTTGGGGTCAAGCCCAATGAACAATCAGCAACATCAGGGATCTCCTTGTTCCTGTCAAAATGGCACTGATGGGATCTTGTGCAAATTATGGCAGTGTGTGGAAGTCAGTTTTTTTTTTTTTTTGTCTTTTTTAAAAAATTAATTTATTTTTTACTGAAGGATAATTGCTTTACAGAATTTTGCTGTTTTCTGTCAAACCGCAACATGACTCAGCCATAGGTATACATGTATCTCCTCCCTTTTGAAACTCCCTCCCATCTCCCTCCCCACCCCACCTCTCAGTTCTAATGAGGTGGATGAACCTAGAACCTATTATACAGAGTGAAGTGAGTCAGAAAGAGAAAGATAAATATCGTATTCTAACACATGTATACAGAATCTAGAAAAATGGTACTGAAGAATTTATTTACGGGGCAACAGTGGAGAAACAGACATAGAGAATAGACTTATGGACATGGGGAGAGGAGAGGAGAGGGTGAGATGTATGGAAAGAGTAATATGCAAACTTACATTACCATATATAAAATAGATAGCCAGCGGGAATTTGCTGTATGGCTTAGGAAGTTATTTTTTTGTGATGAATACCAATGGACCTTGGGTAGTAACTTGGATATAACTTTAAAAACAATACTGAAGGACAGGAGTGGTTATAAGTTTCTCACTCCGGAAGATCTTTTTAAACACTGCAAGGCATTAGGACTTTTGCAGAATTCACTTTTTTGATCTGTGAGCTTTCTCTTCCTTCTTCACAAAAGCAGGATAACTTATTGTAGGTGTGACTGTCCCCACAGGGCAGGGAGCACCACATGGAATCCTGGAAGTTGGATCCTACACCTGGAATTAGAGGTGTAATAATACTACTAATGATGATGATAGATAATAAAACTATGTGCCAGATCCTGTTTAAAGTGCATTTCCCATATTAACACATTTTTCATAGGTACCAACTAAGATACAGTTATTATCCCTATTTTATACCTGAAAAGCTGCATCTCAAAGATGTTTTGCATCACACAGCTAGTGAACTCCATGCAGGAACGAAACCCACTCTTATCCACTACCGTTCACTCAGGTTTTACGTATTTATTGACCATCTAATGCAGACAGGTATTGGGCTTTCTGTAGGCAAACTTCACTGTATACAGATAGATGTCTCTGCCTCCTTTCATCTTCTCACCTATGGTGCATAAAGGCTAATGATCCACTGTGTAAAGAACTTGGTATTGTGAGAAGTTATTCATCGGTGTTTGTGGCATGGTGATTTTGATCTAAGCTCCTTGGTAAACACAGGGAGCTCACCTCCTACCCACATAGCCATGGTTGTCTTCTTTCTTCTGCTCCTCATGAGTGGTTCCTTCCACTGGGTTGTGAGGTATGTCTCAGACTAGGTGGGCAGGCATCCCACCTGGACATGACTGTGTCAGCAACAGTGGCAATAGGGGTCAAAGGTGGGAGCCCGGTGATCTTTTAATGCATTGCTTTTCTTTTGGCCATACCATGCAGCTTGTTGGATCTTAGTTCCACCACCAAGGATTGAACTCCGGCTATGGCAGTGAAAGTGCAGAGTCCTAATCGCTGAACTTCCAGAGAGTTCCCGAATGCATTACTTTTAATTAAAAACTTTGTTTTGAGGTATAACCAGAGACTCTGGAAAAGTGACTCTGGGGTCACCCCCTCAGGGATGGCCTCTGGAGGGGATTTAGAGAAACTCAAAGGGCTTTCTTTTAGACAAAGAAGGTCCAAGCTACTTCTGGAGATCCAGTCACATCTGTTATCTTGGACCTGGGCCTAAGCAATTCTACCTTGATCTTTTGGAAATCTTAAGACAATTTTTCTGGGATTCAAACTTGTAATTAAGTGGAATCATGAAAGGAGGTATAGCTGAGCCTAGTTTTGGAGACTTTTATCTTGAATTCCATCTGGAATATTCCCTAAGGTAGAGGGGTTGGGTTCCCCAGTTTAGGTGGCTGGAATTGATTCATTCATGCTTCACTCAGTGTGCCTACTTTCCTAGGTGGCTAAGTGGTAAAGCATCTGCTTGCCAGTGCAGGAGACATGAGTTTGATCCCTGGATCAGGAAGATCGCCTGGAGAGGGAAATGGCAACCCACTCCAGTATTCTTGTCTGGGGAATCCCATGGACAGAGGAGCCTGGTGGGCTGTAGTCCATGTGATTGCAAAAGAGTAGGACATGACTTAATGACTAAATAACAACAACAACATTGTATACAAGACCTAAAACACATCAGACTTAAGGTCCTGGATGTTTTGGCTTTCTTAAAGATTTTAAAAACAAAATGGTAACATTAGGGGACTTCCCTGGTTGTCTAGAGGCTAAGACTCCAAGCTTCCAATTCAAAGGGCCCTGGTGTGATCTCTAGTCAGGGAACTGAAATCCCATAGGCCATTTGGCATGGCCTATATATATACACATACATGCTACGCTAAGTCGCTTCAGTCGTGTCCGACTCTGTGTGATCCCGTAGACGGCAGCCCACCAGGCTCCCCCGTCCCTGGGATTCTCCAGGCAAGAACACTGGAGTGGATTGCCATTTCCTTCTTCAATGCATGAAAGTGAAAAGTGAAAGTGAAGTCACTCAGTCGTGCCCAACTCTTAGCGACCCCATGGACTGCAGCCTACCAGGTTCCTCCGTCCATGGGATTTTCCAGCAAGTGTACTGGAGTGGGGTGCCATTGCCTTCTCCGTATACACATACATACATACAAGAAAAAATGCTATCTTTAGATTTACATGAGTATTTAGGATGAAAAGGAAATAAGTCACAGATTGTTCAGAAAACAATATTTCATCTGCTGTAGAGGTGGATATTCAATGATAAAGCATACTTATACATATAAACGGGCTTCCTTGGTGGCTTGGACATAAAAGCATCTGCCTGCAATGCGGGAGACCCAGGTTTGATCCCTGGGTCAGGAAGAACCCCTGGAGAAGGGAATGGCAACCCACTCCAGTACTCTTGCCAGGAAATTTTCATGAATGGAGGAACCTGGTGGGCTATAGTCCATGGGGTCACAAAGAGTCGGACACGACTGAGCAACTTCACTTCATACAGATAAACACATTTGGTAAAGTGACACAGTATACTTTTTATGAGAACGTATCTAATCACTAACATGGAGACCCAGCTTCTTCTGAAAGTGTCAAATGAATTAGAGATTTATTCATATTCATGAAAATGGAAGTGGCATATGTGTGTGGAGTGAGTCTTCGGTTGAAGGTCCAGCAGATTAGGAGCTGTGCTCTGTGGTTTTGCCACTTGTGTGTGATTAAACCCTACAGAATAGAGTCTGTCCCTTTGCATTTGGTTTATGAAGAAAACTAGTAATGTGATATAGATTTAATGACCCAGTTTCTTTAAAGGAGCGGCTGTTGGCCTAACACTTTCCTAAGTTGGAGCTGTCAACATGCTTCATTTGCTTCTAATGGGAGCGAGGCTTGAAAAGGCAAAAGTTTTGTAGGAAAGGTTATGTGATATTAACAAGAACCACATTTCTATTTGATATTCTCTCAAATTATGTGTGCTTTATCTTACTAAAAATTGAATATTCAAAACAATAAAACCTCCTTTTCTATGGCCTATGAATGATCAATTTTTTGGATGATCAAAAAATTTTGTGCCAAAGATATCCTTACTTCTCGCCCACCTTTATTTGCTGGTGCTGATTTCCAGCTGAAAGCACCCCTTCATATTATTTCTAAGCATAAAAGTCATGATGTGTTTTGCAAATACTCAAAAGAGCTTAAAAATCCATGAACCTCTGTATTTCTGGTTTTTTTTTTTTTATTCTTCTGTAAGAGTGTATTTAAATTGGTTAAACAGATGGCTTTCTGTGTTTGAAAAAAACTGCTAGAAATATTCACCTTAAGATGGAGAGCTTGTAGGTTAAATTTCATTCTGGAGTGCACTTTTACAACCAAGTAATTAACCTTTGAATATGAGGGTATTTGAAGGAAACAAGGAAAATCTTAACAAGAGGATCTCACTAACAGGGTATGGTAGCCATCTCAGAGATGCTCCAGAAGGTTAATAATTAAAGACTTTAAAATAGTTTATAAACATTGTTTCATTTTTCAAGTTTTCCTGTTTTCTTTCTTTATTACAATAACCTTAAGAGAGAAATACTTGGAGGAGGAAGTGGCAACCCACTACAGTATTCTTGCCTAGGAAATCCCATGGACAGAGGAACCTGGCGGGCTGGGGTCACAAAAGAGTCCAACATGACTTAGCAACTAACCAAAAACAACTTGTGTTTAAAAAAAAAAAAGATTAGAAAAAGAGAGAGAGAAACACTTCAAGGAGTGCTTTTGTGTAACAATAGGCTTCCACTGTGGCTCAGATGATAAAGAATCCGCCTGCCAACGCAGGAGACATGGGTTTGATTCTTGGGTCAGGAAGATCCCGTGGATTAGCGAGTGGATACCCACTCCAGTATTCATGCCTGGGAAATTCTATGGACAGAGAACCCTGGTGGGTTATAGTCCATGGTATTGCAAAGAATTGGACATGACATAGCGACTAAACAACAGCAACAGGAATTCGCACAAAATTCTTGGTGGAAGGATGAGTTTAGTCAGTTACTTTGGGTACTTATCACATATGGAGGTGTTTCCCATGTGTGTAAGGAGATACAGCACATTATAGCATGTAGAACCTGAGCTGTGAGCCAACCATTTACTGAGGCTGTGAAGAAACGGATTAAAGAAAAGTTACAAGAAAAAGTAGACAGGAATAATAGAGGGAGTGCTGAGATAGTCCCTGATTATTGTCTGGGACATTTTGTTAATAACACTAAATTAAAAGAATGAGAGACCTTTATGGGATGAAGTGGACAGGAAAGAGTTCTCCTTAAGCTTGCATTCAACCTTGAGAGTCAGATCAGTTTTAGAAAAGCAGAATTTGGGTCTTTGGAGGGAGTAGCATACCCTAGAAGGGAGAAGAATTTCATTTTGAAACCAGAGAGGTCTGAGTTCAAATCTTGCTTCCATGGCTCTCCAGCTCTGGAATCTTGGGAAGTTACTCCACTTTTGTGGGCATCTTGTGGAAAATGGGTATAATAGTGACTGCTTAATTGCCAATATCCGCTGGATCATCGAAAAAAGCATGAGAGTTCCAGAAAAACATCTATTTCTGCTTCATTGACTATGACAAAGTCTTTGACTGTGTGGATCACAATAAACTGTGGAAAATTCTGAGAGATGGGAATACCAGACCACCTGATCTGCCTCTTGAGAAACCTGTATGCAGGTCAGGAAGCAACAGTTAGAACTGGACATGGAACAACAGACTGGTTCCAAATAGGAAAAGGAGTTCGTCAAGGCTGTATACTGTCACCCTGCTTATTTAACTTATATGCAGAGTACATCATGAGAAACGCTGGGCTGGAAGAAGCACAAGCTGGAATCAAGATTACCAGGAGAAATATCAATAATCTCAGATATGCAGATAACACCACCTTTATGGCAGAAAGCGAAGAGAAGCTAAAGAGTCTCTTGATGAAAGTGAAAGAGGAGAGTGTAAAAGTTGGCTTAAAGCTCAACATTCAGAAAACTAAGATCATGGCATCTGGTCCCATCACTTCATGGCAAATAGATGGGGAAACAGTGGAAACAGTGGCTGACTTTATTTTTTTATTTATGGATGTGAGAGTTGGACTATAAAGAAAGCTGAGTGCAGAAGAACTAATGTTTTTGAACTGTGTTGTTGGACAAGACTCTTGAGAGTCCCTTGGACTGCAAGGAGATCCAACCAGTCCATCCTAAAGGAGATCAGTCCTGGGTGTTCGTTGGAAGGACTGATGTTGAAACTGCAATACTTTGGCCACCTGATGCGAAGAGCTGACTCATCTGAAAGGACCCTGATGCTGGGAAGGATTGGGGGCAGGAGGAGAAGGGGATGACAGAGGATGAGATGGCTGGATGGCATCACCGACTCAATGGACATGAGTTTGGGTAAACTCCGGGAGTTGGTGATGGACAGGGAGGCCTGGTGTGCTGCGGTTCATGGGGTCGCAAAGAATCGGACACGACTGAGCAACTGAACTAAACTGAATTTTGTCTTAGAATTCATTGAGATAACATATACAAAGTGATAGGTAATAAGCAGTTGTGGGTGCTGCTAAGTCACGTCTGAATCTTTGCAACCCCGGGGACTGTAGCCCAGCAGGCTCCTCAGTCCATGGGAGAGAATACTGGACTGGGTTACCATTTCCATCTCCAGGGGATTTTCCTGACTAGGAATTGACCCCGCATCTCTTACGTCTCCTGCCTTGGCAGGCGAGTTCTTTACCACTAGTGCCACCTGGAAGCCCTAGTGAGCACTCAGTAATTGCTAATACCCTTAGTTGGAGAGAATGTTCTGAACAAGCACAGAGTGAGGACAGTGCTGGCCATGTCCACAGGTTCATGAAAAAACTACTGAGAATCTTGGAGGGAAGGATTAAGTAAGAGCATTGAAGTGAGACAAAGTGGAAAGATAAAACAGGATCAGAGTCTTCCACTCGTCTCCTCATTCAACATGGATTGAGTTCCTTTTATGTGGGAAGCCCTCCCCTAGGCATGGGATGCAAAGAAAAAAAAAAAGGACTGAGCCTTGAATTTCTACTGGATCTCAACATAAGAAATTGGAACTTTATCCCACAGGGAGCTACATCTTTTGAGAGGGGAGGGGCTTAAAAGTTGTATTTTAGTGTTTTATTGGCCACGCCACACTGCATGTGGGATCTAGGTTCCCTGACCAGGGATTGAACAAATGCTCCTTGCATCAGAAGCTTGGAGTCTTAACCACTAGACCACCAGGGAGTCCTGAAAGTGGTATTTTTGGATGGTTAATTGGAATATATTTCTTGAGCCCCAAGATGTAAGTTCAGTTGTTGTTTCTGGGTGGTTGGGGGTTGATGAGCCTGCTGGCTCCTTGACCAGGGTCCTGTGATGGAGTCCACTCAGATGGATGAGGAGGAAAAGCTCATGGGTGGAACTTCATATCATTCCTCGAAATAAAACCTTGCCACTGAAACTGCTCATACTGTACTTGCGAAGTTTCTCATTGAATCTGGGATTTTCCACACTCGGTGAGTATTACACTGAACCTGCAGTCATGAGGACACTTGGAGGTTGGCCCCAGAGTCGCTGTCTATCCAGGGTGAAGGGCAACATGAGAATGCAGATGTCAGGGACTTTCTCCCAAATTCTGTCTTCCACAAGTAGAATTCCCCTCCCCATTGGTAGATCTCTGTAACCAGAGCCCCTCTGACACACAAAACACACAGATACGCAACCAAGAGTTGTAGACTGACTGAATACAGATGTTTCTTCGTGACGTTTTGCCAGGATAAACAGCTTCTGTGTCTTCTACTCACAAATTATTGGCTCTTGTTCTTACCTCTGCTCCTATCAACTACTATTCTTACTCCCCTTTTTTAAAGCCCAAGACTCAGCAGATCACAGATCAAACGAGCTGTGGAATCTATTCCTGTCTTGGATTTCCTACCAAATGGTTAACTACCATTTCAGTGGCCATTTTCTTTATTTCAGGATTCATACCATATTGAATTATGGTATAGAACTGAAAAGTGAAAGTGAAAATGAAGTTGCTTAGTCGTGTCCGACTCTTTGTGACCCCATGGACTGTAGCCTACCAGGTTCCTCCGTCCATGGGATTTTCCAGGCAAGAATACTGGAGTGGGTTGCCATTCCCTTCTCCAGATCTTCCCGACCCAGGGATTGAACCCTGGTCTCCCCGCGTTGTAGGCAGATGCTTTACTGTCTGAGCCACCGGGGAAGTTCAAGCAGTTCTTTTATAAGATGATCATGTTTTGGTTCTCATCTTGGAAAATGGTGTGGATTACAAGATATATAATTTACAGGGGGACAAAACACCTCCTTTAGTATTGAGTACCTAAATACCAGTATTATGTCCAGTATGGTAGGTTATTATGTACCCGGCTTTGACACCCCTCCACAGAGACATCTATTGACTTATCGTTCAGTCTACTTTTTTTTTTGGTGGCTGTTTGACTCAGGTGGTTAGGATGTTGAGCTAATGAGAACAAGGTCACAGGTTCAACCCTGTGTGGGTCAGCAAGGTTTGCTTTGTTCAGTGGCCACAGACCTGGTTGAGCCAGCTGTCTAGCATATGTCTTCCCCGGGTCATAAGAGGACATGGCAGGAGTGTGCAGATGGACAAGAGCAAATCCATCACCACTGTTACAGAAAACCACCCAGGGGGCCAAACATTTACTAATGGGGGTCAAAAATGTCTCATTCACAGGAGGCTGACATTTTAATACCTCTTGCTGAGAGGGTCTTTTGAACATCCCATTTAAACACTGTTGCTTTTTTGGTGTCAATTCATCTCTCTAATAAATGGAAGGCTGTATAAGACCTCAGATAAATAGAGATTTCCAAACACAGATTGAATATTTGAAAAGTTGGTTTAGCATGAAAAAAGAAATTTCAGAATGGCTATTCAGTTGTCTCCCCTTATTTTAAAAATCTATTTAAGCTGGTGAAATAAAAAAATTAATTAGTTCTTTCAGAGAGTGGTTGATAATCATCTTTTTCATTTAAGAATGAAAGCATTTTAGTTAAACATTCTTGTAATTAGATCACTAAAATGTTAGCAAGAAGGATGCACAATTCAGTCTGTATTAGTCAACTCTTTGGCCATCACCCAGCCCACACAGCCCATCTTTCATTTCTATGCAAATATGTTCCCCAACTTACTTCATTATTTAGCATCATGTCTTGTTAGATTTCAAACTGGATCAAGGTCAGCTCCATTCCAAAGTACTCTGCCTTAGCTGCTTCCCTCAGTTCGATCTTTGTGAGCACTGAAAATGCATTTGATGCACAAAAGAGGAGAGCACAGGATAAAAAGGAAACTTGGCAAGAGGAGGAGGGAGGGTGACATATTGGTAATTCTTTTAAAATCCACTTATTAAACAAACATTAGGCCAGTGATAATGGAGACATATATTACATTTTTGTGTAGATTATACATTCACAAGATTAAGAATGAAAAATATAAAATGAGACATTGTGAAGAAATTGGTTCCTTTCCCCATCTTGCACGTAGAACCATTTTTATTAGTTTCTCATGTCTTGTCTGTAATTTCTTTACGCAAATATATCTGAAAACCTCCCCTCCTTTAATGCAAAAGGAAGCACACTATAAACTTGTTCTTAATCTTGCTTTTGTCACTTAACAGTGTATTTCAGATATCTTCCCCTATGGGCCCAGTAGCCTTGGTTTTCACAGGCTATATACTACAGTATGTATAACTATATACTATTCCATTGAAAGGATGTTTTCAGTACTATAATTTATCTACCTAGTCACTTGTTGATGGACCTTGATAGGATTTCTTACATTTTTTATTACAAAAAAACAAAGTAATAAATTACTTGAGAATGCATTACCAGTCTTTCTTAAACATTGGCCTATCACTCCATTGAAAGGCTGTATCATGATTTTTTTATCCAGTCCCCTTTTGGTGGACATCGAGTTTCCAATATCTTATTTTTGCAGACAGTAAAATAACCTAATACTTAAGTATTTTCATTTATTGTCTTTTTAGGCAGTGTTAGAGCCATACAAGTCTGAAATTAGAAAAGTCTAGGTAGCCTGCTAAAGATTATAGAAAATGCCTTACATGAGAAGTGCGAGCCCATGCTAACTGCATGAATAAAATGTTTGGCTGTGAATAATATTTTTCTGTTATGGATAATTTTTAGATACTATTAGCTGAGGAAAGTGGAGAAAAATCCTTCTGTCACTGAGTCAGGAATTTTATGAGATAAAAGTTAGTGCTAGTAATGATTAATATTATTATGTACCATTTAAAAAATGTAATATATCCAGGTAATTTTTTTATACCCATTTAACTATGATATTGGAGAAGGCAATGGCACCCCACTCCAGTACTCTTGCCTGGACAATCCCATGGATGGAGGAGCCTGGTAGGCTGTAGTCCATGGGGTCGCTAAGAGTTGGACACGACTGAGCGACTTCCCTTTCACTTTTCACTTTCATGCATTGGAGAAGGAAATGGCAACCCACTCCAGTGTTCTTGCCTGGAGAATCCCAAGGATGTGGGAGCCTGGTGGGCTTCCGTCTATGGGGTCGCACAGAGTCGGACACGACTGAAGCAACTTAGCAGCAGCAGCAGCAGCAAGTATGATATGATTGAGTCTAAGAATTATTTTAAATTAAGAAATAAAAAGTAGAAAAAAGGTAGAATTTAGGAAATATGGCCCAAAAATGCCTTCCTCAAAAATTGTCAACCTTACATATACTTGTAGTTAATGCTGTTTGGGACATTTCTTTCTATGTGTCATCAATATGACTCTTCCCTTTAAAGACAGGGAATTTAAGGAAGTCATGGATGGAAGACTGGTTTAAGGTGGGACACATTAACACCTGGGTTATTTTGGGTCCATAGTAATGGGATTTGTTGTAGAGTATTCATTCATTCATAAATCCATTCAATTCATTTATTCATTCATTCCCTGTCAGATTCCATATTTACTTGGCTTTTGATATGCAAATCATGCTAAAACTCTGGAAAATATAAAAAGTACAAAGTACAGATCATACCGTACAGTCTTGTAAGGAAATTAACAAATACACAGGATACAATGAAAGGGTCCATGGTAAATACCGCAAGAATGACATAAACTGATATAAAGGCAGTTCCAAAGAGGAAGACATTACTTTCAATGGGCAAGAGATGGTGGCATTTGTCCTGGAGTACAGGATAATAGGAATAGCAAAATCTGAACATAGTAGATTCTACTGACAATGCAGTGACTTACTCAAAGTCTGCATTGATTGGATAAATTCTCAGAAACTGATGAACAGATGGCTTCCTAGCTGCCCACCTTCCCTGGTATTCCAGACACTTGCATAACCTGGTTCCATGTTGCCCACTGGGTCTGGGTGGGCTGTTGGACAGAGGATCTTGGCATTTCTCGAGATGTACACGAGGGGCAGACTACATCATTTGTTGCTCAAAGACCCAAAAGTTCTTTCTTTTATAGTTGATTGTATCTTGCCATTTTTAGAGTGTATTTTGGTGTGATCTTTGCTACCATCTTTTCTGGAAATTCCATATTAGATAGATACAAGTTGAGGTGAGCAGTGTGGTACTGGACTTTTTCCAGGCTTTACCCTTATGCATCCTCTTTATCCATCCTGACTCCTATTGCTAAGCCACAGTGGCTATATCTGGAACAGTTCTTCCCAGTCTTGCCACAGAATAACTATGGAAAGGATCTTGATGAATTTGGACTTAGGGTGGGATATAGGAGGAAAGAGAAATAATTCTAAGTGGAAGAAACAGGACAAATGGTGTCAATAAAATGTTCCATGTCTGTGCCAATGCAGTAGCCACTCATCACATGTATTGGGTTTGCCAGAAAGTTCTTTGATTTTTCTATACGATCTTATGGGTTTCCCTAGTGGCTCAAATGGTAAAAAATCTGCCTGCAGTTTGAGAGACCTGGGTTCAATCCCTGGGTTGGGAAGGTACCCTGGAGAAGGGAATGGCTACTCACTCCAATATTCTTGCCTGGAGAATCCCATGGACAGAGGAGCCTGGCGGGCTACAGTCCTTGGGGTCGCAGAGAGTTGGACACAAATGAGTTACTAACACTTTCACACAATTCACATACAATCTTATGGAAAAATCCAAAGGAACTTTTTGGCCAACCCAATAGCTATTGAGCAGTTGAATGGGGCTCCAGCAAGTGCGGAACTGAATTTTTTTATTTGTTTGATTTTAGTTCATTTAAATTTGAATTTAAATGGCCACATACGAAATAGTGGCTTCTATATTGGACAGCCCAGCTCTAGGCCATTCTTGGAAATTCTGAATATATAGGACTAGTTAAGAGCTGAAATAGACCTTCAAGTTTACCTAGTCTGGCATTTTGATTTTACAAATGAGGGGTTTGACAAATGGGAATACTGAAACCCAAAAGGTAGCACGCCTCATTCAAGGGTTTTGCACATGGGTATTGGCGAGCCGAGTTGGAAGCTGGCCTTCTGATGCCCTGAGCCCCAGTTTGGTGGACTTTTGGCCCCAGCATGTCGCCTCCCAGTTATGACGGCAGTGCTGTAGCCACACCCAGTCACAGGATGGTTGATTGGAAGATTTAAAAAGTGAAATCACGCGTAGGTCCTTCAAATCAGCTAACCATGAGATACGTGCTGAACTTGGTGGCGTGCACTAAGATCGGGGGGTAGTTGTTGGTGAGGGAGGTGCAAAGTGTCATAAAGAACCCACAGTCAAGTTGAGGAAACAGGAAATTTTCTGAAATATATGTTAGAATATATTCTAATATAATATATATTTCTATAGACTTAACCTATATTGAAGTCTCTAACACTGGAAGTAAAAGATGACATTCAAACGTAACAGTGGTTGGACTTCTCTGATGGTCCAGTGGTTAAGGCTGCAGTTCCAGCGCAGGGGGTGTGGGGTCAATCCTTGGTTAGAAAACCAAGATCCCAAATGTCAGGGGACAAGGCCCAAACAAACAAACAAACATAACAATGGCTGATATGAAGCAAACTTCTGCTCCATGGCTGACTTTGCATTCTTGCATTTTGTATTGATTACACATGCTCAGTTATCACCAGGATCATTTATACTGTTTCTGGAGTTTTAAGACGTGAAAGGCAAGTTTGTTTCTGGATTATTTTCCTATAGAGTGGCACTGATATAGAATGAATTAGTATTAAAGCTATGCTGTTAGATCACAGAAGAGTAATACAGTCATGGGAGGCTGTCTATTTAAATCAGGAGAAAAGTATTGGCTCCTATCTTTTAGACATAGCCAGGCAACCAAATCCTTACTTGATTTACTGAAGTCTGAACCTGGGGTTGCATGACAGCATTTCTAGAGTCTTTTTTTCCCACTGGTAGGCAAAACAAATGAGACCCACGTGCTCATAGAACATTCCAAAGAGTCAACAGAGAGAAGTGGAAAGTATTAGAAACATGATTGTCTTTAGAAAAGGAGACACAATTATAAGTAAAATGGGGAATGAAAAATCATCTAGAATCTAAATAACCACACTATAAATGTTTCCTAAGATTTTTTCCTTTCTCTTACTTTATAAAGGTAATGTGTGCTTAATGTATTCAGCCAGGAAAATAAAGAAAAAATAAACAAAAGCAACTAAAAATTACTCCCTATCTCACTCAGAAACAACCCATGTTAATTTCCTTTTCCTTTCTTTCCAAAACCTACTTTTAAATATTTAGTTACTTAATATTGTAGAGAGCTTTGTACCATAATTTTTCACTTAACCTTAATTGAATTTTGACTGGGGAATTTTTTTGAGGGAATGACTTTTGTTAGGGGAGCCCAAGCCAGTTGGGAAACCCATGCAGCGTTTTCCACTTCTGCAGGTCTTTAAGGGTGTTAATAAATTATGTCTTGTAATGTTAATAAGTTCCAAAAGTTTTCTTTGTTGGCATGCTTTGGTAAGGGGGTAAAATTATCTGGCTTGGTACTTTATTCATTGTCTAGTTGCTGATATGAACCACCCATCAATCTGCGCCAAGAACGTGTAATGCTTGCGTCTTCAGAGCTTTCACTTCAGGAAACACTGTCGTCAATGGCAGGGACAAGAAAATATCCGTTGTCTCCTTGGCATATGGAGATCTGATTTGTCTAGGGCATTCCAAAGTGGACTTCAAGAGTCATCTCCTTTTTCCAATGAAACATATTTATGTAACCATATTGCATTTATTATGCGGACTTTTTCTATGCCATGTTGAGTGATGTCACATTCTGTTTTCTTCAGTCCTGGGAAGGGATCTCTGACTTGGCAATTTGGTAACATTTCAGTGTCTCTTCTTGCTACAAATGATCTATTAGAAATATTGCTGTAATACATGGATATATATATGAATGGCCGAGTCCCTGTGCTGTTCACCTGAACCTATCACAATGTTGTTAATTGGCTATACCCCAATACAAATAAAAAAGTTAAAATAAAAAAATGACTATAGTTGGAAAAATAAAGTAATATCAGTGCTGGTAAGAAAAGAAATATTGCTAAAAATGTTTGGTCCAGTTTGGATAACCTAAAATGATACTCTGTTCTTTACTAACCTTGAACTTTATAAATCAGTTTCTTATCCTCAGAGGAATATTTTTTTAAAAGATGTTGTTTCCTGAACATTATTGCCTCCTTTGATCTCACACTACATTTGGTCTTTCAGATAAGCGAGCCCAATAATTCCTCAGCTATAACTTCAGCAACACAGATAACTATCAAGCACCATATGACATGCAGCTCATTACACAGTTGTGAAGAACTAACCGTGGTCCTACATTAAATGTTTTACAGCTCATCTCTTCATGGCTTACCAAGTTAATATAACACTTACGGCTATCTTTGTGTCCAGGACTGATAAAGCAACTCTTTATAAAATGGCATATGATATTTAAATTGAAACATTTTAAGATGTCTTAGAAGAAGAAAACGCATGAAAACACACGAGTAAAGTAAATCTCCATATGTAGCTTAGTCCTTTTATTTTATTCTATCCAATAAAGGGGCCTCCTTTCTTTGATGTGTCTAGTAATTCTCATTATTGCCTTTTGGATAAAGTAGATGAATATGCAGAAGCAATATGCCGTCTTCAGAACTCTCTGTATCAGCATCTACTGTGCCATCATCCTTCTTTATCCACTTTATAATATACCGTTGAGTTCTTTGCAAGGCATAAAGACCTCTTTGGAATGTAATAGAAAAACAAAAGATTGGTTCAAGATCTGATCACATACTTCAGGACAATCTTTCTACAGTTTTAGCTCACCAAATAAAGAGCTGGCAGTCTGGAGATGGCTGGACGAGCAGTTTCCTAATTTCGAGTCTTTGGCAAGCTGGAATTCCACCTGCTAACATGTAACAGTGTGGAGATTGTTGTCCTCCGGGTACATTTGCAACTTTCTGTTGGGTGCTCAATAAAGCGGACTGTATTACTGCGCTGGAAAAATTTAACTTGCTGCTCATTTGAGTATTAATCTATCAAAATATTTCCTGGACTTATTTTATGAGCTAACAAAAGAGCCATTATACGTTTACCATCAGAAAGTTCTTAGTTCAGATTGATATTTTTAATTCCTTAATTGAATGGTTTTACTTCCTTGCTTAATGTAGACATTATTTTCAGATTATTGGTGAACTAAGAGAAGGTTAATTTGTAAGTTGAATTGGATTTTTGTTACAATCTGAAAAGACTTTTTGTAACCCAAAGACATTTTTTTCCCTGGGTTCTAACTCTCCCTACCACCATTTCCCCAGCATCCTTCTCCTCTCAAATGAGGCTCCCTCACTCCTTCATTTCTCCTTCTCCTCAGTAAAGTGACTCCTCGGTCAGATAGTATAGATGCACTTCTCAAGACCAACTGGTTCCCAAACATTATAAGGGGGATGCAGATGTTTATTTAAATGATAGCAAAAGAGGGAAAATGATGAGAGCCTAAAGTTTTCTGGAATATATACCAGGATAAAAGTCTGCTTGTTTTACAACCTAAGTGGGAACTTTAGCAGACTTTTATAATTTTTTTTAGAAAAAATATTCAAGATGATAAAAAATATATAGCATTTTTTTCCCTAACTTAGCGCAAATATCTAGAGTAAAAGAAGAATTTTTTTTTTTCCCCAATCATGTCTGGGGTTGTATTATTATTATTATTTTTTTGTCTCTTTGTGGAAATTTTTTGGCACAGTAGGTTCAAAGTTTGTTTAAACTTGGAAATTAATTTTTCAAAAAGGTGGGGTTAAAATTTGTATGGTCTAATTCCTACCTTAAAAACACAAAATAAGGGTTTTTTAAAATTCTACTGTCCATTGTTCTTACTCAAATCCAATTTATTGGTGTGTGTGTGTAGGACTTGTGTATATGCATGAACAATTAAAAACAAGACTTTAATTAAAGGAAGAAATTATCATTGTGAGTAAGGTTTTGTCTACACAAACAAAATAGAAGGCTATTTCATAATTATCAGGTGAAATAGGACTATAAAAAATGGCATGGTGGTGGATCTCTGTTGTTTTTTGTTGTTTGGTCACTAAGTGACTGACTCATGTCTGACTCTTTTCGACCCCATGGACTGTAGCCCACCAGGCTCCTCTGTCCATAGGAATTCCCAGGCAAGAATACTGGAGCGGATTGCCATTTCCTTCTCCAGGGAAGCTTTCTGATCCAGGGATTGAACCTGAGTCTCCTGCATCTCCTGCAGGCTAATTCTGCAAACACTGCAGACTTTTTTTTAACCACTGCACCACTTGGGAAGTGGTGGATCTTGGTACCAAATTCTAGTCCCTTCAGTAATACTTTTACAGCATGAAGGTTAGTCTTCATTTCATCAATGTCAATCCAACTGAAAGTGTTTGGGCAAGGGACACTACAGTACTGCAACCTGAACCTACCTTGGCAAAGTTTTGTCAGGGTAAAATCTGTGTTGAATAATGACTCCTTCATAATTCTGTTCTTTGCAACTCATCATGTGGACTGGTTTGCTGAGCAGTCAGCATGGTGAATGGGGCTTCCCTGATGACTCAGTGGTAAAGAATCTGCCTGCAATGCAGGAGATGCAGGTTCAATCCCTGGGTCAGGATGATCCCCTTGAAGAGGTCACGGCAACCCACTCCAGTATTCTTGACTGGAGAATTCCATGGCCAGAGGAGCCCGGTGGGCTACAGTCTATGGGGTCTCAAAGAGTCAGGCAACAGACACGACTGAGGTGACTTAGCACACACACAGCATGGTGAACAGAAAAGGGCGTGAGTTTTAGGATCAAAAGACCCCATTTCTGAATCTTATAGCTTCGGGGCTTTGCAAAAGTCAGATGGCTTCCTGGAGACACGATTGTTACCTCTATAAAAGAGGTGAACAGCACCTACCTTCCAGGTCTATGGTGAGGAAAATAATTCGATATGTGAATGTCCCCCATTATGTTTTTTTTCTTGGATGTGGACTATTATTGAACTCTTTATTGAATTTGATCCAATATTGCTTCTGTTTTATGTTTTGTTTTTTTTGGCATGTGGGATACTAGCTTCCTGATGAGACGTCCAACCCACACCCCCTGCATTGGAAGGCAAAGTCTTAACATCATGGAAGTCCCTGAAAGTACCTAACATTGTCCCTTATACGCAGTCACCGCTCAGTACATTTTATGTTTTCACAATTACTTACTACGAATTAAATATTTAGCTATTTTTTGTTTTGTTTTGTTTCTTTTTGCAGTGTAGCATCAGTTAAAGTATTTCGGGGATATCTCATTAATAGGCAAATGTATTCCAACAGCAGACATCCATATTATTGTATATTTGTGACATCTGATCATCCTCAAATGAAAAAAGGAGTGCGACAGGATACCTCTTTGAAAACTTGGAGGGGCGCCTGGCTGCCCTGTGAGTTTTCTTTCAGGAGATCTTAATGTGCGTCTAATTCCTTGTCTTGCGGTAGCTGTGTGCTCAGGTGTTTTTATTGTGGACCTTCTGGGGCCTCATGCTGCCTCCCCCACCCCTTCCCCCCACCACACAGCCACGCCTCAGTACAAGCAGAAGTTCATTTCTTTGCTAAAATCACAGTGACCTTCAAAGACCCAGAGATGGGAAGTGCTGGATCAGAGACATGGCTCTTCCCTTTGTTCACCAGACCTGTGTTTTCTGCCAATCCTCTCAGGTGGCTTGAAGAGCCCTGTGGTATGGGCTCTTCTATTTCCTTGGACATCCTGTGTCCTCTTTGTCACAAGAGAGGCTCTAGCTTTTATTTGAAAATCAGTCCTATGGTACATCCAAGCACTGACAAGGAAAGAACTGTCAAGATAGGCACTGTACTTTCTTGGGATTGTTCATTCTTGAATGGCCTGGTCCCTGCCCGCTTCCATCCCCTCAGGTCTGAGTCCTAGTGGAGGCTGAGGCCTGACCTGCTATGGCTCTGCTGCTGGATCACCCCTTGCCTGTGGTGGATGGTGGATGGTAATGTAAGGGATGAAGCTTTCTGGATTTGAGGCCTTTTTACCTCTTCCTTCTTGGGAAGCCACTCCACTTACATAAGGTTTCCTTGATGGCTTGGTGGGTAAAGAATCTTCCTGCAATGCAGGAGACACAGGAGACCTGCCTTCCATCCCTGGGTAGGGAAGATCCTCCGGGAGAAGGAAATGGCAACCCACTCCAGTATTCTTGTCTTTAAAAAATCGCATGGACAGAGGAGCCTGGCGGGGACTACAGTTCATGGGGTCTCAAGAGTCGGACATAACTTAGTGACTAAGCACGTACCACTTACATAATTGTTAAGGGGGCTTATTTATAAAACAGAAATTGAGTCACAAATGTAGAAAACAAACCTATGGTTAACCAGGGGGAAAGGAGGGAGGAATAAATTGGGAGATTGGGATTGATGTATACATACTATATGTATACATATATATGTACAGTCAGTTCAGTCACTCAGTCATGTCTGAATCTTTGTGACCCCATGGACGCCAGGCCTCCCTGTCCATCAGCAACTTCCGGAGTTTACTCAAACTCATATCCATTGAGTCAGTGATGCCATCCCAGCATCTTATTCTCTCATCCCCTTCTCCTCCTGCCTTCAATCTTTCCCAGCATCAGGGTCTTTTCAAATCAGTCAGTTCCTCCCATCAGGTGGCCAAAGTATTGGAGTTTCAGCCTCAGCATCAGTCCTTCTAATGAATATTCAGGACTGATTTCCTTTAGGATGGACTGGTTGTATCTCCTTGCTGTCCAACGGACTCTCAAGAGTCTTCTCCAACACCACAGTTCAAAAGCATCAATTCTTCGGCGCTCAGCTTTCTTCACAGTCCAACTCTCACATCCATACATGACCATACAAGGCTATGGAAAAACCATAGCCTTGACTAGACAGACCTTTGTTGGCAAAGTAATGTCTCTGCTTTTTAATATGCTGCCTAGGTTGGTCATAACTTTTCTTCCAAGGAGTAAGGGTCTTTTA
The DNA here is from genome assembly GCF_029407905.1 of Bubalus kerabau. Classification (NCBI taxonomy): domain Eukaryota; kingdom Metazoa; phylum Chordata; class Mammalia; order Artiodactyla; family Bovidae; genus Bubalus; species Bubalus kerabau. The sequence goes on from NC_073627.1 coordinate 71,322,768, forward strand.
ATGTCATGGCTGCAGCCACCAACTGCAGTGATTTTGGAGCCCCCCAAATAAAGTCTATCACTGTTTCCATTGTTTCCCCATCTATTTCGCATTAAGTGATGGGACCAGATGCCATGATCTTAATTTTCTGAATGTTGAGCTTTAAGCCAACTTTTTCACTCTCCTCTTTTACTTTCACCAAGAGGCTCTTTAGTTCTTCTTCACTTTCTGCCATAAGGGTGGTGTCATCTGCATATCTGAGGTTATTGATATTTCTCTTGGCAATCTTGGCTCCAGCTTATGCTTCATCCAACCCAGCATTTCTCATGATGTACTCTGCATAGAAGTTAAATAAGCAGGGTGACAATATACAGCTTTGATGTAGTCCCTTCTCGATTTGGAAACATTTCCCGATTTGGATTTGCTATGTCTATTGCACTATATGTACATATATATGTATATACACTATATGTACATATACAGACTATATATATAAAATAGATAACTAATGAGAATCTACTGTACAGCACAGGGAACTCAGTACTCTGTAATGATCTATATGGGAAAAGAATCTAAAAAGAGTGGATATATGTATATGTATAACTGATTCACTTTGCTGTACAGCAGAAACTAATACAACATTGTAAACCAATTATATTCCAGAGGGCAGTACCTGGAACTCAGGTAACCCTTACCATGTTTTGCAACCTTTATTCCTATCTTTGTTATTTATTTGTTTAATTTTTATTGGAGTGCAGCTGCTTTACAGTGTTGTGTTAGTTTCTGCTGTACAGGAAAGTGAATCAGCTACATGTATACATGTATTCCCTCTTTTTTGGATTTCTTTCCCATTTAGGTCACCACAGAGCACTGAGTAGAGTTTTCTGTGCAATACACTAGGTTCTTGTTAGTTGCTTATTTTCTACATAGTATCAAAAGTCTGCAGATGTCGGTCCCAATTTCCCAATTCACCCCACTGCCTTTCTTTGTTATTTAAAGTAGGAGGAGCAATGGCACCCGACTCCAGTGCTCTTGCCTGGAGGATCCCATGGACGGAGGAGCCTGGTAGGCTGCAGTCCATGGGGTCGCTGGGAGTCGGACATGACTGAGCGACTTCACTTTCACTTTTCACTTTCCTGATTGGAGAGGGAAATGGCAACCCACTCCAGTGCTCTTGCCTGGAAAATCCCAGGGACAGGGGAGCCTGGTGGGCTGCCGTCTATGGGGTCGCACAGAGTCGGACACGACTGAAGCGACTTAGCAGTAGCAGCAGCAGCAATAGAACCTGACTCACCTGTGAGTGTTAAGTGAGCTGAGATGCTGTGTCTATTGCCCTTGGCACACTGTAGGGCTCCCATACATGTTTCACTTCAGATAATCAGAAAATGAGTTCTTATCCAAATGAGAAGAGCTTCAACATCATGCCCCTTCTCCAGGCTGCACACAGGTGGGTTGGTGCTGGTGGAGAGGCGGGGTGAGCCCTCTCTCTGGGTTCTGGTGGCTCTGCATTGGGTTCTTTGGGTCCTACTGTTGCTCCATGGGTTTAAACTGCTGCGGTTTGAACAAGTGTAGAGAGCCTGGCCAGGGGTCGGGGGGTGGGGGTGTGGAGTGGGGGACCAGTGGCAGGCTTTTCTCTGTTGGTTTCTCAAGGAGCCATAACTCTTTCAGATTCACTGCTCACATATGGCCTCCAAGCAGGCCTGGCAGTTCCCATCCATGGTGCAGGCTGGGAAAGGTAGGGTCTGGAAAACTCATAAAAGCGGACTGAGTGGTAAAGGAAAATCAATCTTCTCCTGCTTTGGACCAAGTTGATGAGAATCCTTCTCCCTGATTCTCCATAAATTGGAACAAGGCTTAGGACACTAATCCTACTGTAATACCATTTGAAGACGAACAGTGACATTTAAATACCAGTTCAGGTCTGCTATTAAACCAGGGCCTCCAACTGTTTAACCTTTGCTCTTGTGTACTGTTGCCCTTGGTCCAGTGGATGCAAATGTATTTATTAATGCATTTCAGCTTTCTGATGACACATACTTAGTTCATTCTGCTGGCTGTGTTGCTTCTGTGAATGGCGCGGCACCAAATGCAACATTTGTTTTCAAACTTTTCAGTGTGATACATTCCAAGACTCTCTCTTAGATTTTTTTTTAAATAGAGTTAAAGCTAAATAAAAGTCAAGGCCATTATCCAGAAAACTTCCTGTGGGTGGAAGAGTGTATTTCCGGAACTATCTAGAGAAGCCCAAAGCCAAATTCATTCAGCAAAATTTCTCAAATGCTTTTTGTGTCACATACTGTATTATATGCAGTACGAAGAAGAGGTGCATCTTGCCTTTAAAGAATGTAGCCTTGTGATTTAGGGCCCTGCTTATGGGGTTCTGCACCTTAACTTGTATGAATCTCACCTTACTCTTTGTCTGCGCTGACAAAATCACAAAAAGCAGATTCTCGTCTAGTTAAAGTCATGTAAACACATGAACTAGAGACTGGAGGATATGGATCCTTTTCACTTTGATATGTCTTCCCGGGTGGCTTAGACTGTAAAGAATCTGCCTGCAATGCAGGAGACCCAGGTTCAATCCTTGGGAAGGATCCCCTGGAGAAGGGAATGGGTACCCACTCCAATATTCTTGCCTGGAGAATCCCATGGACAGAGGAGCCTGGCGGTCTATAGTCCATGGGGTCACATAGAGTTGGACATGACTGAGCAACTAATACTTTCTTTTTTTTTTTTTTTCATGGTATTTTTAAACAGTGTTGGTCTTAAAAATCAGGAATAAACTCTTCATTCTTGGATATTTTCCTGAGCAGGAGAAAACACTTTCTGCTTTGTTCTTTCTCATCATGTACCATCTCCTGAGCAGTGACAAATCTGCTGCACATCTCATAGAAAAGCAGGTCGCTTTGGTACTAGGATCACTTGGAAGCTGGCATTCTAGTTTAGCTTCAGATAAAGTTAGTCCCAGCCTGGCTGGTTCCTGAGAGACCCAACCTAAATGACTGGTCCTGCCAGTTGCTAGATGTGCAAAATTCACCAAGGTGCTTCTTCATTCCATGGGCCTCTGTTTTCTTATCTGTAAAATGGGTGAATTGTACTTTCTTGCTGAGTTGTCAGAAGGATCAGAGGAAAGAATTCTGGGAAAATAGCGTAAAGCCTGGCCCATGGCAGCCTCTGTTTGGGTCCCCATGCTCTGCAGAGCCCCCATCCCATTTCGTTCCTGTTCCAGCTCTGCTGCTGGTCACAGCACAAACCTTTTCCTTCTGGGCCAGTGATTCTAGACTAGGAACTATTTGTCCCCAGGGATACACCTGAAAATGTCAGGAGACTGTTTTGGTTGTTACAGTTTTTGAGCAGGGGGGAAAGTTACTTGCATCTAGAGAGAAGAGGCCAGACACACCGCTAGACGTCCTATAATCTACCCTCCCCCACAACAAAGACACATCTGGCACGAAGTGTCCGTGGTCCTGAGGTTGAGAATCCCTGAAGGTCCCTGGGAAGCTGACATTCTCTTCCCTGAACAACCCATTTCCAGGGTCTGTGCTTCTTTATCATTGGTCACGTGGGATGAGTTGAGATGTGAGAGCGATGTGGGCAAAACTTGGAAGTGTGGGATGGAGTGTCTTTATGCTTCAGTGAGGCCCCTCCCAGAGGCCTGGGGTGGATGAAAAGGCAGTGGCCCTTGGGCCTGCTCTCTATGTTCCAATGTGGATCCTTTTAAAAAATATTTATTTATTTGGCTGCATCACAGGATCTTTCATTGTGGCACATGGATTCTCTAGTTGTGGTGTGTGGGATCCGTCGCTCCATGGCTTGTGGGATCCTAATGGCTTGTGGGATCCTAATTCCCCAACCAGGGATTGAACCTGTGTCCCCTGTGTTACAAGGTGGATTCTTAAACCACTGGACCACCAGGGAAGTCCCCTCCAATATGGATCTTGCAGGAGGCTGAAGATCCTCCACAGCAAGCTGGCCTTCAAGTCATTACAAAAGAACATCTGTCAAGGCCAGATGATAAACTATATTTTATTTGTCAGTTTGTAAACTTGAGGAGTAACTTTAAATATTTAAACATATGACACGGGGGCCTCTGTTTGCATTCTTGCTCTGGGAAATGAAAGTGAGGGCTGGGAGCATCAGTTTGATTTCTGAGACTCTGCCCTCTTCGCTCCTGCACAGCTGGCTACAGTGGTTCCCCCTGCAGGCTCAGCTCTAAGGCTGTCCCTGTACTGCAGGCAGGTGGTGGAGGAGGCTCTAGGGCTGCAGGCTCAGCCCCAGTCTGTTTTGATTGCTGGTTTGTTTCTGAGTTGGTGATCTTTTTTTGTAGTTGAAACAATTGCATTTGGGAAATTTTTGTAGTGTAAATAAGGAAACAAGTTTTCACCTGGACATGTACAGTTTATTAGATGCAATCTTGAAGACATATCAGAAAAAATTGCATACTGCAGAAAAACTGGTAGGAGAGTATACAAATGAGTATTCAGATGCTGGTCTAGGGGCCTAGCTCAGAGGACATGGCTGGCCTTGGGAATCAGAGTATGTGTGCATGTGAGTGAGTGTGGGTGGGTGTGACTGACTGTGTGAGCCTGCTATTTTCCAATATCTTAACATGTGTTTTCTCACTGATTCTTCATTATAACCACATGCAGTCCGTCTTATTATTTCCATTTTTATAAATAAGGAAACTGGAGCCCCTGTTAATGGTGGAAGTGGAGTTTGAATTTGGGTATGAGGGTAGTAGTAAGGTGGGAGCTATAGAAATCAATGGTTTTCTTATAGAAATGTTGGAATGTCTATTTTTATCTGTTTGTGTCATGCAAAAATTTAGGTTCTAAGAAACCACTTAGAAGTTAACAGTGCTTAAAAATTGTAGCCTGCAGACTCGTCTGAGACACTTCTTTTTTTTCTTCTCTGTTTGCTCACCTGAGGATTTAAGCTGCTTCCAAGAGATCCAGTTGATTCATTAATGCAGGCATTTTTTTGGTGTGTGTGCAAAAATGTCCAAGTGGCTTAATGATATTACACAGTGAAGACAATTGACTGACTGGCTTGCTTCCTTTCCCTCTTGTAATATTTTTTTATTCCCCTGCTGAGGTTTGCTCTTCTTTTGCTTCTCATTTTATTCAGGCTGCTCAGTCAATGTCTATGAGTTTATGTGGGTTTGTGTAAAGTTTTTGTTTTTTTTTACTGAAGTGTAATTGATTTACAATATTGTGTTAATAACGTTTTCTTATATATAGACTCAGGATGGCTGTCTGGATAAACTGATCATCTGTACTAATATCATTGTTAAGATGAATTTTTTTAAAAGGCAAATTAATTTCAAAAGTCAATTTGTTAAACTCTTAAACATTCTATTTATGCTTTTAGTCTTAGCCTGGCCATAATTTTAGATTCAAGAACTGAACCTAATTATAGATATATGTATAAAAAAGATGCTTAGAATAACTTTGTCATAGTACAGAGGATTCTATGCCAACAGTTTTATGATTTTGTTTATTCCTAAAATATCCAGTCTAATGGACATTTCCAAGATAATTTAAATAGGGAAGTTTTACCATGGTTGTTGGCAAATTAGGGTTTTGTTCCCCAAAACTACCATATGTTTTAATCAATAATAAGTAAGATCTAAAGTCTTACACATTCTGCTAGTTCTGAAAGAAAATTAAAGGTCTAATTAAAGACCCATGTCATGGTAGAAAAAATGATGAATCTTTTCACCACTCAGCATCATGGGATCCTCTAAATATATTGTTCTTTTTTCCCCCTTGGAGTTATTTATTGGCCAGAAGGGGAGGGTGGACAGAACTTCTTTTGAAGTTAAACATCTTGCTTGGATGAGTAGATATGTTGCATCAAATCACAGTAATAAAAAGATAAAATGCTTTATTAAATCTTCTTTATCACTATATTGTGCTCCAATAGAATGATCTAATTAAAGACACAGTGAAGCCTCTTTTCATCTGAAGAGGAGTTCAGAGGCTTTCCTTATTAAAAGGTTTGCACACAAACATATACACTGCTGCCTTGCTTCCAAGTTTCTTAGGGGTGCCTCCTTCCTGTTTTGCTCTAATAATTATGGATGTCTTGGCTGTCACTTCGTGGCTTGAAACTAACTTGTCTTTTTCATCTTCAAAGTACCTGCAAGGCATTTACATGATTAATATTCATAATACCACTCAGAGAGAGGCACTGGGAATGCTATTCTTTTCTCAGATATGGAAACAAAAGAAAAGAATGGAAAGTGGTGCTTATTTGCTTCTGCTAATGAACAATTTACTTTCTAGTTCTAAGCTTCCAGATATCTAAGCTGGTGCCTTTTCCTGGCAACTCTAGCAGATGCTGCCAATTCATTCTGCCTAACATGAGACTTCTTTGAGCAATCAGATGAATTGCTATCATTGTCATGGGAAAATGTATACGAATCAGAGAGAACGTGATTCGGTACTACCCTTCTGTTAGAGTCTCTCTAGGTTCTCTTGATTCAAGGAGCATTTATGAGGAAAGGAAAGGAAAGGAAAGATATACTCATTTGAATGCAGAGTTCCAAAGAATAGCAAGGAGATAAGAAAGCCTTCCTCAGGGATCAATGCAAAAAAGTAAAGGAAAATAATAGAATGGGAAAGATGAGAGAGCTCTTCAAGAAAATTAGAGATACCAAGGGAACATTTCATCCAAAGATGGGCACAATAAGGGACAGAAATGGTATGGACCTAACAGAAGCAGAAGAAATTAAGAAGAGGTGACAAGAATACACAGAAGAACTATACAAAAAAGATCTTCACAATCCAGATAATCGCGATGGTGTGATCACTCACCTAGAACCAGACATCCTGGAATGTGAAGTCAAGTGGGCCTTAGGAAGCATCACTATGAACAAAGCTAGTGGAGGTGATGGAATTCCAGTTGAGCTCTTTCAAATCCTAAAAGATGATGCTATGAAAGTGCTGCACTCAATATGCCAGCAAATTGGGAAAACTCAGCAGTGGCCACAGGATTGGAAAAGGGCAGTTTTCATTCCAATCCCAAAGAAACACTATGCCAAAGAATGTTCAAACTACCACACAATTGAACTCATCTTACATGCTAGCAAAGTAATGCTCAAAATCCTCCAAGCCAGGCTTTAGCAGTATGTGAACCATGAACTTCCAAATGTTCAAACTGGATTTATAAAAGGCAGAGGAATCAGAGATCAAATTGCCAACATCTGCTGGATCATCAAAAAAGCAAGAGAGTTCCAGAAAAATATCTACTTCTGCTTTATTGACTATGCCAAAAGGCTTTATTGACTATGCCAAAACCTTTGACGGCGTGGATCGCACCAAACTGTGGAAACTTCTGGAAGAGATGGGAATACCAGACCACTTGACCTTTCTCTTGAGAAATCTGTAAGCAGATCAAGAAGCAACAGTCAGAACTGAACATGGAACAACAGACTGGTTCCAAATCGGGAAAGGAGTACGTCAAGGCTGTATATTGTCACCCTGCTTATTTAACTTATATGCAGAGTACATCATGCGAAATGCCAGGGTGGATGAAGCACAAGCTGGAATCAAGATTGCCAGGAGAAATATCAATAACCTCAGATACACATATGACACCACCCTTATGGCAGAAAGTGAAGAAGAACTAAAAAGCCTCTTGATGAAAGTGAAAGAGGAGAGTGAAAAAGTTAGCTTAATACTCAACATTCAGAAAACTAAGATCATGGCATCTGGTCCCATCACAAATAGATGGGGAAACAGTGAGAGACTTTATTTTCTTGGGCTCCAAAATCACTGCAGATGGTGATTGCAGCCATGAAATTAAAAGACACTTGCTCCTTGGAAGAAAAGTTATGACCAACCTAGACAGCATATTAAAAAGCAGAGATATTACTTTGCTAACAAAGCTCCATGTAGTCAAAGCTATGGCTTTTTCCAATGGTCATGTATGGATGTGAGAGTTGGACTATAAAGAAAGCTGAGAATCGAAGAACTGATGCTTTTGAACTGTGGTGTTGGAGAAGACTCTTGAGAGTCCCTTGGACAGCAAGAAGATCCAACCAGTCCACCCTAAAGGAAATCAGTCCTGAATATTCACTGGAAGGACTGATGCTGAAGCTGAAACGCCAATACTTTGGTCACCTGATGTGAAGAACTGACTCATTTGAAAAGACCCTGATGCTGGGAAAGATTGAAGGTGGGAGGAGAAGGAGATGACAGAGGATGAGATACTTGGATGGCATCACTGACTCAATGGACATGAGTTTGAGTAAACTCTGGGAGTTGGTGATGGACTGGGAGGCCTGCTGTGCTGCATTCCATGGAATCGCAAAGACTGAGCGACTGAACTGAACTATGAGGTACTGAACTGTGTTTTAACTTAATCCCCTGAATAATATCCTTCTTGCATAAGAACTTCATTCAGGTTGAACTAAATTATGGATCAAAAACTAGCAGCTGGTGTATTAATGCATATTTGTGGAATCTGAAAACAATTGGTGTAAATGATATTCTTTACAAAGCAGAAATAGAGACACCAATGGACAGAACAAATGTATGGATACCAAGGAAGAAAGATAGGGGGTCGGATGAATTAGGAGATTGCAATTGACATGTTTATGTATGTATATATATACTGTGTATAAAATAGATAACCTAATGAGAACCTACAGTATAGCACAGGGCACTCTACTCGATGCTCTTTGGTGGCCTAAATGGGAAGCAAACCCAAAAAAGAGGGGATTATATATATGTGTGTGTGCTCAGTTGCTCAGTAATGTCTGACTCTTTGAGACCCCATGGTCTGTGGCCCACCAGACTCCTTTGTTCATGGAATTTTCCAGGCAAGAATACTGGAGTGAATTGCCATTTCCACCTCCAGGTGATCTTACCCATCCAGGGATTGAACCCATGTCTCCTGCCTTGGCAGGTGGATTCTTTACAACAAGCCCCCTGGTAAGCCCTGATATGTGTATATCTGATTCACTTTTCTGTACAGTAGAAGCTAACACAACATTGCAAAGCAACTTGTTATTGTTCAGTCCCTAAGTGGTGTCCAGCTCTTTGCAACCCCATGAACTGCAGCATGCCAGGCTTCCCTGTCACTGTAAAGCGATTGTACTTTTTTAAAAAAACTAGCAGCTGTCTACAGATATTAATTGGTTGTTCACATTGTTAATAATTTTGTGTTTGTGTTTTCAATTCTTGTGATGAACTTTGTACTTCTTGATTCATCACAGACACCCTCCTCTACTCGACACAGAATGATTCTGTGGAATTTATGTTGTCCATTAACTGCTGAGGGAATTTGAGATTGCTGGCTAAATAGGAAATGATTATCTTATTTCTCCAAAATGAGGAAAATTTGGTAAATTGACAAATTTGGTAAATTGTTGGATTTCTTTGACGTCATATCACTCCTGCCCCCAAATGATCTCTCTCCCTTCCCTGTAAAATTCTTGTTTTATTTATTTCATTTAGCATTCTCAGAGGACAGTGACTTCACAAGGGAATCCACGCAGAATTGTGAATGGGTGACTCCAGAATGATGGTTTGTGCTCTAGAGCTACTGGGAGTTTAAAGGAGAGCGCTAACCCCATCATCATCTCTGGTATCTTGCCAGGCATTGGAATATTTTTTTTTTGGGGGGGTTGCTAATGGTATGATTGGTATAATGGTCACATTATACAGTAGTGATTGACTTTGACACTGAGTGTATAGCATATAAGGCAAGTCCTATCCAAAAACCTATTTTTAAAAATATAAAAAAAAAAACCCAATTTCATTCATGAATTAATTCATTAAACTTTTTGGCTGCATGGCATGTAAGATCTTAGTTCCCTGCCCAGGGATTGAACCTGCGCCCCCTGCATTGAAAGTGTGGCGTCTTAACTATTGGACTGACAGGGAAGTCCCAAAGCCTATATTTCTATATTCAGATTTCATTGTCAAAATCTAGAAAAACTGGAAGAAATTCACAAGTAAATATCAAAAAAGTAGTCTAAAACATCACCTATTCCATGAGGGTCCTCTCTGCGTTAAAGAGAGTGTGAATAGGAAGAGAATGTTCTGGGGCAGCAGTGCAGAGAAGCTAGGCAGACCCTCTTACATTTCAATTTCCATTCTGAATTTGATGCTGACCTGCCTGGCCCTGGGAGTACATACACAGACAGAATGGAGATCATGATGAATTATCCTGGACGGAGGCGCAGGTCGGGTAACGGCAACTGTGAGTAAGACACATGAAACACTCCAGTGGTGACTTCTAGGATGGACCTGCAGGCGGGAGGGGTGAGCTGAGAGCTAGGAGCAGAGTCCACTTCGTTACTGTCCCAAGCTCTCGAAACCTTCACTGTCCCCTGTAACTTGCGGTTAGCTGAAGTCACTCAATTTAAGTCCTTAAAGGCCCAGGCAGTGCAAGAACAAGAGGCTTTCTGAGCCATGTACAACTCAGTTAATTCCTTGGGCCTTCCATTTTTAATTTTCACAGGTTTTCAGCTTGAGTTTAACAATTGTTTGTGATCAAGGTTAAATGAAAGTTTATTTTACTTTTGGTGACATTTTCACAGCTAATTTGAACTTAGGTCCCTTGCTGGAGAAATATTTACAAAGAAATAACATCAAATTGCACAGAATAAATGCCATGCCATTCAACTATGTAAATAGCAGCTGAGATGTTTAATTGAAAATAAAACACTGGTAAAATGTAAACATTTTGTTCCAGTTGCTGTGAGTACAGGATTCAGTGGCAGCAATGAAAACGGGAACATGGAAGTTAGAGTTTGTGACAGCGTCCACTCACTCTAATGTGTCTGTAAGCCTTTTTTTTGTAGTCGCTGCATATTCTACAAAGCTGTTTAGTCCACCTCTCAAAACACACTCATTTGTGTTTTTCCAAAAAACCTAAATGACTAACTTGAAAAGATACATGCACTCCAGTGTTCATAACAGCACTACTTACAATTGCCAAGGCCTGAGAGCAACATAAGTGTCCATTGACAGATGACTGGATAAATAAGATGTAGCGTATATACAGTGGAATAGTATTCAGCCATATAAAAGAATGAAAATTTGCCATTTGCAGCAACATGGGTGGACTTGGAGGGCATTATGCTAAGTGAAATAAGTCAGACAGAGAAAGGCAGATACTGTATGATAACACTTATATGTGGAATCTGAAAAACACAACAAACTCGTGAATAAAACAAAGAATTAGATTCACAGATATAGAGAACAAATCAATGGTTACCAGTGGGGTAAGAGAAGGAGGAAGGGCACCATAGGGGGAGGGGGAAAAGGATTATTATGGGATTATATGAAGCCATGCATGTGAAAGTTTTGAAAATTGTAAAGCACTATAGAATTTAATATAAATTAATTTTTTTATCCAATAAAAAGTCTTACTAAGATAACTAAAATGGAATAAACAAATAAATAAATAAAATCTTCCTCCTTAATAAAAGGCCACTCATTTGTTATCATAAGGTTTGGTTGGTTGAGACCTATTTCCACCAGCCTTTTAATGTACAGTTCAATGGACCACCAGGCATTTGGGTCTTTCACTCATTAAGCTATTCTGTGGCTGTCAGTCAGGTATCTCTCCAGAGTCTTTGGGCTTCCCTGGTGGCTCAGACGGTAAAGAATCTGCCCGCAACGCGGGAGACCCAGCTTCAATACCTGGGTCGGGAAGATCCCCTGGAGAAGGGAATGGCTACCCACTTCAGTATTCTTGCATGGACAAGAATTCAGTATTCATCCCCTGGACAGAGAAGTCTGACAGGCTACAGTCCATGAAGTCACAGAGTTGGACACAATTGAGTGACTAACAGTTTCACTTTTTCCAGATGTTTTATTCTTTCAGACCACTAGGAGCACACCTGGCCTTCCAAAGCATCAAATTCTGGTGTTTTGATTTGATTGTCTATTTATATAGCTGTATTTATATAGGTCTTCCCTGGTGGCTCAGAGGTTAAAGCATCTGCCTGCAATGCAGGAGACCTGGGTTCGATCCCTGAGTCGGGAAGATCCCCTGGAGAAGGAAATGGCAACCCACTCCAGTATTCTTGCCTGGAGAATCCCATGGACAGAGGAGCCTGGTGGGCTACAGTCCACGGGGTCGCAAAGAGTTGGGCACAACTGAGCGACCTTAATTTATATAGCTGTAGTTCTGTACCCCAAACAAAACCCTCCCAGGTCCTATCTTGACAAGATTAATATTGGAGTAAACATAAATATTTATGTACCTTGGGGAGAGTTGTCTACGTGTATCTATTAATACTTTTTGGAAAAGGGGTCCTCTTTTCCAGATTTAAAGCTTTAAGATTAAGAATGAAATTGTGATATATTTTGACCTAAAATTTAGGAGAGGTGGAGGATTATTTTGAAAATTCCAACCAACTGTATATTTATTTTGAAATTGCATTAATTGGAGAATTTCTGTTACCTTTGTTGAAAGCCTTATCTGAAGAGGTATTATAACAACTATTAAGAGCACAGACTATGGACACAGACTTGTTGGATTAGCCCCCACCCTCACAACAAGTTACTGAACTACTCTTTGCCTCAATTTTCTCATCTGTAAAACAGGTATAAGAATAATATTTAGTTCATCAGGCCATTGTAAAGATTATACAGGGTAGCATATATAAGCATAATAATGCCTGGCACAGTTAGTGCTAAATAAATGTACTTATTATTCATTCCATTAGTACATATTTATTAAGAGCTTTTATTACTTAGCATTTACTTATCTGTATTAACTTTCTATATTATTATTATGTTTTATGGGAAATGCTTTAAACTGATTTATTTCATTATTTTTTCCAGCTTGATTGATGTATGATTGAAAAAAATTGTATTTATTTAAGCTATACAATATGATTTTTAAAAGGGTGTACAGTCTGATTATTTCATATGTATATACATTGCGAAGTGATGAGCAGAATCAAGTTAAATGGTATATATAGGACCTCATGTAGTTACCGCTTTTGTTTGTGTGTGGCAAGAAAATTTAGCAACTTTTAAGTATATAATACAATATTGTTAACTCTAATCCCCATACTGTACATTAAAGCCCGAGAACGTAGTCCTCTTATAACTGAAAATTTGTACAGTACCCTTTGATCAACACCTCCTTATTTCCACAGCTTCCCAGGGAAGAAATTCTTTTTTTTTTTAATTTACTTTTTGGGGTGTAACTGCTTTATAATGTGTTAGTTTCTGCTGTACAATGAAGTGAATCAGCTGTATGTATACATACATCCCTTCCCTCTTGGGCCGCCTTCCCTCCCCTCCCCCATCCCATCCATCTAGCTCATCACAGAGCACTTGAGTTGAGCTCCCTGTGCTAAAGCAACTTCCCACTAGCCATCTGTTTTACACACGATAGTATGTATATGTCAATTCCACTCTCAATTCATCCCACCATCTCCTTCTCCCACTGTGTCCACATATCTGTTCTCGATGTCTCTATTCCTGCCCTGCAAATAGGTTCATCAGTAACATTTTTCTAGATTCCACATATATGCATTAATACATGATATGTGATTTTCTCTTTTTGACTTAATTCATTCTGTATGACAGACTCAAACTTGATTACAAATTCTCCCTGCTTCATCCCCACAGTGAGGGTCGAGTTTTAAAGAGTTAAAATCTGATGAAAATGTGCTCATATCTGGCAAAATTCTTAGCATGGACACGTTTTTTAAAAATGAGAGGCAGCATCTGGACTTTGGTAAGCAAATGTGCACTAACGTGTTACTTTGACCTTTTAAAAAGTTGATCTTCATTTTATTCAAATGGTAGAAATATTCTGAAAAGTTCCATGTTGAATTGCATTTTGGCCATCATTTAGTGAAATACTGACGTGCAAATGATGCTTTTACATTTTATTCTTTGTACTAAAAATTAGACTTATAGAATCATCTAAAGTAAAAAATGAGAAAGATCAGACTTCAGCTCACCAAACACAGGAATCCAACCCGAAAACATCCTTTTCAGATGGGAAATGGCTGACTCTTTCTTGTTCTAGCATAAGGGTCAAAAACCCTAGGATGGGTGATTTTGCTCCCTGTTACAGCCAAGTCTCTATGACTGGAATCAGGCTGAACCCAGTAACCACTGGCTGCAGCCCAGACATGAGTGTGAGAGCACCTCTATTTCTGTTTCCTGCTCAAGGCATTTAATTTCTAAAACTCAAAGTGGACTTTGCCAGAAATAGAAAATTATTCCCCCAATTCAAAGTCTTTGTTTATTAATGAAAGAGCAAATGCTACAAGCACATTTATACTAAAGCTTTGTTGTGTGTGTGTGATTAATTAAATGTTAATATTTTACATGGAAATATCAATGCAGCTGATGGTAACTTAGCTTTCAATAATATTTTCTTTGAAGCTAATAGCTCTTGTGAAACTTCATCAGTTACATGCTTCTGTAGGGCTCCACAGTGAGATTTTGCCCAAATGTGTTTTGGGTTGGCAGTCATTGCTAATCAGCCAGTGAGAGTATATGTTCTAACTCAGTTCTATAGTTCAGCCTTTTTGCTGCAATTTTGGGGATAAAATGTTGACAGTATTGAAATGAGCTACACTGATATCTTGGGGGAGGTGGTGGTGTTCAGTTGCTCAGTAATGTCCAGTTCTTTTGCTACCCCATGGACTACAACACACCAGGCTTCCCTGTCCTTCACCGTCTCCTGGAGTTTGCTCAGACTCATGTCAATTGAGTCAGTGATGCCATCCAACCAGTTCGTCTTCTGTCATCCCCTTCTCCTCCTGCCTTCAATCTTTTCCAGCATCAGGGTCTTCTCCAAGGAGTCGGCTCTTTGCATCAGGTGGCCAAAGTATTGGAGCTTCAGCTTCAGCAAGGAGGGTCAATTAACAGACACAATTGGTTTCAATACTTGCTTTCCAGAAGTGAAGTGTCTGCCACGGTGTTATTAGCTGAGATACCGTGGGTAGTTTTACATGTCAGGAACTGTGAACATGCACCCTGCAGGTCTGATTACCAGTGTTAAGGAAGTTCTGTGCTACATAACCCCCAGAGCCAAGCCTCCAGGAAAATTAAAGGTCCCTGTTCTACCAATAAAATGGGAGACTCATGAGACTTTTTTGGATTGACTATAAACTCGGACTTGTGGAACTTTGTTCTTAAAGGTGAAAACAAACACAAATGGAGGACAAATTGCTTTCCTTAAAAATCGTTAAACCTTCCTTGAAAGCATTGATCAGAAAGTTTCTGAAAAGAAACGGTATCAATACTGCCTTATGGTTATCAAAGGGAAAAAAAGTGAAAAAGCTGAAGTGGACATTTTCTCCTTAAAATCCAGCACAGAAGAAATTTTATACACTTAGGCCATTGCCCAGAAGAGTGGTAAATGTGATATTTGATATGTGAGACAGTTGGAGGAACAGCAGAAGGAGTCATATTTATCAACAGATTTTAGGAATAATTAAATGATTGTGAATTTATGAGACATATCATGGACCCTTGAAATACAAAAGTAATTAGGTGAGATTCACCCACAGATGGTGAATTAAAGGCATAACTACTCCTGTCCAGTAACATGCATATCAATTATCTTGAATGTGAGATCAAGAGCATGGACTCTGAGAACGCAAGCTTTCTATCAGGTTTGAAATTCCATGGTCCTAAAAGCATACGTTGAATATTTTTTTGAAAACTGATTATGTTTCTCTTCTCTCAGAATGGAGGGAAAAGAGACAGAAAAGAAGTGTCAAAACAGACAGTTCTAATCCTAAATGCTGGGCCTCTGAGTGAATTCAGGACGCAGATCCATTTAGTTCACATCCTCCCAGACTAAAAAGAGAGGCGGGCTGGCTGCTGTCCCCCAGAGACCACCATCTAGGGCAAAGGATAAGTCTCTTCACCACAGGGTGATGCGGGTGTCACCACAGACAGAGCTGGACCACAGTGGCGGTTTCCACCTCTGTCACCAAGAGCCTGTGGCTCTGGACAAATTATGTAGCCTCTGTGGGCCTCGTCTTCAAAAGAGGTGCTTGGACAGGCCTCCAGCATTCTTTCCAGCTCTTATATCCTTTGATTCAAAGAAAGCATTGTCTTTCGTATCATGTAACAATCCAATGTGTCTACTAATCTGAGGTCAAGTTTTCTTTATTTTTGCCTAAAATAGTATCATTCCAAGCTGCAAAGTAGAGATAGCTCCCACATTGAGACTAACTGGGCCATTTACAAGGACAAGAGGAAGATTTTGGACTTTTCCTGGAACCAAGGAATTAAAGGGCTTCCCAGGTGGTACAGCGATAAAGAATCTCCCTGCCAATGCAGGGGACGTGGGTTCGATTCCTGGGTGGGGGAGATGCCCTGGAGGAGGCAGTGGATCTTCAGTGCAGTACTCTTGCATGGGAAAATCCCATGGACAGAGGAGCCTGGTGGGCTACAGTCCATGGGGTCTCAAAGAGTTGGACACGACTTCGCACAAGAAAATAAAAGAGCAGGGCGCACTGTCAGGAGAGCTGTAAAGCTGTGGGGAGATGGAGAGATTAGGCATTTTTCTATCAAAGACAAAAAAGTTGTAAGAAGAAAGTGAAAAAAAGAAAGAGGGAGCAACACGGGGGAAGGAATGGGGGAGGAAAAAGGAAATAAATAGAATAAGTGCAGCCCCTCTCAGCTGCAGGTCTTTGAAGTGAGGCCAGAGTCACGGCCCAGCATCGTGGGACCAGAGGTCGACCAAGAAGGAGATGGAGCCCCGTTGTTCAAAGGTTAATAGTGTGTTATGAGGGCTTTATCAGAGTGAAATGCCCTGGCGTTTTTAGATACTTCTTAGAGGAGTAAACCAGTTCTGGGGAAGTTTCCCAACATCCTTATGAAAGAAAAGTTTGGTTTAAAACCTAAAAAAGATCCTCTGCAACTAAGGGACTCTGTTTTCACTAGAAATATCTTTGAATTATTTGAATATGAACTAGGAAAGGACTGGTCGTTCCTATTTAAAATGATCCAAAACAAAGTGGTTTGATTTTTATTTGGGGTGAAAACAGTGGGTGAGTGAAGTGTTGATAGTGATCCTTTTCCCTTACTCTGTAGGATTTGCACTGTTTCCACAAGCTCAGTGCCATGTAAATAATGAATGAGACGAGAGATCTTTGCTCTCTGTAGACATTCTGGTTCCTAAGTGATGCCAGCCAAAGGTCAAAACCGAGGTAAATTTAAGTTTGCTTTGGCAAAAGCTACCTTCTCATTCAGATAGCTGAGTAGGTGATTGTGTAAAATTAGCAGAGGTTACTATGGAATCATCTGGAAAGCTTCCTGCAAGTGTCGGCGACCAGGGCAAGTGGTGTTTCCTTGAATGAGTTATCCAGAGTGCTTCAGATCACTCAGTTCCAGGGAGATATAGATGTATTTTTTTTTTTTTTAATAAGAAAGCCAAACCTTTTGCTTTACATTTGGCGGGTTTCTTAGTGTGGAAGTGATGTGGTCCAGCTTTTTCATTTGTCCGGCTCTCCTCCGATGGTGCACAGTCAGACAGCTTCTCAGATGATTAAGGGGGCTCGCAGGGAACTTCCACCTCTGACTGTTTAACTTACCAGAACTTTTAAAAGCAAGGCTGATAAAATTCATAAATTTGTCACATCTCTAGCAGTGGATGGCCCTTGTCAGGTTCGTTTCTAAAACCCTTTGGTTCTGCGCTTTTGTGAAGCCGGGTCACCAATGACAAGTGCAATGCAGGGCCATCAAGTCATAACTAACCTTTAAGTGTTTCCTTAAAGGCTAAGACCCTAGAATCTGAATAAAAAGTAGCAGGATGCTTGCTCTGATCTTTTTCTGACATTTCCCAAATCCCCAAGGCTGAGGGCACAGTACAGGTTGGAGCACATAAACTGTTCCATACTTGTGTCCCTCACTGTGGGCTCACAGGCGTGTTGGTTTCTGCTGGCAGGGAAAGGCACAAGCATATAGTAGGCAACTCATTGGATGCGATTGTGGATATAATTTTAAGAAGCTTATCAGAACTCCTTAACTGTAAAGAAGACACAGAGGTAATAAATGATCATACATACATACAAAATGCTGAGATGCAAATTTCTTTTGTTTGACATATTATAAAAATTCTCATTTTTCTAAGCTCTTGTGGTACAGTTCTTATAAAGCATCTCGTTTCACCCCAGCTCAGGATTTTGAAAATTATTTAATCTGAAAAAAGGATTTCCTCCTGTTTTAATTGTTCCTCAAAATTTCAGATAGAATGCGATATTAATATTTTTTTATATATGATAACAAGCAGACAGTGTGTTTCTTCTAGGATGGATGGTTTGTTGTCCTTATATAACCAAATATCATTTTCTGAAAAAGCAGGTCAAGTAATGTTAGACTTAGTAATAGCTGTGGGTACCTTGAGCAGGTCTCAAATCAATAATGACAGAGGTAGCCTGATAGCAATTTATGAACCACAATCCTCTTGGGAAACGTATTTCAAACCATAACTTCATCTAAACTGTTTATCGGCTAAGCTTGCTCAAATGTATGAAGTGTCAAAAAGTTTCTTTGACATTAGGCTTGTTATTGTCCTTTGATTTATGGACAAAAGCAAAACGTAGTAAATAAAAAGAATGTTTGGTGGTTTGGTATTTTCAGGAAATGATTAGAAACATTTGCCAATGCTATTCATTTTATATGGTTTTTTTTTTTCCCTTTTCAAAAAAAAAAAAGGTGCTTCCATCCAGTGAATGACTTCACAGTAATGTTACCTTAAAGGATCATTATCGTAAGCAGAAAGGCCAGTGAAGTTGCTATGAAATATTTAGAAAACTCTTAACTCAATGTGCAATGATCATTTAAAGCGTTTATCCCTTCCCTCAAATTTCGCATGCCCGGCAATTCACAAAATGTCCTGTTTATAATTTGACACACATTTATGGTGGCAAATCTGACTTATTAAAAACAAGGTCATCATATCTTAGTTGGTTTTTGTGGAAACTACCAAATGGCAAAGAAAGGACTATTTTCTTGAAAAGCATCCTTCAAGAAAATTCTTGGGTGTACACAAAGCATTTTTATTTGCTTAGAAATGGAAATACTGACTTTTTGGCTTTTTTTTTTTTTTGAGGATAGAATATTATAGAGGTATAAAATGAATCAAAAGGCAAGCTGCAAGATAAATCCTTTGAACTATATTTCATTTATATATTTTAGTCCAGTCCATTTTACACTTTATTTCAATTTGATGTTTTCCATTCTTATAATTACTTAAGCAGATTTTCATATTAGACAACTCTATGGGCAGAATGTATATAAACACTTAAATATAAGATGATGAAAATTGACCAAGAATTCCAAAGGATTGCACTGTGAATTTTAAAATGTTAATTAAATAAGTGTGTTATAAATGGAATTCACTTGCATGTTGAAGAGAAACAAGAAATCCAGTGCAGATGGACACTTTTTAATGTAAGAGTTGCTTAAATGAAGACTATTTCTGTTTCCAATATATCTTGTTCTGAATGGTTAACTACTAAGTTGATGGGCACCATCAAAAAAGTCACAAAGGTAGAAGGACAAATGAGTACACAGATATCTATGCCAGCATTGTTAACTTGGTACTGAATCTGTTTCCTTGAAAACAGGATGCAGTGAATCTGGGTATATTTAATGGAAAGTGGCCACAGTTACTGGAGATTTAGGACAAAACACTCCCGCATGGAGTCAGAAATTCTGATCTGCTATCCTTCAAAGAAAGGCTGTTTCCTAGGCTGGCCAATATTCCTATGGAGCAACCTATGCCTATTGATAAGTTATCGGATTCCTCTCCGGAATCAGCTGGTCAGGAAGGATACAGAGGGGGAGGAAGGGAGTGAGGGAAGTTTGATAGTGGCTTTGTCTGATCGCCAAGGTAGGAAGGGGGTGGAGTGCTGAGAAAGGAAGAATAAGAGAGGTAAAGATAGGAAGGAAAGCTGGGAAAGAAGGGGAAGGGTTCCAGTAGAAACAAAGCAAGCAGGGAGAAGATTTGTGTTATTTGGTCACTCAGACGTGTACGACTCTTTGCGACCCCATGGACTGTAGCCCGCCAGGCTCCTCTGTCCATGGGATTTCCCAGGCAAGAATACTGGAGCGGGTTGCCATTTCTTTCTCCAGGGGATCTTCCCGAAAAGAAACGCTGGCTTGTGGTGATTGGGTGCTTATTATCTTCCATGCACTATGAGAAGCATTTTATATGCTTTATGTCATTTAATCTTCCCAACAATTTTATGAAGTTTCTGTTGTGTTCATTTTCATTTTACAGATGGGGAAACTGAAGCCTAGAAGTCAAGAAATTTGCTCAGGGTCATGGAAGAAAAATGGTGGAGCTCAGTATGTGAACACAGGCTATGTGACTCTATAGCCCCTGCTCTTTATTTTTTTTTTTAAGGGTTTGTTGAATTTGCTACAATATTGATTCTGTTTTTATGATTTGATGTTTTGGCTGAGAGGAATGTGAGATCCTAGCTCCCCAATCAGGGATCAAACCCTCAACCCCTGCATTGGAAGGCAAAGTCTCAACTAATGGACCACAAGTGAAGTCCCTAGCCTGTGACCTTGTACCATCAGTCGGATTGAGGCAACGCACCTGGAAGGCTTAGCTTAGTGGTTGCTAAGTTACTGTTTCTGCTGCTGATGGGCGAGAGTCCTGGTCCTTTCTTGAAGTAGTTACCATGGCACAATTTGCGCTGAAGCTGCTTTTATTTCTGAAACATGTATTGTTATCTTCTCTCCCTCCATGTTAAACGTTATACTGCAGTGTTCCATCTTGTTTTTCTCTGCTCCCCTTCCAGGTAACTTCCTGGGTTCTTGAGATTCTGTAATTTTAGGGGAGAAAGGATCACAAGAATCTTGATATGAGTTTCAGAAGAAAACAACCTTTCCATCACCTACACAAAGTTGTCTCCTAGGAGCTCTAGGAGAAATTGCGTTTCCCCAGACACTTGATTTTCTATCAGAATTAGCTCCAATTCTTTGGAAGTGTTACCTTAGCAAGTGCTCAGGCACTCAGTCATGTCCAACTCTTTTGTGACCCTATGGACTGTTGCCCACCAGGCTCCTCTGTCAATGGAATTCTCCAGGCAAGAATACTGGAGTGGGTTGTCATTTCCTTCTCCAGGGGATCTTTCCAACCCAGGGATTGAAGGTGCGTCTCCTGCATTGGCAAGCGGATTCCTTACCACTGAGCCACCAGGGAAGCCTGGTACTTGACTCATAAATGAGCTCTTTATTTGTCAGGAGCAATGCATAGGTGGAGTAGGTCTTCTCAGTTGGAAACACAGCGTGGAGCCTCCTTCTGCAAGGCTCTGGAAAGGATGGAGTGACGTTTCCTGATCTGTTCCTCCCTCAACTTCACCCACCCTCCCGCCTCCTCTTCAGAAGCAGGATGCTGCGAAAGGGCTGCAGAACTGGTTTCCCTGGTGCCTGGTGGAACCTTAATTCCTTCCTGTCAGCACATCCCTAGGCCACTCTCTGAATTAGGATAAGCCCTGGATAAGCTGTTGAACTTCTGGGTAGTTTTCCAAATGAAATTCAACCTCTAGACCTTTGGGGGTTTACCAAGTCTTCTTCACTACCCTAAGCTGAGTTTGGAATGAATTTTCACTTAATGGATTCTATTTGTGGGTGGGAGAGGCAATGATTGCATTGCTCAGAGTTGCGAGCATAACTTCAAATAAGGGAAAAGAACCCAGCAGGAATGTGAGAAGAGATGTGATCCCTGGGAAGGTGTGCCTGAGGAGGTGTGGGGAGATTCTGATCGCCTGTTGAATGGAGATACCATAATCACGTGACAGAGGTCAGCTTCTGACAGGAGAGTTGTGTTTGAGTGGTGGTTTAAAAAATAATATAGCTGACAAAGAATATGAAAGATGTTGCTTCAAAGTACGGTGAAGCTGACTATGAAACATTCAGGATGAATGACCAAGGACCAATTAGCTGGGAGAAAGGCAGTAAAACATTAAAAGTAAAATTTATAGGAACAGCATCCCAAGTAAGTGGGACTATGCTTCCTGCTGGTTTATTGCAAGGAGTTTTCTTTGGGGGAAATTCCCTTTGAATTCTGTGACTTGTGAATCTGGATCTAGGTCTGCAAATGTAATAAGAATGGAAAGAGAACTTCTTAAAATACCAAGATATCTTTAAAAATGATCATTTTTTAGCTCATGATTAACAACTCATTAGCATAAATCCTTACACTGCAGTTTGTCTATCGGTTTGCCCCTGCTTTTGTACGGGGACGAAAACGAGTGTGAAGCCACTGTGTGCCCAAGGCGTGGCCCTATTTCAGGGCACATGTCTTACTTGGTAAATGAACAGGCTCCAGATATACGTGTGAACAGGATTTCTCTCCATATATTTATTTTCTTAATGTAGTAAATAGCAAGAGTTTATTAAGGTTTGGCAGTAATTCTCCTTTGGACTAAGTCTTATTTTTCTTTGAAGATGACACTTGTTTCCCAAAACAGAAAAATGTCATCACCAATATCTCCTTAACAACAAATAAACGATCATTTCATTGAAAGAGGGTGGACTTCATAGCTCCACATATGAAAATGCAAAGAGAAAAATTGAATGGGCAAAATAGCTTTTTTTAGGGTGTTTTTTTAAATGTCTTGATTGAATTTGTTACAATATTGCTTCTGTTTTATGTTTTGTGTTTTTGGCCATGAGGCATATGAGATCTTAGCTTCCCTGACCAGGAATCAAACACACATCTCCTGCATTGGAAGGCGAAGTTCTAACCACTGGACTGCCGGGGAAGTCCCAAAATAGCAATTAAAAACAACTGATGTTATGGTGATAATACAAATGTTTTCCTCTGCCAGGGAAGCAGATCTACCTGCTATGACTTGGAGATGTCCTTTTTTGTCTCTTCTCTTTGTGCATATGTTCCAACTTCCGTTCAGTTTGCTCCTTTGTCTGTGGATCCGTAAACGTTGTTCAGCTCAAGGTGGTGCGTATCCTGTGAAATTAGACAGTGGAAGAAAATTAGCTAGGGCCCAGAAAACTCACAGACTTCTTATAATCTGCAATCATTATGTGTAAATCTATACAATTTCAGCATGAAGGACCTTGACCACACATACGAACTAGGAACTGGGATGGAAATTGATAATAATGGTGGCTATCTGTCATCCAACAGAAATATGAAGTTTACCTCCTTTTTAGTTTGCTTTATAATTTACCTGCTTTGGATCCACCCATAAACACCTTTCATTTCTAAGCAGGACAGGTTTTTAAATTGGAGTATAGTTGATTTATAATGTTGTGTTAATTTCAAGTGTACAGCACAGTGCTTTAGCTATACACATATATATTATTTTTCAATTTGTTTTTCACTATAGGTTATTATTATAAGATGTTGAGTATAGTTCGCTGTCCTATACAGTAGGTCCTTGTTGTTGACCTCTGTTATATATAGTAGTATGTGTATCTGTTAATTGCAAACCCCTAATTTATCCCTCCCACTCCTTTCCCTTTGGTAACTATAAGTTTGTTTTCTATTGTCTGTGAATTTGTTTCTGTTTTATAAATACATTCATTTGCACTATTTTTTGGATTCCACATATAAGTGATATAATATTTGTGTGACTTCACTTAGTATGATAATCTCCAGGTGCAGCTGTTTTGCTGCAAATGACATTATTTCTTCTTTTTACAGCTAATATTCCATTGTTTGTAAATATCATATCTTCTTTATTCATCTGTTCATGGGCATTTAGGTTGCTACTGTGTCTTGGCTATTGTAAATAGTGCTGCTATGAACATTGAGGTGCATGCATCTTTGAGAAATATGGTTTTCTCCAAATATATGACCAGGAGTGGGATTGCAGGATCATATGGCAATTCTATTTTTAGTTTTTAAAGGAACCTCCATACTGTTCTCCATAGTGGCTGCACCAATTTACATTCCCACCAACAGTGTAGGAAGGTTTCCTTCTCTCCACACCCTCTCCAGCATTTATTATTTGTAAACACCTTAATGATGGCCATTCTGATCAGTGTGAAGAGATCCCTCAGTGTAATTTTGATTTGAATTTCTCTAATAATTAGCGATATTGAGCAACTTCTCATGTGCCCATTGGCCATCTATTAATATATGTAGGACAAAGTTTTAAAAATGGCTTCAGTGAGCTATTTTGCATTTTCCCAGGTGGTGTGTCCTTGGACAGATGGGTTTATTGAGGGCAGATGCCGAGACTCTGTAACAACACAGAGCCAAGACGGTCATCTAACCCTTACAGTCCTCAGCGGAGTCCAGCCGTGAATCTGTTCCATTTCTAATTCCTCAACTGGGTTTTCTTAATTGCACTGAGGTATTTTTCTTACCCTGATCGCAATGTTTGCCTTAAATCTCATAAAGTTCAGTGTGTTCCTGCTGCTCTGAAAGTCTCCTGCTTTGTGAACTATGAGGTTTAGTGCATTGGGACTATCTGTGCACATTGCATTCACTTAAAAAGGAAAAATCCTTTCAAACAGCTCCAGCTATAGAAAATCAATTTAGTTTATTTAGGAGGAAATGAGAAACTTGCATTGTAGGTGTGGAGTCTTACAACCATTCTGACTGGTAAAGTGTTCTTAAGGGGGTGGTTGGAAGAGTATGGAATCGCTGCAGCCAAAATTATTTTTGCGAGCACATTTCCAAACTCATGATCATGTTTTGATAAGAAAAATCCCTCTCCTCCTTAAGTTCTCAGGCTTCCCTCACTCCCAATTCTGGAACCCATGTCAGGCTGTTCTGTGGCTCAGTTCTTGGTGATATGTTTTCAATTTGAGTCACTTGATGGGAGAAAAATTACTAAAAAGTGGGAATGAGCTGTGAGGTGAACAGGGTTTTCCTATCAAAGTGGAGGTATTTTTAAAAGCATTTATTATTTCAAACTAAAACATTTATAGAAAGCCATGAGTGTGAAGTGTATGGTTACCAGTTGTGGATTGCTGCATTGAAAAAGTCAAGTTCCTAGGAAATATTAACTGAGGCTCTGGTTAACAAGAAGTTTGATCGAGGGAATAATTTGGTCCAGAAGACATAGCAGCTTAAAACAATAGTTTACTAATGTGGTAGAAACTGGCAAATAGCATTCATAAATGCTGCCATGATTGAGACAGCATTTTGGGTCTTAAATGGAAACAATTCTGTCATTAACAGAATTGAAATGCTGAATGTCTATGTCTTCTGAATGTCTATGTCTTATGCATGATGTGTATGTCAGAAGTGAGAAAACTCAGTCCTCCATTTTCTATATTTTATGGCCTCTGATGTAATATGGTTATTTTTTTTCAGTGTTGAAAATGATAACTATACCATTTTCATCACATTTGTTCCATAATACAGAAGTATTTGATGGACTTCCCAGGTGGTTTAGTGATAAAGAATCTGCCTGCGATACAGGAGACGCTGTTTTGATCCCTGGGTTGGGAAGATCCCCTGCAAAAGGAAATGGCAACCCATGCCAGTATTCTTGCTTGGGAAATCCCATGGACAGAGAAGCCTGGTGGGCCACAGTCTGTGAGGTTGCAAAAAGTCAGACACAACTTAGGGACTAAACAACAAAAAACAATAAAATATTTAGCTTAGAAGCAAAAAAGTCTGGTTTCGACTGTGGATTAAAGAGATGTTATAGAGTTAAGTTCACTTTTTTAGGGAAGGTCAGTCTTGTGTGGCATCTCTGGAAATTTGTTTGAAACTTATAAAATTCTCTTATCACGGAACTGCTGGAGATCTGAGAGAAATGTGTTTAATCACATTGGGTGGGAATGTCCCTTTTTGTGTAAGTTCTTAGCTCACAATGTTTCTTCTCACTCAGTTAAGCAGCGTGGGTTCATTCTGCAACAATGCATATGGTATGTTGTTAGATAAATAGCCAGCTGCAAACTGTATTTATGGTATATGATTCTACATAGACATAAAATTTTATGCACGTGCATGTGGGTGCATGTGTATAAAAAGAAAGATGACTTGAAGGTTGTTAATACTTAACTCTGGGTGGTGGGTTTGGGGTGATTATTGTTTTCTTTGTACAGTTTTTAGAGTGCTCATTTTCTTTTGTTATTATGAAATGTCATACATTTGTTCAGTTTAAAGAACAGTAATATAATGACTACCCACTGCCTGGCTGAAAAATAGAATATTGTGTTATCTTAGAAGCCAAGGCTTCCTCTGTCCCTATCTCTTTCATGGAGGTCATTACTTGCCTGAATTTTTTTGTGCTAATCATTTCTTTATTTTTCTATATGGTTTACCCACCTATGTCATCCTCTGCTCACTTTTTTTTTTTAAACAATAATTTTATTTATTTGTTTTTGGCTGTGCTGGGTCTTTGTTGCTGCACATGGGTTTTTCTCTCGTTGCGGTGAGCAGGGACTACTCTCTAGTCGCAGAGCACAGACTTCTCATTGTGGTGGCTTCTCTTGTTGCAGAGTAGGGGCTTTGGAGCACGTGGGCTCAGTAGTCGTGGCTTGCAGACTCTTAGAGTGCAGGCTGAATAGTTATGGAGCTTGGGCTTAGTTGCTCTGCATCATGTGGGATCTTTCTGGACCAGGGATCCAACCCTCGTCTGCTGAATTGGCAGGTGGATTCTTAATCACTGAGCCACCAGGGAAGCCCTCCACTCTCCTTTCTCTGCAGACATTCCCTGCACTGGCCTCTTTGCTGTTTCTGCAACGCCCTGGGGACCCTCTGACCTCAGGGCATGTGCATTTGCTGTTCCCACTGCCTGGACTGCTCTTCCTCCTTATCTGGCTCATCCCCTCACTGTCTTCAGGTCTGAACTCCAGTATTACATTCTTGATGAGAATTTCCCCTACTGTTTTCTGTGAAATTATTAACTCCCAGAGCCTATATTTCCTACTCTCTTTCACTACATTGCTTTTTCTGTATATACTTACATTATCTAATACATTATACATTTCACGTTTTCACTTTGTCTTTTTTATGTCTTCACTGGAATGTAAGGTCTGTTTTCACAACTGTGTTCTAGTTGAATGGTATTGGCACAGAGTAGGCACTCGATATATATACTTGTGAAGAGAATAAATGAACATGTGTATGAAAACATGCTCTTACTACTACCTTATATTACTTTTCTTAGACTACCCTAGTTCCAATCCACATTTTAATTAGAGCAACATATTTGTCATTACGTGAAAGCATTTGCATGTGTTTTCTTTTTCTGTACCACAGCTTGAATTTTGCCTTTACCAAGCTTAAAAAGTAACCTGTTGAGTGCAAGTTTAATCTTTTCCGTCACTTGGAGAAAAGAGCTTCTTGCGTTAGAAACTGAAAAATCTTCAGGTATTCCAGATATATTCTCTTTGAGAAAATGTCTCAGGAAGAGCTTTTAAATCTATCTTTGTATGATCTACACATCCAAAGAGCAAAGAAATCTTTGAGTAGCAAGACTTATCATGAGATTCAGCTCAGTTCAGTCACTCAGTCATGTCTGACTCTTTCCGACCCATGAACTGCAGCACACCTGGCTTCCCTGTCCATTACCAAATACCAGAGCTTGTTGAGACTCATGTCCATTGAGTCGGTGATGCTATCCAACCATCTCATCCTCTGTAGTCCCCATCTCCTCCTGCTTTCAGTCTTTCCCAGCATCAGCGTCTTTTCCAATGAGTCAGTTCTTTGCATCAGGTGGCCAAAGTATTGGAGCTTCAGGTCAGCATCAGTCCTTCCAATGAATATTCAGGACTGATTTCCTTTAGGATGTACTGGTCGGATCTCCTTGCTGTCCAAGAGACTCTAAAGAGTCTTCTCCAGCACCACCGTTCAAGAGCATCAGTTCTTTGATGCTCAACTTTCTTTATGGTCCAGCTCTCACATACATACATGACTACTGAAAAATCCACAGCTTTGACTATATGAACCTTTGTTGGCAAAGTAATGTCTCTGCTTTTTAATATGCTACATAGGTTGGTCATAGCTTTTCTTCCAAGGAGCAAGCATCTTTTAATTTCAAGGCTGCAGTCACCATCTGCGGTGATTTTGGAGCCCAAGAAAATAAAGTCTGTCACTGTTTCCATTGTTTCCTCATCTATTTGCCATGAAGTGATGGGACCAGATGCCATGATATGCATTTTTGAATGCTGAGTTTTAAGCCAACTTTTTCACTCTCCTCTTTCACTTTCATCAAGAGACTCTTTAGTTCCTCTTCACTTTCTGCCATGAGGGTGGTGTCAGCTGCATATCTGAGATTATTGATATTTCTCCCACAGTCTTGATTCCAGCTTAGGGCTGCTTTTACATTTGAGGTGGATGGTCACCTCCATTAGACCTCAGTTGATCTAACCCAGTTCTTCATCTTGATCTTCAGATATCAATACTTGAGTGAACATTTGGGTCAGATGGTCTACACTGCATATATATTTCCTTTTCCTTGTTTGACTTCATTAAAGATTAGAAAGTTTTCTCAGCAGAAGGGAGAAAAGAAAGTGAAAGTGTGACCCCATGGACTGTAGCCTACCAGACTCCTCTGTCCATGGAATCCTCCAGGCAAGAATACTGGAGTGGGTTACCATTTTCTTCTCCAGGGATCTTCCCGACCCAGGGATTGAATCCAGGTCTCCTGCATTGTAGGCCAACTCCCTACTGACTAAGCCACCAGGGAAGAGTTGTTATCTCTTAGTGTGCCAGCAGAAGGAAGATGGAGAGTCAATTAATCTGTCTGGATGCCTGTTTTTATAATGTTTTACTGGAACACAGCCTCTCCCATTTGGTTAAATCTTGTATGTGAATATTGTCTACACCTGCATTCATTCTATGACAGTAGAACTGAATAATTGTAACACTGGCTATATGACTGACTTGTGAAGCTTATTTACTTCTGGCTCTGGTTAGAAAATGTATGGATCCCTGATACCAAACTATAACCAACATGAAAGGGAGTGAAGCCAAAGGCAATTAGCCTTGTGAAAGAGGAGAAAACAAAGGTATTCAATTGGGACTTCCCTGGTGGTCCAGTGATTTTTTTGGGCTCCCAAAACACTGCAGATGGTGGCTGCAGCCAAGAAATTAAAATACGCTTGCTCCTTGGAAGAAAAGCTATGACCAACTTAGACAGCATATTAAAAAGCAGAGACATTACTTTGCCAACAAAGGTCCATATAGTCAAAGCTGTGGATTTTCCAGTAGTCATGTATGGATGTGAGAGTTGAACCATGATGCATGATTGAAGGCAGGAGAAGGGGACGACAGAGGATGAGATGGTTGGAAGGCATCACCAACTTGATAGACATTGGTTTTAGCAAGCTCCAGGAGTTGGTGATGGACAGGGAAGCCTGGCATGTTGCAGTCCATGGGGTCACAAAGAGTTGGACACAACTGAGCAACTGAACTGAACTGGTGGTCCACTGGTTAAGGCTTCACCTTCCAAGTCAAGGGAGGCAGGTTTGATCCCTGGTTGGGGAGCTGAGATCCCTCATGCCTCATAGTCAAAAACCAAAACATAAAACAGAAATAAATGTTCGATAATCCATAGGAACTCCGTCCTTAATTAATAAGCAACTACATTTTTTAAATTTGTACAATGGCTTGATCTTGTTACATTATTTGTAAGCATAAGTTTTCTAAATATGATCATTTATTCTCACTGACATATTGAAATTCAAAGCTGTTTTATTTTAATTATGGATAGATTTTCAAGTAGCAGTGACTTCTGCCACTCATTTGCAGTTCCTTTGCAGCTTTTTAGATCAAATGCTATTCTGTAATAGGCACCACTGCATTTTTATAACACAAATTACACTATAACTTGCCTGTTTTATATATGTGTCTTTTAATATGTGATTGAAATTTGTTGTAGTGATTGGTTTTGATGAAATCCTATCTCTTTAAACGTAACTACTTCACAGTGGAAAAATAAGTCGTAGTTAAATGCTGTAGTTAATTTGGTCATCCAGTCAGGTTTTATAAAAACATCTTGTTTCCTGGATTTTTAAAAAATACAGATAGCACCTACAGATTTAATGTATCTTATTTGCGGAATATCAAATAGACTATATTGAAATGTCTCTTGAGATGTGTGAAAAATGATAAAAATTAAGTATTTGTTAAACACTTGAAAAGCTTTCAGAATGTGTTTTCTGCATTTGGAAATCTCTAGGAAGGTCCTACTTAGATTTGCCATCTGTTTGAATTAATGAGGTAGGTATAATAGAGACAGAGTGACAAACCCAGCCTTCAAATGTTTATGGGGAAATACAAAGCCATGTCACATTTTTAGTACATAATGCAGCCTTAACAGTCTGAAAAAGTAGGTTCACTGTAAGTATTTCACAGTCAGATTTACGTAGGCACAATGGAAAACAGAGGAGACTTTTGACTATAATGTATGCATAAATATATAGCCATTAATTCATAAGTAGAAGACTGTATCTGGCACTGCATTGTTGCAGTAATTTTTTTCTTTAATCAAAAAGTAATAATAGCAAAATGTACCAATTGTGGAGTCTCATGTGTGTCAGACTTGTTCTGTGCGCTTTCTGAGCATTGTGTCTTGGTGTCATGTGTCTTTTATGAGATCCTTCCAGCTCTATTTTGCTGATGAGGAAACAGGCTTAGAGAAGTAACATCTCAGGAACAAGAGAGGAAGTCAAGGCATCAAGTTTTGACTGATCCAATCTATCATATCTGGAAGTGTAGCTCTGAATCCCTGCAGTGTGCAACCACCCTCAATAGGTATTCAGTTCAGTTCAGTTCAGTTCAGTCGCTCGGTCGTGTCTGACTCTTTGCGACTCCATGAATCGCACCACGCCAGGCCTCTCTGTCCATCACCAACTCCCAGAGTTTACCCAAACTCATGTCCATTGAGTCAGTGATGCCATCTAACCATCTTATCCTCTGTCGTCTCCTTCTCCTCCTGCCTTCAATCTTTCCCAACATCAGGGTTTTTTCAAATAAGTCAGCTCTTTGAATCAGGTGGCCAAAATACTGGAGTTTCAGCTTCAACATCAATCCTTCCAATGAACACCCAGGACTGATTCCCTTTAGGATGGACTGATTGGATCTCCTTGCAGTCCAAGGGACTCACAAGAGTCTTCTCCAACACCACAGTTCAAAAGCATCAATTCTTCCGCACTCAGCTTTCTTCACAGTCCAACTCTCACATCCGTACATGACTACTGGAAAAACCATAGCCTTGACTAGAAGGACCTTTGTTGGCAAAGTAATGTCTCTGCTTTTTAATATGCTGTCTAGGCTGGTCATAACTTTCCTTCTAAGGAGTAAGTGTCTTTTAATTTCATGGCTGCAATCACCATCTGCAGTGATTTTGGAGCCCCCCAAAATAAAGACTGCCATTGTACCCACTGTTTCCCCATCTATTTGCCATGAAGTGATGGGACCAGATGCCATGATCTTAGTTTTCTGAATGTTGAATTTTAAGCCAACTTTTTCACTCTCCTCTTTCACTTTCATCAAGAGGCTCTTTAATTCTTCTTCACTTTCTGCCATAAGGGTGGTGTCACCTGCATATCTGACATTATTGATATTTCTCCTGGCAATCTTGATTCCAGCTTGTGCTTCATCCAGCCCAGCGTTTCTCATGATGTACTCTGCATATAAGTTAAATAAGCAGGGTGACAATATACAGCCTTGACGTACTCCTTTTCCTATTTGGAACCAATCTGTTGTTCCATGTCCAGTTCTAACTGTTGCTTCCTGACCTGCATACAGGTTTCTCAAGAGGCAGGTCAGGTGGTCTGGTATTCCCATCTCTTTCAGAATTTTCCACAGTTTATTGTGATCCACACAGTCAAAGGCTTTGGCATAGTCAAGAAAGCAGAAATAGATGTTTTTCTGGAACTCTCTTGCTTTTTCCATGATCCAGTGAAAGTTGGCAATTTGATCTCTGGTTCCTCTGCCTTTTCTAAAACCAGCTTTAACATCTGGAAGTTCACAGTTCACGTATTGCTGAAGCCTGGTTTAGAGAATTTTGAGCATTACTTTACTAGTGTGTGAAATGAGTGCAATTGTGTGGTAGTTTGCTTATTATTTGGCATTGCCTTTCTTTTGGATTGGAATGAAAAATGACCTTTTCCGATCCTGTGGCCACTGCTGAGTTTTCCCAATTTGCTGGCATATTGAGTGCAGCACTTTTGCAGCATCATCTTTTAGGTTTTGAAAGAGCTCAACTGGAATTCCATCACCTCCACTAGCTTTGTTTGTAGTGATGCTTCCTAAGGCCCACTTGACTTCACATTCCAGGATGTCTGGCTCTAGGTGAGTGATCACACCATCGTGATTATCTGGGTCGTGAAGATCTTTTTTGTACAGTTCTTCTGTGTATTCTTGCCACCTCTTCTTAATATCTTCTGCTTCTGTTAGGTCCATACCATTTCTGTCCTTTATTGAGCCCATCTTTGCATGAAATGTTCCCTTGGTATCTCTGATTTTCTTGAAGAGATCTCTAGTCTTTCCTATTCTATTGTTTTCCTCTATTTCTTTGCATTGATAGCTGAGGAAGGCTTTCTTATCTCTCCTTACTATTCTTTGGAACTCTGCATTCAATAGGTATGATCTTAGCTTATTGATTATGGGAAAGTACTTAAATGAATCCTGTCTTCACATCTGTTTTTATGTCTTACACAAAATGGTTAAAAACAGAATTCTCTCCTACCTTCTATCAAACCCTGCACCCTCAACCCTGTCTCTTTTATATTTGCATACTTCATTACCTTTTGGAGATCACACAAAATAAAATTAAAACCTGTTTTTTTTCAAAGCATTACAGTCATCTTTCTCTTATTTATCCTTTTCCTAGATTCTTAAATGTGATGTTGTAAATCTCACTTCTCATTCCTGCCTCAAAAGGTGCTTTCTCATTAAAAGAAATAAAAAGAAATGTGGAAATTCCAGGGTTGCTGCAGACAGCTGTATTTTGTTGAGTTGACTTAGGTCTGGAAGGTGTTCATTCTACTAGACATTTCTGGAAACAAATATTTTAGCTTGATTTATGGTGCTGAAATAATTATTGTTATTTTACGAATCCCATGTACTTCCATTGGAAGAACATTTGGAAAGCATCTTCCAATTGTCCAAGCACCTTTCCATGCCCTAAATGATTTCCGTTTAATTAAACCAGGTGGTACTTTGTGTCAACAGATTTTAGATAATACTTCTAAAGAGACTTGAAGGTGAAACGTACAATTTAGCAGGACATGTTATTGGTGTAATGCCATCAGTCTGGATATGACAGGTCATTGATAAGCACCTTCTTTGTACAGTTTTATGTGCAGACAGTTGTTCTGGCATCTAGACAGCATCTGGAGAGTGCACTCTCCCTCCATGATCATGGGAAACTTTGGGGAAGAACCAAGGTGTTTTTCAAGTTGATCTCCTTTCTCCCTCTCTCAGCTCCTGACTGTCTGCTGAATGAGCAGAAAATTATTTTGCAGCATCTAGAAGTCGAAGCATGCAATCATGTTGCCCACTCAGGGCACACCTGACTGAATTTCCACTTATTCCTTTGGAAGCATATGGAGAAATGAAGGTGAAATTTTTTCACAAGCAGTTAATAGATTCAGCAACACTTGCATAATTATTTCAATCATTAATAAAATATTATTGACTATCTCATTCCAGAAAATATAGTCTACCTCACTCTAGAAAAGTCTTGAGGGGATGCACTTGAATGTGTAAAATAAAGTTAAAATTCTGCTGTAGTAGGAAGTCAGGACAGGGGAAATATTACATGGCAATTGAGGCTGGGAGAATCAGGGCAGAACCATTCATGTAGAAGTCAATAATGTGGAGGTCCATGTGGCTTTGAACTTCCTGTGACTGACTTGGAAAGGAAATCTTGCCTGCTGCTGCTAAGGCGCTTCAGTCGTGTCTGACTCTGTGCAACCTCAGAGACGGCAGCCCACCAGGCTCCCCCGTCCCTGGGATTCTCCAGGCAAGAACACTGAAGTGGGTTGCCATTTCCTTCTCCAAATCTTACCTGGTAAAGTCTAAATTTAATTAACCGAGAAGAAACTATGCAAACATTTCAGTGCTTTTCCCTCCATTGTTTTGAGTAGTAAAAGTCACAGAGGGTCAAAGCTTTTTTAAGTCCCATCTTGTCATGGTGGTCATTTTGAGGGAAATTAATTGATTCTTTCTTGCCACAGATAACATAACTAGATGGATCATTCCATTCCATTAATGTCACGTGGGAAAAAATTCCTCTCACAGTGTAGTCAATTTAGATCTGCAGAATGGACACACTTGGTAGAATCTGGCTGGTTCTCTTTAGTTTAGTTATAGGGACCAGCGATGCTGTTGAGAACTCCAGGAAGAGATATTCACATCTTTCTCTATTTCCCCCTTAGTATCCCTCTTCCGAGGCCAGCATTTGGACTGTGGTCGCTATCTCAGATCTCCCTGTTAGGAACTGTGAAAGGTCTGCTGTCTTACCCCACTTGCAAGCTGACAAGTGAGCCTGACCTCGTTCATGACTCACAGCAGCAGCAGCAGCCGGAGGATCCCCCCACACTCCAGTTCCACAGGCCACATAGAGAGGGTGAGGGGTGCCTGCACAGTCAGTGGGTTGTAGTGGTCCCCAATCTTTTTGGCACCAGGGACTGGTTTCATGAAGACAATTTTTCCATGAATGGGAGTGGAGC
Organism: Bubalus kerabau; assembly: GCF_029407905.1. NCBI lineage: Eukaryota > Metazoa > Chordata > Mammalia > Artiodactyla > Bovidae > Bubalus > Bubalus kerabau. The sequence continues at coordinate 71,357,330 of NC_073627.1, forward strand.
AGAAGGTCTCAGGAAGATTCAAGCACATCACATTTATCGTGCACTTTATTTCTATTACTATTACATCAGCTCCACCTCAGATCATCAGGCATTAGATCCCAGAGGTTGGGGACCCCTGATCACAGGAGAGGAACCCTGAGCTTAAGGCACCCGCCTATCTCGATATTGTATCATGGGCAGTAAGCATGCTGCTCCTTCATCCAAGAGAAAGACATTTGTTTCTGTCTTGTCAGGTTGTCAGTTGTACGAACATCCATAGTTTGAAACAGTGGCCATTCATGCCTTTTCTTGTAAGAAATGCAAAAATGTGACAGGCCCACAGAGAACAGCCTTATAACAGTACCCCAGTTCTTTAGATCTACCTAAATACTATCCATCCCTGAAAATGAACATTTTCAGAGCTGCTTTTTTTTTCAGACTTCCTGATGCCTATATTTTATTTTAACTAAAAAATGTTTTATTGGAGTATAGTTGATTTACAATGTTGTGTTTAGTATCTACTCTACAGCTAAGTCAATTATTTATGCATATGCATATATTCACTCATTTTTAAGATTATTTTCCCATATAGGCCATTATAGAGTATCGAGTAGAGGTCCCTGTGCCATACAGTAGGTCCTTATTAGTTATCTATTATCTCTCTCTCTATATATATAGTAGTATGTATATGTCAATCCCAATCTCCCAATTTATCCCTCCTCCTCTTGAGTGCTTGTGTGCTAAGTCAGTTCACACATGACTCTTTGGGACTGTATGGACTGTAGCCACTAGGTTCCTCTGTCCATGGGATTCTCCAGGCAAGAATACTGGAGTGGGTAGCCATGCAACCCAGGGATGCCATGCTCCTCCAGGGCATCTTCCCACCCAGGGATCGAACCCATATCTCTTTCATCTCCTGCATTGGCAGGTGGGTTCTTTACTACTAGTGTTACCTGGGAAGCCCCCTCTTCCCCTTTCAGTTCAGTTCAGTTCAGTCACTCAGTCGTGTCCAACTCTTTGCAACCCCATGCATCACAGCACGCCAGGCCTCCCTGTCCATCACCAACTCCCGGAGTTTACACAAACTCGTGCATCAAGTTGGTGATCCCATCCAGCCATCTCATCCTCTGTCATCCCCTTCTCCTCCTGCCCCCAAGCCTTTGCAGCTTCAGGGTCTTTTCCAATGAGTCAACTCTTCACATGAGGTGGCCAAAGTATTGGAGTTTCAGCTTCAGCATCAGTCCTTCCAATGAACACCCAGGACTGATCTGCTTTAGAATGGACTGGTTGGATCTCTTGCAGTCCAAGGGACTCTCAAGAGTCTTCTCCAACACCACAGTTCAAAAGCATCAATTCTTCTGTGCTCGGCTTTCTTCACAGTCCAACTCTCATATCCATACATGACCACTGGAAAAACCATAGCCTTGACTAGATGGACCTTTGTTGGCAAAGTAATGTCTCTGCTTTTCAATATGCTATCTAGGTTGGTCATAACTTTCCTTCCAAAGAGTAAGCGTCTTTTAATTTCATGGCTGCAATCATCATCTGCAGTGATTTTGGAGCACCCCAAAATAAAGTCTGACACTGTTTCCACTGTTTCCCCGTCTATTTGCCATGAAGTGATGGGACCAGATGCCATGATCTTAGTTTTCTGAATGTTGAGCTTTAAGCCAACTTTTTCACTCTCCTCTTTCACTTTCATCAAGAGGCTTTTTAGTTCCTCTTCACGGCTGTGATCACAGTGGAAACAGTGGCTGACTTTATTTTTGGGGGCTCTAAAATCACAGCAGATGATGATTGCAGCCATGAAATTAAAAGACGCTTACTCCTTGGAAGGAAAGTTATGACCAACCTAGATAGCATATTGAAAAGCAGAGACATTACTTTGCCAACAAAGGTCCATCTAGTCAAGGCTATGGTTTTTCCAGTGGTCATGTATGGATATGAGAGTTGGACTGTGAAGAAAGCCGAGCACAGAAGAATTGATGCTTTTGAACTGTGGTGTTGGAGAAGACTCTTGAGAGTCCCTTGGACTGCAAGGAGATCCAACCAGTCCATTCTAAAGCAGATCAGTCCTGGGTGTTCATTGGAAGGACTGATGCTGAAGCTGAAACTCCAATACTTTGGCCACCTCATGTGAAGAGTTGACTCATTGGAAAAGACCCTGATGGTGGGAGGGATTGGGGGCAGGAGGAGAAGGGGACGAGAGAGGATGAGATGGCTGGATGGCATCACCGACTCAATGGACGTGAGTTTGAGTGAACTCCGGGAGTTGGTGATGGACAGGGAGGCCTGGCGTGCTGCGATTCATGGGGTTGCAAAGAGTTGGCGCAGGACTGAGCAACTGAACTGAACTGAACTGAAGAAAGTGCCACAGTTGGAAAGGTTGTCCATGGTAACACAATGATAAATAATTGCTCATAATTTCCAATTTTTCATGCTGCAATGACCAAAAACACAGAATCCGTCACTAAGAATCTCAAAGTTTTTATGATTTCATAGCTGTAGCATGCCAAGATTCTATAGCCACTCTTGGCTTGGCTTCACTGGAGTTTAATCATGGCATGTTGGTGATTAGTGTTGATTTATCTCTGATTAAACATAAGGGATGGAAGGAACTCTCATGAGACAAGTGTGGCTCTGTTTTTATCCAAAAGCTTTTTTCTATAAATAGGGCCAGTCATGTGCAGAAGACAGGTGGCAGCAAGGTGGAAGGCTAAATTGTGGATGAGCACAATTCATGTCTGTGTTAATTAAGCAAGCAGCAAGTCCATGTTTGTTGAAAATTAACTAGATATCTGCACTGGGCAAGTCTTGTCATCTTGGTTTCTGGTACAGAAGCAGAGACCGAGACCAGTATGTGTACTGGAGATGTCAGGAACTGAAGTACATATTTTTCCTTTTTTTTCTGTATATCTATGAAAAAGCAAGATATGTTTTGAAATGGAATTAGAAGGAAGGCAATTTTATAGATTTGTCAGAGGCACTTTAGCCTCATGGGCGGCATAAGCTTTGGAAGCAGGGTTAAAATCTGGACTGCACCACTGAGTCAGGTTAAATTGCATGAGTTTGCTGAGTTATCAGCAAATGCGGAAAATAAAGCACACTTCTTGGAGAATTAAACGACATAATGGATGGCAAGCACCCAGTGGATGTACATCTGATACATACAATTGGGCCCCCAAATGCTAATTTTCATTATTATTAATATTAAACAATTGAGTTGTAAAGAAGTTTCAAGGCTGGAAAAGTGGGGAGGTAACTAAAGAGGAATTAAGAAGAGCAGAATTGGGGGAATGATTTCCCTGGTAGCTCAGTGGTAAATAATCCACCTGCCAATGCAGGAGATGCAGATTTGATCCCTGGGATGGGAAGACCCTTTGGAGAAGGAAATAGCAATCTGCTCCAGTATTCTTGCCTGGGAAATCCCATGGACAGAAGAACCTAGTGGGCTACAGTCCATGGGGTTGCAGAGTTGGACACAACTTATCGACTAACCAACAACAAAACAAAGGGTTGGAAGGGAGGCATGAATTGGCAGAGAACAGGAGATGTTCAGGGCAGTGAAACAATTCTGTGTGTGCTATAAAGGTGGATACATGTCATTGTATGTTTATTCAAACGCATGGGATGTACAAGGCCAAGAGTGGACACTAATGTGGTGGTTATGATGTGTGTTGTAGATTCATACATAGTAACAGATGGGGCTTCTTTAGTGGTCCAGTGGTTGGGAATCTGCAACTGCCTTGCAGGGCAAGGGACACCGGTTTGATCTCTGGTCTGGGAAGATCCCACATGTCTCAAGGCAGCAACTGCTGAGCCCACTCATCCTAGAACATGTGCTCCTGTGCCCCACAGCAGGAGAAGCCACCACAGTGAGAGGCCCAAACACCCCAACTAGAGAGAAGTAGAGAGAAAGCTCACAGGCAGCGATGAGGACCCAACACAGCCAAACAAAAAAATAAAAATAAATTTAAAAGTTAAAAAATAATAACAAATGTAGTACTGGAGTAGACAGTGATGATGGCGGAGGCTATGAAGGGCAGAGAGAGGGGGAGAAGGGACAATCTCTGTACTTTCTGCTCAATTTTGCTGTGAACCTGAAAGTGCTCTAAAAATTAAAGTCTATTTAAAAAAACAGCATTAGAAGCAGCCCTCAAACAGGAAATAGGCCAAGGGATGCAGGAAGATTTTAACTAAAGCCCAGGGCACCCACCAGGTTTCAGAGATGGAGGGAAAAAGATGACAACCCTTCATCAGGTTGGTCTGATGGATTAAAATTAAAATTACTGATGGATTAAATGAAGAATCTCAGTTTTCAGGATCACAAAGAAAGCATATTAAATTTTGTAACGCTATTGATCCTTGTAAATTTTCTATGCTAAAAGTGGACAAGTCATTCATAGAGGCTTTGTCTGAGTTGACTTTTTTTGTATTTTTTACTTGCTTTTTTAGATAGTTTCATTATAAACTATAAAATCAAAATTATGATGTAGAGAGTAATAGTCTCTTTGTCAAATTGAAATAAGGTAACTGGTAGTTTCCCAAGACAGTCTGAAGGGGGTGAGTTACATTTATGTGATCTAAATCCATTGGTTAAATGCACAGGGATTAACATCTGTTAAAAGAATTGTGCTTAGCATGCAGGTGTTTCAATATTTGCATTTAGTATGTGTTTCAGAAACGGCCTCTGAGAAAAACATTTATACAACAATCTGGTGGTTTTATTGTCTAAATCTGTCAGGACAGTCATTCTGTTACTCAGACTTTGTGACCCTCTTGCAAGCTGTAAACTGTTTAACGAAGTGAGTATATTGAGAAAGATGACAGACTTTCAAACTCTGGGGAAAGAGTCTTATATGAGAAGAATCAGCTTTTCCCCTGGAGACAGGGCCTAATATGTGAACAGCAAAAACAATTACATTGGTGATTTCAGGAAGTCCAATAAATTTCATGGCACAGCCCCACTTTTGAAATATTACATCACTCAGCAAAAGTTCAGGCTCATATATTAGCTGAAATGAACTAATCATGAATTAATTACCACCAGTTCATTTTTGTGAGTGGACTGCAGAGGTTGGGCTCTGGTGTCAGTGTGGTCAGTGCTTTGCAGCTTAACTGTGCTGCCCTTTAAGTGTCCCTGTGCCCACAAGTGAGGGCACCCGGGGGTGGACTCCATCCAGCAGATCGGGGGATCCCCTGTCATTGTGGGGGTTGACCCCATGCCCTAATCTACCTTGTTAAAATAAGTTGTACTCTGGGCATTTGTTTTGTAGGTAAAGCAGGGGAAATAAATGCAGCATTTCTCCAGGGATTTGTGGCTTAAAATTAGAAGTAAAATAGAGGAATCAATTGGTTTTGCACACTGCCAGATTGTCTTCAGAGCTAATGAAAACTGGGAAAAAGAATTAGAAATGATTTTTGCTTTATGAAAACCACATGTAGCAATGACAGTATAGGATGGCTCGCTTTGGCTTAATTACTGAAACAGTAAGACATTGAAGTACCTTCAATGTCTTGAGGGTATGTGGACAGCCAGTCAGAAACCATGTTTTGTGTATAAATAGCAATTAGCTTTTGATGTTAATATCTGCCATGCGACTTGTTCTTCACAAGGACTCTGCATTCTGACTTCTAGATAGTCCTAAATCAAGGTGATTTCAGGTCACTTTGGAAACTCATCCAGGAAATTTCAGTTGAAGCAGATTTTCAGAGACCTTATGGCTTCAGAGTTGGACTATAAAGAAGGCTGAGTGCCAAGGATTTGATACTTTCAAACTGTGGTGCTGGAGAAGACTCTTGAGAGTCCCTTGGACAGCAAGGAGATTAAGCCAGCCAATCCTAAAGGAAATTAACCCTGAATATTCACTGGAAGGTCTGATGCTGAAGCTGAAGCTCCAATACTTTGGCCACCTGATGCAAAGAGCTGACTCATTGGAAAAGACCCTGATGCTGGGAAAGATTGCGGGTAAGAGGAGAAGGAGGGGGACAGAGGATGAGGTGGTTGATGGCATCATTGACTCAATGCACATGAGTTTGAGCAAACTCTGGGAGATGGTGAAGGACAGGGAAGCCTGGCGTGCTGCAGTCCATCGTGTTGCAAAGAGTCAGACGTGACTTAGGGACTAAACAACAACAACAAATGGTTTCAGGTCACTGTCTTCATCAGCTGAGATTGTGTCATGTGGGGTTGCAAGTAGAATTTTGTCTGATGGTTTCTGGAAAAATCCATACTTTTCTGGTGTCATAATAGCCATCTTTTGTGTCTTCCTCACTGAACATGTTTTATTATTTCTCCCAATTACTGTTGCCAATCAGTCTGATAAACTGTACCTTATTCGTATATCTTCCTTTGGTGCTTTGCATGAACCAGAAACATCTCCAGAAATTTTTTTGAGGGGAGACCTGTTTTGATAATTAACTCCTGATTTTGCCAGTTATGAGTATTAAAAAAACATACTTTTAGCACTTAATAAATGAGAGTACATTTTAATACCCCAAGTTAAGAAAGATATGATGAGTGAATGAAGAATGGCACGTTGAGTAAATTTGATTTATAACACAGAAGCAGTTTCTTATTTTTCTCATTTGGGTGACCTGGATTGACATCTAGCAGGAGAGTATCGAGAATCATTGAGAGATCTGAAAATGCCTTTCTCTTGATACCAGAGGACCTGGGTTGGGGTGAGGCGCTAACTCCAGTTCAGTTATTGTTTTTTTTTTTTTTTTTTTTCTGAGATTCCGCCTCTGGGAAGAGGAGATGGGAACTTTGGCCTGGCCTTTCTGGCAAGTTTATTATGAAATTCACATGAAATAATGTATGTAGAAGTTTGGACTATAAAGCATGCTTTTGGACTATAAAGCTTGATGAAAGTGAGGTTGTTTTATTGAAAATTTATGGAAGATGATAATGAGGTATTAGAATCCTCCGGTTGGGCACATAGTCAGGAATCATCTGAGGAATTGCCGCCTGGTCTCTCTGCTGAGTGTTTGACCTCTCCATGTGCGCAGCAGCAATGCCGTCTTTTGTCTCTGACTGGTAAAGGATACAGAGATTTTAGCTGAGCTGGTTCAGACCTTTTCCTGAAGCACCTCCTCCTATTGCTACCAGCTCCTTTGAAGAAAGAAATGCTCCTTTTCTTTTCAGTGATGGTCCTTGAGAAAGGCAAACATGTAGTCCCTAAGATTTTATTTTTTTCCAGGGCAAACATGTCTATTTCCTTTAATCATTTCTCATGTGGAAAATTCTGAGACCCATGGTCTTCCTGTCCTGTTCCTCCCATCTCTCAGGGGCGCTAACAATGGCCTTTGTATCCCAGGGATGCTCTGCAGAGCACATGGAGAGGTGTGGTACCCAACTCCTCGCTCAGCATGTGGTACTGCAAGTAAAGCTTTAAAGACCTTGGGATGTCCTTCCTGGATGTTGTATTCTCTGGTTTCCTTGGGCTTGGCATACACCTCCCTTTACTTCTACTACATTCTATTTAATGCATAGAAGCAACTGAAGTGACTTAATGCACGTGCGCACACACACACACTAATAAGCCACATATTTCTTATTTTTTAAAAAATACTTACTTTTCCTGGTGTCAAGAACAAAACCTTATAAAAACTTTGTTTCACCGTATAAATTTGGCCCTGTACTCAGTTCTAATATCGAGTGCAAGTCTGGTTTTTAATTTCTTAAATGATTTTAAATTCAGGTAATACATGTATAAGGAATACAATTCAAAGGGCAAAAAAGTATATGTGGTGTAAACCAAGTCTCCTTTTTTTGTCTGTATCTCAGAACCTGCCACCTCTCCTCTCCAGATGGAATTGTTACCTGTTTCTTGTATATTCTTCAGAAATGATTTACACACACACACATTTTTCATATATACACATTGTTCTACATGGGCTGGATAGAATACAGTTGATGAGTAGTCTTTTTTTCTTATGCAAACATACATATTTCATGGGTCACACAAGGTCACATAAGCAGATCACATTTAGTGTATTTTAAATGGGAAAGAAAATAGATGTCAATTTGTTTTAATATTTAAATTTAAATTGGCATTTTGCACCCTTAAAAAAACTGCGTCTTTGCTAAGTTGCATCAGACTCTTTGTGACCTCATGGACTGTAGCCCGCCAGGCTCTTCTGTCCATGGGATTCTCCAGGCAAGAATACTGGAGTGGGTTTCCATGCTATTCTCCAGTGGATCTTCCTGACCCAGGGATTGAACCTATGTCTTTCATATCTCCAGCATTGGCAAGCAGGTTCTTTACCAGTAGGGCCACCTGAGAAGCCCTAAACTTAAGGAAGGCAGCAGAACCCATAAGTCAACCATACATTTTATTTTATTTAAAAAATTTTTTGATTTGAGCCACTTTTAATGTCTTTATATAATTTACTACAACATTGCTTCTGTTATTTATGTTCTGGTGTTTTGGCCATGAGGCATGTGGGATATTAGTTCCCTGACCAAGGGATCTAACCCACAACCCTTGCACTGGAAGGCAAAATCCTAACCACTGGACCACCAGAGAAGTCCTGTCATTTCCTCTTCTTTGCCCTTTAAGAGGGAAGGATGGGTGTCTATAAGCCTTGGTGCTCTCCAGCACCAACCGATTTTTCTTGCCCTTCCTTCTTGTTTTCTATGACTCACAGTTTTCCTCTATGTGTGCATTGACTCTGTGGTGGTGGTGGGGGTTTAGTGGTGTGGGAATGCAGGAGACGAGGGAGGAAGGAGAGGTAATACCTGATGACTGGGGCTATGTCTATAGTCTCTGAGGAAGTGATGTAAGCACATTGTCAGGTGAGAATATGACTGTCACTGCTTCTTATTTCAAGGGTAAGGAGTGACTGGAATGGATATTACATCAAGGAAGAGAAGGTGGGTAGGGGCTTCCATTTCACGTCCTGCCTCCTCTATTCCTTCTGGTGCATCCTAGACGATCAGTCATCATTACTGCACTGCAGAATCATACCTTGTCTGTGAACAGCATATTATAATCCATAGTATCCCTATTTTGAAGAGTAGGAAAATAGATGGATGAAATTTCTTTAATTCCTTTATTTACTGTTTAGGAGGGCTTCCCTGGTAATTCAGCTGGTAAAGAATCTACCGACAATGCAGGAGACCCTGGTTCGATTCCTGGGTTGGGAAGATCCCCTGGAGGAGGACATGGCAACCCACTCCAGTATTCTTGCCTGGAGAATCCCCATGGACAGAGGAGCCTGGTGGGCTATGGTCCGTGGGTTCACAAAGAGTAGGACATGACTGAGTGACTCAGCACAGCACAGCGCTGTTTAGGAAGTTAGTAGTACCTCACTGCTAGCCTAAAAGAATGTGGGAACTTCTGGGAGACAGAAGAGATATGATATCTTTAAACACTACATGTGTACTGGAGAATCATCAGGGGATCCTTCCCTGTGTGGTGTGGTGCTGCCTTAACCACATACGATTAGATGCTAACATGCATTTCTCGAGGTTCTTTAACATTTATTCTGTAGGATGTCCTCTGGCTCCCGATGCGACCGGCTTCCTGGGCTACTGTTTGGGTCAGATCTCAGTGTTTAAAGCAACAAGACAGTGATGGACAAATGATGCCTTGTGTAATCGTGTGAATACTACTTTTCTGAGGTCCATCTCACGATGCTAAAATGGAACAGTTTTCTCACATATTTACTTCTGAGAAAGTGCTGCTAATGAAATCACTATAGATTCATATTTCCACTGAGTCTCCAATAATCTGTATCCTGCGACCTACTGCATCATGCTTCTGCAGGTTTATATCTTCAGTGAAAATTTGCTTGCTGAAGCCTTTAGAAAAGAGAGGGAGCGAGGGGGAGAGAGAGAGAAATAGAGTAGGAGGAGGGAAGGAGGGAGAGAGACTGCAACTTTATTTATTTATTTTTTTAATTTTATTTTATTTTTAAACTTTACATAACTGTATTAGTTTTGCCAAATATCAAAATGAATCCTTCTAAGTCAGGGCAGAGAGGAAACAGTCACCAGCATTCATGACATTGATGTCCATGTGATGAGGGCTGTCACGTTACTAAGTTGTTCAGGATTTCAGTGACATTTCTTTAAAAATATAGCAATGGACTGGGAGTTTGGGGTTGGTAGATGAAAACTATTACAATTAAAATGGATAGACAAGATCCTACTATATAGCACAGAGTATTATACTCAATATCCTGTGGTAAACCATAATGGAAAAGATACATAAAATGGAATAATGGAAAAATATATAAAAAGAATATATGTATATGTGTGTGGATAACTGAGTCACTTTGCTGTACTGCAGACATTGGCACAACTTTGTAAATCAACAGTACTTTGATAAAAAGAAATATATAGAAATAGAAATTATAACTAATACTAGTAAAAGAAAAATAACCTACAGATTGAATGTGCTTAACAAAAAAATCCAGAAAAAACTTATTTCCAATGAGCTTTCCAGTTGTGGTGCTGAGGAATATGTGTTACTAATCTTCTAATAGGAATAATGACTTCAATCCAGGTTTTCTAAGAAACTGAATGACTGCCCCAGGTTAATGGCCTCGAGGCACTCTCCCAGGCAGCCCTCTATCCTCAGGAAATGCCCCAGTCCTTCATCATTATTGTGTAAATAATACAAAAGTGGTACTACTTCTCTGGTCAGATGGGAAACATACAACCCTGTTCTCTCCTGAATTTCCTTTTTGATAATAAGAATAACATATTAGGGACAAAATGCAACAATTTTGCTATCAATGCAAATAAATAGTCTTGTTCAAACAAAATTATTAAGCATAACATTAAACAACTTGAGCTCTGTACATCTGGGTAAGAAATAGGGGAAGACTCCAGGCTCAGAATTCTTAGACAGCTGTAGTTACAGCTGAGCAGATACAAGTATTGCATCGAGAATAATGCAATTACTGTCATATTACATATTTCAAGTTAAAATCAGGGTTAAATAGACACATAACTGACTGCTTTAATGGTTGCAAAGAAAAGACGGTACTGAAATGTACTTTTAAAATTAGGACCTTCTATTCTCGTAAAAATATCTTATGTAACTACACTTTAAAAGTTTTCCAATATATATTATGATGTATAAGGATTGTATTTTCTTATCTTAAAATATCAAAGGATTTTTATGGTCTTTTCATGGGCTTATTTTGCATTCCAGGATCTTCAAGCAGGCAAATAGTAAAATGAAAACATGTGCGGGAAATTAGGATTGTAGTTGCCTCGGCCACTGTGGGGGTTACTGCTGAGGGGGAAAGGTCTTGGAGGTGTTCTTCTTACTTTGAACAGAGATGTGCGTGCATAACAGCATCCCACGCCTCACATTCAGCCGTAGAAGTTGTACGCTTTAAATATCGCACAATTGTATCTGTTAATTATATGTTAATAACACTGGAAAAAAGTAAATTAAAAAAAATGCTCTTTCTTGCTGTGAGCGTTCTTTTTATATTCAGAGGGTCAGCTCTTTTTCTAAATGATTACACGCAAAGCTTTTGATTTAAAAGTCCATCTTGTTCTCAAGTATGTGGTTGTTGTTGTTTAATCAATAGGAATATTTCATGAAAAGATGGGCACAATAAAGGACAGAAATGGTATGGACCTAATAGAAGCAGAAGATATTAAGAAGAGGTGACAAGAATACACAGATGAACTATACAAAAAAGATCTTCACAATCCAGATAATCACGATGGTGTGATCACTCACCTAGAACCAGACATCCTGGAATGCAAAGTCAAGTGGGCCTTAGGAAGCATCACTACGAACAAAGCTAGTGGAGGTGATAGAATTCCAGTTGCTGCTGCTACTGCTGCTAAGTCGCTTCAGTCGTGTCCGACTCTGTGCGACCCCATAGACGGCAGCCCACCAGGTTCCCCCGTCCCTGGGATTCTCCAGGCAAGAACACTGGAGTGGGTTGCCATTTCCTTCTCCAAAGCATGAAAGTGAAAAGTGAAAGTGAAGTCGCTCAGTTGTGTCCGACTCTTAGCGACCCCATAGACTGCAGCCTACCAGGCTCCTCCGGACGTGGGATTTTCCAGGCAAGAGTACTGGAGTGGGGCGCCATTGCCTTCTCCGAGAATTCCAGTTGAGCTCTTTCAAATTCTAAAAGATGATGCTATGAAAGTGCTGCACTCAATATGCCAGCAAATTGGGAAAACTCAGCAGTGGCCACAGGAGTGGAAAAGGTCAGTTTTCATTCCAATCTCAAAGAAAGGCAATGCCAAAGAATTCTCAAACTACCGCACAATTGCACTCATCTCACAAGCTAGCAAAGTAATGCTCAAAATTCTCCAAGCCAGGCTTCAACAGTACATGAACCATGAACTTCCAGATGCTCAAGCTGGATTTATAAAAGGCAGAGGAACCAGAGATGAAATTGCCAACATCTGTTGGATCATCATACTTCTGCTTTATTGACTGTGCCAAAACCTTTGACTCTGTGATCACACCAAACTGTGGAAAATTCTGAAAGAGATGGGAATACCAGACCACCTGATCTGCCTCCCGAAATATCTGTAAGCAGGTCAAGAAGCAACAGTGAGAACTTGACATGGAACAACAGACTGGTTCCAAATCAGGAAAAGAGTACGTCAAGGCCGTATATTGTCACCTTGCTTGTTTAACTTATATGCAGAGTACATCATGAGAAACGCTGGGCTAGATGAAGCACAAGCTGGAATCAAGATTGCTGGAAGAAATATCAATAACCTCAGATAGGCAGATGACACCACACTTATGGCAGAAAGCAAAGAAGAACTAAAGAGCCTCTTGATGAAAGTGAAAGAAGAGAGTGAAAAAGTTGGCTTAAAACTCAACACTCAGAAAATGAAGATCATGGCATCTGGTCCCATCACTTTGTGGCAAATAGATGGGGAAACAATGGAAACAGTGACAGATTTTGCTTTTCAGGGCTCCAAAATCACTGCCGATGGGGGCTGAAGCCATGAAATTAAAAGACACTTGCTCCTTGAAAGAAAAGTTATGACCAACCTAGACAGCATATTAAAAAGCAGAGACATTTTTTTGGCAACAAAGGTCCATGTAGTCAAAGCTTTGGTTTTTCCAGCAGTCATGTATGGATGTGAGAGTTGGACTATAAAGAAAACGGAGAGTTGAAGAATTGATGCTTTTGAACTGTGGTGCTGAAGACTCTTGTGAGTCCCTGGGACAGCAAGGAGATCCAACCAGTCCATCCTAAAGGAAATCATTCCTGAATATTCACGGAAAGGACTGATGTTGAAGCTGAAACTCCAATACTTTGGCCACCTGATAGAAAGAACTGACTCATAGGAAAAGACCCTGATGCTGGGAACGATTGAAGGCAGGAGGAGAAGGGCACAACAGAAGATGAGATGGTTGGATGGCATCACCGACTCAATGGACATGAGTTTGAGTAAACTCCAGGAGTTGGTGATGGACAGGGAGGCCTTGTTGTGCTGCAGTCCATGGGGTCACAAAGAGTTGGACCCAACTGAGTGACTGAACTGAACTGAATCACTAGGTCGTTGACTCTTTTGTGACCCCCCTCATGGTAGCCCACTGTGCGCCTCAGTCCATGGGATTTCCGAAACAAAAGTACTGGAGTGGGTTAACGTTTCCTACTTCAAGGGATCTTCCTGGCACAGGGATTGAACCCAAGTCTCCTGTATTGGCAGGCAAATTCTTTAACCACTGAGCCACCAGGGAAGCTCCACATGTGTGATAAGGTACCTCAATTAGAATCTCTGTTTTCATATTTCCAAATAATTGGATCTTTTTGGACTTTTTCTTTTCTGTTGTGTTAGTCTGACTGTTTATTCATCTGCCATGCTTTGATACAGAGAAGTGCTAATCACTTCTGTCTTGGTTCTTCATAAAGGGGCTATCAGAAATTTTGCATATATTTTACATATACATGTGGATTTTAGAGCCAACCTGTTTAGTACCAGGATCTAATTTACATATATATTTTTTGGGAAAATCACATTACATTTCCATTACCTAGAAAGATGTCTGGTATCGTTTTTGTTCAGTTATCTTGATGAGAAGCAAGGGTTGTCTTTCTATTTGTTCAACCTCACTTTTTTCTTTCAGGAGTGTCTGTAATATTCCTCGTGAAGATTTTGTATGTTACTGTTAATGCACAAAATGTTTTTTAGGTTTTGTTGATGTTTTTCCTGTCCTTACATCTTCTGCCTGGTTATTATTTATACATGTTATGACTATAGATTTTTGTATAATTTTGTATTTTGCTAACATTCTCAATTATTTTATGATCACTTTATCACTGATTTGGATATTACAAGTAAAGTATTGTATCATGTGCAAACACTAGCTCCAATTATTTTCTCTGGTTTCATTACATTAGCTAATAAATATAATTCTGTGTTAATAGTTCAATAGAATAGTAGGAACTCTTGCCTTGTTCTGGATCTTAGTGGAAATGCTTCTGCTGTTTACCTAGTAGTCACTGACTGGTTTTAGAATTGAGGTAATTATTTTACCAATTTGAAGAAAAATCCATGATTTTCTATTTTACAAAGTGTTTTTTTTTAATCAGAAATGGATTTTGAACTATTGAACTTTTTTCAGTATCTATGTGAATAATCAAATTTTCTAAAGATTTTTTAAAAAGATAATGGTCATACTAAAGATTTTCTTAATATTGAATCACTCTTGCTTTCATGTAATAAGCCTTAGTTATGATATATTAATTTAAAAATATGCTATTATAATCTATTTCCTAATGTTTCATTTAAGATGTTTTTGTCCTGGGACTTCCCTAGTGGTCCAGTGGTTAAGACTCAGTGCTTTTACTGCAGGAGTCTCGGGTTCGATCCCTGGTCAAGGAACTAAGATCTTGCATGCCATGTGTGGCCAAAAAAACTAAAACAACAACAAAAAAGGATTTTGTTTTGTCCTAGTATTTCAAAGTGAGACTGGTCTGTGTTTTTCTTTGCTATGCTCTTTTATCAAGCTTATGTATCTATCCTATATTTCCTTTGTAGTAACGTTTTTGAAAATGTCTGTCCTTGGAAAAATTAAAGTAGCATTGGATTATCTAGTCTTTGAAGGTTTGACTGAATTCCTTGTGAAACCTCTGCACATGCTAATTTTTAAGGGCTAGTTCCCCATTTTGTCTATGAAAATTAATCCAAGTTGTTTTTTTTTTTTTTGAAAGATATTTGTATACTGGTATACAATAAAAAAATACTGGCACCTAAAGGTGTCTATGCCCAATTCCCTGGGACCTGTGACTATGTTATGTTGCATGGAAGAAATGAGGGTGTGAGTCTGATTAATGGTAGAGGACTGGAGATAGGGAGATTATTTTGAACTATGTAATATTTTGAGAATTTAAAAATGCATAACTTTTTTTTTTTCTAGGTCAGAGAGATACCTGTGAGAGGCACTTGATCTGCATCCACTGAATCTGGCTTTGAAAATTGGGTGAGGGACCATCAGCTAAGGATATTGGTGGCTTCCAGAAGCAGGGAACGGCTCTCAACTGACAGCTGGTAAGAAAACAGCCACAAGGAGACAAATCCTGGCAATACAGCAGTCAGCTGGAAACAAATCCTCCTGTAGACAATCCAGAAAAGGAAGCAGACTGATGGCATCTTGATTTTTGTTCAGGGAGACCCATATTGGATTTCTGACCTCCAGAACTCTAAGATAATACATTTGTGTTAAGCCATTAAGTATGCCAAAAGAAAAAATTTACAATAACAGCAAATGACAAAGGAAAAAATTTACAAAGCAGAAATAGAAACACAGACATAGAGAACAAACGGACGGACACCTAGGGGGAAAGAAGGAGTAGGATGAATCGGGAGATTGGGACTGACATATATAATCTATTGACACTATGTATACAATAGATGAGAGCCTACTGTATGGCACAGGGAACTCTATATTAAGTGCTCTGTGGTGACCAAAGTGGGAAGGAAATCCAAAAAAGAGGGGATACATGTATATATAGAGCTGATTCACTAAGCTGTGCAGTAGAAACTAACATAACACTGTAAAGCAACTATACTCCAATAAAAATTAAAAAAAATACACAACTAAATAAAAAGATTATTCCTTAAAAATTGTGTTAAGCCACTAAATTTGTGATATTTTTGTGACAGCAATAGAAAACAGGGTCAAATTTGATAAATATGTTTTCATACGAAGTGGACAAATTTAGGTAGGTTTTCAAATGTGTTTTCATATAATTATGCAATACGGAGGCATGATTTTCAAAGTTTTGTCTATTTCCCTTTGGTCATGTATTATTTTGTGTATTTGTTCAGTTCAGTTCAGTTCAGTCACTCAGTCGTGTCCAGCTCTTTGGGACCCCATGGGCAGCAGCACACCAGGCTTCCCTGTCCATGACCAACTCCTGAAGCTTGCTCAAACTCATGTCCATCAAGTCGGTGATACCATCCAACCATCTCATCCTCTGTTGTCCCCTTCTCCTCCCACCTTCAATCGTTTCCAGCATCAGGGTCTTTTCCAATGAGTCAGTTCTTCCCATCAGGTGGCCAAAGGATTGGAGTTTCAGCTTCAACATCAGTCCTTTCCATGAATATTCAGGAATGATTTCCTTTAGGATGGACTGGTTGGATCTCCTTGCTGTCCCAGGGACTCACAAGAGTCTTCTCCAACACCACAGTTCAAAAGCATCAATTCTTCAACTCTCCGTTTTCTTTATAGTCCAACTCTCACATCCATACATGACTGCTGGAAAAACCAAAGTTTTGACTAGATGGACCTTTGTTGCCGAAGTAATGTCTGCTTTTTAATATGCTCTCTGGGTTGGTCATAACTTTTCTTCCAAGGAGCAAGTGTCTTTTAATTTCATGGCTGCAGCCACCATCGGCAGTGATTTTGGAGCCCTGAAAAGTAAAGTCTATCACTGTTTCCATTGTTTCCCTATCTATTTGCCATGAAGTGATGGGACCAGATGCCATGATCTTCGTTTTCTGAGTGTTGAGTTTTAAGCCAACTTTTTCACTCTCTTCTTTCACTTTCATCAAGAGGCTCTTTAGTTCTTCTTTGCTTTCTGCCATAAGTGTGGTGTCATCTGCCTATCTGAGGTTATTGGTATTTCTTCCAGCAATCTTGATTCCAATTTGCACTTCATCTAGCCCAGCATTTCTCATGATGTACTCTGCATGTAAGTTAAATAAGCAGGGAGACAATATACAGCCTTGACGTACTTCTTTCCCAATTTGGAACCTGTCTGTTGTTCCATGTCCAGTTCTCACTGTTGCCTTTTGACATGCTTACAGATATTTCAGAAGGCAGATCAGGTGGTCTGGTATTCCCATCTCTTTCAGAATTTTCCACAGTTTGATGTGATCCACGGAGTCAAAGGTTTTGGCATAGTCAATAAAGCAGAAGTAGATATTTTTCTGGAACTCTCTTATTTTTTCAATGATCCAACGGATGTTGGCAATTTCATCCCTGGTTCCTCTGCCTTTTATAAATCCAGCTTGAACATCTGGAAGTTCATGGTTCATGCTTGGAGGATTTTGAGCATTACTTTGCTAGCTTGTGAGATGAGTGCAATTGTGCAGTAGTTTGAGCGTTCTTTGGCATTGCCTTTCTTTGGGATTGGAAAGAAAACTGACCTTTTCCAGTCCTGTGGCCACTGCTGAGTTTTCCCTTGAGTGCAGCACTATCACAGCATCATATTTTGGGATTTGAAAGAGCTCAACTGGAATTCCATCACCTCCACTAGCTTTGTTCATAGTGATGTTTCCTAAGGCCCACTTGACTTTGCATTCCAGGATGTCTGGTTCTAGGTGAGTGATCACACCATCATGATTATCTGGGTTGTGAAGATCTTTTTTTGTCTAGTTCTTCTGGGTATTCTTGCCACCTGTTCTTAATATCTTCTGCTTCTGTTAGGTCCACACCATTTCTGTCCTTTATTGTGCCCATGCCCGTGTTTTCATGAAATATTCCCTTGATTTCTCTAATTTTCTTGAAGAGATCTTCAGTCTTTCTTATTCTATTGTTTTCCTCTATTTCTTTGCATTGATCACTGAGGAAGGCTTTCTTATCTCTCCTTGCAATATTCTTTGGAACTCTGCATTCAAATGGGTATATCTTTCCTTTTCTCCTTTGCCTTTAGCTCCTCCTCTTTTCTCAGCTATTTGTAAGGCCTCCTGAGACAACCATTTTGCATTTTGCCTTTCTTTTTCTTGGGAATGGTCTTGATCACTGCCTCCTGTACAATGTCAGGAACCTCCATCCATAGTTCTTCAGGCACTCTATCTGATGTAATCCCTTGAATCTATTTGTCACTTTCACTGTATAATTGTAAAGGATTTGATTTAGGTCATACCTGAATGGTCTAGTGGTTTCCCCTACTTTCTTCAATTTAAGTCTGAATTTTGCAATAAGGAGTTCATGATCTGAGCCAGAGTCAGCTTCTGGTCTTGTTTTTGCTGCTTGTATAGTTTGTACTTACTCTCTTTTTCTTCAGTGAAGTTAGCTAATTTTTGTCTATGGCTACTTTCAGGTCTTTGGAATTGGCAGTTTTGGAGGGGAATGCCAGGGGTTCTATCTTCCCTGATCTTTGCCCCATTAGCTCTGTGATGATTTCGAGAAGACAGGGCCAGGCTTACCTCATGCTGAATCTACCTCTTATAATTCTCTCTCTCTTTTTTAATTTTAAAATTTTTTATTTGAGTATAGTTGATTTACAGTGTTGTGTTAGTTTCTGCCGTACAGAAAAAGGAGTCTGTTATATATATATCCCCTCTTTTTTATATTCTTTTCCCATATAGGCCATTACAGAGTATTGAATAGTTTCCTGTGCTATACAATAGGTCCTTATTTGTTTATCTATTTTATTTTCTTATTTATCTATATAGTAGTATGTACATGTCAATCCCAGTCTCCCTATTTATTTCACTCCCACCCCCGTATAATTCTCTTGAAGTAATTTCTCTTGCAGGAATGCTAAACTCAGCAAGGAAAAGCCAAGTCTCACCAGAATTCTGATTCCCTCCCCACCACTTAGTCTCACTCACAGGCTCTACCTGCGTGTGAATTTGGACCCTCTGATTGGTTTGCTCTGTCTGCGTGGTTGCACATGGCTCACTCTATACCCTCCAGGCCTGACCCATCACCTCTGCTTACACTGAGTTGGACGGAGCTTAGACACACCCTACATTCTTTCTCTCCTACTGGCAAGGAAGGCTGGGAAACGTAGTGTTTATTCTCAGTGGCCGTCTGTTCAGCTAAAACAGACATCATCTTGTAATGGCAGAAGAGAATGCATAGCTGGCCAGCTGTTGGCATGTGCCATGTCTTTATCTCATGATTTTTTTCTTTTATTTTCCCCAGTAAAAATAAGGATGTTTCTTTGCACTTAAATGCTTAAAAATTTACTGTACACTAAGTAATATTTACATTGAGAGAAATTTAAACTAGTTTATTCTTCATTTAGTTGTTAGTTTTTTTCTCCAATGAAAATAGCCCTTTATCATATATACTATAGTTAATAATGATCATTATTTAAAAATAATGAGAGAAATATCCAACATTTATGCACATTGAGAAAAAATATCAATAATGATGACTATTCTTTCCTGTAACATTTTAGAAATATACACCCACTTTTCCAAAGATTTTATCAAAAAGTCATCATGTAATACTGCCTTTACTGTATAAACTTTTAAAAATGCAGTTTTCTTTTTGTTCATTTTCTTTTCTCCTCTCTCCAAGTAATTAACCCTAGATATCAATGTTATCACTTTGGTATGTATCTTGGCTTACTTTAATTTATGGTCATAAAATTATATTCATACATATATTTGCATATACACATTATATAATTATACACATGTGTGCTGCTGCTGCTGCTAAGTCGCTTCAGTCGCGTCCGACTCTGTGCGACCCCATAGACGGCAGCCCACGAGGCTCTCCTGTCCTTGGCATATCTCCGGGCAAGAACACTGGAGTGGGTTGCCATTTCCTTCTCCAATGCATGAAAGTGAAAAGTGAAAGTGAAGTCGCTCAGTCGTGTCTGACTCTTAGCGACCCCATGGACTGCAGCCCACCAGGCTGCTCCGTCCATGGGATTTTCCAGGCAAGAGTACTGGAGTGGGGTGACACATGTATAATTGTATATATATTCAAAAATCTTGGTATTGTTTGTTTAGAAAAGTGGGATAATATATATTACATATTGTATTATAATGCAATATGTTATTACATATTTCTCTGCCTCTTACCTTTCTGACCTAACAGCATGCTGTAGAAATCTTTTCAATCATTGATTTTATGATTTTATTTATTATTATTTTTTATTTATTTTTGGCTGTGCTAGGTCTTTGTTGCTGCAGGGCTACTCTCTAGTTGTGGTGTGCAGGCTTCTCACTGCGGTGTCTTCTCTTGTTTCAGAGCACAGGCTCTAGGGCTTTCGGGCTTCAGTAGGTGCAGCTCCTGAGCTTTAGAGCACAGGCTAAGTAGTTGTGGCATGCAGACATAGTTGCTCTGAGGCTTGTGGGATCTTCTGGATCAGGGATTGAACCCATATCCCTTGTGTTGGAGGGCAGATTCTTTACCACTGAGCCACCAGAGAAGTCCTCAGTCACTGATTTTAGATTGAAATTATTCTTTGCAATTGCTGCCTGTTATCTCATAGTATGGCTTTACCCAACTTATTTAAATTTTGGGGTTTCCCTGATAGCTCAGTTGGTAAAGAATCTGCTTTGCAATGCAGGAGACCCCAGTTCGATTCCTTGGTGGGGAAGATCCCTTAGAGAAGGGATAGGCTACCCACTCCAGTATTCTTGGGCTTTCCTTGTGCCTCAGTTGATAAAGAATCTGCCTGCAATTCAAATTTTTACCTGATACTGAGCATGCATTTTTTTCTCCACATTTTTTTGTCTCTGCCCTGAAAAACAGCATTAACCTTCCTTATACACCAGTACTTCATTTCTACAGAATAGATGGCCAGTAACAGGAATACTGATGGGAAGAGTGTATGTACTTGAAATTTTAATAGATATGGCCAGGGTGCTTGTCCAAAAGGCTATAACAATTCATACTTCCTCCAGCAACATATAGTTATATCCTTTCCCACAACTCTATCAGCAATAGGTGTTATCACTCTTAAATCTTACCAATATCGTGTGTGAAGTGATATCTCATTGCTACTTTAACTTTTCATTTTATGATCATTGAGACTGTGTGTGTGTCTGTGTTATATGTGTAGTATTTTTTAGGCTAACTGAAAAATGTTATAAAACAAAACCCATGAATTTTAGTACTTCAGTGACACGTATGTGTGTGTCAGTCGCTTAGTCATGCCCGACTCTTTGCGACCCCATGGACTGTAGCCCGAGAGGCTCCTCTGTCCATGGGATTTCCCAGGCAAGAATACTGGAGTAGGTTGCCATTTCCTTCTCCAGGGGATCTTCCCGACCCAGGGATCGAAACTCGGTCTCCTGCATTGCAGGCAGGTTCTTTGCTGTCTGAACCACCAGGGAAGCCCATAGTTTGTCTATAGAAGGCCACATCAGCTGTTCAAAAGATAAAAAACTAATACAGTTATGTAAAGTTTAAAAATAAAATAAAATTAAAAACACACACACACACACACACACACACACAATTCTGTGCAGAGCTTTGTGTGATATGAAATACCCATCTCACTGCTCTTTTTCTTTTCAGAAGTAGTTTCAAATTTTAAATTGTCTAATTAACTGGTTGTTTTCTTATTCTTTAAACCCAGCAGATGACTAAATAGCTAGAAAGCTTCTACTTCCAGGTGAAAATATGCTATACATCCCATTGCTTCAACAGTAAACATTTGGCTATTTTTGCAATGTTTAAAAATACTTGGATTACTTTAGTCTTAAAATTTTGGCAGTCAATTTAGAAGAGCATCATTTGGAAGCTCTTCCTGACCTGTCTGGGTCTTTTCAAGGTAAATGTAATTGCCATTTCAGGAGGTTAAGATTCTAGTCCTGTAGCTTTGACATAGGTGAACCTACCTAAAGACTAAGAGAAATAATTTTGTCATAATTCAGACTAATGGTAGTCTCTTAGTCTAAAGACATAAACTTTAAGTTAAACATTGAAGCCGTTGATTGTGTTCAATGTAATTGATTTTGGTAAACATTAAAACCAGTCTTGTAAAAGTCTTGGTCTAGGTATTTAAAGAGAACAGCCTAGGTATTTTTCAAATATGGTTGTTTGGGTATTTATTACATACCTGTTCTATTTAAAATAAAAAAATCTTACAAAACTGTTCCTTTATGCCATTATGTTAGTTCCCAAATATTACAGCTTGATTTACTTATACCAGTCTCAACTTTTAAAACCTATTCAAGTATCAAATATATTTTTACAAAGGCACCGCAATTGCTCTTACAAACTCAAATTGCATGATTACTGTACCTATATGTAAATAGCATGTATATTATGGATGCCAAAATCTAATACATGTATTAGGTTGTACTTGAGAATTCCCCCCTCATGGTATCATGTTTCTCTTAAATTTTTAGGAGTCTGTGGTCTGTAATATAAATGCTCTGAGTGCTGGGTCAATTTTTTAAATATAGATGTACAAAATTGTAGCTACTTGTCATTGGGTTTTTCTTACAGAAAAACCAGCACCAACCTTTTGGCCAACTCAGTCTGATGTGATAGACAGAGAAACTGTGAAGTCAGGTTTGGTCGTTCCTGTGGCATTTTAAACAAGCAAAAAATGTTAAACTGTCTATAAAGAAACTGTGTTTGTAAGTTTTATTATTAAATCTGCCACTGCTTTGCTGACTCATAAAAATGGAAAATGTGTGCTTTTATAGGTTTATAAAAAGGCAAGCTATCGTTTCATGAAAAATATCTTGCACCGATTGAATACAGGTGGCTGCTTGTTTGGGCTTTGAAGATGTAAAGGCTTCGTATAGATGTCTGAAAAAGGTAATACAGCAATATAAAAAAAAATCTTCCTCTCTTTGCTCATCAATCCTTTGGGTATTCCATGTCAAATAAACGCTACAACAATTTATAGTAAGAGTACACAGTGGAAGTGCCAACCCTAACACTCCTTAGGACTGGATACCAGCCAGGTTTTTCACACCAATATTTAATGCGAACTAAAACGTCTTTTCCACTGGAAGTGTGAGAAGGAGCCTGCTTTCCTATATTTGGCTACGCGCTTACGTGAAGTATAAAGTCAAATGCCCGTGATGTTCTCTTTATTTCAACCGTGATGAATTGTGTTCATTTGTTTAAGTGCATGTGGCAGCTTTAGTGTTCCAACTATAAATTTTGGTTAACGTCTATTGACATGCTGTATTAAACTTAAGAAAAACAAATTACACTTCACCCGTTTTAATTGACTAAATGTGTCAAAAACACAGTGCGTCGAACACGAAAGGTCAGCGCCTTCGTCTACACTGTAATGGGTGTCATGGCAAGGATCCAACTTTTCTCGTACATTTCATTTTTCACCGAGTTTGAGGACGAAGCATGCGTTTCACGTTCACTTCCACTTCTCATTTGTACTTCAGAGTTTATCACAGGCTGTGTGACTACCAAGAACACTTCTCTCCTGTGCTATTTAAAATTCTCTTCGCTATGACGTGCCTGCCGAGAGAATACTGATGTTCTCCTGTAAACACGGCCTCAAGAATGGACTGCGGCGTTCTCAGGAACAAAATGCTGATTTATAGCACACATAGATCACCGTAGTGATGCCTGGAAAGGGCCCCGTTTACATATCTTGTCCCTGCTTCCATGACTGAACCAGCAACTGTGTGGCTAAACTTGGCATCCCAGATTCCCTTGGGATCTGATTAAAGTTACCAGTTCTTTGGCTCTGCATCCATCGGTTTATATAAACCTTGATTCCTCCAGTAATTTATTAGCTTGATGCTTGATGATTATATAATGTTTATGAAGCTCTCTCTCACCTGCTACCACCCACCTGTCCTTCCCTGCCCCCGCCCCCGTCCCGAATTACCTCTTGGTCTGGGATCTTTTCATCTCTTTTCTCAAAATTAGCTCCTTTTCAAGGGTTCCACCATGAGTTTCCAGTGTGAATTTATGTCTGGAAAAACTCTCCATGCAGCAGGTGTTTGCAAAGTGTTACATTTCATATTGGATAAAACAGGGATTCTAAATCTTAAAGTTTATGCCACTTTCATCATCGCTTGCAACAATCTCATTCCTTATGACATTCTTCATTCTGTAAAACCACATGTTTTATGTCAGCAATAATGAGACACTGTCAATATTTGTTCTACTCGGATCAACTAGGGGTGGAAAACCTAATAGTCGTCCTTATCTGAGAAGCTCAGACACTGCCTGGTGGAGCTTCATTTGGACTTTCAATCCTGCTTAAGGAAAGGAGACGGCTTCCCTGGTGGCTCATTGGTAAAGAATCTGCCTGCCGTGCAGGAGATGCAGGTTCAGTTCTTGGGTCAGGAAGATCCCCTGGAGAAGGGAATGGCAACACACTCCAGTATTCTTGCCTGGAAAATTCCACGGACAGAGGAGCCTGTCAGGCTATCGTCCATTGTGTCGCAAAGAGTCTGACCCGACTGAATGGCTAACACTTTAAAGAAAGGAGGAGACCACCCCACCCCAGGGAATCGCTACTACCATGAAGATTTTCTGTTTATTTTTGCTTTTTTATCTCAAAGATTTGATGAGAGTGAGTCTGGTTCTAAATGATGGGCAGGCAGCTTTCTGTAAGGGACCAGAGAGGGAAATTTTAAGCCAAGAAGCCCAGGTGGTCTCTGTCACAGCTCCTCAGCCCTGCCATCCATGGCACAACTTTCAGCGTTCTGTAAACCGATAAGTGTGGCTGTGTTCCCATAAATATTTATAGACAATGAAATTTGAATATCATATACATTTCACGTGTCATGAAACAGTCTTCTTCTGACTTTTTTCCAACCTTTTTAAAATGCAACACCATTTTTAGCTTGGGGGTCATAAGAAAACTGTTGGCAGGCTGGATTTGGCTGGAGGGCCCTAGCCTGCCGACCCCTGCTTTAAACTCACATGATATTAATTTCTAAAAGACCCAAGACAATTAGAGTTAGGAAGTTTCCCTTTTAAAATAGAGTTGCTCTAGTCTTCTCTATGGGTTTCCCACGTGACTCAGTGGTAAAGAATCAGCTTACTAATGCGGTAGGCACAAAAGATGAGGGTTTGATTCCTGGGTTGGGAAGATCAACTGGAGAAGGAAATGGCAACCAGTATCCTTGCCTGGGAAATCCCATGGTGGGCTGCAGTCCACAGGGTCACAAAAGAGTCAACTGAGCACAGTCTTCTCTTAATACAAGAATTGTTTCCCTCCCTTCCCTCATTTTTGGGTTGGATGGTAAATATGGTGGCATTTGCAGTTGAATCCTGTGAGAATGAGATGTAGCAAGGGCATGTGATGCCTGGCCAGTATCTGGTCCATCCTTATCCCCACGCCTGTCCTCTCTGCCGCTTAGTGCAGCAGGCTCCGAGCCTCTGCATGCTGTCTTGTCTGGCCTCCGGGGTGCCTTTGGCCCGCGGGGGAGGCTGTGCCGGAGGTGCTAAGGCGGTAAGATCCCTTGGGGGTAGCCCTTGGCCAGTGACTGAGGGTAAGTATCCCCAGTGTGGGTGGTCTCCAAGGGAAGATCTGCATTGCCCCTCTGGTTCCTCAGTGGGGTGGGAGCCCTTGTTGCTCATGGCTGCAAAATTCTCAAAAACATACCCTTGACTGGCCTCCATCCTTCTCTTTTGCATCCTAACCTCTCTCCTGGTACATCTCAAGACTCCCCCCAAAACCACCTGCTTGCTAGAGCCTCTAAAGGTAGCATGTTCTTTTATTTTTTTTTATAAGTGATTAAAAAAATATTTATCGACTGCGCTGGGTCTTTACTGCGGCATGTGGGCTTTCTCTAGTCGCAGAGAGTGGGCTTCTCTAGTTGTCAGTGTGCACGGGCATCTCTTTGTGATGGCTTCAGTAGTTGGGGTGCCTGCGCTCAATAGTGCAGCTCTCGGGCTCTCGAGTGCGAGCTTAGTAGTTGTGGCCCATGGGCTTAGTTGCTCTATCAGGGATAGAACCCATGTCCCCAACACTGGCAGGCGAAGTCTTAACTACTGGATGGCCAGAGAAGCCACAGATGGCATGTTCTTAAATTTAAAAATAATGAGGCCCGCTGGCTTAGGTTGTAAATCTTAAATCCTTCCCTTTTCCATCTGTATTTAGGCAGGGCCGGCCACCTGTCCTTGAGTGTGGTGGGGACTTTTTCCTCCTCTTTTGTCTTTGGCCGAAGGACAGATACCAGAGGTCCTGGCCCTCTGAATGATTGCTCACCAAAGAGCATTCCGAGAAGTGGCGTGACACCTGCACCCAGGTCACAGCAATCATTGTGTTGTGTGTGCTGTTACAGAGGACACAAGAAAATAGGTCAGAGGGGATGCTGTGTGACTGCCTCCCGCCATAGCAGCCTGTGACATGTCAAAGGCTATCTCTATGAGAGCTCACTTTCTCTTTTCTGTTGTGAGTGTAGGATTGGGATGAAGGAAAGTGATATGGCCTCTTTGAACTCCAAATCTCTGATAAATCTTACTCTGTGTTCAGTCCACTGCCGATTTCCTTACTGCCCTTTGCAACTCTGGCCCATCTGCTAACTTTTCTTCTTTATGGTGCTGGGTGGCGTAAAGTCATTCCAGAAAACAATTTTTACATTTTTATTAAGACTTTTTAAAAAGTAGTTAAAAGTTTTCCCTTGATAACACCCTCACTCTGAATCTTTCTTTCATTAGCAGGAGGCATGGACATGCCTTACTAGTATTTCTTTTACTGACTCCTGTTTTTGAAAAGCACAATGTCTTCATTACTTACAGTATAAGTGGAAAAGGAATAGGGTGACCAGAAGTGTTCTTAGGGTAAAATTTTCTTGAGGAAAGAGAAATAAAGTGAGAAAATGCAAAGGAGAGATATTAAGATTCCATGTATAGCAACAGAAGGGGATGAAGAATGATCTGAAACCATTAAATACAAAGTTGGTAAGATAGAAGGGTTATGCTTACCTAAAGTCAAAGACACTTAGAGAAGCAAATTTATAATTTAATCAAAAGATTTTATTTTATTTTTTAAAAATACTTTTTGATGTTGACCATTTTAAAAGTACTGAATTTATTACAGTATTGCTTCTGTTTCTTTATGTTTGGGTTTTTTTTTTGGCTCCAAGGCTTGTGGGATCTTAATTCCCTGACTAAGGACTGAATCTGCACCCCCTGCATTGGAAGGTGAAGTCTTAACTGCTGGACTGCCAGGGAAGTGCCAGAAGTTTTATTTTTAATAGAAGTCCCTACCACTACTTCAAGTTGAATGTCAGATTTTAAAGAATGTATGTTTTTGAATAATTATCACCATAGTAATTTCCAATTGCTATGAATATTAAATCAATGTTTACTTGGACTGAAAATTTCTTAGATACTTTGGCATAGAGAATGATGTGGAAGGCTAAGGTGAGAAAAAGAAAAACCAGGGATTGACCAGGAATTATACTTTTATAGGCCATACTTGCACACTTTGAAGTGAAATAGATGCCTTCATATAGTTGAGAACTTGGCTTTGAGGCTACACTGAATATGGCCAGTTTAATTCAGCAAGTGATCAAGGTGGTTCAGGAAGGAAAAGTACAGTTAAGAGTAGTCCCATGTCTATGATGAGCTGTGTTTTAGATGAAGTCTTCTCATTTAACATTGTTACAAATAGGAACCTGGATGGATCAATGGATTGTCTTAATTCTTTCTACATATCGGCCTAGACCTGGGTGTTAAAGGTACTTCAGTTACTAAGATGTGGTCCCTGGCTTAGGCAGCCTCTAGTGACTTCATGAGCAGCACCAAAAATGGTACAGGAAAACCCAAGAAATGCCTTATGCTCTTTGACTGATTCCACTGCAGTGTGGAAAACCTGTGGTGTGGTCATCGCTTTCCTTGGTCAGGGATTCATACTGACTTCATCCATCCATTCATTTCACTCACTCAATATTTTTGGATCACATGCTGTAAACTGGATATTGTGCTCAGTGTTTCAGATGTCCTCAGGGAGCTTACTCTCTTGTCTTTAGAACAAACCAACACTGAGATACAAGAATGCATTAGTAATCTTTGAGCTCCAGGAGTCATTAAAACTGAATTATGATATTGAATAATCCACATATGAAAATTAATTTATTGCAGATGACAGTCTTTGAGGGCAGCCTCCTGACAACACATGACGACATTCACATGAAGATGGGAGGTAATTTGAAGACAGGACATCTTCTCTATTATGTTCAAAGATTTAGTTGCCAACTGTTGCTTTTAATAATCTATACCATCCATGCAGCAAAACTCAGCAATGAATTTTCAAGTTTCCTACTGGTTAGTTGAATAACTCTGCAGATACAACTTTTTACATTATGAATGGATGTCTACCACCTTAAGATCACTGCTCATCTCACTTCATCCTTCCTTGGGGTCCTCAGTTGCACATCATCATGTATCATCACCTTTCAGCCTGCTCTGGTTCCCCCATCTCACACTTCATCATGTCTTACATTCTTTGGGAGCTCTCTGCTCTGTCAAGGAACCTGTCTCCACTATTTACTAATTCATTATTTCCAAATCAAGTATAATGCAATTGAATTTTATTGGTATCCAAATTAGTTCTTTTTAATGTATTAAAACTAGGACTACTGCACATTATCAAAAGGGATAATTTCTTTGATAAAATGTGGCCAAAAAGTAGTAAATGATACTATGTGGTGTCTGGGCTTTCTTCTTCTTCTCTACATTGATTCTATGAACTTGAGCAGATAACTTACTATGGTGCTTTTGTGACATGAAACAGAAAGTTACATGCTGACTTCCCTGTTGAGGTGTCTGCATTATGAGTTGGTCATATTGCTTTTGGTGATGTTGACTTAAGCAGGTTATTATTTTGAGTACATTTCAGAGTAGTGAGTGTCATTTTGGGGGAGGTTCAATAGCTAAGTAATTTCTTTCATTCTGATTGACCAATGAAGGCTGAATGAGAACTAATCTGGATCATTTGAAAGACGACGAAATTGAAAAAACTAAGGAAATCCCTGGCAGTCCAATGTTCAGAACTCCATACTTCCACTGCAGGGGACAGGGACAGGTCAAGGAACTAAGATCCTGTAAGCCGCTCAGCATGATCAAAAAAAAAAAAGTAATAAAAAAATTAAAAGACCAGTTGTTACATGGTTTACTCTTGATGTAAGTAGATTTTCCTGAGTGAATTATTGCTTCAAATTTTCTAAGGCAAATTGCTAACATATATTTTATTATGTGATAGAGTTGGGCATAGCAAATGTAATATTTTTATTCACAATCATTTCACTTTATCTATTCAGATTCTAAGCCACCCTTGTGGCTTCCTTTGTGACTCAGCTGGTAGAGAATCCGTCTGCAATGCGGGAGACCTGGGTCAGTCCCTGGGTTGGGAAGATCCTCTAGAGAAGGGAAAGACTACCCACTCCAATATTCTGGCCTGGAGAATTCCATGGACTGTACACCATGGGCTTGCAAAGAGTCGGACACGACTGAGTGGCTTACTTTCACTTCATTCAGATTCTCATGTATTCTATGTACAATTTCTCACTCTTTGCTAATATAATAATTTCAAATTACCCAAAAAGATTTTTTCCATTGCTCTGTGTGTCTCAGTCTATTCAAGCTGCAAATACCACAGACTGGGTGGCTTACAAACAACAGAAATTTATTTCTCACAGTTCTGAAGCCTGGGAATTCTAAGATCAAGGTGCCAACATGGTTGTGTCCTAGTGGGAGCACTCTTGCTTGTTCATAGCTGGCCATCTTCTTGCTGTGTCCTCACGTGATAGAAAGGGAGACACTGGAGCCTTTTTCTTAAGGGTACTAATCCCATTCATGAGAGCACCACCATCATGACCTAATCACTTCTCAGAGGCCCCCACCTCCTAATACTATCATCTTTTGGGGTTAGGATTTCAAATATGAATTTTAGGGGGACACACTCAGACCATAACATCATGTCAACTAGAATCAAAGGTTGTACATTTAAGAAGTTCACCCTCCCCCACAAAGTTACTGCATTTCAATGTGTTTCAATGTGTTTTGGTAGCTAGCACCTCAGGGTGGGGAGACAAGCAGCAATTTCAAATCTAATGTGAAAGCATCATGATTTCTGATCTAGAATTTTAATAATTCTAGAAGTTGCATAGATATATGTTATGTCTCGTTGGTGTGACTAGAGCATTATTCCATTAGTCCTAGTGAATATTTAATTCATACTATTAGAGTGGGAAAAACATGCCAATAGGAGGCATTTAAATTGCGATGCAGAGAAATATTTATTATTTAGAACAATATTTCAGTTTAAAGAATCAAACCTGCAAATTCAAGATGACTAACTTTTACCAAGGCACCGTGTTATTGCCTAGGCTTAAAGCATGATATTAAACACATATGTTACAACAAAGCAGTCAGGTGTGTGTGGTCAATTTTTAATTTTGTTTTCATTCTACTCTTTGGCCTGTGGAATTTAAGACTTTGTTTATTCAGAAGATGATGAGAAAACCCTGCCTTTGGAGTACTCCATAAAAATTTACAGAGACAATGCTGTTTTCTTTAGTCAAAACAATGCATTGCATTGACTTTAATGGTTGCTTGCAGTTGTAACTGATTTGTACTTTGAAGCACTTTGATATTTGCTATCAGTTTTTGACTTAAGAGATGCTGGTTGAAATACAAATAGGTTGATAAGTCTTGACTGATGTTAGAAACAGGCATTTTCAATTTAACTTCAGGAATCTGAGAAAACAAATGTTAATGTTTGCAGAATAAGAAGGTATGATGTTACATAATCCAGTATTCACAGAAACATGAGGTCCTTGGTGGCTCAGACAGTGAAGATCGGCCTGCAGTGCAGGAGACCTGGGTTCGATCCCGAGGGTGGGGAAAATCCTCTGGAGAAGGAAATGGCAATGCACTTAAGTATTCTTGCCATGGACAGAGGAGCCTGGCGGGCTACAATCCATGGTGTCGCAAAGAGTCAGACACAACTGACTGACTAAGCATACACATGCCACACAGAAACAGATTTATTAGATATGATCCAGAATAGGAACAGTGTGAATTAAAAAAATTGAGACAGGCAATGTGGCACTGATATTTGTAAGTAAGTGATGGAGGGAACATCCAGAAGAATTTTGTGTGATCTCTGATGGCCAGTAGATATAAGACTTTCTATTGGATTCAGATGGAAAAGGTGAGATGACTCGAATGATGTATTTTAGAATGCCGACAGCCGGTCTACGGAAGCCCACGGCCTGCCAAGAGAAGACCAAAATGTCACCTATGCTTACTCTTGGCTCAGCAAGCATTTCTTGCTTCCCTTTAGCATGTTAGGCACAGATGATGGAGACAGAAAGATAAATAAGACACTATCCCCCATCTAGAATCGGGCTATATGGAAATAATGAAAGTAGTAGTAGGCAAAATAATTATCATCATTTATTAAACACCTAAAGTATGCCCACTGCTTAAATGCAGTTACTCCTAACACTCTGATTCTACAAAGTATCATTTGTTGCCATTTGCCAAAAAAAAAAGAAAGAAATAGCCCTGAAGTGATTAATGAACTGAGCCAAGTCACAGAGAGCAAATAGAGAATTTGGTTTGGACCTTGTTCAGATCCCAAGGTCTAAGGTCACCATTTTGAAAATACATGGGTTAGATCATGTAGCTCATTTAGGACATTTCAAGTAATTTATATTTTATTCTGAAGGCTATTGAATGCTACTGATTTTAAATAGCCTGTGGCATGCCAGGATGTAGGCTTTATTTTTTAATATATATTTTTTAAATCAATTTTTTAGTTTTCCTCTAGTTTCAGCAAGCCAGGGCTCTCTAACTGTAGTGCATGGGCTTTTCATTACAGTGGCTTCTCTTGATTCAGAGCACAGGCTCTAGGGAGTATGCACTTAGTCGTTGCCGTGGATGGGCTTAGTTACCCTGTGGCATGTGAGATCTTCCCAGACCAGGGATGGAACCCGTGACCGCTGCATCAGCAGGAGGATTCTT
Organism: Bubalus kerabau; assembly: GCF_029407905.1. Lineage (NCBI taxonomy): Eukaryota > Metazoa > Chordata > Mammalia > Artiodactyla > Bovidae > Bubalus > Bubalus kerabau. The sequence goes on from NC_073627.1 coordinate 71,389,378, forward strand.
AACCACTGGACACCGAGGAAGTCCAGGGTGTGGGCTTTAGAGAGAAATGTCAGACGAGGATGGAGAATGGAGATGAAACCTCAAGAAGGTAACACTGGATTAGCAGGTAAAGTTGATGAGCCCTGAGGAAAAAGCCTTGAAAATGAAAGTGAAGTGAAAGTGTTAGTCGCTCAGTCATGTCAGACTCTTTGTGACCCCATGGACTGTAGCCCTCCAGGGTCCTCTGTCCATGGGATTCTCCAAGCAAGAGTACTGGAGTGGGTAGCCATTCTCTTCTCCAGGATATCTTCCCTACGCAGGGATCGAACCCAGGTCTCCCACATTGCAGGCAGATTCTTTACCGTCTGAACCACTAAGGAAGCCGCTCAGGGAAAGGATAGACCCTTTGAGGACCTCAATTATTTAAGTGGGAGAAACAGGAGATGACTTTCCATCTCAATCCATTCTTCATGTAGAAGAAAAACATAGAGCTATCATGTTATAGAAACTGGTTGAGGAAAGAGATTGAAAAAGTTGTTCATAGTGTCAAATGTCACAGAACAATCAAGGTAGGGTAGATAATTATCCAGTGGCTATAGCAATTTAGAAACTGCATGAATAGCAATTTGATCTCATCAAGAACAGTTGTTGGAATTCCCTGGTAGTCCAGTGGTTAGGACTCTGAGTTTCCACTGCAGGGGGAGTGGGTTTGATCCCTGGTTAGGGAACTAAGATCCCAAATGCCTCATGTTACCACCCTCCTCCCTCCAAAAAAAAAAAAAAAAAAAAAAAAAAAAGCAGTTGTTGTAGAATGGTGGAGAAAGAAACCACACTATAGTGAATGAAGAACTGAGGAGTGGGAAGCAAAGACTACTGTTGAGAAATGATCATGAAAGACAAGGGGCCCTAGAGAGATTGCTCAAGAGATGTGCTGGCTGGAGAGAGGGCTTGTTTCTTCACAAGGAAGAGGCCTGAATCACACGCAGAAGGTAAAATCCAGGACAGAGGAAGAGGTTCAAGGGCAGGGAAGAGCAGAGCTGACTGGCTGTGGAAGATGTGGGATGTTAGACTAGCTTTTGGCAGGAGGCGGGACATCTCATTCTCTGTGACAGAAGGGATAGAGGTGTGAAGATATACCATGTAGGAAAATAGGACTTTAAGAAAATTTTTCCTAAATGATTTCTGTTTTTTTATGTTGAGAAAAGGATAAGACAATCTATGGCAAATGAGAAAGATAGGGTTTGAAAAGGAGTAAATGTAAATGGTAAAAAATTGTGGAAATGGGAAAAGGAGCAGACTGCTGCTGCTGCTGCTAAGTTGCTTCAGTCATGTCTGACTCTGTGCGACCCCATAGACAGCAGCCCACCAGGCTCCCCTGTCCCTGGGATTCTCCAGGCAAGAATACTGGAGTGTGTTGCCATTTCCTTCTCCAATGCATGCATGCATGCTAAGTCACTTCAGTCATGTCCGACTCTGTGCAACCCCATGGACAGCAGCCCACCAGGCTCCTCTGACCACAGAATTCTCTAGGCAAGAGTACTGGAGTGGGGTGCCATTTCCTTCTCCAAGGAGCAGACTAGGGATATGTATAGAAAGGACTGCTGCTTGTCCTCAAAGATTTGATCAGAGCTCTGAAACCATGTTTCCTCCTGATGCCAGATTTCATGGCTCTGGGATTGTCTTCATGGTACTTAGATATAGAAACGGAGTAGATCAATGGCTAGGTTGATCCAAAGGTTTTCAGCCTTTATGGGTCAGAAGAGAGATTGACAAAGTCAAGAGCCAGTAGATGTTAACAAGAGAATGTGTGAATATTTGAATAGAGTCTGAGACTCAGGCTAGATATGAAGGAATGGGGGAAAGAAGAGGCAGGTTCTTTGAGACATATGACAGATACTGATAAAAGTAGGAGAGTGGGGAATCTGTAAAGAGAAAAATTTGTGATTGGGATGTGGTGCTTTAGATATAAAAGATTTCAGGGGAAACGAGAAATTTAAAACACCCCAAAGCAATTTGCATATTTTTTCATGGGGGGATCATGGCATCTGGTCCCATCACTTCATGGAAAATAGATGGGGAAACAATGGAAACAGTGAAAGACTTTATTTTCTTGGGTTCCAAAATCACTGCAGATAGTGACCGCAGCCATGAAATTGAAAGATGTTTCCTTCTTGGGAGAAAAGCTATGACCAACCTAGACAGCGTATTAAAAAGCAAAGACATTATTTACTGACAAAGGTCTGTGTAGCCAAAGCTATGGTTTTTCCAGTAGTCATGTATGGATGTGAGAGTTGGACCATAAAGAGCCAAAGGAAGAATTGATGCTTTTGGATTGTGGTATTGGAGAAGACTCTTCAGAATCCCTTGGACAGCAAGATCAAACTAGTCAATCCTAAAGGAAATCAGTACTGAATATTCATTAGAAGCTCCAATACTTTGGCCACCTTATGCGAAGGACTGACTCCTTGGGGAAGATCCTGACGTCGGGAAAGATTGAGGGCAGGAGGAGAAAGGGATGACAGAGGATGCGATGGTTGGATGGCATCATCAACTCGATGGACATGAGTTTGAGCAAGCTCTGGGATTTGGTGATGGACAGGGAGGCCTGGCATGCTGCAGTCCATGGGGTTGCAAAGAGTTGGACATGACTGAGTGACTGAACTAAACTGAGCTGTGTAGCAGAGGGAACTTGACTCAGTATCCTGTAATAATCTACAAGGGAAAAGAATCTTGAAAAGAGTAGACTCATGTAGATGTATGTAACTGAATCACTTTGCAATACGACTGAAACTAACACAGCATAGTAAATCAACTATTCATGTGTGTTCAGTCCCTCAGTTGCGTCTGACTCTTTGTGACCCCATGGACTGTCGTCCCCCAGGCTCAGCAAGGATACTGGAGTGGGTTGCCATATCCTTTTCCAGGAGATCTTCAATTTAAAACAATGAGTTGAAAAAGCCCAAAGTGACAAGATCATGTGAAACAGTTCTTTCGGTCTCTTGTCCATCATGATCTTGCTGTTTCAGAGCTGAGCACACCGTGTGGTGAGCACTGTAGTGTCTGTCCCATTCGACTATGATTTCATCCATGGCAGTGACTACAACTTATTTATTTCAGAACTTCCAGTGCTTAGCAGTGTCTGGCACAACCTGCATGTGTGTGCTTAGTTGCTCAGTCACGTCCGACTCTTTGCGACTCCATGGACTGTAGCCCGCCAGGTTCCTCTGTCCATAGGATTCTCCAGGCAAGAATACTGGAGTGGGTTGCCATGCCCTCCCCAGGGGATCTTCCCAACCTAGGGATTGAACCCAGGTCTCCCACATTGCAGGCAGATTCTTTACCATCTGAGCAACCAGGGAAGCCCTGGCACATCCTAGGAATTCAGTAATGTTTGTTTTCTTATGTAGACAGAAATAATCAGAAAGACTTCATGAACTAAGCATGTTTTCAACAACCTGCTGTCCTTTTTTTTTTTTAATCACTGTTTTCCATATTCGATTTTTTCCCCAAAGGATCAATGTAGCACACATTAAAGTGAGAGTGTTAGTTACTCAGTCGTTTCTGACTCTTTGTGACCCTGGGAACTGTGCCCACCACGCTGCTTTGTCCATGGAATTCTCCAGGCAAGAATACTGGAGTGGGTTGCCATTTCCTACTCCAGGGATCTTCCCCACCCAGGAATCAAACCCAGGTCTCCTGCACTGACTGCAGGCAGATTCTATACTGTCTGAGCCGCAGCATTCATACTCACAGAACACAATAGGTACATAGTAAATAGTTGCAATCAGTTGATTATAAAAGAGCAACCTTCCTTGATTGTAGAATGTTGGAGTTTGCTTTGTTGCTACTTCTGTAAACCCACATATGGGGAAATATGTTTAAACAGATTCCATTTACTTTTCTTAGTTATGACAAAAACATGTTTTACTTCCTGAAAACATGCCTTTGAGATATGGCTTCTTCACCTTGTTGAAGGTATTCAGCACATGATTCTGACGCTGATGGAATGATTTCAGTTGAGTCGGATATCTCTGTACATTGCATGCACCTGTCTAGGGTGCTCACAGACATTTAGAAGTTTACAGAGAACTCTTCTGAAAATTTTATTCTAGTTGATTAATAGCTCATCTACCTCACAAAAGTGGAAAATTGAACTTATTGCTTATTTGTATCTTTTTTTTTTCTTGACTAGCTCTATACCAGTCAAAATCTTTGAATAATTACTCAGAGAGCTCAAGTGAGGTTTGGGTAAATCAACATGTCTGGGGGATCATTTGACTGACATAGGACGGAAAAAATATTGCCATTTTAAAAAAGTGAAAAAGCCTTTTAATTACAGGGATATTTGTGTACTGGCAACAGGAATGACTTGTTTCTTTCAGGTGCACAAGCAAACGTCAAAACTAGTTAGAACGTTTGGTTGGATCCTGTGCTGCAGTTTCTGAGATTCTCTCTGCTCCACTCTCAATTTTAGAGGCTGCTGTTCTTCTTGGACCAAAGTGGTCTTCTTTATTTTTATTGTTTGTGAGAACTCATTACCTATCACCCATTTATCTATAATTTAGAGAAGTTTGAAGTACTGTATCAGGTTCCTAGATGTCTCTTATAGATATTTATAAAACTCCACTTATGGCTAACAAACACATGAAAAGATGCTCAACATCACTCATTATCAGAGAAATGCAAATCAAAACCACTATGAGGTACCATTTCACGCCAGTCAGAATGGCTGCGATCCAAAAGTCTACAAGCAATAAATGCTGGAGAGGGTGTGGAGAAAAGGGAACCCTCTTACACTGTTGGTGGGAATGCAAACTAGTACAGCCACTATGGAGAACAGTGTGGAGGTTCCTTAAAAAACTGGAAATAGAACTGCCTTATGACCCAGCAATCCCACTGCTGGGCATACACACCGAGGAAACCAGAATTGAAAGAGCACGTGTACCCCAATATTCATCGCAGCACTGTTTATAATAGCCAGGACATGGAAGCAACCTAGATGTCCATCAGCAGAGGAATGGATAAGAAAGCTGTGGTACATATACACAATGGAGTATTACTCAGCCATTAAAAAGAATACACTTGAATAAGTTTTAATGAGGTGGATGAAACTGGAGCCGATTATACAGAGTAAAGTAAGCCAGAAAGAAAAACACCAATACAGTATACTAACACATATATATGGAATTTAGAAAGATGGTAACGATAACCCTGTATGTGAGACAGCAAAAAAGACACAGATGTATAGAACAGTCTTTTGCACTCTGTGGGAGAGGGAGAGGGTGGGATGATTTGGGAGAATGGCATTGAAACATGTATAATATCATATAAGAAATGAATCACCAGTCCAGGTTCAATGCAGGATACAGGATGCTTGGGGCTGGTGCACTGGGATGATCCAGAGGGATGGTACCGGGAGGGAGGAGGGAGGGGGGTTCAGGATTGGGAACACGTGTACACCCGTGGCGGATTCATGTTGATGTATGGCAAAGCCAATACAATATTGTAAAGTAATTAGCCTCCAATTAAAATAAATAAATTAAAAAAAAATTCCACTTAACACAGAACTTCCCAGGTGGCTCAGTGGTAAAGAATCCACCTCCCAATGCAGGAGATGCAGGAGACATGGGTTTGATCTCTGGGTCTGGAAGGTCTCCTGAAGGAGTAATGGCAACCCACTCCAGTATTCTTGCCTGGGAAATCCCATGGACAGAGGAGCCTGGCGGGCTACAAATCCACCGGGTTGCAAATAGTCGGACCAACTGAACGGCGAAACTCATGCGCGCGCGCGCACGCGCGCGCACACACACACACACACACACACACACACACACACACACACCACTTAACACAGAAAAGGACCATAAGGATATAAACATCACCTGATGTAATTGTGAACCCAATTGAAAGTATTTCTATATTCAGTGGCCATCACAAATAGCCGCATCCTAACAGTAGTATCTTCAATCTCTATTTTGACCACAGATACAAAAAACCTTAGTAAGGTCAGAGGGGTTATATATTACTGTTCTATAGCAATTTCAAGATTCTGGCATAGGCTTAATGATGAAATGATACCCTGTGTGACAAACCAGGGCAAATCGCTTCTTTGAAATCTGAATTAAAACATCAGTGTTGATTTTTTGAAAATTTCATCAAATGCAACTTAGGTTACTTTAAACTTATAAATAGTACTCAGAAGGAATAGTCACATGGAAGAGAAATATAAGCCTGGAGCACTTTAATTAGCTGTTTTCACAACTGACTTAAGAATCAACATTTACATAGTGAGATATATTTTTCAGGAAATGTCACAAAGTGAAATAATTATGTGTCAGTAGTCTCAATTTCTGAAATAACTGAATGCTTCCTTTTTCCAAGTTAAAGACTTTTCAAGAAAGGGTTGAATAAGTATGCAACCCCAACCAGATGTTACTTAATCTCTCTGAAAGACTAGTCAGTAACAATTCTTTTCATTTCTGATTGCTTGTCTGGTTGACAAGATTTTTCCAAATTCTTCTTGGATCCTAAGAAACAAAAAAGGGATGGAGGGGTGAATAAAATCTGTTACTTCCTGCCATTAAGCTAGACAATTTACTTTAGCTTTTTCAGATTTAATGCATATACATTTTCCTAATGTGTCAGGTGGGCTGGACTCACCTCATGGCTCTAGCTTCACCTCTAGGCAAATTATTTTAGTATCAATTTCCCCCACTTCTGCACCTGGATTTATTTGAATCAAAACCAAGCTTTGAATTCACTTTTGATGTTGCTGACTGCAAATTTCTAATAATCTACCTCTTCAACAACTCTTCCTTTTTTCTTACACCCAAGACACCTATTTTTTTTTTTTTTTTTAATATTTCTTTGGCTGCTTGGGGTGAGGAACCTGATGGACTACAGTGCATGGAGGTTGCATAGAGTTGGGTGTGATTGAGCATGCACACGTGTTTCAAAAGCAATGCATTTGCACATCTTTTTTTAAAAATCACATTTTATTTGTTTGTTGTTGTTATTATTTGGGTTTCCCTGGTGGCTCAGCTGGTAAAGAATCTGCCGGCAATGTGGGAAACCTGGGTTCGATCCCTGGGTTGGGAAGATCCCCTGGAGAAGGGAATGGCTGCTCACTCCTGTATTCTGGCCTGGAGAATTCCATGGACTATAGCCCATGGGGTCAGAAAGAGTTGGACACGACTGAGTGACTTTCACTTTCATTATTATTTATTTTTGCTGGGCTGGGTCTTAGTTACAGCACACTGGATCTTTACTTTCAATATGTGGGATCTAGTTCCCTGACCAGGGATTAAACCCAGGCTCCATGCACTGGGAGAGCAAAGTCTTAGGCAATGGACCATCAGGGAAGTCCTGCACATCTTTTTAAGATGGTGCTTCTGCCGGTGACTGAGGTCACCTGGTGTACATTGATTTTTTTTGAAGTTTCAGTTTCAGAATGGGATGTTCTCTTATCTGAGAGCATACGCTGGAGTTCAGTGAACAGATTCTTGCTGACACAATGCAATTAGAGGAAGTCTTCACCAAAATCTCAATCAAGCAACAATTTCCTAGGAGTAGTTATTGGAAAATGCTCCATTTTCTTCAATAGATATTAATGAAATTATGTGCTACATTCAAGGTTACTAGAGATAATGTGTGTGTAAAAAAGAAAATCCATTAATTTTCAAATAAAATTATCTTAAATATCGAAGCTCTGTAAATGGATTAAAAAAGAAAATGCTTTTATTTGTGATGTTTTACTATGTTCTCTCATATGCAATCTCATTTATCCCTTAGTAATCTTGGGAGCTTTATATGAATGAGTCAACTGAAGCTTTGAGATTTTAAGTTAATTTTCCAAGATCACTCTGTTCACAACCGGTGATGTCACTCATCCATATTTGATTTGAAAAGATTTGTGAGATGGTTAAATCTTATTCCAGTGCAAATTTGATATTTGACAAATTTCAAAGCAACATGAAGTGGTGTGTGTATGGATTTTGCAGAAACCAGTAAGCCTATCTCTCAAGAGCATGGATTTTTTAGCAGACTGGACCCGAGTTCCAGTTTCTGCTTTTCCATGTAGAAATTTTTTATTTTTTAAACCTTTTGTAAACCCCAGAAGCCTGTTTCCTCATTTAGAAAACAGGCATCATAATAGTTCCTGTCTCGTGGAGTTGTGTTAGAGCTGAATGAGCTGATATAGAAAAAGCACACGGTGCCAGGCAGAGGCTAATGACTCACCAAACATTAGCTGCAAGTTCCTTCTTTTTTTTTTAATCATAGACAGTAACAGGTCTGATACATATTTATTCATTGAATTTACAGTTTTCATTTCTAGACTGTGTATATCTTATATATGTGTATATATACATATATAACAGGTCTGATACATATTTATTCATTGAATTTACAGTTTTCATTTCTAGACTACGTATATCTTATTAATCACATTAAAATGTGATTAATCAGAGAATGCCTGAAGTACATTTCCATTGTAAATTGCTCAAACCGTCTCAGAGAATGAGAACAGCCCTGAGGTGCAGCGCTGACATTCTCCGACAGCTGGGGCAGCAGACAGTGCTGATGTCTTTCTACCTATGAACCAAGAGTTTTATCCGACGGAGGTGGTGACCGTGATTTCTCTCTGAAAGATGCCTGAATGCCAGCCAATGCTGTATTAGGATCTGACACACCACCTGACCCATCTAAAAGCAGATAGAAGAATAAGGTTTTTCAAAGGTCACTTTGAAACCATGCAAAGTGTTTTACGTGTTTTTGCTATGGCTGAAGATTGTGTTTAAGACAATTGTAACAAACGCAACAAAAATAAAAATGAATCAACAAACAGAATGAAAATAGAGAAAGAAAGGGAAAAAAAGGAGGGAGGGGAGTTTGGGGGAGAATGGATACATATATATGTATGACTGAGTCCCTCGGATTGTTCATCTGAAACTATCACAACATTGTTTGTTAATTGGCTATACCGCAATAAAAAAAGTTTTTTTAAAATTTTTCTTTGAAGAGCTTCTGTCCAGGATTGAAATGCTTGCACTTTAGTCAGTCTTAATGTTTTTGATAATGACATTATGCACGGCAGCAAAGAAACAAAAGGGGATAAAGGTCTTAGGAGTTATATTGATAAACTAAGTGTGGTGCTCAAAAATGGCACAGAGTATCTTGTTTAAGCTGTAAAAATATATTAGCGTGTCATGTTATCTTCATAAATTCTTCTCACACGTAGGGTGGGTGGAATTCCCAAATCCCAAGGCATATCACCCATTCGGCCGGTCGCTGCAATTCATCCGTTGTTTTGCAGGCTCACGGTGGAGACTGAGGTATTATGATCCTAGAGGGTTTGATAATAGGTGAATTATTAGCTGTTGGGGACAGATTCGTTTTGGAGCCTTTCTGTGGCAGTTTCTCCTATAGGACGGCAATCATTCTCATGGCACTTGCTCCCTCAGACTTAAAGAGATTCCAACTCTGGCTTGTAATTTTTTTTTCTAGTAAAATTTCGTTAGTGGTTAATTATGACGGGTAGAGCTGTCCGGAAGTTCAGCAAGTGTGTGGAGAGTTCAAACATGTCAAATTCTAATCAGTCTCACGATGGAACAGCCTTTGGGATTCTTTGTCACCATGTTTATACACATTTGTATTCCTTTCTTCCATAGAGGATCATGTGTTGAACTTCAGATTTTGACCTTTTTGGAAAACAAAAAGACTCTTAGAACTTATTTCTTCTTACGTTGAGCAGTTTTACTTTTTGATCTTCGAGTATTTCCGCAGCATCTAACTTAGACAAGGGTGCAAGAAATTAAATGCTCTTTTGAATGTTGTAGATCAGGCCAGATGAACCCAAAGTGTGCTTAAGCCTCTTCACTCCTTTCTAAAAGCTTTCTAAGGAAGCCAGATCAGCCAGGGCAGATTAAGCAGAATCATCTTCTTTTTCAAAGGCGTATATTTGTGGGAAACTGAAAGACGACAAACCACCCAGGAATGTCATAAAGTTCTCAAGAAATTCTCAAAGTTCCAAATTGCAGTTTTAGAAGAGTTTCTTCACATTTAGGTAGGATTTTAGTTCACACGTTGCCATCAGTTTCAAAGTTAGCTTGACTACTAAAATATTTATTAATCACTTGTATTTCTTTCAGTGGGGGTTGGATGATATGCAAATAACGAAGGATTTTCAGAAAGTCACCATGAAATATAGTTGCGTGTGTGCTCAGTTGCTTAGTTGTGTCAGACTTTTTGTGACCCCTGGACTGCAGCCACCCAGGCTCCTCTGTCCATGGAACTTTCCAGGTAAGAATACTGGAGTGGGTTGCCATTTCCTTCTCCAGGGGATCTTCCTGACCCAGGGATCCAACCCACATCTCCTGCATCTTCCTGCATCGGCAGGTGAATTCTCTACCACTGAGCCAACTGGGAGGCCCCCAGATATAGTTGCATTGAAATAATTAGATAATTAAACACACAAATTATGCTGAAACCAAAGTTTTTGCTAGGAATATATTGTTATCAGTATTTTGTGCTGTTTTTTGTCTCTAATTTTTTGAAAACTGGGTTTTTCAGAAAACCACATCTATAATTGCATAACTGGAGGACACAGAGGAGAATAGCAAACCTGAATTAAAGATGGAGAAATGGTCCCAATGGCAGAAGTCGCAAGTGGAAATTGCATCTACAGCAAGCATTCTAGATGCTGAAGTTGATTTAGAATGTTTTCTAAAGCACTTTGTGTTTTTGCTGTGTCAGATATTTTTTGGGTGAGGGGCATTTCTGTTTCAGCAAAGAATTATGTGGCTGAATTATCAGGAGTGAGATTCAGGACCTGAAAGATATTTGTTTATGTGCTGTTGAGGGCTCATAATTGAAACGAGGTATGAGTCACAGACATTATGTATTCAACAGTTATGTGAATTATTTCTGATAAGTTATTTTGAACCCTTTTGTCAGCCCCTGTAGCTCTCAAGCCATTTTAGAGAACTCTTGGCCAAGGGCAGACTCAGTGTTAGATTTTCCTATTTAAAGGGCCTTATGAAGGGGACGTCCCTGGCTGTCCAGTGGTTAAGACTGTGTCTTTACAATGCAGGTGGCACAGGTTGGATCCCTGTTTGGGGAACAAAGATCCCACATGCCTCGCGGCAAAGCCCAAAAAAAAAAGTGCATTATGAGGGATACAAAAGAAATCAAAATGATAGACTATATTCTGGAAACTTACAGACTATTTTGGGAAAGCAGCATTCACTGGTAAGAATAGAGAGAGGGAGAAGACAGTGAGGGCTTGAGGTGCCATGGAGTGATGAACTTGGATGGCAATGAACACGGAGGGTGATAATCTAAGACTAACCTGAGGGATGGGGCAAGCTGACTAGGTGTTAAAGTTGAGATGTGTCTAGCATAAGGCACTGGAAGACCTTCTCCCTCTTCTCTATTTAATTCAGTTGCTCATTCAAAACAAGTATATTGGGTGTGGACGGTGGGCTGGGTGCCTTGAGGAATGTAGCATTTAGGATGATGGGCATTGGTGCCTCCTCCAGGAAGTTTAGGGTCCAGAGTTCAGCAGGCAGAGACTATTTCCCAGAATTTGCCCAAACTCATGTCCATTGAGTCAGTGATGCCATCAAACATCTCATCCTCTTTGGCTAACTTCTCCTCCTGTCCTTAATCTTTCCCAGCATCAGGGTCTTTTCCAGTAAGTTGGCTCTTTGCAATAGGTGGCCAAAGAACTGGAGTTTCAGCTTCAGCATCAGTCCTTCCAGTGAATATTCAGGGTTGATTTCCTTTAGGATTGACTGGTTGGATCTCCTTGCAGTCCAAGGGATTCTCAAGAGTCTTCTCCAACACCACAGTTCAAAAGCATCAATTCATTGGTGCTCATCTTTCCTTATGGTCCAGCTGTCACATCTGTACATGACCATTGGAATCTCAGTTAACTCTTGCAGGGGTCCTGTGGGTCGCACAGGGCAGGCCCTGCCAAGTCCCATCTTGTTTGAGAAATTGAATCTCAGAGGCTGGCTGCCCTGCTGGCATCCTGCAGTTGAGAAGTGGAGGAGGTGCTGAAACTAACTTCAATTAAAAAAAAAAATCACAGCAGTTTCCAATAGAAAGTTTCAAAGCAGAGAGGATCTAGGACTCTCACTGTTCTCAGAAAATTCGAGAACGTTGGGATAATCAGGAGCTTTTGTTTATAAATGTGTCCAGTGAAGAAAGAACTGTGGTTGGAAGGAAAATTCCACTTTATCTGAAGGACTGTTCAAATACCTCCTTTCTGGCTATTTCCTTCTTGAGAACACCAGTAGCTGGCATGGAAGCTCTTTGATAACAGTCTTGGGTCAGTTTCTGTCTTTGCTGTCACAGGTTCTTACTCTCAGTACAGTGGTGTTTCGAAAAGTTTTAATAAGGCTTCTTTGTTTGCTATGTAGAGAAGAGACAGAGGATGAGGTGGAGGCAGGAGGGAACACCTGGAAGGCTGCTGCCCTGGTCTGAGTGAGAGAGAGGATGATGGTGTTGGTAAGAAGTACTGGGTGTATTGGATATACTTTTATATTTTGAGACTTCCCTGGTGGCTCAGACAGTAAAGAATCTACCTGCAATGCAGGAGACCCAGGTTCAATCCCTTGGGTGGGAAGAGCCCCTGGAGAAGGGAATAGCTACCCACTTCAGTATTCTTGCCTGGAGAATTCCATGGACAGAGGAGCCTGATGGGCTATAGTCCATGGAGTCACAAAGAGTGACATGACTGAGCGACTAACACTTTCACTTTTGAATTTTGAAAGCAGAGCCAGCGGGACTCTGACAGGTTAGATGTGGGTTGTGGGAATTGAGGTCAAGACAAGTGTTTTGGCCTGAAGTCTGGAGGGAAGGAGGGGCCCCCAGAGAGGATGAGGAGGTGGGAGGAGAAGCCAATGTGGATGGAAGATCAAGAGTCCAGTTCTGGAAATGTGGAGCTCAAGGCACCTGGTTGATTTTCTTTTTCTCATTCTTTCTTTCTTTCCCCCCTCCTTCCTTCCTTTCTCTCTTACTTCCTCCCTCCCTCCCTCTTTCCCTCCCTTCCTTTCTTTATCTTTCCTTCTTTTTCGCCACTTGACCTTTTGTAACATCAAATTAAGGCAGACATACCGGATTTCTGTGTAATACAGTTTATTTCACTTTTCTAACTTTAAAATATTTACCTGCAAGAGGAGGAAAAAAGAAATTAGAAACAAATACTCTAGTTTTTGAGTGGCAACATTATTTTACTAATGTATTCTTGCAGTTAAATAAGAGATTCATTTTTCAATCGATTTTGTTTTTTCAGTTTTACAGGAGATGTTGTGCACCTCCGGGCTATGTTTTCCTTGACTGGTTCTGTTGGAGCTGGTCGAGGGAGAGTGGCATCCCCTCACTGCAACAGCATCTCTGCTCAGGGTTTGATCCACTCCCTTGGAAGGCAGTGCTGTGTCCTGCTGATTCTATGTCAATTCCAACTTGGTAAAGAACGTCAAACATCTTCAAACGTTCAGTAAGAGGATAGAGCATATGAAATATGAATTCTTAACATTATACACTGTCCTCACCCTTTCACTGAAGTATAGGCCTGAAACTCAGGGCTCTCACTAATTCTTTCATGTCGTTAGGGTACTGTTCTTTGATAAGCAACTTTATTGCATTGAATTACAAGCAAGCATGGATCTATTTTAAGCCACTTAATATTCAAGTACAGGATAAGACAATGAGCATGTCTGAGACTGAATATTTCTGAAAATATTTTCAGTAACTTGTAATCATAAAAAGCGTATGGATATGGCCATGTTAAGGCACTCCAGGACTTTCTTTTATCTTTTATATATTAAAACCCTTTCTTCTAAAAGCACTTAAATTTTTTAAACAGGTATAATTCAGTAGCACTCATGCTAACTTTTGATTAAATTACATGAAGCAAAAATAATTGCATCTTAGCACATGAGTAGAGATGAACAGTTTTTATTTCATTCTTTTAAACTTCAAATCATGAGAATCTCAACATTGCCAGGGATATGTAATTTAATATTCACTATGTGCTTAAATTGGAAAACTTCCACTAGAAAAAATGCATTGTTAAGAAAATACAACTTCAACAAACTAGGAAATGTAACAAAAAAGAAGCAGGATCACAGAGATAGAGAACAATCTGGTAGTTAACATTGGGGAGGGGAGGGGCAGCACAAGGGAAGGGTGTTAAGGGGTACAAACTACTATGTATAAAATAAGCAGTGAGGCTATAGTATGCAACATGGAGAACTACCCAATATTTTATAATAACTATAAATGGAGTATAACAGCAAAATGGTTATAAAAGCCAAATGGCTGTCTGAGGAGGCCTTACAAATAGCTGTGAAAAGAAAAGTGAAAAGCAAAGGAGAGAAGGAAAGATATACCCATTTGGATCCAGAGTTCCGAAGAATAGCAAGGAGAGATAAGAAAGCCTTCCTCAGTCATCAGTGCAAAGAAATAGAGGAAAACAATAGAATAGGAAAGACTAGAGATCTCTTCAAGAAAATTAGAGATACCAAGGGAACATTTCATGCAAAGATGGGCTCAATGAAGGACAGAAATGGTATGGACCTAACAGAAGCAGAAGATATTAAGAAGAGGTGGCAAGAATACACAGAAGAACTATACAAAAAAGATCTTCATGACCCAGATAATCACGATGGTGTGATCACTCACCTAGAACCAGACATCCTGGAATGTGAAGTCAAGTGGGCCTTAGGAAGCATCACTACGAATAAACTAGTGGAGGTGATGGAATTCCAGTTGAGCTCTTTCAAATCCTAAAAGATGATGCTATGAAAGTGCTGCACTCAATATACCAGGAAAACTCAGCAGTGGCCACAGGACTGGAAAAGGTCAGTTTTCATTCCAATCCCAAAGAAAGGCAATGCCAAAGAATGCTCAAACTACCGCACAATTGCACTCATCTCACACGCTAGTAAAGTAATGCTCAAAATTCTCTAAGCCAGGCTTCAGCAATACATGAACTGTGAACTTCCAGATGTTCAAACTGGTTTTAGAAAAGGCAGAGGAATCAGAGATAAATTGCTGACATCTGCTGGATCATTGAAAAAGCAAGAGAGTTCCAGAGAAACATCTATTTCTGCTTTATTGACTATGCCAAAGCCTTTGACTGTATGGATCTCAATAAAGTGTGGAAAATTCTGAAAGAGATGGGAATACCAGACCACCTGACCTGCCTCTTGAGAAACCTGTATGCAGGTCAGGAAGCAACAGTTAGAACTGGACATGGAGCAACAGACTGGTTCCAAATTGGGAAAGGAGTACGTCAAGGCTGTATATTGTCACCCTGCTTATTTAACTTATATGCAGAGTACATCATGAGAAATGCTGGGCTGGATGAAGCACAAGCTGGAATCAAGATTGCCGGGAGAAATATCAATAATCTCAGATATGCAGATGACACCACCCTTAGGGCAGAAAGTAAAGAAGAACTAAAGAGCCTTTTGATGAAAGTGAAAGAGGAGAGTAAAAAAGTTGGCTTAAAGCTCAACATTCAGAAAACTATGATCATGGCATCCGGTTCCATCACTTCATGGCAAATAGATGGGGAAACAGTGGAAACAGTGGCTGACTTTATTTTTTTGGGTTGCAAAATCACTGCAGATGGTGATTGCAACCATGAAATTAAAAGATGCATATTCCTTGGAAGGAAAGTTATGACCAACCTAGACAGCATATTAAAAAGCAGAGATATTACTTTGCCAACAAAGGTCCGTCTGGTCAAGGCTATGGTTTTTCCAGTAAGCATGTATGGATGTGAGCGTTGGACTACAAGGAAAGCTGAGTGCCAAAGAATTGATGCTTTTGAACTGTGGTGTTGGAGAAGACTCTTGTGAGTCCCTTGGACTGCAAGGAGATCCAACCAGTCCATCAGATCAGCCCTGAGTATTCATTGGAAGGACGGATGTTGAAGCTGAAACCTCACCTGATGCGAAGAGCTGACTCTTTGCATTGGAAAAGACCTGGATGCTGGGAAAGATTGAGGGCAGGAGGAGAAGGGGATGACAGAGGATGAGATGGTTGGATGGCATCACCAACTTGATGGACATGAGTTTGGGTAAACTCTGGGAGTTGGTGAAGGACAGAGAGGCTTGGCGTGCTGTGGTCCTTGGGTTCACAAAGAGTTGGACATGACTGAGCGACTGAACTGGCTGATAAATGGAGTATAACTAAAAAATTGTGAATCACTATATTGTACACCTTTAATTTCCATAATATTCTACAGCAACTGTACTTCAATAAAAAAAGAAGAAAATAAAAAGTACAACTCCATTATGGACTGAATTTTTTCTTCCTATTTTTGATGATCTCTTCCCTAATGTCCTGATCTGAAATTCACAACTCTTTTTTTTTTTTTTTTTTAATTGGGGTATAGTTGCTTTACAATGTTGCATTAGTTTCTGCTGTACAGCAAAGTGAATCAGCTATATGATACATATATCCCCCTGCTCTTGTACCTTCTTCCCCCTCCCGCTATCCTACTCCTCTAGGTCATCACAGAGGACTGACCCACAAGCCTTTCAAGATCTACCTCAAATTGCTACATAGTGAAAGCTGCTGAGAACTTCTGCCTTCATCAAACTCTACCTCCTGGGCAGCCATGCACTTATTAGCTGCATCAGTGATATAGAAACAATTATTATGGAACTGATTCCATGCAGCTTCGCACAGTGTTACATAGCATTTAAAAGTTTTCTGTGCATGTAATTATTCTCTCTGCAGTAAGTTTCTAAGGTGTCTGAAGACAGGTATGTCATGCCTTTTGTTCTGGATGCCATGTATTTTTTGTTGAGTGAAATATTTTATACATTCAACTATCATTTATTCAGTTCACTATAAGCCAAGGATGGTGCCGGTATTGGCACACAAAGCTTTATTTGTTATTTATTAATTCAATGCATTTTTGAGTATCTGATACCTGTCAGGTGCTTGAGATACAGGAATAAAGTAAATTACATTTCTAGTTTTGTAGATCTTACCTCCTAGAATGGGGGACAGACCACAAAAAAAGTAAATAGCCAATAGGTACATATTTTTAAGTAGTGATAAGGGCTATGAAGAAAATGAAATAGTAAGGAGAGATGGAGCGTGAGCATGGGGGTATCTGAGAGAAGATGTTGAGGAAGGGTCTCTCTCAGGAGATGGCATTTGAACAGAGAACTGAGCAAAGTGAGCGACAGAACCAAGCAAACATTTGCCAGGAGAGAGTTCCTGCCAGAGGAAAAGAAGGGCACTTTCATGTGCTGGGGAAGGGGGTACCCATGGCATGTCCTGGCACAATGAGAAGGTCACTGTGGCTGGGACACCCTGAGTGATGGGAGAGGGGGCTCCCGGGAGGTGAGGTCAGGGAGGAGGCAGTGCCAGCTCATGGTGGGCTTTAAAGGATTTAATTCCACGCACGAGAGGAAGACACTGAGAGGTTTTATGTAGGTTACTGACATGGTCTGATTTATGCTGAGATGAGTGAGAAAGATCCTGGAATTGTTCTAAAGAAACTGAAAATCTGTTATTCAGAGTTCTGCTGCACAAACATTCATAGTCATTTTTTATTAAACTATGAAATCAGAAAAAGAAATTTCCTAAAAATTAAAAAATTCCAGCTATGTGTATGGTATTAAGTAGGGTGCACATATAAGTGGGTAATTGTGTGAAGTGGCACATAGTAAACTTAAGTAGAAAATTATAGCCTCAAAAGTTATAAAGACAAGCAATGTAGACTTTACAAACTGAAAACCTAAGTCCAAGAAATGCAATATTTTCATCTGAGAAATGAAATGTGTGGCTATTTAATTTACTTCCATATATTTGCATGTCAAAATATCAAGGTATGATTTAAATATTTTATGTAAAAATCTGCATTTCTTTTATTTGAATCACAGGACTAAAGGAATGTTAATAAATAATTACGGCCCATGTTTGACTCAGAGAAGGGCATAGTTGTTAATTGGATCTAAAGAGCTGTGAAATAGAAATAATTATATGCTCTTATGGTATTAAATGGTGGCTCAGACCATAAAGAATCTACCCGCAATGCAGGAGACCTGGGTTCAATCCCTGTTTTGGGGAGATCCTGTGGAGAAGAGAATGACTACTCATCCCAGTATTCTTGCCTGGAGAATCCCACGGACAGAGCAGCCTGGTGGGCTACA
Source organism: Bubalus kerabau (assembly GCF_029407905.1). Classification (NCBI taxonomy): domain Eukaryota; kingdom Metazoa; phylum Chordata; class Mammalia; order Artiodactyla; family Bovidae; genus Bubalus; species Bubalus kerabau. Next base: position 71,407,542 of record NC_073627.1, read on the forward strand.
GTCCATGTGGTGGCAGAGTCAGACAGAACTGAGCAACTAACACTTTCATGGTATTAAATCATCAAAGCTTTTTTTTTTTTTTTTCTGTCCACAGATTAAATCTTTGTGCAAGGGCACTGGGTTGTGATATTAATTTTGACACTCATGTGATAGACTGTGTGGTTCATGATAAACAGTGGAAAATTCTGAAAGAGATGGGAATACCTGGCCACCTGACCTGCCTCTTGAGAAACCTGTATGCAGGTCAGGAAGCAACAGTTAGAACTGGACATGGAACAACAGACTGGTTTCAAATTGGGAAAGGAGTATGTCAAGGCTGTATATTGTCACCCTGCTTGTTTAACTTATATGCAGGGTACATCATGAGAAATGCTGGGCTGGATGAAGCACAAGCTGGAATCAAGATTGCCAGGAGAAATATCAACAGTCTCAGATATGCAGATGACACCACCTTTAGGGCAGAAAGTGAAGAAGAACTAAAGAGCCTCGTGATGAAAGTGAAAGAGGAGAGTGAAAAAGTTGGCTTAAAGTTCAACATTCAGAAAACTAAGATCATGGCATCCGGTCCCGTCATTTCATGGCAAATACATGGGGAAACAGTGGAAACAGTGTCAGACTTTATTTTTTTGGGCTCCAAAATCACTGCAGATGGTGATTGTAGCCATGAAATTAAAAGATGCATATTCCTTGGAAGGAAAGTTATGACCAACCTAGACAGTATATTAAAAAGCAGAGACATTACTTTGTCAACAAAGGTCCTTCCAGTCAAGGCTATGGTTTTTCCAGTAGTCATGTATGGATATGAGCGTTGGACTACAAGGAAAGCTGAGTGCCAAAGAATTGATGCTTTTGAACTGTGGTGTTGGAGAAGACTCTTGAAAGTCCCTTGGACTGCAAGAGGATCCAACCAGTCCATCCTAAAGGAGATCAGTCCTGGTTGTTCATTGGAAGGACTGATGTTGAAGCTGAAACTCCAGTACTTTGGCCACCTGATGCAAAGAACTGACTCATTTGAAAAGACCCTGATGCTGGGAAAGATTGGGGGCAGGAGGAGAAGGGGACAACAGAGCATGAGATGGCTGGATGGCATCACTGACTTGATGGACTTGAGTTGGGTAAACTCTGGGAGTTGGTGATGGACAGGGAGGCCTGGTGTGCTGCAGTTCATGGGGTCGCAAAGAGTCAGACACGACTGAGCGACTGAACTGAACTGATGTGATAGACAACTTGGAGCAAGACAAATAATGGTAGAAACAGCCAATGTTTATTGAGTGTCTTTTCTGGGAACTCTGTGAGTTACGTGCTTTGTGTGTGGGTTTTCTTGCCAGAGTTCTGAACTAGATGAGCAAGAAAACAAAACTGGTCACAAGGAGAAGCCTCTTTACTGCTAACGAAGCTATCACCAGACAATGTGGTAACAACAGGCTTCAAACACTAAACTCTGGAATTCCATGAACATCAGCATCCAGATTTGCCACTAAATGGCAGCCTAAGATGAATAGAACAGAGCATAAGTTGAGTGTTCTGTTCTGTTGGCAGCTGATCCCAGGATAAAAAAAGCAGAGAAAGGATCTGGGCTACACTGCTCTACCTCATCTTCTTACGTCATAGTTGAGGGTATTTGAGGAAATCCCCTTTTGAGGCTTTCCTGGTGTCTCAGTCAGTAAGGAGACTGCCTGCAATGCAGGAAATCCAGGTTCTATCCCTGGGTCAGGAAGATCCCCTGGAGTAGGAAATGGCAACCCACTCCAGTATTCTTGCCTGGGAAATTCCATGGACAGAGAAGCCTGGCGGACTATATAGTCCATGGGGTCACATGAGTCAGATACGACTCAGAAACTAAACCACCTCTTCATTTAGATTATGGAGGAACTTCCTTGGTGGTCCAGTGGTTAAGACTTCCAGTGCAGGGGGAGTGGGTTCGATCCCTGGTTGGGGAGCTAAGATCCCATATGTCTGGAGGCCAGAAAACCAATATGTAAAACAGAAGCAGCATTGTAATGAATTCAGTAAAGACTTTAAATGTGGTCCACATTTTAAAAAAAGCTTAAAAACTTATAAAAATGGGCAAGAACTGTTGTTCTTCATGGTAATGAACGTATTAGTTTGTTTAATTCTCACAGAAATGTTATGACATAGAAACAAAGGCACAGAGAGGTGAAGTAAGTCACCAAATATCCCGCACCCAGCGCTGGGGGAAGCAGTCTTGAACTCAGGGTTTGGTCCTGGAGTTCTCACCCATCTTGCTTCTCCAATCATTATTTTTAGCTGAGCTTTCTTATCTGAAAAATGGCAGGATTAGGCTAGAAACATCTCTAAGAATTCCTTTCAACTTTAAAATGCTTTCACATGTTGGGTTTATTGTAAAAATATCTGGGTGTGTGAACTATTTTAAACTCAGGCAAGGGAGGATATGGAACAATATTATACACAACTTAAAATGTTATTCTGATGAAAAGTCGCAGTAGGTAATTGTAACCCAATTCTCTTTTCAGTGTGGAAAACTTAACAGTTTAAAAAGGAGCAGACAGATGGAATTTTGCTAACGTGTCCAAGTAGGAAACATGACTTCACATGCATATTATATGCAAGTTTATGAATGCAGTCATAGGGTCTGGATCCAAGATAGGAAACTGTGATGAAAATCAGTGAAGTAAAATATCAAAATAAAACATTGCATGACAACCCCTAATGGGGAGCAATGCTGATGCCTGTAATAAAACTTGGGAGTATTAACATGAGACACAAATGGCTGAAAGATTCTGAATTTCCCTGGTAATATTCATATGTCACAAAATGAATGTTAACTGGCAACAATTCAAGAAGCGATGCATTTAACATGCCACTGTTGAGATGCCCGGGTTGTGATCACTGACAATAAATTGTGACATTTTACTTTGTGTCAAATTAACTAGACCCTTGTTTATAATTTCCTAAGAACTTGTTGAGTGCAAAGATTTAGGATTATAATCTCCGCTAAGAATGGAATGTGTGATTTAGGTAACAAGCTCACCTTTGTGTATTTGACATTATCAACATATTTCCAACAAAATGGCTTCAGTTTTCTTTTTTTTTTTTAAGTCTTTCTGGAAGTAGAGAATTTCAGTTCAGTTCAGTTCAGTTCAGTCACTCAGTCGTGTCTGACTCTTTTCAACCCCATGGACTGCAGCACACCAGGCCTCCCTGTCCATTGCCAACTCCCAGAGTTTACTTAAACTCATGTCCATCCAGTCAGTGATGCCATCCAGCCATCTTATCCTCTGTCGTCCCCTTCTCCTCCTGCCTTCAACCTTTCACAGCATCAGGGTCTTTTCAAATGAGTCAGTTCTTTGCTTCAGGTGGCCAAAGTATTGGAGTTTCAGCTTCAACATCATTCCTCCCAGTGAACAACCAGGACTGATCTCCTTTAGGATGGAGTGGTTGGATCTCCTTGCAGTCCAAGGGACTCTCAAGAGTCTTCTCCAACACCACAGTTCAAAAGCATCAATTCTTCGGCACTCAGCTTTCTTCACAGTCCAACTCTCACATCCATACATGACCACTGGAAAAACCATAGCCTTGACTAGATGGACCTTTGTTGGCAAAGTAACATCTTACTCCACGTTTAAATACATTCTGGGCATTTTGAAATAATATTTTTTATTGAAAATTTTAAAAAGCCCTCAAATTAATGTTTCTAAAAACAGCTTCAAACAAATATAAAATCTAATTACACAGTTAATTGTTCTGTGTGTGTGTGCTCAGTCATGTACCACTCTTTGAGACCCCGTGGACTATAGCCCACCAAGCTCCTCTGTTCATGGGATTTCCCAGGCAAGAATACTGGAGTGGGTTGCCATGCTCTCCTACAGGGATTCTTTTCCACCCAGGGATTGAACCCTAGTCTCCTGCATTGCAGGCACATTCTTTACCAATGTGTCACCTGGTAAGCCCAGTTAATAGTTCAAATAACTTCAATTTTTATGTCAAATTAATTTGGTAGTTGGAAAATGTCAAATACCTGTATTCAATGGAATACATTTAAATTCTAGCTGATGAGCTTTTTTCTCCACCAAAAAAAAAAAAAAAAAGGCAAAAACAAAAACTAATCAGAAGAATAGAATTGCCTTTGCTAATTAAGTAATGTATCTTTGAACAGTGTGATTTAAAAAAAAAAAAGCATTTCTTTTCTTCAGGGGTTGCTTTGGTATTATGTATAGCTATAGTTTTAATTCTCTGTTTATCTCTACTATCGTCTTAAGAGTATTATCTTCCAGAATCCTTCTGGCACCTCAGAAGTACTTTCCAAAGATTTTTTTTTCTTTTTGGTTAAAAAGAGGTTTGATTTGCCCACTTCATGTATACTTGCTCTTTCCCATCTGTGTGTGTGTGTTTTGAAATTATATCTTTAAAATTATGATATGAAAGGGTATTATGATTCTTGATTTCCATAAGTAGCCTAAGCACAAGAATGACTTTTTAATGATACAGTTTAATCTATATATACATTATAAATTGCTTCTAAGAATATGCTTACTTTATTGACTAACATCTCAGGATAGAGGACATGATTTAGTCAGGAGCAGACTTGGCATATTAAAAAGAGAAATGACCAATGCCGATACTCTGGAGCAGAGAGGTTTATTAAAATAAATAGAAAAGGGACCAGAGTCTTTTATCTTCATTGTATATTACAAAGTGTGATAAAGTATCTCAACTCATAGCATAAACTAAAACTACATTATTTGATTCCTAATAAATTTGGCTGATGGCTTGTTACAAAAATGAACAGTAAGGACTAAATACAAGTGTATAAATAAGCTGACATGTATTCAAAAAATTCTAATAATGTCCAGGGTGTAGTGGGTTAGAGATGCCAGGAGAGGAGGAGGGCTGTCTGAATAGTTAGGTCTCCTCTGTGGCTTATTTTGAGAACAGACTTGGAGCTGTTGTGAAATATTCTCTTGTGATTCCTCCACCTATAAATAGCTCGCTTTGGGTCTGATGGCTTCTAATCAGTGAATAATGATTGCCGACTGGGCCACGGTTATCAACAGCAACAACAGTAGCATTTATGGGACTTGAATCCTCATAACAAGCCAGTGAAGTAAGGATTATAATTACCTTCATTTTACCCACAAGCAAACCAACACTCGGAGAGTTTAGGCCACTTGCCAAAGACCATGAAACCAGGCAAATATCACTGATATTTATTGTGCTCCTGCTATGTTCTAGGCACTGTTGCTGGTCTCGAGGACAAAATGGAACAAAAGGCAGCCTGTGTTCTCAATCCCTGTATAGTCTTCTGCGGGAAACAGAAGGATTCTTAGGCAACAACGGTGTACAGAGCTAAGCGCGAATACAAGAAGTGTTGCACTGAGGTGCCATGAGATACAGAATACATTCCCAGGGGGCCGGGGGAGACTTCTGCAGGCAGAAAGTAACAGAACAAGGTAAAAGAGCGCTCTTTCTTGTGTTATAGTTGTTGTTGTTAGGTTGCCGAGTTGTGGTGTCCAACTCTTTGTGACCCCATGGACTGCAGGACGCCAGGCTTCCCTGTCCCTCACTATCTCCTGGAGTTTGCCCAAGTTCATGTCTGTTGAATTAGTGATGCTATCCAGCCACCTCATCCTTTGCCACCCACTTCTCCTTTTGCCTTCAATCTTTCTCAGCATCAGGGTCTTTTCCACTGGAGGAGGGAATGGAAAACCACTCCAGTACTCTTGCTGCAAGAACTCCTCTTTCTTGAGTACCTTGCTTGTAAAAATACATTGTGTTCATCTTAGTCTTCCGGCTCTGTGAGTCTTTAGTTCTATGCAACTGTATTAGAGCTGACCATGATATAACCTGGGAAACTTCTCTCTCTGCAAATATACTGCCAGCTCCCACCCTACATTTACTTTCAGGGCTGTGTTTAGAAGGGTACTTATCTATTGTGCCAAAGAAAATATATACTTGAGAAAAGCACCAAATAGTTTGATAGATATGTGGAATCTGAAGCCAGTTGTTTATAAGATCAAGTTGTTGTTTCTCAGTTGCTAAGTCATGTCTAACTCTGTGATCCCATGGATTGTACTGTGCCAGGCTCCCCTATCTGCTATCTCCCAGAGTTTACTCAAATTCATGTGCATTGAATCGGTGATGCCATCAAACCAACTCATCCTCTGCTGCCCTGTTCTGCTTTTGCCTTCAATCATTCCCAGCATCAGGGTCTTTTCCAACATGTCTGTTCTCTTCACATGGGGTGGTCAAAGTATTGGAGCTTCAGCTTCAGCATCAGTCCTTTCAATGAATATTCAGGGTTGATTTCCTTTAGGATTGACTGGTTTGATCTCCTTGCAGTCCAAGGGACTCTAAAGAGTCTTCTCCAACACCACAGTCTGAAAGCATCATTTCTTCGGCGCTCAACCTTTTTTACAGTTCAACTCTCACATCTGTACATGACTACTGGAAAAACCATAGCTTTGACTATCTGGACCTTTGTCGGCAAAGTGATTCTCCTTTTTAATACACTGAGAGTTTACCTAATTTTCTAGAAGAGGAAATGGGTACATGCTAAGTATAAAAAGCATGCCTAGTGTGAGAAACTGGGTATCTATACCAGACTAAAGTTGTTGCCCTACATTACACTGCAACCTCAAAATAAAAGTCATCATCTTCTTTAAAAGTGTTTTTCTGGGCATAGTTTGATTAGCAAAAGCAATAATTACATTTCGGTTCTACAGTTGAAAAGTTTTAACAAATTCATTTTAAAACTTATTTCCAGTAGTGAATTTGAGAATACTTTAAAAATTAACATTTTGTGTGGTTTTTTTTTTTTTTTGGTGTGTGTTTTTTTTTTTATTTTATTTTATTTTTAAACTTTACATAATTGTATTAGTTAAGAGCTCATGCCTGCTCAGTTGTGTTTGATTCTTCTGTGACCCCCATGGAGTGTAGCCCACCAGGCTCCTCTATTCATGAGATTTCCCACGCAAGAATACTGGAGTGGGTTGCCATTTCCTTCTCCAGGTGATCTTCCCAACCCAGGGATTGAACTCAGGTCTCCTGTGTCGCCTGCATTTGTACTAGGATTCTTTACCCCTGAGCCACCTGGGAAGCCCTCTAAGAGGGACATCATCTAATAAAACTTTTACTTAAGATAAAACTCTTGTTTCAAGATTTCTTGGCAGGGCATTGTTTCCTAAATGCCATACATTATACACTTAAAATTCAATATTAGGTTGGCCAAAAAATTTTTTGGGCTTTTCTTAACATCTTATGGAAAAGCCCAAATGAAATTTTTGACCAACCCAATACTTTGAAAGAACAAGTCAAATAATATTAACACAAATGTTAAGTCTGTCTAGATATATTTATCCTTTTAAAAGTCTAATAAGATCAAATCAGTAAAACAGACATATGTTTTCCTATTTGGTCTGAGTATGTACATGTGTGTTTTTTCTGGCCGTGCAGATGTAGCTAAACAAACTCTTTCAATTAGTGAAATGAGTTCCTTAATTTATAAAGCAAATTCAATTAGACTGATATTATGTAGAGAATCCATTTGAGTTTGACCTAAATTTTTGGAACCTGAAACAGCAAACCATTATATAGAAAATATCATTAAGTCCCTAGCTCTTGCAGTCACGGTTCCAGCCATTTCTGATTTTATTTGCTGTGGTTACCTGTCTCGGTCTGAGCTCTTATGGAGGAATCAAAATTCACAACAATGCATTATTGCCAACATCTTTGATTCTGTCTTTTATTTCCCCTTTGCAAATGATGATGATGATTAGTGCTTAGTGATTTGGAAGGCTGTTTTTTATGACTCAGCCTCTGAAGGGCTATAATTTCCCATAAAATTGCTGTCCACACTTGGACCACAAAGCAACTCCTCCCTTTATAACCATGAAAATTTTGTTAAAGCTGGATCTTACTTGAGAGTCCTTACTTTAAAAGTTTTAGGGGTTCTTGGTAAGTGAATAGAAAAAGTTATCTGCACGTGAATTTTTATTTCATTTAGTTCAAAAAAAAAAAAAAAAAAATGAGGAGCTCATCAGGGATTTAGAACAATTTCATCACCAGTGCATCAGAAACTTTCTTGTTCATGGTGGGAAATCAGATAAGTGGCAAAACAGGCTCAACATATGGCATACAAAACTGCTCCTGGTGTTCCTGGGCCAAGACACCTCCCATGGCATCACTGCTGTCCACACCTGTTCCTCCAAAGGCCCTGTGGCTGCTACAGTTGAGCCTCAGGATGGTGGCAGTATTGGATATGTGGAACTCTCAATCACCAAAGCTTTGCTGTGTTCCAGCTCTCACACTGTTCAGAATGGTTCGTTTCCTCTGAAAGCCAGGTTTTTCAGTAAATTTGTTAGGAAATAACTGAGAAGATGAAATCTTTCTCAGGAGGCTTCTCAGTCCCTCGTGTAAAAGAGAAGACTATTTCTTGGGTTAATAATTTTGACACAAGGACCAGTGTCCCTGGTGGTCCAGTGGTTAAGAGTTCATCTTTAAATGTAGGGGACATGGGTTTGATCTCTGGTCTGGGATTTAAGATCCCACATGCTGAGGGTCAACTATGCCCATGAGCCACAATGAAAGATCCCACATGACTCATCGAACATCTCATATGCCACGACTAAGACCTGAAGCAGACAAATAAATAAATACTTTTTAGAAACTTTAATATCGATGACAAAATAACCAATGACCACTATATTAAAACAGGGGGTTCAGTTCAGTTCAGTTCAGTCGCTCAGTCATGTCCGACTCTTTGCGACCCCATGAATTGCAGCACGCCAGGCCTCCCTGTCCATCACCAACTCCCGGAGTTCACCCAGACTCACGTCCATCGAGTCAGCGATGCCACCGAGCCATCTCATCCTCTGTTGTCCCCTTCTCCTCCTGCCCCCAATCCCTTCCAGCATCAAGTCTTTTCCAAACAGGGGGTTATGTGGCATTTATATTGAATCAATAACTATGAATTCCTATTGGGTCAATTCTATTGACCTTTCTGTTCTTTGTTTATTTGACTAAAAATTGGCTTTCACTCTGCCATGTTTTCATATTTGCAAGTTGTAAGGTTATATAAGCATTCATTCAACCATTTTTTCAACATATATTCACTGATCCTTAATCTGTGCTAGGTACTATTACTCAGTGAGATTCAAACCTCTATCCTTGTCCAAATGTATTTAATATTGATCTATGTAAAGAATTGGTCTCTTGCCATGAATAGTAAATATAGTTTTAAAAATGCCACCAAGCCCTAGTCCTGACTGAGACTTTTTTCAAGGTTAGCAAGCTGCTTGATCTTTCCCCCTGTATCTTGGAAATGCTATAGAAGAGGTTGCCTTAGACAAGGCCAGAGGAACTCTTGACCTGGGTTCACCCTTTAGAGGATCCCGTACATTGTAAACACCACTCAGTTCCAAGGAAATGCTTTCCCACTTTTCTTGCCCTGTATCCACAAAACAAAAGCCTCCAGTGTCCCAATGCCATGAAGGCTTATGGATTTTGTCACTGCCAATGTCAGAGACAGACACTGCTTTGGAAGTGTGGGAAAAAATACTGAGGTGGAGCAAAAGAAATGAATGTGCAAATCCTTTCTATCAGATAACATGAATACAACATTGTCTTGAGTCATAAAGTATTTGTTTCCCAGGAGTGCTGAGTGTCTATATTTCTTTCCTTGTTGCTAGGGATTGAACTGTGTTCTTCCAGATTCATATGTTAAAGCCCTGCTCCCCAACATGACAGTATTTGGAGATGGGGCCTTCAAGGAGGAAACCAAGGTTAAATAAGGTCATATGAATAAGCCATGGTCCGACAGGACTAGTGTCTTTATAAGAAGGGATACCCAGTGTTCTCTCCCTCTAGCTGTCCCCCAACCGCCAGTTGCATGGGCTTAGAGTAAAGACCACGGGAGGACTGCAGCAAGAAGACAAGTGTTGTATGATCTCACGTATATTGGAGTCTAAAATGTCAAACTCATAGAACCAGATGGGGTTCCCTCATGATTCAGTCAGTAAAGAATCTGCCTGCAATGCAGGAGACCTGGGTTTAATCCCTAGGTCAGGAAGATCCTCTGGAGAAGGAAATGGCAACCCAGTCCAGTATTCTTTCTGGGAAATCCTATGGACAAAGGAGCCTGGTGGGCTACATTCTATGAGGTTGCAAAAGTCAGACATGACTTAGTGACTAAGCCACCGCATAGAACTGGATGAGTTGCCAGGGGCTGGGGATTGGCGGGGTGAGAAAAACAGCAAGATATTGGTCCAAGTTTAGTTATAAGTTCTGAGGAGCTGATGTACAGCCTGGTGATTATAATTAATAATACCATATTTTTTTTGAAATTTGCTAAGAGACTACATGTTAAGCATGCTCATCAAATAAGTAAATAAATAAGGAGACTATGTAAGGTGATAGCTATGTTAATTACCTTGGCTGTGGTAATCATTTCACAATGTAAACATTATCAATTTGCCTCATTGTACCCTTTAACATATACAATTTTATTTATCTATTAAACCCAATAAAACTAGGGGGAAAAAGAATCAGTGTCATGCTTCATATGTTTCATCTAGACTTACATATATGTACATATTTTTTAAGCAGCAGAAGTAATTAATATTGCAAAATGATACTCAGACACCATGTTGTGTCTGAGTACACGGTGTACTTGGTGTACACACCAAGTGTGTACAAATGTTGTGTACACTTCACTAATCTATGACCATCTCCAGATCCAGGAATTAGAACACGCACATATTAACCAGCTCAGCCTGCCATAACAAAACACAGTCTGGGGGTCTTAAACTGTAGAAATCTACTTCTTACAGTTCTGGAGGCTAGAAGTTCCAGATCAACATCCAGCAGGTTTGGTTTCTGGAGAGGGGTTTTCCCAGCTGCGGATAAATGCCTTCTTATGTTTTTTCCTCCTTTTTCTCCCTAGCTTTATTAAGGTATGACTGATAAATAAAAATTGTATGTATTTAAGCTGTACAATGTGATTTTTAAAAAGCATACAACATTATGATTTGATACATATGAAAGAAAGTGAAAGTGTTAGTTATTCAGTTGTGTCTGACTCTTTGCAACCCCATGGATTGTAGCCCTCCTTGCTCCTCTGTCCATGGAATTCTCCAGGCAAGAATACTGGAGCGGGTAGCCATTTCCTTCCCCAGGGGATCTTCCCAACCAAAGACCGAACCCAGTTTCCTCCTGCATTGTAGGCGATTCCTTACTCTCTGGGCAACCAGGGAAGCCCTGGCCTCTGAGCCTTTGCAAGTGCTGTTTCCTCTGTCTGAGCATCTTCCCAATCATTAACCCATCCCCTCCCTGAGTTTGTCCTCACCATCCTTCAGGTGTCAGGTTCAAGGTCACTCACCACAACCACCACCCACAAAGTAGGTTGGATCACCCTGGTGTCTGTCCCCATAGCATCCTGTCCCTCCCCTGACGCCCACTCTCTTCACGTTCTCATAGCAGAGTGTAGGTGCTCAAACCGTATTTTCAAATAAATACTTTTGGGTTAATATCTGCTTAAAACAAACAATAAGATGATACAGCAATAGAGAATAGGTTATCTCTGCAGAAATGTCATTGTCCTATGCACACATACCATATGTTTGGAGTCTGTTGCTAGAAACTTCAAAGGCCTCTGGTGATGCAGAAAAATGTTTTCATCACCTAATGGACTCATTTGCTAGACTGAAATGAACAGATATTGATAAATCATACTGCTGCTGCTGCTGCTAAGTCGCTTCAGTCGTGTCCGACTCTGTGCGACCCCATAGACGGCAGCCCACGAGGCTCCCCCGTCCCTGGGATTCTCCAGGCAAGAACACTGGAGTGGGTTGCCATTTCCTTCTCCAATGCATGAAAGTGAAAAGTGAAAGTGAAGTCACTGAGTCTTGTCCAACTCTCAGCGACCCCATGGACTGCGGCCTACCGGGCTCCTCTGTCCATGGGATTTTCCAGGCAAGAGTGCTGGAGTGGGGTGCCATTGCCTTCTCCATAAATCATACTATAACAATCCAAATCAGTTATCATTTTATAAATTGAGGTTCTGCCTGTATGATGCAATATGGAAATACAATGTAGGGATACAGTTACTCTCCAGAAGGGAGGGGGGGAGTCTTTTATTTTTTTTCACAAATACGATTTTCTGGCTTTCAGATCCTTTACTAACATTCTGTGAGTTGCGGAAAACAACATAGGTGACACATTTCCTTGGAAAAAGATGGAAGAGGTGACAAGCTTTATCAGAACGGAAGAATGTGCTCAAGGACTTTCAGTCCAGAAATGTCAGCTTTCTCCTGTTGCTTCCTATTAATAGAATGAAAAGACAAACTTTAGGGCATTTCCCCCCTATTGTATATTGACTGAATCTGTGAAGAGCTATGAAAGGCTAACCAAAAGGACAACCCAAAATAAATTTAATAAGAAGCACAGACTCTACAAGGAAAGCCCTTTGTAATGTTTTCCAGGGCATGGCCCCTTTTGAGCGTTACATTCAGGAAAATATTATACGAAGGAAACGTCACTTTATGAGGTTTTAGATGAAGCCTTTTCTATTTTAATGAATGTCACATAGAAGGAAATGTTCAATATAACAGAGTTGCACTGAACTGTATTGTTGGAATAAGCTGCAGTTACTCTGGATTTTCAGCTTTAATCTTGTGAGAAATACATTTCTAAACATCTCTGGCCAGGCCTTCAAGGTTTATTCCCTTCCCAGTGTGGATTTTAACTCCCAAGGTCCAGCCAAACTCACATTTGTGGTATTCTTCAGGTTAATGAAAGGCAAATGAATTGACAAAACACTGTGTCAAATGAGTGGTAAGGACATTTCCATTCAATTATTCTTAAGCCCTGCAAAACAGGGTGTGTGTGACTTTGCTCCGTTTTAAATTACCTCAGCATTTAAAAACCACCTGGATGGGTTCAAGAAGTAATGTGAGGCTGAGAAAAATATGAATTAATGAAGAACACATTTTGGTGATAGGCCTATAAATAAATTGTTTCTATAGTTGGCACCCAGAGATTGAATAATGCTAAGGCAAGCAGACACAGATTGCTGAAGTCTTTTTATGTAAAGTGCGGTTAGTTCCTGCTTCCTTTGCTATGCTAATGAATGCCAGGGAAAGTGTAAGCTGCATTTTAACTTTTGTTTACATCGGTGGACACATGCTGAGAAAGTTCCCATAGAATTCCGCTTACCACATGTACTTAAAAGGTCCAAGCTCATGGAATTAATCACATTTTAAAAAATGATTTGGCTTCCCACATTCAAGATAATAGTCCTTTGTTATTTTTAACAACTTTGGCGTATAAGATATGGAATAACTGCTCAAGTATAACAGCATAGCCTTCGTTACAATAAATCGTTAAATTTAATAGGTCTGAATGGTGACAGAGGGCTGATTCTCTTAGACGGTCAGACATTTAATCTCCCTGGAAGCATGAAGGAAAAATCCACAAGCAAAGTTCTTTGGATTTTCTAAAGAGGTGGGTTCTTTCAAAACCAAAGCATCTTTCTCAGTCAAGAAGGCAAGAAGACATGCTTGATTAGTCGTGTCCAACTCTTTGTGACCCTATGGACTATAGTCCACCAGGCTCCTCTGTCCATGGGATTTTCCAGGCAAGAATAATGGAGTGGGTTGCCGTTTCCTCCTGCCATGGATTTTCTTGACCCAGAGATCAAACCCACATCTCCTGTGCCTCCTGCATTGCAGGCTGATTCTTCACTACTGAGCCATTGGAGAAAGCCCTGAAGGTGACAAAGTAGAAAGGAAATAGTGAGATCTTTGAGGGTGGAGAAGTCACCCTATGTTCTAGGAACAGCAGGAGAAGGCATGTCACTTCCTCTGTCATCAACACACTTCTGCATTGTATCTCATCCAAGTTCCTTATAATAAGCCATGAAGATGAGTCCGGTGGGGCCACCCCAAGCCTGAGAGCTGAGGGGACTGTTGGAGGCCAACACACCACATATCTAGATATTTAAGTTTGAGAGCAAGCAAACAAGTTGTTATATAAAATATGTAATCTGTTCTATTCTCCTACTTAAATAAGTATCTTTTTTTTTTTTTAATTAATGGGTTATATGTTGACTTTAAAAAATGCACAACATGGGAATTTTGAGTTAAGTTTTATTTGGGGCAAATGAGGACTTCAGCCTAGGAGACAGCACCTCAGATAGCTCTGAGAAACTGTTCCAAAGAGGTAAGGGAGAGGTGAGTATATATATGATTTTGGTGAAGGAGGAATACATACAATCAAGCACATATTTTTCTAGAAAGTTTCTACTAGTTTCATGAAGCTTTTGCTAATCACAAGGAATAGTCATCACCATGAAGGATTTTAGTGCTTTTCTCGATATGGGGAGTTACAAGAATTGGGCTCATAAAATTGGCTTCTGAAAATATCTATCTGAATACCTGTCCTGCCAATTTTCCCCTGAGCACAAGGTGCTTCATTTCTGCTCTCCACCCTGAACTCCTTTCAGTAGGTGTGGAAGTTCAGCAGTTGCAACAACACATTGTTTAATCCTTGCAGAGGTAGATGACAAGTACCCATGGCAAGTGCCAACTTGTAGTTGACATATAGGTGATTTACAATGTTGTGTTAATTTCAAGTGTACAGTATATGTGAAATCTAAAAACATGGCACAAATGAACATATTTACAACACAGAAATAGAGTCACAGATGTAGAAAACCAATATGTCTTAACAGCAAAAATGAAAAATACATGTGAAATCGTGGTTTGTAATAAGACTGAAAGTGGGTAAAATGTCAAAGAAAACTGAATTGAACTTTTACTGTCCAGATCTGGGTGTTCAGTTGGTGAGCCAGCACTTTTTAGGTGAGTAATAAAACACAAGTATATCATCATTTATTTTTTAAAGTACACATTTGTCTCATAAGATTTCTGCAAATTCCCTTGTTATATTGTTATGGTCGTTGTTTCCATGTGGATGGCATCTGTTGGCAGCCAAATCAGCTGATGTTTCTTGAGTCCTTGTGGTTCTTAAATAGTTTTTTATTCATTAATATTTGTTCTGTGGCAGTAGCAACTAGAATTTTTCATCAAAATGTAATGCAATACTTAGATTCAGAAGTGAATATGAAAATTAATATATCATGTTCAAACATTATAAGAAGGATATTGATAATAATTATTATCACAAAAGCATGTCAGAGTAGTGTAGTTATAAATGTCCATCCCTCCTATAGGATTTTCAAAGTATCTTAAAGCAATATCAGGAGTCATAGGGTATCTCTTAGACTGTTCTCTTTAGAATCTTCAATGCTTGTGATATTATCCAAAAAAGTGAAAATGTCAGCATGTGACTTAGTTCGTTCCAGTCTCTGTTCAACTGAGATCATAACTTGCTTTCTAATGGCTAGAAAATAATTTTTATAAAAAGTTGTTTTGGAAGCATTTGGGTATGCATCTTTTTCTTCATAGTCAGGATATATTTTAATTTCTTGTTGGAATTTCCTTCTATTTTAATGAAATGTCACATTTGTTGCATATTTAACATCAGTTGCTCACCATTTGGAAAAATAATTTTCTCCAATTTTTAAAAACATTTCAAGGTTCTTTTTAAAATGATGCAGCAAACATCTTATTTGCATTGTTGGTCATTATATTTTGCTAATATTATTAACACACAAAATAAAATCTGTAATAAATTTTCCACTGAAAGTCCCAATTTGACTTTTATTTGAGGAGCTTTTCAACATAATTTTTTGAAATCCAGTTAAACTGAGTAACATTTGCTTTTTTATGGGTATTCTTCTCTGACTTTCTTGTGCAATGATCTAATTTGAATCCTCCATCCAAAAGAGAAATCATATTTTTCATTTTTTATTCATATGACAGGCTTAGCCATTCTGTTAACAAATTTGGAAAACATTTCTGCTAAATTCAAAAATTTTCCATGTTTTCATGGTTTGTAGAAATGTTAAGGAGCAGTTGATACAAAGGGTACAAACTTTCAGCTATAAAATGAATAAAGTCTGAGGATCCAAAGTATAACATGGGACTAAAATTGATAACACTATATTGCATAGCTGAAATTTGTTAACAGAGAATTTAGATGTTTTAAAATATGTATATGTGTAAATATGTGAGTTGATGGATGTGTTAATTAACTAGATGGGAGGAAGTCCTTCACAATATATACATATATCAAATTATCATGAGGTAGACTTTAAATATGACACCACCCTTATGGCAGAAAGTGAAGAGGAACTAAAAAGCCTCTTGATGAAAGTGAAAGAGAAGAGTGAAAAAGTTGGCTTAAAGCTCAACATTCAGAAAACTAAGATCATGGCATCTGGTCCCATCACTTCATGGGAAATAGATGGGGAAACAGTGGAAACAGTGGCAGACTTTATTTTTTGGGGATCCAAAATCACTGCAGATGGTGATTGCAGCCATGAAATTAAAAGATGCTTACTCCTTGGAAGGAAAGTTATGACCAACCTAGATAGCATATTCAAAAGCAGAGACATTACTTTGCCAACAAAGGTCCATCTAGTCAAGGCTATGCTTTTTCCAGTGGTCATGTATGGATGTGAGAGTTGGACTGTGAAGAAAGCTGAGTGCCAAAGTATTGATGCTTTTGAACTGTGGTGTTGGAGAAGACTCTTGAGAGTACCTTGGACTGCAAGGAGATCCAACCAGTCCATCCTAAAGGAGATCAGTCCTAGGTGTTCATTGGAAGGGCTGATGTTGAAGCTGAAACTCCAATACTCTGGCCACCTCATGCGAAGAGTTGACTCATTGGAAAAGACTCTGATGCTAGGAGGGACTGTGGGCAGGAGGAGAAGGGGACGATGGAGGATGAGATGGCTGGATGGCATCACTGACTCGATGGACATGAGTTTGGGTAAACTCTGGGAGTTGGTGATGGACAGGGAGGCCTGGCGTGCTGCGATTCATGGGGTCACAAAGAGTCGGACATGAATGAGAGACTGAACTGAACTGAACTGGGACTTTAAATATCTCACAATTTTATTTGTTCACTACACCTCCATAAAGCTGAAAGAAGAGTTGCAGTAAGCATCATTGTGCTTATATTAGACCCATGATAGCATCTTCTTATATTCTTTTAAGAACTTTATAACAATGCTGTGTATTCCATTCTGTATTTGCTTATTTGTTGAAAAATATCAGCTGTTTGTCATTTATTCTGACTTTTTCTTCAGTGTAGTATTTGCTAAGTTTATATGCGTATAACGTTCATGTTCTTTTTGGAAATAGTTCATGTATTTATTTTTGACTGCACTAGGGCTCCACTGTTGCACAGTCTTTTCTCTAGTTGCAGAGAGTGGGGCTACTCTCCAGTTGTGGTGTGCAGCCTTCTCATTGCAGTTGCTTCTCTTGTTGTGGAGCACAGGCTCCACACAGGCTTCAGTAGCTGCGGCTCCGGGGCTCTGGAGCACAGGCTTGATAGTTGTGGTTCACAGGCTTAGTTGCTGAATGGCATGTGGGATCTTCCCAGACTAGGGATCGAACCTGTGTCTTCTGCTGGATAGGTGGATTCTTTACCACTGGACCACCAGGGAAGTCCTGACATTCATGTTCTTTTAATCAAGAATGTACATCCAGTCATGAGTATCTTCATTGGCCAAAACCAATTATGAACGTTGGTTAAGAAACACAGAACAGTAATAACAAGATACTTGGAATTTAGAATGTAACAGCTTTTTTCCCAGTGTGAAAGAATTTGGGTTCAGAGTGAAATATATGGAGCACAGAGGATTTATGGAGCAGTGAAGCTACTCTGTATGATACAGTAATGATGATACATGTCATATACATTTGTCCAAACTTACAGAACATATAATACCAAGCATGAACCCTGACGTCAACTCTGGACTTGTAGCCATAATGATGTGTCAGTTTGGTTTATCCATTATAACAAGCGTAGCACTAAGTGGGGCATTGATGGTGGGGGAGGCTGTGTATGTTCACTATGGAAAATCTCTGTACTTCTATTCTGCTGTGAACCTAGAACTGCTCTTAAAAAAAAAAACAGCCTATAAAAAAATGAAATATAAATTTTCTTCCACATTTATCCAATGGAAAACTGTAATCACTGATTTGAATCAGATTGTGCTTTGCTAGAAATGTTCTCATTTGTGTCGGGCTATGACAGTCATTTTCCAGAATCATCATCCAATAAACAGAGTTGAGTTCCAGAGGTTTTGACTTTTCTTACCCAATATGTAGATTTTATGAATGTAGTTTTCTTCAACCTCTAACAAGCATGCCAGAGTTAGATTTGCTGCTTCTGAATCATGAATTTGATAGGAATAATTTTCTCTTTCATTTTCATTGTTTGCATCAGTGGTTACAGCTTTGTTTGTTGAGAATCTGACACAGCAGCCATTGTAGTTGACTAATTCCAGTTGTGGACTTGATGAGAAAAATTTCCTTGTGTATTGTCATTACATCCTATTTAAATCAAGAATTTCCTGCTTGCAGATTTTATGTGGGCCATACTGTACATAAGTCTGCTCACTTTCCTGGCTTCCAGTTATTTAAATTTGAAGCATTAATTTGAAAATTTTCTGTCTCTTATTGCCTTTTAGCTTTTATCCTGTTTTAAGATCTACCTTTGTTTTATATATTTTTTCTTTAATTTTTTATTTGTTTGTTTATTTTGGGCTGTGCTTGGTCTTTGCTGCAGTGCGGGCTACTCTCTAGCTGTGGTGTGCACGCTTCTCACGGCAGTGGCTTCTCTTGTGGAGCAGAGTCTAGTCGTGCGGGCTCCAGTCATTGCACCAAGTGGGCTCCAGTCATTGCACCAAGTGGGCTCCAGTCATTGCACCAAGTGGGCTCAATGGTTGGGGTGCACAGATTTAGCCGCTCAGAGTCATGTGGAATCTTCCTGGACCTGGGATCGAACTGGTGTCTCCTGCATTGGCAAGCATATTCTTTTCCACTGAGCCACCGAGGAAGCCCCTGTATTTTATCTGTTTATTATGATTCAAATTGTACACATTCTTAGTCATCTAAAGTAAGCGTCAGCATGCTTTATTAAGAGGCCGGATAGTAATTCTTTTTGACTTTGTGGTCACACAGTATCTGTAGCAAATTATTCAAATCTGATGTTGTAGCATGAAAAGAGCCGTAAACAATACACATAAAAATAGAAGCATGGAGGTAGCACAGCAAAACTTTATATAAAACAAAGACAGACCAGATTGGTCTCACAGGTGGCAGCTTTGATGGCAGTACTGTGATGTCCACAGCGGGGGAGTCATTTAGGGCAGTGGCACTGGAGATGGTGTGACAGAAAAGGCTGGTAAGGGTTGCAGGAGGTGGCTGCGGCTCCTGGCCCAGCAAGGAGAGGCCCTGTGATCTCGCCCATGGTGACCTCCATGCCTTCCTCTCAGGGAAGGAGCTTCTGCTGCAGGACAGAAGAGGGATCTGATAACAACAGCAGACAGACAATGTCCGTGGAGGGTTTTCACAAGCCATGCTTCAACGGGCATTAATACTCACTCCTTGCACCAAGTCGTGGAATAATAGTACTGTTACTATCACCCAGGGTTTCTCAAGTGGCTCAGTGGTAAAGAATCCATCCGCCTGCAATGTTCAGTTCAGTTCAGTTCACTTCAGTCGCTCAGTCGTGTCCAACTCTGCGACCCCATGGACTGCAGCACCCAAGGCTTCCCTGTCCATCACCAACTCCTGGAGTTTGCTCAAACTCATGTGCATTGAGTTAGTGATGCCATCCAACCTTATCCTCTGTCGTCCCCTTCTCCTTCTGCCCTCAATCTTTCCGGACATCAGGATGTTTTCCAAGGATTCAGTCATTCGCATCAGGTGGCCAAAGTATTGGAGCTTCAGCTTCAGCATCAGTCCTTCCAGTGAATATTCAGGACTTATTTCCTTTAGGATTAACTGGTTTGATTTCCTTGCTGTCCAAGGGACTCTAAAGAGTCTTCTCCAACACCACAGTTCAAAAGCACCAATTCTTTGGTGTTCAGTTTTCTTTATATTCTGCCTCTCACATCCATATATGACTACTGGAATAACCATTCAGTTCAGTTCAGTCGCTCAGTCGTGTCTGACTCTTCGCGACCCCATGAATCGCAGCACGCCAGGCCTCCCTGTCCATCACCAACTCCCGGAGTTCACTCAGACTCACGTCCATCGAGTCAGTGATGCCATCCAGCCATCTCATCCTCTGTCATCCCCTTCTCCTCCTGCCCCCAATCCCTCCTAGCATCAGAGTCTTTTCCAATGAGTCAACTCTTCGCATCAGGTGGCCAAAGTACTGGAGTTTCAGCTTCAGCATCATTCCTTCCAAAGAAATCCCAGGGCTGATCTCCTTCAGAATGGAGTGGGTGGATCTCCTTGCAGTCCAAGGGACTCTCAAGAGTCTTCTCCAACACCACAGTTCAAAAGCATCAATTCTTCGGCGCTCAGCCTTCTTCACAGTCCAACTCTCACATCCATACACGACCACAGGAAAAACCATAGTTTTGACTATACGGACCTTTGTTGGCAAAGTGGTGTCTCTGCTTTCTAATATGCTGTCCAGGTTTGTCATAGCTTTCCTTCCAAGGAGTAAGCGTCTTTTAATTTCAAGGCTGCAGTCACCATCTACAGTGATTTTGGAGCCCAAGAAAATAAAGTCTGTCACTGTTTCCATTACAATGTAGGAGACACTGCTTCGATCCCTGGATCAGGAAGATCCCCTGGAGGAGGAAATGGCAACTCATTCCAGTATTGTCTTGGAAATCCCATGGACAGAGAAGCCTGGTGGGCTACAGTCCTTGGGACTGTAAAAAAGTAGGACATGACTTAGCAACTAAACATTATCATCAAATCCCAAATAATGGAAACCAAGGCAGAAAGATGTAAGTAACTCATTCAAAGTCTCAAAGTGAATAGACCGCAGAGCTGGGATTTGAACACCTAAGCACCCAGTGTCTTTAAGCAAAAAGTCACTTTGGGAATAGTATCCTTTGTATAGTTGGCTAAAGGGATGAGGGTAAGAAAAATAACCCAAGATCACATTTTGATTGGACTATTATGTCTGGTCATTGAGCATACATTTATGGTATAAAGCTAAGAATTTTATTGTTTCAAGAAAGAAGAATGGGGAAGGAGCTTTCTTTGTAAAAGCCCATGCTTCTCCTTTTATCTCAGAATGCATTCCAAGTAGTTTTGGATTTAGGGTTGACTTTGCCAATGCGGTTCATGTGCAAGGTCTGATTTGATGGTCTTCTTGCTCCCAAAGGTTTCTACCACTACCTGACTCTGCCTGAAATTCCACTATTAGATACTCATTCCTTTGTATGTTGAAGACTTTTAATTTTGTATAGGCAGAAGGCATGTGTGCTCAGTCGCGTCTGACTCTTGGCAACACCATGAACTGTGTAGAATTTTCCAGGCAAGAATACTGGAGTGGGTTGCCATGCCCTTCTCCAGGTATCAAACCCAAGTTTCCTGTGTTTCTTGCGTTGCCAGTGGATTCTTTACCACTGAGCTATCAGGGAAGATTTTGCAGGATGCTCTTCCCCGGTGGCTCAGATAGTAAAGAATCCACCTACAATGCAGGAGACCTGGATTCAATTCCTGGGTTGGGAAGATCCCCTGGCAACCCACTCTGGTATTCTTGCCTGGTGAATCCCCAGGTACAGAGGAGCTTTGGGGGCTACAGTCCATGGGGTTGCAAAGAGTTGCACACTTTTAAAGCATGCAGGTCCCTTTTGAAAGATACGCTTAAATCCCCTGCTGCTGCTGCTGCTAAGTCGCTTCAGTGTGTCTGACTCTGTGCGACCGCATAAACGGCAGCCCACCAGGCTCCACCATCCCTGGGATTCTCCAGGCAAGAACACTGGAGGGGGTTGCCATTTCCTTCTGCAATGCATGAAAGGGAAAAGTGAAAGTGAAGTTGCTCAGTCGTGTCCGACTCTTAGCGACCCCATGGACTGCAGCCTACAGGATGGCAAATACCTGTATCCTGAAATTGTTTGGAGAGTAGGGAAGGTTCAGGAGAGCAGGAAACAGAAGAGAAGACAAATACAGAAAATGGTTTCCCTGAGAGGCTGTCAGTGAAAAATTACAAGTCCTTGAATTTATATGTAGTTGCCTGATGACACATTTCTTATAGAATTGTGATCAGTAATCCAGTACTTTGGCCACCTCATGCAAAGAATTGACTCATTGGAAAAGACTCTGATGCTGGGAGGGATTGGGGGCAGGAGGAGAAGGGGACGACAGAGGATGAGATAGCTGGATGGCATCACTGACTCGATGGACGTGAGTTTGAGTGAACTCAGGGAGTTGGTGATGGACAGGGAGGCCTGGCGTGCTGCGATACATGGGATCGCAAAGAGTCGGACACGACTGAGCAACTGAACTGAATGCAGATGAGCTTTAGTGGATGGGTTCTTTTATTCCAAATGATTTATTTTTTAGAATGTTGACTGGCTATTTCAAGATAAGTTAATTATTTAAACACATGCCGTGTGGCCCTTGTTCAGATGGCTGAAGTGGACATGCAGATGGCTAAACATCTGGGGAGGGACAAGAAGTGCAGAGATGATCATTCTCTGTTCGCCTTGTAAGGTGCCAAACCTGGCTGAGGCCTTTGATGTGAAGACTGTGGTTTGGGGGCTATGCAGACTCCTGGGGGTTCTGCCCTGGAGGGCTGAGGAGATTAGTGCTTCCATCTGGGGCATACTAACAAAAAAGCTCTGGACTGGGGTTTTTCAGTCTTTAGTGTGCATCAGAGTCACCTGAAAATCTTGTTGGAACACAACTTCTGGGTTCCATCCCAGTGTCTAATCCAGTAGGTTTGGGGTATATCTCAAGAGTCTACATTTCTTTCTTCTTCTTTTTTTTTTTTTTGGCTTTGACATGTGGTTTGCAGGAACTTAGTTCCCTGACCAGGGACTGAAACTGTGCCCTTGGCAGTTAGAGTCCTAACCATTGGACTGACAGGGAATTCCTGAGAACCTGCCTTTCTAAGATATGCCCAGGTGATGCTGACATTGCTGGTGGGGAACCATGTTTGGGGTACTGTTATTAAGGAACATGAGTTTTCTAACAGGATTTGATTAATTAAAACTTAAAGTTATAAATATGTTTATTTATAAATTCCCATTTTCCTTAAATAAATTTCTAGAATCCATCTTTTATAATGTGTATCCCTCTGTCTTTAGGAATAGGGTTCAAAAGTTCCTTGCCACTCACAGATTTAAGATGTGCAGTTTTGAAAATATGAGGGCAGCCCAAATAAAATAATTCTTAATTTTGCCAAAACACGAAATTCAGTTTCATGTTCAATAGCCTCTGTATGTCAAAGAAGGCAATGGCACCCCACTCCAGTACTCTTGCCTGGAAAATCCCATGGATGGAGGAGCCTGGAAGGCTGCAGTCCATGGAGTTGCTGAGGGTCGGACACGACTGAGCGACTTCACTTTCACTTTTCACTTTCCTGCATTGGAGAAGGAAATGGCAACCCACTCCAGTGTTCTTGCCTGGAGAATCCCAGGGACAGGGGAGCCTGGTGGGCTGCAATCTATGGGGTTGCACAGAGTCAGACACGACTAAAGAGACTTAGCAGCAGCAGCAGCCTCTGTGTGTACGAGCTGACAGGAGCTGGTGAGTGAGTATGTACTCAGAGGCTAGTGTCAGACCGTCTTTGTGTACTACTCAGGCTGTTGTGGGCTTCCCTGGTGGCTCAGTGATAAAGAATCTGCCTGCAAATGCAGGAGACGCAGGAGACTTGGGTTTGATCCTTAGGTTGGGAAGATCCCCTGGAGGAGGAAATGGCAACCAACTCTGGTATTCTCGCCTGGAGAATTCCATGGGCAGAGGAGCCTGGCAGCTACAGCCCACGGGGTCACAAGAGTTGGACACGACTTAGCGACGAAACCAGCACCACCACCACGGGCTGTGGTACTCTTTGATCAAATAATTACATATTATCATGGGGGAATCACAAACTAAAATGCCTGAAGGATCCAGGGAATCAGCTGCACATCAGTGGAGAGAGCCAGTTGGGGAATGTGGTGACCTGAAGGACTTATGTCCATCCAAGGCCAGAGGCGTCGAGAGCTTCAGCTGACTGATGCCAGGAAGGAAGGTGGGGCTGCTTTAAATCCGATTTTTTTTATATGAAATCTCTCCCCGCCTTTTAATGTCAGCCTCCTGAAGTCACAACAAAACACCTTTGTTAAGCTGATTCTAAATTTACTTTCCTCATCCAAAAATACCCCACTATTTGAGCAACAGTAAAGAGTTTAGAAACCTAGCTTTTATGAATGTCAAGTGCTCACAGTTCAGTATTTTAAAAGTTTCGTTTACATGTGTGCCTGCCCTTTTCAGCAGTTTTATTTAAATGAAGGGAAACAAATGTACTACGGACTTTCATTCTTGGGGCAGGAGACTCCTCAGAGGAAAACTCAAACCAACTTGAGAAAGTCTGAATTCCATGCCACGAGTACATAGCCTGGTGCCAAACAGAGATGGTATTCTCCGTGCTGTGCCTTATCATTATTCACATTCTTTTACTAGCTTGAAAATCATTTTGGGAAACAAATCCCCAGCTGTTGAAAACAGATATAATTTCCCTAAAGTGAAACAATTTGCCATTAAAATGTTTTTATCCAAAGGCCAGAGTTACCGTATGACAGTTGAGGTGTTTATGGTCCACTCCCAATTATCTAGGACCATGCTGTTGGACATTCATATGAATTCTCCTTTCCTTTGCTTACCCTTTGACTATTTTATTGCTCATGCCCCCTCCAACTGCAAGCCTGGGCGACGGAATGGTAGGATGTGGTTTTACTAGCAGTTCTTTTAAGAGGCAGGTCGAGGGGCTCTTGGAATTGGAGCCTTAATTTGAAGCTAGGGTTTTGGCATTTTTCATTTGTACAGCTTCCTGCCAGCCCTGCTTTCATGGAAGGAGCTGAGGCTAACTAGGTTTTGTGTTTTTTCTCCTTCCAAAACACCCAAGATTTTTGGTGCTTTGCCTTGAGAGGGGAAAATGTCAATCTTTTTTTAGGAAAAGCAAGAAGGATAAACATTGGCTACCAGTGAGAGGTAAGGCAAGGACTAGCACGTGGAGGAACCAGTGGCATCCTTGATAAATAACCTCACGTCTCTGGACCTAGGAAATGAAAGGGATAGATGGGCAAAAGCAGTGATTTTCCCACTATGCTCTGGGAAGCTGTAAGTTTTCTACTAGGACTGCAGGTTTTCTACCAAGTGGTTTTCTACCACATCTTCTAATTGGACTGCAGGTCTTGAGATAAATGGTTTATAAGGATTGTGTCATCCTTAGAGGCCAGGTGGTGGGGGTGGTGGTTTAGTCACTAAATCATGTCCAACTCTTGCAACTCCATAGACTATAGCCCACCAAGTCCATGGGATTTCCCAGGCAAGAATACTGGAGTAGGTTGCCATTTCCTTCTCCAGGGGATCTTCCCAACCCAGGGACTGAACCCATGTCTCCTGCACTGCAGGTGGGTTCTTAACTGCAGAGCCACCAGGGAAGCTCTAGAGGCCAGGGCTTTATCTTAAATATTCAAATGGATTCTATAGTCATAAAGCATTCATTCTGTCTCTGCTTCAAGACACTTTTAATAAAAAAGTAAACATGCCTACAATCTTCCAGCAAAACAGATGCACCTAGAAAGATGCTTACATGTTGCATGACTCATCCCTGGTGCTCTAGCATGTCTTAGACAGAGATATGGGAGCAATCCCAAGAAAACCCCAGTCCAGTCCAGGTTACATGTGGCAATAGCGTTGGGAGGTAAGTGGTGAAATATGATACCAAACACATGAATGACCACGTTTGTCAGGAAGAGAATTACTAAACCATGAGACTAATTTTAGGGATGACATCAAAACCAGGATTTTTCTTAGCTTCCGAAGATAAAAGAGAGGTACTCTTTTCATGTAATCTTTTATTTTCTCTCCTCTCCATGAAACATCTTTGCTGCAAGCTGTCAGCCAATCTTCTATGATAATGAAACTTACTTTATTTACTATTGCAGTAATATAAAAAAGCAAGGCCTTAAGAGATTTTCTAATATAGAACTGAAATGAGACAATATCAATGAAAAAAAATTAAAAGTATTCCTGATATCAGAACACCCAGATATCAACATTCACTTGCCTTGAAAATTGCAGTGAAGGAAAATATAAGTGAGCTTTAAAAATAATTAAGAGCTTACTCTGACTTGACTGCCTTATTAGAACCAGGTTATTTTCTAGCAAAGGGTAATCAGACTTGCTGCTAAAAATAATGTGAAGAGTCCACATTCCAGAGAGTTTGCCTAAGACGGTGAGGAAGTTCTGTGGCTTGTGAGACTTGTGGGCAGAAGTAAACCAAAGAAAGTAGGGTTTACGGAATAAATAGAAACCAGCCAGCAGTTATGTGTGGATGAGAAAGAGAAACAGCTTATTAGGAAGCCTGGCGGAGACTCTGGTTCCCAAGGTGCAGAAAAAAAACAATGGAAACCCATTGCCTTTAGAAGGCTCTGAACTACCCAGAAATAGTGATTACTTAAGTGTCCCATCGTTCTGTAGCAAGTAGATGGCTTTCTGCAAAAACCGACCAAGTGTATTCCATAAGACTGTTATGCGAAGATAGAAGAGAAAAATGCCTTCCCAGGGAAAGTCCTTCCAGAGTGAACGTGGAGCCTGACAGGCTGGAGGGCTGGAGCCTGTCAAGCATGGGGTAAGTTGTGATGGGTAAAGACCCAGGTTTGCTGACAGCTCAGGGGGACAAAACCCTTCTCATCCACATTTTCTTGAAGAAGAAGAATATGAAAGAATCAAAGTATAGAGTGACTGTGATGACCTAGAAGGGTTGGATGGGGGTTGGGGTGGGAGGGAGGCTCAAGAGAGAGGGGATATGTATATACATATAGCTGATTCAGGTTGCTGTACAGCAGACGCTAACATAACTATACTCCAATAATAAAATGAAAATAAAATAACAAGTTAAAAAAAATATGGTGCTAAGCCTCTCTATTTCAAAATAAACTGCTGAGTCTTCAAAAGGCTAAAGATTTTTTTTTTCCCTCTGAGTTGAAACAGACGTCACAGACAGCACACAATTCTCCTCATGGCTTCTTACGCTATATTTTGGTTAAGGACCAGCTCCAGTGATACTACTGATGAGGGATTTTTTGTTTGTTTGTTTGCCAGCAGCCAATGGACTTATGTTTACATCTCTGACCTAACTCAACAACAGTGTGCTTTTGGCAGATGCTTCTGCAGAGTGTGGGACACAGGGCTGCCTTACCAGTCAAATCTTGGTGAAACAAAACTGTGTCAATTCAAACTCTGAGTTCAGAGCTCCATAAAGGGTTCTGGGTAGATAATAATCCTAAATTGGAGAAAGAGTTAAGAGGGGAGTAAAAGAAAAAAGAAAACAGTTCTAAGGAGCAGACACATCATTGTCTGTGTTGTTTTCGTCGCTAAGTTGTATCAGATTCTTTGCGAGCCCATGGACTAAAGCATGTCAGGCTTCCTCGTCCTTCACTATCTTCCAGAGTTTGCTCAAGTTCATTCCATTGAGTCAGTGAGGCTATCTAACATCTCATCCTCAGCTTCCCCCTTCTCTTTATGCCTTCAATCTTTCCCAGCATCAGTGTCTTTCCCAATGAGTTAAATTAGCCATAGCTAAGAGAGAAAGTGAATTAGTGTTTGGTCCCAGCAGTTGGGGATCGCTTTCATCTTTCCTCATCATGATGTAGTTTTGCGTGAAATAGTGTGATACGACACACTAGTTAAAGGCAACAATAGATGGGTTTTCCCAACTTTTCTCTTAATCATGAAATGATTGTAACCTGTGAGCTCAACCCCAATTGAACATGAGCCACAAGCTTTGGGGATCCTAGCGATTATTTACTAAAAGGGATTTAATAACATATAATCTAACTGAAGCCAGGTGACTGAACTGTCTAATCACCCATGACCCCTTTTTTGTACTAAAGTTTAGCAACTAATTTTTCAAATTCTGTGATTAAATCTTTGGGAAGAAACTTAAACATGGAGTGTCATAGAAAGCAGTACATTCCTCTTAACATTTAAGTATGAAGCTCATGTAGGTTACAGGAAGGTGGAGGGGAGAATAGATTTTTATTTTTTTAATTTTTAATATTTTTAGAGTGTAAGCTCTTTTAAAAAATTCTTTATTTATGGCCGCAGTGGGTCTTTGTTGCTGCACGCAGGCTCTTCTTTAGTTGCGGAGATCGAGGAATACTCTTTAGTTGTGGTGTGCAGGGTACTCATTGTGATGGCTTCTCTTGTTGCAGAGCCCAGACCCTAGGGCATGTGAGCTTCAGTGGCTCTTGGGCTCTAGAGCACAGGCTCGGTAGTTGTGGTGCATAGGCTTAGTTGCTCCACAGCACGTGGGATCTTCCAGATTATGGATGGAAACCATGTGTCCTGCATTGGCTGGTGGATTCTTTACCACTGAGCCACCAGGGAAGCCCAGAATACATTTTCATTGAGTGTGTTCTGTTGTTCTAGGGTCTGGAGATATAGTGAGCAAAACAAAGAAGCCCCGCCTTTATGGAGTCTATATCAGATACACACACAAACATATACATACACACACACACACACACACACACACACACAACACAAAGCTCCAGAGATAAATACATAGAAATAAAGAAATACAGAGTGATGACAGGAGTGGTATTTCAGACACAGTGTTGGGAGGGTCTCTCCAGTTCAGATGCTCAGCCGTGTCCGACCCTTTGTGACCCCATGGACTGCAGCATGCCAGGCTTCCCTGTCCATCACCAACTCCAGGAGTTTGCTCAAACTCATGTCCATCGAGTTGGTGATGCCATCCAACCATCTCATCTTCTGTCATCCCCTTCTTTTCCTGCCTTCAATCTTTCCTAGCATCCAGGGTCTTTACTAATAAATAAAATCTTTGTATCAGGTGGCCAGAGTATTAGAGCTTCAGCTTAAGCATCAGTCCTTCCAAAGAATATTCAGGACTTATTTCCTTTAGGAATGACTGGCTTGATTTCCTTGCTGTCCAAAGGACTCTCAAGAGTCTTCTCCAACACCACAGTTCAAAAACATCAATTCTTTAGTGCTCAGCTTTCTTTATGGTCCACCTCTCACACCCATACATGACTACTGGAGTAACTTTAGTTTTAACTACTACTTTGTCAGCAAAGTTATGTCTCTGTTTTTTAATATGCTTTCTAGGTTGTTGATAACTTTTCTTCCAAGGAGTAAGCATCTTTTAATTTCATGGCCACAGGCACCATTTGCAGTGATTTTGGAACCCAAGAAAATAAAGTCTGTGGCTCTGTTTCCATTGTTTTGCCATCTATTTTTTATGAAGTGATGGGACCATGTGCCATGATCTTGGTTTTTTTAATGTTCAGTTTTAAGCCAAGTTTTCACTCTCCTCTTTCACTTTCATCAAGAGGTTCTTTAGTTCTTCTTCACTTTCTGGCATAAGGGTGGTGTCATCTGCATATCTGTGGTTATTGACATTTTTCTCCCTGAAGTCTTGATTCTGGCTTGTGCCTCATCGAGCCTGGCATTTTGCATGATGTACTCTGCACAGAAGTTAAATAAGTGAGGTGACAATATGCAGCTTTGATGTACTTCTTTCCCAATTTTCAACCAATCCACTGCTCCAAGTTTGGTTCTAATTTTTGCTTCTTGACCTGCATACGGATTTCTCAGGATGCAGGCAAGGTGGTCTGATATTCCCATCTCTTTAAGAACTTCCCACAGTTTGCTGTCATCTACATAGTCAAAGGCTTTAGTGTAGTTAATGAAGCAGAAGTAGATGCTTTTCTGGAATTCCCTTGCTTTTTCTATGATCCAGGGGATGTTGGCAATTTGATCTGTTTCCTCTGCCTTTTCTAAATCCAGCTTGAACATCTGGAATTTCTCAGTTCACATTCTGTTGAAGCCAAGTTGGAAAATTTTGAGCATTACTTTACTAGTGTGTGAGATGAGTGCAATTGTGTGGTAGTTTGAACATTCTTTGGCATTGCCTTTCTTTGGGATTGGACTGAAAACTGACCTGTTCTAGTCCTGTGACCACTGTTGAGTTTTCCAAATTTGCTGGCATATTGAGTGTAGCACTTTCACAGCATCATCTTTTAGGATTTGAAATAGCTCAGCTTGAATTCCATTACCTTCATTAGCTTTGTTTGTAGTGATGTTCCCCAAGGCCCACCTGACTTTGCACTCCAGGATGTCTGGCTCCAGGTGAGTAATCACATCATCGTGGTTATCTGGGTCATGAAGCTCTTTTTTGGTATAGTTCTTCTGTGTATTCTTGCTACCTCTTCTTAATATCTTTTGCTTCTGTTAGGTCCATACTGCTGCTGTCCTTTACTATGCCCATCTTTGCATGAAATGTTCTCTTCATATCTCTAATTTTCTTGAAGAGATCTCTAGTTCTTTCCCGTTATGTCATATTCCTCTATTTCTTTGTTTTAATCACTGAGGAAGTCTTTCTTATCTCTCCTTGCTGTTCTTTGGAACTTTGCATTCAGATGGATATAGCTTTCCTTTTCTCCTTTGCCTTTCACTTCTCTTCTTTTCTCAGCTATTTATAAGTCCTCCTCAGACAACTCTTTTGCCTTTTTGCATTTCTTTTTTTAGGGATGGTCTTGATCACTGCCTCCGGTACAATACTATGAACTTCTGTCTATAGTACTTCAGATACTCTGTCTATCAGATCTAATCCCTTGAATCTATTTCTCACTTCCACTGTATAATCATAAGGGATTTGATTTAGGTCATACCTGAATGGTTTAGTTGTTTCCCCTACTTTCTTCAATTTAAGTCTGAATTTTGCAATAAGGAGTTCATGATCTGAGCCGCAGTCAGCTCCTGGTCTTGTTGTTGCTGACTGTATAGAGCTTCTCCATCTTCAGCTGTAAAGAATATAATCAATCTGATTTTGGTATTGACCATCTGGTGATGTCCATCTGTAAAGTCATCTCTTATGTTGTTGGAAGAGGCTGTTTGCTATGACCAGTGCATTCTCTTGGCAAAACTCCATCAGCCGTTGACCTGCTTCATTTTGTACTCCAAGGCCAAATTTGCCTGTTACTCCAGGTATCTCTTGACTTCCTACTTTTGCATTCCAGTCCCCTAAAATGAAAATGACATATTTTTCGGGTGTTATTTCTAGAAGGTCTTGTAGGTCTTCATAAAACCTACCTCCTTTCACCTTCCTTTGTCTTGGAAATAAACAGAGTTCATTTTGTTGTTTTTGAGATTGCACTGAAGTACTGAATTTTGGACTCTTTTGTTGACTATGAGGGCTACTCCATTTCTTCTAAAGGATTCTCACCCCCAGTAGTAAATATAATTAATGGTCATCTGAATTAAATTTGCCCATTCTGGTCCATTTTAGTTCACTGATTCCTAAAATGTAGATGTTCACTCTTGCCATCTCCTGTTTGACCACTTCCAATGTACCTTGATTCATGGACCTATCATTCCAGGTTCCTATGCAATACTGTTCTGTACAACATTGGACTTTACTTCCATCACCAGTCACATCCACAACTGGCAGTTGTTTTTGTTTTGGCTTGGTATCTTCATTCTTTCTGGAGGTATTTCTCTGCTCTTCTCCACCCGGGGAGTTCATCTTTCAGTGTCATATTTTTTCACCTTTTCCTACTGTTCATGGGGTTCTCAAGGCAAGAATACTGAAGGGGTTTGCCATCCCCTTCTCCAGTGGACTATATTTTGTCAGAGCTCTCCACCATGACCCATCTATCTTGGGTGGCCCTATACTGTATGGCTCATAGATTCATTGAGTTAAAGAAGGCTGTGGTCCATATGATTAGTTTGGTTAGTTTTCTGTGATTGTGGTTTTCATTCTCTCTGCCCTCTGATAGATAATTCCAGAAAAACATCTACTTCTGCTTCATTGACTACACTAAAGCCTTTGACTGTGTGGATCACAACAAACTGGAAAATTCTTAAAGAGATGGGAATACCAGATCACCTTACCTGCCTGCTGAGAAATCTGTATGCAGGTCAAGAAGCAACAGTTATAACAGTTAGAATGGAACAACAGATCGGTTGCAAATTGGGAAAGAACTACATCAAGGCTGTATATTGTCACCTCGCTTATTTAACTTCTATGCAGAGTACATCATGCAAAATACCAGGCTGGATGAGGCACAAGCTGGAATCAAGATTGC
This sequence comes from Bubalus kerabau, assembly GCF_029407905.1. Lineage (NCBI taxonomy): Eukaryota > Metazoa > Chordata > Mammalia > Artiodactyla > Bovidae > Bubalus > Bubalus kerabau. The sequence continues at coordinate 71,439,727 of NC_073627.1, forward strand.
AGGGAGAAATAGCAATAAGCTCAGGTATGCAGATGACACCACTTTTATGGTAGAAAGCAAAGAGGAACTAAAGGGCCTCTTGATAAAATTGAAATAGGAGAGTGAAAAAGCTGGCTTAAAACTCAAAATTCAAAAAACCAAGATCCTGGCATCCTGTACCATCACTTCATGACAAATAGATGAGGAAACAATGGAAACAGAGCGAAAGACTTTATTATTTTCTTGCACTCCAAAATCACTGCAGATAGTGCCTGTGGCCATGAAATTAAAAGATGCTTGCTCCTTGGAAGAAAAGCTGTCACAACCTAGACAGCATATTGAAAAGCAGAGACATTACTTTGCCAACAAATGTCTGTGTATTCAAAGCTATGGTTTTTCCAGTGGTCATCTATGGATGTGAGAGGTGGACCATAAAGAAAGCTGAGCACTGAAGAATTGATGCTTTTGAACTGTGGTGTTGGAGAAGACTCTAAGAGTCCCTTGGACAGCAAGGAGGTCAAACCAGTTCATTCTAAAGGAAATCAGTTTTGACATTGGAAGGATTGATGCTGAAGCTGAAGCTCCAATACTTTGGCCACCTGATATGCAGAATTAACTCATTAGAAGAGATGTTAATGCTGGGCATGATTGAAGGCAGGAGGAGAAGGGGACGACAGAGGATGAAACGGTTGGACAGCATCACTGACTCTGAGTCAGCATCACTGAGTTCGAGTAAGCTCCAGGAGTTGGTGATGGGCACGGAAGCCTGGTGTGCTGTAGTCCATGGGGTTGCAAAGAGTCGGACACGACTGAGCAACTGAACTGAACTGACTGATAGATAAGGATAAGAGGCTGTGGAAACTTCCTGAATGGAGGAACTGGCTGTGGGGGAATCTGGGTCTTGCTCTGATGGGCATAGACATGCTCAGTAAATCTTTAAGCCAATTTTCTGTTGATGGGTGAGACTGTGTTTCCTCCCTGTAGTTTGGCCTCAAGTCAAACTGAGGAAGGGGTAGTGGTGGTAATGTTTCCCTCTAAGGAGGTGACATTAGAACAGACACTTAGATGAACGGGAGGAGGAGACTGTCAAATTCTGGAGAAGGATGTTCCAGGCTGGAGAATGGAGTTGTAGAAAACCCCTGAGATACCCTGCTGGGCTGGGGTTTCGGGGGCAGAATCTTTTACTGATCTGGGAGAGGCTGGAATAGGACCAGGTCAGGGCAGGATTGGGCAAAAAGGAGTTCTGTTGTCAACATTTTATATTTGAGGCATGCCTTCACCTTAGGCATCCAGGTGAAGGTGTTGAATAGGCAGCTGGAAATCTGGGTTAGACATTTTCGGGAAAGGAGATAAAAAGTAGAGCATCATAGAAGGCATACTTCAAGCTGCAGGATTGGATGATTGATTGGGAGTGAGGGAAGAGAGAAAACAGGGGCGAGTCCATGAATGGGTCCTGGGGAGCATCCACATCTGAGACAGAGAGATGAGTATGTGCAGAGAATACCCAGGTGAATGGCCTGCTTACAGGCGCGTGCATGCATGCTAAGTCACTTCAGTTGTGTCCGACTCTTTGTGACCCCATAGACTATAGCCTGCCAGGCTTCTCTGTCCATGGGATTCTCCAGGCAAGAATACTGGAGTGGGTTGCCAGGCCCTCCTCTAGGGGATCTTCCCAACTCAGGGATTGAACCCATATCTCTTAAGCTTCCTTCATGGGCAGATGTGTCCCTTCCCACTAGAGCCACCAGAGAAGCCCACTTGCAGGTAGGAGATCTGTATAATCCAGATAAAGTAGCTGGGATTTTAATTGTGAGGAATATATTAACTGTAGGGAATTCGAAACCTCAGAAGCCCTTTGCAGAGATTCTATTTCAAATATAGCAAACAAATGATAATCTCATTAAAAACAAATCATAAATGGTCCCCTGACCCAACATGATATGACATAGAGCTATCTTAGCATTAGAAAGAAAAGAATTTAGCACTAGTCTCTAGAAATGCAGGATGATGTCAAGATGACATTAAAAATACTCTTTATGTGAATAGTAAAAGATTAATATATTTAATATAAATGCAAGTAATAAAGTTGGGATCCACAATTCTCTGCCCACCCCCGCTGCCTTAGCCACATGAGTTAAGATCTCATGAATTGTGTTTTATTCCCATACTATAGAAGACATTAAAAAGTAATTTGAGGGACTTCTCTGGTGGCCCAATGGTTAAGACTTCATCTTCCAATGTAGGGGGTGTTTGATCCCTGGTCAAGGAGCCAAGATCCCACATGCTTCTTGGCCAAAACACACACACACACACACACACACACAAGATAGAAGTAATGTAACAATTTCAATAAAGATTAAAAAAATAGTCCACCCCCCCAAAAAAAAACAACACTAAAAAAATAAAGCAATTTGCTTAAAAAATATTCTTTACCTTAGTGGAAATGTAGCAAAGAATATATCCAGACTAATCACAAGTGAAAACATTAGGAATATGTGTTAAACTTCAGGACTAAAGTATAGAATGACTGAAATGAGAGAACAATTTTAATATTTTGTAGTGACAATCATTTAAAAGGTGAATATATGTGTACTCAAATACATAATTGGTGGGAATATAAATGAGAACAACTTTTTGAGATTGAAATTTGGCAGTCTATTAAAAGTCTTAAAATATTCATGTTCTTTTTGAGAGTAATTCTGCTTCCAGGAATTTATGTTAAGAAAAGAATCTGAATTTCTATTTTTAGGTGCTAAAAGTATTTGTTGCAGCAAGATTTGTAAAGATAAAAATTAGAAATAGCCTCAGATTACAGGGGTAGAGTATTGATTAAATAAATTATAGTATACTCACATGATGTGATTTTTCTTCATGTTTTGGAAGACTATTTCATAACATGGATAAATGTTCACCATCTACTATGAGAAAACAGCAGCTTATAGAATACTGCACACACTGTGATTTAAGTATATGTGTATGCACATGCATATACATACACAAGCATATTAAAAAACTGAAAAAACTTATACCAAGATCTTTATAGTGATTTTCTCTGAGTGGTGAAATAGAGCTGATTTTTAAATTCTCTTTTTTTTTTCAGTATTACAGCTCTATTTTATTTAAAAGATAGCAGAATGAAACTTCTACAATATTCATACATTAGTCATATTTAGATCTTTAAAATTTGTGTGTTTAGGATGAAGAGATGCTCAGACACTTTTGATTTCATTTAAGTAACATATTACTATAAAATTCGTTCCCCTGTTTACTATTATTGGGCATTTGTAGTTTAAACCAGATAGCTTTTGTAAGTGAGAGACTTTTGTGAGTCATTTACTCGGGCTCCTTGTTTATTCTTACAGATGGATGTCATGACACTGACTGTGCCTGCTACTTGATGATAGCAATCTATCATTACTACATCACATCATAGTCATAGCTTAGACCATAAGAGGAGAGTGAAAAATGGAAGTAAGTTCAGGTAGCATAGCTGAACTAGGAGATTCTGGATTCTTGCCATTGTATAAATGCTAAACAACAAGGGACTGAATAATTATCTTGAATTGATTATTTTCTTTTTCATATGTAGGTTCTAATCAGACAGCACATTATAATGCCAGAGGATTTCTTAGGCCAGAAAGTTCAATTCTGCAAACTCAAGTTTAATCTGGAAACTGTTGTGGTAGTGTGTGTGTGTGTGTGGTGTGTACTCAGTTGCTTAGTCCTCTCCAACTCTTTGTGTTCCCATGGCTTGTAGTCCACCAGACTCTGTCCATGGGATTTTCCAGGCAAGAATACTGGAGTGACTTGCCATTTCCAAAGGACCCCAATTCCTAGATAGGAATTTTGATGCAATAAAGGTTCTTTCCTTGAATTAATGAATAGCAACTATTTGAGGGGGCTTCCCTGGTAGCCCAGCTGGTAAAGAATCTGCCTGCAATGCAGGAGACCCTGGTTCAATTGCTGAGTCTGGAAGATCCCCTGGAGAAGGGATAGGCTACCCACTCCAGTATTCTTGGGCTTCCCTGGTGGCTCAGATGGTAAAAAAATCCACCTGCAATGTGGGAGACCTGAGCTTGAACCCTGGATTGGGAAGATCCCCTGGAGGAGGGCATGGCAACCCATTCCAGTATTCTCGCCAGGAGAATCGCCATGGATGGAAGAGCCTGGTGGGCTACAGTCCATGGGGTTACAAAGAGTCGGATACGACCGAGCAACCGAGAGACTAAGCACAGCACAGCACAGCACAACTATTTCAGAAGGTAACGTGAAAAACCCTGTAAAACTCATTAAGGATAGTGGTGAGGGTGATGATCTACACAGAAAAGCACAGACTTCTATGATACAAATGTTTATCTGTGTATATGTCTTGGTTTAAAGTATTTGACTGGCTAAGATTATTTTTTAGGTTTATAATTGGCTTATATATGAAAGGACATCAAATATGCTCTTTAAAACAGGATATTTCTGGCCTTAGAATAACTGTACGGTGACTTGGAAAAAATAAAGTGGTAAAGTAATTAAGGCAACTCTATATGTAATTCAAGTAAATAAGAACTTTTCCCAAATCACCGCTAACACACTGGTTTCCCTTGAATGACCCAGATAATTGCCATCGTATTTCATTTGGACTATGGATATTTGATTTTTACATTCTGTTTTCTATATAAGGGGTGGGGAGTGTGAGAGGCATATGCACCTTCCATTGCAAAATTTCCCAATGAAATTGAAAAAGGAGTAACTCACCCAAAAGTTGTAGGGAAAGCAAAGACCTGAACTTCACATTAAGGCCTCTGAAAGAGGACTTAAATACATTGGGGGCGGGTTTTGCTTTTTCTGTATTTATTGCCTCACTATTTCCATCAATTTGGTGAGAGTCAGCTGATGAAAGCGTTATTGTTAGTGAAGTGAAAGTGGAAGTGCTAGTCGCTCAGTCATGTCTGACTCTGCGACCCAATGGACTGTAGCTCGCCAGGCTCCTTCATCTATGGAATTTTCCAGGCAAGAATACTGGAGTGGGTAGTCATCCTCTTCTCCAGGGGATCTTCCCCACCCAAGCATCGAACCCAGGTCTCCTGCACTGTAGGCAGATTCTTCACTGTCTGAGCCACCGGGGAAGCCCCCATTGTTAGTTAAACAACAAGCAAAATGTATTTACAAGATTATAAATTAGTTTTAACACTTAATCTGTTTTTAGAAATTATATGGCCAGGTCACTTTGATATCTCAGAAGTTATTTCCCAAGTGGAAAATAAAATTTGCACCACACCACTGGTGTGATTTCAGATTGCTTTAATGACAGGCTGAGAAAGAGTTATAACCTCTTTAAAGCAAGCATGTATCCTGCAGCCGCCACTCTTGGAGGTGGGCTCTGTGGTGTGCACCTAACAAGGACTATTACCGATGCTGGGTCTCCTGGACACACAAGGGCGTTTCTGAGCTGTCCTCAGAATGAAGTACTTGAATGACTCCTCTCTGGCCTCTGATTGTTAACAATCTCTGCTTGAGGGTGCAGCATCGTCCAATTGTACTGAAGACACATACATCTCCCTTCAAAAGTAGCTTAGGAGCCCGAAGTTAGTGGAGGTGATGGAATTCCTGTTGAGCTATTTCAAATCCTAAAAGATGATGCTGTTGAAGTGCTGCACTCAATATGCCAGCAAATTTGGAAAACTCAGCAGTGGCCACAAGACTGGAAAAGGTCAGTTTTCATTTCAATCCCAAAGAAAGGCAATGCCAAAGAATGTTCAAACTACTGCACAGTTGCACTCATCTCACACGCTAGCAAAGTTATGCACAAAATTCTCCAAACCAGGCTTCAATAGTACATGAACCATGAACTTCCAGATGTTCAAGCTGGATTTATAAAAGGCAGAGGAACCAGAGATGAAATTGCCAACATCCGTTTGATCATAGAAGAAGAAAGAGAGTTCCAGAAAGACATCTATTTCTGCTTTATTGACTATGCCAAAGCCTTTCACCATGTGGATCACACCAAACTGTGGAAAATTCTGAAAGAGGTGGGAATGTCTGGCCACCTGACCTGCCTCCTGAGAAATCTGTATGCAGGTCAAGAAGCAACAGTTAGAACTGGACATGGAACAACAGACTGGTTCCAAATTGGGAAAGGAGTATGTCAAGGCTGTATATTGTCATCCTGCTTATTTAACTTCTATGCTGAGTGCTTCTGCTACTGCTAAGTCACTTCAGTCGTGTCTGACTCTGTGTGACCCCATGGATGGCAGCCCACCAGGCTCCCCTGTCTCTGGGATTCTCCAGGCAAGAACACTGGAGTGGGTTGCCATTTCCTTCTCCAGTGCATGAAAGTGGAAAGTGAAAAGTGAAAGTGAAGTCGCTCAGTCGTGTCCGACCCTCAGCGACCCCATGGACTGCAGCCTTCCAGGCTCCTCCGTCCATAGGATTTTCCAGGCAAGAGTACTGGAGTGGGGTGCCATTGCAGAGTATATCATGCAAAATGCTGGGCTGAATGAAGCACAAGCTAGAATCAAGATTTCCGGGAGAAATATCAATAACCTCAGATATGCATATGACACCACATTTATGGCAGAAAGTGAAGAGGAACTAAAGAGCTCTTGATGAAAGTGAAAGAGGAGAGTGAAAAAGTTGGGTTAAAACTCAACATTTGGAACACTAAGATCATGGCATACAGTCCCATCACTTCATGGCAAATAGATGAGCAAACAATGGAAACAGGGACAAATTTTATTTTCTGGGGCTCCAAAATCACTGCAGATGGTGACTGCAGCCATGAAATTAAAAGATGCTTGCTCTTTGGAAGAAAAGCTATCACCAACCTAGACAGCATACTAAAAAGCAGAGACATTTCTTTGCCAACAAAGTTCTGTCTTGTCAAAGCTATGGTTTTCCCAGTAGTCATGTATGGATATGCTACTGCTGCTGCTGCTGCTGCTAAGTCACTTCAGTTGTGTCTGACTCTATGCGACCCCATAGACGGCAGCCCACCAGGCTCCTCTGTCCCTGGGATTCTCCAGGCAAGAACACTGGAGTGGGTTGCCATTTCCTTCTCCGTATGGATATGAGAGTTGGACTATAAAGAAAGCTGAGCACTGAAGATTTGATGTTCTTGAGCTGTGGTGTTGGAGAAGACTCTTGAAAGTTCCTTGGACTACAAGGAGATCCAATCAGTCAATCCTAAAGGAAATCAGTCCTGAATATTCACTGGAAGGACTGATGCTGAAGCTGAAGCTCTAATTTTTGGCCACCTGATGCGAAGAGCTGACTTATTGGAAAAGACCCTGATGCTGGGAAAGATTGAAGGCAGCAGGAGAAGGGGACGACAGGGGATGAGATAGTTGGATGGCATCACCTACTCGATGGACATGAGTTTGATTAAGTTCCAGGAGTTGGTGATGGACAGGGAAGCCTGGTGTGCTGCAGTCCATGGAGTTTCAAAGATTGAGACATGACTGAGTGACTGAACTGAACTGAGGAGCCCAAAGGCTATCCTAGCTGATATGGAGGCCTCTCAACTGTAGGTATTGCATTTGTTTACATTATAGCGCAATCTAGACTAAAGAATGAATTCTCTATGATAATTTAGCTTTAAAAAAGAGTATGCATGGAATTGGTGCATGCCTGAGTGCTCAGCCGTGTCCCAGTCTTTTGCAACCCCATGGACTGTAGCCTGTCAGGATCCTCTGTCATGGGATTTCCCAGGCAAGAATACTGGAGTGGGTTGCCATTTCCTCCTCCAGGGGATCTTCCCAAGCCAGGGATCAAGCCCCTGTTTCTTATGTCTCCACCATTGGCAGGGGTTTTGTTTTTGTTTATTTTTATCACTAGTGCCATCTGGGAAGCCCTAAGACTTATAATAGATATTTGATAATGAAGAGAACACTTGAAAGAGCCTTTCACATAGTTCTTATTCATCCTTTAGACCTGGTCTCAGGGTTATTTCTCTGTCAGACTTCCCAGATCTTCCTTTTGCTGTCTTCCTGTCTTCACCTTCAATGGATCAGCGTCCCTGCTGATAATCTCCTTCCACTTTATCATCTGAACTGCAATTTCTTACTTGTATATGTTCCCTACTAGTCTGTGATACGTTTGTCCTTGTAGATTCAACTGTGGTGCCTTCTTTGTGACAATCTACGGTCAAGCAAGAAGGATTCTGGAATTCTTAATTATCTGGGAAAATACATGACAAAAACAATGCGATATAAAGTGAGACTGGTAGACATTGAATAAATATGTGTATAATTAATATCCTTTATCTGTGATTACCTATTGTCATATGCCTCTGGTCCTACAGATTTTTCTCTATTTTATTAACAAGGAAAATAAAACATTTTTGTTAATAAATGTTGGTGCTGTGTTAGGTAGATTATGAAGAAAAATTAAATGTGAGTTGAGTTTTCTCTCAATTTTATGTATATTTTATTATATTTTCCTTTCACAGAGAGGAGTTCTTAGTATAGAGTTATGCATCTTTGCTTAAGAGTCAATGATGCAAAGACTTCAGCATCCCAACTAAATGTGAAGTTAGTGGGCTTTTGACTATGTAGACATTTTCCCCACCTTTGATTTTTTTGTATTATTAAATTGTAATTGCCCATTCTCTTCATCCTCTTTGTTATGAACATTCAAATGGTCAGTACTAAAATTATACCACACATCACCAAATATCCAGCGCCAGGTCCTTATTAGGCTAATAACAGATCTGTTAGAGATTAGAAGGGGTCAGTGTGCCCTTCTGGCATGGCTCTTGCTCACCATACTCAGTGGAAAAACAAAATCATTAAAATAAAGTTATGCACAATTAGTCATTAAACCATGTTATAAACACTTGGCTCATTTAACTAGTCTTGGTTGGCTAGATTTGTTCACCAAGTTATGCTTATTAAAGTGGCAAAAAATTTTGGGATCATTTAAAATAACCAATAGTCATGTGCTCCTAATTTTAGTTTTCTCTATAATACTATAGAAAGGAAATCACCAGTAAAACCAATGTGGAGCTGTATTATTATGCCAGCCCTAACCACAAATATAACACATATAGAAGTGCTCTGTTTTTCCATAACCCTGGAGATCTAAGGAAGAAAAGAGGTATCAGCCATAGGGAAAAAAGAACTGGATCCAGGCATGGTGATGTTTTACAGGTATTTAATTTCCCATAAGCATAGTAGTATTCTAGTAAGAGACTATTACCAACAGATGAAAGTTTTATTTTTTAATAGATTGAGCATTTTAGCCCAATGTGGGCTTTTTTTTTTTTTTTTTTTTGGTAGTTTCTTTGCTCATTTTGATCAATGATCAGGTCATTGATGTTATTCACTCATTCATTTTTTAAAAAACCTTTTTATTTTATATTGGAGTATAGCTAATTAACACAATTATGGTAGTTTCAGGTGAACAGCAAAAGGACTCAGCCATACATATACATGTATCCATTCTCTCCCAAACTGCCCTCCCATCCTGGCTGCCACACTACATTGAGCAGAGTCCCATATGCCATACAGCAGGTCCTTGTTGTTTATCCATTTTAAATATAGCAGTGTGTACATGTCCATTCCAAACTCCCAAGCTACCCCTTTCCCCCAGCAACCATAAGTTCCTTCTCTAAGTCAGTGAGTCTGTTTCTGTTTCATAAATAAGTTCATTTGTATCATTTCTTTTTAGATTCCACATACAAGGGATGTCATATGATATTTTCCCTTCTCTGAATTCAGTTCAGTTCAGTTCAGTTGCTCAGCTGTGTCCGAATCTTTGCGACCCCATGAATCGCAGCACGCCAGGCCTCCCTGTCCATCATCCACTCCCAGAGTTCACTCAAACTCCCGTCCATCTAGTTGGTGATGCCATCCAGCCATCTCATCCTCTGTCATCCCCTTCTTCTCCTGCCCCCAGTCCCTCCCAGCATCAGAGTCTTTTCCAATGAGTCAACTCTTCGCATGAGGTGGCCAAAGTACTGGAGTTTCAGCTTTAGCATCATTCCTTCCAAAGAACACCCTACTTCATTCAGTATGACATGTTGCTGCAAATGGCGTTATTTCATTCTTTTTAATGGCCAAGTAATATTCCGTTGTATATATGTACCACACCTTCTTTATCCATTTCTCTGTCGATGGACATTGAGGTTACTTCCATGTCTTGGCTATTGTAATATAGCAGTGTGTACATGTCGATTTCAAACTCCCTGTTTATTCCTTCCCCTTGGCCACCATGAGTTCAATCTCTAAGTCTTATTCACTCATTCATTTAGTCCTTAAACTTTTATTTATGTACTTTACATCAGAGACAATGCAGTTGATGCCCCATAGATGAATAACACACAGTGCATGAAGTCGAGGGGTGAAGTTACAGGCTGAGGTGTGGATGTTCTTTGCATCTGCGTATGTCTGTGGTGCTTGCTTCTCTCTGAGATGATCACACTCCCTGGCCTCCATCAGAAGAAGACCTTGTCCTGGCGTCTCTCTCTGGAGCCCTGTGGACATGGTTGAAGAGGCAACTCTGGCTGCTCTGCTTTGAATGCTTTCCCTTTAAAATATCAGAGAACTTCATGTCTGGTTCTGGGTTATCATTTTTCCTCAAATAAGTACTCTAATTACACTTAGGTTTCTATTGATCTTTTACTTATTTTAGAAAGAAGCTTCACTGATGCGTTGCATTTGTTGCTATGCAATGGCAAGAAATACTATCATTATGATTGCTACCATCTGCAAGAAGTGAGGGGAGGAAGAAACGCACACCAGGACTGAAGATTCAGTCTATTTCCCAACGGATGAGAACTCATATTGGGATACTTTTTCTAAGTTGGTCAAACCCACATGCCAACAGGATAGCTAGATTTCTCTAGGCTTTTAAAATTTTGTTTTGTTTTGTGACTTAGAGTTTATTTTTTTTTCCCTTTCCCTCCTGGGAATAGAAATATGTTTTCTCCATTTTACAGGCAAACCACTTCAATAGAATGTGGCTGGCGGCCATATGGTCCTATATGAATTCAACAATTAATTTAGCAAAGAAAACTGCTTGTAACAAGTTTTGAATTTGCCATCCCAGGTAGTCCTTTGATGATAATTGAGAAGATGATCGCCAAGAAAATGACAGTAACATTAATCAAAAGATATGTTCCCTTTAGTCATTTAATGATATTCAAATTATTAGTTGCCATCTTTTTGAAGTGAGGTCCATGGCACTTGTAGGAGGTATTTAACACTTTTTTATGTATAATTTTATAGCACAAATATGGTGTTAATTTCAAGCAGCTTACTATCTTGTAAACGTTTGAATGGGGGCTTGTGTTACCCTTATCTGAAACTTCTAGGTCTAGACTTTGAGCTGGCATGCCTTCCAGAACTGACTTTATGATGGTATTTCAGGACCGGTGATCCAGCCAAACTCAGTAAGTGTGGAGTGGCTTCAAGATGGAAATACAACACAAAGGAAAACTCAAGTAAACCGAACACATTAGAATCTCATAAAGGGTTATTAGGAATTTAGGGGGGAAGTAGCTCATACCAGTCTTCGTTTTATCTCACAGATTGTCGCCTCCCTGGATGCTTCTTCCAACTCTGATGTTTGTAGAATCAAAGCTTTTGCCATCCAGTCATCACTTCCCACACGCAGGGAGCACAGATGGTGTATAGTTAAGACCATGTCTCTTTATAGTTCCTTGGCATCAGAAGTGGATAAAAGGGAAAGAAGAACTGTCAGGGTGCAGTGTAAATTTTGCTCACATTTTACTGAAAGGTAACTGCTTAACCTCTGTCTAGGGAAATTAAATACTCCACAGTCATGCATAGACATGAGAGGTGCATATTTACTCGGGAGAAATCCATAACAATTTATACTTCATTATGTCAGCTATTTTCGGTAAGGTTACTACTTAAACAGTTAGATATTTATTGTACATACCATAAAAATATAGGTTGAACTTCTGAACCGAAGCTTGTGGTTGGGTGTCAAAATTATTGCTGTTGTTTAGTCACAAAGTTGTGTCCAGCTCTTTTGGACTACAGAGCCCATGGACTGTAGCCCGCCAGACTCCTATGTCCGTGGGATTCCCCAGGCAAGAAAACTGGGGTGGGTTGCCATTTCCTCCTTCAGGGGATCTTCCTGACCCAGGATAGAACCTGAGTCTCCTGTATTAGCAGATGGATTCTTTACCATTAAGCAACCAGGGAAGCCCAAAATTATACTACAATTCAAATTAATAAGATATTATAGATATGATAATGGTTGCAGAACCATCCACAACATACTAACAGGTCTGACATCTGGAATGAGACATGGACACATCCTTGGTAAATTTTACAAGCGATGAAAAGGAATCCTTGCTCTCCCCTACACTATGCTGCTAAGTCACTTCAGTCCTGTCCGACTCTGTGCAACCCCACAGAGGGCAGCCCAGCAGGCTCCACTGTCCCTGGGATTCTCCAGGCAAGAACACTGGAGTGGGTTGCCATTTCCTTCTCCAATGCCTGAAACTGAAAAGTGAAAGTGAAGTCGCTAAGTCATGTCTGACTCTTCGCGACCCCATGGACTGCAGCCTACCAGGCTCCTCCGTCCATGGGATTTTCCAGACAAGAGTACTGGAGTGGGGTGCCATTGCCTTCTCCACCCCTACACTATAGGAAAATGGAATTAGAAAATATTTTTTAATCACTAAAATGTATATATAATGCTACCACTTAGTTCCAAGTATGAAGCATGACAGCCACTGCAACCAGTGAAGTTGTGCCAAGGAAAGATCAGAGGGAAAAGATCAGAAATAAGTTCCAGCATTTTTTCCTTTTGGTAGAGCATTTCCTAGGTGGTGCTAGTGGTAAAGAATCTGCCTGCCACGCAGGAGACGCAAGAGACCTGGGTTTGATCCCTGGGTCGGAAAGATCCCCTGGAGAAGGAAATGGCACCCCACTCCAGTATTCTTGCCTGGGAAATCCCATGGACAGAGGAGCCTGGCAGACTACAGTCCATGGAGGCGCAAAGAGTCTGACATGACTGAGCATACACGCAAAGCCTTTACACGCACACGATTAATGCTCAAGGGTTCAAAGGTTGCCAAGGGTTACATAATGAGACTACCATTCTTTCAAAGCTGTTCACCATGAATCTCTAGACTTTCAAACAGTTTGGCACCGTGCGCCTCTTTCAATATGTAGAAGTCATGACATGACCCAGGAAGTTTACTAAAACGTTTGTACTGTTTTATTTAGCCTGGTATCCAGTCTTTCAGGGCATTTACAAGCCAGTATGAATCCCTTAGAGTTCCAAAAGGAACTATTTACATCCAAGGAGAGAAGCATATGAAAATTTTAAAGAAGAATTAAAATATGCACTAAATATTAGTTTAATTTCTCTGAAAAAATCTGTTTTACACTAATTTCATCTGATTTTGAATTCAGACTTGGGGCAAATAGATTTTATATTTGAAAACATAATCACTTTATTATATGACTATGGGAAAGAGTATTGTAAAGGGAAAATTTTCTGATATGGAAGAAAAATCACCTGTCATTGTATTAGGTTGGCCAAAAAGTTCATTTGAGGTTTGTGGTACAATCTTTTTAAAAATTTTTAATTGAGGATAATTGCTTTGCAATGTTGTGTTGATTTCTGCCCTACCATCTTACGAAAAAACTGGAGCAAACATTTTTGGCAAATCCAATAATAATCTTATTCAAATTTAAGAGATATCCAAACTTAGCCTTGGTTCTTGACTTGTATTTGGTTCAAATTATTTAAGTCTTTTATGACTATTTTCTTGTATAAAATGGAAAAAGAAATAATTTCAACCTGTCTTTTGAGGCACTTGTAAAAATTAACGAAATAAAAAGTAGAAAAAAATCAATCTTGGTTAATATTAGTTTTGAGAGGCTGGCAGAACAGTGTGTTACCAATCGTGTATCTAGTTGCAGCCCAAATTCTTCAGGAGGCAGTAGCTAATTTTCAATGATATTCCCTGACTTTTCACATCTTGGTAGGAATTTATATTGAAATGAGTTATAAGAATAAACTCTAGAAAAATGAAGAAACTTCCTTTACATGCCATCAGAGTGATCTAAAATGCAAAATTTATCATTTTTACTTCAGGGTTAAAAATACCTGAAAGATTTCACCATCATATTCAAGACAAATGTCATGTTGCATGATGCAGTTTTGATTATCTTTTTTTAGTTTTGGTTCTCATCATTCCATTATGTACCCTGTACTTCACTTATTCCAAACTTCATAGAGTTCCCTGAATGCACCAAGCTCTCCCAAACTTTCCTCCTTCTTATGTTGTTCCCTCTGCCGTATCCCCACCTCCCCCCATCACCAACCCCATGAATTTCTTTTTATCTTTCAAAATTGACCTTTTATCACATCCTCCATGTACTTATTCCTGACTTGCCTATTGCCTGAAAGAAAGCTATCTATATTTGTTTAATGTCTGTCTCCCACAAGCCACTGTGGTCTCCTGAAGTGTAGATTTCATATTTTAGATCCATTTGTGTCTCTAGAGCCTCACTCAGTGTTGCTATTTTTTTTTTTTAATTTTATTTACTTATTTCTGGGTGTGCTGGATCTTGGTGGCTGCACGGGCTTTTTCTCTAGTTGCAGTGAGCAGCAACTACTCTTTAGTTGCGGTACACGGGCTTTTCATTGTGGTGGCCTCTCTTGTTGAAGAGCGTGGGCTCTCAGGGAACAAGAGCTTCAGCAGTTGTGGCTCATGGGCTTCATTCGTTGCAGTTCCCTAGTTCTAGAGCACAGATTCAATAGTTGTGGTGCATGGGATTTGTTTTCCTGTGGCATGTGGGGTCTTTGTGGACCAGGGATGGAACCTGTGTCTCCTGTGTTAGCAAGTGGATTTTTTACCACTGAGCCAGCACAGAAGCCTAGTGTTGCTGATAAATCAATGGATGAAATCCTGGTATAAAGTTTACAATGTCACTCTGGAAGTATCTGAAGTTAGGTATTAATAATAAACAAAACCACTCAAATCTTCTAAGGGTTGGAACCATTTGAGAGATGAACTGAAAGACAGAGCTGAGAATCAAGCATGTGAAGATCAAAGTGATGTTTTTGTTGCTGACAAAGGCTAGGTTCCATGGTTTAGGTATATGGTGGTTTTCCTAGTAGAACCTAAGCATTAGACACAATACTTTTTTAGTCAAGGGAGTTCTGGACAACCACTGACCACCTTCCTATTGACCACTAAGTTGATGGCATGACCAACAGTAAACCAGAACATAAGCATATGGTCAGATCTCAAAGAGGAAGAGGTAGAGAGCTGATCTATACCTGCCTACTTTTTGTTCCACACTCATCTGTTGTTTCCCCCTTGGAAAATAATTCGTGTAAGGGTAGCGTGGCCAGAAGTGTTGCTTGAATGGATGTCCTTCTGCATGTGAACATGAAATCAGGGGAAAGTAAAGCTTCTCTTATATTCTGTGTGCTCAATATTACTTAGTTGTGTCTGACTCCTTGAGGTCCTGTAGCCCGCCATGGGATCCCAGGCAAGAATACTGGAGTCCATGGGATTTCCCAGGCAAGAATACTGAAGTGGTTTGCCCTTTCTTTCTACTGGAGATCTTCCCAATTCAGGGATTGAACCCAAGTCTCCTGCATTGCAGGAGGATTCTTTACTGTCTGAGTCACCAGGGAAGCCCCAATTATTAGTATCTTGTCTTTTAATTTTTTAAATATAAAAGAAATGCTATAATAGCCAGGACATGGAAGCAACCTAGATGTCCATCAGCAGAGGAATAGATAAGAAAGCTGTGGTACATATACACAATGGAGTATTACTCAGCCATTAAAAAGAATACATTTGAATCAGTTCTAATGAGGTGGATGAAACTGGAGCCTATTATACAGAGTGAAGTAAGCCAGAAAGAAAAACACCAATACAGTATACTAACGCATATATATGGAATTTAGAAAGATGGTAACAATAACTCTGTATACGAGACAGCAAAAGAGACACTGATGTATAGAACAGTCTTTTGGACTGTGTGGGAGAGGGAGAGGGTGGGATGATTTGGGAGAATGGCATTGAAATAAGTATAATATCATATATGAGACGAGTCGCCAGTCCAGGTTCGATGCATGATACTGGATGCTTGGGGCTGGTGCACTGGGACGACCCAGAGGGATGGTATGGGGAGGGAGGAGGGAGGAGGGTTCAGGATGGGGAACACATGTATACCTGTGGCAGATTCATTTTGATATATGGCAAAACCAATACAATATTGTAAAGTTAAATAAAATAAAATTAAAAAAAAATAAATAAAAAACAGCAAAAAAAAAAAAAAAAGAAATATCTGATTACTTTGAAAATTACAAGTGATTTAGATACGTAAAAATAGGCCTCCTTAAAAGTGTCCTAATATTCCAGTCCCTTTCCCCCTCTGGGAATAACTATTATTCCTGTGTGTATCTCCAGACTTTTTTTTAGGCATTGATACATGCTTAGAAATACGGTTTTTTAAAATCTACAAATACTTGATAATAACTGACAGACATTTTCTTATATCATATTTTGTTTATGTAATGCTTTTTAACATTCCCTGAATGAATATTTCATAATTTATTTCAGCATTTCCCTGTTGCTGGATGTTTAAGTTGTTTTCATTTTTTTATACTACTACAAAGAATAAAGATTCTGTACATCTATCTGTCTATTCCTATAAGGGAGAGTCCTATAAATAAAATTGTTGAGTCAAGTAACTTGTGCATTACAATTTCTGTAGCTGTTTCCATGGTGTGCTTTACTAATAACATACTGATTTTTTATTTTCCAAACCGTATGGACCCTGGTTATTATAAATCTTTCAATAAGGCTGAGTAAGTTGAGATTTCAATAAGTTAAGTGGGTAAAGCGTATCTTAACATTTTAATTCCATTTCCTTTATTAATTATGATGAGTGTGATTTTGCTGTTTACAAGTGGTTAGTACTTTCCCGTTTATAATTTTTGCCCATTTTCCTGTGATAGTTTGACTTTTTCATGTATTATGAAAGTTAGTTCTGTTTCTGCTAAATATGTTGCAAATATTTTGTTACAAAAGTTGCTTTCTTTTCACTTTGCTTAATAATGAACCTTTTATGCACAGATATTAATGACAGTATTTTCATTGACTAAATCCCCATAGAATCATCCCTCTCTTTGAGGAGTTTCTCTTTTGTTCCATTGGTGTTTTTTTTTTTTTTTTTTTTTTAATGTATTCTTCAAACTGTTTTAACTCTATAGTGGCAGTCCTTAATAACAATAACCTCTGATATTTATTGAATCCTTATTAAGTGCCTGGCACCATTCTTCTAATCTTCACAACAACCCTATGTGGTAATCAACATTATTATCACCACTTTGTATATTTGGAAACTGAGATCCAAAGAGGTTAATGACTTGTCCAAGGTCTGAAGGAGATTAGCCCTGGGATTTCTTTGGAAGGAATGATGCTAAAGCTGAAACTCCAGTACTTTGGTCACCTCATGCGAAGAGTTGACTCATTGGAAAAGACTCTGATGCTGGGAGGGATTGGGGGCAGGAGGAGAAGGGGACGACAGAGGATGAGATGGCTGGATGGCATCACTGACTCGATGGACATGAGTCTGGGTGAACTCTGGGAGTTGGTGATGGACAGGGAGGCCTGGCGTGCTGCGATTCATGGGGTCGCTAAGAGTCGGCCATGACTGAGCGATTGAACTGAACTGAACTGAAGGTTACTGAGCTAGTAAACAGCTAAGTATTGCTATCCTTGGTCAATGTTCTTAAACACTATACTGTGAACACTGTCGTAGGGGAATAGAATGAGTTGACAATTGGTATAGCAAGTTGTCCTTCAATTCTGTTGTATTTTATAGTTGTCTGATGCATTTACTCTAATGGGTAAATTTTATAATTAAAAAAACTTTGCCAGCTCCCACTAAAACTTCTGTTGGGTATTTGTTTATTTATTTTCAATATGGTGTACTGCCTAATTTGCACGATCTTAGTTCCTCAACCAGGGATTGAACCTGTACCCTCAGCAGTGAAAATGAGGAGTTCTAACTACTGGACCACCAGGGAATTCTGTTTTGAGTTTTTAATGATAACTGTTTTGAAATTTTATTTATTTTATTTTTTTTAATTTTATTTTATTTTTAAACTTTACATAACTGTATTAGTTTTGCCAAATATCAAAATGAATCCGCCACAGGTTGGGAAAGAAATGTCATCATCATGGGCTGAGTTGTTTATAAAATTCACTATTGCCATATAAAATTCAAAATTGCCACAGATGTGAATAATAAATTAAGTCTGACATAGAATTCTAGACTCAAAATAACTTTGAAGATGTTGGTCTAGTATATTCTGTAGAGGAATTGCATTGTAGAGGAATTAGAAGCTGGTCTAATCCTCTCAGATCAGAACTATTAAGAAAAAACTCACAATTTGATGTGAATCACAGCAAAAACCAATTAGTGTGGAAGCTTTTCAGTTTTCTATGAACTACTTTTTTGTGCTCGCTTTTATGTTTTTCCACTCTATAGTTTTCTCTGTGATACGTCCTTGCTCGGCAGGATGAGATCGGGCTTCCTAGGGGTGCCAGTTGTAAAGAATCTGCCTGCCGATGCAGGGGACTCAGGTTAGATCCCTCGTTCGGGAAGATCCCTTGGAGAAGGAAATGGCAACCCACTCCAGTACTCTTGCCTGGGAAATCCCATGGACAGACGAGCCAGGCAGGCTACAGTCCAGGGGGCTGCAAAGAGTTGAACAAAACTGAGCAACTGAGCACGGGTAGGATGAAGTGAGAAAATTAATGTTTCATTAAAAAAAAATTCAATTAGCATAATCTAACTGAAAGAACAATAAACTCAGAAAAAATAAGAAATTCTTACTACTGAATTGAAAGCAGATTAAAGATTTTATCACTTTGTCATTGCAGAAGCAAGACCAGAATCCAGGTCTCTTAATTATGAGATGTATGAGATGCCTGTTAGGAGAGGGTTTGCTGGAGCAAAGAAAAATTGGAACTTTTACTCAAATGATTAAGGGGTCCTGGCCAAAGCTAATCTCTAGTGGCAAAGCCAAACTGAAATACACAGGTACTTTGACTTTTGCTTGTTCTGACTATTGCTTGTTTAGATTTGGAACTTTCAACCATTAAAAATATTAACCCCCTTTTTAATCATTGTCTACGTATGTTTAAACAGTATTTGTATACATAAAACTCTGGAATTTCTATTAGTTCCTAAGGACATTTAAAGAACTGATTTACACTAGAAACTCAATTTTTCCGTATTTGTTTCCCATACTCATTTTATCAATCAGGGAATTATCTGTTGGACATGAATTTACTAACTTTGAGATAGAGATTATGCCCAGAGAACTTTTATTTATGAATAATTTGCTCCTGGATTTGTGAAATAGAGCATGAATCTGATGGTCTTACTGCAAGTTGTCCTGCAGGTTTTCATGAAAAAGAAATGTGAGGATTTAAAGAAATAATGAGTGTTTGATGAAACCGATCATTTTGAAACTATATCCTTCATTGGCCACCCTATTTCAGTTGTTAGCATGTTAAACAATCTTGCATGTTTGTA
Source organism: Bubalus kerabau (assembly GCF_029407905.1). Lineage (NCBI taxonomy): Eukaryota > Metazoa > Chordata > Mammalia > Artiodactyla > Bovidae > Bubalus > Bubalus kerabau. Next base: position 71,459,253 of record NC_073627.1, read on the forward strand.
TGAGAACCTTGGGAAGAAAAAAACAATTCCAAGCAAAATAGAGTGTTCATCATTAGTTTTTAGTTTTACTTTTTTAAAAGATTTTTTTATGTGGACAATTTTTAAAAGTCTTTATTGAATTTGTTACAATATTGCTTCCTTTTTTTTTCCTCTTTAATGTTTTAGTTTTTTGGCTATGAAGCAGTGGGAACTTAGCTCCCCAACCAGGGATTGAACCTGCAGGAAGGAGAAGTCTTCTTCTGCACTGGAAAGAGAAGTCTTAACCACTAGACTGCTGGGGAAGTCCCTGTCATTAGTTTTTTTAAGAAAAAAACTTTAAAGTGTCTAATTTAAAGGCTAGAAATACCTAATATAGAAGAAAAGATCTGACTCTGAAACTTTAGTGTAATTAATAATGGGATGTACAGCATCAGGGGAAGCCTGATGGCTCAGTAGTAAAGAATCCTCATGCAGTGCAGGAGACTTAGGAGATGTGGGCTTGACCCCTGTGTCAGGAAGATCCCCTGGAGGAAGAAATGGCAACCCACTCCAGTATTCTTGGCTGGAAAAAAACCCCGTGAACAGAAGAGCCTGCTGGGTTACAGTCCGTCAGGTCACAAAGAGTCAGACACGATTGAATGACTAAGCATGCATGCACAGCATCACATAAAAATACTAAAGACAGAAAAATGGCATATAAGTTTTATTATGCACTAAATTTATATTTTGGAGAAGGCAATGGCACCCCACTCCAGTACTCTTGCCTGGAAAATCCCATGGATGGAGGAGCCTGGTAGGCTGCAGTCCATGGGGTCGCTAAGAGTCAGACACGACTGAGCGACTTCACTTTCACTTTTCACTTTTATGCATTGGAGAAGGAAATGGCAACCCACTCCAGTGTTCTTGCCTGGAGAATCCCAGGAACAGGAGAGCCTGGTGGGCTGACGTCTATGGGGTCACACAGAGTCGGACACGACTGAAGTGACTTAGCAGCAGTAGCAGCAAATTTATATTTATTGAATAATCTAGACCTATACTCCAATTCAGTCACATGCCCACTGAATGAGGGGATTTAGGAATAAGGTGAATCATCATTTTTGGTTTGCTAAAACCTGTTTCCATTGGAGGAAGATATTTTCAGAATTCATTGACGTGTATTCTAGTTCTGCTGTTACTGGGCGATCAAGTGCAGTTTGGCACAATATGATGTTTCAACAGTTGCTCAAAGTTAACAGCAACTACAGAACCTTTTGTGATCAGCTAAGGTTATTTTTAAACTGAGTACTAGATAACTCAGAGAAGTGCCATTGTATTCCATTCAGTAATTGCAGCAAAATTTGCCATCAAAGGTGGTGCAAGCCACTTTGTAGGATTCCTTGTAAAACCATTTTAGTTTTTAAAACCACTGAAAACAGAACCTCAAAGCAAAGGCAGCGCTGTGCTATTTTAATTAGAACAATCACACCTTATTCTTTTAGCAATTCTCTGTCTCTTGGTATAAATTGTCTACATGTTTGTGGAGGGAAGCCTCCTTGAATACCTGAAACTTTGGCAAAATTAACCACCTCCATCTCATACCTTGACTTTGTCCTTGGTGAAAGCACCCTACCTGTGAACTTGTGGAGCATTCTCAGAAGAACTCTGCATTTATTTAACTTGAAGGCAAAACAGCAACATGCTAAATAATGTGATTAAAGTTGTTAAAAGCCAAAATAAACACTTATAATTATCTCAAGAAAAACGGTGTAGGGCAAGTGCAGTCTCTATAAAGCGGACCCCGTGTGCGTCTTTCAGGCCCTGCCGCACAATAGATCATAGTTAAAGGTCTGTTAACAGACCTCTGACGGCTGAGCTGGGAAGCTTGTGGTTTTCTTCGAAGCCTATTGGCATAATGTGAATTTATGTGTGAGGTGCAAATTGGCAGTTGCCTTCTATTGGTGCCCCTGGCAGAACAGGAATCATACTGTAGGGCTACCAGCAGGAAGTGCATTGCTTTGAAATTACCCAGCAGGGTTTCCACTCGCTGCTCTCGCTGCTTCTGAGACAGAGGCTTTCCATCGTCTGGCCATGATTAAAATCAAAGTGGAGGCTTCTTTGCTGGGTGCCAGTAAACTTAGGTGAAAAACAGAAACAATCTGGGGTTTAATTATTTTAAAATGCCATGTAGGCAAGAAACAAAGATGAAAGCATTTTTGGCTAATCTACCCCAATTATTTCACATAAACGGATTTGCTAAAAAAGGGACCCATAGAGAGAGAGATTGCCTTTACCAGGGACTTCATAACCTATCTCTCAGCCATAAAATATATCTATGCCACATATGCTGTCTCATGAAATTCAGAGAAAAATGTCCAAATATTATAGGGAAAACCAAATGTGTCTTTACCTGATTCCAAACACAAGATGCTACAATATTTGAAGTAAGCCTTCAAAACATGGACTAGAATTTATTGGTTAACTACTTACTACCTTAAAATAATTAATCTATGAGGGAGTACCTCTGGGCTATAAGCAAGATTGGTATAATCGAATCATAAGCTGGACAGATAATTCCCATTACGTGTGTAGTTCCCAAAGCTGGCAGTTTCTGGATTTCTTCTTTTCAGTTTCTTTTTTTTCCATGAAGCATACAAAAACACCCGTCATGAGTTCAGAATTTGCTGTCTCTATCAATCCAGTAGGAGAAGATTTAATTCAATTTTAGACAAAACATAGGAATATGAATTGCTTTTATATTAAACCAACCAGCTCTCAGAGAAAAAAATACAAACAAACAACAAACCAGTAGTTGGAATCAAGAGTTAATGTGTAGGTTCTTTGGAGAAGAGCCATACAGGAGTACTGGGAGTTCATGCTTTCAGTTAATAGTTACTGAGTACATGCTATATGGTAGGCACTATGATCAGGACTGGGAACCAGACTGAAGCTAGAGAATTAAACAATTATTTGCATCTGTCATCCTGGAGAGGGACTGCCAAGCAAAGGAAGTAGAGTGTACCAGGGACCATGTAGTGGGACCCCCTACCCCACATTGGGACTCCATCACAAAGAAAGGGGTGGAAGTTACATTTCTGCCACGATCATTTTATTTAGTTATTTTAATTTTTAGGAGTATAATTGCTTTACAAAGTTGTGTTAGTTTCTGCTATGAATGAAGCGAATTGACCTTATGTATACTGAATCAAAAATCGTCATTGTTGTTTTAGTCCCTAAGTCATGTCTGACTCTTTGCAACCCCATGGACTGTGGCCTGCCAGGCTCCTCTGTCCAGGGGATCTTCTTGACCCAGGGATCGAATCCATGTGTCCTGCTTGGCAGGCAAATTCTTTACCATTGAGCCACATGGGAAGCCCAAATCAAAAATACTGCTGCCTAAATACTATTACAGTAGACCTTTTTTTCTTTCTTTTTTTAATTTATTAGGGTATAGTTGCTTTACAGGCAACTGATGGCTCAGCAGTAAAGAATCCACCTGCCAATGCAGGAGATGCAGGAGACATGGATTTGATCCCTGGATCGAGATCTCCTGCAGAAGGGCATGACAACTTGCTCCAATATTCTTTCCTGAAAAAGTCCATGGACAGAGGAGCCTGAAGAGCTGCAGTCCATGGGGTTGCAAAGAATCAGACACGACTGAATTCTTGAGCACACACACACAATCTGTATACATGTAAACTACAGTATAAGAAAGAGAGAACGCATAACAGCATAGTTATGTTAATGAGCTTTTATGACAGGGAAGGGATAAATTAGGAATTTGGGGATAACATATCCACACTACTATATATAAAATGGATAACCAACCAGGACCTACTTTATAGCACAGGGAACTCTACTCAAAATCTTGTAATAATCTGTATGAGAAAAGAATCCGAGCTGCACATCTGAAACTAACACAACATTGTTAATCAACTAGACTTAAATAAAAAATTAATTTTATTAATATAAAAAAGAGCATTTTTGAGTATTTTTTCACCTATCTAAATTCAGAACCTGGTGATTATAACTTGATTTTGACAGATATAAGCACAGAAGACTTGGGCTGCCTCTGAACTTGTGAAATTAACATTGAATTCCATGACTTTAAATGAAAATCTGCTTACAAAAACTAGCTCCTACTGGTAGAATTATCTTTCTCTTCAGTACATGAGGTTGCTAGAAGCTTTTGTCTCTCTCAAATGCTTCTTCTGATCAGATTTTCATTCTGTTCCCAAACCAATTTATAATTTAATAGGCATAGTCATTTTGTTTAGGAAGAATTTCCATGACATGTGTTGAGTCAAATGTACACATTTATCCAGCAGCACCACCTATTGTTATGTTGTAGCCCTTGTATTAAACTTTCCAAGCATCTAATTTGTTTATTTCTCTAGCAGCTCTGTTTGGGATCCAATATACTACACATTTTTCAGGTTTATAAGGGTTGAACATGAGGATTGTGGTGATGTTTCTAAAGTTATAAATCGGTTCTATACATAAAATGCATTTTAGATTTTCATCTTAATTGGTAAAGAAACTGAATGGAGAGGCTACATGCTTATAAAAATAGTTACGGATAGTAGAATAGAATTTGGTAAATAAAATCCAAGTTGTATCTGTATGTCTTGAAAATTATCACATTATTTACCAAATGCAAGTGATGTTTTTACTCCAAAGTGGTTTAAAAGCACTTGTAAAAAAAAAACAAATATTGTTATTTGCATTTGCATTTGCAGGTGGAAAGAAACTCAGGAAGTATCAAATGGGCAACTATGGAATTTTTCAGCATTTTTCCCAGAAGAGACTGAGGTAGGATCAGAGATTTTACACAGTCTTTATTTGATATTGACATACTATGAATGTGAGTCATAAACTCTGTGTTCTGTAAGTCATGTTGATTTAAACCATGTAAACCAGGACTTCCCTGGTGGTCCAGTGGTTGTACTCCACTATCCCATTGGAGGGGACCCACGTTCAATTCTGGTTGGGGAACTAAGATCCCACATGCCATGTAGTCAAAAAACCAATGTTGTAAAAATTTAATATTATAACAGATATTATAATAATTTCAACAAAGACTTTAAAAATGGTCCACATTAAAAAAAATTTAAAGAAAAAAACCCATGTAAATCATGTTAGGAAGGAAACAATAAGTAACACAGAGAATATTTTTATATACATTGTATTGTTTAATTTTGACTTCATACTGGATCTGCTTCTGTGACTTTAACCCTAACCTTGCCACTTTTGTTATTATTGTTGTTCAATCACTGAGTTGTGTCTGACTCGATGTAACCCCATGGGCTTGTTATTATAGGCATACATAGTTAGATAGCTGTGATATCTTTGTTTGTTGATATAACAGGAGATATTCCATTTTATACCACCCATAAAATGAGGAAGTGTAAGGAAGTGAAATTAACACATCCCCCTGCCTGTGGCTTGCCATTCTGGGGGATATCTGGAAGAATTAAATGGTCTTTTTACTTTGTTTTCCTCACCTCCCCCCATCTCTGAGCCATAAAAGGGCGTGGCATCCATGCCCCAGGAAGATGGTTATTTTGAGAGGCTAGTCTCCCATCTTCTCAGCTTTCCGAATAAAGTCGTATTCTTTGCCTCAACACCTCATCTCTCAGATTTATTGGCATATTGTGCAGCGAGCAGAGAGAGCTTGGATTTGGTAACAACATCCTTTAATCTTCCTCACAACTCTCTGGGGTGAGTAAGATGCCTTGAGCCCTTTCTTTCGTCTCTTTTTTTGCTGTGTCCACTCTTAGAAATTTCATCAGCTCTATAGATTCAATTACCATCTCTATGCTGATCATTTCAAAATTTGTATTTATGTCCCTAACAAATTTGTATTTATGTCCCTAACAAACCTCTAGAAAAAAAAAAAGGTCTATATTTGGAAGTTAACACTCATGCCGGAACCTGGAAGTTATCTTAGGCCCCTCTTTCCTGTTAATCTTCTTCACTCAATTAGTCATGACAATATTTCCTCAATATCTCTGATTTCTCCCATATTTATTTCAGGCCTTATCATTTCTTACCTGGTTCATTGCAATAACTCTGTTGCTTAGAACTGGGCTTTTTCTGCTCACAGATGGTTCTAAAATTTGGGACTCTTAATAAATAGTTGGTGATGGACAGGGAGGCCTGGTGTGCTGCGATTCATGGGGTCTCAAAGAGTCAGACACGACTGAGCGACTGAACTGAATAAATAAAAAGCTTCATGAATGGTATCTCATTGCTTTTAGAATCAAGACCAAATTCTTTACACAAATAAAAATGGTGCAATTAAAAAAATAAAACCCATGACTAAGTTTCCAGTTTTTCGTCCTGGATCAGATCAGATGTTTAGACCACACAAGATGCATAGTGGTCATACTGGGACAGCCCTAGGGGTTGCCTCCCTATTTGCAAATCCATAAACAGAATTCATCACATTGTTAGAACTAAGGATCAAAACCATCTACACAGATCTTTAAATGACATTTGAAAAATTCAATGCTCATTCAGGTCAAAAAGTAATTAGAAATTGTGTAGATGCGTGCTCAGTTGCTTAAGTCATGTCTGACTCTTTGTGACCCTGTGGACTGTTGCCTGCCAGGTTCCTCAGTCCATGGCATTCTCCAGGCAAGGGTCCTAGAGTGGGTTGCCATTTAGTCTTCCAAGGGATCTTCCTGACCCAGGGATAGAACTGAAGCTCCTGCATCTTCTGTATTGTAGGTGAATTCTTTACTGCTGAGGAAGCCCAATTAGAAATTGACAGCTATTCTAATTTGATGATGAATACAATCTTCATCTTAACTAAAGAAGGGCATAATTGGAGGAGTTCTTACTCAAGTCAAGACCAAAAAAGACACTGCAATCTCTACTGCTATTTAACTTTGGGAGATTCAGCCATTGTCATCAGATGCGAAAAATTGGAGACATAAGAATTGGAAGCAAAGAGGTTAAGCTATTTTTGTTGCTGATTTGGGTACAAATAAGGTGCAGCACAGCATGAAAAGTGACTATCCTTTGTTTAAGAAAGCACAAAGGAGTGATAGACTTCATACAATTTTCTTATATTTTCAAAAGAAGTAATAAAAGAATAATATCAAAGCCAATGAAAGTGGTTGCCCATAGAGTGAGGGAAGGGAATAGGGTGAAGGCAACGCTGGAGTTAGGTAAATATTTTCCACGCCTGATAAATCAAAATCATGAAGGAAAAAGAACTTGATGTGTTTTTATTTTGATCTTATCTATTTATTTGCCTGCGCTGACTCTTCTTTGCTGTTTGCGCTGTCTCTAGTTGTGGTGAGAGAGGGCTACTCGAGCTGCAGTGTGTGAGCTTCTCATGGTGATGGCTTCTCTTGTTGCAGAGCATGGGCTCTAGGTTCTTTGGGCTTCAGTAGTTGCAGGATGTGCCCTCAGCAGCTGTGGCTCCTGGACTCCAGAGCCCAGGCTCGACAGGTGCGGCTCACAGGCTGTGCCTGTGGAATCTTCCCAGACCAGGGATCAAACCCACGTCCTCTGCATTGGCAGGCGGATTCTTAGCCATTGGAACACCAGGGAAGTCCTGAACCTGATGTCTTGAAGAGAGAGTGTTATAGAGGGGACCCTGTTCTGAGGAGTGGGCACTCCTGGAGGGGCTGTACCTCTGAGGGTGCAACAAGGCCAGTGGGGGTGCTGGGGAGAGGCTGGAACCAGGTGCCAGGGTGGAGGGCATCCTGAGGCGACAGAAGGGATACAGGATGTAAACAGAAGCAACTCTCTTCTGGTCCGCCTCTCTCTCCCTAAGAAGCCTGTGGCAAAGCAGACATTTAATCTGCAGGGTTCCAGCATCAGCATTACAAAGCACAGGAAGGTTTGGGGGCTGAGGAAAGTACCGTGTAATTGACATTGTTGGGAAAATTGGGACCAACAGTTTCCTTGACACTGGGACAATACACAAGGGCCCCAATGACCCTGTAGTAGAAGGTTGTTTGCATACCACCAGGGGATGGCACATTTGGCAAAAACTGATAATGCAGGTGAAATGGCTGAGAATTATAAAGTGCCCAGTAGATGCATAAGATTAGTGTGTCATTCAAGGAATCTGCTCAATGTTATATGGCAGCCTGGATGGGAGGGGAGTTTGGGAAGAGTGGCTACATGTATATGTAAGGCTGATCCCTTCACTGTTTACCTGAAACTATCACCACAGTGTTAATCGTCTAAACCCCAATAGAAAATAAAAAATTTTTAAAAAGAGGAAAAACATCAGTGTCTTATTGTGGGTGCAATAATTTCATTCTAAACTATAATAGGTGTACTTAATAAAGTTTATAAAGTCTAAGATAATCACAAGACAAATAGTGAGAGATGTTGAGTAGTTTTAGAAACTGAAATAATCATTTGTTATTGCTTTTCTCTAATTGAGCTAATTTTATTTTACTTTGGAAATTAGATGAGTTGCAAGCTTTAGAAAGGGCACCCATTTTAATTAACTTTTCTGAAATAACTTACACAGAGTTTTGTGGATCCTTACAAAAATCTGAATCAAATTTTTTTCCAGTGATGTGCCTATATGTTATATACTGACTACATAAGGGCACTGAATTACTTTACTATAATTACATGACTGATTATATTAATGTGTGTCTCTGTAGTGCAATAGCTTTTACATTTATTCATTCATCAAGGATAACCATGACTAATGCAATTATAGCTTCATTTGAAACTCATTACTCCTGGTCATCAATTAAGAGATAAGAATGAAATTATTTTGATAAGTTTATAAGCTAATGGGCTGGAGGCCAATCAGATTGCTTTATGCTCTGAAATTATTTTATGATGATGTTACTTATGGTAACATGTTAATTTGAAGCAAAGGTTTTGAGATTTGTGTTACACTTAAAAAGTTGAAAGTCATTTTTCATTTTAGTTCTCTCATATAGATACAGAAAAGTTACATTAAAACAATTTCATGAGTTTAATTAACACCATTATGGATACTGCAAATACTTGTAAGCAGAGGGGAATAATCTGCAAAAAGAAGAAAATAATACTGATACTTTATGCAAAAAAATATAGTATAACTAAATATAGCAAAGAAGTAAGGGCTCATTGGTAAGCCAGAACATTAGGAAAAGATTTGGAAAAACATTGATTTGTTTGGAGAACCAAAATAGTTGTAACTGTGCCAGATGACATACTTATGTTTCTAACAGAAATAAACTTATCCTGAATAAAAAGTTGCAAGTGGTCAAAAGAATTAAAAAAAAAAAAAAATGAAACCATCCAAGGACAAGGTAAGCTTGGTGTAGACAAACAGTCTCTAATTCAGATGCTGCTGCTGCTGTTAAGTCACTTCAGTTGTGTCTGACTCTCTGTGACCCCATGGACTGCAGCCCCTCAGGCTCCTCTGTTCATGGGATTCTCCAGGCAAGAATACTGGAGTGGGTTGCCATTTCTTTCTCCAATTCAGATGCTACTGATTTGCAAAAGAGTGGAATCATTTTAAATAAGAAACTAAAATCAACTAAAAACTAATCAGAAAGTTAAATAATTTTAATTGAAAACGCATCATGTGTCTGTATCATTGTATTCCTACCTGTAGAATGTAGTCACATCCAGTTTTTCTAACTTATTAATATTTATTGAACCTCTATTTAATGTGCAAGACTGTTAGGCACCCAGTAGGGGCATAAGGCAAAAAGATTGTGGAGGAGTTTGTAATCTGGCAATTTGGGTAAGAGAAGGGTGTACACATTTTGAGGGCAAGGTATAAAGTGTCAAGTGCTGTGAGAACAATACAAACACAAAGTGTGGAAGGTGGATGGAAGCAAGGAGCATCCCCAGTGGGAAAGATGAAGAAAAGCTTAATGAATGAGAGAATATGTGACGTGAACCATGATGAATAAAAAGAACATCCACTGACTAATAGAGATACATAAAAATAACACAAGCACTGTTGATTTTGTGCTCAATTCAGTTCAGTTCAGTTGCTCAGTTGTGTCCGACTCTTTGCGACCCCATGAATCGCAGCACGCCAGGCCTCCCTGCCCATCACCAACTCCCGGAGTTCACTCAGACTCACGTCCATCGAGTCAGTGATGCCATCCAGCCATCTCATCCTCTGTCATCCCCTTCTCCTCCTGCCCCCAATCCCTCCCAGCATCAGAGTCTTTTCCAATGAGTCAACTCTTCGCATGAGGTGGCCAAAGTATTGGGCGTTTCAGCTTTAGCATCATTCCTTCCAATGAACACCCAGGACTGATCTCCTTTAGAATGGACTGGTTGAATCTCCTTGCAGTCCAAGGGACTCTCAAGAGTCTTATCCAACACCACAGTTCAAAAGCATCAATTCTTCAGCGCTCAGCTTTCTTCACAGCCCAACTTTCACATCCATACATGACCACTGGAAAAACCATAGCCTTGACCTTTGTTGGCAAAGTAATGTCTCTGCTTTTGAATATGCTATCTAGGTTGGGCATAACTTTCCTTCCAAGGAGTAAGCGTCTTTTAATTTCATGGCTGCAATCACAATCTGCAGTGATTTGGGAGCCCCCAAAAATAAAGTCTAACACTGTTTCCACTGTTTCCCCATTTATTTCCCAAGAAGTGATGGGACCAGATGCCGTGATCTTAGTTTTCTGAATGTTGAGCCTTAAGCCAACTTTTTCACTCTCCTCTTTCACTTTCTAGGCACTGTCTTAAACATTTTATATGTTATTATGTCATTTAATCCTCAAAACAACCACAGGAATAGTTCTCCTATTATTACTATTCCACTATGAGGAAAAGGAAGCTTGAAGTGGTTAGTGGGTCCCAGGTCTCATGGTATGTGGGGATCCAGAATTTGGACTTGGATCCATGTAGCTCCATGGACTTGGATCCATATAGCCTTAAGAAGCATCACTACGAACAAAGCTGCTGTAGGTGATAGAATTCCAGCAGAGCTATTTCAAATCCTAAAAGATGATGCTGTTGAAGTGCTGCACTCAATATGCCAATAAATTTGGAAAACTCAGCAGAGGCCACAGACTGGAACAGGTCAGTTTTCAGCCCAATCCCAAAGAAAGACAATGCCAAAGAATGTTTAAACTACTGCACAATTGCACTCGTCTCACATGCTAGCAAAGTAATGCTCAAAATTCTCCAAGCCAGGCTTCAACAGTATGTGAACCATGAACTTCCAGATGTTTAAGCTGGATTTATAAAAGGCAGAGAACCAGAGATCAAATTGCCAACATCTGTTGGATCATCAAAAAAGCAAGAGAGTTCCAGAAAAACATCTACTTCTGCTTCATTGACTCTATTAAAGCCTTTCATTGTGTGGCTCACAACAACTGTGAAAAATTCTTCAAGAGAGGGGAATACCAGAACACCTTACCTGCATCCTGAGAAATCTGTATGCAGTCAAGAAGCAACAGTTAGAACCAGACATGGAGCAAAAGACTGGTTCCAAATTGGGAAAGGAGTATGTCAAGGCTGTATATTGTCACCCTGCTTATTTAACTTCTATGCGGAATACATCATGTGAAATGCTGGGCTGGATGAAGCACAAGCTGGAATCAAGATCGCTGGGAGAAATATCAATAACCTCAGATATGCAGATGACACCACCCTTATGCCAGAAAGTGAAGAGGAACCTCTTGATGAAAGTGAAAGAGGAGAGTGAAAAAGCTGGCTTAAAACTCCACATTCAGAAAACTAAGGTCATTGCATTCGGTCCCATCACTTCATGGGAAATAGATGGGGAAACAATGGAAATAGTGACAGACTTTATTTTCTTGGGCTCCAAAATCACTGCAGATGGTGACTGCAGCCATGAAATTAAAAGACGCTTGCTCCTTGGAATAAAAGCTATCACCATCCTGGACAGCATATTAAAAAACAGAGACATTATTTTGCCAACAAAGGTCCATGTAGTCAAAGCTATGGTTTTTCCAGTAGTCATGTGTGAATGTGAGAGTTGAACCATAAAGAAATCTGAGTGTCAAAGAATTGATGCTTTTGAACTGTGGTATTGGAGAAGACTCTTGAGAGTCTTTTGGACTGCAAGGAAATCCAAATAGTCAATCCTAAAGAAAATCAGTCTTGAATATTCATTGGAAGGACTGATGCTGAAGCTGAAGCTCCTATACTTTGGCCACCTGATGCGAAGACCTGACTCATTGGAAAAGACCCTGATCCTAGGATAGATTGAGGGCAGGAGGAAAAGGGGGTGACAGAGAATGAGATGGTTGGATGGCATCACTGACTTGATGGACAGGAGTTTGAGCAAGCTCTGGGAGTTGGTGATGAACAGGAAAGCCTGGTGTGTTCAAGCCCATGGGGTCGCAGAAAGTTGAACACAACTGAGTGACTGAACTGAACTGAACCATGTTGCTTCAGAACTATGTTGTACTGCCTTGTAATGAAGAGTTGGTTGTGAAGGTAAAATTTGAAAAACCTACATTCCCATAACATTTGTGTTTTGGTAAAATGATGCTGAAAAAGTTGACATTAATCATTAGAAACATAACAAAAATGATCATCATACTCATTTGAAAAGTAAATGCAAAATTGTGCATGTGCTTTGTTTATAGCAATGCCAATATATAGGAGACTCAGAAAATGCTTTTGGACTGTATTAATAAATAATGTAGAAAATACACATTCCGTGGGAAGAGATCAGTATGTAAAATGATTCATTATACAGGATTCTGGTCTTTCTTTTCCTCTTTCAAAGTCATCTTTAATCAGTATATTTTCAGCTCTTCTGGGTTTGAGTACAAACTAGCTAGCCTATTTCCTTTTCATTAACAGAAGACTAATTCCTCAACCCTAAAAGACACATCATCAATCTGTGATATCAATAATCAGTGGAGAATTTTTTTTAGGATGTTTGTTAACATACGCATTTTTTTCTGAATAGTTTTTTATTTTTTCACCTTTTAATTTTTTTCAGTAATGAGAGATATAAATCCAGATAAAATGATGCACAGATAATTTAGGCATGCATGATAGAGACCAGATGAGGCAGCAAGAGTTTGCATGCTGACTAATTTCTTTAATTCCCCCAAATTGAAGTCTTATTAATCATTTTCTAGTTCCATGGAATGGTACATTCTTCAAATAATGCCTCATGATAAAAACAAGAGAAATGATAAATGAAAATAGTCAAAGTATTCAGTAACATGTTGCTGATGTAGTATAATTTAAAAATAGAACTTAGCATATTGTGGGAATTTGCCTTTAGACTAAAATACATTTCATTGCCTCAGTAGAAACTATTTAAATACCATATATAAATTGCTTCGTATTCTTTCAACTCGAAAACATCATTTACATACATATATGTACACATGCATAGTTTTGCTGATGAAATTGATTAACTCAAGTCTGAGACACCATTTTTTATTTTTCATGGAAAAAAAGGGCATCTGGTAGCAGCATAAACTACATCTGAATCTTCTAAGTTGCCCTATTTATCATGAAGCGGTGAGGCTTGAGCGGAGCAAGAAAAGGATCTGCAGATTGTCCAAGCTGAAGCAGAAGAAAGTCTGCTCCTCAGCCTTCATGACTGAAAAGATCCAATGATTCCCAGAATGTCTGTGGAAAAAAAGAGATGTTGTATGCAGCCCTTCTGCCCCCAAGAGAAGACTTTTAGGGTTTTGGGGGGAAAATCCGTTCCCTCTTTGAGAAATAGCTTCTTCTCCCAACTTACTACTAGTTCCAGGTAGACACGGAACCTGGCTCAGATGCATCAAGTGAACATGTAACCTTAACTGTCTTTTTGACCCCAAACACTGTAAAGTTGGGTCTCCATAGAAGCAGTCTACCAAGCCACAGAGGTACCTACGAGGTGGGATTCGGAAAGTTACTGAAGGCACATGTACAGACATTGTGCCTGGGATTACCTTGGCACCTATTTCTGCTGCTCTAATCCCTTACCCTCAACCCAGCCCTCTTTTTGCTTGGGGACTTTCCTTTGCTCAACTGACTGAAAAGACAAAAATTCAGGGGTAGGCCATAGTTGGTTTTGTACAACATGCTGGTTCTAGCTAGAACTGTACAGGTGCATCCTTGCAATCTTCCTCTGAGGTGGCCCAGAACCCCGGAGAAGGAAAATCTTACCCAAAGGAAAAAATCAGAGTGCATCTGATTCCTTGCTTTGTTTGGAAGGAGAAAGGGCCAGAGATACAAAGCTAGAGGAATTAGTGAGTTGTGGCTAACAGCTTGGCTGCAAGTTCAGGAGGAAGTTCAGGATGTGTCTGTGGGCTCTGTAATCAGCAGATCAAACCACTCATTCTCAGCCAGCCTCTCCTCACCAATTTGGAGCTGCTTCCTGGTCTCATGAACCAAGTGGCAGCAATGAAATGAGCTCAGTAGCATGGGCTTCCCCTCACCCCAGCTGCTCTGATAATGTCCAATTTAGATGTTCAACCTGGATCATGTGAAGATCCTAAGAGAGAGAGCGATTGATGGAATTCTGGGGAGATAGCCAGGTGTATATGGAGCCTTCAGCAAAATACCTTTCCCCAGAGGGACTAGCCAGTTACCCCAGGGCAGTCGATAACTTTGGATCCTACCTTTGTGAAGAAGCAATTTATTAGCACCTCAATTGACTCATACTGTGTTTGGACTTGGCTTACTTCTCTTCTGCAAACCATACCATCCATAGTCTGTCCATGGACCAGTACTGGTCCAGTGCCTATTAGGAACTAGGCTTCACAGCAGGAGCTGAGTGGTGGGCAAATGAAAGAAGTTTCATCTGTATTTACAGTTGCTTCCCATTGCCGGCATTAACTCCTGAATGTAATGCACTTGAATCATCAGGAAAACATCTCCCTACCCCCAGTCCATGGAAAAAGTGTTTCCACGAAACCGATCCCTGGTCACAAAAACAGTTGGGGACTGTTGCTTTACAACATGCATTATAATTAAAGAACTTCTTTTTTGTCAAGTGAAGTATAGCAATGGGATATGCCTATACTATTCATTGGTTTTATCTTGACTCCCCTCACCCTTTGCCCACCAAATGCCCTTCAACATATGTATGGTGAAGGTTTCAAATATCCTTATGATGTTATACTTACAGATTTGCTATTCAAGTTCAGTTCAGTTCAGTCTCTCAGTTGTGTCTGACTCTCTGCAAATCCATGGACTGCAGCACGCCAGGATTCCCTGTCCATCACCAACCCCCAGAGCTTGCTCAAACTCATGTCCATCAAGTTGGTGATTCCATCCAACCATCTCATCCTCTGTTGTCCCCTTCTCCTCCTGCCTTCAATCTTTCCCGGCATCAGGGTCTTTTCCAGTGAGTCAGGTCTTTGCATCAGGTGGCCAAAGTATTGTAGCTTCAGCTTCAGCATCAGTCCTTCCAATGAATATTCGGACTGATTTTCTTTAGGATTGACTGGTTGGATCTCCTTGCAGTCTAAGGGTCTCTCAAGAATCATTTCCAACATCACAATTCAAAAGCATCAGTTCTTTGAATCTCAGCTTTCTTTATGGTCCAACTCTCACATCCATACATGACTACTGGAAAAACCATAGCTTTGACTACGTAGACCTTTGTTGGCAAACTAATGTCTCTGCTTTTTAATGCTATCTAGGTTGTTGATAGCTTTTCTTCCAAAGAGCAAGCATCTTTTAATTTCATGGCTGCAGTCACCATCTGCAGTGATTTTGGAGCCCACGAAAATAAAGTCTGTCACTGTTTCCATTTTTTCCCTGTCTATTTACCGTGAATTATGTGACTGTATGCCATGATCTTAGTTTTCTGAATGTTGCATTTAAATCATCTTTTTCACTCTCCTCTTTCACCTTCATCAAGAGGCTCTTTAGTTCTTCTTCTCTTTCTGCCATAAGGGTAATGTCATCTGCATATCTGAGGTTATTGATATTTCTCCTTGAAATTTTGATTCCAGCTTGTGCTTCATCCAGCCTGGAATTTTGCATGATGTACTCCGTATAGAAGTTAAGTAAGCAGGGTGACAATATACAGCCTTGACGCACTCCTTTCCCAGTTTGGAACCAGTCTATTGTTCCATGTCCCCTTCTAACTGTTGCCCTTTGACCTGCATACAGATTTCTCAGCAGGTAGGTGAGGTGTTCTGGTATTCCCATCTCTTTAAGAATTTTCCACAGTTTGTTGTGATCCACACAGTCAAAGGCTTTAGTGTAGTCAATGAAGAAGAAGTAAATTTTTTTCTGGAACTCTCTTGCTTTTTACGATGATCCGATGGATGTTGGCAATTTGATCTCTGGTTCCTCAAACTTTTCTAAATCCAGCTTGAATATCTGGAATTTCATGGTTCATGTACTCTTGAAGCCTGCCTTGGAGGATTTTGAGCAGTACTTTGCTAGCTTGTGAGATGAGTGCAATTGTGTGGTAGTTTGAACATTCTTTGGCATTGCCTTTCTCTGGGATTGGACTAAAAACTGACCTGTTCCAATCCTGTGGCCACTGCTGAGTTTTCCCAATTTGTTGGCATATTGAGTGCAGCACTTTCACAGCATCATTTTAGGATTTGAAAGAGCTCAACTGGAATTCCATCACCTCCACTAGCTTTGTTTGTAGTGATGCTAAGGTCCACTTGACTTCACATTCCAGGATGTCTGGCTCTAGGTGAGTAATCACACCATCTTGGTTATCTGGGTCATGAAGATCTTTTTAAATCACTCTTCTGTGTATTCTTGCCACGTCTTCTTAAATATCTTGTGCTTCTTTTAGTTTCATACCATTTCTGTCCTTTATTGTGCCCATCTTTGCATCAAGTGTTCCCCTGGTATCTGTAATTTTCTTGAAGAGACCTCTCATCTTTCCCATTCTATTGTTTTTCTCTTTTTATTTGCATTTATCACCGAGGAAGGCTTTCTTATCTCTCTTTGTTATTCTCTGGAACTCTGCAGTCAGATGGGTATATCTTTCTTTTTCTCCTTTGCCTTTCACGTCTCTTCTTTTCTCAGCTATTTGTAAGTCTTCCTCCAACAACCATTTTGCCTGTTTGCAGTTCTTTTTTCTTTGGATGGTCTTGATCAGTGCCTCAGTACAATGGAGGCACTGATCAAGACCTGTACATGAACTTCCATCTATATTTTTTCAGACACTCTGTCTATCAGATCTAATCCCTTGAATATATTTGTCCCTTCCACTGTATAATTGTAAGGGATTTGATATAGGTCATACCTGAATGGTCAAGTTGTTTCCTTTTGCAATGAGGAGTTCGTGATCTGGGCCACAGTCAGCTCCCAGTCTCGTTTTTGCTGACTATATAGAGCTTCTCAATTTATGGCTGCAAAGAATATAATCAATCTGGTTTTGGTATGACCATCTGGTGATGTCCATCTGTAGAGTCTTCTGTTGTGTTGTTGGAAGAGGGTGTTTGCTATGACCAGTGCATTCTCTTGGCAAAACTCAGTTAGCATTTGCCCTGCTTCATTTTGTACTCCAAGGTCAAATTTGCCTGTTTATCCAGGTATCTCTTGACTTCCTAGTTTTGCATTCCAGTTCCTTAAAATGAAAAGTACATCTTCTTTGTGTGTTAGTTCTAGAAGGTCTTGTAGGCCTTCAAAGAACTGTTCAACTTCACCTCTTCAGCATTACTGTTTGGGGCATAGACTTGGATTACTGTGATCTTGAATGGTTTGCCTTGGAAATGAACAGAGATCATTCTATTATTTTTGAGATTGCACCCAAGTACTGCATTTCTGATTCTTTCATTGACTATGTGGGCTACTCCATTTCTTCTAATGTATTCTTGCCCATAGTAGTAGATATAATGGTCATCTGAGTTAAATTCGCCCATTCCAGTCCATTTAGGAATCAGTTCACTGATTCCTAAAATGTCGATGTTCACTCTTGCCATCTCCTGCTTGACCACTTCCAATTTGCCTTGATTCATGGACCTAACATTCCAGATTCCTATGCAGTATTGTTCTTTACAGTATCAGACTTTTTATTTCTATCACCAGTCACATCCACAACTGGGGGTTGATTTTGCTTTGGCTCTGTCTCTTCATTCTTTCTGGAGTTATTTCTCTACTCTTCTCCTATTGGGCATATTGGGCACCTACTGACTTGGGGAGTTCATCTTTCAGTGTCATATCTTTTTACTTTTCCAAACTGTTCATGGGGTTCTCAAGGAAAGAATACTGAAGTAGTTTGACATTCCCTTCTCCAGTGGACCACATTTTGTCAGAACTCTCCACCATGACCCATCTGTCTTAGGTGGCTCTACACGGCATGGCTCATAGTTTCATTGAGTTAGACAAGGCTGTGGTCCATGTGATCAGTTTGATTAGTTTTCTGTGACTGTGGTTTTCATTCTGTCTGCCCTCTGAGGGATAATGATAAGAGGTTTATGGAAGCTTCCTGATGGGAGAGAATAACTGTTGGGGAAACTGGGTCTTGTCTAATGGGCGGGGCCATGCTCAGTAAATCTTTAATCCAATTTTCTATTGATGGGAGGGGTTGTGTTCCCTCCCTGTTGTTTGACCTGAGACCAAAATTGGTGGAGGTAATGAAGATAATGGTGACCTCCTTCAAAAGGTCCCATGCAGGCACTGCCACACTCAGTGCCCCCACCCTGCAGCAGGCCACTGCTGACCCACACTTCCACTGGAGACTTCTGGACACTCACAGGCAAAGTCTGGGTCAATCTCTTGTGGGGTCACTGCTCCTTTCTCCTGGGTCTTGGTGCACACAGGTTTTGTTTGTGCCCTCCAAGAGTCTGTTTCCCCAGTCCTTTGTAAGTTCTGGCGGCTCTATGGTGGGGTTCATGGCAACCTCCTCCAAGAGGGCTTATGCTACAGCCAGGTGTGCTGCACCCAGAGCCCCTGCCCATGTGGCAGGCCACTGCTGACCCGTACCACCAGAGGAGATGCTCAAATATTCAAAGACAGGTCTGGCCCAGTCTCTGTGGGGTCTCCTGGTGTGCATAAAGTTTTGTTTGAGCCCTCTGAGCATCTCTAGCAGGTATGGGGTTTGATTCTAAATGTGATTTTGCTCCTCCTACCATCTTGCTGGGACTTCTCCTTTGCCCTTGGACGTGGGATATCTTTTTTTGGTGGGATTCAATATCCTCCTGTCGATGGTTGTTCAGCAGCGAGTTGTAATTTTGGAGTTCTCGCAGGAGAAGATCAGCACACATCCTTCTACTTCGCCATCTTGTGGGATACGCAAAGGATAACAAATAGTGTATGAGTGAAATTAATTTGATCTTTATTATTTAGTGGTATCACTGGTTAGTAAGTAGTTATGTCCACTTCCAGTTCCCTTATTATTTTTCTCTTGTAGTTATGCTCTTAAAATGAGGTCTAAAATTCCAGCATTAGCTGAGTCAGTGTTTATTATTATTTTAAGGATTGTTTTAATGTGGTGTTCAACATGAGAATATTATATAAACCAGCATCAAGTGATTTTTGCTGACATTTATGAATGAGGTTAGTACTTTAATCAAATAAGGATATTAAGAGTTGGACTTAAAATCCCATTTAGATTCTGATTTTGTTTAGTATAATTTTTCAGGCCAAATAACTTCATGTATTTTTAAAGATTCTAAATCAACAATCAGATATTAAAGTCGGAAACTTTTTCAAATGCCTTGTCAAAACTCTTTAAGATTATTTATGGAAATATTTAGTAACGTCATTGCAGGACTTTGGTAAATTTTGGATTGCTTTGATTACACTTAAAAAAGACTTAGTGTCAAAACATAACTCACTAAACATTTAAGCAAAAGCATGCTTTGAGTAAGAGAGAGAACTTATATTACAATAGCTGAAAATTTTTTATGGGACGTCTTCTATAAAAACACATAGATCATTTGAGGGCAACGTCAGCAAGATAAAGACATACTATTAATATAAACACTTAAACGTTCTGATCTAAATGGTGTACACTCAGGATAAAATTAGAGTTGAAAGTTAAACAAAATATAGCAAGTAACTTAAAAATATGTCACCTAGAGGTTAACATAAGCTATTCTGAAATGAATCTATGAAATGCACAGAATGTGTAGAGCTAAAGGTGAATGTTGCAGGCATTAAAAAATCTTGTTTAGCTCCACTCGAGGGGAAAAAAATACAGTTCAGGATAATCTTTTCCATAATAGGAAATAAAGCTTTAAGGGCAAAAGTGTAGTGACGTTGATGGAGAAAACTTAGCACCTGTACCTTTTAATCTTCTGACTTAACAATATATAACCCAGCAAAAATGCTGCTTGAGCTTTGTCACTGACCAAATCAGGACAATTTTCCTGGCATGGAAAGCATGGTAATGAATGCTGAACACCTCAGCACTCCCGGTACTGGGAGCCAGGAGCTCTTGACTCAACTCCCAGTGCTGCCAGTAACCATGGGAGTTTGGGTTAATAGTCACCTTCCTGAGCCTTAGCTTCCTTATATGTGAGACAGGGATGATGACTGTGCCCTGACACCCTGAATTTTGAGAATCAAATAAAAACTCTGGCACACACTGGTGAAACAAATAAATGAATGATGATACATAAAGGCATTTTGTACACTGTTGTCTAGTTTCTAAGTCATGTCTGACTCTTTGCAACCCCATAGACCATAGCCCACCAGGCTGCTCTATCCATGGGACTTTTCAGGCAAGAATACTGGAATGGGTTGCCATTTCCTCCTCCAGGGGATCTTCACCATCCAGGGATCAAAGCAGCATCTCCTCCATTGCAGGCAGATTCTTTACTGCTGAGCCATCAGTGAAACTCTTGGTAAAGTAAAGACTTAATAACACCCATATTTCCCATCTCATCGCTGTTGAATATAAGGGCATTTGAGGAAAGTAAGAACTACACATGGGTTTTGGAGGCATGGGAGTAGAATCCATCCAGGTTCAGAGGTTTGGTAACCTGGGAGTTCCAGACAATTCCAAAACAGAGATATGTGGATGGGAGATGATTTGGGGGGGGGTGCCCAGCATACAGGTTGAGTAAATCATGCTGGAGATGGGAGGAACAGGCAAGGAGCAGGACTCTGTGGGAATTTGAACACTGATATTTATCTCCTGTTTCCAACAGACAGAGTGTAAAGTACTTCTTGCTGAATTATTCTGAAGAAATAAATCAGCCTCTTTCCTTGGAGAGGAGGTACTTTGCTGCTGCCACTGCTGCTGCCAAGTCGCTTCAGTCGTGTCCAACTCTGTGCGACCCCATAGACAGCAGCCCACCGGGCCCCGCCGTCCCTGGGATTCTCCAGGCAAGAACACTGGGGTGGGTTGCCATTTCCTTCTCCAATGCATGAAAAGTGAAAAGTGAAAGTGAAGTCGCTCAGTCGTGTCTGACTCTTAGCGACCCCATGAACTGCAGCCTACCAGGCTCCTCCATACATGGGATTTTCCAGGCAAGAGTACTGGATTGGGGTACCATCGCCTTCTCCCATATCTATGCACTGCTGCTGCTGCTACTAAGCCGCTTCAGTCGTGTCCGACTCGGTGTGACCCCATAGACGACAGCGCACCAGGCTCTCCCATCCCTGGGATTCTCCAGGCAAGAACACTGGAGTGGGTTGCCATTTCCTTCTCCAGGAGGTAGTTTAGGAGTTCACTAAAATTAGATGCAGGCATGGAAGAGTTAAGGGGGACCCTTTTTTTTTTTTTGGCCCCTTGCCCCAGGGGAATAATCTCACTGTCCTGCCTTTCAGTTCAAGAACAAATGAACCCTTCCGTGAGAGAAACCCACCAAGTCACAAGAGTGGAAAAAGGGAATCAGAGTTCCTCTCTCTGGGATACTCAGTGGATTAGGTCTAGAGGCTGAGGGAGGAGGAATTTAATAAAGATTTCAATTATATCCTACAGATGTAAGGCTTTGATAGTATCAGAAAAGATTCTAATGTGCAAGAATCATTCCCTCTTTATGTTTCCTCTTTTAATTTTTAAAATTTATCTATTTATTAAGTATAGCTTATCTATGGCAAATTTCAGGTATACAGCAAAGTGATTTGGATAAACTCCAGGAGTTGGTGATGGACAGGGAGGCCTGGTATGCTGTGGTTCATGAGGTTGCAAAGAGTCGGACATGACTGAGTGACTGAACTGAACTAAACTGAACCCCCAACCAGCCCCTGGCTCCCTTGGGGCTTGTCTGGTGGCTTGGATGGTAAAGTATCTGCCTGCAATGCTGGAGACCCAGGTTTGATCTCCGGGTTGGGAAGATCCCTTGGAGAAAGGAATGGTTACCCACTTCAGTATTCTTACCTGGAGAATTCCACAGACAGAGGAGCTCAGCATGCTATTGTCCATGGGGTAGCAAAGAGTTGGACACGACTGAAAGACTTTCACATACACACACCCCCTCTCTTGGTAACTATAAATTATTTTCTATGTGTGTGTGTCTGTCTCTGTTTTGTAAATAAGTTCATTTGTACTATCTTTCAGGTTCTACACCAGTATCAGTTCAGTCGCTCAGTCATGTTTGACTCTTTGGGACACCATGGACTGCAGCGCGTCAAGCTTCCCTGTCCATCACCTACTTCTGGACTTTCTCAAACTCATGTCCTTAAAGTCTGTGATGCCATCCAACCATCTCATCCTCTGTCATCCCCTTCTCCTGCCTTCAATCTTGCCCAGCATCAGGGTCTTTTCCAATGAGTCAGGTCTTCATATCAGGCAGCCAACGTATTGGAGCTTCAGCTTCAGCATCAGTCCTTCCAATGAATATTCAGGACTGATTTCCTTTAGGATTGACTGGTTGGATCTCCTTGCAGCTCAAGGGACTCTCAAGAGTCGTCCAACACCACAGTTTAAAAGCATCAGTCCTTCGACTCTCAGCTTTCTTTATGGTCCAACTCTCACATCCATACATGACTACTGGAAAAACCATAGCTTTGACTACATGGACCTTTGTTGGCAAAGTAATGTCTCTGTTTTTTAATATCCTGTCTAGGATGGTGATAGCTTTTCTTCCAAGGAGCAAGCATCTTTTAATGTCATGGCTGCAGCCACCATCTGCAGTGATTTTGGAGCCCAAGAAAATAAAGTCTGTCACTGTTTCCATTGTTTCCCCATCTATTTGCCATAAAGTGATGGGACTGGATGCCATGGTCTTTGTTTTTTTTATTATTATTATTTATTTATTTTACTTTACAATATTGTATTGGTTCTGCCACACATCAACATGAATCTGCCATGGGCGCACACATGTTCCCCCTCCTGAACTCCCCTCCCACCTCCCTCCCTGTACCATCCCTCCGGGTCATCCCAGTGCACCAGCCCCAAGCATCCTGTATTGAACCTGGACTGGTGATTCATTTCTTATATGATATTATACATGTTTCAGTGCCATTCCCCCAAATCGTCCCTCCCTCTCCCTCTCCTACAGAGTCCAAAAGACTGTTCTATACATCTGTGTCTCTTTTGCTGTCTTGCATACAGGGTTATCATTACAATCTTTCTAAATTCCTTATATATGTGTTAATATACTGTATTGGTGTTTTTCTTTCTGGCTTACTTCATTCTGTATATTAGGCGCCTTTGTTTTTTGAATGTTGAGTTTTAAGTCAACTTTTTCACTCTCCTCTTTCACTTTCTTCAAGAGGCTGCTTAGTTTCTTTTCACTTTCTGCCATAAATGTGGTATCATCTGCATATCTGAGGTTATTGATATCTCTCCCTGTAATCTTGATTCCAGCTTGTGCTTCATCCTGGAATTTCACATGATATACTCTATATAGAAGTTAAATGAGCAGGGTAACAATATACAGCCTTGACATACTCTTTTCCCAATTTGGAACCAGTCCATTGTTCCATGTCCTGTTCTGACTGTTGCTTCTTGACCTGTATACAGATTTCTTAGGAGGCAGGTAAGGTGTTCTGTTATTCCCATCTCTTGAAGAATTTTCCACAGTTTGTTGTGATCTACACAGTCAAAGGCTTTAATGTAGTTAATGAAGAAGAAGTAGATATTTTTCTGGAACTCTCTTGCTTTTTACGATGATCCAATGGACTGGCAGTTTGATCTCTGGTTCCTCAGACTTTTCTAAATCCAGCTTGAACATCTGGGAGTTCATGGTTCATGTACTCTTGAAGCCTGGCTTGAAGGATTTTGAGCATTACTTTGCTAGTGTATTCAGTTCAGTTCAGTTGCTCAGTCACGTCCAACTCTTTGCGACCCCATGAATCGCAGTGCGCCAAGCCTCGCTGTCCATCACGAACTATCAGAATTCACCCAAACTCATGTGCATAGCATCGGTGATGCCATCCAGCCATCTCATCCTCTGTCGTCCCCTTCTCCTCCTGCCCTCAATCCCTCCCAGCATCACGGTCTTTTCCAATGAGTTAACTCTTCGCATGAGGTGGCCAAAGTACTGGAGTTTCAGTCTCAGCATCAGCCCTTCCAATGAACACCCAGGACTGGTCTCCCCCAGGATGGACTGGTTGGATCTCCTTGCAGTCCAAGGGACTCTCAAGAGTCTTCTCCAGCACCATAGTTCAAAAGCATCAATTCTTTGGTGCTCAGCCTTCTTCACAGTCCAATACATGGCCACTGGAAAAACCATAGCCTTGACTAGATGGACCTTTGTTGGCAAAATAATGTCTCTGCTTTTGAATATGCTATGTAGGTTGGTCATAACTTTCCTTCCAAGGAATAAGTGTCTTTTAATTTCATGGCTGCAATCACCATCTGCAGTGATTTTGGAGCCCCCAAA
The DNA here is from genome assembly GCF_029407905.1 of Bubalus kerabau. Lineage (NCBI taxonomy): Eukaryota > Metazoa > Chordata > Mammalia > Artiodactyla > Bovidae > Bubalus > Bubalus kerabau. Next base: position 71,483,837 of record NC_073627.1, read on the forward strand.
AATAAAGTCTGCCACTGTTTCCACTGTTTCCCCATCTGTTTGCCATGAAGTGATGGGACCAGATGCTATGATCTTAGTTTTCGGAATGTTGAGCTTTAAGCCAGCTTTTTCACTCTCTTTCACTTTCATCAAGAGGCTTTTTAGTTCCTCTTCACTTTCTGCCATAATGGTGGTGTCATCTGCGTATTTGAGTTATTGATATTTCTCCCGGCTAGCGTGTGAGATGAGTGCAATTGTGCGGTAGTTTGAGCATTCTTTGGCATTGCCTTTCTCTGGGATTGGGCTGAAAACTGACCTGTTCCAATCCTGTGGTCATTGTTGAGTTTTCCAAGTTTGCTGGCATATTGAGTGCAACACTTTTTATCTTTTAGGATTTGAAATAGCTCTGCTGGAATTCTATCACCTCCACTAGCTTTGTTTGTAGTGATGCTTCCTAAGGCCCATTTGACTTCACATTCCAAGATGTCTGGCTCTAGGTGAGTAATCACACCATCTTGGTTATCTGGGTCATGAAGATCTTTTTTGTACAGTTCTTCTGTGTATTCTTGCCACATCTTCTTAATATCTTGTGCTTCTGTTAGTTCCATACCATTTCTGTCCTTTATTGTGCCCATCTTTGCATGAAATGTTCCCTTGGTATCTGTAATTTTCTTGAAGAGATCTCTAGTCTTTCCCATTCTATTGTTTTTCTCTTTTTCTTTGCATTTATCACTGAGGAAACCTTCTTATCTCTCCTTGCTATTCTTTGGAACTCTGCAGTCAGATGGGTATATCTTTCCTTTTCTCCTTTGCCTTTCACTTCTCTTCTTTTTTCAGCTACTTGTAATGCCTCCTCAGACAACCATTTTGCCTTTTTACATTTCTTTTTCTTTGGATGGTCTTGATCACTGCCTCCTGTTCAATGTCATGGACCTTCATCCATAGTTTTCCAGGCACTCTGTCTATCACATCTAAACCCTTGAATCCATTTGTCCCTTCCACTGTATAATTGTAAAGTATTTGATATAGGTCATACCTGAATGGTCAAGTTGTTTCCCTTACTTTCTTCAACTTAAATCTGAATTTTGCAATGAGGAGTTCATGATCTGGGCCACTGTCAGTTCCCAGTCTTGTTTTTGCTAACTGTATAGAGCGTTTCCATGTTTGGCTGCAAAGAAAATAATCAATCTTATTTCAGTATTGACTGTCTGGTGATGTCCATCTGTAGAGTCTACTTTTGTGTTGTTGGAAGAGGGTGTTTGCTATGACCAGTGTGTTCTTTTGGCAAAACTCAGTTAGCCTTTGCCCTGCTTCATTTTGCACTCCAAGTCCAAATTTGCCTATTTATCCAGGTATCTCTTGACTTCCTACTTTTATATTGCAGTCCCCTTCCAGATGTTCAAGCTGGTTTTAGAAAAGGCAGAGGATCCAGAGATCAAATTGCCAACATCTGCTGGATCATAGAAAAAGCAAGAGAGTTCCAGAAAAACATCTATTTCTGCTTTGTTGACTATGCCAAAGGCTTTGACTATGTGGATCACAATAAACTGTGGAAAATTCTGTAAGAGATGGGAATACCAGACCACCTGACCTGCTTCTTGAGAAACCTATATGCAGGTCAGGAAACAATAGTTAGAACTGGACATGGAACAACAGACTGGTTCCAAATTGGGAAAGGAGTATATCAAGGCTGTATATTGTCACCCTGCTTATTTAACTTATATGCAGAGTACATCATGAGAAACTCTGGGCTGGAAGAAGCACAAGCTGGAATCAAGATTGCCAGGAGGAATATCAAAAACCTCAGATATGCAGATGACACCACCCTTATGGCAGAAAGTGAAGGGGAACTAAAAAGCCTCTTGATGGAAGTGAGAGGAGAGTGAAAAAGTTGGCTTAAAGCTCAACATTCAGAAAATGAAGATCATGGCATCTAGTCCCATCCTTTCATGGGAAATAGATGGGGAAACAGTGTCAGACTTTATTTTTTTGGGACTCCAAAATCACTGCAGATGGTGACTGCAGCCATGAAATTAAAAGACGCTTACTCCTTGGGAGGAAAGTTATGATCAACCTAGATAGCATATTCAAAAGCAGAGATTACTTTGCCAACAAAGGTCTATCTAGTCAAGGCTATGGTTTTTCCAATGGTCATGTATGCATGTGAGAGTTGGACTGTGAAGAAAGTTGAGCGTCGAAGAATTGATGCTTTTGAGCTGTGGTGTTGGAGAAGACTCTTGAGAGTCCCTTGGACTGCAGGGAAATCCAACCAGTCCATTCTGAAGGAGATCAGCCCTGGGATTTCCTTGGAAGGAATGATGCTAAAGCTGAAACTCCAGTACTTTGGCCACCTCATGCAAAGAGTTGACTCATTGGAAAAGACCCTGATGCTGGGAGGGATTGGGGGCAGGAGGAGAAGGGGATGGCAGAGGATGAGATGGCTGGATGGCATCATCGACTTGATAGATTTAAGTTTGATTGAACTCCGGGAGTTGGTGATTGACAGGGTGGCCTGGCATGCTGCAATTCATGGGTTGCAAAGAGTCGGACACGACTGAGCAACTGAACTGAACTGAACTGAAAATGAAAAGGACATCATTTTTTGGCATTAGTTCTAGAAGATCTTGCAGGTCATCATGCTGCTGCTGCTCCTAAGTTGCTTCAGTCATGTCTGACTCTGTGCGACCCCATAGGCAGCAGCCCACCAGGCTCCTCCATCCCTGGGATTCTCCATGCAAGAATATTGGAGTGGGTTGCCATTTCCTTCTCCAATGCATGCATGCATGCTAAGTCGCTTCAGTCATGTCTGATTCTATGTGACCCTATGGAAAGCAGCCCACCAGGCTCCTCTGTCCACAGGATTCTCTAGGCAAGCATACTGGAGTGGGATTTCCATTTACTTCTCCTGCAAGTCATCTTAAAACCATTCAATTTCAGCTTCTTTGGCATTACTGGTTGGAGCATAGACTTGGATTACTGTGAGGGGTTTGATTTTAAACACTAATTTGCCCCTCCTACAGTCTTGTTGTGGCTTCTCCTTTGCCCTTGGACGTGGGGTATGTTTTTTGTTCCAATCCAACATTCTGCTGTGGATGATTGTTCAACAGCAACTTTCAATTTTGGAGTTCTCACAGGAGAAGATGAATGCACATCCTTCTACTCTGCCATCTCTACTCACCATATACTGTCCAGGTTCTACAAATAAGTGATATAATATTTGTCTTTTTCTGTCTGACTTTAGCACTTTCCTCTTTAAAACTGAAAGGAGCAGGCAGGTAAGCCAGTTGCCAGACAGTGTTTCTGTACATCTGCAGGCACACACTTGGAGTCTAGCAGGAAAACAAAGCACACCTTTAGGTTTCTGCCAAGTCTTTCAATCACCACAGACCCGGTGGGTCATGGACCTTGGGAATTCATTCCTCTTTTCTTGGATTCAGATTCCCAACACACCTGGGGCCTCTCCAGACCCTCGTGGTAACCTCTCATGTGCTCTCTCGGGAAACCTCTTCACTTTGCACTCTCCCTCTCATCATCATTTTTTTCATTACAGAGATGTAGGCTCTTTAAGTCTTTTTGTTCTCTCACATGCCCTTCCTGGATCCTATGGTATTTTCTTGGCTGACTTCAAATTTTGGTTTTGGCCAATTTTTTCTTTTTCTTTTTTTTTGTATCACTACCGGGAGAGCAGGTGTGAGGCAGATGAGCAACTGACCCAAATGCCCCTGCTCTGACGGGCTCCTGGCAGGTGAGATTTTTCAGATTTTTTTCTTTTTGGATATGGATCATTTAAAAAAATTTTATTGAATTTGCTACACTATTGTTTCTGTTTTGTTTTGGCTTCAAGGCTTGTGGGGGTCTTAGTTCCCTGACCAAGGGTTGAACTTGCACCTCTTGCATTGGAAGGTGGAGTTTTAACCACTGGACAGTGAGAGAAGTCCTGATTTTCAGTTTTAAACCCAAGAAAGCTCAAGGCAAACCTCGACCAGTTGGTCACCGTAAGAGCTAGGAGCCAGGAGCCAGGCAAAGAGGAAGTGCAGTGTTCCAAACTCAGCCTGGAATATTTATATAAAAACCAACCCTTTTACGCTAAAAAGCTTAACCTTCTCTTAGCATATTTCCTAGGACCTTCAAAGAAACTCTGCCTCTTTGTTTGCCTTGAGAAATATGTGTCTTAAAACCCTGTAATAAATCCATCTCAGCTTAAACCAGCTCGAGCAGATTTGATAATCACAACCGCATCCTCCCTGACAGTACCACATGGTGTGTTTACACTGAAGAAACACATCACTCTACCCGAGCTAAGGATCACTTTTAGAGAACTTGTCTCTGAGGGATTTCTGGATTTTGGGGGAAGGGCCACAGTTTCCCCTCTTCTTTATGCAGACATCTTAAACCCCCTTTGGAGAATCACCCCCTCCCCAACTCTTTGTCTGGGTAGGGCTGGGGAGACAGGACTGTGGTATTCCAGCCACAGTGATGATCCAGAGATTGGTGTGTGACCCAACTCTGCTAATGAGGATTAAATCTTAAAAATTGGCTTGAGCCACTAAGATGCTTGTTTGTGCTCTGTATCCAACCTTTGTTGTTGTTTAGGCACTACGTTGTGCGCAACTCTTTGCCACCCCATGGACTGTAGCCCACCAGGCTCCTCTGCGAGAATCCTGGAGTGGGTTGCCATTTCCTCCTCCAGGGGATCTACCTGCCCCAGGGATTGAACCTGAGTCTCTTGCATTAGCAGGCAAAGTATCTGACTATAGGGACCACGTACATTGAAGACTTGCCAGTGGATACAAATCTTACTTGAGAATGAAACCAGTGAAGAAGACAGAGTTGTAGGGCAAAGATAAGGACTGCAGGCAGGCTTCTCATCTTCTTGGAATCTGCTCATGCCTGAAATGACTTTATAGCTACAGTTGTGACAATGCTCTCTAGTTTGCTCCAAAGGGTTGGAGTTATGTTCATGTCACTAGGTACCTAGAGAATACTGAACAACTCAACATGATACAATAAAATATAAACAGATAAATTCAGGGGTGTTATCGCCATAAAATGATTCACTTCATTAAATACTTAGCTGGAACTGATTGTATAATTCAATTTTAAAATATTTCATGGGCATATAAATGTGTGTTTCAACACACGCATGGTGCTTAAGGTGAAGGAAATTTGATAGATGGCTTTCCCTTATCCTGATGCTATTACTTAACTAGCATAGTGCCTGGAGAGTTACTTAACTTCTCTGCGAGGCATTTGCCTCATCCGATAAACATAGATAATAATAGTAACTAACTCTTATAGCAATTGTGTGTAGGTGATGAAGCAGCTAGAACAGTGGTCTGGCACCTCAATGAGAGTTGGCTCATTGATAAGAAATAACTGTTCATCCATTCCTTTTTTTCTATCACATTTACAATTAATTTAATATAATAGTTTTAAGGTGGTTTGGATAAAAACACACAGCATCACAAATATGAAAGCAAATATATAAAACACTTAAGCATAAAAAAGGTAGAAGCAGTAATGTAAGTAATAAATAGGCAGAGGAGAAAGCCTAAGGAATTACAGTAGGCAAAGAGAAAGTATTTTTACATGTCCTAGTGATGGCAAATTTTTGGTTCTTGAAAAATTTTACTTGTTATCTCAATTTTCCATAAAATAAATATGCATAACAGAGATTTTTCAGAGAATCAATTTTAAAAAGCCTTTGTTAGAGTAAATACCACTGTTTGATAATAATAAATAGTCACATAATAATAGTCTCATAAGCAGCACAAGATTTCACCGCCTTGCTTTCTAAAAGGAAACAAAAGGCTAGAATTGGGTCATATCTCCAACGTGAAATATAGGGTATTTCAATTAAGATTCAAGTTGACTTTTTAAAGTGTTGTTCAAGACAAATGCTACCCAATGTCAATTGCTTCCAGCTGCCGAATGAGTTTGTCAAGTTATAGGGCGTTACAACAGTACTGTCTGCAACACGTCTTAATTTCACTCTTAAAAGGCAGAAGATAACTCACAAAGCGCATAAAAGTGTATCACAAGCATAATATGTGATAAATAAAGAATAACAATAATAATTGATGTCTTTAGTCTCCTCTTCTCCCCTCTTGTAGGAATATGCATGGAACAAAAGCTAAAATGCGTGTGTAAACTTCTAGGTGCAAATTACCGATTACTTCCAATGCTAATTTTGTCTTACACTTTTCCATTTTTTTAGTAGACAATTTTGCATATATTTAGTATGTGTTGACTGCTTTTTTTTTTTTTTTTCCTACAGGTCATTTTTCTTGGAGAAAGAATTGGGACATTGTTGTATTTCAAACCAGGAATATTGTGACAGTTTACCTCATGCTATTCTTATTTTAGTGGAATCTCAGTGAATCTTATTCATATGAATGAGAAAAAACCCAGTAAACTGTTCAGTGATCAAACATTACTCTTACTGCCTCATTCTGCAAATTCTTTGAGTCAAAATGAAAACTAAATGGCATTTGGAAACAAGTGTACACATAGGAAAGTGTCTTTCAGAATCCGGTGGTCTAAGATTGGATTGGAAAGAAAGAAGGTTCCTTGCTGGCCAGGCGCTTATTCCCCATTTTTCATTTCTGTTTGTAATTCCTGTCATCTTTGTTTCTTATGCTTTGGCTAAAAAGGGAGAGTCATATTTATTGGAACTGGGTTTCAATAAACATTATGCATTATGGTGAACCAAAGAGTGATTTATTGATAATTTGTCACTTATATTTATGAAAATGTAGACCCCAGAGCTATAGAGCTGGTAAATCATATTCTACAGCTTGAACGTGTTGGTTCCCCCACACCCCACACCCCTCGTTTATTGCCAAAAGCACACCGTCCATGATGACTGCCTTATCCAACCCAAGTCCTGGTCATCACATCCTTACTTACACGAAACAAGAAAGAAGAACAACTGTGAGAGCATTTCTTTTTTGCTACAATATGTTTTCAATTTAATTCTTGAGTTGCAGAAATAATAAATTGATAAAAATGTAATTAGATGTGAGATTACAATTTAATGAGGCCAGAGAAGGGGCAGGAATGTGAATGGAATGGTAGATCTCATGGATTTTTTTTTTTTTTTAGTTTGTTTATTATGTTACAGCTGTAAAGAACTTTCACACAGTTTCCAGATGCAGGCAGCTGTTAGTCCTTCAGGGAAGGAAGCACAGGTTCAGAGTTCACTTGGATCCACTTGTTCTGGACTAGTGATGTTTAAGATGACACTTGGCGGGGTTGCAGCCTCCAGCCGGACATGAGGTTGTCCGGAATGGCATTGCTCCTCTCATCTGGCACCGCCCGCCCAGCTACGTCTTCCTAATATGTTTATCTCCAGTGGTGATGTCAGTAGAACTCAGCAAATCTAATATTCATGCTCAAAGCGATTTGCTAGTGTCCTTTCTTTATAGTAGGTCCTATATCACTCTTGCAGCTGCTTCCTCCAGATATGTGGACAGCTTTTGTGTTTCATGTTCCCTCAGGCAGGACTTGGGCAAGGAACAAAGCCCCTACCTATCTGACTGCAACCTATTTTTCTGAGTTTGCTTTGTTTCGTTTTTTGGTTTTCATTCACAAAAATCTAATTCCACTGGTTTACTTTTTCCTACAGATGTGACTATAACCATTTCTTTTTCCATTTGGCCAGCTCTTTTGTACATAAAATATTTTCATCAGGAAAATAACATATCATTTTCTTTTTCTGAGGAATCATTGAGAGAAAGATTTCTAAACACAATTTAGGCAGAAAAATATTTCTTAAGTATAACACTCTAGGTCTAAGGAATTAAACTCATGAAACTGTGTATCAGTCAGTCAGTTCAGTCTCTCGGTCATGTCCGACTCTTTGTAACCCCATGAATCGCAGCACGCCAGGCCTCCCTCCATCACCAACTCCCAGAGTTTACTCAAACTCGTGTCTGTCGAGTCGGTGATGCCATCCAGCCATCTCATCCTCTGTCATCCCCTTCTCCTCCTGCCCCCAATCCCTCCCAGCATCAGAGTCTTTTCCAATGAGTCAACTCTTCGCATGAGGTGGCCAAAGTATTGGAGTTTCAGCTTCAGCATCATTCCTTCCAATGAACACCCAGGACTGATCTCCTTTAGAATGGACTGGTTGGATCTCCTTGCAGTCCAAGGGACTCTCAAGAGTCTTCTCCAACACCACAGTTCAAAAGCATCAATACTTCGGCACTCAGCTTTCTTCACAGTCCAACTCTCACATCCATACATGACCACTGGAAAAACCATAGCCTTGACTAGACGGACCTTTGTTGGCAAAGTAATGTCTCTGCTTTTGAATATGCTATGTAGGTTGGTCATAACTTTCCTTCCAAGGAGTAAGCGTCTTTTAATTTCATGGCTGCAATCACCATCTGCAGTGATTTTGGAGCCCCCCAAAATAAAGTCTGCCACTGTTTCCCCATCTATTTCCCATGAAGTGATGGGACCAGATGCCATGATCTTAGTTTTCTGAATGTTGAGCTTTAAGCCAACTTTTTCACTCTCCTCTTTCACTTTCATCAAGAGGCTTTTTAGTTACCCTTCACTTTCTGCCATAATGGTGGTGTCATCTGCATATCTGAGGTTATTGAAATGTCTCCCGGCAATCTTGATTCCAGCTTGTGCTTCTTCCAGCCCAGCATTTCTCATGATGTGCTCTGCATAGAAGTTAAATAAACAGGGTGACACTATACAGCCTTGACGTACTCCTTTTCCTATTTGGAACCAGTCTGTTGTTCCATGTCCAGTTCTAACTGTTGCTTCCTGACCTGCATATAGGTTTCTCAAGAGGCAGGTCAGGTGGTCTGGTATTCCCATTTCTTGAAGAATTTTCCACAGTTTATTGTGATCCACACAGTCAAAGGCTTTGGCATAGTCAAGAAAGCAGAAATAGATGTTTTTCTGGAACTCTCTTGCTTTTTCCATGATCCAGCAGATGTTGACAATTTGATCTCTGGTTCCTCTGCCTTTTCTAAATCAGCTTGAACATCTGGAAGTTCATAGTTCACGTATTGCTGAAGCCTGGCTTGGAGAATTTTGAGCATTACTTTACTAGCATGTGAGATGAGTGCAATTGTGCGGTAGTTTGAGCATATATGTTCCACTATATAGTGGAAGTCTACAAAAATCATGTATGAACCGTTCTGTGTGTGCGTGCTGAGTCGCTCAGTTGTGTCTGACTCTTTGCGACCTCATAGACTGTAGCTCCCCTGTCCATGGGATTCTCCAAACAAGAATATTGGAGTGGGTTGCCATGTCCTCCTCCAGGGGATCTTCAAGACCTCAGGACCAAACCTATATCTCTTACGTCTCCTGCACTGGCAGGTGAGTTCTTTATTGCTAGTGCCCCTTGGGAAGCCCTGTGAGCTGTTCTATAATATCTCTAAGTTTAGTAATATGGTGACGCATCACTATTTTTCAAGTTGACAGTGCTCTTGATGCTTCAGTGGCAAATATATAATGAAAAGATGGAGAAATAAGCATAATTAGCTGCAGATTTCTTTTACATTTCTGGAAATTTTTATTTCTTTAATAAAGAAATACTGATTGAATTTAAAACCTACAACTACAAGCATCACGATAGTTGGATGCTTACTAAGTAAAAGATGGGGCACTTATGTTTCATCATGAATTTAAGGTAATTTATTCCCACACATCCTCATTGACATATGAGTAGGTACTTGTGAAAACTATTTCTAAATGAGTCTCATTTTACCTTATTTTATAAGCATGACAATGTTGTAGTAACTTTAGGGGCTATTGTTGATATAGAACTAATTTTATATAACTATTAGTATAATTTCATATAACTTTCTAATTTTAAGCAATGAAACACTGTATATTTTTGTTATGTCATAGGACTGCTTATTTTTATATCTTTTGAGAAGCATAAATGTTGTTAATATAATAACTATAAGTGCTGATGCTAACCTGAAGCACTCTTTCTTTTTCAAAACCACCATAAACTATGCTTCTTTTTGCTAGATTTGCAGTCCAAGTATAGTCTCAAACTGTAGGTGAAAGACAAGGCCATTTTAATTTGTGTTAAGGACTAGTTAAAAAATATAGTATAGATGCTGTATGCAAACTTATACAGTGCTATATGTCAATTATATATTGATAAACTGAAAGGAAGAAAAAGGATAGATGCTACCAGCACTTGTTTTATAGTAGTTTAAGTAAAAGCTTAATTGTGTATGTACTGGTATTAAATGCAAAAATCTCATAATACAAATTCTCATACGACTTGGCCTTATAAAATTCTTTGTGTCCTCATTTTACAAATTGATATTTGAAGACAATATAAACTGACCCAGGTCATATCGCAGCCACAGATAAGAGTAATCTTATACCAATTATTTTTTAATATAAATTTTTATAAGTGAAAAGTTAAGACTACCCACTTTAAAAACTTCCACATTTCAAGTAATAGTGCATGAAATTTTCAGATCTGGTTTTATGTGATTTTCAGATCTGTTCTATGTGATTAGAACTTATAAAAATAAGAGTTAAAAAATATAACTTCAAATAGATATCTTTGTTTTTTTCTGATATTGTCCTTTACTAGCTTTCTTTCAAATGTATTCATGGTCAGACTCTTCTGGTTAAGATAAATTAAGGTGAGAGTCCTTTTGATTGGAAAACCAATATGATGGTCCATTATTTGCAAATACTGTTAAAGTGGTTACTTTTCTTCCTTTTGAGAATGTAAGAATGAAACACATTGTTTTGCTTTGCAGTTGTATTTTCAGTTTTCTGAGTTCATGTATTTTTAAGGGATATCTTTTTTAATGTTGCACTTGTTGGTTTTCTTACCATTCTATGATTTAAAGCAGGTCCTGGTCCTCTTAGTTGGTTATTGCTGCTGCTGCTGCTAAGTCGCTTCAGTTGTGTCCGACTCTGTGTGACCCCATAGACAGCAGCCCGCCAGGATCCCCCATCCCTGGGATTCTCCAGGCAAGAACACTGGAGTGGGTTACCATTTCCTTCTCCAATGCATGAAAGTGAAAAGTGAAAGAAGTCGCTCAGTCGTGTCTGACTCTTAGCGACCCCATGGACTGCAGCCTACCAGGCTCCTCCGTCCATGGGATTTTCCAGGCGAGAGGACTGGAGTGGGGTGCCATTGCCTTCTCTGATAGGGCCAATCAAATGGACTCTGTTACAGCAGGACTCAATTGTAGAAATTCAAAGATACAAGGACTGTCACTTTCTTTCTTCCCTCACTGACACTAAAGTCTGATGTGGGTGTATAGACACACGTACACAGTCTGTACTTGTCCTTAGAGCATGTGTGGAGGTTATGTTCATAATCACATTGCTGATCAGTTATTTCTAAGGGGTACGTGGATGTTCTTGGACTACATAATTTGTTCTCTGAAACCAGCTTTTCTCATTGTACTTGGGTCCAGATAGTGCATATGTCCATCTAGGTGTGCACCCTGAAAACGACTCACTTCCTGTATTATGTTCCACTGAAGTTGCAGGGCAGTCTTGGAGAAATTCTTGAGAAAGAAGGAATCACAATAATTAAACTTGATGTTAATAAAATTCAGAGAATTACAGTGGAAGCAGCCCTTTAGAGGAGAGTTCTCAGATCTCCTACAACTTTAGATGAAAAGTGGTGTAAGTGTAGAAAAGTGTAGAGCATTTGAACTTTTAGGGTCATATGATGAAAGTATCAGACTTACCAGCCTTCCACCTCCACTCCCGACAAAAGTCACAGAAACAATAAATTGTTTTCACTTGGTCCATCCATATCATCATCCTGGGGAACCTAAGTTGCGGTTCTTTAGTATTTGTGCTATTAAGATAAGACATTTTGGGGACTTCTCTGATGATTGAATGGTTAAGACTCTGCCTTCCAATGCATGGGGTGCTGGTTTGATTCCTGATCAGGGAACTAAGATCCTACATGCCATGTGGTATGGCCAATAAAAAGAAAAAGGAAAAAAAAATATATTTTTTTCTTTTCAGATTCAGTTAACTCTTAACTACAAATTAATAACAGTAGTGAAAGTGGGCTTCCCTTGTGAATCAGCTGATAAAGAATCCCCCTGCAATGCCGGAGACCTGAGTTTGATCCTTGGGTTGGAAAGATCCCCTGGAGAAGGGAAAGACTACCCACTCTAGTATTCTGGCCTGGAGAATTCCATGGACTGTATAGTCCATGGGTCACAAAGAGTCAGACATGACTGAGTGACTTTTTTTTTTTCTTTTCAGATTCAATTCACACTTACCACAAATAAACAACAGTAGTAGTAGCAAAAAATGTTTATTGTGCTTATTTGATCCAAAGGCACAGAACTGGCAATATATTTGAGTGTGTGTGTGTGTGCATGCTCAGTTATGTTTGACTCTTTGTGACCCCGTGGACTGTAGCCCTCCAGGCTCCTCTGTTTGTGGGATTTCCCAGGTAAGAATACTGAAATGGGTTGCCATTTCCTCCTCCAGGGGATCTTCCTGACCCAGGGATCGAGTCAGCATCTCCTGCATTAGGCAGATGGATGCTTTACCATTAGCGCCACCTGGGAAGCCCAATGTATATTTAGTGCTTCCAATAATCTTCTGATGTGGGTGCTATTGCTATTCTCATTCTACAGAAGAGGAAACAGCAGATAGAGGTTAAAAATCTTGCCTTCATTCACAAAATTTCTGGTAGGAAAATTCCGGGATGGCCCTTGAGTTTCTACCCTCCTGGCACACACAATCTGCAGGTGCCTACCCTTCAGTGGGAGCAAGACTGTGCCAGGCTATCACTTACAAAGTGAAAGTGAGGAGTGTGGCAGAAGAGATTCTGCAAATGTATTGAGGATCAGCTAATTGCAAGTAAATAAAAAGGAAGTTTTCTTGTTTGGGTCTGACCTCAGATGAGCCCAGAAGGGGTTGGACCCCTCCTGAAGGGAAGCAACGGACAGAGGGCCCATGGAGGCTGCTACATAGCAATGACTTGATGGAGCCTCTACATGCTGAGACCAATCTCAGTCAAGAGCTAGCAAGCAAGCCAGCAAAGCCTCAGTCCAACAGCTGTAATGCTCAGACTACTGACTAAAAGAGGACTCTGAGCTCCAGGTGAGAACGCAGCACCAGCTGAGACTCTAACCTCAACCTTGTGAAACTCTAAGCAGAAAGGCCAGGGTCCCACACTTCTGACCTACAAAATGGTGAGATAAAAGGGGACTATTTTAGGCTGCCTACTTTGTGTGATTTGTTATGCTTGAGAGAAAATGAATACAGCTATTAACTTGCAAAGGCAAGATTCTGACTTAAGTCTGTTCAACACCAGAACCTCTGCACTTCTTCAATGGACACATACTATTTTACTGCATGACACACTCATTCTCTGAACAGTCCCTGTGCTAAATCATCTTTGGCTCTGGGTTCAAGATTAAAAGGAGGCAAAATACCATGCAAATCCAATTTGTTGGATTTTGAGTTCCTGGTCCAGGCTGATGTGATGGGAAGAGCAGAACTGAAGAATTTGTGGATTTTCCCACCCCTAGATTCAACCAAATGATGCTGTCAGTCTTAACACCTTATGCTAAAGTTTCTGCATCTGTAGAGTCATGCACAAATATAGCTAATGTGATCACCAGCTTTGGTTTGTCAATGAACAATATTTTCAATTTTGTCACCCTGTGTTTCTTTATAAAATATGGGATTAGTCAGACCTGGCTTTATCCCTACCAGACCAAATAAAAATAAGAGAGAAAGAGTTGAAATAAAGATAGCTGAAGTTCTGAAAGTGCTCCACCAGGACTCAGGAGTGTGGGGTCATGAGATAAAATTCAGTGTGGGTTTCAGGGCTCTGAGAACACTAGGAACTTGTGCTTTGCCTAGCCAGAAGTAGCAAGATAGGTTCTCTGGGGACTTCCCTGGTGGTCCAGAAATGGTTAAGAATCCAGGGGACTTGAGTCTGATCCCTGGTTAGGGAACTAAGATCCCACATGCTCTGGGGCAACTAAACCTGTTACTGAGCCCCTGCACAACAATTAGAGAGAGGCCACAGCAAAGATCCTGAGTGCTGCAACTAGGATGAAGCAGCCAAAAATAAAAACTAAAAATAAATGAATGAATAAAAGACAGGTCCTCTGAATCATATGGCAGAAAGCTAGGAGAGCAGACATTTCTGCATCAAGGCGTTTAGACTGAGGTATCAGATGTAGATTTCCATATGCCCCTGTGAGACGTGAGAAAAACTTATGATTCTTACATTTCTGAGAGAAATACACACATCCCTGAGACAGATCTTGGGTGATATTTGGAGCCTGTGTTGTAGTCTGTGTGAATCAGGAACTGGAAGCCAGATGACAGTGAGGTGCCGAGGCAAGTATCCGCGAAAGCACGTGACACACAGGCGCCAGGTGCTCCTCACCCCTCCCCGACAAATGACACATCTCTGGCATCCTGGGGCCCCTGGTGCTTAGACACAGTTCTAGGAATTGAGTGAAAGGGAGAGACCCTAAAATAACAATGTATATAAATATCATATGCGTTTTATATTATATAAAGCTACAATATATAAAAATACTATATATGATATATAATATGTATCTTTATTATAATTATATTTTAGAGTTACATGTAACAATATAATTTTTTCCATCCAATGGGATGGGAGTTCCAAATAGAAATTATGTCTTGTGTAATGACAGTCAGGAAAATTATACTTCCTGAAAACCTAGATTTGGGACCTCTGTATGCGTAACTATACAATTTCATTAATAACAATGAATTGGTCCAGGACTGTCATATGAATCGCCATCAACACCATGCATATTGGAAACTGGAACACACCAAGGCTGTGTGCTGTCCAAGATCATGTAAAAAATTAGTGGCTAGCACCTCGCTAGGTTCTAGGCTTTTATTTGATCTTTGTTAGGCCTGGTGTTGAAATAATACTTTCCTCTCATATCCAGAAAACTGAAGGCTCGGACCTATTTTTGTCTCAGGTTTGCTGAATGTCATTCCTAGTTTATTTGTCTTCTGAGAGCACTGACTCTAGGGAAACCTGTGGATGAAGGTGATGGATGAACAGCTGGAATCGCAGCGCTTTGAGATGTGGTGTCCTGAATATAAATGCCCATGACCTGATGCTTATAAAAACTGATGAACGTCAGGCAGAGTTCAGAGAGTCTTGGAGAAAAATGGCTTAAACATGTTTAACTTTAGTAGAAAAGTCAACCTGCAAAAATATACTAGGTCCTGAAGTCTTAGGCATTTCATGACTGGCTGGGAGCAGACATTCATTCCAACATCCATGTCCCAGAGTCTGGGATGTTAAAATACCATTTAGATCCTTGAAGTAAGCTGATATTTTCACCTCATAAAAATAACTCTGCGTGTTCACCTGAGGAAAAAAAAAAAGTGACATTTTTCTGGTGACTTTTGTGAAGAACCAGTGCTCATTTTCAAAAGGAAGAAATGGAAAAGTCTTCATTTCCAGATGCTTAGAGATGGGAGGGAGAGAGGGAGGAAATTAATATCTATAATTCTTGTAACTGTTGTAATTCTTAAATCTGTTGTTTTTGGAAAAGTGTGAAACATTAGGTATATACGTATGTGGGTGGGAACAGGCATGGTAACATTCTTTAACAATAACTTGAAAGTCATAAAAATTTATTTTTTGATTCTCATTCTGCCTGTGGAATATCAGAATGCAAAGATTTCAGCAGGACTTGGATTCATTCTCAAGTATCAATGAACTACCGCGAACTTTCTGTCCGTCCTCTGATTTTAAATCCAGTGAAAGCTGTCAGCTTTTAAACTTGCCTATGGGACATCCTTGTTTTGTCACTGCTCGAAGTTACCCAAGCCCTGACACCTAATTTGCTGTTTTCTCTCCTCTGTTGAAATTAATATTTGAAACCTGAAAGAACCGCATTAGCACCAAATACTGGGAACATTTTACAGCCCTTCAGCTGTTCTGTAGTGCCAGCTTGTTTTCCATCCCCTCCATGTCTCAGGATGCTAAGTGCCCAAGACTGCCCGTAGAGGTTTCACCATAATCCACCTTTATCCATTAACAGACACTCAATCACTAAAGTGCTTACTAGACTAAACATATTTATCCAACCGAATCACACTTTACAATGCAAATCTGCCAATCAGACCCCAGCTATTAACAAGAAACTGCTTTAAGGGGATTTTGGTGTTTGTGCTGTGAAGAGCTTGCTTACCTCCAACAAACCACTAAACCAAATTAACATAGCTGTATCCTCATAAAAGAAACCAGATATCCTGTTGTGAAAACGGAGAGCTTGGTGGGACAGACCTCCTTTGATGGCTCTCAGTGTGGCAGACAGGGCTTCAGACTTCCAATCTGGCCACCATCGAGTCATTACGAACCTCCACCCACTCCGCTTTCGATCACTTTAAAAGCAAAATTAAAATGTGGCGTTGGGGTAACTCAGTAAGTCGTCAACGTACTCAGTTACTATTATAATTGCCATAAGTGCTGTGATTGTTGAATAAGGCTCCTTGATTCTAATTGCTCCTTCAACCAAGATCATGTTATAAAAGTGCTTGCCTTAGCCAAAAAAGAAAATCCAAGAGACACAAATGTGGTAGTAATAATAATTCTTTTTATTGGCCTGGCAGAGAGGAAGAGAACAGAGCTTTAAAAACTTCAAAGTTCTGACCAAAAAAAAAAAAAAAAAAAAATCAGAATTGGAGGGACTCATATTCTTTGCTTCATTATTAGAGCAATACTAAGCGCCATCAACACAAACTAAGTGTTTGACAACATCTTTTTTTCTCACCTGCAGGAAAGTTACGCCAACCATGTTGCCACACTAATTTTAATTTAAGATTTCTGTCACAAACTACATAACACAGCCTTGAATCTCCTCACTCAGAACTCTTAATCGCCCCAGACTTATTGGTATTACACCCCCTTTAAATACCAATATTTTAAGGCAGCTTTGACAGTTGGTAGGGTTTGAGGTAATTTCTTTCCCCCACTTAGCTTGCAAGAGAAGAAAGGTAGAATTTACTCTGAGTAAGCTACAGACACAGAGTAAATAGGAATTCAAAAAATAATAGGCCGTTATAGTGCACAGAAAAAGAGCACTACTGTACCTCAACTCCACACCTCTGGTCCTAAAATGAAATATGAATTTCCAGTCTCTCCTGTTTATCAAAAATAATGAGCACTTTCTTATTTTAGTTGACTTTATAGGCACTTCTGGGGAAAATATTATGTGCGGCTAGAGTGAACTTCATCTTGGAGGCCACTCTTCACTCCAGAATGATTTCCAAAGTGAATAAACCACAATGTGCATTTTCCCAAAGATCAGCTGAAGAAAGACTCCAAGCCAAAGTAAAAATTAAATTGTCATGCAGCGAAATGTCAGCAGTTTGCTACAAATAGTTTAGAAACATGGGTATGTTCCTGAAATAGAAATAATAAATATAAATTCTTGTTTCTATATGTGCTTTATCTCTGTCTAGCCCTCTTATCTCTCATGGTGTAAGAATGAACTACAAAAGAGTTGCTAGATGAATCATGGCATAGTTTGGGGTCAGATTTTTGCTGTAAAATGTGTGTAAAAATAGTCTTGATGGCCTACTTAGCTAGAAAAATAAGAACAAACACTAATGTTTCTGTACATGTATTAAGAAGTATAATTCTTTTGATGTTTGAAGTAATAAAAGATTATCCTATAGTTATGTAAATATCCCATTTATTTCAATGTGTACCAGCTCATGTTCTCGTAAAATTATCAGCCTTATGTTTATGATAATAATCTGGGACTTAAATGTGAACATGATAAATGTTATGTTTAGGGGCAAACATGGACCAGCAGAAGTACCGAGTAAAATCATATTGAAGAACAGTAGTGGAGAGTTTAACTTTTTGCCTTAAAACCATTTTTTTTTTTCTAGTTTAGCTATCAGAGGGTAGACAGCATTTATAAGCATAATTATAGTGTTGCCATTTTTTTCCCCATGATGGCTTTTTCATTTCAGTTTTTTGATGGGAATATTAACCATTCATTATTTCATGTTGGATTTTGAAACTCCTTTTTTTTTGGCAACAATATGTATCGATCATCCAATAAAAGTATGGATAATGCCACTCAGGTAGAGTGGAGAAACAAAATCTAAGAGGTGCTGAGTTACGGAATGGAAAAGTTTCAGAATGTTCTACTGCTTGTCAGTTGTCAATTTGTAACCTGTCATAGACACCATCTATGCATCATTAGTGTTTGTATAACTACGAAATTAGCAAAACAAAGAAAAAACACTCATCCCCCCACCCCCAAAAAGAACAGATCTAGAAATGCAAAAGGGAATGAGCACAGAGTGAATGCTGCTTCTTCTTTCCCTGACAAGTGGTGGATGAATACTGTTTCTGACCCTTACAGACCACTACAGTTGAGTATTTTTTTTAACCTTTTAGAGGCCAGTAAAGGCAATGGCACCCCACTCCAGTACTCTTGCTTGGAAAATCCCATGGACGGAGGAGTCTGTTAGGCTGCAATCCTAAGAGTCGGACACGACTGAGTGACTTCACTTTCACCTTTCACTTTCCTGATTGGAGAGGGAAATGGCAACCCACTCCAGTGTTCTTGCCTGGAAAATCCCAGGGACGGAGGAGCCTGGTGGGCTGCTGTCTATGGGGTCGCACAGAGTCGGACACGACTGTAGTG
The DNA here is from genome assembly GCF_029407905.1 of Bubalus kerabau. Lineage (NCBI taxonomy): Eukaryota > Metazoa > Chordata > Mammalia > Artiodactyla > Bovidae > Bubalus > Bubalus kerabau. Next base: position 71,502,484 of record NC_073627.1, read on the forward strand.
ACTTAGCATAGCATAGCATAGATGATAATAGGCATCCTCATTTGAGGTAGAAACATAGAAGAGAAGAAAATTCTACTGTCACCAGGTTAATTTTTATATTAAGATTTTATCCTTATTTTAAACAAACTATGGAGCCTTATTTAAACAAACTTGGACAGCAAGGAGATCAAACCAGTCAATCCTAAAGGAAATCAACCCTGACTATTCATTGGAAGGACTAACGATGAAGCTGAAGTTCCAATATTTTGGCCGCCTGATGCAAACAGCTGACTCATTAGAAAAGACCCTGATGCTGGGAAAGATTGAAGGCAGGAGGAGAAGGGGACGACAGAGGATGAGATGGTTGGATGCATCACTGAGTCGATGGACATGAGTCTGAGCAATCTCTGGGAGATGGTGAAGGACAGGGAAGCCTGGCGTGCTGCAGTACGTGGGGTCCCAAAGAGTCGGATACCACTGAGTGACTGAACAACAGCACGGAATCTAGAGTGTGCCCATCATAGCTGGCCTTGGTCTTGAGAAAACGTCTTTGTAGAACCTGGATCGGTAGCAATGTGGATTTTTTGTTTGGACATGACCCAAGCAATTCCAATGATGTGTCATGTGACAGAAATCTCAGGAGAAAGCTGAGGTTAGGTTCATCCAGCAAGGGGTCATTCAGGGTTGTCTGATGACTGAGAAGCAATGCTAAGGTCAAAGAAACCATGGGCTTTTGTTCCAAAGACAGTCACAAGCAAATTGGAATCCCAGCACAGTGAGCATTTCTCCCAGTTGCCTAGGATTTATCTTTTCTTGGAAGAACTTTGTTGTTGATGTTCAACAACAAAAGGTTTTTCATTCATTTTCTCTTGGAGAAATAGTACTTCTATCAGTGTAGATATTGATTTTGAAGAAAGTCTGCAAATATATGGCAGGTAAATTACTTGTAATAGATTTCACAATTGATAATGATAATAATTTTATGGATGTTAAGAATTTTTCAAAAGGATTGGATCACTGAAAATGGAGGGCCTCCTGCTTTTATTATAGGTTTTATCTTCTACGATCACTCAAGGCATTAACATTAAATAAAATTAAAAATTTAATTCTTTAGTTGCACTAGACACATTTCAAGTGCTCAAAAGCCATGTCTGGCCAGTGGTTAATGTTTGGATAATGCAGATACAGAATATTTCTTTTATCACAGAAAGTGCCACTGGCCAACGCTGGAGGGGAGAAAATCTGAAATATTACTGCCACAGTTTCATTCTTTATCTCCTGTGTAAACACAAAACATCTGTTAAGAGCATATTTATAGTAACACCATGGCTAATATATTACTAATTCCACTTCTCACTGACTGGCTGACTGACCAACTGAATGAATTTTTCTGATTTTAATGTAATATGAGACAAACAATGAAAATAAAATAATGGTTTATTCAACTGATTGTAGTTTAATGAGTGTTCTTTACATGAAAATTAAAATGCTAATGATATGATCATTCTTATCTCAATCTTAACCTACAGATCTGAACCATGTCTCTAAGGAAGAAAATGCAGTTAATTGTGCATCAAAATATTTGCTGTTTGTTTGCCTTAGCATTTATTTCTTCTGTGCTTAAAAATAATTTGTGGAGACACCATCATAAATATTTATGTATATTTGGTACATTTGAAGTGTGTCTTATGCATTTTAGAATTAATCGTGAATGCCCTAATGTACTCATAGAAGAAGCCCTGAAGACAAAGTTAATTTGGAGTTTTCACCATGAGTTAGACAAGGGAATCAGTTCATTTTTTTAAATGGACTAATCTTTAAGTCCTTAATCTCAGCCTTTTCCTGTGTTTAGTTTTGAAACCCAGTTTTGCTGAAAGCTATAGAATAATGACTTACACTGAGAAAGTGAGTCAATGTCACTGTGAAATAAGAGGATTAAATTCTGGGGATAATAATGCCCAGTAGGGTTCAATGTGGTAGGAATGGGTGGTGAGGCAGAGAAACTAAGAGGGTTGTTCTGGAGGAAACCAGTATGGATTCTGGAAATCCCTCCTAAATCCTCTTTTAAACTTTTTTTTTTTTTTTTAATGTGGATGATTTTTTACATCTTTATTGAATTTGCTATACTTTTGCTTCTGTTTTGTTTTTTTTTGGCCTCAATGCATCTGGGATCTTAGCTCCCCAACTAGGGATTGAACTCACAACCTCTGCATTGGAAGGCAAAGTCTTAACCATTGGACCTCCAGCAAAGTCCCTCTAAATAGTCTTAAATTGAAGGTGACTCCTTCAGATGGTTAAAAAAATGAGATGTACTTTTTCAGTGACATAGGAATCCATATGTAAGTGGATACTGATGTTTATCCTTCTACTTAGGCAGGTAGAGGATTTTTATTTATAAAGAAGATTTTGTAAAGTGTTGTACCTGTATCTAAGTCAGATCTTTTTTAAAGGAACAGCTTTGCTGTTCCTCTGAGTGAGTGATGAATAAAGTTTTCATTTCTTGGATTAAAAGAACTTGCATCACTTTGGATTTTTAAAACATATATTCAAAATACGGGAAGCAGCATTTAAATTGGTGTCATTGTTTCAGTAGCTTCTCCATACAGATCAAAGAAGTCTAGCTATATTTTCCAATGGTACCCATTCTTAAAACCTTTTTCTAATAATGTCTGTTATTCTCCTCTTTCTAGGGCCAAGAGGATAAAAAAGAGGATTTGGCAAAAGTGAACTATGTCCAAGTTTCCTCTCAAACCTAGAGTTTTACAGAAGGAAAAGAAAAGCAGGATCATTATATTTATGCTTTTGGCTTCCTGATTTTGTGAGTGAAGCTATTTTTCTTACCTTCAGTAACTCTTCTCTTGATATTTCAGCAGCAATTGATGCTGTAGTATGCAACCACTATCTTCAAAGTGATTTTTATGAAATTTTGTAGATTGATTCTTCAAAAGCAGCATGAGAAGATTACTTATGCTATATTTCCTCAGAAATACTCCTAAAGTTTAGAATAAAGTTAAAGCCTCATCAGAGGAATTAATATTTTACTATGTAGGGTATCCCTGGAAATTCTTAATAGTATTTTAATCATAGAAATTATGCATATTCTTAATAAACAGATATTTCTTAAATAACTTTTTCCTAAAATGATGTTTTTATATATTTTGTTCTAATGCTTAAACCTCTATGCCTTAACCAATGCATTTGTGGAAGATTTAATGGTAAAAACTATGCCTTTGGACCTGCACTGATCCTGAGAAATTGGTATATTATTTTTATTTCTTGGATCTGTTAATCTCTACTCCTGTACCTGACCCTTTACAATAAAATGAAATGTGTATTTACTGAAAAAAGTACTTCGTACATATTCTGTATATTAGGTATCCCTCAAAATCATTTTATTTTTATTTATTTATGTGCTTTTTTGGTTATTTTTATTTGCTTTTATTTATTTAATTGCTTTTTATTTGCTTATTTATTTGCTACTAAATATGTGTAGTTTTTATTTTATGGTAAAATACAATCAAAATATACATGAAGGATGGACTCTACTTTTGCCTTTTGTTTTTGGTGGAGGGCAATCTGAGATGCTAAAAATGATCAAGTGCTGTTACATTTTAGTCTTATTATCTCATTTAATTCTCATGTGAACGTTGCTATTATTAACCCATTTAACAGACAAATTGAAGGTTAAAGAGGTTATTATCTGGCCCAAAATGCTCAGCTAAAAAGTGCCAATGTTGAGAGACAAAGTCAGAGTGTCAGATTTTAGAGCCTTTAGTCTGGACCACTGTATCATTGAGGTCAGAGCTTCCTCCTTTAGACAAAAAGGGAAAAAGAGACTTAGAAAAATTAAGTAACTAGTCCAAAGCAGAGTACATGATAGAAGAAAGATTCATCTATATGATTGAGTCAGTCTAACTCCAAATCCAGCTCGTTTTGCTGTCCACACCTGGATGAGCAAACCAGATGTAGTTGAAAAAGGATTCTAGACCATCAGAAGTGAGTCGGACAGGAACAAGGCAGGGAAAGGCTGCCTGGAGGACTGATGTTTACTTCACTAAGTACATCTAGGTTGGCCAGCAGGATTAGAGACCAGTTGGTGTCTATGGTGCCTTTCGTTATAATGATGCTGAGAACACTCCAGAAGCAAACCTTCTTTCTGCTCTTCCCAGGCTCACTTAAGCAGGAAACCAGCAATGTCCAGAAGAATGTTTGGGGCCCATCATCACATTTGCAATGTTTGCTTGAGTGAATCTGGGGTCTCGTGTTCTATTTGACATGAGGGAAATTTTGGAGGTGGGTTTGGCTTGAATGTGTCCTTGGAGAACTTGAGCTATGATGGCGCTAGTGGTGAAGAACTCACCTGCTAATGCAGGAGATTTGAGACGCAGGTTAGATCTCCACTCTAGTATTCTTAACTGGAGAATCTCATGGACAGAGGAGCCTGGTGGGCTACAGTCCATAGGGTCGCAAAGTGTCAGACACGGCTGAAGCAACTTAGCACATATGCGTGCATTACTGTTGCAATGTTTGCTTGAGTGAATCTGGGGTCTCATATTCCATTTGCCACAAGGGACATTTTGGAGGTGGGTTTGGCTTGGCCATATCCTTGGAGAGTTTGTTATCACTCAGAGTACCCAGAGCCCCCATCTCCCCTACAACCAGGAAGCTGAATCTGTTGAAGGAAATACAAGCTTCTGAAAAATATGTGACAAAAAGTGACATTTGAAAGGAAAACTTTTTATTGGAGAATCAGTTCAGTTCAGTTCAGTCACTCAGTCGTGTCTGACTCTTTGTGACCCCATGAATCACAGCACGCCAGGCCCCCCTGTCTATCAGCAACTCCCGGAGTTCACCCAAACTCATGTGCATTGAGTCAGTGATGCCATCCAGCCATCTCATCCTCTGTCGTCCCCTTATCCTTCTGCCCCCATCAGTTCAGTTCAGTTCAGTTCAGTCGCTCAGTCATGTCCGACTCTTTGCAACCCCATGAATTGCAGCATGCCAGGCTTCCCTGTCCATCATGAACTCCAGGAGTTCACTCAAACTCACGTCCATCGAGTCGGTGATGCCATCCAGCCATCTCATCCTCTGTTGTCCCCTTCTCCTCCTGCCCCCAATCCCTCCCAGCATCAGAGTCTTTTCCAATGAGTCAACTCTTCGCCTGAGGCCAAAGTACTGGAGTTTCAGCTTTAGCATCATTCCTTCCAAAGAAATCCCAGGACTGATCTTCTTTAGGATGGACTGGTTGGATCTCCTTGCAGTCCAAGGGACTCTCAAGAGTCTTCTCCAACACCACAGTTCAAAAGCATCAATTCTTCGGTGCTCAGCTTTCTTCACAGTCCAACTTTCACATCCATACATAACCATTGGAAAACCCATAGCCTTGACTAGACAGACCTTTGTTGGCAAAGTAATGTCTCTGCTTTTGAATATGCTATCTAGGTTGGTCATAATTTTCCTTCCAAGGAGTAAGCGTCTTTTAATTTCACGGCTGCAATCACCATCTGCAGTGATTTTGGAGCCCCCAAAATAAAGTCTGCCACTGTTTCCCCATCTATTTCCCATGAAGTGATGGGACCAGATGCCATGATCTTCGTTTTCTGAATGTTGAGCTTTAAGCCAACTTTTTCACTCTCTTCTTTCACTTTCATCAAGAGGCTTTTTAGTTCCTCTTCACTTTTTGCCATAAGGGTGGTGTCATCTGCATATCTGAGGTTATTGATATTTCTCCCGGCAATCTTGATTCCAGCTTGTACTTCTTCCAGCCCAGCGTTTCTCATGATGTACTCTGCACATAAGTTAAATAAGCAGGGTGACAATATACAGCCTTGACGTACTCCTTTTCCTATTTGGAACCAGTCTGTTGTTCCATGTCCAGTTCTAACTGTTGCTTCCTGACCTGCATATAGATTTCTCAAGAGGCAGGTCAGGTGGTCTGGTATTCCCATCTCTTTCAGAATTTTCCACAGTTTATTGTGATCCACACAGTCAAAGGCTTTGGCTAGTCAATAAAGCAGAAATAGATGTTTCTCTGGATCTCTCTTGCTTTTTTGATGATGCAGCAGATGTTGGCAATTTGATCTCTGGTGCTCTGCCTTTTCTAAAACCAGCTTTAACATCAGGAAGTTCATGGTTCACATATTGCTGAAGCCTGACTTGGAGAATTTTGATCATTACTAGCATGTGAGATGAGTGCAATTGTGTGGTAGTTTGAGCATTCTTTGGCATTGCCTTTCTTTGGGATTGGAATGAAAACTGACCTTTTCCAGTCCTGTGGCCACTGCTGAGTTTTCCAAATTTGCTGGCATATTGAGTGCAGCACTTTCACAGCATCATCTTTTAGGATTTGAAATAGCTCAACTGGAATCCCACCTGCCCCCATAGATACCTACAATTCTCCAATCTGCTGGAAATTTTAAGGAAGGCTATTTTAACTTCCAGGCTAATTGTTCATAAGCTAAAACTGAAAACTGAAGAGTGACACATGTCAAATTTTACAATAAAATGATGACCACATACTTTGCAGGTGAGAGAGACTTGTAATTTTACAAATTCAGTGGTTGATGTGGCTGATTTCTGACAAGCAGGTTTTACAACAATTTGGATAGCTGTTCATGTATTCTTCACTCTTAGGATAAAGAACAAAGGAGATTGTGTAATAGGGACCCAGGAGAAGTTGCTGAAAAGAGAAAAAAGTGGGGACTAGCAGTACTGTAGAGAAGGGGCAAGTCTTCACAGTGGATGGAGGTATAGACCTAATTCCAGAAAAATGAAAGAGAAACCTCATGTATCCCAAATGGAATATGTATTTTTTGGCTTTGCTATTTTTTTTTCCCACTTTTCAGTAACAGAGATCAGGAAAAGACAGCCATTTTTGAACATTACTATTCTAAACATAAAATAAATATACTATTTTATAAATCCTTAAAACCCTCTCAGTGTTTGGGAACTGTCTTACAAGGTACTTCTTATATGGAATTAAGAAATATTTCTTAAGTGTTGCCAACTTTGTGGAGAACAGTGTCTTGCTTTTTGTGGGGATTAGTGAAAAAATATGACCACTTGCTCTGGGTCTTCCCTGGTGGCACAGTGGTAAAGAACCTGCCTGCCAATGCAGAAGACTTGGGTTCGATTTCAGGGCTGAGCGGGTTCCCCGGAGAAGGAAATGGCAACCCACTGCAGTACTATTGCCTGAGAAATCCCATGGACAGAGAAGCCTGGTGAGCTACAGTCCATGGGGTCGCACTTGACTGAGTGACTAAATAATAGCAGCAACAATCCCTGCCATAGCAGGCTTGGTAAGGCAGTGTAGAGGGGAAACTCTCAAAGGTGAAGCAAATAGAGGAAGCAGAAATGCAAGATAGCTTATTTAATGGTATAGACAGTAAATACCAGGAAATCTAGAGCAGAAGGCAGTTTCCCTGGAGGAAATGGGACTGAAGGTCAGTCTTGATGGAAGGATGAGGATTGCAAAAGAAGTTGGACAAAGAGAGGCCTTTGAGGTAGAGGAGCTAGAGGAGCTATAGATGAGGGCTTGGAGACTCTAAGAGCATGCAGCATTCTTGGGGAATCTCTTGGTGCAGTTGGAATAAAGTAGTGAAGACTGGAGGGTCTAAGATTGTATAAGAGTGAGGCACCCTGTTATAGTCAGCATTTATGTATGAATTCCTTGAGGGATCGTGGAAACCACCATTGATTCAGAAGGTGATTAAATAACAAGGGGAAAGGCCTCTTTTCACCCAGGGGCTCACTTAAGCTAATTTTTCATCAATAAAGTGAACAGTCGGGGACTTCCCTGGCAATCCAGCGAGTAAGACTCTGACTTCCAACGCACGCAGTGTGAGTTCAATCCTCCCTTGGAGAGCTAAGATCTCTTGTAGCCTCACGGCCAAAATCCCAAAGCATAAAACAGAAGCAATGTTGTAACAAACTCATTAAAAATGATCAACATCAAAAAAAATCTTTAAAAAAAAGAAAGTGAATAGTTAGCACTTCAACACTTTCTTTATCTAAAGATGAGTTAATTGCCATTATGACTCCACCATTCATGCTTAAATGAAGCACAATACTTCTGAAATTTTTCTAGTTAAAAAGTTTCTCAGTGATTTGCAAACTTGGGTTGTTCTACTTTTCTCTTAGATCTTCCCTCCTTATTAGTTTGTATAAATATTGATTCACCCTAGAAGTGAGTTATGGGTAGGAGGGATCTTTCTCCTCTTTTGTGCTATAGAACACAGCATTCCAGAAAAACCTCATTTCCGCTGATGAATGGCTATTGGCATACAGAAATCTGGCATGTGGTTGAGGAGAAGGGATACAGCTGACATGAGACAAGCTTGAGAAGGAAACCATAATCCCCCTTCAAATTCACTGCTTATTAGAGGAGCTAAAATGATTAAGCAGCTGGAGGTTTTGATGTATGAGGAAAGATTAAAAGAATTACATGTGTGTAGGTTGGCCGAAGAGCTAAGGAGTATGTGCATGTGTGTGGGGTGGGGGCCTGATAGCTGTTTGCAGATAATTGAAAGTATAAGCCCTGAGGAAGGAGAGGGATTGTGGAGGTGGTCTTTAGGGGATTATCGAAGGGTAATGAATGAACTGAAGAAAAGGGGGGAAAAATGGCTTCATTGGGAGAAACTTTCCTAATGGGTGAGACTTAAGAGGCCATAAAAAAAATCTCCCACGAGGGGTGGTGAAATTCCCATTCCTTGAGTCATCTGGAGGAGGCCTGTAAAATATTGGAAGTGCACCATCCTGCCCTGTGGGGGAACAGGCTTGGTAGTAAGCAAGACCCATCCTTTGTCTTGATGTTTTACAGCTCAATTTCGAGGATGAATCCATTGGTAAACAGTAAATTTGGAAACTCCCCAGGAACGGAGTCTGTCTCATCTCACTGATAATTTTCTCTGAGTAAGAAAGACAAGGCCCACACCTCTTTCTCCTCTGATTTCCACACAGTGTCCTTGACGTTGTATCATTTCTTAAGGGACCAATGGTAGAGGAATTGCAAGATGGAAAGGGTGGGCAGTGTGCCGTCCAGCAAATGGCAATATGAACCAACTCTCGCTGCACAGCAGTCTCTTTCCGCGAATGTGCCCGCCATTTGTTTCAATAGCAGGACTCTGTATCGTGTTCCTCATGGTTCTTCGGTATTAATTAGTGTTTGGACTGCGCTACTCTTAGAAATGAAATTGGTCATTTAGTCCGTTGGGTCGCTAAGAGTCGGACACGACTGAGCGACTTCCCTTTCACTTTTCACTTTTCACTTTAATGCATTGGAGAAGGAAATGGCAACCCACTCCAGTGTTCTTGCCTGGAGAATCCCAGGGACGAGGAAGTCTGGTGGGCTGCCGTCTATGGGGTCGCACAGAGTCAGACACTACTGAAGCGACTTAGCAGCAGCAGCAGCATCTTGTCTCCAGTGCCGTGATGAGGCAGAAATTCTTTCTGGTGACTTTTGATAATAAAATCAGAGTTTGTCTATTTTTATAATTTGCAGAAACTAATAGAGGTAAGATCTCAGAGCTCTTCATTTCAATGTACATGGAACAGAAGGAAAGAAATTCCATGACCTTGTAGGATGATATCCTTCAAGCTCACAGTTTCTCTCTTTTTAGGTTTTTCCCCATGGAAGGAATAATAAATGATTCTCACCCAAAGATTTACATTCAGCTTTTTATTCATGGTGTTATGTAGACAATTAATTGCTAAAAACCACCTACCTGCTAATAGTAGGTTGAAAATTATGTCTTTATGATAAATTGTCACAGCAGAAAAATTCATGGTTTTTAAAAATATATACTTATATGAGAAAATGCACATGATATGTTGGGAGAAATAAGTAAGATATACAAACACAGTGGCATCTTAAGTGTCTTTAGATAAGAAGGTGGATGGATAAATGGATAGACATTTATATCAGCTTTCTTATCTCTGAAAGTGGGATTATGAATGATATTAATTTTGTTCTTCATACTCTTCCACATGTTTTGTAGTTAGTATATATTACTCATCACATTGTTATTTAAGCAGCTTTGTACCTTTAAAAGTAAAAAAAATTTAAAAACCACAGTTATTTGGATATGAATGGCTTGCATTAAGCAATAGACTCATCACAGGTCAGAGTGAGCTTTTCTACATAAACAATAGATTAGTTGGAAACAATTGTGGCTCTTCTATACAGATGAGAAAGACAAAAATTAATTTTTGTATTTTTATCCAAATTAATTTCGTATTTTTTATCCAAAATATTTTCATAAGCTGAAACCAGCAGGAAGCAACAATTTCTAAGTTGCTCCCGAATACCCTAGTGTATCGAAATAGTTTTTTAGGCTGGCCAGAGACCTTGACTTCCCTTGTCTTCCTTCTGTTTTGGCTAAGCATGTGGTTCTCTTTTCTCACTTCCAACCCATTGTGGTCATGCTCTAAGGACGGTCACGCTCTAAGGTCATCCTGCAACCAAGAAAGGCTGATTGAGGTGCTGGGTCCATAGAGGGCATTTTCTTTCCTAACATGGATTCTAACATCAGTTGTTAAATTGTCCTTTCTTCTCCCCATTGCACAGTTTTTTGTTGCATAGTTGAATTCCCCCCACCCCCCGCCTTAGCTTTCTGGAGGTATATTTGATAAATAAAATTATATATATTTAAAGTGTAAAATTTGGGCTTCCCTGGTGGCTCAATGGTAAAGAATCCACCTGCCAGTGCAGGAGACACAGGAGACAGTTACATCCCTGGGTTAGGAAGATCTCCTGGAGGAGGAAATGGCAACCCATTCCAGTATTCTTGCCTGGAGAATCCCATGGACAGAGGAGCCTTGTGGGCTACAGTCCATAGGACTGCAAAGAGTCAGACATGACTGAGTGACTGAGCACACAAAGTGTACGATGTAAAGATTTCATCTATGCATACAAAGTGAAATAGTCACCACAACCAAGTAAGCTAATATTTATAATATATCCATCACCTCACATAGTTGCCATTTTTTATATGTGCTGAGAATGCTTAAGATCTCCTCTTTTGGCAAATTTCTAGTGTACAATAGAGAATTATTAACTGTAGTCGCCATACTATATATTAATATTCAGTACCTATATATCTTACAACTGATACTTTACACTTTAGCCAACTTCTCTCCATTTCACCCATCTCCTCAGGCTCTGGCAACCACTTTTCTATTTTGTTTCTGTGAGCTTGACTTTTTTTTAAATAAAGATTCTGCACATAAGTAAGGTCATACAGTATTTATCTTTCTCTCTTTGGCCCATTTTACTTAGCATAATGCCCTCCAGGTTCATCCACATTTTTGCAAATGGCAGGATTTTCTTCCTTTTTAAAGGCTGAGTAATATTTCACTGTATTTATCACCTTTATCCATCTAACTCCCACATTTTCTTTATCCATTCATCTGTCAAAGGAGACTTTGACAAACAAGTTGTTTCTGAGTCTTGGCTATTGTGAATAATGCTGCAATGAACATCAGACTGCTGATATATCTCCGAGAAACTGACTTAGTTTTCTTTGAATAGATACCCAGCAGTGGAATGACAGGATTGCACATAGTTCTACTTTAAACTTTATGAGAAAAAATTAAAATCATGGTTGAGTTTGATGGATCATTCTAAATTATGTCAAATAATTTCATTCTCTTTTGTTTTTTAGCTAATGTCCATTAGCTGATCTTGTCCATGTTTAAAATGTTGATATTTTGTTTATCATAAATTCTTTTGCACTGATTTTGATTCTGAAAAATATTGCTTATAAATATTATCTCTTTTATTTATTAGGTCTTTCTGGCAGTCTCTTGAATTCTGTGGCCAGGCAAGTGCCTCACTTACTTAATCCTCGTTCTGGCCCTGCCCATTTATCAGAACTAGCTATTGGGAAATCCCAAGAGAAAGTAAAATCATAGTACAGGATTTAGCAACTCTTTGATAGATATAATTAATTTCCCCCCCATTTTCCTTCATGAAGCTCAAATAGCTTGCCAGGTGTTTTTTTTTTTTTTTTTTTTTCTTATTATCTTCAGATCATTTTCAAGTCGTCTTAGATAACAGTTGGAATACAGTCCATTTCTTGATTTATTTGCCCACGTGTCAGGCATGCTAGCAATGCTCATTGACCCACAAGATAAATTTCTGCTCATGGTTTAAGCTTGTTGCAGTATATTTGAAAAAGTTTCTGGAATTTGGGAAACCACATAGCTCTGAAAAAAATTAGATAAGTTGATACAGAATCTATTGGTAAATCCTCAAATAAGAAAACGTGTAGATATTTTTAGGTTTTCAGAAATTACCCTTCCCAGAGGAATGCTCTCCAATTTGTAAATGAGCAAAGGATAGCTTTTGAGAGATTATTAGAGAAGAGTTTTGGACGTTTGTAGATATTGAGTTATTTAGCATCAAGGAGGGGCAAGAGAGAAGAGCAGTTGTGAATACTTTGAGGGGCAGGCAGTCCACTGAGTCTGACCTCTAGAAATTGTGAATATTTACCTATCATTCTAGATTTGAAGAGAAAATTCTTATGAAAATAGTGTAATTAGCTTTTGGAGGCATCAGGGTACCAGATCTAAGAGCCGGCAAGAAGAACGGCAGAGCAGGAAGAATGTAGAGAGAGCTAAAGGCCAGTTTGAGGTCCAAAGGTAGATTATTTGGGGACTCTATTTTCTATGTTGAGTCATATATTTAAAAGAAAAAGGGGAGACTTTTGGTACAAGAAGGTCAAAACAGGATATTTTTGTTGCCTTTCTGCACCCAGTAACTGCAGCTTAGGAGATGACCAGGGTGGCAGAGAGCCCGGTTCTGCTCAATCAGTTCTTGGTTCACCTCCAAGTGACCATCAGTGAGCAGGGTCTCCTCACTGTGTGACTAATTAACCCTGGCAGACCTTCAGCATTTTCATGACCTTGGCAGAACGTGTGCTTTTCCTCACTGAGCTCTGCTAACCTCTGGGGCCACGCTTGTCTCTCTGCCAGCACTCCATTGAAGCCACACATTCCATTATAACCACACATTCCACCCTGCTGCTAATGGCCGATGTTGCAACAGACCTGGCAACAAGGATACCTCATTTAGGTGTCATTTGTTTCCTTTAAAAATTACTATCCAAGGCCCAATGCTCACTTCCTGTTTTGAAAGAATTATCTGAGTTCCAGTGATCCGATTGATCTGGGAATAGAAAAGTCATAGGCTAAGGTACTAGGACTTCTGCCTTGTTAAGCACCTGAAGAAATTAGATTTGTGGTTTGTAATTAACACAGAACCGAAAGCATATTGAATTGTTTGGTCAACCTCCCACATGTATACTTGATCTTCTCTATAATATCCATAGACATCTTGTCATTCAATGTCTGCCTGAATTTCAATTTTGGGAAAGAAGTTTGGTTCAAAAGCCAAACAGAATCTTTTGAGATGTATAACTCAACCTAAAAGTTAGAGTTGGTATTTAGGAGTCATGGCTCAGTGGTAAAGAACTCATCTGCCAATGCAGGAGATGCAGGTTGGATCCCTGGGTCAGGAAGATCCCCTGGAGAAGGAAATGGCAACCTATTCCAGTATTCTTGCCTGGGAAATCCCATGGACAGAAGAGCCTGGCAGGCTGCAGTCCATGGGGTCGCTAGAGTTGGGCATGACTTAACAACTAAACAACACCAAATTGTTTAAGGGTAGAAACTTCACTCCCCAAACATGAGTTTCTCTTCTATGAATCAAAATTTACATATCTACTTGAAAGGATTGTTGTGATAATTAACTACTGGAAAACACAGTATATGATGTGGGATTCCAGTCTAGTAGAAGTCACTAGACAGAGATCATATTTCTCTTTTATGTGCAAATTACAATAGTTTGCTATACCTTTATTTCATAACAAGTGGTTGGTCCTTCACTGTTATCTCACATTTTTATCATGAATGTTTTGGGGAATCCAGTGGGTATGTATGTTTCATAGACCCAATCTAAGAGTTATTTTCTGGGGTTCTGCTCTGATTCTCCCTTGAGCCATTCATGCCATTTCAAGGAATCACACCAGCTTCCCTCTGGCTGCTGTTCTGTCCCGTGGGTAGCATCACCTCCCATACAGGTTACATTTGGACATGACAAAGGCAGAATGCAGCTATAACTTCCATGCAGGCTTGGGGAAATGGGTGAAAATTTCAGCAATAAAAAGATCTGAAACTAAAGGTGACTGACTTTAACAAGTTTAAAAATACAAAAATGATTTTAAGAAAGAAGTTTCTAAAAGTTGAAGCTAATAATAAAGAGTGGGTTCTCTATTACTGGGGGTGTGAAAGATAAGATTGGATAACTACTTATTTAACAAGTGATAATTGAGTCATGTGAACATTCTGGTCTTCTTCAACTATGAGTTTTTATGAACATCTTAGAAACAGGGTGTTTAGAAGCAAAAGAAATTATGATTGTGCTCAATAATGAGAATAAACTTCCTGGATATGATTTGACAAAGTTATCATGAAAATTTCTTCTGCTCCAAGCCAAATTGGGCTTGGGCATTTTCAGAACACAGCACATAGCTTCAACAAAGTCTTACTTACTTGGATATGAGCTTTTTGTTTTTCTTTGTGATGATAGTCAGCAAATATTTAGGATATTTCAAAAATAAAGCTTTCAGTTGAGGAAAATCTAAATTTGGAAAAGTGACAAATTGTTCAAACCAAGACTTCTTCTATTAAAATAAGTACAATGTTGGATTTCTAGAAAAGTCAGGATGAAGTTAACTCTGTTGATTTCAGGCTTCTGATGACATAAATATCGACATCCTCAGTTCAGTTCAGTCTCTCAGTTGTGTCCGACTCTTTTCAATCCCATGGACTGCAGCACGCCAGGCCTCCCCGTCCATCACCAACTCCTGAAGTTTACCCAAACTCAAGTCCATTGAGTTGGTGATGCCATCCAACCAACTCATCCTCTGTTGTCCCCTTCTCCTCCTGCCCTCAATCTTTCCCAGCATCAGGGTCTTTTCAAATGAGTCATTTCTTCGCATGAGGTGGCCAAAGTATTGGAGCTTCAGTTTCAGCATCAGTCCTTCCAATGGATATTCAGGGTTGATTTCCTTTAGGATTCGGTTTGGTTTGATTTTAGGATTAGGATTGGTTTGATTTCCTTGAAGCTCAAAGGACTCTCAAGAGTACAGCGGATTAGGTGAAACATTATTGGATTTAAGAAAAAATTTTAAATAGAATGTGTTATCAGCGTAGTAGCAATTAATCAAAAAATGATTTGTGTATGTGTCTCAGAGTCCATACATTTATCTACAGTGAGATCAGAACTATTCTTAAGACTTCTTGATTCTGTACCACTTTTCCATATCCTGGGATCATAGAAACTCTATGCCAGGAATGTAAGAAATGGTTTTAGAAAGTTACCCTTGCTGATGTGTCTTTATGTAAATTTAAGCTTTCTCCCATTCCTGAATATTCATTGGAAGGACTGATGATGAAACTGAAGCTGTAATACTTTGGCCACTTGATGCGAAGAGCCGACACATTAGAAAAGACCTTGATCCTGGGAAAAATTGAAGGTGAGAGGAGAAAGAGACAACAGAGGAGTAGGTGGTTTGATGGCATCAGCGACTCCAAGGACATGAGTTTGAGTGAGCTCTGGGAGATGGTGAAAGACAGGGAAGCCTGGTGTGCTGCAGTCCATGGGGTCACAGTGTCTGACATGACTAAGCGACTGAACAACAATGAACAAGTGAAAACTCCGAAGTAAACATCTGTCTTAAACACTCTCACTGCAGCAGACCAATTACATATATATTACATGTGTGTGTGCACTCAGTCACTCAGTCATGTCCGACTCTGCGAACCTTTGGGCTACAGCCTGCCAGGCTCCTCTGTCCATGGGATTATCCAGACAAGACTACTGGAGAGGTTGCCATTTCCTCTGGTAGATATTTCCCACCCAGGGACAAAACCTATGTCTCCTGAGTCTCCTGCATTGCAGGTTGATTCTTCACTACTGAGCCATCAGGGAAGCCCATGTAATACTTTCACTTATGCAAACTTAATTGCATCAGACCTCTAAAATATTTAGTAGGTAAAATGGAGGGCTCAAGTAAAGTCTTCCAGATACCTTATTTACATTAGCTCATAGGGCTTCTTATTTTGCTTAGATTTCAAGTTATTGAGTCACACAATAAGAATTGCAGACCTATATAGGACAATTGGCAAACCCACAGGTAGCATAATACTCAAAGGCAAAAACTGAAAGCTTTTCTTCGAAGATCAGGAATAAGACAATGGTGCCCACTCTTGCCTGGTTATTTAATATAGTATTGGAAGTTCTAGCTATAGAAATCAGATAAGAAAATATATAATAGGCATGCTAATGCTATGCTAAGTCACTTCAGTTGTGTCCGACTGTGTGTGACCCCATAGACGGCAGCCCACCAGGCTCCCCTGTCCCTGAGATTCTCTAGGCAAGAACATGGAGTGGGTTGCCATTTCCTTCTCCAATGCATGAAAGTGAAAAGTGAAAGTGAAGTCGCTCAGTCGTGTCCGACTCTTCGCGACCCCATGGACTGCAGCCTACCAGGCTCCTCCGTCCATAGGATTTTCCAGGCAAGAGTACTGGAGTGGGGTGCCTACACATAGGGAAAAAAAGGTCAAGATATAACTACCTGCAGATGACATGACACCATGTATACTGCTGCTGCTGCTACTGCTAAGTCACTTCAGTAGTGTCTGACTCTGTGTGACCCCACAGAGGGCTGCCCACCAGGCTCCCCCGTCCCGGGGATTCTCCAGGCAAGAACACTGGAGTGGGTTGCCATTTCCTTCTCCAATGCATGAAAGTGAAAGTGAAGTCGCTCAGTTGTGTCCCACTCTTAGCGACCCCATGGACTGCAGCCTACCAGGTTCCTCCATCCATGGGATTTTCCAGGCAAGAATACTAGAGTGGGTTGCCATTGCCTTCTCCAGACACCATGTATAAAAAACCCTTAAAAATCCATCAGAAAACTATTAAAACTAACAAATTAATTCAGTAAAATTGCAGGCAAAATATCAAAATAAAGAAATTCATTATGTTGCTAACATAATGTTAGCAAACGTTAGTTTGCTAAAATAACAAACTATTGGACCGAGAAATTGAAAAAATTCCTATTTATAATTGCATCAAAAAGAATAAAATACCTAGGAATAAATTTAACCAATGAAGTGAAAGACCTCTAAAATCTGTAAGACATTAATAAAAAAAATTGAAGATAACACAAGTAAATGGGAAGATATATCATGCTCAAGATTTGGAAAATTAATATTAAAATGTCCATAGTCTCTGGGGAACACATGTATACCTGTGGCGGATTCATTTTGATATTTGGCAAAACTAATACAATTATGTAAAGTTTAAAAAAAAAAAATGTTATCCCTATCAAAACCAATGTGGTTTTTCACAGATATTAACAAATAATTTGAAATTATTTGTATGGAATGGAGTTATAGGACTTCTTTTTTTTTATTTTATTTTTAAACTTTACATAATTGTATTAGTTTTGCCAAATATCAAAATGAACCTGCCACAGGTATACATGTGTTCCCCATCCTGAACCCTCCTCCCTCCTCCCTCCCCATACCATCCCTCTGGGTGGTCCCAGTGCACCAGCCCCAAGCATCCAGTATCGTGCATCGAACCTGGACTGGAAACTTGTTTCATACATGATATTTTATATGTTTCAATGCCATTCTCCCAAATCTTCCCACCCTCTCCCTCTCCCACAGAGTCCATAAGACTGTTCTATACATCAGTGTCTCTTTTGCTGTCTCGTACACAGGGTTATTGTTACCATCTTTCTAAATTCCATATATATGCGTTAGTATACTGTATTGGTGTTTTTCTTTCTGGCTTACTTCACTCTGTATAATAGGCTCCAGTTTCATCCACCTCATTAGAACTGATTCAAATGTATTCTTTTTAATGGCTGAGTAATACTCCATTGTGTATATGTACCATAGCTTTCTTATCCATTCATCTGCTGATGGACTTCTTTTTTGAATAGGATTGTAGTAGAGATTGCAAAGAATAGGACATGACTTAGCAATTAAACAACAACAAATAAACAGTTTTAAATAGCTGTCATCCAAAATGAAAAATCTTTTCAAGCTTCACTTTGAGGAATTTTGGATTTCATATATATGTTGCCTTTTCTTTGCACACATGTAGCATTATAAATTTTAGGAGAAAAGGATGTGGAATTTGTGTGTGTGTACGTGTATAATCATGTCATTATAGCCTGTATAGAGTGTGCTTTAATATATAATAAAAATAGTCAAATATGTGGAATTTTAAGTAACCCCATAAAAATACAGATGCAAAGATGGGCATAACAAAGGACAGAAATGGTATGACCTCCTACCACGAGCAGAAGTTATTAAGAAGAGGTGGCAAGAATACACAGAAGAACTATACAAAAAAGATCTTAATGACCCAAATAATCACGATGGTATGATCACTCATGTAGAGCCTGACATCTTGGAGTGCAAAGTCAAGTGGGCCTTAGGAAGCATCACTATGAACAAAGTGGAGGTGATGGAATTCCAGTTGAGCTCTTTCAAATCCTAAAAGATGATGCTGTGAAAGTGCTGCACTCAATATGCCAGCAAATCGGGAAAACTCAGCAGTGGCCACAGGACTGGAAAAGGTCAGTTTTCAGTCCAATCCCAAAGAAAGGCAATGCCAAAGAATGCTCAAACTACTGCACAATTGCACTCATATCACACACTAGCAAAGTAATGACCAAAATTCTCCAAGCTAGGCTTCAACAGTATGTGAACCAAGAACTTCCAGATGTTCAAGCTGGATTTAGAAAAGGCAGAGGAATCAGAGATCAGATTGCCAACTTATGTTGGGTCATAGAAAAAGCAAGAGAGTTCCAGAAAAACATCTACTTCTGCTTTATTAACTATGCCTTTGACTGTGTGGATTACAGCAAACTGTGGAAAATTCTGAAAGAGATGGGAATACCAGACCACCTGACCTGCCTCCTGAGAAATCTGTATGTAGGTCAAGAAGCAACAGTTAGAACTGGACGTGGAACAATGGACTGGTTCCAAATTGGGAAAGGAGTACGTCAAGGTTGTATATTGTCACCCTGCTTATTTAACTTGTATGCAGAGTACATCATGTGAAATGCTCGGCTGGATGAAGCATAAGCTGAAATGAAGATTGCTGGGAGAAATATCAATAAATATCAATCAATAAATAAAGGATTTGCCACAATCCTTATGGCAAAAAGTGATGAGGAACTAAAGAGCCTCTTGATGAAAGTGAAAGAAGAGAGTGAAAAGCTGACTTAAAGCTCAATTCAAAAAACTAAGACCATGGCATCTGGTCCCATCACTTCATAGCAAATAGATGGACAAACAATGCAAACAGTGACAGACTTTATTTTCATGGGCTCCAAAATCACTGCAGATGGTGACTTCAGCCATGAAATTAAAAGATGCTTGCTCATTGGAAGGAAAGCTGTGACCAACCCTGACAGCATATTAAAAAGCAGAGACATTACTTTGCCAACAAAGGTCCGTCTAGTCAAGGCTATGGTTTTTCCAGTAGTGATGTATGGATGTGAGAGTTGGACTATAAAGAAAGCTGAGTACTGAAGAATTGATGCTTTTGAACTGTGATGTTGGAGAAGACTCTTGAGAGTAACTTGGACTTCAGGGAGATCAAACCAGTCAATCCTGAAGAAAATCAGTCTTGAATATTCACTGGAAGGACTGATGCTAAAGCTGAAGCTCCAATACTTTGGCCACCTGATGCGAAGAACAGAGTCATTGAAAAAGATCCTGATGCTGGGAAAGATTGAAGGCAGGAAGAGAAGGGAATGACAGAGGATGAGATGGCTGGATATCATCACTGGCTTGATGGACATGAGTTTGAGCAAGCTCTGGGAGTTGGTGAAGGGCATGGAAGCCTGGTGTGCTTCAGTCCATGGGGTCGCAAAGAGTCAAATATGACTGAATGACTGAACTGAACTGATAAAAATACAGAGAACTATAAGCATTTTTAGCCTTTTTGAGGGAATGTCCACATGTAACCTGTTAAATGATCATTTGAGAATGAATTTCCTGTTTTTCCCTCTCTCCCTTCCTCCTTCACTCCCTTCCTTTTGGCTTTTCTTTTTTCTTCCTTCCTCTTTCTTCCCCATCCCTGATGCCCCACCATGTTTGCCTTCTGTAATTGTTGATATATTTGGTCAAGTACTAGATCTAATCCATACGTTTGCTGCTGCTGCTAAGTCACTTCAGTCGTGTCTGACTCTGTGCGACCCCAGAGATGGCAGCCCACCAGGCTCCCCTGTCCCTGGGATTCTCCAGGCAAGAACACTGGAGTGGGTTGCCATTTCCTTCTCCAGTGCATGAAAGCGAAAAGTGAAAGTGAAGTCGCTCAGTTGTGTCTGACTCTTAGCGACCCCATGGACTGCAGCCCACCAGGCTCCTCTGTCCATGGGATTTTCCAGGCAAGAGTACTGGAGTGGGGTACCAACGTCTTCTCTGATATTTAAAGTCTAAACAACCTTAAAAACTACCCCTAAAATCATGCTTAGGTAAAATCTTCCTGGAATAGATTAGATACAATTAGTTGCCTTATCCGTGAGAAGTAATACCCTGATCACTTTTTTCTGAGTTTGTGCTTTATTACAGTGTTAATATAAACAACTGTTCTTTATAAATTATTGCATTGTCCATATGTTTTTAGAAAAATTTTATACTAGAGAGTGGTATATATGTGTTTATATGCATTGTATCCGTACGTTTAGGTAGTCCCAAACACGTAATAATTATTTTTAACTTAATTTTGCTTATAGATAGAAACAATATTCTTTTCCTATGTGTAACTGCTACTGCTACTGCTAAGTCGCTTCAGTCGCGTCCGACTCTGTGCGACCCCATAGATGGCAGCCCACCAGGCTTCCCCATCCCTGGGATTCTCCAGGCAAGAACACTGGAGTGGTTTGCCATTTCCTTCTCCAATGCATGAAAGTGAAAAGTGAAAGTGGAGTCGCTCAGTCGTGTCTGACTCTTAGCGTCCCCATGGACTGCAGCCTACCAGGCTCCTCTGTCCATGGGATTTTCCAGGCAAGAGTACTGGAGTGGGGTGCCATTGCCTTCTCCATCCTATGTGTAAAACAGGAATCAAATGGACAAAGACCTCTTGGTTGCCAGCTAGATTTTTTTCATTCAACCGATCATCAGAAAAATCAGTTAACACTATCACAGTCTTTGAGATCCATGTGTGAAATTGTTGTCGTTCAGTTGCTCAGTCATGTCTGACTCTTTGCGACCCCATGGATTGCAGCATGCCAAACTTCATCATTTCCTGAAGTTTTCTCACAATCATGTCCATTGAGTCAGTGATGCCATCCAACCATCTCATCCTCTGCCATCCCCTTCTCCTCCTGCCGTCAATCTTTCCGAGCATCAGAGTCTTTTCTAATGAGTCATCTCATCAGGTGACCAAAACATTGGAACTTCAGTTTCAGCATCAGTCCTTCCAATGAATATTTAGGGTTGATTTCCTTTAGGATTGACTGGTTTGATCTTCTTGCTGTTCAAGGGACTCTCAATCGTCTTCTCCAACACCACAGTTCAAAAGCATTAATTCTTTGGTGCTCAGCCTTCTTTAAGGTCCACCTCTCACATCCATACATGAGTACTGGAAAAACCATAGCTTTGACTATACAGATCATTGTTGGCAAAGTAATGTCTCTGCTTTTTAATATGCTGTCTAGCTTTGTCACAGTTTTTCTTCCAAGGAGCAAGTGAAATATGCAAGCTCAAATAGTTGGCCCTTTGCCAATTATGAAAATATTTTGGCCAATGTCTTACTTTAAGAATGAAAATACAGAGTAAAGAAGAGATAGATAGTTAAGTTTAGGTAATGTTATTAATGTAAGCCATGGAACTAAATTCTTCAGGAAAAAATAAAAATAAAAGAGTCTAATTTCAGCTACTTTACAATTGCAAGGTTGACTTTTCTCACACTGCTCTCAAGCTGAACGCACTTGAATTTTCACATATTTCTATCTTCCTCAGAAATTGTTCAGTCTTTTCAAAATTTTTTTAAAAACATTTAAGTGTAGGTGATGTACAATGTTGTGTTAGATTCAGATGTACTGCAAAGTGATTCAGTCATTCATATGTGTGCGCCCAGTCGATCAGTCATGTCCGACTCTTTGGGATCCCATGGACTATAGCCCACCAGGCTCCTCAGGCGTAGAATTTTTCCAGGCAAGAATACTGGAGTGGGGTACCATTTCCTACTCCAGGGCATCTTCCTGACCCAGGGATTGAACCCACCTCTCTTCTGTCTCCTGCATTGGCAGGCGGATTCTTTATCACTAGAGCTACCTGAGAAGCTTATTTGTGTATGTGTGTATGTATATATATATATACATACATGCAGGTTCTTTTCCATTATAGATTATTGCAAAATATCAAATATAGTTACAGATATTGATTATAGCACCCACTGTGCTATATAGCAGGTCCTTGTCATTTATTTCATATATAGACTTAGTACTTCAGTTGTATCCATTTCTTTGTGACCCCATTGACTTTAGCCTGCCAGGCTCTGTCCATGGATTTCCCAGGCAAGAATGCTGGAGTGGCTTGCCATTTCCTTCTCCAGGGGATCTTCCCTATCCAGGGATCAAATCTTGGTCTCCCGCATTTCAGGCAGATTCTTTACTGTCTGAACTACCAGGCAAGCCCTTTTATATATGGTGGTGTGTATGTATTAATCCCACTTATCATACTAATGAATTAAATCATACAGAGAAAGACAAGTATGACATGATGTCACTTCTATGTGGAATCTAAAAAAATGGTATAAGTGAACTTATTTACAAAACAGAAATAGACTCATAGAGAAAACAAACTTTACCAAAGGAGAAAGTGGAGTGGGAGGGATAAATTAGGAGTTTGGGATTAACAGACTTTTACCTTAAGAACATTTAAAAACCATAGTTTTATTTAATTATTTAAGGACAGATCAGTCAGGATTTAGTAACGTTACTAAGAAATATTTATCATTTTTTTCAGATGAATTAAATCATTTAAATTGAAATCAAAGTCATCTATGCTGAAAACAGGGAGCTTTTCTGCATAAGCTAAAGTCACTGGAAACAGAACCTTGTGGATCTTATTAAGCCTACTTATAGACATTGTAAAGGTTTTCTTTGGCTTCAATGTAAATGTTATGTGGTCTTCGGAAAAAAGCAGCCAGGGTTTCCTCGTGTTTCCTATTTGTTAAGTGATCAGACTCACAGCTATGATATGCCCACTTCAAAGCCACATTCTGAGTACCCAGTAATAAAACTAGTTTTGTTAAGATACATTTTTTAATTCTGCGGTTACAATCGAAAAGAAAAGGTATACTCCATGAGAATTGTTCTCTTTGACAAAACAATGTATTGAAACTGGGAGGTTTTCATTTCTGCCATTTCAGGGAAATGACAAAGCAAGGATTTCAGAAGTTCTGAGGATATATTTTGATATTTTAATAGGCCTCTTGCCAGGTATGATTAGACACTCCATAAATAATTGATTTGAATTGTTTGGGTGTTTTCATCGGGGAGACCATAATATCGATTTCTTTTTGTTTTTACTTTAGAAAATTCCTGGAAAGTCTTCATTAAGTAGAAAACAAAACAAACCAGAAGACCCACAAGGAATAAATAACAAAACTGGCTTTGGGGCTATGGAGTTTGACTTAGCAGCTTGTACTCGAAGCCTCTATAACAAAACCTCTCCGCTAATGTGAAGCAGCTGTGGCAATTGCACAGAATGGTCCAAACTGTTGAAAAGCCATTAAGAGTCTGATGTATGTAGAATAAAAAGGTTCATTCAGCTTTTTAAAAGGTATCCCAATATGGAGTGTTATTTTATTTTATAACCACGTCTTAGTCATATTAAGTTTAAATGCCACAGAAAATTTTAATGACCATGTGGCTGGGTTTTTTGGTGAAATAGCAAGAATTCTTCAACATGCCTAAAATTCTTCCAGGAGAAAAATGGTACAAATCTATTAGGGGCACTGTAGAAGTTCCCACTATGAAGTGAACTGTTAGAAAACTGAGTATCACATGCAGTATGATTTACCATTTGTTTGTAGAAGCACCTAAATAAATAAGAATTAATTTCTTTGATTCTAAGGCACATAGTCTTTAGGAAATAATGAAAGCCACTTGCTTTCCCAGCTCTTTCAGAAACCTGAGCCTCAAGTAGGAACTGTATATTTTAAATTTTATTTTTAAGAGATTGCATGATTTTTTAACACATGTTTTGAATCCTTTGCTAAGGATGCATGAAAGATGATGCCTTCTATTTTCCTCCTATTTTCCCTTGGAAGGTGATGTCTGAAGTTTTTTATGTATTCATCTGCCTCATGTACCTTGATTTTAGGAGGGCTATCTCTATGCCCTTCAAATTAAATCTGAAACTAGCACAACATTGTAAACCAACTGTGTGTGCTCAGTCGGTCAGTCATGTCCAGCTCTGTGACCCCATGGATTGCATCCCACCAGAATCCTCTGTCCATGGAGTTTTCCAGGCAAGAATACTGGAGTGGGTTGTGATTTCCTACTCCAAAAGATCTTCCTGACCTAGGGATTGAACCCACATCTGCATTGGCAGGCAGATTCTTTACCACTTCGCCACCTGGGAAGTCATAAAAAATCAGCTATACTTCAATAAACCATTATATCTAAGGGAAATAAGGCATTAGTTTATTATTGTAGTCAGTATTCTACCTGATGTGAGTCCATCAGCTGGACTACAGTCATCAAGGAGCCAGAGAAGGTGTGTGAGTCCTGAGGCTGCACACCAGCAACAGGGCAGTTCCGATCTGCTGAACATCATCCATCTGCTGAACACCATCGCTCTGCTATGTTCCCCTAAGACCAGCAGCAGTGGAAACCCTGATTCACAGGGAAAAGGATGCCATCTTCCAAGACATAAACAAACCCAAGAACCAGGAGTCTAGGATTTGGTTGGTTGGTACAAACATTTGAGTCCTTTGATTCTTCAAGGACACCATCAGCCCTACTCTATTCATAGCATTTTTCTAGAAGTTGTGAGGATGATCACATTGCCCTTGACTTCAAAGGGCTGCGTTTTGTTGGAAAGAAGAGATGTGCATACCTGTGCTGCCACAGCGGCGTTCTCCCGGTGCATGGTGCTGGTGATCAGCACCATGAAAGTAGGGGAAGTGCCCTAACCCTTCGCTAGGCAGGTTAGATTTGAGTATAGCTGATGGTGGAGGATGGTGCCATTTCCACGAGGTGCAGGTGGCATATTTCAAGACAGGAGAGTCCACCAGGGTAACAAAAGCTATTGTATTCTGAGTTGGGAATACTGAAAAAGAAGTTTGTAGAAGTGAGTAGACGTCATATTCTTGTCGTTCAGTAGCTAAGTCGTATCTGACTTTTTATGACCCCATGGACTGCAGCATGCCAGGTTTCCCTGTCCTTCACCATTTCCCAGAGTTTTCTCAAACTCATGTCCATTGAGTCGGTGATGCCATCCAACCATCTCACCTTCTGTCGTCCCCTTCTCCTCCTCCCCTCAATCTTTCCCAGGATCAGTCACAGAAAACTAACCAAAATGATCACATGGATCACAGCCTTGTGTAACTCAATAAAATTATGAGCAATGCCGTGCAGGGCCACCCAAGACGGACGGGTCATGGTTGAGAGCTCAGATAGCGTGTGCTAGTCTCTTAATAAATATTCATTGACCAACAGTAAGAACAATCCAGATAAGCTACAAAATCCTTGCTTGTCTATTTTTTCAAAACTCACCAGAGAGCTGAGGATGCAGAGAAACTGAAATTTAGTGAATTCTGAAGAATCACAAGCCCTTCCTAGGAAAGAAGAGACCCATGGTTACTTTTGGAAGCAAATACACCACTGACTGGGGTAAGTAGAAACCAGTCCAATGTTTAATGGACTTTTGGTAGCCACCTGTGGGCTGCCGTGATGGATTAAAACTCCAGGGAGCCTTGTCACAAAGTGAGTCAGCACCCCTCCTACCAGGGCTCTTACTGAGTGCCAAAGGCTGGTACAGGGCCTGGGGCTGAAAGGGCATCCCACCCAGTCCCTGTCTGGTGCACCAGCCTTTCCCTGAGTTCATAGCAGCAGACCCCTAATGGTTGGCACTGGACTGCCCAGTGGAGATGAACCTCATGCAGTTTGGAAAGTTGAGGATCCAGCTGGAAAGCACAGGGAACTCTCAGTATTTCCCTAGTGCTCATACACCAGATCCTGCTGAAGACATAAAACCAGTGGTAAACTGGATCTAAGGCTACCACTAAATCCAGAACCATCTCAACAATGGATTAGAGTGGCTCTGTGCCCCTGGTACCCCATCCTATGACAGAGATCTGATTTAAAAAATGAGTTGTTTATTTTTGCTTTTATTTCCAATATTCTGGGAGGTGGGTCATAGAGGATCCTGCTGTGATGTATGTCGGAGAGTGTTTTGCCTATGTTCTCCTCTAGGAGTTTTATAGTTTCCGGTCTTACGTTTAGATCTTTAATCCATTTTGAGTTTATTTTTGTGTATGGTGTTAGAAAGTGCTCTAGTTTCATTCTTTTACAAGTGGTTGACTAGTTTTCCCAGCACCACTTGTTAAAGAGATTGTCTTTAATCCATTGTAAATTCTTGCCTCCTTTGTCAAAGATAAGGTGTCCGTATGTGCGTGGATTTATCTCTGGGCTTTCTGTTTTGTTCCATTGATCAATATTTCTGTCTTTGTGCCAGTACCATACTGTCTTGATGACTGTGGCTTTGTAGTAGAGCCTGAAGTCAGGCAGGTTGATTCCTCCAGTTCCATTCTTCTTTCTCAAGATAGCTTTGGCTATTCGAGGTTTAACCAGAATGGAAAGAGACACGTGTACCCCAGTCTTCATTGCAGCACTGTTTATAATAGCCAGGACATGGAAGCAACCTAGATGTCCATCAGCAGATGAATGGATAAGAAAGCTGTGGTAGATATACACAATGGAGTATTACTCAGCAATTAAAAAGAATACATTTGAATCAGTTCTAATGAGGCGGATGAAACTGGAGCCTATTATACAGAGTGAAGTAAGCCAGAAAGAAAAACACCAATACAGTATACTAATGCATATATATGGAATTTAGAAAGATGGTAACAATAACCCTGTATACAAGACAGCAAAAGAGACACTGATGTATAGAACAGTCTTTTGGACTCTGTGGGAGAGGGAGAGGGTGGGATGATTTGGGAGAATGGCATTGAAATATGTATAATATCATATATGAAACGAGTCGGCAGTCCAGGTTTGATGCACGATACTGGATGCTTGGGGCTGGTGCACTGGGATGACCCAGAAGGATGGTATGGGGAGGGAGGAGGGAGGAGGGTTCAGGATGGGGAACACATGTATACCTGTGGCAGATTCATTTTGATATATGGCAAAACCAATACAATATTGTAAAGTTAAATAAAATAAAATTAAAAAAAATGAGTTGACTGAGTGACTTTACTTTCACTTTTCACTTTCATGCATTGGAGAAGGAAATGGCAACCCACTCCAGTGTTCTTGCCTGGAGAATCCCAGGGAGGGGGGAGCCTGGTGGACTGCCGTCTATGGGGTTGCACAGAGTCGGACACGACTGAAGTGACTTAGCAGCAGCAGCAGCAGCATGCCCTTTTCTGGGAGTAAAGATTATTATTGACTTAAGTTTCCTTTTTTCTTCTAGCCAAAATGTCCTGTATACAATAAGATTAAGATGAAATGTTTTAGGTTTGTGAAAAGTGAAGTGAAACTGTTAGTTGCTCAGCCTTGTCCAACTCTTTGTGATCTCATGGACTCTAGCCCACCAGGCTCCTCTGTCCATGGAATGCTCCAGGCAAGAATATTGCCGTGGGTTGCCATTCCCTTTTCCAGGGGATCTTCCCAACCCAGGGGTCAGATCCAGGTCTCCTGCATTGCAGGTGGATTCTTCATTGTCTAAGCCACCAGGGAAGCCCCTTTGGTTTGTATCACCCTGTTTTTTTACTTGTCTACGCTTATTTTTCCCCCAGTTGTTAAATTACCCTTTTTGAACACACATTGCAATTAGGGAGTATTTTCTAATCCTTTGTATTCCACTGCTACCAGTATTGTCAGAGGATAGACAACAAAATTACATAAAATAATTCAACCATTTAGTTTACCAACAGCTTAATATTTTAGGTGCTATGGAAATGACAAAGATGAATGAGATACCATACTGCCTTCAAGTTGCTTGTGATCTATAAATTAATTGATTGACAACTGTGATAGATGGAGAACCAGAACATAACTAATTTTTGACAATGTCGTGACATCTGTCTCCTTAAGTTCCAGTGTGACTTTTTGATTAGATGAGATTTTGCAGGTGAATCAGTTAGCTTAGTGCTTGGCACACACTAATTCCTCAATAGTTGTTATTCATTGTTTTCATTATTATCATTATTATACAATTAAAGTAGAGAGATGCTTTGAAATTCTTGGATACATTTCATACAAACCTACTCATTCCTCTCTAAAATGGCAAGTAAGTGTCCCTGAAGCTTAAGGTTTTGGGTTTAAGATAAATTGGCTTTTGCTCCATCAGTATTTAAAGGTGTATTCAGAAATAAGACAAGCAAATTTTTTGCTCTATCAAAAATTCTCCACACCACTTTCCCGTTCCACCACTTTCTGGTTTTTTGTTCCATCACACCATCTTATGAGATGATAAATGTGAGAAAGACAGCTTCTATTGATTAAAAATTTGTTAGGTTCTCTGGACACTGAGGTAGAATTAAGGAAATAGAATGTAACAAGGCCTAAATTTCTTTTGGGATAGTCATTTAATTTCTATAGGTCTACCATCAGCTCCCCTCTCAGTTTGCCTCCTGGTAAAGATTCTGTTGAAAGAATGAAGCATCTATTTTCTTGGTTGCCTCTGTTAAATGTGTAGCTATAATACACTCCAGATTATTTCAATCATAATTCTTGTGCAAAACCATCAGTACCTTACAGTGGGAATAGGGCCATATAGTAAGTGACTTGATTACAGTCTTAAGGAAATTCTGTGGAATCCCACAAAATATATTGAACGACTTCTGTCAGGCACTATGTCACTAAGCTAGTTTCCCTGTCTTCCATTCTTCCACCTTCAATTACCTTCTCCACATCTTTCACCCTCTTTCCTGCCCCCTTCTGTTTGTCTGTAACATGGTCCCTCATGAATTCTTCTGGCTGTGTTTGTTTTTCTCCTCTGATATGCTAGTTTCTAGGTGATAAGTTGAGCATTGTGTTCTTAAACATCCAAGGATAGCTTTAATTGATTTAACCACTTGACTTTAAGCCACAGTTCAATCTTCAACTGATAGGATGGCACCTTTTATAAGGATAGAAAATATGAGACCTATAAGTCAAATGGGAGATAGGGTAAGTGCCTCTATCTGACATCTTGATTAATATGAATTAAGTCAAGCCTGGTTTAGTAGTTCATAGGTTCATGTCAGCAATGATAACAGTACCATTAGTGATGTCACTGAAAACGTTGAGCCTTTAACCAGGATTTCCTTTGAAGTTCAAGGGACCTAGCTACCAAAGTTCAACCCCAAGATAGGATGGGAAGTAGAAAGGAGAAAATGCTGGAAGCATCAAATGGATATAATTTATTTATTCGCCCTCATGCTTCCTAAAGTTCTCAGGTCATTTTTGTTGGTTATAGAATTATGATACAGTGTGACTATTTAAGCCAACAGTTTTATTTTCAGAAAAGAAATCATGTTGCATGTTGAGAAGATAATTTTCTGTAGTGCAGAAAAAAATGGGATTATTCATATTTCCCTGGAACAGAGTATTTAACAATTTCCATGTAGCTGCTCTGTCCAGTTTCTCTAGAAGGACCACCTGTAAGAACATTAGAGTGTAATCGTTAGGTTTTAATGTGCTCGGGGCACAGCTGCTTTTCCATTAGTCTGCAGGGTTTCTCATGCAGTGGTCTAGCATCACCCGTATCAGGAACACCTGGGGAAATGATAAAACACTGACAATCTTGGGCCCCACCTCGGGTCTACTGAGCCAGAATCTCTGGAGAAGAGGCCTGGGATTCTGCATTTAATATTAGCTCTCCAGGTATTTTTTATAACCACTTAGTTTGAGGCTCAGTGCCTTCTAAGCACACGGTTTTTAAATGGAGGGTTTAGGAAACATGTTTACTTAGTCTTTTCAACTCAGGGGAAAACTGGGATTTTTCTCTTTAAGCAAAGGAGACACTAGTGAAGGTAAATACTTTGGTATTCCTACATATTTCAATAAAATGCTTATCCTGATGATTTAAAAAAATTTTTGTTATTGGCGTATAGTTGCTTTACAATGTCGTGTTAGTTTCTGCTATACAGCACAGTGAAGCAGGTATATATATACACATACATATATCCCCTCTTTTTTGGATTTCCCTCCCATTGAGATCACTGCAGAGCATTGAGTATAGTTCCCTGCGCTGCACAGTACGTTCTCATTAGTTATGCATTTTATACATAGCAGTGTGTATATTCATGCCAGTCCTAATCTCCCAATTCATCCCACCCCCTTTTTCTCCCTTTGTATATTTACTTTTGTTGTCTACATCTGTGTCTCTAGTCATGGTGAGATAAAATTACAAGAAAGGAGGGTGGCATTAGTGGTAAAGAACCTACCTACCAATGCAGAAGACATAAGGCAGGTTTGATCCCTGGATCAGGAAGATCCCCTGGAGTAGGAAATGGCAACCTGCTCCAGTACTCTTGCCTGGAAAATCCAACAGACAGAGGAGCCTGGTGGGCTATAGCCCGTGGGGTTGCAAAAGAGTTGGACACAACTGAGTGACTGAATGAACACACACACGCACACACACACACACACACACACACAGATATAGACAATGGACATGTATAAATCTCTCAAAGTAAGTATGCTAAGTGCAAGAAGCCAGATAGAATGAGTGCATTTTATGACTCCATTTATATGAAACTCTAGAAAATGAACATTAATCTCTAGTGACAGAAAGCAGATCAATGATTGTCTGGATGTGAGTGGGGGGCAGGGAAGGAGTGAGATGCGTGGATGACAAGAGAGCAGCAGGAAACTTCGGGCTGACGGATACCCTCACTATCTTAACTGTAGAGATGGTATAATGGGAACGTACATGTGCCTAAACTCACCAAACTGTATCCTCTAAAATCTGCATTTTTGTGCATGCCAATTTTACCTCAATAAAGCTCTTTAAAAAAACTTTGCTTGCATAGTAGAGTTCTATCTTTGACCTCAATATGACTTTTAAAGATTAATTGTGGTGATTCCTAGCATATGTTCAATTTCTAGCGATGTTCAATTAATAGGAGCTTTGATTACCCTTCTTTGAAGATTAACCTGAGAAAAATGTCAGGAAATGTAACTCTCTCTCTCTTTTTTTTTTTTTTTAACATCAATTATCTTACGAGGATAAAGAATCAGAAGTAACTGAGAACTAAAATGCCTCACAGAATTATAGATTTGAAAAAAAAAAACTTAAGCTAATGTTTGCAAAAGGTCTATTGGAAGGTATTATTCTGTATATACTAGATTGTGATGTAATACAATACTGTAGGGTCCTGTTCTGTCAAATCTGAAAAATAATAAAATGAAATAGATCTCATTTTTGTCTTTCTTTTCACTAGTATTTGGAGGTAAGAATTAAATTAAATATATATAATTCTAAGAAAATATATAAGCAAAGCCAAAAATGCTTAATTTAAATTAGAATATGAAATAAAGAAAATTTGAAACTCCATCAGAGTATGAAAGAATATTTTCAGTTTCTAGACTTATAAAAAGTAATGAGTGTCCTTATTCAGATGATGTAAATAGATCCATATCTACTAAAAAAATTGAATCAATAATTCATAATCTCCAAGAACAGAAATCACCAAGGCCAGATGAGTTCCCTGGTGAATTCTATCCAACATGTAAGATACATCAGCACCTGACAACAAGATGAAATCTGAATGGCTGTGGAGTCTGATTCTGGCTCATCCACTATCTTGCTGCTGCTACTGCTGCTGCTGCTGCTAAGTCACTTCAGTCGTGTCCGACTCTGTGCGACCCCATAGACGGCAGCCCACCAGGCTCCCCCGTCCCTGGGATTCTCCAGGCAAGAACACTGGAGTGGGTTGCCATTTCCTTCTCCAGTGAATGAAAGTGAAAAGTGAAAGTGAAGTCACTCAGTTGTGTCCGACCCTCAGCGACCCCATGGATTGCAGCCTACCAGGCTCCTCTGTCCATGGGATTTTCCAGGCAAGAGTACTGGAGTGGGGTGCCATTGCCTTCTCCGACTATCTTGCTAGTTTCTCTTTAATGTAAGAGCCTCTACTTTCTTCATGTTTAATATGGAAGCCAGAGAAGCCAGATTCAATAGATCATGAATATTCCACATTGCCGTTGTTCAGTCACTAAGTTGTTTCTAACTCTGTGATCCCATGGACTGCAGCATGCCAGTCTTCACCATCTCCCAAAGTTTTCTCCAATTCATGTCCATTGAGTTGGTGATGCCATACAACCATCTCATCCTCTGTCACCCCCTTCTTCTCATGTCTTCAATCTTTCCCAGCGTTGGCTCTTAGCATCAGGAGGACAAAGTATTGGAACTTCAGCATCAGTCCTTCCAATGAATATTCAGGGTTGATTTCCTTTAGGATTGACTGGTTTGATCTCCTTGCTTTCCAAGGGATTCTCAAGAGTCTTCTCCAGCACCACAATTTGAAAGTATCAATTCTTCAGCACTCAATCTTCCTTATGGTCCAACTTTCATATCCATACATGACTACTAGAAAAATCATAGCTTTGACTAAAATAGACCTTTGCTAGCAAAGTGATGTTGCTGCTTTTTTAATACACTGTCTAGGTTTATCATAGCTTTCTTTCCAAGGAGCAAGGGTCTTTTAATTTCATGGCTGCAGTCACAGTCTGCAGTGATTTTGGAGCCCAAGAAAAGAGAATCTGCCACTGTTTCCATGGTTTCCCCATCTATTTGCCATGAAGTGATGGGACCAGAGGCCATGATTTTAGTTTTTTTGAATTTTGAGTTTAAGCCAGCTTTTTCACTCTCCTCTTTCACCTTCATCACGGGGGCTCTTTGGCTCCTCTTCAATTTCTGTCATTAGGATGGTATCATCTGCATATCTGAGGTTGTTGTTATTTCCCCAGCAATCTTGATTCCATCTTGTGCTTCATCCAGCCTGGCATTTTGCATGATGTACTCTGCATATAAGTTAAAAAAGCAGGGTGAAAATATACACCATTGATGTACTCCTTTCCCAATGTTGAACCAGTCTGTTGTTCCATTCTGGTTCTAAATGTTGCTTTTTGGCCTGCATACAGGTTTCTCAGGGGGAAGGTAAGGTGGTCTGGTAGTCCCATGTCTTTAAGAATTTTCCAGTTTGTTGTGATCCACGCAGTCAAAGGCTTTAATGTAGTCAATGAAACAGAAGTAAAGATGTTTTTCTGGAATTCTCTTGCTTTTTCTATAATCCAGTGCATGGTGACAATTTGATCTCTGGTTCTTCTGCCTTTTCTAAAACCAATTTGTACATCCACTTGTACACCAGATGTACAAGTATTGCTGAAGCCTGGCTTGAAGAATTTTGAACCTTACCTTGATAGCATGATCTGAGCCACAGTCAGCTCCCAGTCTTGTTTTTATTGACTCTATAGAGCTTCTCCATCTTTGGCTGCAAAGAATATAATCAATCTGATTTTGGTATTGACCACCTAGTGATGTCCATATGTAGAGTCGTCTCTTGTGTTGTTGGAAGAGGGTGCTTTTTATGACGAGTGCATTCTCTCGGAAAAACCTTTTTAGCCTTTGCCTTGCTTCATTTTGTACTCCAATGCCAAACTTGCTGGTTACTTCAGGTATCTCTTGACTTCTTACTTTTGCATTCCAGTCTCCTATTGTAAAAACAACATCTTTTTGTGTGTGTTAGTTCTAGAAGGTCTTGTAGGTCTTCATAAAACTGTTCAACTTTAGCTTCTTTGGCATTTGTGATTGGGATATCAACTTGGATTACTGTGATACTCAATGGTTTGCCTTGGAAATGAACAAAGATCATTCTGTCATTTTTAAGATGGCACCCAAGTACTGCATTTCAGATTATTTCATTGAATATGAGGGCTACTTCATTCCTTCTAAGGGATTTTTGCCCTCAGTAATAGATATAATGGTCATCTGAATTAAATTCACCCATTCCAGTCCTTTTTAGTTCACTAATTTCTAAAATGTCAATGTTTGCTCTTGCCATCTCCTGTTGACCACAAACAGGAGCGCACAAGCCCTGTGGTACAGAAAGCAGACTTGGAGAGCCAAGAGATGTACACACAAGCCCTGTGACACAGAGGGTGAACTCAGGATGCCGAGAGATGCCCACACAAGTCCCTGCTTAGCAAGCTTCGGCCTGCAGAGCAGGTTGGGACCTGGAGACGGAAGCTCCAGCAAAGATTCCAGGGACAAGTAGAGGGCTGGCAGCAGTGAGGATATGCTAAGGGGGCTACTTCAACATGGCTGTGGAAATAGATGTGTCTAACATGTTGGCAGAGTAGAAGGACATGCGCTGATCTTCTCCTGCAAAACACCAAAATCTCAACTTGCTGCTGAACAACCTTTGACAGGAGGATGTTGGATCCCACCAAAAAGAGATACCCCATGTCTAAGGGCAAAAGAGAAGCCCCAACAAGACTGTAGGAGATGTGCAATCACTTTTAGAATCAAATCTCATACCCACCAGAAACTCTCTGAAGGTGCAAACAAACCTTGTGCACACCAGGACCCAGGGAAAGGAGCAGTGACCTCTACAAGAGACTGAGCCAGACCTGCCTTTGAGTGTTTGAGTGTCTCCTGCAGAGGCATGGGTCAGCAATGGCCTGACACAGGGACAGGGACTCTGGCTGTAGCAGACCTGGGTGGCTTGATGTATGGCATAAGTCTTCTTAGAAGAGGTTGTCGTTAGCCCCACCATACAGCCACCAGTCAGATGACCCACACAGTGGAGAACAATTATACCAAAGAAGTTCTCACACTGCTGCAAAAATTCCTAGGGCCCACGACCATTTTCCCAACCTGGGGGTCCAGCAAAGGGACTGAGATCCCCCAGGGAATTGACTCTGAAGGCTAGTGGGGTTTGATTACAGAACTTCCACAGGACTAGGGACACAGACTCTTGGAGAGCACCACAAAATCTTGTGCCCACCAGGACCCAAGAGAAAGGAGCAATGACCCCACAAGAGACTGAGCCAGAGTTGTCTGTGAATGTCCTGGAGTCTCCGGTGGAGGCGTGGGTTGACAGTGACCTGCTGTGGAGTCAGGGACACTGAGTATAATAGTCCTGGGAGGGAGGAGGGTTCAGGATGGGGAACACATGTATACCTGTGGCGGATTCATTTTGATGTTTGGCAAAACCAATACAATATTGTAAAGTTTAAAAATTAAATTAAATTAAAAAAAAAAAAGAAACCATAACAAGGAAAACTAGAAAATATTTGTAATAAATATGAATAGAATAAAAATGGAAAAAGAAAAAAAAAATAATAGTCCTGGGAGCCAGGGCATGCTGGCATAAGTCCTTCTGAAGGAAGTTGCTTCAGGCCAAACTACAGGGAGAGAACACAGCTACACCCATCAGCAGAAAATGGGATTTCAGATTTACTGAGCATGTCCTCCAGAGCAAGATGCAGTTTTCCCCACAGCTAGTCCCTCCCATCAGAAAGCTTCTACAAGCCTCTTATCTTTATCCATCAGAGGGCAGACAGAATGAAAATCACAATCACAGAAAACTAACCAAACTGATCACATGGATCATAGCCTTGTCTAACTCAATGAAACTATGAGCCATGCCGTGTGGGGCCACTAAGATGAATGGGTATGATATGGTCTGCTGGAGAAGGGAATGGAAAACCACTTCAGCATTCTTGCCTTGAGAACCCCATGAACAGTATGAAAAGACTAAAAGATATGATACTGAAAGATGAAATCCCCAGGTCGGTAGCTGCCCAATATGCTACTGGAGAAGAGTGGAGAAATAGCTCCAGAAGGAATGAAGAGGCTGAGCCAAAGGGAAAACAACACCCAGTTGTAGATGTGTCTGGTGGTGGAAGTAAAGTCCAATGCTATAAAGCATTTTGTATTGGATACAAAATATCCAATATTGCATAGAAGGAGGAAAATAATATAGAGTAGATATAAATGAAATAGAGATTGGAAAAATAATAATCAATGAAACAAGATAAAATATCAACAAAATTGCCAAACTCTCAGCTAGAATACTAAAAAAAAGAGAGATAAAGCATATATAACTAAGATAAAAAATGAAAGAAGGAATATTACCTTTCTCTCAGAATTCCCTGTCAATCTCATTTCCTCAGAATTCGCTCACATTCTCCCTCAAGCAGAATTCCTCTCACCCACATTCACTCAGATCCCTCTCACCCTCCTTTGAGTAACCCTCAAACTCACCTCCTTTTCTTCAGAATTCCTTCAGAAATCCCCTTCTTTCTTAAAGAATTCCCTCAGAATCTCCCTCTTTCCCTCAGAATTCCCTCAAAAATCTCCCTTTGCCCAGAAATTTCCATCCTTCCCCTCAGAATTCTATCATAAGTGTCTTTCTTTGTTTCAGAAATCAATAAAGTGTAGTTGCTCAGTCATGTCTGACTCTTTGAGACCCTGTGGACTGTAGCCCACCAGGCTCCTCTGTCCATGGGGTTCTCCAGGCAAGAATACTGGAGTGGGTTGCCATTTCCTTCTCCAACAGAAATCAATTCTTTCCCTCAAAATTGACTCAGAAATCTCCTTGACTCAAAATTCCCTCAGACATCTCTTACTTTTTCTCAGAAATCTCCTACTTTCAATCAGAATTCCCTCAGAAATCTCATTATTTACCTCAGAAATTTACTTTGTCTCAGAATTTACTCAAAAATCTTCTCATTTCCTCAGAATTCTCTCAGCAATCTCTTTTTCTACCTCAAAAATCTGCTTCTTTACCTCACAATTCCCTCATGAATCTGCCTCTTTTCCCCATAAATCTCCATTTTTCCCTCAGAATTCTTCTTTCCCTCAGAAAATTTCTATATTCTGTTAGAATTTCCATAGAAATTTTCTTCTTTTCTGAAATATCATTTCTGAAATATCCTTCAGAAATATCCCTCAGAAATATCCTTCTTTCAGACAGAAATCTCCTTCTTTTTCCAAGGTTTCCCTCAGAAATCTTGCAGTCAGAAATCTCCAACTTTCATTAAAAATCCCTCAGAAATGTCCTTTTGGGTCAAGTATCTTCTTCTTACTATAAGAACTTCCTCAGAAATCACCTTTTATTCTGTAAAAAATCTTCTTTCTGTCAGGTATTACTTGGAAATTTCCTTCTTTCTATCAGAAATCCCTGTCTTTTAGTCAGAAATAGACTTTTTCCCACTCAGGCTTCCCTCAGAAATCTCCATTTCCCTGTTTGAAAATTGCTTCTTTCTGTGAGAATAACCTAGAAGCTCCATTTTCTGTTTGATCTAATTTCACCACAAAAGATCCTTCTTTCCCACCAAATTCACAACAGAAATTACTTTCAGTCCACTTCACCTCAGAATCTCCATCTTTCCACAGAACATACTAAGTTCTAGGGCTTCCCTGATAGGTCACTTGATCAAGAATCTGCCTGCATGGAGACCCTGGTTCAATTTCTGGGTCAGGAAGCTCCCCTGAAGAAGGGATAGGCTCCCCACTCCAGTATTCTTGGATTTCCCTTGTGGCTCAGCAGGTAAAGAATCCACTGCAATGCAGGTAGACCAGGGTTTGATCTCTGGGTTGGGAAGATCCTCTGGAGAAGGGAAAGGTTATCTATCTGCTCCAGTATTCTGGCTTGGAGAATTCCATGGACTACTGCATAGTCCATGGGGTCACAAAGAGGTGGACATGACTGAGAGACTTTCACCTTCCCTTATACTATGTTGAGAACATCCAAGTTTTTATCAGATTTTTAGCTAAGAACCCTCCAGTTTCTGTCAAATTTTGCTGCGAAACCCTGTACATTTCGTTACATTTTACCTTAGAATTCCTAGGTTCTGTCAGATTTTACCTCAGAACCCCTTAGTTTCTGTCAGATTTTACTGCAGAATCCTATTTTCTTTCAGATTTTTGCCTCAGAAACTCTCAAGTTTCTATCACATTTGACCTCAGAACCCCCTAGTTTCTGTCAGATTTGACCTCAGAATGTCCTAAGATTCTGTCTGTCAGATTTTACCTGAGAACCTACTAGTTTCTGTCAGATTTTACCTGAGAACCCTCTAGTTCCTGTTAGATTTTACCTCAGAATGTCCTAAGATTCTGTCAGATTTTACCTCAGAACGTCCTAGATTCTGTCAGAATTTACCTCAGAACATACTCTGTTCTGTCAGAATTCACTTCAGAACCCTCGAGTTTTTGTCAGATTTTACCTCAGAACCCTCTAGTTTCTCTTATCATTTAGCTCAGAACCTCTTGTTTATGTCAAATTTACTACAGAACCTGCATGCACACATACCCCCAAACTCTTTTAGTTATGTTGTTATTTTTTCTTTTATCTTAATATAATTTAGATTATTAAAGATGGCTGTCTGAGCTCTGTGTTCCAGAATGCCCATGATGGAATAGACTTGGTGGTATTTGGCATTCTGCATACACTATAATAAGCCTGCACCTGCACAGACAATGATGTTTACTCCTGACTGGGGAAACAAAGTCATTGATTATATTGCCTTTATAGTTCAGAAAGGAATATAACTTTGCATCTGGTGCTAACTTGGTCAAGAGATGCTATTAAGGGGTGTCTGTGGTGTCCAGTGGTTAGGACTCTATACTATTACAAAGTGCACAATTTCAATCCCTGGTTGGGAAAACTAAGATACCACATGCCACTGGGTCAAAATAAAAAGAGATAGAAAGTAAAATATTACCAAGGAAATTGGAAGGAGGCTGTATTAGGAGTTTACTAATATGGCAACCAAAGTCATTCCTATTTTTGTAATCTCCATTTAAACTCAAGCCTGTGCTGGGATATTCCACTTAATGGGGATCTATTTTTAATCTTATATGAACTTGGCAGTAACTCTCATGGACTACTCTTGCACCAGGTACTGGAACATGATGCTAAGCTTAGACTGTGTATTAACCCAGTTGCTTCCTCATAGATCTTGTGCCAGCGTTCCCATTAAAACACTAGAGAACCCAGCAACATTGTTTTGACAGCCTATGAGGCCAATTTCTACTCCTGTGGCAGTAACATGCCTTCTGGAAAGGAGGTCTTTTCTTTGTTTGCATCTGAATTTCATGTTGGCTGTTATAACAGTGCTGTCTCCTTATCTTTTTCCAGAAATACTGGGAATGGTAGAGATTCATATTGGCATCTAGAAGGTATTTAACCCTTTTTTCACATGGGCTGTTTTTAAGTATTTTAAACAATAATCTTATGGATATAAGAGGAAGGGCATGGGAACAAGAGTGCCTTCACTTATATCCAGCCCTCCTGCAAGTCAGGATTTATTTATTTATTTAAAATATTAAAAAAAAATTGTATTTTATTTTTTTAAGTTGGAGGATAATTGCTTTACAATGTTGAGTCAGTTTCTGCTGTACAGCAGTGTGAATCAGCTGTATATATATACATATCCCCTCCCTCTTGAGCCTCCCTCCTGTCCACCCTGTCCCACCTCTCTAGCTTGTCACAGAGCACCGAGTTGAGCTCCCTGTGCTATACAACAGCTTCCCACTAGTTATCTATTTTACACGTTTTAGTGTATATATGTGAATGCGACTGGGAAGAGTTCGAGAGGCAGATGTAGAGAACAGACTCGAGTCCACAGGAGGGGAATGAGAGGGTCAGTTCAGTTCAGTTAAGTTCAGTCACTCAGTCGTGTCCGACTTTTTGCGACCCCATGAATCACAGCACGCCAGGCCTCCCTGTCTATCACCAACTCCCGGAGTTCACCCAAACTCATGTCCGTTGAGTCGGTGATGCCATCCAGCCATCTCATCCTCTCTCGTCCCCTTCTCCTCCTGCTCCCAATCCCTCCCAGCATCAGAGTCTTTTCCAATGAGTCAACTCTTCGCATGAGGTGGCCAAAGTACTGGAGTTTCAGCTTTAGCATCATTCCTTCCAAAGAAATCCCAGGTCTGATCTCCTTTAGAATGGACTAGTTGGATCTCCTTGCAGTCCAAGGGTCTCTCAAGAGTCTTCTCCAACACCACAGTTCAAAAGCATCAATTCTTCGGTGCTCAGCTTTCTTCACAGTCCAACTCTCACATCCATACATGATCACTGGAAAAACCATAGCCTTGACTAGATGGACCTTTGTTGGCAAAGTAATGTCTCTGCTTTTGAATATGCTATCTAGGTTGGTCATAACTTTTCTTCCAAGGAGTAAGTGTCTTTTAATTTCATGGCTGCAATCACTATCTGCAGTGATTTTGGAGCCCAAAAAAATAAAGTCTGACACTGTTTCCCCATCTATTTCCCATGAAGTGATGGGACCAGATGCCATGATCTTCGTTTTCTGAATGTTGAGCTTTAAGCCAACTTTTTCACTCTCTTCTTTCACTTTCATCAAGAGGCTTTTTAGTTCCTCTCTTTCTGCCATAAGGAAAGTTCCTCTCTTTCTGCCATGGTGTCATCTGCATATCTGAGGTTAGTGATATTTCTCCCAGCAATCTTGATTCCAGCTTGTGCTTCTTCCAGCCCAGCGTTTCTCATGATGTACTCTGTGTACGATTTATTTTAAAAAAACAATGAAGTTTTCAAAGGCCAGTTATTCATCTCTTTGTCCTGGTACTTCAGAGACTTTTGTCATTATATTGTGGCATCTCTGTAATTCTTCAACATCTTCTGTGTCTACCATATTTATTTCTCATTACCTCTATACCAAAAACAAAACTGTGTACTTGTTTACGGAAAAATTACTGTGATGTTCACTTTTCACAAAATATCTTCATAATATTGAGGAAACCTTTAAAATGTTTTTGGCTTTTCCTAAATAAATAAGCCCCAAACAAACCTTTAGAAAACCTTTTCTTTGTCAAACAGTATTCTTGTGAAGAAAGCCAAAGACAAATATCATATTATCACTTACTGTTGTTGTTCAGTCACTAAGTTGTGCCTGACTCTTTGCAACCCCAAAGAGATTCATGGACTGTAGCTTGCCAGGCTTCCCTGTCCTTCACTACCTCTTGGAGTTTGCTCAAACTCACGTTCATTGAGTTTGAGCAATGAGTCCGTACCATCCAACCATCTCGTCCTCTGTTGTCCCCTTCTCCACCTGCACAAAGTCTTTCCCAGCATCAGGGTCTTTTCCAACGAAGCAGCTCTTTGCATCAGATAGCCAAAGTATTGGAGTTTCACTTACATGTGGAATCTAAAAGAAAATGATGCAAATGAACTTGTTTACAAATCGACTCACGGACAGAAAACAAACTTATGGTTACTGAAACGGAGTTGGGTGGGGAGGGATAAATTGGGAGCCTGGGATTAGCAGATACACACTACTATATATAAAACAAATGAAAAGGATCTACCGTGTAACACAGAGAAATATATTCGAGATATTGTAACAACCTATACTAGAAAAGAATCTGAAAAAGAATATGTGTGTATGTATACACACATATGTATATATACTGAAACAGAATCACTTTGCTGTACACCTGACACTAACACAGCATTGTAGATTAACTATAATTTTTAAAATGGTTAATAAAAATACAGAAAAAAGAAAAGGGTGATCTAGAGACAGTGGCACCATTTGATTGCATGGCCAGTGAAGTTCTCTTTAAGGAGGTGGCTTAAACTGAACCAGAGTGACAAAGAAGAACCAGTCCTCTGAGGTTTAGAGAAGGGGTCCCAGACAGAAAATCTGCTGAGGCAAAGGCCTTGTGGCAGGAGCAAACTTGTCCTGTCTGAGAGACATCGAGGTTAGTGCAATTGAAATTAGGCCACAGGGGAGAGAGGTATAAGATGCAGTTAGCTGTCTAGGTGGGGACGAGTTCATGACTTTCTGTGAATCAGTTGCATTTATTTTATGAGGAAGATTGTTAAGACTAGGAACATCAGTTGCTGCCTGGGCAAGGTAAATCTTTCTTCTGAAGTGGTCAACACTGAACAGTGGCCTCTCAGAGGACATTATCTTGCCCCCAACACTGGTACCTTGGTTTGCTAGCAGAAAGGGTCTTTGGTTTTTGTAATGGCAGCTGGACATCAGCTCTGGACTGGCTAAGCCATCTCACCCAAGAACCAGTTGATACAAAGTTACACCTCAATTAAACATGAACTTTATTCTTTTCATCTCCACTTGCCTGGAATAAGGGGAGTATAATAGTGTAATTAATCTATCATTGGTTTGGACTGTTATATCCTTATTGGCTCATTAAGAGACATTATCCTGTATGCTACTGGCTTGCGAAATTATTATTATTCCCACAATGAACCCGTGTTAAATATTGTCAAAGACAATCTCGGTCTTTGAACATAATCTTCCCCAAAACAACACAAAGAACTTTAAAAATTTAGATCGTTTATTTTTGGCAGGATTACGTTACACCTGCCTTTCCTTCTCATCTTATTTTCTCTGCTTTTCTCCTTCAGTGTTAATAATAGAGAAATTATATAGAAATAATAATATATATATATCTCCTCCCTGGTTGCTCAGATGGTAAAGAATCTGCTTGCAAACGTAGGAGATCTGGGTTCAACCCCTGGGTCAGGTAGATCCCCTGGAGAAAGTAATGGCTACCCACTCTGGTATTCTTGCCTGAGGAACTCCATGGACAGAGGAGCCTGTCAGGCTATACTTCATGAGGTGGCAAAGAGTTGGACTGAGCAACTAACTCTTAATTTCACACACACACACACACACACACATATATATATGATCACTTCCTCTATTTACTATGCTTAGTCTCAATCCCCAGGTATCCTCATATCTATTGAGTTCTTTATGAACTTTAGAAACTCACCTTAGTGTTACTTGGTTAATTTCCCCTGATCTTTAAAAAAATATAGTTAAAATCACTTATATATGCACTTATCATGGCATTGATTATACTGTATGGTCAGTGTTTTACTTGTATCTCCTTCCCTGATCATGACTTCTCCCTCCTCTGAACAACAGGAGTTTGCACTTTATAAGGATTTATGTTATTTCCTTAGGTCCCATGAGTATAACACAATTCCTGGCACATTGTAGGCATATGATCAATGTTTGATTGATGGATGAGTGTTAAAGTTTAGTTGACTTGCAAACAAGTAGCAGAGCTGGGAGCAAAACCAAAGCCTTGATCTACAGACAGAATTCCTGAGCAAAAGTATGGCGTCTGCATTGGTTATTCAAAATGTGTCATTTTATGAACACTATAGGTGTGCTGACTTGTTCCTGATATAAGTTAGTGAGCAAAATCTGTTTTCACTGCTTTAACTGTAGTCTGGCCCTGGTGTTCATGTTCAGTGTGTGTATACATATGGAAAAGTCTTTAATTCATGCCAGTTCTGTGCAAAGAAGTCTACATTAAAAAAAAGAAAACCTTGCAAAATACTTTGTTGGTAAAGATACTTGTGAGGCTTATTTTAATGACTATTTTGGGCTGCATTGTATCATTTTTTGAAGTTTCTTCCCAAGACCTTTCTTCTCCAATAACTGACAACAGCTATGAGCCTTAGCTAGCTAAGGGTCAACTTTAGCAAAGTGCCTGCTGAAATTCTTCTACAAATGTTGATATAATCAACTTAGATTTTTGGGTGAGGTATTTTCTTTTTAGAAGTTTATAGTATGCAAAGACTTTATCAACTCAGAATTATTAACTGGTTGGAGAATATAGCTTATGGTTGAAAAATTTAAAGATTTGTTAATATTGCTTTTTAATCCAAAGACAGACTTTCTCACCTCTTATGAACATGAATTAATCTTGCTTTTCTTAAATTCATTTCTTAAATCATATTTTGTTTTAATATAATTGA
Source organism: Bubalus kerabau (assembly GCF_029407905.1). NCBI lineage: Eukaryota > Metazoa > Chordata > Mammalia > Artiodactyla > Bovidae > Bubalus > Bubalus kerabau. The sequence continues at coordinate 71,546,501 of NC_073627.1, forward strand.
AAAATTTTCATGTTATTATAAACATGGTTTCTGTAACCCCTAAGTCAAAATGAGAAAATAAATTTCTAAATTTCAATTTTTAACCAGAACTGGGTGAGATTTTAGCTGAATCTTCTTAAATAACAACCAATTACTTGCTTCTGGGAAAAAAAACAAATATGGATATTTTAATATGGACGATTTATTTAACTTCAGTAATTGAAGAAGACAACTTTACTTTTATGTAATACTTGTGTATTTATTTGATAGAGTTCTCTAGAGAAAAGCCCATTTAATGTTCGTAAGTGTAAATAATATTTGTAAAGTATAGTAAAAATGAAAAGTCGATGCATTTTATGTTTCTTTCAGAAAGCTTATTTACTTAGAAGCGTAAAGTTTATATTTTTATTAGATGATTTCTTCTTAAAAGGAGAATTCTAAACAAAGATGATAAAATGCTTCTTTTCATAAAAAAGATTTTTTTTTTTTTAAAGGGGACTTTTGTAGGGAAAGATCACACACTTCCTTGTGTTCTTCAGCCAGCATCCTGTGTGTTATTTAGAGATCCTTTATCATGGAGGGTGGTCCAGTGGTAATTTACCAGGGGAAAAAAAGGAGTGTACAAAAATTTAATTATTATTTGACCTCAAATAATTATATGTCACTAAACTAATTAAAGAGCAAATTAACAATGTGCCACTAATGGGCAGTCTGCTCCTTGCATGACTCACTCATCTTTCACAAAGAATAAGTGATCTGTATTAGAAATGAGCCGAGAAGGATGTTTTTGGGGATAACTATCGCTGTCATTGCAATGTTAAATCGCAGGCTCAGCCCCTGGACAAAAAGAGACGGGCTTATCAGAGCCAGGAAAACAGAAGCCCCAGCCTGATAGCTCTGACTCAAGGCCTTGTTTCAAAGCTATGACTCAGTGCAACGCAGCCAGCCGGGCAGCCCTGTCCTCCAGCCCTCCCAATCCAGCCATTCACTCGCTAATGTGCGGGTTGCGTGCCTCACACCGATTATTTCTGTCAAGTCCTTCAGATCAGCCTTATTTTCTCGTAAGCATTCATCTTCATTTCCAAGTGAATGAAGAGGGTGTCCATAGAGTAGAGTGAACTGTTCAATCAAAACAACAGCTGAAGAAACTGCTAGAAGAATGTTCACTGTAACACAGAGGCTTTTCACAGTTCAGTGTGGTTGTAGGTACGGTGGTCATGAGTGTGCTTGTGAAGTGGGGCAGGACATTTTACCGTGAGGATCAGAATCCTAGTTTACATGTGTCACTATTGAGTGGGTATTTTTATGTTTATTTTTTCCCTTCTTAAAACTTTTATTTTTATAATTTTATTTATTTACTTTATTTATGTATTTTTGGCTGCACTGGGTCCTCGCTGCTGCATGGGCTTTTCTCTAGTAGAAGTGAGATGGGGCTTCTCTCTAGTTGTGGTGCTCTGGCTTCCCATTGCAGTGGCTTCTCTTGTTGTGGAGCACGGGTTCTAGGCCCTTGGGCTTTAGTAGTTGTGGCTCCTGGGCTCTAGAGCACAGGTTCAGTAGTCGTGGCGTACCAGTTTAGATGCTCCTCTGCATGTGGGAGCTTCCCAGACCAGGGCTCAAACCTGTGTCTCCTGCACTGGCAGGCAGATTTTTTATCACTGAGCCACCAGGGCAGCCCCCTTTTTGCAACTTTTTATGACTTCTTTTATGCAAGTCATCCCTTCTTGGGGCTAAACTACAAAGACATATTTTTTCATTGTTTCTTTATTTAATCACCTACATTATGTAATTGGTTGATTAAGGGGCAACAGCCTAGTGATCCAGTATAAGTAAGACTGTATGTCCATCAACAATAGCCCAAGTGTGATAATGAATAACAATTGCCAGCGTACAGACATGACAGGGGTGGGGGTTCCATGGAAAGCCCCCATCCTTGATGTCAACCTTGGTACTCAGGGCTGTCTATTACTACTAGGTTTAGAAAGAGGCTAAACCAGAAGCCCAGAATTTTATTTGAATTCAGTTGACACCATGCTGGTCAACACTTTCCCAAATTTTTTCTGACACCTGGACTTCCAACATATAACTTCTGATGTGAACCCAAAATTTCTGATGACAACCTCTGTTTCATCTTAACTTATTGAGAAATGATCCTTATTCCCGGTTACCTCTTGTAGCTCAGCTGGTGAAGAATCTGCCTGTGATGCAGGAGACCTGGGTTAGATCCCTGGGTTGGGAAGATCCCCTGGAGAAGGGAAAGGCTACCTACCCCAGTATTCTGTCCTGGAGGAATTCCATGGACTGTATAGTTTATGGGGTTGCAAAGAGTCGGACATGACTGGGCAACTTTCACTGGCTAATAGAAAGTTTTGCAATAAACCGTCTGGAATTTGAGTGGAGTGATTGCAAGTAATTTAATATAAAATAATTGTTATTTAATAGGTGAGTAAGAGATGCTTAGAGAAATTACTATGATTTGCTCCAACAGCACAAAGCTGATAGAACTTGTACTTTCTGAGTATAAATCTCTTGTTCTTTCCAGTTGCTCTCTGTGATGGACTGAACTGTGTCCTCTCCCCCATCCTCATTCATGTATTGCAGTCCTAACCCCCAAAGTGACTGTTTTTGGAGATAGGGCTTTTAAAGAGGTGACTAATGATGCATGAGATTATACAGGTGGGGCCCTAATCCAACAGGACTGGTGTTCTTTTAAAATGAGGAAGAGACATCAGGGCCATAGGCACATGGAAAAACAGCCATGTGAGGACCCAGGAGAAGACAGTCAAGGAGAGAGGCCTCTGGAGAAACCAACTCTTGATCTTGGGTAGACTTTGGGAAAATAAATTTCTATTAAATTAAAAAAAGATGAAGAAGAAGAGGTAACAAAAACAGCCTCCTCCACTCACATGATAGGACTTGGAACACCATATATTTTTTGATCCAAGGATACTCCATTTATCTATGATATTAAGTTCAAAATATCTGAATGAAAAGAAATCTATTCTATTAACATTTGAACGTCTGGTCTCATGAATCATGTAATGGAAATGTAATTATATTTATCAGATGAAAAATACTACTAAATACTTTAATGTTTGGAAATGTCAGTTTGATTAGAACATTTCTCTTTTCTTTTGAATGACAAATACTGAATAGACGTGGACTTCAAAAAATCAGGAGAAAAATGCAATATTTTTCTTTAAAAAAAAATGTGTTGACACAAGCCTCCATTTTTCCTACTTGAAATGTGAGAAAAAATGTTTTTATTTAGACTTAGTGTTATGTTAAATTTCACCCAAAGATTATACTTTTTCTTTTTTTTTTAAATTTTATTTTATTTAACTTTACAATATTGTATTGGTTTTGCCATATATCAAAATGAATCTGCCACAGGTATACATGTGTTCCCCATCCTGAACCCTCCTCCCTCCTCCCTCCCCATACCATCCCTCTGGGTCGTCCCAGTGCACCAGCCCCAAGCATCCAGTATCGTGCATTATACTTTTTCTATTTCTGTATGTTCCTGTACAATTTCTAATTATATATTTTGACTTAGTTGTGAAAATATTACTAAAAATGTTAAAATAAAATATAGAATGTTGCATTATAAGAATAAAAATATAATTAAATATAACTATTTATAAATCTTATTAATATGGCTACACAGTATTAAAAAAAAAAATCAAAGTACTACCCCAATATAACCTGTTTGGAAAAGTAAATAGCTAACATTCTTCAAAGTATGAAGTACAGAAAACAGAATGTATGTTATTTGGAACGAACATTCAAGAAAAAGTTATTTTGATTACAAATTGAATTTTAATGATGATGTCTTCCAATTTTTTCAGAATATAGAAACTGAGTAACACAGCTGAAAATTATCTTATTTGAAAAAAATATTCAGGCATGAATGTAGGTGAGGTGGTTGTATTATTATATAATGTGAGAGGAAAAATAAGGATTAACATAATAAAATACGTCTTTAATACAGATGGCTAACAAACACATGAAAAGATGTTGAACATCATTGGTTATTAGAGAAATGCAAATCAAAACTACAATGAGATACTATCTCACACCAGTCAGAATGGCCATTATCAAAAAGTCTACAAACAATAAATGCTGGAGAGGGTGTGGAGAAAAGGGAAGCCTCTTGCATTGCTGGTGGGAATGTAAATTGATATAGCCACTATGGAAGGTGGTATGGAGATTCCTTAAAAAACTAGGAACATTTTTTATGACCATGTTACCACCATATGACCCAGCAAGCCCACTACTAGGCATATACCCTGAGGAAACCAAAATTGAAAAGGACACATGTGTCCCAGAGTTCATTGCAGCACTGTTTACAATAGCTAGAACATGGAAGCAACCTAGATGTCCATCAACAGATGAATGGATAAAGAAACTATGGTACATATATACAATGGAATATTACTCAGCCATAAAAAGGAATGCATTTGAGCCAGTTCTAATGAGGTGGATGAACGTAGAGCCTATTATACAGAGGGAAGTAAGTCAGAAAGAGAAATATAAATATTGTATACTGAGACATATATATGGAATCTAGAAAGATGGTACTGATGAATTTATTTTTAGGGAAGCAATGGAGAAACAGACATTAAGAACAGACTTATGGACATGGTGGAAGGAGAGGAGGGAGAGGGTGAGATGTATGGAGAGAGTAACATGGAAATTTTCAATGCCATATGTAAAATAGCCGATGGCAATTTGCTGTATGATTCAGGGAACTCAAACAGGGGCTCTGTGACAATCTAGAAGCGTGAGATGGGGAGGGAAATGGGAGGGAGGTTTGGGAGGGATGGAACATGGGTGTACCTATGGCTGATTCTTGTTGAGGTAGGACAGAAAACCACCAAATTCTGTAAAGCAATTATCCTTCAGTTAAAAAGATAAAGAGGCAAGTAAATAAAATATGTCTTTAATATAGCACTTTAGAAATGGAGTATTTCCAAATGTAAAAATAATCACTTATTTAGAAGAGTAATACATATTTGTTGTCTAAAAGTTAAAATTCCTATAAAATTATGTTTAGCCATGAATAAGGGACTTCTCTTTCTCATAAAATCCAAATATAGACTATACTTACTTTATGTATATAAATGACATGGGGAAACTGGAAAGAGGGGGAGAAAGGAAGAAAATGTCTTCATTTATAGCAGATAGTTAAACGCACCTTGGGATATATTCATTATGGACATACACAATTAATCCTTCAAGAGACTGCAGCTCACATCATGCTTTCCTTACCTGTTCCCTGGCTTACACCTGCGCATTAGCAGCGCACCTGGCTGAAATGTGAGTGACTCCCAACACCAGCTTGTTAAATCTTTTTCTATAAATTTTACTCTTTAAAATGTAGCAAAATAAATCCAGAAACAAAGAAATGCACCTACATAAACAAGAAGATCCCGGAAAAGCATAAGCAGCCACTGGATTCAATGAGAAAGCACGGGTGGAATGAGAGTTTAAGGGACCTTAGAGCACTATGAATATTTTTCACAGCATCACAACTCACAGCGTCAGAAACACCTGGTTCTGCAAACGGGCTGGTCCACTGGGAAAATTTTCCACAGCGTTCAATGAGCCTCAGAGTAGGTTTAATGCATAGAACGGTACATAGATTATGTAGATATCAGCTACATGCTCAACTGAAGTTAAAAATATTCTGGCCAAGGGCTTTCTTGGCAACTATTGTTCTGTCCACAGTAAATAAATCTTTATTATGCACTCTTACTTCACATATTAGTAGCAAAACTCTAAGTATTATGGAACTTGCCTGATTTGGAGAACATACTGGGGTTGAAATCAACTGATTCTAATTTGGTGTGAAGACCTAAGACATCCTTAGGCAAAACAGTAAGCAATATACCTAGTAAACAATAATTTCCCATTCTGTTACCCCATTGCAGTCCTTCATCTGTGCCCAGTGACCACCTATATGCTTCCTGTCTTTATACTTTGGATTATTCTAAGTAACTCATTTCAAATAAAGTAACTTTATTTTTTTGGGCTCCAATATCACTGCAGATGGTGACTGCAGCCATGAAATTAAAAGACGCTTACTCCTTGGAAGGAAAGTTATGTCCAACCTAGGTAGCATATTGAAAAGCAGAGACATTACTTTCCCAACAAAGGTCTGTCTAGTCAAGACTATGGTTTTTCCAGTGGTCATGTATGGATGGGAGAGTTGGACTGTGAAGAAAGCTGGGTGCTAAAGAATTGATGCTTTTGAACTGTGGTGTTGAAGACTCTTGAGAGTCCCTTGGACTGCAAGGAGATCCAACCAGTCCATTCTGAAGGAGATCAGCCCTGGGATTTCTTTGGAAGGAATGATGCTGAAGCTGAAACTCCAGTACTTTGGCCACCTCATACGAAGAGTTGACTCATTGGAAAAGACTCTGATGCTGGGAGGGATTGGGGGCAGGAGGAGAAGGGGACGACAGAGGATGAGATGGCTGGATGGCATCACTGACTAGATGGATGTGAGTCTGAGTGAACTCCGGGAGTTGGTGATGGACAGGGAGGCCTGGCGTGCTGCAATTCATGGGGTCGCAAAGAGTCAGACACGACTGAGCGACTGAACTGAACTGCACTGAACTGAGTGATTGGTGGTTTTGAACACCTTTCATGTATTTATTTATCATTTATATATCTTTTTTTTTTTTTGAGAAAAGTCTACTCAAATCCTTTGGATCATTTTTAAACTGGACTGGTTAGCGTTTTGATGCTGAATAGTCTGAAATAGTCTAGAATTGTAACACTCTACCAAAAGTCCTTCTAGCATGTTATTCTGGAGATACTAGGAACAAGAATATGTCATTATGGAACCAAATTAATTGAACATGATCCTCTTCTATTTATACTCTTGGGATTATTTAGCAATTCACTTATTTTATGTAGCTTGCTCACAAGATATATTTTTAAATATTTAAATTTAAACTTTGGCTGAACATTCAGAAATTAAATTCAACCTATAACTATGTTTGAATGTTTATGACTAAAAATAGTTTAAATGATAAAAGAATTCTGCACACAGCCAACTTTAGGTCTAATGTAGGTAGAAAGGGAATAATTAGTAAAAATGGGTTTTGAAAAGATGTTTATAAATGGAATTCCTCATCAAGCTTATTCATCTTTCAGGCTTCACAACTGGTCACAGCATTTAACATCTAAGAAAAGTTTTCAAAGCATAAATTTCTTTTTAGTAACTATGACAACATTCAAAACAAGAATTTTAAAAGGGCTCTATTTTTCTCCCTTTTTACTTTTGGCAATAATCATTTCTGCTTCGGAAAAAAGTTCATCTAAATTTATTGCACCTCTTGACTTAGAGATTAGTGCATACCACAAATTAGCTCTGTTTTAGCTTTAGGATGCAATTTACAGTAATAGAAAGAGACTTAAAAGTGTTGGTGTGAAATGGTGTTAAATTATATTTTACACGCTTTAACTTAAAGTGTCAGGTACATTATATTTTTTCATGTTTCTTAGAATGCCATTGCTTGCTTTCAATTAATTTTTATTATAGTTACTTTACAATGTTGTGTTAATTTTTGCTGTACAACAAAGTGAATCAGCTAACATATTTCCCTGCTTTTTTGGATTTCCTTCCCATTTAGGTTACCACAGAGCATTGAGTGGGCTTCCAGGATGGCTCAGATGGTAAAGAATATGCCTGCAATGCAGGAGACCCAGGTTCAATCCCTCGGTGGAGAAGATCCCCTGGAGAAGGAAATGGCAACCCACTCCAGTATTCTTGTCTCGAGAATTTCATGGACAGAGGAGCCTGGCAGGCTACAGTCCATGGGGTTGCAAAGAGTTGGACATGACTGAGCAACTAACATACACACACATACACACACACACACAGAGCATTGAGTAGCATTCCCTGAGCTATACAGTAGATTCTCATTAATTATTTATTTTATACATATTAATGTATATACATATATCAATCAATTCAGTTCAGTTCAGTCGTTCAGTTGCATCTAACTCTGAGACCCCACGGACCGCAGCACTCCAGACCTCCCTGTCCATTACCAACTCCCAGAGTTTACTCAAACTCATGTCCATTGAGTCGGTGTTGCCATCCAACCATCTCATCTTCTGTCATCGCCTTCTCCTCCTGCCTTCAATCTTTCTCACATTGCTGCTGAGTCACTTCAGTCGTGTCCGACTCTGTGCGACCCCATAGATGGCAGCCCAGCAGGCTGCCCCGTCTCTGGGATTCTCCAGGAAAGAACACTGGAGTGGGTTGCCATTTCCTTCTTCAATGCATGAAAGTGAAAAGTGAAAGTGAAGTTGCTCAGTTGTGTCCGACTGTCAGCGACCCCATGGACTGCAGCCTTCCAGGCTCTTCCATCCACGGAATTTTCCAGGCAAGAGTACTGGAGTGGGGTGCCATTGCCTTCTCCATTTCTCACATTAGGGTCTTTTCAAATGAGTCAGTTCTTTGCATCAGGTGGCCAATGTATTGGAGCTTCAGCTTCAGCATCAATCCTTCCAGTGGATATTCAAGACTGATTTTCTTCAGGATTGACTGGTTTGATCTCCTTGAAGTCCAAGGTGATCTCAAGAGTCTTCTCCGACACCACAGTTCAAAAGCATCAATTCTTCAGTACTCAGCTTTCTTTACAGTCCAACTCTCACATCCATACATGACTACTGGAAAAACCATAGCTTTGACTAGACAGACCTTGTTGGCAAAGTAATGTCTCTGCTTTTTAATATGCTGTCTAGGTTGGGGACAGCTTTTCTTCCAAGGAGCAAGCGTCTTTTAATGTCATGGCTGAAGTCGCCATCTGCAGTGATTTTGGAGCCCCCCAAAATAAAGTCTGTCACTGTTTCCATTGTTTCCCCATCTATTTGCCATGAAGTGATGGGACCAGATATCAATCACAATCTCCCAGTTTCAGGTACATTATTATACAGTTTTCTTCCCATTTCACTTTAAAGCTTCATTTGCATGATCAAATACAGAATAAGACATATTTCAAAACAAAGCACATAGATATCCCACACATACATGAAAAGGTGCTCAACATCACTAATCATAATGGAAATGCAAGTCAAAATCACACCTCACACCTGTTGGAATAGCTGTTATCAAAAAGACATGAGATAAGGGTTGGTGAGGATGTGGAGAAAAGGGAACCTTTGTGTACTGTTCGTGGGAATGTGAATTGGTGCAGCCCACTGTGGAAAATAATATAGAGGTTTCTCAAAACATTAAAAATGGAACTACCACATGACCTAGCAATCCCACTTTTGAATATTTATCCAAAGGGAATGAAATCAGGATCTGGAAAAGAGATCTGTACCCTGCAGCATTGTGTTCACTACAGAAATCAGAAACAACCTAAATGTCTATGAAGAAATAGATAAAGATGTGATACATATGTGTATATATACACACACACACATATATATACATATATACATACATATACATACATACATATATACATACATTTGTACATATATATGTACAAATATATATATATATTCTGTATATATATGGAGTCCTTGGTGACTCAGCTGTAAAGAACTCACTTTCAAAGCAGGAGACTGCTTGCAATGCAGGAGACACCAGTTTGATCTCTGTGTCTTGATCAAGAAGATCCCCTGGAGAAGGAAATGGCAACCCACTCCAGTATTCTTGCCTGGAGAATTCCATGGACAGAGAAGCCTGGCAGGCACAGTCCATGGAGTCACAAGAGTTGGTCACGACTTAGCGACTAAATCACCACCATATATGTATATACATACAATAAAGATGAACACCCTTCCATTTGCAATAAGATAGAAGGAAACTTGAAGGATTATGCTAAGTGAATTAAGACAAAGACAAACACATTATGATATCACATACATATATATAATCTAAAAATGCTGTACTCATAGGAACAGAGAGTAGAATGGTGATCGCCAGCATTTGAGGGGGTGGAGGACAGGAGTAGATGCTGTTCAAAGGGATCAGATTTCCAGTTAAAAGATAAATAATTCCTGGTAATGTAAGGTACCGCCTGATGACTACAGTTAATACTGCTGTATTATATTCTTACAAATTGCTGTGAGAGTAGATTTTAAATGTTCTCATGAAATGCATAAAAAGGTAATTATGTGAGATGATGAAGGTGTTAACTAACTCTATGGTGGTCATCATTTTCCAATATGTCAGTGTATCAAATCACCATGTTGTTCACCTTACTCACACATTGTATGTCAATTTTGTCTCAATAAAACTGGAAAAAGGTGCTACTTGTTTACCTAGTTGAAGCAAAGAAAGTTGTTTGGAATTCAGTTGGATAATTAAGCATTCACATGTTTATATTTTATTAAATTGAAAGAGAAAATGAGTCCATATTCACATGTAAAAACTGAGGATATTGAATAAGGCTTATTTTACAAATCAGAAAAAGATCCCTCCATAGGCGTTAAAACTTCTCAGGAAGAAAGGATAAATAATTTTTTAAATAGGTCATTTTTTTAATCCCAGAAAATATTTTTTATTTTATTTTTTCCTCTTATTTATTTATTTTTATTGAAGTTTAATTGATTTACAATGTTAATTCCTGTTGTATAGCAAAGTGATTCAGTTATACATATATATACCTTCTTTTTTTGTATTCTTTTCCATAATGATTTATCATAGGATTTTCTTTTAATTGCTTTACAATGTTGTGTTAGTTTCTGTTGTACAACAACATGAATCAGCTTTAGGTATACATCTATCCCCTTGCTCCTGGACCTCCCTCCTGCTCTGCAGTTCTATCCTTCTAGGTCACCCAGAGCACTGAGCTGTGCTGTCTGTGCTTAGCTATCTATTTTACACATGGTAGTGTATATATGTCAATGCTACTCCCCCGAGAATATTGAATCAACAAACAATATGTACTTGTCCTTTCTCCCTATTATTAGCAACCCATAGCATAAAAACGAAAACCACAATAAAACACCTCATGATTTTGCCTATATTTTATTAAAAAATAAAAAAGGTTAAAATTCTCATAACATTTCTTTTATACTTATGTAATGGAGCAAATGATGGCTGTTTTACATAATTCTTTGGAGCACTCAAGTTTTAAAATGATTTTTTTGAAGGAAAAATAACAGGAAGATCCATGTGGCAATCTTCTTAATAGGTCCTGAATCACAGCATAAAGATAAGTTACTTGTTTTTCATGGACTTTTTCAGTTCTTAGTGATAGATATGTCTTATCAGGTGGCATTAAGTGGTTACATTTAGATATATATCATGCTTCTGGTATTCAATGAAACTTAGAATCTTTAAAAATACTAGACAACAGAAAAACACTTGGTAGTGAAGCCAGTTAAATCTGTTATAAATAAGAAATGTTTTATGGGTTCCTTTAAAAGTTATTCTTTCAGTTGACACCATTTTCATTGAAATGCCCAAATGATGAAATTAAACATTTTTAGTCATTACAATGACATAAATCTGCCTAGAAGCTCTTTAGTCAGCTTATCTTACATGCATTCTTTGCCATTGTTACAGAACATAACTTTTAGGGACAGAATTTTATGAGAAACTCTCAGTGGTATTACTCATAATAAATTTACTTCATGTGCATGAATAATGTTTAGAATTTGTCAAACACCACCAAGACATTTTTAAACCTAAATTTCCCATAAGGCCAAAGAGAGGTGCTTGTATAAAAATGCAAGTTAAATTGTTGGCCTGTAGAGTCAGTGTCAAATATCCTTTTAAAGAGAGTTTGTAGAGGTTTTGTTGTTGCTGTTCAGTTGCTAGGTCTTGTCCAACTCTGTGACTCCATGGACTGCAGCATGCTAGGCTTCTCTGTCCATCACTATTTACCTGAGTTTTCTCAAATTGTTGTCCATTGCTTGGTGATGCTATTTAACCATGTCACCTTCTGCCACTCCTTTTGCTTTCAATCTTTCCCAGCATCAGTGTCTTTTCCAATGAGTCAGCTCTTCACATCTGGTGGCCAAAGTAATGGAGCTTTTGCATCAGTCCTTTCAATGAATATTCAGGGTTGATTTCCTTTATGATTGACTGGTTTGATCTTCTTGCAGTCCCAAGGACTCTCAAGAGTCTTCTCCAGCATCACAATTTGAAAGCATCAATTCTTTAGTGCTCAGCCTTCTTTATGACCCAACGCTCACATCTGTACATGACTATTGGACAATCCATAGCTTTGCCTATATGGACGATTGTAGGAAAAACATCAGCAGCCAAGAAATTAAAAGATGCTTGCTCCTTGGAAGGATTGTAAAGGATTTTAGAGGTAGATTATCTCATTAAAATGTGGCATAGTGAATGCTTTTCCTCATTTTTCTATCTTCTCTGGCTCGCAACTGGTTTGTTTCACACCAGGGTTCACTCCATGGGGAAGCATTTTACACGGTGGCTGATTACATAAGTCCTGGTTTGAGAGGTGTTTCTGCATATAGGTGTTTCTCAGGATGGATCTAGGAATACTGGCTGTACCCTACAAAGAAATGTAATATTGATGACTCAACATAAATATCAGCAGCGGGCAGTTCCTGGGAAGAAACAGATGTGCCCAGCGCATAGTATGTATTTTAGTCTTTTCCCTCCTCTACCAGAAGGAAACCAAAGTTTGAGGGAATGTAAGTAATCTGTCCATTGCTGGAGAAGGCAATGGCACCCCACTCCAGTACTCTTGCTTGGAAAATCCCATGGACAGAGGAGCCTGGGAGGCTGCAGTCCATGGGGTCGCTAAGAGTTGGATACAACTGAGTGACTTCACTTTCACTTTTCACTTTCATGCATTGGAGAAGGAAATGGCAACCCACTCCAGTGTTCTTGCCTGGAGAATTCCAGGGATGGTGGAGCCTGGTGGGCTGCCATCTATGGGGTCGCACAGAGTCAGACACGACTGAAGCGACTTAGCAAGTAATCTGTCTAATATACAACAGCTAAATGTAAAACTGGTTTCAGACATAAGTCTATTGTTATGCCAAAGTCTTGTTTGGGTTACATTCTCCTCCTGTATTCTACTATAAAACTGAGAAGTCATTATTTTATGTAACGATGATCCGTACACTTTCTGTCTCTTTCCAAACATGTGATTTTTTTTTTTAATTGGAGGAAAATTGCTTTACAATGTTGTGTTGGTTTCAGCCATACAACAAGATGAATCAGCCATAATTATACATATATCACCTCCCTCCTGAGCCTCCCTCCCACTCCCCACCGCATCTCACCTCCCCCAGGTCATCACAGAGTGCCAGGCTGGGCTCCCTATATTATATAACAACTTCTCACCAGCTATCCATTTTACACATGATAGTGTAAGTATGTTGATGGAGAGCATGTCTTTTTGTCATCTTTTAAGTCCAATACCAGAAATGTGTTTGATATATAAGGGAAAGATGAAACATGCCTCATGTTCGTATCACTTGAGACTTTGACAGAGCTTAGTTTTCCTGATTTTTGCCTTCTGCCTGGCTACAGCCTTTGGAAACTCTCAATTAAAATCTTTGTATCTTCCAAAGATCTTGTAAGTCCCACCTCTCACTGGTGACATCCTCTGTTACATTTGGGTTGGAATCTTTCCCTTGACTGGGCAGCCTCAAATTTCCATTTTCTTGGTTTGGTTTGTGCCAGGAGTGAAAAGGTGCAGAAAATGGAAAGAAAACATGTCATCTCCTCTAGTAGAGAAAAGCTGTTATAATGGACATCCTGATGGCAAGGACAACCTCTCACATTCTCGTATGAGAGATAAAAGTCTCTTCAGAGTCTCAGCAGATTTCACCACCGAGATGTAAGACAAGTAAAGTGCCTGCTCGGTTCAAATTTGCCCTGATGTTCAATATTTGTGGGAGATATATGGATTTATTTTGAGTTAAATAAATTTACCAAATGTGAAGAAATATTTGCATTCCTTTAGGCTTAAAGTTCAGCAAATTAGTGTAGCTTATTTTTGTTTTGTGCTTTTATAGAAGCCCTTGTTTTCTATGATGGGCTATTATGTTGAAGATGCCGTACTCTTTTTTACTACTTATTTGTAGGAAATCCAGTGCAAAACCAATCTTTATTATTACTGTTATCATCACCAGTTACTCAAGAAAAAAGAGTGCCTACTATTGGCCAGGTAATGGAGAAGACATACAATCAGCAAATGAATATTGGTATGTCCAGGGTGATACGTGCTATGAAGAAAAATAAAACTGAGCAAGGTGAGAGAATGTGAGGTTGTAGAAGGTAGTAGCCATTTTACACAGGGTGGTGATTTGGCTTCTTTTGGTGAGATCACACTTGAGAAGAGAACCAAGAAAGTAAGAAAGGCAGTCACATGATCTTCTGGAGGATGGGCATTGCAGACAGAGTGAACAGTATGTGAAAAGGCCCTGGGGGAGAACACTTGATGTGCTGAAGGAGTAGCAAGATGGCTGGAGGAGAATGAGCTTGAGCTGATGGAGATAATGTCAGAGAGCCAATGGGAACCATATTCACGTCTTTGACTTTTTCTTAAATGGTGGAGTGGTGACATGACCTGCTCAAAGGGAGAATGAAGAGAAAGGGGGTTGGGGCAGGAAGTCCAGGTCAGAGGCTACTGAAAATAATCCAGATGGAAGACCATGGTGGCTGAGGTCACAGTGGCAGCAGCAGAGGTGGTAAGAAGCAGTCAGACTCAAGATGGATTCGGAAGGAAGAGTCAACAGGGCTGACTGATGTATTGGGCAGGGAAGTCCAGGATAATCCCATGGACTAGGGCCTGAGTTGCTGGAAGAGAAGGGTTGCTATTCACTGAGACGAGGGGCACATTACGAGGAGGAGGTTTTGTGGTGACAAGAGGGACAGCGCCATAAAAAATGCATTGCATTTTTCATTTTAAAATTTAAACAAATCTAGGGGGCTTTAATTTTGGCATGAATCTTAACATGAGTCTGCTAAGAATTTCTTTGGGGAGACAGATCTTCTTTTTAAGGTCTTGAATAGGATTTTTATTCATCATAACTTAAAGGAACAATAAACCCAAGTTAGTCGTGATAAAACATAAAATCTCCACCGTCAGTCTGTGTATACAACTGTCTTGTGGATTTCACCTCCCTGAATAACAGAGGTGACTTTGTGGTGTGTGAAGCCAGAGAGCATATGGTTAATGTAAATAGTGAACTAGCTATCTGGGGTTTTAAGAGTCTGGGCTTAGATTAAATTAATGGGAAATATTTACAGAGAATCCAAGTAGTAATATGCTGGTGATATCGAGTGGGGACTAGGGAGTATGGCCCCAATGTCCATGAAGACTTCTGGATCCTGGCTGCTGTGGGGATCACGAATATTTGGGTGGTTTTCCTGTGTATATAAAGAGGGGGCCATGCACGGATGGTCAGGAAACATCTTCAAGTGCACAGAGATACCTACTGAGCTTGAATGGCCACCTTTTCCTTTCCATCTATGCAGCTAACAATTGTGAGTTTGTTGATTTATTTTCCATATATTGGTTGGAAATCCACTTTCTTTAACAATTAAATGTCCCTCTTGGAGGGGATATGTGTATACTTATAGCTGAGTTACATGAGAAAAAAATTAGGGTTAGGGTTTAGGATGAGTATCAGGGTTAGGGTTAGGGTTAGTTGTACAGCAGAAACTAACACAATATTGTAAAACAATTATCCTCCAATTAACCAAAAAAAAAAAAAAAAAAGAGTAGTGAGAACAGACATCCTTGCCTTGTTTCTAACATTAGGAGAAAATATTAGTTTTTTACCATAAATCTAATGCTACTTCTGCTCAGTCACTTCAGTCATGTCCAATTCATTATGATCCCATTGACTGTAGCCCACTTGTCTTCTCTGTCCATGGGACTTTCCACATAGGAATACTGGAATGGGCTGCCATTTCCTTCTCCAGGGAATCTTCCTGACCAGGAATCAAACCTGCCTCTCCTATGTCTCCTGCATTACAGGTGCATTCTTTATCCACTGAACCACCAGGGAAGTCCAAATATAATGCTACCTATAGCTATTTTGTAGACACTCTTTATAAAGTTGAGGAAATCTCCTTCCTTTCTATTTTTCTGAGAGTTCTGTCAAATGCCTTTTAAAAAGGCATTTGCCTTTTTGTCAAATACTGTTTTTTCAAATGCCTTTTCTGCATTAGTTAATATGGTCATGTGGTTTATCTTTTAGTGTATTAACATGGTGAATTATATGAATTGATAAGCGAAAATTGATAACAGCTTTTTTTATTGCACCAACTTTGTATTCCAAGGATAAACCTCACTTGACCATTGCAAAAAAACAACAACAACCCAGAAGTGTCCCTCTTATTCAATCAAAACTATATATAAACTTGAATTTATCATGAGGTTTACCCAGAGTAGTAAGTGATAAAACTCCACAATTAATAGTCCTCTTGGGAGTAGCTGTGGTGCCCCCCAGACACACTTGCCAAGGGTCCTTGTACTTTTCTAACAAGTGCCTTTTCATCAACCAAACATCACAAAAGCCTAAGTTAGGAAACAGTTCTAGGAATAACAGACTTCTATAAAGAGGTGAGATTCTGACGAGCAGCCTCAACCGAGCAATCTTGTTTCTAAACATAGAAGTAATTTTCAGGCCTTTTACAGGGCAGGGAGACAATTATTGCCAAAACAAATAGGGCAGTGTGTCTATACCTCAGGCCCTGAGTGGCGCAGTCTGGGCAGGGCCTCCAGCTGGGGCGGCCACACATCAGCCTGGCTGGACCACACTGGGCTGAGGACCACTCTTGATTGCCTCTGAACAGTTTAAGCATGTCTTGTTAATTGATGGATTAGCTGAATGCAGAATATGAGACACAGATTGCTGATGCATTTACTTGACAACAAAAATGTACTGTCTGTGAGAGGGTTGGGAGGCTTTCATCAAGAATGTTAATAACATGTGAAACTTTAGGATATACTTCCAAGTTGTCTCAAAATTTTGTGTATAGCCCTGAAATGATCCTTTCCAATTTATCTTGAGTGTCAGGATAGGAATGTGATGGATGAATGTTCCTCTCTCCAGTTAAGTTAGGAGTTTGAGAACTGAACTTACAGGGGTTTCCACAAATAGCTTTATTGAGCTTCCAAATTATGGCTCATCAGTGCATACTTCTGGGCACTTTTGGGTCTCCTGTCACTCACTTGCATCAGTAGGTTTGCTTGGATTCCACCCCCACCCTACCTCTGATTTAACTCCAGAACCATGGCCTTTATCTCTATCCATCCCTGTTGCTGGTGTTGAATATCCAGATTGCTTGAATTGTAAGAATTGTAAGTAACACTATAATGAACATCTTCATATGTACAGATCTGAATATATTTTTGTATTATTTACTTAGAATAAATCCTCAGAAGTGGAATTACTGTGGGAGTTTGTACTAATTTATACCATCAACAAAATGTGTATACACTTGTGTCAGTATTCACCTTTATTTTTAAACTTAGGACTTTCATCATCAGCAGATACCTTGTTCTCCTTTAATTCTTATGAGTTCTTCATTTTATTGTAGATCTCTTCTTCATTATTCAGCTCTAAGTGCCTTGTGAGGGATAGCGTGATTCTTCCTACATGTTGTGGGTCTGCAATTTTAGATAAAAAACTCAGTTATGTAAAAACTAACTGTATTTTTTTTTCTATTAATACAAGAGAACACCATATTCCAACTATTTAACCTTGTGGCAGAAACTAAATCTTGATCAATTCATGATTCAGTGAAACTCAAATAAATTCAATGTGATGTATTCTGATATTCTGATCAACTCAAGTAAATTCACCACATTCAGATTTTTTTTTTTAATCTTAATAAGTTCAGTTCAGACTCTTGAGTTCATTCTACCCTGCCCTTCCATGGTTGCTTCTGCAGGACAGTATGAAGTGTTCCTGACCTCAGCATATCATCTCATTGATGCTTTCATTCCATGATAAGCTTGGATTTGGTGGTTCTTACCACTTTCATCCTGCCCCCTCTCTTGGCTTCTCCTAAAAAGTTAAGCATAAGTCTCCCTTATGCTCATATCTCTCAGATCCTTCTCAGCATCTCTTTTATTTCCAACTGAACTTCTCCTCAGCCTCATCCAGGGAAATTTTTTCTCTTAAGGCAAGGGGACAAATTGAGCTTAGTCAACAATCTTCTAAATCCCCAAAGTTTCCATAAAGTCTAGAAACTTAGGCAACTTCTGCATAATATCATTGAATACATTTTCAATCTGCAAAAATATGATATAATTTTATCTATGTTTCCAGACATGTGGGCGCCATGTATTACGTAAGATAAGAACTCAGCTTTTGAAGCTCAAAAGTAAAGAATCAACTTGTTTTGTTCTTTACATTCTATTGGGTTCTCTTCTTTAAGACACAAAGGGGAAATATTCTAGCTTTCTGGATTGGGTCAGGTGGGGAATGTTGGGAGAACACACAAGTTAATATTTCTCATTGTTATTTATATAACAACATTCATTCTTTACCCATGTTCTTGGGAAATGGCCAGCAAATCAATTTCAAAATATCCTTTTGTATATGTATCGTTGGAATATGTAGGGTAGAAGAAGCTAATAAGATGAGGGTTTTGACAAGAAATCTGTAAATAACTCCTTCCAGTTCTTCCTCCAACTTCATGGTCAGTTTATTCGTGGTATGATGTGGTTGCTTTTGTTTCTTTGACGCCTACAACAGAGCCTGCCACCTAATGCTTTCTCAATAAATGCTTGATAAAGAAGCGAAAGGAAAGCTGTGGTGAGCACTATTCAGCAAGTGGGGTACCCTACTCAGAGGCAAATCTAAAGTCTGTTTGCCCACTAGATCTAGGTAAGCTTAATTATTATGTAATCCAGACTTATATTCCAAGATCTATGGCAATGGTCACCCAGGATAGTTCACATTTACTGAAGAACATGAAAACTGGTACATATTATGGACACTTCAGCTTATAGAAAATGTTCTCAATTGTCCAATATTTGAAAACAAATATTGTCATAGACAGAATACATGAAAGACGTGGAATCTAAATGCTTTTGCTATTAACAGAAAAATATTTATTACCATCTGATAGAATAACATAAGAAGTCTGCATTTGTCTGCTGTGGATGGAATGTTTCTGCCCTTCCAAAGTTCATGTGTTGAGACCCTAATGTCCCATGTGATGGTATTTGGAGACAGGTCTTTGTTGGGGGTGATAAGAGATGAAGTGGGTGGAGCCCTCTTGCTGGGATCAGTGCCCTTATAAGAAGAGCTTGCTTCCTCTCTCTCTGCTCTTTGGCATGTGGGGATATGAGAAGACAGCAGTTTGCAAACCAGAAGACTGCTCTCACCAGGAACCAAACTGGTCAGCACTTTGATCTTGGACTTCCATGCCTCCAGAATTGCTGAAAAATAAATTTCTGTCATTTAAGCCACTCTATCTCTGATCATTTGTTATAAAAGCCAGAATTAAGACTCCTCTTTCCACATATTTAAAACATTATCATGTATGTTATATATAATGATAGGTATATGTTTTTCTAAATAATTTCTAGGGCCCTGGAGGACACAGAAGTTCAGAAGTCTGTTCTGTAACTTAACTCTGCTATCTGGGGTACATTAAAACCTCTTCTAATCTTTTTTTCCTTATCTGTAAAATAATACAGCACAGTGCCTCGATAAGGCATCTGAATGCCGGCCGTTGTGTCTACTGACAATATCTTTACCAGGTAGGCGCATGCGTGCCCTGTTGTGTCCAGCTTTTTGCGACCCCATGAACTGTAACCCACCAGGGTCCTCTGTTCATGGAATTCTCCAGGCAAGAATACTGGAGTGGGTTGCCATTCCCTTCTTCAGGGGATCTTCCCGACCCAGGGATCCAACCTACATCTCCTGTATCTCCTGCATTGTAGGTGGATTCTTTACCACTGAGATACCTGGGAAGCTTCTATCAGGCAAGTGCTGATGTCATTTTCAGGATGGGAAAACTTGCACCCTGAGAGGAGAATTCATATGTCCAAGGCTGCATAACTCATAAGTGATGGTGATAAGTGAAGCAGCTGACAATAGAGTCTGGTCCCCAGCAGCTCTATGGACAAGCCTTAGCTCGTTATGTGGTCCTAAGGATACTTCCTTACTAATTCTTGTGAGAGTTAAATGTGATGATTGTCTGTGTGTGTGTGAAAAGTTGAACACCATGCCAAGCGCATGATCAGCTCTCAGTAACTATTAAAGATTTATTGATTTATTTTATTCTTTGGCTGTGGTAGGTCTTCACTGCTGTACGGGATTTCTCTAGTTGTGGAGAGAGGGGGTTACTGCGCTTCTATCGTAGTGGCTTCTCTTCTGGCAGAGCACAGGCTCTAGGGCATGTGGGCTTCAGTGGGCTTGCAGTGAGTGGACTCAGCAGTCACAGCCCTTGTGCTCTAGGGCATAGGCTCAGTAGTCGTGGCACATGCGCTTAGTTGCTCCATGGCATGCGGGATCTTCCTGGCCTGGTGATGGAACTGGTGTCCCTTGCATTGCAAGGCAGATTCGTAATCACTGGGCCACCAGGGAAACCCTTCTCAGTAACTATTATTTGTATTAATTTTCAATTACATTTGATTTCTCCTGTATTCATATGAAAAACAGAATTTTCTAAAATTCATAAGAAGTTTTTGGTTTGATCTGTGCTTTTTGCTGTTTCAATCATTTAACTTAATGCTACGTCCAGAATTACTGTTTTGCCTTGTTTTTCTACACAGCCCTGCACTATTTTTATGACTGAAGACCACTAAGTTTCCTTTTGAATGGATTACAAGTGGAACTGACTTTTCCAATTACCTACGCAATTGACCTGGTACAAAGAAGGTTAAAGTTCCCACCTAATATATGATCATTAAAGCATTTCATGGACCTTTTCAGACAAGGGAGTCTGGGAAACCTTGAGACAACATCATTTTTGGTGCCAGACTGATAAGGCATTTAACATTTGTCAGTTACAGGAGAAAGAGACGTTGATACATTAATTAAATGTAATACCTACCTCTCTTTGAGCAAAACAGAAAGAATTTCCTCTTTTAAAAAAAGAAATGTGTCAGATAATAAAAGGTAGATATAGAGTGGCTCAGATAATGTAAAGAACACTTTAAATTATACCAGAGCTTTAAAATCTACACATATATGTATTTAGGATACATGCACTGAACGATACTTTTCATCACCACATTGTTAATTTCATGGTTGATAATTTGCTATGGATGATTTCCAATGCTTGGTACCAGCAAAAATAAATTAAGAAAATGAAGTTTTGGGTTAAAAAAATCACTTACATAAAAAAGATTAATTTCTTAGCCACCACACGCCTCTTCAACTTTGTAAATTTTTTTTTTTTTTTTGCCAATTTCCGAAATGTCGCAAAAACAAACAGTGAGTAAATCCAGTAATTGTCCTCCAAGATTTTAGTCTTAGTTGAAATCAATCATGTAGGCCATTTATCTCCTCTTTTTCCTTCCCTCCCCCATCAGCAGACTGGTGTGGGCTGGTGACTTGAATGGCTTTCACCCACATGTGTTTCAGTTTGGGGATCCTTAACCATAATTGATGAGGGATTATTTTTCTTTTTCTTTAAGAACAGATACACAGCATGCTTTAGGAACTGGGGGACACAACAGTTTATGTGAAAAGGACTCTAAATTCCATCTTTTAAATATTTTACACATTTTTATAACATTGAGTTCTATGTGTCAATATTCAGGGAGAAAAAAAATGTCAGCATTGAATAAGTCAAATAAACACTGTAATATCCTAGTATACCAATTCATTTTTTATCAGATTTACAGAGCTAGTGCTTATTGTAAAAATAACATATATATTATATGTATTATATTATACCATATTATAATAATGTTTATACTAAAACTCTTAGGAAGCTTTTCTATTCCCTATACTTTGGTGGAAACCCAATTGGATTTGGTTTCTTAATTTACTTACCTTTATGGAAATAAAAAGTAAATTTGTTTTTGTTTGTATGTCTGGATTTTCTTACAAAGTATCTGATTTCAGCATATAGTGATGATGGGAATTTAGGTTTAATTCCAGTGATTCAAAGTAACCATTGTAATCAATCTCTTTCTCCCTGTCTCTGTTTCTGTCTGTCTCTCTCTCCCAAAGAAAAAATTGAGATATAGAACATTTAGGAAAGCATCTAAGAGCACATGTCTAGAACTGGAAGAATCAGGATAAAGCCTAAATTTTCTTCCTTTGAAAAGTGCTTTGTTTTAACTATATTCTAAAAATATACGAATGCCAGAAGAAAATGCAGATCATGGCATTTTCTTTATATTTTAAAGTCTTCATATAAAACGCATTGTTTTTGGCTACTGTCAGTTAGAGGAGGTAGACTCATGTCCATCTGTTAATTAGATGTAATATTTTATCACAAGATGTATCATTATTTCCTTCATTACAGAGGGCAAAATCTCTCCTTCTGACCTTAGATATGGGGCTTGGAAATGAGGGGTAAAATACCTTGAAATATTGTCTTCAATTTTAATTAAATTTTGCAGACCTCAGGGTATCACCTGCCATTCTGCCATGAAATATTTTATAAAAACAGTCTCATAATATGTACGTGTTGATGTCAGCTTTGCTAGCATCGTAGGGTGCAAACACTTGCAGGAAGTGCCTGTGTGCTAAACTAGCTGTGAGTCACGAATCCTCCTAACCCTTGATCTCATCTGGGCTTGTCTTATCATCAATTAATGGGGAGCAGAGATTGCGAATGGCCCCCACACGTGTTTAGGTACACAGAGCCAGCTCTCTTGGAGTTGCTGATGCCCAAGATAAGTGTTGAGGGTCAAAGCATGTGGCTAAACTGAACTTTCTGGGGAAAAATAATGTAACGTGTTCCACCCAACATGTATTTCCAGTGATGTCAAGATGCTGGACTTGGGTTATCAACTTTGTTTCTAACGTTTTGGATTTGGGCAAGAGACTTAGTTACATTGTGTTCTTATTCTAATAAGGATATTTTAATTCTAATATCCTAGCTCTCAGAACACTTGAAAGGAGTTCTGAAGCAAATCAAAGGACCCACGACATTATCTTTAATGCCACAATGCACATTTCCAGTGGTTTCAGTATTAGGAGTTGGCACCCAGGTCCAGACTTTAGAGCTGGTTGTTAAATTATCCGCTCTTGTAAACAATGCTGAAAAAGATCTCTAGCTTTACTTTACATGTTTACAATGTTTTTCTCTTGCCAATTGGAGGAGACACCAGAGCTTAGCATCTACTCATGCACAGATTTTATAGAATGTCAGACAAAATGATTTTTTATTGAGGAAGGGTCAAGCAAGTTGTGCTTTCTATTGTGTCACACTACACAATATGAGGGCTGAGTTATAAAAATTTGGAGCACTGGCAAGAAGGCAAAGGCTAAGAATGGTGATTTAAGACTGCATTATCCTGTTTCTAATTCCTCTTCTTTCTTCCTGCGGAAATGTAATTGCAGAAGCTTGGGAGAAGGGGCTGAAGCATGGGCTTCTATATCTGCCTTGAAGAGAGTCGTAAAGTCTGTTTTATGAGTCTCTCTCCAGCCTCGCTCTACTTTTCCAAATTAAAGGAGACACTATGACAATCTCACCGATCTCTGATCTTACATCTTAATTTGCAAACTCAGCAGCAATATCAGTATCTAGTCCAAGGGGCTCAGAGAAAACCATGCTGAAATTAATGGCTTATCGAAGGAATTCAGTCAAACATCCCCTCTATTGAAGCAGAAGCCAGTTTTTTTTTTTTTTAAAGAATCTTTTCATCATAAAAAGTATTATTTCTTAAAATTGATGTACTCTATTAGCTTCTTAGTTTTCATGAATGTCCCACGTTAACATAAGATGTTAACAATGGAAATAAGTGGGTGACAGGAATTCTCTGCTTTACCTTTACAACTTTTCTGTAAATCTAAAGTGATTCTTTTTTTAAAGATTTTTGGTGTTGTTGTGGACCGTTTTTTAAGTCTTTATTGAATTTGTTACATTATTGCTCCTGCTGTTTAAGTTCTGTTTTTTTGGCCAAGAGGCATGTGGAGTTTCAGCCTCCTGATCAGGGATCGAACCCACACCCCCTGCATTGGAAGGAGGAGTCTCAACCACTGGAACACCAGCACAGTCCCTTAAATGACTCTAAAAGAAATGCATGTGCTCATTTCGAAGCCACCATGCTTGTACTAATATATTTGTGATGTCCTGGACTGAACGGTGGGAAGCTAATGTGACAGGTAGCATTTCTGCTTCAGATTTAACCGAGAGTTTTCAGTGTGGGTTTTTACACATTTCTGTGATTTTTAAGAACTGGCAGCATTTTGTTTCTTAGCATATGTCATGTAAAAGGACTGTGTATACCTGTCTGAAACGTATTCACCAAGTGCTTGTTTAGAATCTGGTCAAACAGATCCTTCACCTCTTCTGTGAATTCCCTTCACTCGCACAGCCTTTGTCAGAAAACTGTAAGTAAACCTTGATTGTGGCCTCAAAGACCACCTACTTGTGAGGGTGAGAAGCTAGTTCAGACTCTCCATCGGGTCCAGTGTAGACCTTAGGAACACAAGCATTTCATTTCAATCTTCCCAAACTTGGACAGACCTCATTAGGAGCTGTGGTTCTCGCATCTGGAATTAAGTCAAGATCAAACCTTAGTAACTATTTAAACAGAAGAAAAGATTAGAATTTACAGTTTATCTTGTTGAGAAAACCTTCAGTGAGGAAAAAGAAATGTGTGTGAGCTTTAAGTACAATGATTCTATGTGTAATGAGATGCCATGGATCATCCGGAGAGAAAAGTAATATCCTTTGACATATAAATCTGTACACAGTGCTTCTGTAATCTAAAAATATTCCCTTGCTGCAGAGAAACATTGCTAATGAAAGCCAAAAAATACATTAATCTGCAAAAAAAGAAAAAAATTATTGACGCAACTTTGCAAATCACAGTTAATTGAGTCACAAACAAAACTTCAAATAAAGGAAATAATGTGGTAATTGGGAGCCTTGTTCTGCATAATACACTTGTTGGCATACATTATGGGTTTGCTATCTTCTAAGAGTATTAAATCATTGTACAAGAACATTGCCAAAAAAACTCTTCATTTCCTTTTGGTGACTTCTTACTGCCCTCAGTCGAAGTTTAATAGAAAAGGAAGGACATGATGTAGTTTTAATGACAGGAAACCCATGGCCTTCCAAATGAATAAATTCCATCACTGGCTGCCACAAAGCGTGCTAATTATTTCCTTTGATAAATTAAAAGCTGTAAAAGTCCAAAGTCTATAAGCATGTGGTTTACAGTTATAATCAACCTGTCTGCATTATTGAGACTTCATATTATCCACATTATTTAATAAGCATTACATGTATTTTTTATTCCAGATAATTGTATCAAAAACATGTGTTCAACATTTACTGACTTGAGAGATGACTAAAGAAGCTAACTAACCTTCATGTTTCTGACTTGCAGGATGCTAAAATCAAGTATTGATCTATTCTTCTAATGCCAGACTTTGGAAGTGAAAATAGTTTATATTTAAGAAATGATGAAACATCCAAAATCAAGTAAGAACCAATAAGGTCTGAAATGTGGGGGGAATTAGGCTATTATACTTGATTTTATTATTTTAAGTTATCAGCTAAATTGTTTGGCAGTGGATAAAGATTTTTTTTTAAGATTTTTTTTATGAGGACCATTTAAAAAATCTTTGTTGAATTTGTTACTATACTGTTTCTGTTTTATGCTTTGGTTTTTCTTCTGTGAGGCATGTGGGATCTTAGCTCCCAGACCAAGAATTGAACCCACACCCCCTGTATTGGAAGGGGAAATCTTAACCACTGGATCACCTGGAGCCCCTGGAAGTTCCCTAGAGCAATTCTTTTATTGAACAGCATTTATTTTGTACCTCTGTGTGCTCTGTGTAAATTAACTTATTCATTTCACAGATATTTATTTAACATATCCCATGTGTTCTGGGGACACCATAATAATCAATACACATGCCTATTCTCCACTTCTGGGAGCATGCAGTATAGGAGGGGAGCTGTTAACGCAGTGATTATACAGTTGTAAACCTGGAAATGTCAAAAGGAGGTTTGCCATTGTGGGAAAGCCTCCTGACCGTGGGGCGAGCCGTCCTTGTCACAGAAGTTAGATTTTCCCGGCCAACAGGGGGATCACACTGAAATGTGAACAACGAGCTGAAGAGGATGGCAACCCTCCTGGCAGAGGGGTGGTGCATGTGAAGGGTTGCATAGGACTGAGAGAAGGCTCAGTGACTTCAAGGCAGGGCGGGAAGTGGGTCAGAGTCTAGCTCACCACCCCCAGGCCCTTGTGCTCCCTTTCCTCAAGCTGGCTGCAAAGAGCACCAGCACACATGGCTTGCTGAGTCCAGTGTGGACCTGCATCCCAACCCCATCACCACCTTTTTCTTTTTTGGCCGAACCACATGGCATGGGATCTTAGTTCCCCAACTAGTGATTGAAACTGTGTCCGCTACAGTGGAAGCATGGAGTCTTATCCACTGGACCACCAGGGCAGTCCCACCATCACCACTTTGTTGAACACCCAATACAGGCATGACTTGCCTTCATGCAGTGATGGAGAGGCGGGTGGAGGTCAGGTGATACAGGATGATACAGACTGAATATCTGTGTCCCCCCAAATTCATAGGTTGAAACCTCATCCCTGATGTGATGGTATGAAGAGGTGGGACCTTTGAGAGGTGATTAGGTCCTCAGGGTGGAGCCCCTATGGATAAGATGAGTGCTCTTAGAAAAGACAGCCCAGAGAGCTCTTTTGCCCTTTCTATCATGTAAGGACACAGCAAGAGGAGAACCAGAGATGTCTATGAACCAGGAAGTGGGTTCTTACCAGACACTTAATTAGCCATTACCTTGATCTTGGCCTTTCTAGCCTCTACAACTGCGAGAAATAAATTTCTGTTGTTTATAAATGACCCAGTCTATGGTAGTCTGTTTTAGCAACCTAAAAAGACTAAAGCACAAGACTTTGCCCTTTGTAGCAAATGAAAAAGAGTTGCTTCTCTTAAGATTATTCATATTAAATAAACCAATTTTACAACTTAAATTTTGCACAATTTCCAACATTTCTCAAGTTCTATCTCTAAGTAACTCTTTAATCAAGATGAACAAAACATCTGTTGTACACATCCTGGTTTTGGATTCGTTTTGTCTTCACATTCAGGAGTGTGAACTGTTGCATTTTAAACCATTTATTCTAGCCCCCTTTGGACTGGCTAAAATAAAAGATGCTTCATGTAATCTAGCAGACATATATGAAGTTTATTAAGCCTTCATGATCGCTCATAGAAAGGTATTGTGGTTCTGCTAGAATTCATAGGATATTATAATAATGCCTTACAAAATAGCAATGAAATACATAGATGATTTCATTCATTTGTTCATTCATTCATTTGTTGATCCTTTTTTTAATTTTTAAATGTTCATCCTAGATTCACTCTTAAGGAGCTGTGAGAAAGACTAAGAGACTCAGAGAATGCGTCTTGAGAGCTATTCTCAAAGTACTCACTCATCCTGGGGAGAAGGTCACTTAAACAAGACCAATGCAGGAGGAGAAGACGACGAGATGGTTGGATGGCATCACTGACTCAATGGAGGTGAGTTTGAGCAAACTCTGGGAGATGGTTAAGGACAGGGAAGACGGGCATGTTGCAGTCCATGGGGCTGCAAAGAGTTGGACACGACTGAATGACTGAACAGCAACAACAACAAAAAGATAACAGAATAGTAGAGATCAGGAGAACTCTGACAGCACTTAACTCAAGGGGTGAGGGAAGGTGTTTTGGGCAGGGGCTGCGAGGAGATAGCCTGGCAAAGAAAGGGGGAAGAACCTTTCAGTCTGAGAGGTCACAGAAACAAAAGCAGGGGATCAGAAAAACATATTTTAAGGAAAATACAAGCAAGAACTGAGAAGGGGCCAGAACAAGGGGAAACTTGAGTGGTAAGGAGCTTGGACTTAATATTTTAGGCCTGAGGAGCAACTGAAAAATCTTGCTGCTTCTTGTGGGACCCTTCTAAGGGTCCATATCTGAGTTTAAGGCTTCAAATCAGATATAGTTCTTTACAGCTGTCCATGCATCCTGGAGTGTTTTTCAGAATGACACATCTGCAGTAGAGTGGGAAGGCTGTTTAGTAGCTCAGATCGATACATTTCAGATATATCACCAGGCTATCTGGGTAGAAGATGAGTTTGAAAGGACCCAGCTGTACACACACATACAAGTTAGGAGACAGTTGGGACTGCTCAGGTGAGGAAGGATAAGAACCTCAAGACCCTTGGTGCTGGTGATTGCTGTTTGTTGTTCAGTTGCTCAGTCATATCTGACTCTTTGTGACCTCATGGACTGCAGCACGCCAGATGCCCCTGTCCTTCACCATCTCCCCGAGTTTGCTCAAACTCAATGTCCATAGAGTCGGTGATGCTGATGGAGAGAAGATAAAAACTCATGGGGCACCTCACACTGATCAGAATGGCCATCATTAAAAAGTCTGCAAATAATTAAGGCTGGAGAGGGTGTGGAGGAAAAAGAACCCACCTGCCCTGTTGGTGGAAATATAAATTGGTGCAGCCACTATGGAAAACAGTATGGAAAGTCCTTGAAAAACTAAAAAAATAGAGTTGTCATATGTTCCAGCAATTTCCCTACTGGGCATATATAGGAGAAAACTCTTAAGTCAAAAAGACATATGCCCTCCAATTTTCATAACAGCACTACCTACAATAGCAAAGATGTGGAAGCAACTTAAATGTCCATTGACAGAAGAACTGATAAAGAATATGTGGTAAATATATACAACAAAATATTACTCAGCCATAAAAAAGAATAAAATAATGTCATTTGCAGCAACATGGATGGACCTAGAGATTATCATATTAAGTGAAGAAAGTCAGAGAGAAACAAATATCATGTGATAACATTTATATGTGGAATCTAAAGAAATGATGCAAATGAATTTATTTACAAAACAGAAATAGACTCACAGACACAGATAACAAACTTATGGTTACCAAAGGGGATAGTGGGGGAGTGGAGAGAAAATAAGGAGATTGAAATTAACATATTCACACTACTATGTATAAAACATGTAATCAACAAGGACCTACTGGCTAGCACAAGGAACTGTATTCAATATCTTGTAATAATCTATATTGAAAAAGAATGTGAAAAGCACAAGGAGCTCAGCTCAGTGCTCTGTGATGACCTAGAGGGGTAGGTTGCAGGAGGGGTGAGAGGGAGGCTGAAGAAGGAGGGAATATATGTATACGTACAGCAGATTCTTTTGTTGTACAGCAGAAACCAACTCAACATTGTAAAGCAATTATATTATACTCCAACTAAAAAATAATTAATTAAAAAAGAGTATATGTATATGTATAACAATCACTTTGTGGTACACTTGAAATTAACACTATGCTGTAAATTAACTATACTTCAGTTAAAAAAACTCAAAAAAATTTAATAGGAATTTAGGAGATAATAAAAGTCAGGCTTCATGTTGACTGTTTAACTGAGTGTTTGGAGTAAGGTGGGAGGCAGATCAAGGATAACTCTTAGGCATCTAGCTTGGATAACAGAATAGAGTATGGTGGAAAAACAGAAAAGAAAAACAGAATAGATATTGAAAGCACTAAAGCATTCACAGATTGAAGTAGGGAAAAAATTAGGTGCAACAGGAAATTTCAACAAAGGGAGACTTCATTACGAACGTAAGCATTTATGTTCACACAGGAAGAAGAGCAACACGAAGAGCAACACGAAGAGCATTTACTGACACACAATTGTCCAGGATACTGTCAACAGCAGGTTTCTCTTTGGTAAAATGATGCTCTTCCATTGATTCTCAGACAGGCAGCTTCTTGGTCTTGTTCAGGACAAACCCATCTTGTGGCAGATTCAGTGCTTTTCTCCTATTCTCGGTATACATTCTTTCTTGTCATTTCAGATACTTATTAATCACACCTCACCCCCGCATCTCTGTTTTCTCTTCCCAGTTCTAAATAAACCTAATCCTTTTAACTTCCACCCAGAGACTTTATTTTGTGAACTATGAATCATTTTGCTCCTTCTCTTTGGGATCCCATCCAGGGAGTCCATTCTTCATTTTTAAGACCTCAAATCAGACACATTTTTCTACATTTCTATGCCTTGCATCCAGGAGGTGTTTGATAAGTCTTTCCAAAATGATAAAGTCCTAGGGCTGGTGGGAAGACTGTCTAGGAACTCCCACATGCTAGAATCCTATTTATTCCAGTTTATTATCAACACATTTTTAAACATTAACATGGCATTGATGACTCATATATGATCCTCTATAATCCCATCCTCTGTTTATGTTGTCTTTGCCTGTAACCAGGTCTTTATCATCATTTCTGTACAGTTTGTTTTCCCCCTTTTACTTGTCCTGATTACATTTTTATTCTCATTGCTTTTGTCTATTTTTCAAGGTCATTGAAAGTTGTAATTATCTGCTCCATGTGGCTAAGCTCCCACTCAACTCGGTGCCACTAGTAATTTAATGAGCTCCTCCCAGATTCATCTGCCATTAAAAATGTTATTAAATAGTTCTGGCCCAGGGCTAGTCCTTTGAGAAAACATTCAGGCCCTCCAGGCTGATATGGCATTGTTGATAACTGACTCTTCTTGAATATTTTTCTAACAAGTTGGTACTCTTATCTAGTTGCAAAACAGCTTAAATAATAGTTAATAAAATATGTCTGTGTAGTATTATACTCTACAGAAGCCCTATCCCCCAGAAAAGTTAATTTGCTGCTTAAATACTCCTGCTAGACAGGAAAGTGAAGGGTTATCTTGTACCTATTTCAAAGACTTGGAAACTGAGTTTCAGGTTAGTGACTTAGGCTCACCCAGCAAGAAATAAATATACAAGCTCCTCAATGTATATTTTCTGACTTCAAAACGAATGTCCTTCTTTACTCTACCATGACGAAGCACTCTGTTTATATATTCGTATGTGGCTTAATATATACTTTTAAGGTTTTGGGTTTTTTGTGTGTGTTATCAAGTTGCAAGGCTTCTTTATATATTTGGGGTACTAGCTCCTTATCGGGTATATGGTTTGCAAATACTTAATCCCATTCTGTAGGTTGACTTTTTATTTTGTTGAGAGTTTCCTTTGCAGTACACAAGCTCTTTAAAAAATGCTAAATTAAGAATCTTCATTAAAAAGTTCTCACGATTCTATTCCAATGTTGATTTCCCCATTGCTTTAATACCTAAGGCATAACTAATCTGTACAATACCATTCAGAGGAATGTGTACTGATTGTCACAGAAGATACTGACCTGGACACTGAAGTCACGTAAAAAAATTGTGATGCAGTTCCTCA
Source organism: Bubalus kerabau (assembly GCF_029407905.1). NCBI lineage: Eukaryota > Metazoa > Chordata > Mammalia > Artiodactyla > Bovidae > Bubalus > Bubalus kerabau. The sequence continues at coordinate 71,577,855 of NC_073627.1, forward strand.
AGAAGGAGCTATCCTAATAGAGACCCAGGGGATAAAAGATTTAATATGAGACCCAGAACCACAAGGGTAGTAAAAAAAAAAAAAAAATGGGGTCCTATCTAGCAACTAGTTAGTGGTGTTTTGAATTTTTTGGCTTACTGATTTAGGAAAAAATGATATACCATTTATCTTCCTCCAATTATGATGAGTGTATTATTGTAATTTTTATTTGTAGATTGGCACAAAGATGAACTTAAAATGGCAGTTTTGTGAATTCAGAAATTCAACCCAATATCCCTATTCTAAGCTCTCTGAAGGACTTTTGCTTCTGTTGGGAAATAGGATTCTGCTTAAGGGCAAGAACAATAAAGCATATGCATGTCTTGGCTTTCCTATTGCTAAAGACAATGGTCTGAACAGCATTTCACTCTTCTGAAGCCAAAGACTATTCAGAAGCTGAAAACTGAACATAACTGTAAAAATCATTTAAACTATATTGTGAATGTATCTCCACGTGAAAATATTAACTGCAGTATGAGTGCAGATTCCAAGTGAGGAGAGTTCAAACCTCCAAGCTGCTGAGCCATTAAGGTACTGGAGTAGAGGGAGGAGGGGGCAGTGTGAAGCTGGTTGACTGGACCAGAAGATGTTTGGTTTTCCAAGCTGTATAGCACTCTAGAATTCTTTTGTGCCTCTTCCCTCCTCCTAAGCCACAAATACAACCACTTTCCACACTTACTAATGCTTTCTTTGAAATGTCTTTCTTTTTTAAAAAAATTATTTCTTTGGCTTTGTTGGATCTTCCTTGCAGCATGCGGGATATTTTTAGTCGTGTCATGCGGGATCTAGTTCCCTGACCAGGAATGAACCCAGGCCCCTTGCATCAGGAGCATGAAGTCTTAGCCACTGGACCACCAGGGGAGTCCTTGAAATGTCTCTTGATTCTGTCTCATTCTTTGCGTCCATAATGCCATGGGGCACAGGCACGTTTCCCTGTTCTGTACGATTATTTTCTGCTTCAGTTATGCCTTCCCTGGACCCAGGGACCATCTTCTCAAGGGGCTGCTTCAGTGGGACTTAATGCCTTACTCAAAACTCCTTAATGAGACAGTTAGGTATCAATACAAGAGGAAAAAAAAAAAGAAAGGACTCTAATCCTTTCTTACATCATACACATAATTCCATCATTCCATATATAACGAAAATCCAAACGTATGTGGAAAAAGAATAAACAGTTTACAAGGTGATTTAGGAAAACGATTTCATTAAATGGAGGTTACCAGGGGTTTTCAAAGAGTTCTCATGTATTCCCTCATTCTAGAACACCCATAGCTTCCCATCTTCCTAACAGCTTGCCTCAGTGAGGTATATTTGTTATTCTTGATGAGCCAATATTGATACATTATTGTTAACTGAAATCCATCATTTATATTAGGGTTCACTCTTAATGCAAGCATTGGCAACCACTGAGATGGGGAAACAGTGGAAACACTGTCAGACTTTATTTTTTTGAGCTCCAAAATCACTGCAGATAGTGATTGCAGCCATGAAATTAAAAGATGCTTACTCCTTGGAAAGAAAGTTATGACCAACCTAGATAGCATATTCAAAAGCAGAGACATTACTTTGCCAACAAAGGTCCATCTAGTCAAGGCTATGCTTTTTCCAGTGGTCATGTATGGATGTGAAAGTTGGACTGTGAAGAAAGCTGAGCACCGAAGAATTGATGCTTTTGAACTGTGGTGTTGGAGAAGACTCGAGAGTTCCTTGGACTGCAAGGAGATCCAACAAGCCCATTCCAAAGGAGATCAGCCCTGGGATTTCTTTGGAAGGAATGATGCTAAAGCTGAAACTCCAGTACTTTGGCCACCTCATGCAAAGAGTTGACTCATTGGAAAAGACTCTGATGCTGGGAGGGATTGGGGGCAGGAGGAGAAGGGGATGACAGAGGATGAGATGGCTGGATGGCATCACTGACTTGATGGACGTGAGTCTGAGTGAACTCTGGGAGTTGGTGATGGACAGGGAGGCCTGGCATGCTGCGAGTCATGGGGTCATAAAGAGTCAGACACGACTGAGTGACTGAACTGAACTGAACTGAACTGATCTTTTTACTGTCTTCATAAAACCCATGAGCGTTGCCCCATGAGCCTTTTCTAAAACGTTTGGTGGAATCATGCAGTATCTAACCTTTCAGACAGGCTTATTTCACTTGGCAATATGTGTTTAAGTTTCCTACATGTCTCTTCATAACTTCATAGCTCTTTTTTAAAATCACTGATAGTATTCCATTGTATAGATCTACCATAGTTTGGGGCTTCCCAGGTGGCATTAGTGGTAAAAAACCTACCTACTGATGCAGGGGATATAAGAGACACAGGTTTGACTTCTGGGTCAGAAAGATCCCCTGGAGGAGGGCATGGCAACCCACTCCAGTGTTCTTGCCTGAAGAATCCCATGGACAGATGAGCCTGGTGGGCTGCAGTCCACAGGCTTGCAAAGAGCCGGACAGACTGAAATTACTTAGCACACAAAGAAAGAGATAGATAGGCCTGACTAATTAACATTAGAAATCCATGTTAATTAAGAATAAAATTAAGTTTTATCAAAAGGCACCATGCAAAAAATGAAAAGACTGACTTTAGAATAAGAGAAAGTATTTGCAATTCATAATCAACTAAATCTAGTGCCCAGAACATTTAAAGAACTACAAAATAATATGAAAAAACAAAATAGAAATAGAAAGTAAACAGGCAAATAATAATAGATATAGAAAGTAAACAGGCAATAGAAACCCAATAGGCAAATAACAAAGCAAAACAGAAAAACAACTGTGCACTTTATAAGAGAAGAAGAAAACCTCCTTGATTAATTTTTATTTTTTCCATCTCAAACACCAAAATTTGCCTTCAAGTTCCTTTGCAAGCTTTTGCCACTAAAGCTTTACTTGAAACCACTTTCATGAGACCTCCAGTATAGCCAAACTCAATGTCTCCATGGAAACGTTGTCATTTCCTCCCTTCAAGCTTTTAAAAGCTGATACATAAGCTTTGGCTCCTGGAACCTCCCTGGTTGCAACCACAGATATACCATAAATCATCTCTGGTCTGAGGGAGGGGTGCCTATATTCATCCATTTGTTGTAAAATGCCTTACTATTCTTATATTCTTCTGTTACATCAGTTTTTTTTTCTTTCTCTGTTTACTTCCTTTCCCTCAATCAGACATGTCAATTCTTTGAAGTCAGACAGCATGTCTTCTTTCCCTTAAAATCAGTACATTTTAGGATGTACTTTTGCATAGAGTAGATATTTTGGATTGATGCTAGTGAAAAAAGAATGTCTTTTCTGGATAGTTTCTTGGTGTCCATGAGGTCAACATAGTAGCATCTGTAATCACTCTGAAGTTTTGCCCTTCGGCTCATTTGGTTTGAGAAAATATTTCCCTGAAATAAAACTGGTTTCTTTCTGTATTTATCTTTGGCGAGTGTCATCCACATCCATCCCCACTTTCCCTTCTCACATCAAAAAATTCACACAGTGCTGTGATCCTGTCTTCTAAATATTTCTTTGTTCAGTTGCTAAGCTGTGTCGACTCTTTATGACCCCACGGACTGCAACATGCCAGGCTCCTCTGTCCTCCACCATCTCCCAGAGTTTGTTCAAATTCATGTTCATTGAGTCGGTGATGCCATCCAACCATTTCATCCTCTGTCGCCCCCTTCTCCTTCTGCCTTCAATCTTTCCCAGCATCAGGTCTTTTCCAATGAGTCGGCTCTTCACATAAGGTGGTCAAAGTATTGGAGCTTCAGCTTTAGCATCAGTCCTTCCAATGAATATTTAGGGTTGATTTTCTTTAGGATTGACTGGTTTGATCTCCTTGCTGTCCGGGGGACTCTCAAGAGTCTTCTCCAGCACTACAAGAGGTCTATCTTAGATCTCAGATCCCATGTCTTCTGCATCGCATGGCCACTGCCTAGGTTTGGGTCCCAGTGGTCCTCCTAGAACTTTCAGTCTTTCTTGATGCTGAGCTGTCCTTCACCCTGATGTGTGGATGAATTCTCACACACCCCAGCTTGGTTCCATTGTTTAACTCTTTGGGAGAGTTTCACTTTGGGCTGGTTGAATGATAGAAATGATTTATTTGACATTTTATAATTTCCTAGTGTCACAGCTGAGCTAAACTGGAAAAAGCTGCAAATATAACAGCTTATGAACTATCAGTCCTTCAATTCTTATTGAAACTCCAATACTTTGGCTACCTGATGTGAAGAACTGACTCGTTAGAAAAGACCCTGATGCTGGGAAAGATTGAAGACAGGAGGAGAAGGGGACGACAGACGATGAGATAGTTGGACGGCATCCCTGACTCGACGGACATGAGTTTGAGCAAGCTCTGGGACTTGGTAATTGACAGGGAAGTCTGGCGTGCTGCAGTCCATGGAGTCGCAAAGAGTCGGAAATAACTGAGTGACTGAACTGAACTGGTAACAGCTTTATAACGGGGTTCCCCCTGCATAGGATCTGCTAAGAAGAGAGGCCCCCAGGGACAAAACAATGATCTGAAAGTTGGCTGTCATGAATAAGAGACAGGGGCCATTATGTGAAGATCTGTTTCCCCTTTAATCCGTGTGGTAACAACAGGATGGAATGGAAATGGATGTTTCTCTGTGTCTCTCGGAGTCACCTAAGCACAGTCCTCACATGACTGTTAATGCAGATATTGTTCATCCTATTTGATCAAGGATTTCCACATTTTTACCATCAATATTCTGGTGGTAAAATACCATCAATATTCTGATGGTAAAAAATACCATCAATATTCATATATTTGTTAATATTTTTAGAAAAATTAAGTCTGCTCTGTAAATGGGCAAGTAGTGCTTTAGCGTGGGCTTTCCAGGCGGTACTAGTGGTAAAGATTGCCTGCCAGTACAGGAGACGTAAGAGACATGGGATCCCCTGGAGGAGGACATGGCAACCCTCTCCAGTATTCTCGCCTGGAGAATCTCATGGACAGAGAAGCCTGGTGGGCTACAGTTCATGGGGTCACAAAGAGTTGGACACAACTGAGCGTCTGAGCACATGAGTGTCTTAGGTAAGAATGGCCGACTTCACGGGAAGAAGGAAAGAAGCAGACCTGTCTGTGTCTATACAGAACTAATTCCCTTGTAAGAATCTCTCTCTTTTTTTTTCAAGGAGGATTTCTCCATTAAAACCAAACAGGGCAAGGTGTTACAACTTAAGACTCATACTAACTAACCACGAAACGAGGTGAAACACAGTAAAATTTAACCAGTGTTTGTCTGTTATGGAGCAAATCAAATTCATTGAAGAGTATACATTTGAAGTGATTTTACTAAATGGCTCTGAATTCTTTTCAAGGATGCACCTAGAGAAATTGGAAAAGACTAGAAGAAATATAAACAAATGATAAATTCAGGGCAAGAACTTTTCTCTAGACACCTTGTTTTGCTATGACTGTGTTTCATTTCTTTTTACTGCATTTTTAAGAGGACGGTGTTTGGCAGCTAGTTAGAGGGTTACACGTCTCTTCTTTGGGGGGAACCAGACAGAGGAATTATGATGTGTGCCATATTGTAAAGGAAACATTTGCTTAGAAACCTGTAAGTGACATTTTTATGCAAGACCTAGTGTTTTCAGGGCCTTGAAAAGGTGGGAAATGTTTTCTTTTCAGAGTGTGAAGAGGATCTCATATTAAAAATAGACCACGCTTACCAGTCTCCGATTAAGAATGGCATGTGTTGGTTTTTTCTCACTGGGTGTTGGTGGACCACAAGTATTACATGAGTAACATTGTGACAGAGGCTGATTCGCCCTGACATAATGTGTCCAAACTGAAAGGTTTTCTCCTTTTCCAGAACTTTTGTACAAAGTTCCTGACAGTGTTTGTATAAAATATGAAGTGGTAAAGTTCTTAGAGAGTTGTAATAATTTAGTTTCATTAGCTCATCAGTTGAAATATTTAAAATTTTTCTTCTTTTATTTCCAGGAGGGTGGCAGCAAAGATGTAAAAGAAGAGGGCAGATGGGTTCAATATATTTTGAAGGTCTGATCCACGGTTTGGATGATGGTTTGTGTGTAGAAGTTAAGAATAAAACAGGTGGCAGTAACTGCCATCAGGTTTTCAGTCGAAAACTAGGTGAATTTTAATGTCATTTACAGAGAAAGGGAAGACTGCAAGAGGAATAAATATCAGGTAGATGATCCAGAGGTCAGTTTTAGACATACTAAGTTTAAGATAGTGGTGAGATAGCTAAATGGTCATGTCAAACAGAAAGATAGAGAAGAGATGTCTGGATTGAACCCATCTATTTAGATATCCCCACCAGTGGCTCAGTGGTAAAGAATTTGCCTGCAGTGTAGGAGATGCAGTAGACCCAGGTTGGATCCCTGGTTTGGGGTACTGGATATGGCTACCCGCTCTAGTACTCTTGCTTGGAGAATTCCATGGATAGAGGAACCTGGTGGGCTACAGTCCATGGGGTTGCAAAGAGTCGGACATGACTGAAGTGACTGAGCATGCACTCACGCACGATATGCTGCTGCTGCTGCTAAGTTGCTTCAGTCATGTCTGACCCTGTGCGACCCCATAGACGGCAGCCCACCAGGCTCCACCATCCCTGGGATTCTCCAGGCAAGAACACTGGAGTGGGTTGCCATTTCCTTCTCCAATGCATGAAAGTGAAGAGTGAACGTGAACTCGCTCTGTCATGTCCAACTCTTAGCGACCCATGGACTGCAGCCTACTAGGCTCCTCCATCCATGGGATTTTCTAGGCAAGAGTACTGGAGTGGGTTGCCATTGCCTTCTCCCATGCACAATATAGATGATTTTTAACACCAAAATGATGGGTAAGATGGCACAGAGTTGTACTTCTCAACTCTTGAAGTTGGACCACAGAGATCCTTGGACAATTATTTAAAGTACCTATTCCTAGGCTCTAACTCACCTGTTGAGTAAGAATTTTCAGGGTTTGTTAAGTGGTCATCTGTGTTTTTAATAAACACTAGTTGCTTCTAAGTATACCTAGGAAACACTGGACAAGACAAAGCATAAGGACCAAGTTCAGAAGAATTCCAGTGTTTCAGGGTGTGTGTATGTGGGTGGAAAGGAGCAGGATGTGAATACCAGGAAGGAAGATGAGAGAACACAGGGAACATTAGAAACTGTGAATCTATATAAAAAATGGATGCTCTCAATTGCTGTGCTCCAGACCTATCAAACATTCCCATACATATAATTCAGTTCAGTTCAGTTGCTCAGTCGTGTCCCACTCTTTGCGACCCCATGAATTGCAGCATGCCAGGCCTCCCTGTCCATCACCACATCCCAGAGTTCACTCAAACTCATGTCCATCGAGTCAGTGAAGCCATCCAGCCATCTCATCCTCTGTCGTCCCCTTCTCCTCCTGCCCCCAATCCCTCCCACCATCAGAGACTTTTCCAATGAGTCAACTCTTTGCATGAGGTGGCCAAAGTACTGGAGTTTCAGCTTTAGCATCGTTCCTTCCAAAAAACACCCAGGACTGATCTCCTTTAGAATGGACTGTTTGGATCTCCTTGCAGTCCAAGTAGCTCTCAAGAGTCTTCTCCAACACCACAGTTCAAAAGCATCCATTCTTTGGCACTCAGCTTTCATCACAGTCCAACTCTGACATCCATACATGACCACTGGAAAAACCATAGCCTTGACTAGATGGACCTTTGTTGGCAAAGTAATGTCTCTGCTTTTTAATATGCTATCTAGATTGGTCATAAGTCATATATACAATTACTCAGGCACAAAAAAGAAGCAAAATTGGGTCATTTGTAGGGTTGTGGACAGACCTAGAGACTGTCATACAGAGTGAAGTAAGTTAGAGAAAAAAAATGTTGCTTATTAACACATATATGTGGAATCTAGAAAAATGGTATAGCTCTTGTTTGCAAAGCAGAAGTGAGACATAGACGTAGAGAACAAATGTATGGACACCTAGGAGGAAGTGGGGTGGTGGTGGGATGAATTGGGAGATTGAGATTGACATAGATTCACTACTATGTGTAACAAAGATAACTAACTGCCGCCCAAGGAACTCTACTCAGTGCTCTGTGGTGACCTAAATGGGAAGAAAATAAAAAAGAGAGGATATATGTAAACATACAGCTGATTCGCTTTGCTGTACAACAGAAATGAACAGAAGAGTGTGAAGCAACTATACTTCAATAAAAATTAATTTAAAAAAATAGTCCCACGAAATGACTTTATTTTATATCCTCTCACTTCATATTACTTCTGAAATCATCACTATCTTTCCCATCTATTTTACCAAATCATAAAGCAATCAGAATTTTGCTCTTCCTGTGTTTAAAATATCATCTCTCTATAGTAAAACAATGCCTTAGGAGCCAAATAAGTATATTTTTGGAGATAAAAATCCTGGCCTCATACATACACAAAGCCCCAGAACTCTTTCTGCTCCAGTGGCATCTGACCATTAGAATGTGAGCCTTTCCATTCATGAACAGTAAGTACAAAGAGGCCGTGAAGGCCGCATATGAGGTGTGACGTTCTTTTCTGTGAATCTCATAATTGCCATTTTGTTTTTATTGTGGTTTACTTCATTTGCCACAGTGCTATGCTGCTAAGTCGCTTCAGTCGTGTCCGACTCTGTGTGACCCCATAGACGGCAGCCCACCAGGCTCCTCTTCCCTGGGATTCTCCAGGCAAGAGTACTGAAGTGGGTTGCCGTTTCCATCTCCCACAGTGATATTGGAAGAACCAAAAGAATCTGAATTAAAGCTCTTGCTTCTAGCTAAGCCAGAGCCTTTGAAAGGGAGAAGGGCTGCTGCTTTGCATTTCAATGTCACAGCCTACACCCTAAATACAGGTCAGATTATGTTCATTTAGATCGAAAGGAATTTCTATAGTTATTTGTTTGCAGACTTAAAGGACAGAATTAAATAGTACGAACATATATACTGAACTGGCCTTCTCTCCATTTTTGTTTGAAATGGACTGAGCCTCTTCTGTAAGGTTTGAGGATTCTATTTTCCATCCTTTCATTCTAATGTTTAAGTGAAGGTAGGTTTAGCCGATCTGTTTTATCTCTATGTGACATGCGTTTTCCTTCTTTTTTGGCTCTATTCTCCCTTTTGGCTCTTGACTTCTATCACTATTCTGGAAAGTCAGGAAGTCAGCCAGAATAAAATGAAGTCTAGCAGATTTTTAAATCGCATTTATTTAGGACAGTAATTCCAGTGGCAGGAAGCCCACCATTAGCAAGGATATATTAGCTATTTTTATTACTCGATCTGTATTATTGTCGGTCTGAATTCCTTGTCTGTCATAAACCTGGAAGAAAACAGTTAGCAGATTTATGATTTTGCAGTGTCTCTGAGATGTTACATTAAATACCTGGTTCACAGTTCTCTGGAGGGAAACTTCACCCCCTGGAGACATGAGAGGCCAAGGGGTTGGGGTGACTTTAGAAGCAGAGTTGGGCTTCTGTGCATTGCAGAGCTCTGTTTATTTCTCCAATTAAGTCGAGAGTTGTGAGCCTCAAAGATATAGTCAAGAACCCTGTCTTCTTATTTTTGCCCACTTCTAACTCAAGGGAATGGCTTCAAAAACGGAAATCTTTGGACTCAATGTATTGAAGATACACTTCTTTTTAAACATGTATTTAATTTTTTGCTCTACCAAGGTTTAGTTGCTGCATGTGGGATGTAGCTCCCTGACCAGGGATAGAACTTGGGCTCCCTACATTGGGAGCACAGAGTCTTAGCCACTGGACCAGGAGGGAAATCCCTCAAAGACATATTTTGGAGCCATTCATATTGTAAGTGTGGACTACCCAATTCCAAAACCTGTTGATGAAGTTTACACTGACAAAATCTGAATATAATGGTATATGGGGCATATCATCAAAAGCTATGGGGAAGAGCTGGTTGCCAAAAAGCATCTGTATTTCAAGGCAATATCTGTCCCTATATAACCTCCAAGAATTATGACCAGTGCTTCTCATTGTGGCTTTTGTGCCTCCACACATTTCATTCAAGTTATTCACCTCAAGAAGAATAAATGTTATTCTTAGAACTCCAAGGGCATTTGCCTGATGGGTATGAAAGCAAAAGAAGTAAGGAGGCATACTTCAAGAACAGTAAGGGAGGGCTTGCCTTCTAACATTGACCTTGTTTGGCTTCCTGGGCAATTAGGGTCCTGAGGAGGTGATGCAATGAATGGGTGGAAGTGATGATGGAAATAGTGCTCAATTAAATTATAAAAATAGGACTTCCCTGGTGGCTCAGTGGTAGAGAATCTGCCTGCAATGCAGGAGACTTGCAGGACATATGGGTTCAATTCTTGGATTGGGAAGATCCCCTGGAGAAGGAAATGGCAATCCACTCCAGTATTCACTCCTGGAAAATTCGATGGACAGAGAAGCCTGGCAGGCTACAGTCCATGGGGTGGCAGAGTTGGATGTGACTGAGTGACTAAACAACAACAAAAACGTTACAAAAATACAGTTTCTGGTCAAGCCACTTATCATCTCTGGAAGCTATTTTCTGCATCTATAAAAGAGACCATCACACTTTTGTTCCACAGTATTTCTTTTTTTTTTTTGTAAAGGTCAAGAAAGATGCTTGAAACAAATCCTGTAAACCTCTAAAATTTTATACAAATTTTAAAGTATTTTAAAATACTTTAATGTTATTTGAGATAACAAATGCGTAACAGTTTAAGGAAATCAAAAAGTTTTAATGCAACTAGTATACCAGTACTAGTTGAAATTGTACTAATTGTACTAGTATAGGTGAGGAGGCAGTGATGCTTGCCACCTGTTGAGGATCTAACATATGCTAAGAGCTGTTTTAAGTATCAGGTTCCTTATGTGCATTGTTTTCATATTTACAATAACATTGTAGATTAAAAAAAAAATCTCAACTCTATAAATGAAGAAACTAAGTTTCAGAGAGAAGTGAAGACATTTGTCCAAAATTACTCAGCAGGTAAGGGCAGAACAGTGTGAGTCCCCAGTAGATGAGGATCACGTGTATCTGAGCAGAACCAAAGGATACAGATTGTATCCATTTTCAGTACTTTGCTTTTCTTCCTCGTTGAAGCTGCTGTTACTCCATTTTTAATCTCATATTTCCATTTTTATTCTAGGATTCAAGAGAATACAAATGGACAGGGCCCATCATTTCTCTTATTTATTTATTTTTTTTCCATCTTTTGACCACATAGAGTCTTAACCACTGGACTACCAGACAAGTTCTATCTCTTAGGTTTTTTTTTTAAAACTAGCATGATTTCAGAGTCTCTGAAATTGCGGAAATCTTCATGTGCAGCTCAACCTATAAAATATAAAGAATCGAGTGATGAGCATACTGCATATAATATGTGACTCTGTAAGTTTCCAAAATAAAAAACAAAAAACCTGGTGGAGACTTTGAGGCTCTATCTAAATAAATGCATCAGTAAGACTAATGTCAGAGGAAAATGGAAGATAGCTTTACAAAGTATGTTACTTACTGGAAAATATCTGTAAAATGGTGAGATCTTCTTTTCCCCAAGTGAATACTACTGAAATAAATCTCCAAATGACTAAGCTTTGCAAAGATCAAGCAAGTTGTTTTTACAAATATAGCAAAATAATGTAATAAGCATACTTAAATAATGAGGCAGCAACTTTCAGACCATTAAAACTGAGTTCTTAGGAAACCAAAAATATATAATATGGAAAAAAAATACCCCACATAATCAATTATGCCAATCATTGTAAGATATTACTAAGAGGAATAAAACATTATTCATCAGTTCAACTATAAGAAAGTACAAAGAAATTATTCATCTCAATAAAAGGAAATATTATTAATATGCAATTCATAGAAAAATTTGTTATCAAAACAGTCAAATGAAAAGGAGACAAAAATTTTCACCCATCAAAAGACCAAGGGCTTAGAAAATTTGGGGAATCCCCTGGTAGTCCAGTGGATAGGACTCAGAGTTTTCACTGCAAGGGCGTGGGTTTAATACGTGATAGAAGAACTAAAATCCTACAAGTCACATGGCACAGCCAAAAAAAAATAAAAGGGCTTAGAAATTTCAACCTTGTAAGGCTTACTATTTTACTATTATAGGGTGACTTGTTGCTGATTGTGGGGGAAGGAGATAAAACCTTTGTGAAAAGATGTTTGGAAGTATTCTTAAATAACTTAAAAAGTTTCATATGCTTTGGTCCATTAATTCTATTTCTAAGCAAATAGAAATGAAACATATGCTAAGTATTCATTTCATTGTTATTTTTCATAGTCAGAAGTTAGAAAAACACTATGTTCAAAAGTACAGAAGTGTTTTAACCAGTATAATTTCTATGACAGTGCTTTTTTAGGTATTAAAAATGATACATTTTAGAATGTTATCTAATAGAATGGCTTTTAATAAGGTGGAAAAAGCAACTATATAAAATGCATACTGAATATACATACACATAACTTTGTTTCAAAGAATATAGCAGAGAAAAAATAGTAGACAAATATCCACTAAATTTGGAGGCATAAGATTTAGTTTTTGTTGATAAGCTTTTGCATTTCTAAGCTTTATCCAAGGGGTATGTAATAAAAAACTTAAATAAAATTGCTCATAAGCATATTATACAAAATTCAAGTAAATTGAATGATGCTGAGCAAAATACTTATTCTGACTATTCATTAAGAAACTAACATCAGTAGACCATCATTTCATTTTAAAGAACAAAATATTTAAAATTTCCAAAGGAGTATTGCATGACATTTTATTTGGTTTTAGGAGGACCCTAAGATTATTAGACATTAAATCCCTCAATTGTTGAAAATGAATACCTCACTACAACTGCTTTCCTTTCCTGGAAGTGGAATTTGCACTTTTTCTTATTTCTACTGTTATATTTTTTTAGTTGCCCAAATAAACTATACCCAGAGAGATAATATGTTGGTAACCCATACTGGTTGTTTCTTTCTTCAGAGTGACTTAAAAAGTAAATGCTTCAGGAGAACATTTCTTTAGCTTACTTTTTCATTATTTCCAGAGGCAAAAACTGGCAGGGCAATTTATAATTCAATTTTTGCTAAATCCATGACACCCAATATATATGTCAGGCATTTCAACGGCAGGGTACTTTGGGGATAGGTGATAAATTGTACTGATTATAAGTGCAAGCTGTTCTTCTAAAAACATCATATCAAAAAGAAGGTAGGTATTATTAGGAAAATGTAATGTATCTTTAGATTGTCTAGAAACATCAGAGATAATCGGTTCATGTGAATATATTCCCCCTAGTGTTCTACAGCAAAATATGACAGTTCTTACCAAGTTTTTGATAGCACTCATCTGGAGAGAAAGCCTAAGGGTTCACAGGCCTGTCGTGGGCTGGTCGGCTTCCAGCAGCCACGTAGCTGTTAGTGGTATAATAATTCATACCTGCCAGCATGACTCACTCTGAAACCCGAAACATGGCCCTAATCATTTTAGGACTCTGTGGGTATACATGAGTAGTATAAATATTATTTTATAATATAATCTCCTCTGATCTTTTTAAACATCCTTTCAGTGTTCCAGATATTTCCCTGTGTGATATGGATGGCTTAAGCAAAGCCCTGGAATCCCCTAGGTTATCTTCAAAAAATGCTGGAAAAAGTAGACGATTGAAATATAAAAATCCATTCTGGTGCTACACGTGCCTCTGTGTGTGTGTGTGTGAGTGTGTGTATGCACATATGCTGTAGTTAAGCTTGGCATTCCATTAATGAGTGAAGTAATTAAGCAAAGCAAACGAGTAGGTTCCCCCAGGTCTAAGACGAGGGAATGGGCCGGGGAGCCTTTCACCTCTAGGTCAATGGTTTCTGTTTAATCGGGCTGTTAATGACTAAAAGTCATTGTTTCCATCTGAGAGCTGTTTGGTCTCCATGTGAAGTAAGTTGGTGGTCTGCTCTCAGTTTCTCATGTGCAAATGTACAGATTGTGAAATCCACTGCTGCTTTTTGCTCCACTGTTGGACAAATCGGCAACAGCAACAACAAATCAGTTAAAAAACAAAAAAAGCATGCTATTTGAGGGCAATAACAAAACTCTCTCTGGGACAGAGCACACCACAAGAATAAGATGTCTTTCTAAATACAGAAAGCTATGCTAAAATAATTGACTTGAAATAATTGACAGTTTGTGTATTCACTTGGGCTACTTTTTAGTAGGCTTTTTATTTGCAGAGTTGCTTTCCCCAAAATAAACTGATTTGAACTTCAGAGTATGTGTGTGATGTAGGCTACGCTAATAAGAAACTAAAACTCAGAAACCAAAGCTCCGAGAGGTCAGGGCTGCCCAAGATCATGTAGTCAGTTTTCACATGGGTGCTGGAATAGCTTCCTGTCAGAAGACTAGAGGAGGGCTTCCAAACATCAAGAGAATTGTGGTAGAAAAGAAAAGTCCATGATATTCCTGAAAGATGTCAGTATGAGGAAAATCAAAGTAGAAATTAGCATGGTGTGTTCACAAATTGTACACATTACAGGAATTTTACATTCTGTGTTCACACAGGAATACATTCAAATAGATTTTAACTTGCATGTACAACTGCATTAAGGAACACCCAGTGTGTTCACACAGACTAGGGTTATGGTAAAAAGAATGAATCGTGAGTGGTGTTTTCTCAACAGGAAAGGTAGCTTAAAGATCGTGTCAGAACAAAACACATAACTGTTTATGAGGAAGCAGATGTGAAACGGCTGCTGGAAATAGACAAGAAGTATACAGACCTCCTTTGTGAGAAGTGCACAACAGCTGGAAGATAAAGGCTATTATGATTCTAATAGAAGTGAATAATACGTCTTGATTAGAGAAGAAAGGCTTCTGATAACCCCAAAGCTAAAAGATGTGATTGTGGGATTTTCCAGTCCAAATGATTCCCAAAGTCCACAGAGCAGTACAACAGGGGCTGGGAGGGCAAACCCAACCAGGTCTCAGCTGGGGTTGGAAAACAGTGGGATCATTTTTGGGTTTCACCATGACAAGGGCATGAATGGTCAAGGTCACAGATACCCAGTTTCAGTCCCATCCCTGAACCCTTGTCCTGTCCTCTTGCTAAGACCACTCTGACCAAAAAACACTGCTATCCCTTTTCTCAACACTCTTTCTCTGTAGATCAAGACTCTAATTCCACGACTGACAAAGTAAGAAAGTCAATACCCATGACCTTCACACCTTGATCTTTTTATTTTTTAATATTTTTATTTTATGTAGACCATTTAAAAGTCTTTATTAAATTTGTTACAACATTGCTTCTTTTTTATGTTTTGGCTTTTTGGCCACAAGGTATGTGCAATCTTAGCTCCCCAACCAGGGCTCAAACCCTCACCCCCTGAACTGGAAGGTAAGTCTTAACCACTGGACCACCAGGGAAGTCCCCACACTTTGATCTTTACTTATTCTTCACCTACTTAAATTTTGCCTCCACTTTTAAATGCTATTCCTACCAAGTTTATCACTAAATTGAACCCATAAGCTAATGGATTCTTTTCAGGTAACATCTTATTAGACACTTCCTTTTTCTGGAAGCTCTTTTCTGTCTTAACTTCTCCAAGTTTGTTCTCTCTAACCTCAGTCAACTCTGTAGGCTTCTCTGGCTTCATCAGCTCCCTAACACCCATGTTCTATAGGATCCAGTGCTTAGCTTTCTCTCCTTTTTTATTAAAATTTCTGCTAAGAGGGCAAAATGATACCTGCCTCACAGTTATGCTGTGAAAAACAAAAGGGCCCTTATTAAAGTACCTAGACACACTCTTTGCTCTAAGAAGTCTCTCTTGAAATTGGGTACACCTTTTCCTTCCAACAGTATGCTTTTCAAATAGATGAAAAATGTTCCAAGGCTCCTCTGGGTGGTTAAAAATCCACCTGCCAGTCTTCTATCCTTGGTCCGGGAAGATCCCACACGCAGCAGGACAAAGAAGCCCATGTACTGCAACTCCTGAAGCTGATGTGTTCTAGAGCCGTGCTCTGCAACAAGAGATCAGATCAGATCAGATCAGTTGCTCAGTCGTGTCCAACTCTTTGCGACCCCATGAATTGCAGCATGCCAGGCCTTCCTGTCCATCACCAACTCCCGGAGTTCACTCAGACTCACGTCGGGCTACTGCAATGAGAAATCTGCATACCACAGCAAAGAGTAGCCCTCACTCACTGCCCTAGAGAAAGCCCCTGTGCAGCAACAAAGACCCAGTGCAGCCAAAAATAAATGAATAAATCTTAAAAAAAATTCTAAGTGCTTCTCAGATACTCTTCTTTTAAAAATAAAGTCATTCTCCTTATTGAAATCCTATGTTTTAGTACCTTTTGTAGAGAATAAATAACTCACTGGCATTGTTCTAAGCCTGCCTGATGTACTGAGAGATTCAGCAGTCTGAACTTATCTAATTGTGAGATTTGTGTCAACTATATATACATATATATATATATAATATATATATATATATATATATATATATATTTCGGAGAAGGCAAGGGCACCCAACTCCAGTACTCTTGCCTGGAAAATCCCATGGACGGAGGAGTCTGTTAGGCTGCGGTCCATGGGATCGCTAAGAGTTGGACACGATTGAGCGACTTCACTTTCACTTTTCACTTTCATGCATTGGAGAAGGAAATGGCAACCCACTCCAGTGTTCTTGCCTGGACAATCCCAGGGACGGGGGAGCCTGGTGGGCTGCCGTCTATGGGGTCACACAGAGCCGGACATGACTGAAGTGACTTAGCATAGCATAGCATATATATATTTACATAAGTCCTAAGAGAAACTAGCCACCTTTTAAAGGACAAGCTTATAGACTCAATAATTTTTATAAAAGTTATTATACATAAATATCAAATGACTGTAACAACTCAAATATGAAAATGAAATTTCCTCCCTGTGGTGGTGGAATGACACGAGCAGACTTGGGTAAACCTTAACTTTAGATCTGGTGGATCCAACTGATGGAACACTCTTAAGTTGATGGCTAACTGGAATCTGATGCAATAGAGTCCCTGACAACAAAGAAATGGCCATTTATAAAAACAAGATACAGGAAAGCTTTTGGTATAAAATATACCAGACCTAACCAAGTTAAATTTCTCTGAAATTATTCCAGCCACTGGGCCCCTTATTATAATCTATATAATTTGGTTTCGTTGATGTAGTTGTTTGGATGATTTATACTACTGATAATAGAAGCTTATAAATTTCTTGAAGGGAAGTCTAGGCCTTCCTGGTAGACTGTGTTTTAATTCACTTACACAACCCATTTCTACTACAGCGGCTTAAGTCTTTTATATAAATCAGAAGTGCCTGCTCTTTCCAAACTCTTGTCTATGCCCTTGTATAGCCATTAAAAACACGTCGGGGTGGAATGTATAATAATTGGCAGAATGTTGGATCTAATCCACTTTCTGTCTATCTAAAGCTGTGTTCTGACTTACAGATCCACAGAGAAGATGGATGAAGCATTTTCATTTTTCATAAGTTGTTTTCAGTTCAATATTTATAGCAACACAAAAAAGAAGAAAACCATGTGCTTGTATAAAATGAAATGCAATCATGAAGTAACTATTGATGGAGCTTCCTACCAGCATAATAATGGGTGAACTGATTGATGAAGGAAAGAAAGAATGAGACTAGAAGTCTTAGGACTGAGCCCTGAGTGACTCAGAACAGAAGATAATGAGCTGTCAAAGCAGTCTGAGCATGAAAGGCCATTGACCAAGGAAGACATTGACAGCTTATTTTCACTGAGAAGCCAAGATAGAGAATGTTTGGTTATGAAGAGACGGTGAGAAGCAGAAGGGAAGAAGTAATGGGGTTGAGTATTTTGGGACTTGAGCATCTTTAAATGCTGACGGGAAGTATCCAGAAGACATAATATGGATGAGAGAAAGAAAGTGGTACTCAGAGAGGTCTTGTTTATGTGGATTGTTTCTAAGGCTATATACTGTGTAAGAAACTAATACTGAGAAATTATTAAGATACCCTTGTATTAATTCAAGCTGCCATAACAACCCATTACATATCAACAGAAATAACGGTTTTATTTTAAAAAATGGTGTCTTCCAAAATAAAAATAAATTAGTGATGAGTGGTATTGTTTCAATTTTTTTCAATTCTCTTTAATATCACGTTCAGTAGATGACATCTGGGTTCTCATAGCTGCCTCTGGATTCCATCTGTTGCCTTACATTGTTTTGGTTAATGTGTATTGAGAAAATCTGGCCCCACACAGATATATGGTTGGATAAGGCAACTGTATCAGTGTTTTTCTCTGATACCAAACTAGAACCTATCACATGGTTGTTTCTTAAAAATTAGCTATTTTGTCTATCAGTCATTTTTTCAAGTAGAATGGTGTTTCATGAAAATATCTCTTAATTCAAACAATTGCACTACTATTTTCCTTCAAAAGAACTACCATTTATCACTACATAGTTGAAGCCTTCTAATCTATTACATTGCTATTGTTCAGTCACTAAGTTGTGTTAAACTCTTTGCCACCCCGTGGGATGCAGCACTCCAGGCTCTTCTGTCCTCCACTATCTCCTGGACTTTGCTCAAATTTATGTCCATTGAGTTGGCAATGCTATCTAACCATCTCATCCTCTGTTGCCCCTTCTCCTTTTACCTTCAATCTTTTGCAGCATCAGGGTCTTTTCCAATGAGTTAGCTCTTCACATCAGGTGGTCAAAGTATTAGTGCTTCAGCTTCAGTCCTTCCAATGAATATTCAGGGTTGACTTCCTTTAGGATTGACTGGTTTGATCTTACAGTCCAAGGGACGCTCAAGAGTCTTGCCCAATACCATAGTTCAAAAGCATCAACTTTTTGGTGCTCAGCTTTCCTTATGGTCCAATTCTCACATCCAGACATGACCACTGGAAAAGCCATAGTTTTGACTATACAGACCTTTGTTGGCAAAGTGATATCTCTGCTTTTAAACATGCTGTCTTCCTATTATGTTACCCAGAATATTAAAAAGATGTACACTTAAGAATTGAGGTTTAATATAATTAATCTTTTCGGAGAAGGCAATGGCACCCCACTCCAGTACTCTTGCTTGGAAAAATCCCATGGACGGAGGAGCCTGTTAGGCTACAATCCATGGGGTCGCTAAGAGTCAGACACGACTGAGTGACTTCACTTTCACTTTTCACTTTCATGCATTGGAGAAGGAAATGGCAGCCCACTCCAGTGTTTGGACAATCCCAGGGACGGGGGAGCCTGGTAGGCTGCCGTCTATGGGGTCGCACAGAGTCGGACACGACTGAAGTGACTTAGCATAGCATAGCATAGCATAGCATAATTAATCTTTTATTGCTTCATCAAAGTCATTCTTAAGTAAAATTTGGTTTTTATTTTTCAAGTGCAAGTGTGTGAAAGCGAAGAATACAATGATTACTAGCACAATGTATGATTGACACTAAGGTAGCCATAGTGCCGCCTTCCATTGGTTTTGCTTCATCCATGCAAACGTCAAGATAACAATGCCTCAATGCTTTCTGGGAATAGTTTGACTCTTTGTGGAGCCTATGAAAGTTTCTATAGAACCCCTGGGGTCCACGAAACACACTTTGATTACAGGTACTCTAAGAGTTTACTATGTAAAGACAGGATTTAAGTCAGCTTGAAAAATATTATTAAATAAATATTGCTGGGACTATCAAAGATTTATCTGGAAAGAAAAAAGCTACATTTTTACCTAATATCATACAAATAAAATTTTAATGGATTAGATATTTACATATCTATGGTTTTACTAGCTAAAACTATTAAAAGAAAGGCAGATATGTATCTAATTTAGGAATGAAGAAGACTTTTCTCTGCAAAAACACAAAAGAAAAATCGCAAAAGAAGTACAGCTTTTGCCAACAACTTGAAAGACTGTATTGAACAGCCTTGGAGTTTACAGAAATTTAAACAAAATGGCAAACTGAGAAAACAGAGTTTGCAACATATGTAAAGATTAAAGAGTTGTGTCTTTCATACACAACAAACTCATATAAATTCATAAGGCAAAAGGAAAACATGATGACATAATTCTCAACAAAAGAACTATGGATGACTAATGAACAAATGAAAAACAATGTTTAATTTTCTATAGATACAACCATTAAATGAAAACCAGTGGGAATGGGAAAAATGATTGTATTAATTATCTATTGCTATTGAAGAAGTTACCCCCAAATTTAGCAGCTTAAAGTAATAAACTGTTTCTCACAGTTTCTGTGGGTCAAGAATCTGGAGGCAGCTGAGCTGAGTGGTTCTAGCCCAAGGTTTCTTATAAAGTTGTAGTCTTTTCAAGATTAGACTAAGGCTGAAGGGCCCTGATTCAAACTCATGCCATGTCTTCCTTTCCACTGGGCTTGGAACAATATGGCAGCTCAATTTGCCCAGGGCAAGCAGTGAGAGAGAGAGAGGCTGAAAGAACAAGAAAGAAGCAGTCTTTTTATAACCCAGTCTCTGAAGTGATAGCTTGTCATGTCTACTATATTCTATTCAATAGTTCAAGTCACTATGTATAGCCCACACTGAAGGAGAGAGAATCATTGGAGACTATGTCTTAGAGGCTACCTAAACTCCAGGAGTTGGTGATGGACAGGGGGGCCTGGCGTGCTGCGATTCATGGGGTCGCAAAGAGTCGGACATGACTGAGCAACTGAACTGAACTGGATTGAATACAATAACAGTCTCCAATATGGTCAGAGAGCAGTGAGACAGGGGGTAAAGGTACTATTTCCATCTCTTTGGCAGTCAATTATGCAATATATATCAAAACTCTAAACATCTTCTTGGCCCTTATAACATGGCAATTCTGTCTCTAAAAAATAACCAATACAAAGAATATGTAAAAGAAACTCATGGTGACATAAATTATAATAGTGGATAATAGGAAGAAACTTAAATTTCTAATAATATAAAAATAGCTAAATAAATTATACATTACAAGAGTTTAAAATTTATAGCCCCTAAACATTAAAAAATTTTAATAACAAAGACAATTACTTGTGATTTATAGTTTATTGGGGATGTTTATGGGCTTCCCCAGAGAAGGCAATGGCACCCCACTCCAGTACTCTTGCCTGGAAAATCCCATGGATGGAGGAGCCTGGTAGGCTGTAGTCCATGGGGTCACTACGAGTCAGACACGACTGAGCGACTTCACTTTTACTCTTCACTTTCATGCATTGGAGAAGGAAATGGCAATCCACTCCAGTGTTCTTGCCTAGAGAATCCCAAGGATGGCGAAGCCTGGTGGGCTGCCGTCTATGGGGTCGCACTGAGTCGGACAGGACTGGAGCGACTTAGCAGCAGCAGCAGCATGGGTTTCCCAGGTGACACAGTTATTAAAGAATCTGCCTGCTGTTGCAGGAGATGCAAGAGACTCTGGTTTGATCCCTGGGTCAGGAAGTTCCCCTGGAATAAGAAATGGCAACCCCCCCTGGTATTCTTGCCTGAAAAATTCCATAGACAGAGTAGGATGTATATATTATAGAATATGTTTTGTAAAACAATGCATGCCCTACGCACCAAATCTGCACTTACTTTTTGTTGTTGTTTTTCTTGATGTGGACCATGTTTAAAGTCATTACTGAATTTGTTGCAATTTAGCTTCTGTTTTTTATGTTTTGGTTTTTTGGCCATAAGGCATGTAGGATCTTAGCTCCCAGGGATGAAACCTGCGTCCCCTGCATTGGAAGGTGAAGTCTTAACTCCTGGACCATGAAGGAAGTCCCTGAGTCCACATTTAGAAGAATAAAATTTTAATTTCAGCTGCTGCTGCTGCTAAGTCGCTTCAGTTGTGTCCGACTCTGTGCAACCCCATAGACGACAGCCCACCAGGCTCTCCCATCCCTGGGATTCTCCAGGCAAGAACGCTGGAGTGGGTTGCCATTTCCTTCAGCAGTGATTGCTTTTGTGTGGCAGCTTTCAGGGAACTTTTTTCATCTCTATCTTTTCTATATTTTCTATCTGTGTTGAGCCTTTATTCCCAATCAGAAAATAGAAAAGAACTCTGGAAAATAAAGAAGTAATGAACCAGTTAAAAATAATCAACAGATGAATTTGATAGAATGATTTTGAGACCAGCTGCTAAAACATATAAAAGTTATAATAAAAGTGTAATAATTATGTTTTAAGCTGTTATGATTCTTTATTCATACACAGCACATTAAAACATCAGCTGAGTGGCATTACTGTTTTAAATGGGCAAGTATAAATAATAAAATTTGAGCTAATGAGGGTGGGGCTCAAGGAAAGTTATCAACAGTCTAAATAAAAGCTTATCACTGAAAAATCAATTCTTTCTTCTTTGATTTCCAAAAAAGAAGATACTTTCCAGCTTCTTCATTGAATGACTGCCCTGTTCTAGAAGGACAGGAATTAAGTGATGTAAGAGGTTGCTTCTAGTCTAAATACAGTGGTTTTGACCAATTTAATTGGAATTCCATCCAAAAGTTTTTAAGAAAGAATATTAGTTCAAGACACATTCACATAATTCAAAATAAATTTTCCAAGTTACCATGAGCATCTTTCCTAGTGTCCCTGGTGGAGCCAAGTGAAGCATACTTCTTGGTGTTACTCATAATCCCTTCTAAATTCTCTTTAATACATCTTGTGACTGAGTACATACCATTTATAAGTGAGAACTTTTGAAACAGGATTTTTTTTTTTTGAGGCAAGGAATAATGACTTTATTCGGAAAGCTGGCAGCCTGAGAAGATGGCCAACAAATGTCTCAAAATAACCATCTTATCGAGGTCTGGATGCCAGTTTCTTTTAATAGAACACCCAGAGAGAGGAAATGAGGATGTAAAGTAAAAAGGCCATTTATCTTACAAAATAGGAGGGTATGTGTTACTTTTTCTTTTTTGCAGCCATTCGTAGGTGGACAGGATCACATTGTCTGTACCAGGGTATTTTTTGAGACTATCTGATGTCATATAAGAATTTGTTACTTTAGAATAGACCTGAGAAACTACAAGCAAGCAAAGGAAAAGAAAAAGAAAAAGTAGACTAATGCATTCTTTAGTAAGTATTGTAGAAAGCCCCTTCAGAAGTTCCATTCTGTAACATGTTCTTATATGATACATGAAAAGTGTAGGTTTCATGTGGAGTTCCACAATTGCCCTGTTATGCTGGTGTTTAGTAGTTTGTCCATGGTGGTAATATATCTTTGGAGAATGTTTACTATATTTTAAAAGTTGAATTTGAATCCATCCTCAAGCTTAAGGCTGACAGTCACAAGGGCATGATTGGCTCTGTATCAGGCTGGAGAAAGCCCTTATTGTGGTTGAGTGAACTGAGCCAACTATTAATAATGTCAGAATACCATTCTGCAAAGCAGGGCAATGCTTAGTCAAAGTGATTCATATTAACTGAGCATGAGTGAAGAAATCTGAACGGGCTATTTCAGAATCCTTGACTGCCGTTGAATCCATCGGTCTTGTGAACACAGTGGAAAGCATCAGGGTTCATGCTCCTGGCTGTTCAGACTTCTTAGTAAATGTTTCCCTGTATCCCAAGAAGAAGACAGAGTGTTTTAATGTGGGAAATGGAACCTTCTGTGCTGTCTGTTCTGGGGAAAAGAATGCGGTTTCTAAAATATTACTTTTTGAACTTCCTGTACTGTATTTATACAATTCTGACTCTTTAAAAGGCTAAATTGTGCTATGACTAAACCAGTCATTGATAGACTCAATTTGCTCCAGGAGAAGTGTTTTTTGCCATGTATGTGCAGTTTCCTTTGTGTGGTTCACTACAGGAGCAGAGAGGTATTAGCCATGGGAGCCACTTCTCCACTGAGAGTGCGAGTTAACCTTATTTCACCTGAGAACATGTTATGGTTTAGTGTGAAAAGCAGGGGTGCAGAGTGGGGCCAGACTGGAATCCAATCTGTCCTGTCTTTGTGGTCCCTTTGTTGCTGTTGTTTTAGTCGTTAAGCCCTGTCCGACTCTTTTGCAACGCGATGTGATTGCAGCTCACTGGCTCCCCTGTCGGTGGGATTTCCCAGGCAAGGGTACTGGAGTGGGTTGCCTTTTCCTCCTCCAGGGGATAGTCCCAACCCAGGGATCCAACTTGCATCTCCTGCATTGGCAGGTGGGTTCTTCACCACTGTGCCACCAGGGAAGCCCTGGGGCCCCTTTACTAAGGCTCAGTTTCCTCTTTGTAAAATGGAGATCTCCTGAGGTAGTTTTGAAGATTAAAGAAGAGTATGTGTCTAGCCCAGTGCCTCATCATTAGGAATTGCTCCATAAATAATAGTTTTTGGCCAGACAACCAAGCGCATTTGGTTTTGTTTGAGTGTGGAAAAAAAGATCAGTTGATGAAAATGCATCAGTGAATTTTCAGACTAGCATGTTCCAGGTTATCTCTCTATATACTTTGTGAACTCAAAAATAGATGTGATGTCACAATAGGAAGAACAGATAAAGTAAGTGATGCTTTTTTATTAAAAAAAGTTGTAACCCACAGCAAGAAATAGATTTTACTTTGTGACCCAGTTTACAATACATATGCCCATTGTAAATGCAAGTGAAGTTAAAGTTTATTGAAATAATACTCTTCAATGTGTGACATACTCTAATATTTTCTTTTTTTCTCTTCTTTTATGGTTGGAACCAAATTAAATTTCACAAACACTAATGGTGTATAAGCAACAACTTGAAAAACACTGATTCAATGGAGAGTTATTAACTTATTATTCAAAGTTGTTTAGTATTGGTCATTTCATTTTACTTGTAGTTTATATTTTTTAATTATATTAATGAATGTTTGCTTCTAGGTAGTGGGGAGGAAATGAACAAGTGCTGGTATACACAGAGTTAGTATTATCTGTGCTGTTTTGCATATGTCTCCTTTTTTGTTACACAAATCTTATTACTACTTCTATTTTACAGATAAAGAAAGCAAGTTGCAAGAGAGAACATATTTTACCAGAGAATTCTAACCTGTCAGTTTTCCACTGTCTTTAATTGCAAGAGGCCAAAGAATTTACAGTGACACATCTGTGACTTTTTTTTATCTTTGGGATTCTGTACCTTATATTCTTTCCTTTAAATTAAATTATGCATCCTTGGGCACTTAAAAATAGAATTTGTGTTTAAATTATAACACAAAAATATGAAGAAAAGGTCTTATATTAATTCCACTTTGTATCATCTTAAATAAAGGGTGAAGTGAGTGAAGTCGCCCAGTTGTGTCCAACTTTTTGCAACCCCGTGGACTGCAGCCTACCAGGCTTCTCCATCCATGGGATTTTCCAGGCAAGAGTACTGGAGTGGGTTGCCATTTCCTTCTCCAGGGGGTCTTCCCGACCCAGGGATTGAACCCAGGTCTCCCGCATTGTAGGCAGACACTTTTACCATCTGAACCACCAGGGAAGTCCTAAATAAAAGGTAGCCCTCACCAAAAAAATCCTGAAATTGTAGGTTAATTAGGTTAATTTAGCATTTCTTTGTGAAACAAAACTTCCTGGTGTGATACTATTTTGATCCATGGTTCTAAATAAATGAGTTAAAAAAAGTTTTCCCCTTATAAAACACTTTTAGAAGAGACAATAGAGGAATCTGTATTCTCTTTTAGTTAAAAATAAACCCTGCTGTGATAGTAGAATCATAAACCTAGAAGGATTTTCATTGGATCCAGTGTTTGAAAGGATGATCAAACTCCAAGTTTATTTTTTCATAGTTTTCTTTTTCCCCTACAGATTCTTCCCCACAGCGGATTAACAGCAGACATTTGAAGTTGTACTGTTTAAATATCTTTGAATTATTTTTGTTTAAAAATGTCAATTGGGTACGATAGGAAAAGTACATTTTTTTCCTTGTAACTTCAAAACAACTGAACAGAACCTTTGGACTGAAACCAAGAATTGAATGTTTTCGCGTTAAGAAGATTTTCTCTTCTGAAAAGTAATGAATGAGTCTCTTTGCAAGTTTAACTATTTCGGGTTTCAAGTCTCTCTCAGCATTCTAGGATATTACAAAGAAATAAGGTTTCATGAATAAATAAGCATAGTTTTTCTGTCTCAGCTCGCTCTCAAATTGGAAGTTATGTCAACTTCAGATACACATAGAGCTTCTATACAGATGAAATGCGTAACGTTTTACCACATGTAAACAGTAGTTTTCCGTTTCAGCAGTGACCACTTGTTTAAGTTTGCATTAGTGAATGACAGCCCTTGAGAAGCCTTAAGGGTGGATGGAAGAGGAAAGATCATTTTCTGCTTGTCTTCCATAGTCTCTGAAAAGAGGTCCATCTCTGTGATGCTCCTGGAGGGCACTGAGGTGTCCAATAGCTTTCATTTTATTAGATTATGAAAAGTGCCTTCAGGCTATGAAACCCATTGGTGACTGACCAAGTTCCAAAATTTCTGAGACTTTTGTTGGGACAGTGGACTTCTGAGGTCTACTTTCAGACAGTCCATGCGGGCTTCAGTTTTTGGAGTCAAAACTGGCAGGGATGTTGAGGGGAGCTCTGCTGCCCCCACACCCATGACCCCAGGGCACCTAACATCCTCAGGCTTGCACCTGCCCCTGAACAGAGCTCAGAGGTGGCCTTCGAAACCTTTGCATTGTGGACAACATGCTATCAAGGAAGAAGTGAAAAATGACAAAGCCGAAATTTAAGTACTAATGAAGTTATGAAATCATTCTTAAAATGTTTAAATGTTTAAAATGTATAGTTTATTCTTTTTTCCAAATGTCTCCTTGAGATCAAGTCAATGTTTGTAGATGTTAAATAAGAGCCAGTACATCCCTTTTGCCTTTCTGTTCAAAACTGGTTGTATCTATAAAGCAAATAGATTCCTTCTTTTGTGAAGGAAATTTGTAGTGATAAGATGAATGGTGACTATCACTGAATGGTGAGTCAGTTGATAGGTGAAGGTTATCAGAAGGAAAATATGGAACAATAGATTACTGGACCTGTTGATGGACTCACTTTGTTTTCTTATTTTCTTTGTACTCTCTGATAAAACCAAATTTGTGACAAAGTGCCATAGTGCAAAAGAATATATAATATTAACAGTGCAAAAGAACATATATTCTCCTTCTTTATAGATGCTTAGAAAAACATTTTCAGAATACTATATATATCTATATAACTGAATTATTATACTGTATGCCTGACACTAACTGAACATTGTAAATCAACTTTACTTCACTCAGTTCAGTTCAGTTCATTTCAGTCACTCAGTCATGTCCGACTCTTTGCGACCCCATGAATCGCAGCGCACCAGGCCTCCCTGTCCATCACCATCTCCTGGAATTTACTCAAACTCACGTCCATCGAGTCGGTGATGCCATCCAGCCATCTCATCCTCCATCGTCCCCTTCTTCTCCTGCCCCCAATCCCTCCCAGCATCAGAGTCTTTTCCAATGAGTCAACTCTTTGCATGAGGTGGCCAAAGTATTGGAGTTTCAGCTTCAGCATCATTCCTTCCAAATGTCACACGAGTGTATGTTCCTCAGTTCTTTGTCTCATCACAACAAAGATTTGGAGCAACGGACATTAAAGCCCTCGGCGCGTCACAACTCTGGGGTCTTGGACAAACCATGCTACAGCTCTTAGGCAAATCAGTGTTACAGCTCCATTTTATTTAGAAGATAGCAGGAGAGAGAGAGAGAGAGAGAGAAAGAAAGAAAAGAGCGCACGCACGCTGGAGAGAGAGTCCCAGAGAAAGCGCTTTGGCTCCTCCTTTTATATGTTTTTTCCTCCACCTGGGCCTGCCCTATGCAAATTGGGCTTAGCCAGGAGTGCTGTTTGTTCTGCCTGAAGTTTTCACTCTGGTCCTCGGACCTTCCTTTGACCTTCCTTGTCTTTTAGCCACCGCCATTTTGGACTCCTTTTCCCTATTCTACCTACCTAACACAAAGAACACCCAGGGCTGATTGCCTTTAGAATGGACTGTTTGGATCTCCTTGCAGTCCAAGGGACTCTCAAGAGTCTTCTCCAACACCACAGTTCAAAAGCATCAATTCTTCAGTGCTCAGCTTTCTTCACAGTCTAACTCTTGCATCCATACATGACTACTGGAAAAACCATAGCCTTGACTAGACGGACCTTTGTTGGCAAAGTAATGTCTCTGCTTTTGAATATGCTATCTAGGTTGGTCATAACTTTTCTTCCAAGGAGTAAGCGTCTTTTAATTTCATGGCTGCAGTCACCATCTGCAGTGATTTTTCTAAAATTTTTAAAAAAGAAAAATAACAGACTTTTTCAAATACACAAACTGGTTCCAAATTGAAAAAGGAGTATGTCAAGGCTGTATATTGTCACCCTGCTTATTTAACTTATATGCAGAGTATATCATGAGAAATGCTGGACTGGAAGAAGCAAAAGCTGGAATCAAGATTGCCAGGAGAAATATCAATAACCTCAGATATGCAGATGACACCACCCTTATGGAAGAAAGTGAAGAACTAAACAGCCTTTTGATGAAAGTGAAAGAGGAGAGTGAAAAGTTGGCTTAAAGCTCAATATTCAAAAAACTAAGATCATGGCATCCAGTCCCATCTTTTCAAGGCAAATAGATGGGGAAACAATGGAAACAATGACAGACTATTTTGGGGGGCTCCAAAATCACTGCAGATGGTGACTGCAGCCATGAAATCAAAAGATGCTTGCACGTTGGAAGAAAAGCTATGACCACCTAGACAGCATGTTGAAAAGCAGAGACATCACTTTGCCAACAAAGGACCATCTAGTCACATCTATGGTTTTTCCAGTAGTCATGTATGGATGTGAGAGTTGGACTATAAAGAAAGCTGAGCACTGAAGAATTGATGCTTTTGAACTGTGGTGTTGGAGAAGACTCTTGAGAGTCTCTTGGACAGCAAGGAGATCTAACCAGTCCATCATAAAGGAAATCAGTCCTGAATATTCATTGGAAGGACTGATGTGGAAGCTGAAACTCCAATACTTTGGCCACCTGATGCGAAGAACTGATTTATTTGAAAAGACCCTGATGCTGTGAAAGATTGAACGCAGGAGGAGAAGGGGTTGACAGAGGATGAGATGGTTGAATGGCATCACTGACTCAATGGACATGAGTTTGAGTAGGTCCTGGGAATTGGTGATGGACAGGAAAGCCTGGCATGCTGCAGTCCATGGGGTCACAAAGAGTTGGGCACAACTGAGTGACTAAATTGAACTGAACTTTTCAAACATTTAGAATTTTTATTGTTCATAATTGTGTGTTTTATGACTACATAGAAATAAAGGTGCAATATGTTTAGAACTTTAGGATAATTAATCTGGCATCATCTGTGTTCATTTTTAGCAATAATCATGTTTCAAAGATCAGTGTTCAACATTATTATAATAAGATAGCTGCAAGACAGACTAAAAAGACACCAGGCCAGAAGAAAAGACACCAGAGTTCTAGTTAGAACTTGCTCTCTAACTGGTAATGTTGGGCAAGTCACTTTACCACACTGAAATTTAGTCTGCTGTATAAAATATGAATTAAGACATCTGTATCATCTTTTCACAATCTAGAAGAAAAGTTTTGAGTGGGACATCACTATTTCACCAAAAGCAACAGACCGGAAGCTTAACAGATGAAACTACCTTTTATACTTCACAGCTCCAGGCTCCCCTCTACAGCTGGGAGGAGTCTGAACCACCAGCTTCTACACAATTGTCCTGCCAGATGAATCTACCTGTCCCATCACTTTTCCTCTGTTGTCTCTCCCTGGACTCTGTGCTTTAGCCGTTCTATACCAGCACCTATTCCATGAAGACATCATGCCCTCTTCCTTCTCTGAGTCAATTTCTCTCCACACCATCTTCTCTGTTTTCCTTCCATAGCTACCATCTCCATTAATAGATAATTTTTTAAAAAGATTTTCTGTAATGTGGATCAAGTTTTTAAAGTATTTCTTGAATTTTACAATATTGTTTCTGTGGTTTTTTTTTTTTTTTTGGCTGAGAGGCATATAGAATCTTAGCTTCCTGATCAGGGATCAAAGATGCCCATCCTACATTGAAAGGTAAAGTCTTAACCACTAGCCTGTCAGGGAAGTCCCACCATTACTGGGTATTTTTTACTCTTCAGGCTCAGTTTAATCCTGTGAAGTGAAGTGAAGTGAAGTGAAGTGAAGTCACTCAGTCGTGTCCGACTCTTTGCGACCCCATGGACTATAGCCTACCAGCCTCCTTAGTCCACGGAATTTTCCAGGCAAGAGTATTGGAGTGGGTTGCCATTTCCTTCTCCAGGGGATATTTCCAATCCAGGAATTGAACCTGGGTCTCCCGCACTGCAGGCAGACGCTTCACCGTCTGAGCCACCGATCCCGTGAAGGTGCCATAAAACGCCTGCATTCAGAGTACCTAGGTTTAAATTCCGAGTCTATCACTTTTAATATCAGGTGACTTTCGGCAAACACCAAATCTGTTTTTCCAGCTGTAGAATGAAAATAGGACCTATGAAGTTATTATGAAATTTAAAAGAGATTTATATATAAAATCTTAGCTATGTACCTGCCTCGCAGGAAACACTCTTGAAGAGTTTAAGAATATTTTTAGCCCCAGAGCTGTCTGGGTTTACTTGTGTAATAACATTAGCTCCTAGCTTTGGAATTGCGTATTTAGTCTATTGTCTACATACAGAGCGGAGAGGGCAATGGCACCCCACTCCAGTGCTCTTGCCTGGAGAATCCCTGGACAGAGGAGCCTGGTGGGCTGCAGTCCGTGGGGTCGCTAAGAGTCAGACACGAGTGAGCGACTTCACTTTCACTTTTCACTTTCATGCATTGGAGAAGGCAATGGCGACCCACTCCAGTGTTCTTGCCTGGAGAATCCCAGGGACGGCGGAGCCTGGTGGGCTGCCGTCTATGGGGTCGCACAGAGTCGGACACGGCTGAAGTGACTTAGCGGCAGCAGCAGCAGCTACATACAGGGTGTTCCTGATGGCTCAGATGGTAAAGAATCTGCCTGCAATGCAGGAAACCTGGGTTGGATCCTTGGGTTGGGAAGATACCCTGGAGAAGATAATGGCTATCCACTCAGTATTTTTTGCCTGGAGAATTCCATGGCCACTGCTGCCTCCACATCCCAGTTAAACCCTTGGTCCCCGAAAACAGAAACTGTTGTGTTCTAAGGAACTAAAAATTAGCCAGTCTCACTGCTGCTGCTAAGTCGCTTCAGTCGTGTCCGACTCTGCGCAACCCCATAGACGGCAGCCCACCAGGCTCCCCCGTCCCTGGGATTCTCCAGGCAAGAACACTGGAGTGGGCTGCCATTTCCTTCTCCAATGCATGAAAGTGAAAAGTGAAAGTGAAGTCGCTCAGTCGTGTCCGACCCTCAGCGACCCCATGGACTGCAGACTACCAGGCTCCTCCATCCATGGGATTTTCCAGGCAAGAGTACTGGAGTGGGGTGCCATTGCCTTCTCCGTGGAGGCCAAATAAATACTGAATGATAACATGGTTATTCCATTTTGCAACTTTATAGGGGGAAAGAATTGGTCTGCAATTCTAATCCAAAAATATAATCTATAGTTAACCTGAATGATTTAGCAGTTAACTTTTTCTTTAACAACCTAGAACTTTTGGTATACCAGCAACTCATTTGAAAGAAATTCAAGTATTTATTGCAATATTTTGGTCATCTCAGAAGACTGAGCAGGTGTGACTTCCCTCACCAGGGAACCCAGCTCTTTGGTGATTTATTCTTTGGAGACTAAATTCTATGTAGCTCTATATTTACAAAACAATCTCACAATATGTTCAGGTATCCTTTAGTTTGGATTTCATTGATGAAGATGACATAATTGGTAATCAAATGTGGTCAATGTAGCCAAAAACCATCGTTATTTAATTTCTGAAATATAACAAGTAATTCAGGAGCAAGAAGACAACCTGTGAGAAATTCCATAATGAAACATGATTTTTTGTTCTATTACAAAAATGACAGAAGCTTATTTAGATTCCTTTCTGGGGCACCAAGGTTTCCAGTTGAATAGATTCATCATCAATCTCATTTTGTGGAAAAAGAAATGAGAGAAAAAAGAAGTGATTTGTTTGGTTGTTAGGGATTTAAACCAAGGCTTCTCATTTCTTTTTCTTCATAATATAAACTTTTGCCCAAACCTGCTGCCCTTCTGCATTGCTCAGCAGTTCAAGGCCATCATATCCTCTTCGTCCTGTGAGAATTTAGAGCCATTCTCACCCCTTCATCTCCTCTCCACTTTTCATCTCTTCTGGTCCCCCTGTTCAACTCCAGGGATCTTGTTCTCAAAGAGTCCTCTCTTTTCAGCTCAAGTGCGTCTACCCAAAGTAGGGGCCACTTGTGCACGGGCTTCACTGAAGTCAGGACAAACCTGTAGTAAGTTCAGTGCCCCTAGGATGGCAACCCTGAAGGATAACACTTGGCTAGATGCATAGCCTCAATGTGATGTGTGTGGTCTTGATAAACAGATATTCTAAATGCGTGTGCAAAGCCACACAAAACGTGAGGATAAAAAAAATCCTTAAAATAGAATACTTAATACAGTATCAGAGAAGGAGAAAATACATACATATATCATTTGCTTCAAATGTACCATAGGAATGCAAGATTTAAAAAAAATTTTTTTTTAATTGAAGGATAATTGCTTTACAGAATTTTGTGGTTTTCTGTCATACATCAACAAGAATCAGCCATAGGTACACCCATGTCCCCTTCCTTCCAGACATCCCTCCTGTCTCTCTCCCCACCCCACCCTTCAGCCTATCACAGAGGCCCTGTTTGAGTTCCCTGAGTCATACAGCAAATTCCCATTGACTTATCTGTTTTACACATGGTATTGTAAATTTCTATGTTACTCTCTCCATACATCTCCCCTTCTCCCTCCTCTCCTCCCACCTTGTCAATAGGTCTGTTCTCCATGATTCTCCATTGCTGCCCTGAAATTAAATTCATCAGTACCATCTCTTCAGATTCCATATATATGTGTCAGCACACAATATTTATATTTTCTTTCTGATTTACTTCACTCTGTGTGATGGGCTCTAGTTTCGTCCACTTCATTAGAACAGATTCAAATGCATTCCTTTTTATGACTGAGTAGTACTCCATTGTATATATGTACAGCTTCTTTATCCATTCATCTGTCGATGGACCCCTAGGTTGCTTCCATGTTCTAGCTATTGTAAGTAGTGCTGCAGTGAACATTGGGGTGCATGTGTCTTTGTCAGTTTTGGTTTCCTCAGGGTATATGCCTAGGAGTGGATTGCTGGGTCATATGGTGGTTTTATTCCTAGCTTTTTAAGGAGTCTCCATACCGTCTTCCATAGTGGCTTTATCAGTTTACATTTCCTCCAGCAATGCAAGAGTTTTCCCTTTTCTCCACACCCTCTCCAGCATTTATTGTTTGTAGACTTTTTGATGATGGTCATTCTGACTGGTGTGAGGTGGTATCCCATTGTAGTGTTGATTTGCATTTCTCTGATAAAGAGTGATGTTGAGCATCTTTTCCTGTGCTTGTTAGCCATCTGTATGTCTTCTTTGGAGAAATGTCTCTTCAGCTCCCTTTCCCACTTTTTGATAGGGTTGTCTGCTTTTCTGGTATTGAGTTGTATAAGCTGCTTATGTATTTTGGAAATTAATTCTTTATCAGTTGTTTCCCTTACTATTATTTTCTCCCATTTTGAGGGCTGTCTTTTCACCTTGTTTGTATTTTCCTTTGCTGTGCAAAAGCTTTTAAGTTTAATCAGGTCCCACTTGTTTATTTTTGTTTTTATTTCCATTACTCTAGAAGGTGGGTCATAGAAGATCTTGCTTTGATTTATGTCATCAAGTATTCTGCCTATGTTCTCCTCTAAGAGTTTATTAGTTTCTGCTCTTACATTTAGGTCTTTAATCCATTTTGAGTTTATCCTTTGTATGGCATTAGGTAGTGATCTAACTTCATTCGTTTGCACGTAGCTGTCCAGTTTTCCCAGCACCACTTATTGAAAAGGCTGTCTTTGCCCCATTGTATATTCTTGCTTCCTTTGCCAAAAATAAGATAGCCATAGGTGCATGGGTTTATCTCTGGGTTCTCTTTCTTGTTCCATTGGTCTGTATTTCTGTTTTTGTGCCAGTATTATACTGTGTTGATGACTGTAGCCTTGTAGTATAGTCTGAAGTCAGGAAGGCTGATTCCTCTAACTCCATTCTTCTTTCTCAAGACTTCTTTGGCTATTTGGGGTCTTTTGTGTTTCCATATGAATTTTGTGAAATTTTTTGTTCTAGTTCTGAAAAAAGTTATTGGTAATTTGATAGGGATTGCACTGAATCTGTAGATTGCATTTGGTAGTATGGTCGTTTTCACAATATTGATTCTTCCCACCCAGGAACACGGAATATCTCTCCATCTGTTTATGTCATCTTTGATTTTTTTCATCAGTGTCTTATAGTTTTCTGTATACAGGTCTTTTGTTTCCTTAGGTAGGTTTATTCCTAGATATTTTATTCTTTTTGTTGCAATGGTGAATAGGATTGATTCTTTAATTCCTCTTTCTGATTTTTCATTGCTAGTATATAGGACTGCAAGTGATTTCTGTTTATTGACTTTGTATCTGTGACTTTGCTGAATTCACTGATTAGCTCTAGGAATTTTCTAATAGTTTCTTTGGGGTTTTCTACATATAGTATCATGTTATCTGCAAACAGTGAGAGTTTTACTTATTCTTTTCCAATCTGGATTCCTTTCGTTTCTTTTTCTTCTCTAATTGCTGTAGCTAGGACTTCCAAAACTATGTTGAATAATAGTGGTGAGAGTGGACACTCTTGTCTTGCTCCTGATCTTAGAGGGAAAGCTCTTAGTTTTTCACCATTGACAATAATGTTTGCTGAGGCTTTTCACATATGGCCTTTACCATATTGAGGTAGGTTCCTCTATGCTCATTTTTTAAAGCATTTTTATCATAAATGGATGATGGATTTTGTCGAAGGCTTTCTCTGCATCTATTGAGATGATTATATAGGTTTTATCTTTCAATTTGTTGATATGGTGTATCACGTTGATTGATTTGTGTATATTGAAGAATCTTTGCATCCCTGGAATAAACCTAACTTGGTCATGGTGTATGAGCTTTTTAATATGTTGTATTCTGTTTGCTAAAATTTTGTTGTGAATTTTTGCATTTATGTTCATCAGTGATATTGGCCTGTAATTTTCTTTTTTCATGTTGTCTTTCTGGTTTTGGTATCAGGGTGATTGTGGCCTTGTAGAATGAGTCTGGAAGTGTTCCTTCTTCTACAATTTTTGGGTAGTTTCAGAAAAATAGGCATTAGCTCTTCTCTGAATGTTTGATAGAATTCCCCTGTGAAGCCATCTGGCCCTGGGCTTTTGTTTTGGGGGAGATTTTTTGATCACTGTTTTAATTTCAGTATTCATAATTAGGTTGTTCATAATTTCTATTTCTTCCTGGTTCAGTCTCGGGAGGCTAATCTTTTCTAAGTATCTGTTCATGTTTTCTAGGTTGTCCATTTTATTGGTATATAGTTGCTCATAATATTCCCTTATGATCCTTTGTATTTCTGTGTTGTCTGTTATAACCTCTCCTTTTTCATTTCTAATTTTATTGACTTTATTTTTCCTCCCTTTTTTCTTGATGAGTCTGGCTAGTGGTTTGTCAGTTTTGTTCATTTTCTCAAAGAATCAGCTTTTAGTTTTATTAATCTTTGCTGTTGTTTCCTTCATTTCTTTTTCATTTATTTCTGCTCTGGTTTTTATGATCTCCTTCCTTCTGCTGACTTTGGGGTTTTTTTGTTCTTGCTTTTCCAGCTGCTTTAGATGTAGAGTTAGGCTATCTATTTGATGCTTTTCTTGGAATGCAAGATACTAATAATTAAGGGAAACTGAGTGGCAAGTGAATAGAGGTGCCATATGGGAAACCTGTGCACTTCTTGCTTAACTTTTCTGTAAATGTAAAACTGCCCTAAAAATTGTCTATTAATTTTTAAAGTCCTGTAAAATTAGAAAAATAGGTAAAAGTTAAGAATTAAATTATGCAAATAAAAATATGTGGCTGATAAAAAATTTAAAAATACAAGTTATGATTGTTAGAGTGTGGTATTCAGATGAGTCACTGATGAGAAAATGCTGATAAATCTATAAAACCTATGAAGCCATTTTATAATTTAAAACAATGTTTATATTTTCTAGCCATATAATGATTTCAAAACAGAGGGGATTGCCACCTACCCTGGTTCTGTAGATAAGCAACCTCTTGCTTTGGTGATGATGGTTTAGTCAGATCGTCTTGGAGTTCTTTCTATGATTTAGTCAGTGATACTGAACAGGCTCTAAAGCAAAAAAGAAGGGATACTGGATAAAGTAAATAAACTTAACAAGGCAGAAGATACATGTACCCAAAGAGTTCAACAATTTAGAAGATTCATCTGACTTTTTCAAAGCCCCAGAGTCATCTGTGTTGATTACAACAGGAAACTAGTCTTCCAAGTTAGAGAATGCATGTGTGTGTGGTCGAAACCTTCTTTAAAAAAATGCATTGACAAGTGTAAAAGGACCTTTGAGGAAATCACAACTTCTTGTGTTGTCTCTCTTCATTAAGAGAGACTTAATGTCTCTCTTCATTAAGTCTCTGAAATTATTTTAATCAATTTATACAGAGAAATGCACAGTCCTTGAAAAATAGCATGCGTGTAAAATACCCACTGAGACCTACTTACAACCCTATTTTGTACACAGCAAAACTGTGTATATGTTCATCATTGATGAAACATGCTAGAAATTTTTATTTTGGACCTCACTGACAAAGATAGAATAAATTAATAACATGATTTTCATTTGGACAAAGTGTTCAAGGAAACACCTGTTGTCCATTGTCTAAGTGTTAGCAAAGTCATAAAATACTTAAAAGACCTCCATTTGACAGTACTATCCTTTGTTCAGCCTTTTCGTGAGGCCAAGTGTATTGTGACAGCTTGCAGATGACACAAAAAGCTATCTTATTGTGGAGTCTGAGATCCTAGACTTATCATTTTTCACTGAATGTAGCAAAATAAATTTTTTGTTGGGGGTTGGAAAAGTGTGGGATAGATTGGGGAATGATTTTAAGAAAGGGAAAAGGGAGAAAAAGAATGCTAACTGGCAACCAGTTAATTAAAATAATAATAATGTGAGTCTTCTTCCACTGGAAATATGCGTTCCATCCTGCTCCAATGGTGGGGAGTTGCAGCTCTCCTGATAAGACCAGGGGACTTAGCTGAGGTTAGATGAAAGCTTATCCTGTGTGACCAAGTGGGAGGAAGCCGTGGTGAGACAGGGAAGGAGAGAAATAACTCACATAGAGTCTGGCATGATGATGTTGAATCCCTTTAGTGGTTATTTCTGTGTCCTGTGTGGATTATGGGAGTATGAGTTCACTTTATGCCCTTTGCAAAGAAATGCCTTTTGGCTCAGATTAAGTTGTGATCTTTGAACTTTGGCACCTTTTACCACCAACCCTAACTCCACCCCTGGCCCCCGGGTTAGCATTTCCAGTTTATTCCCAGCCACGGCTGCAGTCAGTCTTTGAGAGCTCAAAAGCTAGAATGCAAAACCCAGGTTGTATTGAGTTATTTAATGGTGTACCCTGTGCTAAGTCACACTGTCTGGTCCAACACTTTACAACCCGATGGACTGTAGCCTATCAGGTTCCTCTGTTCATGAGATTCTCCAGTGTATCCAGGCCCTCATCCAGGGGATCTTCCCGATCCAAGGATTGAGCCTGCCTCTCTTATGTCTCCTGCATTGGCAGGTGGGTTCTTTACTACTAGCACCACCTAGAAAGAAAGAAAGAAAGATAGAAAGAAAGGAAGAAAGAAAGTGAAGTCGCTCAGCCGTGTCCGACTCTTTGTGACCCCATAGACTGTAGCCTACCAGGCTCCTCTGTCCATGGGATTTTCCAGGCAAGAGTACTGGAGTGGGTTGCCATTTCCTTCTCCAGAGAATCTTCCCGACCCAGGGATAGAACCCAGGTCTCCCGCATTGTAGGCAGACGCTTTACCGTGTGAGCCACCAAGGAATGGAACTTGGCAAATCCCTTAAGGAAATGACAGCTTAGTCCTAAGGCAATCTTTGACTCTCTCCCCTTGACCCAATTTGTAACTCTGTCATGGTGGCTCTTCCAAGTTAACTGGGTTCCTTACCTCGAAAAAGGAATCAGGAAGATAGATTGGGACAAAACACTCTCATCAAAATGTTCTAGGGCATTTAAATTGGAGGGAGGGGCTCTTGGCTTTTTTCCCCAGAGACTAAAGAGAAAGGAGATAGATAGTTGAGGCAGGAATTTCCATACACCATGCAGATTATTATGATTAAAACTTCCTAAGTAAACTGGGCTGCTGGGGAGCCTTTACATTTTGTCTTTCTGAAATCCCAAATGCTTTTGAAACTGGAAAACTCAAGCTACTTGTCTACAAACCCCAGAGAACTGGCAGACCAGAAAAGGAAACCGGGCATAATAAGAATAAACAATGAATCTGCTAAAGATGGATGTGTATTGTCAAAAGAAAGGTACAATGCAGACAAATTTCAGTCTCTCCAGACTCATTCCAATTCTTCTGCTTTTCTTTTTTTCCCCTCTGACAGTTCCCTAGAGTTTTCTGATGTCTCTTTTGAACAATTCTGGTAGCTAAGCTCCCTTCATTATGGCTCTTAATGTTTTCCCGTGCGTCTTGGCATTGTCTTTGTCTTCCCAAGAGGTTTTCATGACATCCTTACCTGTGATAAGGATACTTAGACTTTTTTTAAAAACAGAGAAAAGTCCTAAATACATGCCTTTAAAAGTTCTTTTTGTTTTGCTTTTCTTTATTTGTTCATTCTAGTTTTTAAGAGAAGCAGTGTTGGACTTCCCCAGAAACTCGGGTGTAAAGAATCTGTCTTCAATGCAGGAGACTTGCAGGAAACGAGGGTTCGATCCCTGATTTGAGAAGATCCCCTGGAAAAGGAAATGGCAACCCTCTCCAGTATTCTTGCCTTGGAAAT
Organism: Bubalus kerabau; assembly: GCF_029407905.1. Classification (NCBI taxonomy): domain Eukaryota; kingdom Metazoa; phylum Chordata; class Mammalia; order Artiodactyla; family Bovidae; genus Bubalus; species Bubalus kerabau. The sequence continues at coordinate 71,616,851 of NC_073627.1, forward strand.
CCCATGGACAGAGGAGACTGGCAAGGGTAAGCCTGTGGGGTTGCAGAAGAGTCAAACATGGCTAAGGAACTACACAACAACAAAGTCTTGCATATTGCATATTGCTGCCCAGATCCAGCTGGGTGACAGAGTGTCAGGAGTCTTGGTCCCTACATGACCCTGTGGAGCACAGAGCCTTCCCTGCCTTGCACTGCCAACTCCAGGGAACTTGCTCCATAAGAGGGAACAAAACTTCCTTCTTGTTTGGGTGGCTGTACTTTGGGTTATCTCTTACTCTGTATCCGATTGAGTAGACCAACTTTGATGTATATGAAAGTGTGGAAATTCATGTAAATTATTTAAAACATTTTCTTGGGTATAAAATAATTCAGTCTTGCACCATGACAGCATCAGGCTTTGTTCACACCCTCTTCTCTCCCTGTGATGTCCTTTATCTACAGCTAGGAATTCTATTTTTCCATAGAGTGTTTGCTCAAATACCACCTACTAGTATCTGTTGCCAATTTACCTCTTCAGCTTTATGCTTCTCTCATAGCATAAATTTTTTGTCTAATAAAATAATCAAGTGCATGTTTATATATTTCACAGGAGATTTCAGAATAAAGACTGTCTCTTACTAATTTTTCTATCTCTCTGACACCTAGAGCAATGGCTTCAATTAGCCAATAAATATTTTTAGGATATTTGAATATAGAGCACCTCCCAGATGGCTCAGCAGGTAAAGAATCTGCCTGCAATGCATGAGACTCAGGAAATGCCAGTTCAATCCCTCGATCAGGAATATCCCCTGGAGGAGAAAATGGCAACCCACTGCAGTATTCTTGCCTGAAAAATCCCGTGGACAGAGGAGCTGGGCAGGCTGCAGTCCAAAGGGTCACAAAGAGTTGGACACATTGAATATAAACCTTACTCTGTGTCTTTACTACAATAGCAAATGGTTTCCACATTGAATATGCAGAAAAGATTCATATTTACTCTTTCCTATTCATCCAATGGAAAAGTAAATGTTGCTTCCAAAAATTGCAAGGGAAGGACATTTTCTATCTGGTTTCCAATTAGAAAATAGTAGCTTGCCTTGAAAACATATGCCAGAAAAACTTATTCCTGGGATAAGATAATTATGATGGTAATAACCCGTTTGAAAGAAATGTCAGCTGCTCCTGTTTTATTCTTCACAGAATAGAGCTGTGGCCTGTTTCAGGATGATGTTTTCAGGACCCTGTATATATTTTTATTTCCCTACATGAATCTTTCATCTTTTTGCTGACATTTATTCTTTTCATGCAATTATCCTGAAAGGAAACTCTGGCCAGGCAAATGGGTTGTCTGCCTCTGAAGAGACACTCCTATCTCATAGCTGAGCTTTCAAGTTCTGTGATCAAGAACCCTCAGGCCCATTTTTAAGGGGGCTTCAGGCTTGCTGAGCTGCCCCTGTCTCCCAAAATGTCCAGAAATGAGATTATGGGATGGGTAAGATCAATTTACTAGAAGGTACTTAAGCAATAAATCTGGAGCTTTGTGTCTAGTCACTGTTTCTTTCAAGCTTTGTGACTGAAAATTAAGCCACAAGAGCTTTGACAAATTGGATATTACTCCATCTAATTGTGTGTGTTTAAGCTTATCACACTGAATCGAGGCATTGTGACTGACTATGAGGCCAGCAAGACCTTTGTTTAATCAGCACAGTGCCATTTAACAGCGATAAATCACCCAACTCCAATGTCATAATAAGGTCACAGAAACTTGAAGGCTAAAAGGAGAGAACATTAAAGTCAGCTGATAAGTGAGGGAAAAAGCATATGATGCCAGGGAAAGTTCTGAGAGCTTTGCTTCATTAGAAGCTGGTAGAACAACTAATGAGAACTCAGACTTAGCTTTCAGCTGAGATCAGAAACACTGTGAGTCACTTGGTTGAGAAGGAAGTCATTCAGTGAGTTCTTTAGTGGGCATCTGTCTGTGGGCAGGTAAGTACTGCCCACAGAGTACTTAAGGTTGGTGGTTCAGCCTACAGATGTTTGTGTCTCCCCAGATACCACATTCATGATTTTTTACTTCAATTATTTTTGTATTGTTTCCTTTGATGTTTCTTTTAAAAAGAAAGAGCTCTGATATGATCTGTTACCACAGACAAGAGGACATAACACCCAGTTACAAAATATTCACTGGAAGGGCTGATGCTGAATCTGAGGCTCCAATACTTTGGCCACCTGATGCCAAGAGCCGACTCATTGGAAGACTGATGCTTGGAGAGTTTGAAGGCAAAAGGTGAAGGAGGAGGCAGAGGATGAGATGGTTGGATGTCATCACTGACTCAATGGACATGAGTTTGAGCAAACTCTGGGAGATAGTGAAGGACAAAGAAGCCAGGGGGTCACAAAGAGTCAGGCACGACTTAGTGACTGAACAAAAACAACAAAGTGTTTATGGAAAGGAACAATTGGATTCACTTGTTTGCAAGAGAGTTTTTGTTTCCTGGAAAACTTGCCAAATTGAATGTTGCTGCTGCTACTGCTGCTAAGTCGCTTCAGTCGTGTCCAACTCTGTGCGACCCCATAGATGGCAGCCCATCAGGCTCCACCGTCCCTGGGATTCTCCAGGCAAGAACACTGGAGCGGGTTGCCATTTCCTTCTCCAATGCATGAAAATGAAAAGTGAAAGTGAAGTTGCTCAGTTGTGTCTGACTCTTAGCGACCCCATGGACTGCAGCCTACCACGCTCCTGCGTCCATGGGATTTTCCAGGCAAGAGTACTGGAGTGGAGTGCCATTGCCTTCTCCGAAATTGAATGTTACAGAACAAAAAGAAAATGACTAAAGTTTTTTCTTCTTGTTTTTATTATTAACACCCAAGCAGATATTGTGCAGTCTGATAAATCCCTGTAAGCACCTAAAAATAAAACTTGTGAAAAGTGGGCTGATTTTTCCCAAGTGGACTTTAGAATGGAGGCACCTTGAAGACCAGCACTCTGTCCTTCTCTCGGCTGCCCCAGGCACGTTCTGAGCACCTCAACATGCCTGGACCTAATCAATATTGCTTGACTGGCTGACTGACTCTGAAAACAGAGCTCTGGTGAACAGAAAAAAAAAAAAGGCACATGTGATCTCTTTTCACTGAAGAGTACTGGATTAATACCTTTCAGCTTGCAGACTTCTTGCAGAACCTTTGAATATTTTATAACTTGATAAAACTGAGTATAATGACCATTGTTCAGACTTGGAATAAACAGCACAGGGACTGAGAACAGCGACCACATCTTATAGGGAGAATGGATTTAGATTTCATGCCTACTGAGCCTGTCGGCAGGAAGATATCCATGTTTGCAGTTAATGAGACTGCCCTTTAGTTTTGCAGAGGATTTTGTGGTCCACTGGCCACTTGTCACTGTGGAACATACAAAGGTGACCAGTCTAAGTTGAGATATGTTATAAGTGTAAAAAACATACCAGATCTCAAAGACTTAGTATAAAAAAGAATGCAAACTGGTACTTCCTTGGTGGTTAAGTGGCTGAGAATCCATATTCCCAATGTAGGGGTCCTGGGTTTGATTTCTGGTCAGGGAACTAGATCCCACAGGCTGCAAGTAAGATTGAAGATCCTGCATGCCTGCATGTTGCAAGCAAGTCCTGGTGCAGTCAAATAAATACATTTTAAAAAATTTTTAAAAAGAAGGCAAACTATCTCATGGATAATTGTATATATTGATTACATGTCAAAAAGACAATATTTTGTTCTGAGTTAAAGTTTCACCTATTTCTTTTCACTCTTTTAAATGTGACTAAGAGAAATTTAAAATTATATATATAGCTTGCATTATATTCCTATAAGACAATGTAGACCAATGAAGAGTCACCTCCTTTGCTATCATCACTGACCTGGACCCGATATAATCCTGTAAACGCAGAGGTGAACTACTTCCTGACCCATCCTAATCCCCTAAACAAGGCTGTGTCCCAGAACTAGCTTTTAGCTTCAAATCAAAGAGCTGGAGTTACAATACCAAATGGAAAAATAAATCTAATAGCATCAACAGTATCCTTGACAATGAAAGAATGGCTTCTGGGAAGACAGGAATTGGCATTATTCAGCTTGAAGGAGAGAATGACAATGTACAATTGAATAAGCATCTTTGGGGACCTAATGTGACAAGTTAAAACTACGCCATTAAGGTTGGAGGTTAACTTAAATGATTTTTTAAGAGTTAGGTTTGTTTAACACTTGAGACAGGTTGTGACTCTCCTTTTTCTGGAGGGCAATGATAATCAGGTAGTGGATCCTCTGAAGTCCTAGATAAGTATAAGATTGTAGAAAACAATTTAAGATAGCAACCCCAATATCAGCACTTCTTCAGATACTAGGAGTGCTTCTGAAAGTTGGTGACAAGACAAGACAAGATTACTGACCTTTTCCTAAAGTTAGACCAGCTTTAATTTCTCTCAGATGTTCATGAAATTCACTTTGAAATGCACTATTCTGTGACAGCTCATCATTCTCTTAAATAATTTGCATTTAAAATTCATCAAAATATTATACCTGGAACTGGATTTAAAGCTCCTCAAGATCTGACACAATGCATTATATTTCTTTTTTGTTACTGTGTGCCCTGTGTGCATATAACTCTATTGTGTTCCTGTGTGCTAAGTCATTTCAGTCATGTCCAAACTTTGTGACCCCATGGACTGTAGCCTGCCAGGCTCCTCTGTCCATGGGATTCTCCAAGCAGGAACACTGGACTGGGTTGCCATTTCTTTCTCCAGGGGATCTTTCCAACCCAGGGATTGAAGTCATGTCTCTTGTGTCTCTTGTACTGGCAGAAGGGTTCTTTACCACTAGTGCCACCTATTGTGTTTATTATATATTAATAAATAAATGTATATATAAATATATATATATGCAGTTGGACATGGTAGCCATTCAAAACTACTTTATGAATGGATAGATATATGTCGAACAATAACAACAACAACAAAAAAGCCCCAAATGTCTGCATTTCCACTGCTTAGGTGGAAAAAAATAGCTAAAGCATGGTAGAAAATTCCCAGGTCCCCAGATCTGATACAGTACGTTTATATAACAAAACCTTGCTAAGTCAATGCTGTGCATAAGTGTAATAGAGTTTGGATTTTTTAAAATAAGTTTTAATAAGTTATCAATAATTTCCCTAAAAGTGTCATTGGTTTAAAATCTTTTGCAAGATAAATTCTTCCATTAGTATGGCTTTTTGTTATTAAGTAAAGGATTGGTCACTAATTACATCCAAGTGAGAAAACCAAGCAAACTACAAAGTTCTGGGGAAAAAAGCATTCTATGGAAATAAAAGTCCCTGATCAAGTCAAACCTATGATGCATTACCTACATCCAATATAACTTCTTGACTGTAAAACTTTGGGTTTATTATTTTAGACCAATATTTATTATTTTAGACCAATATTTATTATTTTAGACCAATATTTCTTGCCTCCATTTTTATAGTGTTTTTAGTAAACTCATATGCTAATATCTTTGTCTGATCACACTTATTTTCCCTATATTTATATCCAGGCATCAATTTTTAAATGGAAACATCTGAGTTTCCAGCAGCTATGAGCCAATTTTGAATGAGCAAGTAGTGTTCACATGACACATGCTATCATATCTGGGTGTGGCCAAAATAATGCACATCCATATGCCTCCCAGGTTTCTGCCACATCAGGAAATTAACAGTAAAAACCATCATTTCTCAGGATGTGTTTGGACTTACTTTGTTACAGAGGAAAAGTAATTCTAATATGGATTTGCTATAAATAATCTACGGTCTCTTTTTCTTCCCAAACTATCAACTTCACATCCTAACAGTTTTAACAATGACAACCTGAGTTAATTTCCAGACTTTTATACCACCTTCGGCTGGACACGTCCCTTTCACTTGGGTGCCAACACACAATTTGGCCTTCCATAAAGGTAGCATATTTTCTTTTGAAGCTGGAGTTACCCGGCTATGTCAGAAAGCATGTGTAACCATTCTTCCAAATGAGAGACTTGTATCCTCAGTGAAGAGGGTCCCAGAGTGAGCCAGTCAAGTTGTTACTTTGTGTGTGCCGATGGTGATGGTGATGGTATTAGTGTCAGTATGGAAGATGACTTAACTTTTTCCAGGTATCTATCAATAAATTGGATTGGGGATGGCTGAGTCCCTTTGTTGTTTGACTGAAATTGTCACAACATTGTTTGATAATTGGCTATACCCCCAATACAAAATAAAAGTTAAAAAAAATAAAAGATTAATAAATTCTAGAGTGATTAAAAAAAATAAATTGGATTGGAGTATGAGGTTTGCATAGCTGCCTAGAAAACCATGTTGCTCCCATAAGCAAACCATATGAAAAGATGAAAAAAATAACATACACATTAGCATCATTCCATCAGGCCCATGGAATTTTTCCTTTAAATATTAGGAAAATATACTTCAGCTGGTATATCTGGAACATGGTGAAAATTCAGGTGACTACCACATGCTTTCTTGGAGGATGCCGATGGTATTTCTAAATGCCCTAAAAAACATCCTCCCAGCCCCACCCCCCACCTTCCTTCAAGGAGTAGCCCTTGTCTGGGCCAGGCAATTTAGTTCTTAGTACTTTTATCAGCAGGAGAGGTCCCAGCCTAAAGCAGGGAACTTGGTTTTTTTCTTTTTATTTGTTTTCTTTTTGAGATATCGGCGATATGGCCCTATCAAATGTACAGTTTAGTGAGATGGATGGCACCACGCGGCAAGGCAATTCAGGGAAGTCTGACGCTGCTTGTTTACATGAACACGTTTCAGAGCAGCCAGCCTGCTTCCAGCCGTTCTGCCGGCTGCCCAGCGCGGAGGGGAAAAGCCATCAGTGGGCCGACAGGTCTGTGATAATCTCACCCCCCATTTGGCGAGCAAGGAAGCAGGATGATAAGGACCCTGATTTATATTTTATCTGTCATTAAGTTTTCAGGCAAGTTGGGCAGCTAGCCTGAAAAGACTTGGTTCTGTTATCACCCCGGATGCCACAGGTTTCTCAAGGGAGGCAGTGTCCTCCATGACTTTTAAAAAGAACTTTCTCAAATTTCACAAAATTTTATGCATGTCCATTATTTGTTTTCATACCTTATTCAGGACTCCACATTGTATTTAGTTGCATTGAGCAGCTTCAGCTACATGCAACTAATTCTGATAAATTATCTTTTTATTTTTATTCTGCTGCAAATATTTTCTAATTTTCCTTGTTATGGCTTCTTAGATACACTCATCCTTTAAAAGTGACCTTTGACACAAAAGTGACCTCCAAATACACGGGGTTTTTAAAATATCTTTGTTGTTAATTTCTTATTTAAATGTTTTCTTTTCTGCAACCACCCTAAGTTTTTTCAGTCTTTTGACTTTATTGAGGCTTTCAATGGCTAAATCAAATATCTCTCTTGACTTGAACATATTGCACTTGAACACATGGGATTATTTTCAACTATCGTTTGATACTGGCTTCTAACATAATTCCACAGTAATAAGAGAACAGACTCCTTCTGATTTCAACACCTTTAGACCGTGAAATTTTTACACCTTGTTTTATGTCCCTGGATATGGTCCAGTGTCCCCTGGTTTATAGTCTATGGGAACTTGAATAGAATGTGTATCCAGCTATTGTGTGAAAATTATATAAATATTAATTATGTTGAATTGGTTCATAATGTTTTTCAGATCTATTCTATCCTTCCACTTTTCTGTTTACTCATTCTATTAATTTTTCAGAGTTTGATATTGAAACTCCAGCTAAAAATCTTAATTTAGCTACTTAAAAAATTATGGTAATATATAGTAGAACTGTATGTAGCTTTTTTTTAAGTCTCCTATAAATGCTTTATCATACTTTCATACTTTAAAAAATAAAAAAAAAGCAAAATAATAAAAAGAACTTTGTTTCACCTCTTGGGGAAGCTTAGCAGTGCTGCGTTAAAATACCCACATTTGCCTCCCTAAAGTTGGAGGCTACAAACTGGCTGGGGAAGCTTCTCCTCAGGATTGATGCTTTCTTTTCTTTTTTTAAAAATTTTTTATTGGAGTATGGTTGATTCACAATGTTGTGTTAGTTTCAGGTGTACAACACAGTAAATTAGTTATACATATACATCAGTTCAGTTCAGTCGCTCGGTCGTGTCCGACTCTTTGTGATCCCATGAACTGCAGCACGCCAGGGCTCCCTGTCTATCACCAACTCCCAGAGTTCACCCAAACCCACGTCCATCGAGTCGGTGATGCCATCCAGCCATCTCATCCTCTGTCGTCTATCTCCACTCTTTTGTAGATTGTTTTCCCAGAGTACTGAGTAGAGTTCCTTGTGTTGTGCTGTAGGTCCTTATTAGTTATCTTTTTTATATGTAGTAAGGTATGTATGTCAACCCCAATCTCCCAACTTATTTCCCTCTGTCACCCTCTGGTAACCATAAGTTTGTTTTCTACAGCTATGATTCTACTTCTGTTTTGTAAATAAGCTCATTAGCACCATTTTTTTTTTTTAAGATTCCATATATGAGTGATATTGTAGATATTTGTCTTTCTCTGACTTACTTCACTCTGCCTGTATCTCTATATCTCCTTATTGTAACTGAGGTACTCTTTTGGAAGCACAAAACCAGTCTCAATAGTACAGTTAAGGGAATGCTTGACATTAAAAAAAAAAAATGTGTACCTAAAAAAATGTGTTGGACTTTTGTGATGGCTCAGTGGTAAAGAATATGCCTGCCAACACAGGAGACATGGGTTCAATCCCTGGGTTGGGAAGATCCCCTGAAGAATGAAGTGGCAACCCACTCCAATATTCTTACCTGTGAAATCCCATGGAGAGAGGAGCCTAGTGGGCTACATACAGTCCACAGAGTTGCAAAAGAATCAGATGCCACTTAGCAACTAAACAACAACAACAACAAAATGTGTTAATATAAAGATTGCATACACTCCTCTATTCAAATTTATCTAAAAGGAAAACCTTATATAAATAGCACGAATTCAGATTCTAAGTAAAATCTAAGTTGGCTTCAGAGAATGAAAATAACTCCGAGTAGATCATCTATCTTCTGGGAGAAAAGCAATGTCTGTGGAAACAATTAGAAAGCAAAAATCTCCTGTTGCTTTGTGATGGATGCTGCAGGATGGCTATGGGGGTCAATGGGGATTAGCTGACATAAAAGCCCCAGAGGGTCCTTATCTAGTGACTAACACAGTCAGAAAATGAAAGCCCTCCTTACCCTTCCCCAACCCATTTCAAGTTGTTTTCCCTCAAGTTTAAATTGGCTTGTCATTTTACAAGGATGGATGGGTATTATTTTTAAGCTTTTATTTTATAGTGAAGGAATTTGAGTGTTTCACAGTGAAGTTTTCCCATGGAGATGGGAATAGCAATGAATCACAAACAGTGTGAACCCTCCCAAGCTTTACATATATATATATATATATATATATATATATATATATATATTCTAATATCTTCTCCTCCAGTTGTGTTTTCTTTCCAAACATCATAAGAAGAGAAGTGGAGGAAAAGGCCTTTGGAAGCTGTCTTCTGAAAACAATGGTAGTTTCTCTCCTGTAATCCCAATTGCATAATCTTTTTGGTACTGACTTGGACTCCGAAACCCACGATGCATTTTCCCTGAGGAGTATTCTTCAGTGACGGCCCTCCTCTAGCTTCCTTCAGGATAAAATCCATACTTCTTTTATTTTCTTTTTTTTTTAAATGTAGATCATTTTTTAAAGTCTTTATTGAATTTGTTGCAATATTGCTTCTGCTTTACATTTGGATTTTTTTTTTTATGGTTGCCGGATATGCAGGATTTTAGCTTCCTGACCAGAGGTCGAACCCACAGCCCCTGCATTGGAAGGCAAAATTTTAACAACTGGACCACCAGGGAAATTCCTAAAATTCACACTTCTTAGCATTAAAGCTGCTATTTACCCTTCTGGTTTCATCCACTGCCACTTTCTACAGATACTTCTTACACAGGTCATGTGAAAGTACCTGAAGTTCTCTGAATATTCCAGGCTTTGACCTCTGCTTTATTTTACCCCTTTGTAGGAGAGCAAGAATTTTAAAAAATTACATTTTTGATCACTACAGATTTCCCCATTGCCTAAGACTATTCCTAAGAGCTCAGTTTCTTGTTGATTAGTCAATAAGTTGTGTCCGACTTTTTCGACCCTGTAGACTATAGCCCTCTGGAGACAATTTCAGGGTGGATGAGACTAGGGAGAAGTACAGGGGTCAGATCATTGAGGTCTCTGGGAAAAGAGAGAACATGGGCACCAAACAGATACATCATATAGTCAAATAGACACAGGGCATAGAGAACTGGAGATTGCTTCCCTTCCCAGGGACTCTGTCTGCTAATGGATGAAAACAATGAAAATGCAGTGTAGATTAACAGACACACACTACTGTATACAAAGTAGATAAACAACAAGGACCTACTGTATAGCACAGGGGATTAGATTCAATATTTTGTCATAACCCTCAATGGAAAAGAAACTGAAAAAGAATAGATACGTGCATAGGTGTAAGTAGATCAGTTCGCTGTACATCTGGAATAACACAACACTGTAAGGCAAGTACACTTCAGTGAAAAGTTGTTTGCTTTGAAAAAAAAAAATGCAGTGTAGAAAATGCTGCAAGGGTGCAGTGGGTATTGTAAGCTGTGAAAGTGACAACTTTTCCTAGATCTGGAGATGTAGAAAGAAGACTTCTACCAGGTCACTCAAAATTTGAAATACAGGGAAAGTTCAGTCAAGAAAGGAAAAGGATTTTTCCCAGACAAAGGGAACAGCAGAATGTACCCACTATTTAGATAACAAATAGTTTATTTGAACTTACTACGTGAGTTCTCTCTGGTGGCTCAGCAGTAAAGAACCTGCCTGCCAATACTGGAGAAGCAGGAGACTTGGGTTCAGTCCCTGGATAGGGAAGATGCCCTGGAGAAGGAAATGGAAACTTACTCCAGTATTCTTGCAGAGAAAATTCCATGGGCAGAGGAGCCTGACGGGCTCCATGGGGTTGCAAAGAGTTGGCCGTTACTTAGCAACTGAACAACAACAAATACATAAATATATAGTGGATCACAACCAACTGTGGAAAATTCTTAAAGAAATGGGAATATCAGACCACCTGACCTGCCTTCAGAGAAATCTGTATACAGGTCAGGAAGCAACAGTTAGAACTGGATGTGGAATAACAGACTGGCTCCAAATCAGGAAAGGAGTATGTCAAGGCTGTATATAGTCACCCTGCTTATTTAACTTATATGCAGAATACATGATGAGAAATGCCAGGCTGGATGAAGCACAAGCTAGAATCAAGATTGCTGGGAGAGATATCAATAACCTCAGATATGCAGATGACACCGCCCTTATGGCAGAGAGCGAAGAACTAAAGAGCCTCTTGATGAAAGTGAAAGAGGAGAGGGAAAAAGTTGGCTTAAAACTCAATATTCAGAAAACTTAAGATAGTGGCATCTGGTCCCATCACTTCATGGCAAATAGATGGAGAAACAATGGGAACAGTGAGAGACTTTATTTTCTTGGGCTCCAAAATCACTGCAGATGGTGACTGCAGCCATGAAATTAAAAGATGCTAGCTCCTTGGAAGAAAAGCTATGACTAACCTAGAGAGCATGTTAAAAAGCAGAGACATTACTTTGCCAACAAAGGTCCATCTAGTCAAATCTATGGTTTTTCTAGTAGCCATGTACAGATGTAAGAGTTGGACTATAAAGAAGGCTGAGGACCAGAGAATTGATGCTTTTGGACTGTGGTGTTGGGAGAAGACTCTTGAGAGTCCCTTGGACTGCAAGGAGATCCAACCAGTCCATTCTAAAGGAGATCAGTCCTGGGTGTTCTTTGGAAGGAATGATACTAAAGCTGAAACTCTAATACTTTGGCCACCTGATGCGAAGAATGGACTCGTTAGAAAAGACCCTGATGCTGGGAAAGATTGAAGGCAGGAGGAAAAGGGGACGATAGAGGATGAGATGGTTGGATGGCATCACTGACTTGATGGACATCAGTTTGAGTAAGCTCCAGGAGTTGGTGATGGATAGGGAAGCCTGGCATGCTGCAGTCCATGGGGTCACAAAGAGTCAGACATGACTCAGCGATTGAGCTGAACTGAATAGTTACTTAAAAATAAATCAATTATCTACCATAACACATGTCCTTTTCCCCTTAATAAAAGCTGTAAAGACGTTTTCACGGCTTCCTTTTTTGAAAGGCCAATATACAACCTCATGAAAGTCACAGGCCCATTCTTAATGTGACATTTAAAATATCCTTTTAAATCCAATGATTTCCCTTTATAAAGATTACTTTCTTTGGCTCAAACCTCTCTTGAAGTTGCGATGTTGCCTCATAAGCCACAATTTGTAGCCCTCTTTGAAACTGTGGTTAATTTTAAATCGGTCTTCTCCATTTTAGATGACTTCAATAAAACCCATGTTGCAAGCTCTTAAATTTTTCCTTGTATTTATACAACACATCAGTGGACTAAGGAAAGGATGTCAGAGCTGGGCCTGCGCTTCTGAAGCTTCCTCTTGCTGTACAATTGACTATAAAAGAGTTCAGATTCCCTATAAAAATATTTTCACTTTATTTATTTACCCACTTTTTACCACAAATAGTTTTTTAACCACTAACAAGCACAACATGAAAATATTTGTTCTTGCTTTCTCATCACTGTGCTGGCATCTTCCATTGGCACTGGGCATGGAAAACAGATGTCACTGTTAAATCCCAAGTGCACCGTCCTGTCATTAGCAAGCAGAGAGTCCCAAAGTTCACTGAAATGTGGCAATTTTTTCTCTCCCCTGAATTTAGATGTGGCTGCAAGGAGATCCAACCAGTCCATTCTGAAGGAGATCAGCCCTGGGATTTCTTTGGAAGGATTGATGCTAAAGCTGAAACTCCAGTACTTTGGCCACCTTATGCGAAGAGTTGACTCATTGGAAAAGACCCTGATGCTGGGAGGGATTGGGGGCAGGAGGAGAAGGGGACGACAGAGGATGAGATGGCTGGATGGCATCACCGACTTGATGGACGTGAGTTTGAGTGAACTTCGGGAGTTGGTGATGGACAGGGATGCCTGGCGTACTGTGATTCATGGGGTCGCAAAGAGTTGGACACGACTGAGCGACTGAACTGAACTGAACTGAACTGATGGAACATTAGATTTAGGAAGTAAGGTCATCAGTTTGCTTTTGTTATTTTTGGTTCTCCTTTTACTTTATGTCTTGCTTGGCCTCTTCTAATCTTCCTTCTTTTCTTTGTTTCCTTCTTTCTTTCCTTAATCCTTCTATTTCTTCCTCTTTTCCTTACTCTCTCCCATCCACCCTCCTTTCTATCTTTCACTTTCATATTTTTTTTTGGGGGGGGCAGTGTTTTTTGCAGTTATTTAACTTTGTAATTGTTGTTGTTGTTTGCTATTGTTCAGTCACTAAGTGGTAGCCAGCTCTTTTGTGACCCCATGGACTGTAGCCCTTCAGGCTCCTCTGTCCATGGGATTTTGCAGGCAAGATTACCGGAGTGAGTTGCTATTTCCTTTTAACTAAGTTACCTTTATCCTGTACTTACTTTTATCTATTTATATGTGTATTAGTATAGTTGTGTGTGTTAGTCGCTCAGTCGTGTCCGATTCTTTGCAAACCCAAGGACTGTAGCCTGCTGGGCTCCTGTGTCCATGGGATTCTCCTGGCAAGAATACTGGAGTGGGTTGCCATTCCCTTCTCCAATTAGTATAATTAGACTAATCCTATTACTCAGTTCCTTTTTCCTTGCTGAAAGATATCTCATCCCCATGGGATTGTTTTAACATAGCTGTGGTCTTCTGGATTCATGTCCACTTGGTAACAAATGAGTCAGTTGGCATGGAATTACTCCATGTTAGTTATAAGATGTGTAACTGTTATGTACAAATGTATACATAGTTGATCTCTAAACTTACATCATTGTTTATAACATATAAGAGAAGTTTTACACATACTCTTTAAAAGAGAGATTTTCAAAAAAATCTTTATTTTGAAAATATTTTCCATGTTTTAAGAGTACTATACTGAGAAATAGGATATCTGCTCATTACATACAATAGAGCAATAGCTGTACTGGATGTGGATGGAATGTAGCCAAATACAGACTCAATCAAATGTTATCATTACTTTCAACATTAACTGAGTATCTTCTGAGTATATTAGGCAAAGGCTTGGTGTTGACTTTGTATTTGAACAGCATTGACATGTTTTAGGCATTAAATTTAATCACCACAATCCAGCGAGGTTAAGTATCTTTTTTAAAAATAACTGCTTAAACTAACTTTACTCAAAATCACTCATCTTGTTGAGTGGAAGGATTATAACATATCACTCTATACTAACACACTCACATTTTTTAATTTAGTACTGAACTAAAGTTCACCCAGCTGATAATAATACATTCCCAGAGGCAAGACTGGAGCATTTTTAAAGGGGTGAAGTGTAGGCTGACTTCCCAGGTGGCTTAGCGGTAAAGAGTCTGCTGGCAATGCAGGAAATGGAGGAGACACAGGTTTGATTCCTGGGTTGGGAAGATCCCCTGGAGAAGGAAATAGCAACCCAATCCAGCATTGTTGCCTGGGAAACCCCATGGACAGAGGAGACTGAGGAGCTACAGTCCGTGGGTCACAAAGAGTCAGACACGACTGAAAGACAGAGCACACATGAAGGCTAGGTTAAGAAAAACCCTATAGGTTGGGGTGCACTCAGGATGGTCAAACCCAGCAACTTGCTGTGATTGAAGACAAGGTGAGCTGGGGAGTTGAGGACCGGGTAGAAAGAAGAATAAGAGGATGCAACAGGCTGAAACAAGGAGTCTCTTCTTCTTTAGGCACAGCTGTATCCCTGAAACTTTACAGTGGGAAGTATTCTATTTATCCATTTGTTTGTTTTTTATGTTTTGCTTTGTTTTGTTTGGCCATGCTAGGTTGGCTTGTGGGACATTAGGTCCCTGATCAGGGATTGAACCTGGGCCCTCTGCAGTGAAAGCACAAAGTTCTAACTACTGGACTGGCAGGGAATTCCAGTTTTCTGTTTTGTTTTGTTTTATAGAAAGTTCTTTTTTAAAATTAATTAACTAATTAATTAAATTTTTTTCTTTGACTGCCTTTGGTCTTTGCTGCAGCACTCGGGTTTTCTCTAGTTGTGGTGAAGAGTTCTCTCTAGTTGTAGCATGCAGGCTTTTCCTGCTGTGAAGCACGGACTCTGGAGCCCACGCGTCCGGAGTTGTGGTATGCTGGCTTCTCTAGTTGTGGCACAAGGGCTTAGTTGCCTCGAGGCATCTGCAATCTCAGTTCCCCAACCAGGGATCATACCTGCATCCCCTGCATTGGAGGCTGGATGCCTAATCACTGGACCACCAAGGAATTCTCCCCAGTATTCTGTTTTTACAATAAAACATAAGGTGGGATAATGTATTAAACTGTCCCCTAGCTTGATCTGCACTCTATCTAGATCTCAAGGGCCCTTTTCTCCACTAAATTGCACTTGATATGTGATATTGACTAAATGCAATATCACAATGGAAGGATATCAGGCATTGGGCACAGGAGGGCAAGGATTTAGAAGAAATGGGTGAGGGTTTTTTTTTTTTTTTTAACACTTCTAGACTGTTTGGCTTGGAAAGGGAGTTGGAGGGGCGCCAGGTAGGTGGGAGCTGATGGACTCAGAGTTTAGCACCAGTAGGCCATCAGGTACTTCCTGTCACCAGTATCCAGAGGCCCCATGTGAGCCAGGAAACCATCCAAGCACTTTTCAGATGCACAGTGCAAGTCTCTTTTTCCTTGTGGGAGTGACAGCTGTCCTCCACAAGTTACTCCTGTTTAAATTTTGAACAGATGATTTAGCTCAAACATTTCAAGGGAAAAGTGACCCAATGTAGCAGAAAGACTTTTTATTCTCTTAAAAAACTCATACCCACTGACAGTTATGTCTAAGCTACAGGCTGTTAAAAGCACAAAGTGAACCAGAAAATTAAAATTATTTTGTAACTTTAAGAGAGTCAGATAGGCCAGTGGACACATAATGTAATACATACATTCATTACCACTTTATCCTTTTATTTTATATTTATTTTATAACTATTTTATAGTTGCTTCACAATGTTGTGTTGGTTTCTGCTACAACACATGAATCAGCTATCAGATGAGACCAGATCAGATCAGTCGCTCAGTCATGTCCGACTCTTTGCGACCCCATGAACCGCAGCATGCCAGGCCTCCCTGTCCCTCACCAACTCCCGGAGTTCACTCAGTCTCATGTCCATCGCGTCAGTGATGCCATCCAGCCATCTCATCCTCTGTCGTCCCCTTCTCCTCCTGCCCCCAATCCCTCCCAGCATCAGAGTCTTTTCCAATGAGTCAACTCTTTGCATGAGGTGGCCAAAGTACTGGAGTTTCAGCCTTATCATCATTCCTTCCAAAGAAATCCCAGGGCTGATCTCCTTCAGAATGGACTGGTTGGATCTCCTTGCAGTCCAAGGGACTATCAAGAGTCTTCTCCAACACCGCAGTTCAAAAGCATCAATTCTTCGGCACTCAGCCTTCTTCACAGTCCAACTCTCACATCCATACATGACCACAGGAAAAACCATAGCCTTGACTAGACGAACCTTTGTTGGCAAAGGAATGTCTCTGCTTTTGAATATACTATCTAGGTTGGTCATAACTTTTCTTCCAAGGAGTAAGCGTCTTTTAATTTCATGGCTGCAGTCACCATCTGTAGTGATTTTGGAGCCCAGAAAAATAAAGTCTGACACTGTTTCCCCATCTATTTCCCATGAAGTGGTGGAACCGGATGCCATGATCTTAGTTTTCTGAATGTTGAGCTTTAAGCCAACTTTTTCTCCACTTTCACTTTCATCAAGAGGCTTTTGAGCTCCTCTTCACTTTCTGCCATAAGGGTGGTGTCATCTGCATATCTGAGGTTATTGATATTTCTCCCGGCAATCTTGATTCCAGCTTATGTTTCTTCCAGTCCAGCGTTTCTCATGATGTACTCTGCTTATAAGTTAAATAAGCAGGGTGACAATATACAGCCTTGACGAACTCCTTTTCCTATTTGGAACCAGTCTGTGGTTCCATGTCCAATTCTAACTGTTGCTTCCTGACCTGCATACAAATTTCTCAAGAGGCAGATCAGGTGGTCTGGTATTCCCATCTCTTTCAGAATTTTCCACAGTTTATTGTGATCCACACAGTCAAAGGCTTTGGCATAGTCAATAAAGCAGAAATAGATGTTTTTCTGGAACTCTCTTGCTTTTTCCATGATCCAGCGGATGTTGGCAATTTGATCTCTGGTTCCTCTGCCTTTTCTAAAACCAGCTTGAACATCAGGAAGTTCACGGTTTACATATTGCTGAAGCCTGGCTTGGAGAATTTTGAGCATTACTTTACTAGTGTGTGAGATGAGTGCAATTGTGCGGTAGTTTGAGCATTCTTTGGCATTGCCTTTCTTTGGGATTGAAATGAAAACTGACCTTTTCCAGTCCTGTGGCCACTGCTGAGTTTTCCAAATTTGCTGGCATATCGAGTGCAGCACTTTCACAGCATCATCTTTCAGGATTTGGAATAGCTCAACTGGAATTCCATCACCTCCACTAGCTTTGTTCATAGTGATGCTTTCTAAGGCCCACTTGACAAGTGAATCAGATATATATATATATATTCCCTCCCTCTTGAGCCTCCCTCCCATCCCCTCTTCCCAACCCTCTAGGTCATCACACAGCACTGAGCTGAAGTCCCTGTGCTATGCAGTAGCTTCCCACTAGATATCTGTTTCACACATAGTAGTGTACATATGTCATTCCTAATTCATCCTACCGCCCTCTCCCCCAACACATGTCTGCTCTCTGCCTCTACATCTCTATTCCTGCCCTGAAAATAGGTTCCTCACTACCTTTCCCCCTAGATGTCACATATATGCTTTAATATACAATATTTGTTTTTATTTTTGTGACTCACTTCACTCTGTTTAAGAGTCTCTAGGTCCATCCACACTCTTAAATCACTTTGTGTTTCATAACAAGCAGTATTTTTGCTTTGGTCATTTGGATAAACTAAAGCTGGATAATTCCATTATAATTCTTGAATATCAATGATTAAAGTTCTAAAGAGAATCTGTAAGTTTACAGAAACTAGTGTTAAATGTACCATACTGTATTTCCTGCCCCATTAATGGGGCATCATTTCCTGCCAAGCAAATGGTGCAGTTTGCCAATTATTTGGTTTGTCTCAGGTTCAGTTCAGTTCAATTCAGTTGCTCAGTCATGTCCGACTCTTTGCAACCCCATGGACTGCAGCATGCCAGGCTTCCCTGTCCATCACCAACTTTCAGAGCTTGCTCAAACTCATGTCCATTGAATTGGTGATGCCATCCAACCATCTCATCTTCTGTTGTCCCCTTCTCCTCCTGCCTTCAATCTTTCCCAGCATCAGGGTCTTTTCAAATGAGTCAGTTTTCGCATCAGGTGGCCAAAGTATTGGAGCTTCAGCTTCAGCATCAATTCTTCTAATTGTTTGAATATTCAGGACTGACTTCCTTTAGGATGGACTGGTTTGATCTCCTTGCAGTCCAAGGGTCTCTCAAGAGTCTTCTCCAATCAGATCAGATCAGATGAGATCAGTCGCTCAGTCATGTCCGACTCCTTGCGACCCCATGAATCACAGCACGCCAGGCCTCCCTGTCCCTCACCAACTCCAGGAGTTCACTCAGACTCACGTCCATCGAGTCAGTGGTGCCATCCAGCCACCTCATCCTCTGTCGTCCCCTTCTCCTCCTGCCCCCAATCCCTCCCAGCATCAGAGTCTTTTCCAATGAGTCAACTCTTCGCATGAGGTGGCCAAAGTACTGGAGTTTCAGCTTTAGCATCATTCTTTCCAAAGAAATCCCAGGGCTGATCTCTTTCAGAATGGACTGGTTGGATCTCCTTGCAGTCCAAGGGACTCTCAAGAGTCTTCTCCAACACCACAGTTCAAAAGCATCAATTCTTCGGCGCTCAGCCTTCTTCACAGTCCAACTCTCACATCCATACATGACCACAGGAAAAACCATAGCCTTGACTAGACGAACCTTTGTTGGCAAAGTAATGTCTCTGCTACCACACTTCAAAAGCATCAATTCTTCAGTGCTCAGCTTTCTTTATGGCCCAACTCTCACATCCATACATGACTCCTGGAAAAACTGTGGCTTTGAGTATACAGACCTTTGTCGGTCAAGTAGTATGTCTGCTTTTTAATATGCTGTCTAGGTTTATCATAGTTTTTATTCCAAGGAGGAAGCGTCTTTTAATTTCATGGCTGCAGTCACCATCTGCAGTGATTTTGGAGCCCCAAAAAATAAAGTCTGTCACTGTTTCCATTGTTTCCCCATCTATTTGCCATGAAGTGGTGGGACCAGATGCCATGATCTTAGTTTTTTGTATGTTGAGTTTTAAGCCAGCCTTTCCCTCTCCTCTTTTACTTTCATCAATAGGCTCTTTAGTTCCTCTTTGCTTGTCTCAGGTGGATATTAATAAATCCAGAACACTGCCATGAAGCATTTATTTATTTGCAAGATTGAGACATGAAGCCTCCATCAAATAAAAATAATATCCTAATGCAAAGTTCAAAATGACAAATGATATCAGCATTGTAATCTGTGCAGACACAGATGTCACTGGTGTTGACAATCTTGTGACCATCTCTCTAACAGACTGTGCTTTTCAGGGAAGATCATTGGACACTGGGAGCCTGCTGGTCCTAGGACAACCCCAGAGCATCAAACCGCTGATTTAGTAGCAAGTGCAGCAGTGTCTCCTACAGTATCTGTGAACCTGAAGTGAGAGTCTGTGTTCTCATATCTTCCTTTCTGAGTTTTGCCTGAGATGTCATTGCTGCCTCTGACCCTGGGTTTTGGGAGAAAGATTTTCTAACACGTTTTACATTTAGATGCTGCCCCCAGAATGCCCCATCAAGACCTTCACACTTTTCCCATCAAATTTATTTTTACAGTAAATAGTTTAGAAGTAGCCCACGTGTTCAGCCATTGCCAAGGATATTAGTGAGAAAACACCTAAAGTATGTACAGCTTATGTCATACCTTTGCCTAATAAATTAGTACCAGGAAAGTGCAAAACCTCAAGAATACTTAATGATGGTGGGATATTTTATCACACAGTAGCAATGTAAAAATAGCCTGGAAATCTTGCCAGAAAATTTTAGGGGCAAAATTCAACAGTTCACCTGCCATACAATGCAATATGGGCATCCAAATTTGGAAAATCTATTCAGATGTCCAGACTGGGGACACTCAGGTAATCACCGAGACACTGTCTACCAATTTTAAAACCAGTTTTCCAATACACAGAGGTACAAACAATCTTACAATATGCCCTATATACCCTCCCTGAATGTCAAGGGTAACCAATGCTTTGCAACAGTTATTTTTTTCCTTTAGAATCTTCTCCTCCTCACAAGTTTTTTAGAAATGTTTAAAAAAAATCCCATACATCATGTCATTTCAACTATAAATATTGTCTGCATGCAACTTTAATTTCTAGGATCTTTGTTTTTATTAACCACTATTCCTCCACACCAACACAATTAACCATTGCTAAATATCATCCATGTTCATATTTCCAATCTGTATTCAAATTACCTTGATTGTTTTGAGAGTGTTTTTCTATGGCTGGCTACTTCTCGTAAGGATCTGAATATGATCAATAAAGACAAATACTACATGATATCACTTATATGTGAAACTTAAAAATAAAAATCAAACTTATAGAAACAGAGTAGAAAAGTGGTTGCAGGGGCTCCCAGAAAGAAGAACAGAAGTTAGTCACTCAGTCATGCCCAACTCTGCAACCCATATGGACAGTAGCCCACCAGACTCCTCTGTCCATAGAATTCTCCAGGAAAGAATACTGGACTGGGTAGCCATTCCCTTCTCCAGGGGATCTTCCTGACCCAGGGATCAAAACTGGTCTCCTGCATTGGAGGCAGATTCTTTATGGTCTGAGCCACAGGCAAGCCAGGGGCTGGAGGGTGGGGGAAATAGAGAAAGGCTGGTGAGTGAAAGTCTCTCAGTCATGTCTGACACTTTGCGACCCTAAGGACTATACAGTCCATGGAATTCTCCAGGCCACAGTGGGTAGCCTTTCCCTTTTCCAGAGGATCTTCCCAACCCAGAGATCGAACCCAGTTCTCCTGCATTGCAGGCAGTTTCTTTACGAGCTGAGCCACAAGGGAAGCCCAAGAATACTGGAGTGTGTAGCCTTTCCCTGCTCCAGCAGATCTTCCCAACCCAGGAATCAAACCAGAGTAGAGAAAGATTGGTAAAAGGGCATAAAATGTTAGTTATAAGCTGAATGAGGTCTGAGGACCTAATGTAGGAAATAGTGATTGTAGGTGGCTCAGTGGTAAAGAATCTGCCTGCTAATGCAGGAGACATGGATTTGATCCCTGGGTCAAGAAGATCCCCTGGAGAAGGAAATGGCAAGCCACTCCAACATTCTTGCCTGGGAAATCCTATGGACAGAGGAGCCCAGTGGGCTACAGTCCATGGGGTCCCAAAAGAGTGGGACACAAATTAGTGACTAAACAACAAGAAGTTGATAAGATTGTGTTGTATAATTGAAATTGCTAAGAAGTTAGAATATAGGTACAGAGGATTATGTTAATTAAACCAATGGAGGAAATCTTTTCACAATATTTATGTGCATATATCAAATTACCATTTAAACTTTAAATGTCTTACAATTTCATCAATTATAACTCAATAAAACTGAAAAAGTAAGATCAATAAACAGTACTCTTGTTGCTCTCTTAAGTCTCTCTCATTCTGTAAGTCTTTCTGTATTCTATAGAGTGGAAGTCCTTTTCCACTCTACTCTCATCCTGCCATTGATCTTATGGAGGGACTAGAATGTCCCAAGTTCTATATTTGGCTTTTTGCTTCCTCTGCTGTGGTCTCTGTTCTTTGATTTTTTCCTTTAAACTGGCATTTAGATACAGAGGCTTGATGACCCTCGGGTTCAGTTATTCATGCACAGTAATGAGTGCTTGCTCTCTATACCCAGTCAGCAGGCACTGGCTACTCTTGGTGTGGCTAAGACTGTAACTGGCCGAGTAAAAAGGGATCAGCCTGATTCTTCTTTGTAATGATCCCCATTCACCTTTTTAAAAAACATTAATTGATGACTGTTGCATAAATCTATTATTTCACTGTCGTTGACAAAATAATAATTTCCTAATTTTGTCATTTCTGGAATTCCTTTATTAAAAGGACTCATCAGTTATTTAGTGACCCTGAAACAAGAACTCTTTTCTTTATTGATACCTAGAATAATGTGTTATTGCCCCAGCAACCCTGAGGGAGTCCACAGTGGGGTGCTTTGAGGTATCATTATGAATGCATATATGATATATTTTAATCCATTATAGTTACTGTTTTTATTACAAAAACGATCACATCTTAGGACAGTGGGAGCTGCTTCAAGTTGTCTCCTATGCCCTTTTGATATGATCCAATTTCTCTTTGATAGACTTCTTATTTTCCAGTGCCCTAAACCTTCCAGGCTCATCTTACATTTGCTAGATGGACCTAATAGCAATTATTTCTCTAAGAACTCTTGATTCTTGTTAGTGGGAAATCAGAGCACCAAAATTTGACTTTTATATGAAATATTGCATTTGCATCATGGCCATAAACATTGCACATATCTTTTTTTAATTAATTTTTTTTATTGAAGGATAATTGCTTTACAGAATTTTGTTGCTTTCTGTCAAACCTCAAGATGAATCAGCCATTGGTATACATATATCCCCTCCCTTTTGAACATCCCTCGCATCCCCCTCCCCCATCCCACCCCTATAGGTTGATAGAGAGTCCCCATTTGAGTTTCCTGAGCCATACAGCAAATTCCTGTTGGCTATCTATTTTACACATGGTAATGTGAGTTTCCCTGTTACTCTGTCCATACATCTCACCCTCTCCTCTCCTCTCCCCATGTCCATAAGTCTATTCTCTATGCCTGTTTCTCCATTGCTGCCCTGCAAATAAATTCTTCAGTACCGTTTTTCTAGATTCCATATATATGTGTTAGAATATGATATTTATCATTGCACATATCTTTTATTTTGAAAAAATAAAATATTTTATTTTTCAACCCAAAGTATTTGAAAAAGCTGGACATATAAAATCTTAAAGTGGACCTTTCAAGGTTTGGTATGTCACTTGGTTACTTCTATAGCAACTTAAAAATTTTATGTAGACTTAGAGATAGCATGTGTTAGCATTTTCATTTATGCCTTTGTAAGTTTTATTTAAAACATTTTTGCTTTTCTGAAATATGAAAGATATACACCAATGTTCACTCAGAATTTCAAAATGTAAGCACAATATAGTTTAAGGGATGATATTTTTAAACAATTACATTTTCTTATTTTTAATGAGTTAAAAATCATTTGTGAATCTGCTTTTCTTAAGCTAACATTTTTGCATTGAAACATTCAGAACTAAGACCTTACATGTAGGTTTGAAGTAGGTTTTGGGGTATAATTTAGAACCCTGGCATGCAAACAGTTCTACTTTGCTAAACATCTTTCAAAACTGCAATTCTTCAGTCAAATACCACTGAAAGCTTCAGTACCATTAGAATCTGTCTAAATCTCTAAGTTCTATTCACTCCCCAAAGTGCAAAGATCTTCATGTAACATTTTTTTTCCATACTTATTTTGATTGCTTGAGCAATCAAAATACACCAGTAGGTGTATTCCAAGGCTTAATGTTATTAAGTAGATATATTCCAAGATTCCAAGACTTAATGTTTCCCAAGTGGCTCAGTGATAAAGACTCTGCCCATCCAATGCAGGAGACATAGGAGACATGGGTTCCATCCCCAGATAGGGAAGATCTCCTGGAGAAGGAAATGATAACCCACTCCAGTATTCTTGCCTGGAAAATTCCATGGGCAGAGCATTCTGGCAGGCTGCAGTTCATGGGGTCACAAGAGTCGGACACGACTGAGCCGCATAAATGTTACTCAGCCACTTATACACTGAGGGAGAGTTCAGTTCAGTTCAGTCGCTCAGTCGTGTCCGACTCTTTGTGACCCTATGAATCGCAGTACACCAGGCCTCCCTATCACCAACTCCCGGAGTTTACTCAAACACGTGTCCATCGAGTCGGTGATGCCATCCAGCCATCTCATCCTCTGTCGTCCCCTTCTCCTCCTGCCCTCAATCCCTCCCAGGATCAGGGCCTTTTCCAATTAATGACCTCTTTGCATGAGGTAGCCAAAGTATTGGAGTTTCAGCTTTAGTATCAGTCCTTCCAATGAACACCCAGGAATAATCTCCTTTAGGATGGACTGGTTGGATCTCCTTGCAGTCCAAGGGACTCTCAAGAGTCTTCTCCAACAACACAGTTCAAAAGCATCAATTCTTCAGTGCTCAGCTTTCTTTACAGTACAACTCTCACATCCATACATGACCACTGGAAAAACCATAGCCTTGACTAGACGGACCTTTGTTGGCAAAGTAATGTCTCTGCTTTTGAATATGCTATTTAGGTTGGTCATACCTTTCCTTCCAAGGAGTAAGTATCTTTTAATTTCATGGCTGCAATCACCATCTGCAGTGATTTTGGAGACCCCCAAAATAAAGTCAGCCACTGTTTCAACTGTTTTCCCATCTATTTGCCATGAAGTGATGGGACCAGATGCCATGATCTTAGTTGTCTGAATGTTGAGCTTTAAGCCAACTTTTTTACTCTCCTCTTTCACTTTCATCCAGAGGCTTTTTAGGTCCTCTTTCACTTTCTGCCATAAGGGTGGTGTCATCTGCATATCTGAGGTTATTGATATTTCTCCCGGCAATCTTGATTCCAACTTGTACTTCTTCCAGCCCAGAGTTTCTCATGATGTACTCTGCATATAAGTTAAATAAGCAGGGTGACAATATACAGCCTGACGTACTCCTTTTCCTATTTGGAACCAGTCTGTTGTTCCATGTCCAGTTCTAACTGTTGCTTCCTGACCTGCATATAGGTTTCTCAAGAGGCAGGTCAGGTGGTCTGGTATTCCCAATCTCTAATGGAGTGAATTCTTAAGGAAACAAAGCAACAATTATGTAGGTCTCTGATAAATACAATGGATACTTTAGGTCATCCTTGAAGGTAAATAAAGTGGAAAATTACATATTACCATTAAAATGACTGTGTTCTATATCCATTGAAGTTCCTGGGATATAATTGGAGAGAATACCAAAATAAATACTGAAAGGTATAAATCAAAGGAATGGTATTCATATTAGTCAGTAGGTGGCCTTCCCTGGGAGTTCAGAGGTTCAGAATCCACCTTGCAACACAGGGGATGTGGGTTCAATCCCTAGTCAGGTAACTAAGATCCCACATACCATACTAGAGAGTCTATATGCCACACTGAAAGATCCTGTATGACACAATGGCAATCTTCCGTGCTGCAACTAAGAAAGAACTGGTGGAAAAATAAAAAATAATTTTATTTATTTATTTTTTTTAAAAGTGGACTGGAATCTGAATGAATCTCAATGTATAAAGAAATATTCTAACCCAGAACTAGGAATCTGAGAGTCCCACAACCTGCACAGAAAAACTGATCTATTCTCTGCACCAGACCACCCTGACTTCTATACATTATTTTCTACACAACCAAAAGGGTTTTCTTGGTGGCTCAGATGGTAAAGAATCTGCCTGCAATGTGGGAGACCTGGGTTTGATCCCTGGGTTGGGAAGATTCCCTGGAGGAGGGCATGGCAACCTACTCTAGTATTCTTGCCTGGAGAAGCCCCATGGACAGAGGAGCCTGGGCTACAGTCCATGGGTCGCAAAGAGTTGGACACGACTGAGGTACTAAACACAGCACAGCACAGAAATGACTGAAGTCAAAACAGAAAGCCTTCTGGTGCTGAAGCAGTGGAGACACAGGAAAATGAGGCCATTGGCTGCAACCCTGGGCCTGCCCATCTTGTTGCCGATTTTTCCAGGGATCAGCTGAAGTTGCCCCCACATGCCATCGGGCTGTGAAGCACTGAAATACCTGGTGTTGACGAGGCAGAGACCACCAACCTCTCACTGGTCTTGGGACCCAGGTCTCTGCAGGTGAAGGGTCAAAGCCTCACCTCCCAACACCGCCTTGGGTCTGTTTCTTATTACAAAATAATTTCCAGAAGGAGAGAAAGCATGGGCCTGGGTTTCCAGGAACAGCATGGAGGTAAAAAGGCCCCGAGGAGGAAAAGCATGGCCTCCATGCAGCATTTCTTCAGGGCTGAGAGTGAGAAGGGCTGTGGGATCAGGAGCCATCTCCTGATGCAGCCATCTCCCCATCCCAGCCCCAGGTCAACTATGACTGTCAGAGGGACCCAGCCACTCGTCAGAGGGCACAAGCTTCTTGTGAGGAGACAGGAGGAAACACGGCATCTGCCACCAGAAGGGCTGCTGCCTTTCAGGAACCACTGGCTGGAGCCTTAGGCAGCCCAGTCCCCTAAGAGGAGAGGTGCAAACCACATTCACGGACCTGAGGTGAAGGACCACCATTAAAAATAAATAAGAAACTTCAAATGTGTAAATCCGATATAAGTCAAACCATATGGCATAAAACGAAAATGCTTTCTCCCCACGCGTTTGCTCACATTGCTTTCTACTAGATTTTATCCACAGGGAAGTATTAACACACCTTAGGCCTGTGGTGCTCCTCCCCTGATCCATAACCCGGATAACAGGAGCAGCTCGACCATCCTGCCACAGTTCTTGCAGCTCTGCATGTGAGAGAAGGTCGTGTGTGCAGAAGTGCTAAAGTTCAGGACTAACACCTCATCCATTAGCGGCCTTCCACGCCGAACAGTCATTTTTCAGGCAAGTAATAAAGTAGCCTGAAAAACAAGTGTTTCAGTGTTTGCTCCAAATGAGGCGGTGACCGGGGGACCGTCTGCCCTGACATCATTTCTGACGTGGTCAGTGTGAGTTTGGTATCTGATTAGGGCTCCCGCCACTGTGGTGCCAGACTCCCCCTTGAAGTGAGGTGGTGAAGGGAAATTAATGTCAGAGAAACCAGAAGGTGAGAGCGTCGGCGGCAGGGTTCCTTTGGAGAACTTCAGCTGGACTTGCCTTTGAGCCTCAGAAGAGACTCTTTTGAAGCTATTTATGGAGTCTGGTAGTAGGTAAAGAAGAGCTTCCAGCAGGAATCTCAGTCAGCATTAGAACTAAAGGTGACCTGAAGGGTGCAGATACGTCGCAGTGACATTTATGTACAAATGCGGTCAAATAGCTGACTCGCTGAAGGATGCTCTGCGTCTCCCAGGAAACCAAACCAGCTTATCGCTTTATCCCTAAAGGCCGAATTTTCACTTGGCTGAGCCCTTGACACACCACCTGGTTCTGCAGACTCAACCTCTCTCACTATCAATTTATTTACCTTAAACAATAAGAGAAATTCTATATACTTCACTGATGCATGGGAAAATTGGATAGAAAAATACCAAAATGTGTTTTGAGATTGTTTGATGAAAGGATGATATATATACTTAGGTGCTATTTCTGTAATGTGTTCTTTTCTCCCCCTCCTCTTCCTGGCCTGTCAGCTGCTACACACATAAAACTTACCACAACTCCTAACCCTCTTTATTTCCACTTTCCAGGCAAATTTTTGGATCTGTAGATGGAAGACTTTGTGGTGTACCTTTGCTTTATTCAATTGAGGCAATGCACACAGGAGAATTCTGCAGACCTTAAAGTCAGACAGAAATATCAGTTACTATTCTCTTCTTTTAAATTTTGAAAATATAGTATGAGAATGCATCCTTTGCATCAGACAAATCTGGACTTGAATCCTGGCTTTGCCACTCACACATATGTATAGCATATGTACACACACACATGCAGTCACACATGCACATATGTGAGAACAAATAAAGTCACACATATGTACACACGAGCACAGATGCTCCCACTTATGCATCACTTTGGGGCCAGAAGACTGGGTGTGAATCCTGCTGTGTGACCTTGAATAAGAGACTAGATGTCTGTGTTTTAAATGTCCTCATTTGTAAATCAGGAATAATAAGAGTATCCATCTCACACCCTTACAAGGTAGTTGTAAAGAATAACCCAACAAGCTACTCAAAGCATGCTTTGTGGTTGTTGTTTTTCAGTCACTAAGTCGTGTTGGACTCTTTGCGACCCCATGGACTGTTGGACATGAGGCTCCCCTGTTCTCCACTATCTCCCAGAGTTTGCTCAAATGCATGTCCTTTGAGTCAGTGGTGCTATCTAACTATATGCCACACTCTTCTCCTTTGCTTTCAATCTATCCCAGCCAGCATCATAGTCTTTTCCAATGAGTCAGCTCATTGCATTAAGTGGCCAAAGTATTGGAGCTTCAACTTCAGCCTCAATAGTCTTTCTGATGAGTATTCAGGGTTGGTTTTCTTTAGGACTTACTGGTTTGATCTCCCTGCAGTGCAAGGGACTCTCAAGAATCTTCTCCAGCACCACAATTTGAAAACATCAATTCTTTAACTCTCAGCCTTACTTGGTACATAGTAAATACTACATATTTATTTGCCATTAACATTAAGGGAAGAAACTACACACAGTTAGTAGACAGAATTCTTGCCCAGCACGACTTTTAATGCACTTTTCCATGTGTGAAAGGGAGAATGAAACATCTTATGTGAATTCATAAAATTTTTAATGAGTCAGGTCATCTTAATAATGCACTTGGAAAAGCTGTGGCATTTTCATAGGAAATGTCAAGTTTTCCTGGTTTACCCACAGGGAGGGTCAGGCCTGTGTTCCAGTGACTTTCAGGAGAAACAAGAGATGGCAAACACTGTGTAAGTGCTTCAAGGTTTGTTTCAAGCTGTTCTCCTAAGAGTTTAATGGAGGCAATTATCTACCTTCTCAGAAATCTGGGGGATTGGGTGGAGCCTTTCACTGAGAAAGAAAATAGTTTAATTTTACTGTGCATGGTTTTAAAACCTACTTTCTTGAGTGATGGAATAGCACACTCACCATTCTTGTTGCTGCTCTGTTTCCCAGCATACCAACCCCTTTGTACAGCTGTGTTATATTTACAGTTGTATTAGGTTCATTCAACTGTTTAAAAATATTAATTATTCTCATATTCTAAGTATGATGAACTTTGGAAAGATAAATAGACCTTGATCTGGACTTTTGGGCTGTATCATCAGCCTTTTGGAGGTGCTAAGAGTGAGGAATATGTACTGAGTTGTATAACTAATGGCGATTTAAAGAAGCACTAACACCCATGGTAACAACCTTGGTTATTAATTCTGAGTTGCTCTTCATCACAGCCCATCCTAATTGATTTCCAACAAGCTTGAAGAGAGATATTCTATCAACTTGTAGTGAAACTTCTTATTTGTGTTAAAAAAAAAAAATGCTCCTTTGACTTACAGTACGTAATGCTGGGTCTGTATCAGAGTTCAATATGGAAACCTTTACATCCTGGTTTCTTTCTTTTCTTTTTTTTTTTTTTTTTTTTTGATGTGGACCATTTTTGAGGTCCTTATTGAATTTTTTACATTTCTTCTTCTTCTTTTTTAATGTTTTGGTTTTTTGGCCATGAGGCATGTGGGATCTTAGCTCTTCAACCAGGGATCAAACCCGCACTCTCTGCATTGGAAGTGCGGAGTCTTAACCACTGGCCCAGCAGGGAAGACCCATGCCCCTTTGATTTCTAATTAGAAATTTATTTCTGCATCTTCTCTCCTCTAGAACCTACTGTTAAAGGCCTTCCTTAAAGGTTAACAATCCTTCACTTTGACTCAGTGAGATATAGTTTGCCTGCCTTCCAACAAATGCAAAATTTTAGTCACATCATAAACTCATCAACTGCTTCTGATTTTATCAAAGAGTATGAGCCATTCGAATTTTTTGCATAAATACAATAAATACTTACATTTACACAATTGACCTTCTCTTTTTTTAAGATACTCCCACCAAAAAGCTTGCTATAAAATGCTTTCAGAAAAACTTTGGACTTACACTAGACTATAACTTGAACATTTATATTCAAATAAAAATTTAAAAAGTGTTTAAGTGGAAATAAATAATGGATAGGAAAATAATTTTTGGATCACCTATCTTAGGCAGTACTCTTTGAGTTATTTTACTTAAATCTCTGTTAAAAGCATGTCAGAGATTAAGTTATAAAGATAAGGAAACCAAGGAACTGTTGAAAGTCAGGATATTGTACTCATTGTAAGGGCAAGAGATGAGATTTTATCCTTGGTATAAATAACTAAATATTCTGTTTCTCTAATATAGAAGTCTTCTTTATGAGTGTTTCAAGCATACTACTTATTTTTAGTTTTTTTTTTTTAATCATCAAAATTTACTAAGAATTGAGTATACACTGTATAGGGCTTCCCAGGTGGCTCAGTGGTAAAGAATTTGCCTGTGAATGCAGCAGACTCAGGAGACATGGGTTTGATCCCTGGGTCAGGAAGATCATCTGGAGATGGAAATGTCAACCCACTCCAGTATTCTTGCCTGGAGAATCCCATGGACAAAGGAGCCTGGCAGGCTACAGTCTATGGGATCACAAAGAATTAGACACGACTGAGCGACTGAGCAACAATAATAATATAAGAATGTACACAGTGAATCCATTATGATAGGCACTGGAAAAATAAAAA
Organism: Bubalus kerabau; assembly: GCF_029407905.1. Taxonomy (NCBI): domain Eukaryota; kingdom Metazoa; phylum Chordata; class Mammalia; order Artiodactyla; family Bovidae; genus Bubalus; species Bubalus kerabau. The sequence goes on from NC_073627.1 coordinate 71,647,590, forward strand.
CTCTGATTCCCATCTTCAAAGATGGGAAGTTAATTGGAATGAGAAGACACACAATCTTTGATAACCACACAATGGTACAGACATAAAAACAACTAGGTTGGTTCTCATTTATGGAAAACTTCCTTGAAGAGACATGAATAAAACCTCAAAGATGGGCAGGAATACACTGTGAGGAGGCAGACTCTATCACCTGCTTGGGGGTGGTGCTCAGCATACTGCATTCAGGTGATGGTAGGAAGGTCCCCTTACTAGTGCTAAGTCACTTCAGTTGTGTCTGCCTCTTTGCAGCCCCATGGACTGTAGCCTGCCAGGCTCTGTCCATGGGATTTCCCAGGCAAGAATACTGGAGTGGGTTGTCATGCCCTCTTCCAGGGTATCTTTCAGACCCAGGTATCGAACCTGTGTCTTTTACATCTCTTGCATTGGCAGGCGGGTTCTTTACGACTAGCGCCACCTAGGAAGAGCCCCAACTAGAGATGGGCTCAAATCAAAGCGCTATGAGAGGGTGGAGGGTATCTGACCAGTTTGATCAGAATTGGAAGGGTAGGGAGGAAGTTTGGACTTAATGATTAAAAAAAAGACAATATTAGAATTTTAAGAGCACTGAAATTATCCTAATGGTGGAAGCATTTAAAAATACGGTGGGGGGAATTTCCTGGTGGTCCTGTGTCTAAGACTCTGTTTTCACTGCTGGGCCTGAGCTTGTTCTCTGGTGGGAGAACTAAGATCCCACAAGGCATGCGGTTAAAAACAAGAGAAAAGAAACATTAAAAATATTGTGGGGCCAAAAGGAACTATGAATGATGATACAGTTTTACAGTTGGAGGACAACTGGGATAATTTAGGCTCAAGGTGATAAAATCTTGTTGAAGATGATAGTACACATGTGGGGAAATGGAATCTGGTGATTTATTAAAATTATGAGATCTAAGGGAAAGTTTCAGTGATAATTTTTTGATTTGGAAAAATGGTTTTTCAATTTACTTGATTTTAGAGAAAGACTATATTATCTAATCCAATTGGTACTGGTGTTTGGTTGCATAAGATGATAACTTGACTTTAAACATATAGACCTTCCACATTTTCTTATCTTTTTGCTTTTTAAACATTTTTTTTTAAAGGGGACCATTTAAAAAGTCTTTATTGAATTTGTTACAACATTGCTTTTCTTTTGTGTTTTGGTTCTTTTTTTTTTTTTTTTTTTTGGTCACAAGGCATATGGGATCTTAGCTTACCAACCAGGGATCAAATCTGCATCCCCTGCATTGAAAGGCAAAGTCCTAACCACTGGGCAACTAGGCAAGTCCTCCACACTTTCTTCTGGAGAGCTTTCAGTTCAACAGACAGTAAATGCCAAGTCTAACAATTTTTAAATTTGCAGCAAAACTGAAGCAGCAAGCAGATGAGAAATGAGATAGAATTTGATATTATAAGGCAAAAGCTTTAAAACGTATTTAAGAGGAGGAGAGAACAAGATGGCAGGGAAGTAGGTGGATGTGGAGTACATCTCTCTCCACGGATGCATCAGGTATACACCTTTAGATGCAGAAATGCCTGCAGAACACCTGCTGAGAGTGGACAGGAGTACCTGACCAGTGGAAAAGAATATATAGAACCACGCAAAACTCGGTAGGTATGGGGAAAAACAGGAGTGTTAGTAGGACAGGACCTGCCCTTGGCTGGTGGGGGAACTGAAGCAGGGGTCTGATCCCCACATCCAGGCAATTGTCTGAGTCAGAGGAGAAACATTTAAGGCTGAGAGTGAAACAGCTGCTCTGTAGCAGCCTAAATAGAATGGGAATCAGACAATCCTTGCTGCAGCCATACACACCCTGGGGAAGGAATGCTGCTCCCCTGAAAGGCAGAGTTGCTGGGAGCTGGAGTTTAGGGATGTGGAGAAATCCCAGGGTGAGGGCTGCTGTTGACTGCAGAGAGATTAGTCAAGGGGATGTGAGGGAGGAAATTGTGGGCAGAAATGCCTGTGGAGGAAAGCTGGGCAGCCATGGAAGCAAGGTGATACTGCTGAGTCATGTGTAGGGGGTGGACCCAGCATCATAGCCTCTCTCTCCCCACACATGCCAGCATCGGCAGCTGAGCAACAGACAGGTTGGCCCATCAAAGACCTGACACAGTGAACTACAGAGTAGGAACCCACCCAGGGTGCCCCTTTAAGTGCCTGGCGTGCCAACTTACAGAGTAGGATTCCAGCCAGGGTGACCCCTCTATGTGCCTGACACGTTGAACAACAGAGAAGGACTCCAGGCAAGGGAACACTCTAAGTGCCTCAACAGGCGGAGTTACAGAGAAAGACTGGCCAAAGAGGCCTTCTGATAACCAGCTACAAGAGGCTTGAAAAAAGACTCTGATAGGGCCATAACGCCTGCGGCAGAGGTAGTCCGTGTCCCTGCACACTTGGTGCCGCCACGGTCCCCGCAAGCCAAGCAGCTGCACCACCTTCACGCTCAACTCTTACTGGGGCAGAGCTGCCACAGGCAAAAGTCTTGTGTCTATGTGTACAGGGTCACTTTGAACTTGTCTGACTCTTTGTGACCCTGTAGAATGTGACCTGCCAGGCTTCTCTGTCAGGGAGGGGGGTTCTCCAGGCAAGAATACTGGAGCGTACTGTCCAATACTGGTTGCCATACCCTTCTAGAACACTTTATTTCCTGCTGCCCTGGCCGCCAACTCCCCTGAGTACCTGGTGCTGCCAGAACCCCTGTGACCCAAGCAGCTGCACCACCTCCACACCTGGCCCTCACGGGGCAAACCCAAGTCCTCCAGGGCAGCCGCAGGAGCAAACCCCAGGGGATGACCCATATGCAGAGGTGGAAATAAAACCACATTTGAAATCCAGGGGCAGTGTGACTAAGGAAGACCCAAAACCTTCCCACTAGCTGTAAAACCTGCAGATTAAATCCATATGATCAACTAGGCAGATTCTGTGTCTATGGAATATATAAAAGGTCATTGAGAGTTCCCACAAAAGAAAATGCACTCGTTCTGATAGCTGTGAACATTGGAGGCAAGAACACAGAGGAGTAGGACCAGATTAGAATCTGAGCTGCCCTCATGTCAGGTCTAGAGATCAGCACAGTGTTGCAGGGCATCCTAGGGAGGTGAGGTGGACTGTGACTCTCAGCAAAGGAAAGGACTCTGACAGCAGTCACTCAAAAAAAAAAAATGTATTATTATTATTTTTACTTATTCTATAGAATCTTTTGGATTTTTTTCTTTTTTTCCTTCCCCCCGCCCCAGTTGTAGTTGTCAATTTTATTGGCACTATGAAATCCAATTAAGCTTTTGAGCTTTTTTTTTTCCTCAGTCACATTTTTTATTGTTGTTATAAACATCTGCCTCTACATTGGGCTTTTACAGTTCTGTGAAGTTTTCCTTTTTTTAAATCATTTTTTTTCTTTTAATTCTAATTTTTTAAACCTATTATTATTTTTCTACATTTATTCCTTTGCTTTTCCTACTGTACTTTCCCCCTTCTTTAATATATATAAATCTTCTTTATCTACCTCTATTTAACTTTCATATCTATTCTTTCTTTCTTTTCTTTTTCCCCTTTCCTCTCAACATATTTGTCAGTTTTATTTTCATTATTTTATTCCCCAGTTGGCACCTTGCTTTAGTTTTGTTTTCCAGTTTGTGCTTTAGTTAGTTTTGTTCTTAACTGGTAAATATAATTTTTGATTTCCTTTGTTCACTGGGTCAGCCTACCATATTTTATTTTTGTTGGACCATTTTGCTCATGAGTGTATATGTATATGTGTATATTCCATTATTTTAATTATTATTTGCCTGATTTTGTAACTGCCATTTGTCTGGGGTTCATCTTTGGTTTCTCATTTTTGGATATGTGTTTTAATCTCACTTAATGCCATAACAAACCACTTGTGGAATCTTCGTTCCTGAACACAGATCAAGCCCTGAGCCTTTAGAGTAGGAGCACTGACTCCAGGACCCTAGACTACCAAAAAACTAACCCTGCTGCTGCTGCTGCTGCTGCTAAGTCGCTTCATTCGTGTCTGACTCTGTGCGACTCCATAGACCGCAGCCCATCAGGCTCCCCCATCCCTGGGATTCTCCAGGCAAGAACACTGGAGTGGCTTGCCATTTCCTTCTCCAATGCATGAAAGTGAAAAGTGAAAGGGAAGTCGCTCAGTCGTGTCCGACTCTTAGCGACCCCATGGACTGCAGCCTACCAGGCTCCTCCATCCATGGGATTTTCCAGGCAAGAGTACTGGAGTGGGGTGCAGAGTATCAAATAGTGAGAACTCACACAAAGGAAACCACTTGATTACAAGACCTGGCATCACCCAACCACCAGTAGCACCCTCTGCAGGACACCTCATTTAAACAACAAACAAAACAAATACAAACCCAGTCATCAGCAGACAGGATTACCACCTCACTCAACTTTGTCCATCAGAGGAAAAACAAACAAACAAAAACTCAGCACAAATCTCATATCCTATATGAAGCTTACACAAACCCCTGGACCAACCATGGGAAGGCAGAAACCAAAAGGAAGAAAAGATTCAGCCTTGAAGCCTGGGAAAAGTAGATCTCAAACACAATAAGTTAAAATAAAATAATGAAAAGGCAGAGAAATAATAAACAAATGAAGGAACAAACTAGAAACACAGAAGTCCAAGTAAATGAAGAGGAAATAGGCAAACTACCTGAAAAAGAATTCAGAATAATGGTAGTAAAGATGATCAAAAACTTTGAAAACAAAATGGAGAAAATGAAAGAATCAATTAAGAAAGACCTAGAAGAATTAAAGAATAAACATGCAGAGACAAACAGCACAATTACTGAAATTAAAACTACTCTAGAGAGAATCAATAGCAGAATATCTGAAGCAGAAGAATGAACCAGTGAGCTGGAAGTTAAAATGGTGGAAATAGCTTCTGAATAGCAGAATAAAGTAAAAAGAATGAAAAGAACTGATGACAGTCTCAGAGACCTCTGCTACTGCTGCTGCTAATTCGCTTCAGTCGTGTCCAACTCTGTGCAACCCCATAGACAACAGCCCACCAGGCTCCTCTGTCCCTGGGATTCTCTAGGCAAGAATACTGGAGTGGGTTGCCATTCCTTTCTCTGGGACAATATCAAATGCACCAACATTCGAATTATAGGGGTCCTAGAAGAAGAAGAGAAAAAGAAAGGGTATGAGAAAATTTTTGAAGAGATTATACTTGAGAATTTCCCCAACATGGAAAAGGAAATAGTCAATCAAGTCCAAGAGGCACAAAGAGTCCCATATAGGATAAACCCAAGGAGAAGCATGCCAAGACACATACTAATCAAACTAACAAAGACTAAACACAAAGAAAGAATATTAAAAGCAGCAAGGGAGAAGCAACAAGTAACATATAAGGGAAACCTCATATGCTTAACAGCTGATCTTTCAGCAGAAACTCTGCAGGCCAGAAGGGAATGGCAGGATATATTTAAAGTAGTGAAAGGGAAACATCTACTATCAAGATTACTGTATCTGGAAAAGATCTCATTCAAAATTGATGAAGAAATAAAGAGCTTTTCAGACAAGCAAAAGGTAATAGAATTCAGTACTACCAAACCAGCTTTACAACAAATGTTAAAGGGACTTACATAGTCAAGAAATACAAGAGAAAAAAAAAAAAAGATCAACAAAATCAACCCTGAACAATTAGAAAATGGCAATAGGAACATATATATCAATAATTACTTTAAATGTAAATGGATTAAATGCTCCAACCAAAAGACACAGACTGGCTGAATGAATACAAAAACAAGCCCCATATATATGTTGTCTACAAGAAACTCACTTCAGACCTCAAGACACATATAGACTGAAAGTGAGAGGATTGAAAAGTATATTCCATGCAAATGGGAAGCAAAAGAAAGCTAGAGTAGCAATCCTCATATCAGACAAAATAGACCTTAAAATAAAGAAGATTACAAGACATAAGGAAGGACACTACATAATGAGCAAGGGAGCAATCCAAGAGGAAGACATAACAACTGTAAATACCTATGCACCCAACATAGGAGCACCTCAATACATAAGACAAGCACTAACAGACGCAAAAGGAGAAATTCACAGCAACACAATAATAGTAGGAGACTTTAACACCCTACTCACACCAATGGACAGATCATCCAAACAGAAAATTAATAAGGAAATACAAGTCCTAAATGATACATTAGATGAGATGGATATCATTCATATCTTCAGGATATTCCATGCAAATGCAGAAGAACACACCTTCTTCTCAAGTGCACATGGAACATTCTCCAGGATAGACCACATGTTGGGGCACAAATCAAACCTCAGTAAATTGAAGAAAATTGAAATTGTATCATATATCTTCTCTGACCATAACACTATGAGATTAGATAACAATTACAAGGATAAACCTGTAAAAAACACAAACACATTGAGATTAAACAACATGTGTCTAAATAAGAAACAGGTTACTGAATAAATCAAAAGGGAAATAAAGTAATTTCCAGAAACAAATGACAATGAAAACATGACAACTCAAAACCTATGAGATGCAGCAAAAGCAGTTCTAAAGGTGAAGTTTATAGCAATACAATCTTACCTCAAGAAACAAGAACATCAAATAGACAACCTAGCTTTATACCTAAAACAGCTGGAAAAAGAAGAACCAAAACCCCCCAAAATTAGTAGAAGAAAAGAAATCATAAAGATCCAAGCAGAAATAAATGAAAGAAACAATAGTAAAGATTAATAAAACTTAAAGCTGGTTCTCTGAGAAGACAAACAAAATTCACAAACCTTTCCAGATTCATCAGGGAAAAAAAGAGAGAAGAATCAAATCAGTAAAATTATAAATGAAGAAGGAGAGGTTGCCACTGACAATGCAGAAATACAAAGGATTATAAGAGACTATTATGAACAACTATATGGTAATAAAATGGATAACTTGCAAGAAATGGACAGATTCTTAGAAAAGCTCAATCTTCCAAGACTGAACCAGGAAGAAATAGAAATTATGAACAACTGAATTACAAGCACTGAAATTGAAGCTGTGATCAAAAATCTCCCAGAAAACAAAAGCCCAGGACCAGATAGCTTCACAGGAGAATTCTATCAAACATTTAGAGAAGAGCTAATGCCTATCCTTCTAAAACTCTTTCAAAAAGTTGCCAAGGAAGGAACACTTCCAAACTCATTCTATGAGGTCACCATCACCCCAATACCAAAACCAGACAAAGACAACACACAAAAAAGAAAACTACAGGCCAATATCACTAATGAACAACATAGATGTAAAGATCCTCAACAAAATTTTAGCAAACAGAATTCAACAACACATCAAAAAGTTCATACACCATGATCAAGTTGGGTTTATTCCAGGAATGCAAGGATTCTTTAATATATATAAATCAATCAATGTGATACACCACATTAACAAATTGAAAGATTAAAAACCATATGATCTCAATAGATGCAGAAAAACCCTTTGACAAAATTTAGCACCCCCTTATGATTAAAACACTTCAAAAAATGGGCATAGAAGGAACCTACCTCAACATAGTAAAGGCTATATATGATAAGCCTACAACAAACATTCTGAATGGTTAAAAACTGAAAACATTTCCTCTAAGATCAGGAACAAGACAAGGGTGTCCATTTTTACCACTATTATCCAACATAGTTCTAGAAGTCCTAGCTACAGCAATCAGAGAAGAAAAAGAAATAAAAGCAATCCAGATCAGAAAAGAAGAAGTAAAGCTATCACTGTTTGCAGATGACATGATACTGTACATAGAAAACCCTAAAGATAGTATTAGAAAATTACTAGAGGCAATCAGTGAATTTAGCAAAGTTGCAGGATACAAAATCAATACACAGAAATCACTTGCATTTCTATATACTAGCAAAGAAAAATCAGAAAGAGCAATTAAGGAATCAATCCCATTCACCATTGCAAGAAAAAGAATTAAATATCTAGGAATAAACTTACCTCCCTGAGGAGATGAAAGAACTGCACACAGAAAATTCAAAGACACTAATGAAAGAAATCAAAGATGACATAAACAGATGGAGAGATAGTCCATGTTCCTGGGTAGGAAGAATCAATATTGTAAAAATGATTATACTACCAAACACAATTCAGATTCAATGTGATCTCTAGCAAATTACTAATGACATTTCTCACAGAACTAGAACAAAAAATTCCTCAATTCATATGGAAACACAAAAGATCCCAAATAGAGAAAGCAGCCTTAAGAAAGAAGAATGGAGCTGGAGGAATCAATCTTCTTGACTTCACATTATACTTCAAAGCTACAGTCATCAAGACAGTATGGTACTGGCAAAAACAGAAATATAGGCCAAATGGAACAAGATAGAAAGCCTGGAAATAAACCCATGCACCTATGGGTACCTTATTTTTGACAAAGGAGGCAGGAATATACAATGGGGCAAAGACAGCCTCTTCAATAAATGTTGCTGGGAAAACTGGACTGCTACATGTAAAATAATGAAATTAGAACACTTCCTAACACCATACACAAAGATAAACTCAAAAAGGGTTAAAGACCTAAATATAAGACCAGAAAGTATAAAATTCTTAGAGGAAAACATAGGCAGAACATTCAATGACATAAATCAAAGCAAGATCCTCTATGATCCACCTTCTAGAGTAATGGAAATAAAAACAAAAATAAACAAGTGGGACCTGATTAAACTTAATAGCTTTTGCACAGCAAAGGAAACTATAAGCAAAGTGAAAAGACAACCCTCAGAATGGGAGAAAATAATAGCAAATGAAACAGCTGACAAATGATTAATTTCCAAAATATACAAGCAACTCATACACCTCAATGCCAGAAAAACAAACAACCCCATCCAAAAGTGGGGGAAAACCTAAACAGACATTTATCCAAAGACACACAGATGGCTAACAAACACATGAAAAGATGCTCAACATCGTTCATTATTAGAGAAATGCAAATCAAAACTACAATGAGATACCACCTCACATCGGTCAGAATGACCATCCTCAAAAAGTCTTCAAACAATTAATGCTGGAGAGGGTGTGGAGAAAAGGGGACACTCTTGCCCTGTTGGTGGGAATGTAAATTGATACAGCCACTATGGAAGATGGTATGGCGATTCCTTAAAAAACTAGGAATAAAACCACCATGTGACCCAGTAATGCCACTCCGAAGCATATACCCAGAGGAAACCAAAATTGAAAGAGACACATGTATCCCAGTGTTCATTGCAGCGCTATTTACAATAGCTAGAACATGGAAGCAACGTAGATGTCCATCGACAGATGAAAGGATAAAGAAGTTATGGTACATATACACAATGGAATAAAAAGGAGTATAAAGAGGAATTCATTTGAGTCAGTTCTAATGAGGTGAATGAACCTAGAACCTATTTTACAGAGTGAAGTAAGTCATAAAGAGAAAGATAAATATTGCATTCTAATGCATATATATGGAATCTAGAAAAATGGTACTGAAGAATTTATTTACAGAGCAACAATGGAGAAACAGACATAGAGAATAGACTTATGGACATGGGGCGAGGGGAGGAGAGGGTGAGAGGTATGGAAAGAGTAACACGGAAATTTAGATTACCATTTGTAAAATAGATAGCCAAAGGGAATTTGCTGTATGGCTCAGGAAACTCAAACAGGGTCTCTGATCAACCTAGAGGGGTGGGATGGGGAGGGAGATGGGAGGGAGGTTCAAAAGAGAAGGGATATTTGTATACCTATGGCTGATTCATGTTGAGGTTTGACAGAAAACAACAAAATTCTGTAAAACAATTGTCCTTCAATAAAAAATAAATAATTTTTTAAAAAATGTATTTAAGCCACATTTTATTAATTTCCAACATTCTTTAAAAGTTAATCCACATGAATTCCTATTGATTTTTTTAAAACTGCACTTTTTCCAACATTAATAAAATCATGAAATATTTATTTGCAAGAATCACTTTAGGACAAATAGATCTTTCTAATTTCCTAAATAAATGAAGTTAAGCTGAAAAATTATCACTACTTTCCTTGAAGTCATCCATCAGATGGACAAAAGCAAAGACTCCAATGAAGCATAAGATAGTCACTCCAAAGTTGTCTTTGGACATGGTATCCTTCTATTTTTTCTCCCATCTCACTTTCTTTCAAGCCTAAGACTTTCATTGATAGATCTGAATGGCAGAGCCTTGGTCATATGTCAGCTCCAACTGCATGGCAGGCTGGTTAAGTCCATTCCTGGCTTCCACTTTGGCGTGCCATGTCCGTAAATTAGAAAGGACCTGAAAATAAGTTGTTAAAATTACCAATTCTCACAATTGAACACTATCACTGATTTCAAATCATGTCATCTCATGCCAGAATGAATTCTTTTCAAGGGTGCATACGTGCATGGTTGCTCAGTTGTGTCCAGCTCTTTGCAACATCAGGCACTACATGTAGCCCACCAGGCTCTTCTGTACATGGTATTTTCTAGGCAAGAATACTGAAGCGGGTTGCCATTTCCTTCTGCAGGGGAATTTTCTGAGCCCAGAGATCCAACCCACGTTTCCTGCATTGGCAGGCGGATTCTTTACCACTGAGACACCTGGCAAGCCTTTTCAAGAGTAGAGGACTTAAATGTGAATATCTCAACTCTCTATTTTAAAATATAACCAAATTCAGTAGGCTTAAATATCTAAAAAGAGATAGAAGGAACCTTGTGCGTGTTCATCATGGAAGATCATCTCTACCACAGTTCATCTTTCAAGTGCCTTTATGTGATAATCATATTCCATAAAGTGTTTTATAGAATGAATAATTCACAAAAGTCCTTTTTAGTGGGTAATATTTCATTTAGTGAGTGTCTGGATGGCCATTTACAGCTTTTAGGTCTCTCAGAGATTTTTAATTATGACAGGATGGGCACTGTGCAAAGTAATGCTGAAACCCAGCCATACATTACTTGTACTTAAGAGGTAGGGGAGTCTGGAGCTGAGTACTTTAGCTGATAAAGTGCACATTTTTCACCCACCAGACCTCAGCTTCACTTGTCTCTGATTCCTTCAAATTAATTTAGTTCTATCAACGATGCTACCATTAGTTGATAATCCAGGAAGCAATAGATGCCATGAATATTTCACCCTTCATCGGCTTCTTGGTGTCTCTGAATATGGGCTGAATATAAAAAGGAGACCGACTATCTTTAGCTTTAGCTCAGAAATTGTACAAATTTGGTGAATTGTCAACAGTTTTGAGCAGGACCTAGGAGAGAGTTGGGGTGATTATTCTAATTTTAATAAGGGAAAAATATTAGCATATTAACTAAAGTGTCCCACACTCACTGAATTGAGGATTAATTTGTGTTTCTAATACTAATTTTATGAGGATACAAATTACTTTTGGAGTTCAGTGTTCTGTGTTTGCCTCCTACTCAGTCCTAGGAAGTCCCTCAAGTTAGAATGAAAGCCTAATATCTAGTGTGTGCATGCTCAGTCACTCAGTCATGTCTGACTCTTTGTGACCCCATGGACTCTAACCCACTAGACTTCTCTGTCCATGGGATTTCCCAGGCAAGAATACTGGAGTGCGTTGCCATTTCCTTCTCCAAGGGATCTTTCCAACCCAGGGATTGAACCCACATCTCCTGCATTAGTAGGTGGATTCTTTACCACTGAACCACCTAGGAGGTCCAACAATTTCTGCAGTGTTTAGCATATAGTTTATGCTTAACATATGGGAGTGGGGTTGAGGTAGGACCCAAGATCTCATGTCTATGAGGACCAGATTGACCCACTAAGAATTCTCTAAAAGAGGATTTGGGAGTTAATGATCAAACAAAAGGATACAAGAATTAAAACTCTGAAAAGATAATATAAAAAGCTTTCCAGGAGTACCTCATATAGACAGGAAGCTCATGAAGAAATAAGAAATAATCAGATGTCTATATTGTTCTCCTGGGCTGCTGATTGGGTGGAAGACTGAGAGTACACAGCACTTTTGGGTGAGTACTTTTAGGGTCTACTCAAACATCTCCCTGGAGAAGGCAATGGCAACCCACTCCAGTACTCTTGCCCGGAACATCACATGGACAGAGGAGATTTGTGGGCTATAATCCATGGGGGTGCAAAGATACAACTGAGTTGGATACAACTGAGCAACTGAGCATTAGCACTGGGACCTTTAATAACAGGCTTTAAGGACCGAAGGAAGCCCTGTGGTTTACCCTAGTGAGACAACCTGGCTGCAGGCCTGAACTTGAGGGGCAAGATGGCATTATTCTCAACCGCAAGCTACACTTGGGCTTGATCAGGAGATAATGTGACTCACTAGGAAGGTCCACACTGGTTGATTGGAACATGAACAACCCATCATGGCCATGGAGGTTGAGTGAAGAGAAGTTCTACAAGCAGTAGCAGGAAGGGAGGAAATTAAATATCTCCATGGAGTCCATGTGAGCCACTTGGATTCTTTCAGGGAATGGGGGTAGCCTTTGGGGGGAAAAGATCCGAAGATATTCTGGCCTCCATCCTGAAGACTGGCTATGTTACTATCCTAGCAGACTTATCGACACCATAATTTTACACAAATTTACCCACTCTGCCATTTAATTGTGCAGAAAAATGTATAGCTAATTCATTTTGTCTATAATTAGTCTTTCAAGAGTCTTTAATGGGAATTGAGGCACAGAGAAAAAATATTTGTTTTTTTTTTTCTGTTTCCCATTCAAATTTCTGGAGAAAGATCGTGCTATATACTGCCCTGAATCACTTTGAAACATGACCTCATCAGAGTAGGTTTGGTGACTGCCTGAGGTCAGGTAGGGGAAGCCTGGCTGTTCAGCTTCCACGGGCTGCTCTAGATTCAAACCGCAAATGGCCTGGACTCCTCCCAGACATTTTCACAGGCCCCTGGGTGGAGCTGGGAAGGTGGATGATTTGCCGAGGAATGGATCTGTTCTTGGACTTGCATTGGTGAAAGCGAGATGATCCCACTAAAGTCAGGAGTGTGGCCCTCAGTAGAGAGCAGATGGAGAATTTGGGTTGTATCTGGCTTTTTTCTATGCTTCCCCAGAATTTCTTGGGCTCACCCATCTCTTTGCCTTTTTGGTCCTCCCTGGGGGAAGGAACTAGGGGCTGTCATCTTGTTACCATTGCTGATATATCTTATATCTCACTAGAGAGGACAAAGAATTGTCCTTTAGTGTGATTTCAGCAACATTTACACAAGCTTATTATGATAATATATAATGAACATAATGAATGTAATCTCCGAAGAGCCCCTAAGACAAGATGCCTCGTTAATAGTTGAAATTTCAAAATAAGAAAATTATGCTTGCCTTGGGACCATAACTTTATCTTTCCTGTTTATCTTCTCTGCTTAGAAATCAGCCTATTTGTACTAAAAATATCTGGATAATGACAATTGATTTTTAAACATAATTCAAGTCATGAAGAGCTATGGGTGAGAACATGATGTGAACTCTTTTCATCAAAATGAAATTCTACAAACATCTTGGGGGATGAGCTTTGTTGAAATGTCCAGGTCCACTTTTTTCATCTTAAATGATTAAAAGTGAGGAGGCATCTTTAGGGACAATGTAATGATAAAATCATGTTTTAGAATTTTAAACTTTGATATTATTAGTAATTCTGATTGCTTAATATGTACAGGTTTACCAAGTAGGGACATATTTAAGCAAAATTTGCATCTGGGGAATTCCCTGGCAGTCCAGTGGTTAGGCCTCCATGATCTCACTGCTGAGGGCCCAGGTTCAAACCCTGGTTAGGGAACTAGGATCCTGTAAGCCATGTGGCATGGCAAAAAATAAAAAGATTCACATCTGGTCATCAACAGAGCAGGGGGTAGGGTAAGGTGAGTGAGATACCATGATGCTGGTCCTAGTTCTCAAAAGGTCAGGTAAATAAGACAAGCTAGGAACAGTCTAGTCTCCCTTAAACTTTCAAGTTATTCTTGCCAAATCTATTAATAGTTAACTTAAAAATACGAAGATGGGAGACTCAGGTTTTAGATAGAAGAGGGATAGGACCAACACAGAAAGCATTCAGTTTTGACTTGATTGTAAAGGATAACTTTTGGGAAGTCAAAGAGGAGAGATGAAAAGGGATATTTAATTCCCAAAAGCCTTTTTGCAGTACTTGAGATAGTGAATATTTTCTTTTTTTTTCTTTCTTTTTTTTTTTTATACTCACCAGTGGAGTTCTGGTGGAAGAATGTACTTAAAAGACTTCTTTCAAATGTCTCTTTTTTTTTGTTCTTCAATTTTATTTTATTTTTAAACTTTACATAATTGTATTAGTTTTGCCAAAGAGTGAATACTTTCTTAGAGAAAGGAAAAAATTGGTAGAAGTCACGCTAACTTTGTCAGCATGTATACTAAAATTGGAACGATACTGAGAAGATCAGCATTTCCTGAACAAGGGTGATACACAAATTTATGAAGTGTTCCATATTTTTTTGGACTGGGAATTTGGGGTTAGTAATGGGTTGGCCAGAAAGTTCATTCTGGTTTTTCCATAACATCATATGGAAAATACTATACAAACTTTTTGGCCAGCCAATAGATGCAAATGTAGAATGGATGAACAACAAGATTCTATTATAGCACAGGGAACTATATTTAATATCTTGGGATAAACTATAGTGGAAAAGAATATAAAAAGGAATGTAAACACCTATGTATAACTGAGTCATTTCGCTGTGCACCAGAAATTAACACAACATTGTAAATCAACTGAGTGAATGAATGAGTCATGTCTGACTCTTTGCCACCCCATGGACTGTAGCCCTCCAGGCTCCTCTGTCCATCAACTATACTTCAATAAAAATAAATAAATGAAATGAAAAGAAAAAAGTTGATATTGATTAAATATAGAAATGAAATATTTTGGATATATTGAGTTAAATAAAATATATTAATAAAGTAAAAAAAAAAACTAGTAAAAGTCATTCTGCTAAAGAGTATAATTCTCCTGAATTACAACATCCATATTCTGAACACTTTTTAAGCACATGGCTCGCAAAATAATTCATAACCTGAAGACTGTGACAGATGGCAGATTCTGAAAGCAGAGAAACTCTTAAAAAAACAAACAAACAACACTTCTTGAGCATTTCTCTATGTATTGTTTGTATTGTTTTTCCTATCTATCCTGCCCCTGGCTGACTTGAATTAGGTAGCAAAGGATATTTGATTATGTTAGATTTCTGCCCTAAGGTTAATGAGTAATATTTGTGATCTGAAACAGCTATATTACATTGATAGTGTCAGGAATGCCTCCAGCTGTGCAAAAAAGGTGTCAAAATGCCAATAACCAAGTGTGTGGGGAAGGTGGTGGGGACTATATCTGGCCACTCAGTGGGCAGGTCATAAACTTAATAAGTGGCACTTGGGCTGGGAAAGCCTCATAATTTGTCGACACATGTCTTTCCCTCTGAACCACCAAACCCCATCAACTCACAGCCTGCGGCTTTAACTGTTTCCCTGAGCAAATCTCAAGATACTTCTTTCTGACTTTCCTGTAAATAGATGAAGAGAGGAGTCGCCTTAGCTTTCAAAAGTCTATTTTAAACCCCCCAATGCAGCTCATCCATTTTCATCTTTTTAAAAGCAAATTACAGCTATGAATTAAATATCTTTAAAATGACTTGCACTGAATCACAAGTTTGTATTTAAACCTCTTGATAAAGATATGAATCTTGAAGGCTTTTAGAACCAGCTCATAAAATTTCTCATTCAGTTACCTTTAAGGCAGCTGCAAAGACTGCCCCACTTGTCTGGTTTTAAAATGGATTTAAACATTTTTTAAAAATTATTTTTTCCAAGTTAGCATTCATGATCATTTATAAAAATATTTATTTCTTTCTCTCATTTAGTATTTATTGTACCAGGCAGAATTCTAGGATTTGAGTTATTAGTGAAAAGGATAGATGTGTTTGAGAACTTTGTGTGTGTATGTGTGCTCAGTCACTCAGTTGTGTCCAACTCTTTATGACCCAACAGACTATAGCCTTCCAGGCTCCTCTGTCCATGGGATTTCCCAGGCAAGAATACTGGAGTGGGTTGCCATTTCCTTCAGGGGTTCTTCCTGACCCAGGGATCAAACCCGTGTCTCCTGCTGTTGCATCTCCTGCATTGGCAAGTGAACTCATTAGCACCGTGCTGTGAGCATAATCCAGTAATGGATTTTGGCTAGTTTTATACATGAACTGCTTTCATATCCATGGAATTTAGTGCAGTCAGGAGATTACTGTGATCTTTTGTGAGGGGACATCCTCGACAATTACTCACATTATTCTTGTCCAGCCACTGTGCATAGCATTTCTTTACTCATCAGAATCAGAATTAAGGGGATAGTCCTTCCTCCTGGTCCTTCACTCTATTACTTGCTAGTAATCGAATAGTTAATCTGTCTACTACGTCTTGAATAACTACAACTCAGAACCTCCACCATTCCAATCTGGGATGATGCTGGAGAAAAAGAAAATCATAAAAAAGCAAATCTTGATTATTCCCAACATACTACTTTTTCTGTCTCTCATTTCCTATTTTAGTTTCAGCTATATTGTTATTGGGGCTTCCCTAGTGAAGAATAGGAATTCAGTGGTAAAGAATAAGCCTGCCGATGCAGATGTGGGTTTGATCTCTGGGTGTGGCAGATTCCCTGGAGAAGGAAATGGCAACCCATTTCGGTATTCTTGCCTGGAAAATCCCACGGACAGAGGAGCCTAGCAGGCAATAGTCCATGAGATGGCAAAGAGTCAGATATGACTGAGCGACTGAGCATGCACAATATAGTCATTAGTCCTGCTTTTTATTCACTGGGGAAAAAAATACAAGAGATGGGAAAGTGTCACACATGTATTGGGATGTGTAGTAGTTGCATTTTCAGGTGGAGATATTCCTGTTAAACTCACATCTCCAGTGGCTCCCCCTGGAAGCAGAATACAGCTGTGGGATGCAGTGGGCTTCCCTGTTTGGCTGCTTTACCATCCTACCAATATGTCTCATTGTTGAAATTATGTTTGTCATTTTAAAAGATATTAAAGATTTGAATCAGAGGTTAGAGGGTGTTGATAGTCATCTTCTGCTATGACTGAAGAACTCTATTTTCAGGTTTATACTTTTGGATGAATAACAATGTTTTTTTCCCCAGGAATGTGATGTTATATCTTGAATTTAAATTCCCACACATACTCGGTGGGGAGGGGGAGAATAAATTGGGAATTTGAGATTAGCAGATACACACTTTTATATATAAAATAGATACACAACAAGGACCTACTGTAGCACAAGGAACTATATTCGATATCTTGTAATAACCCATAAGAGATAAGAATCTGAAATATATATAGACTTCCCAGGTGGCTCATTGGTAAAGAATCTGCCTGCCAAGCAGGAAACATGAGTTCAGTCCCTGGGTTGGGAAGATCCCTTGGAGAAGGATATGGCAAAACACTTCCGTATTCTTGCCTGGCGAATTCCATGAACAAAGAAGCCTGGCATGCTATGGTCTCTAGGGTTGCAAAACAATTGGACATGGCAGAGGGACAGACACTGAATTACTTTACTGTACACATGAAAGATTGCAAATCAACTATACTTCAAAAAAAAAAATTCTCACACATCCAGCATGACAGAGTTTGAATCATACTCCTGCTC
Organism: Bubalus kerabau; assembly: GCF_029407905.1. Taxonomy (NCBI): domain Eukaryota; kingdom Metazoa; phylum Chordata; class Mammalia; order Artiodactyla; family Bovidae; genus Bubalus; species Bubalus kerabau. The sequence goes on from NC_073627.1 coordinate 71,665,269, forward strand.
TCCAGCTTCAGAGCCTTTCTCTACTGCCAACTATGCAGGATATCAGGGAGTTGTTAATGTTTTAATGTAAATCTATGGGAAATAGGGTTTCTTTAAAAGCAACCAAAATTGTGACAAATGTAGCTTTACTTTTTAAAAAGTCAATTGAAATAGTTGTATCTCTAAATAATAATCCTTCATCTTTGTAGAAAAAAATGTTTAATTTGAAAAAGATGACGCATAGCACAAGCTAAAGCATCATTCACTAGAGAGATATACACTGGATGAATGATTTTTTGACAGTAGCACCATCTCTTTGTATGGTTTGGTGGGGCTTCCCTGGTGGTTCAGATGTTAAAGAATCTCCCTGCAATGCAGGAGACCTAGGTTTGATCCCTGGGTTGGGAAGATACCCTGGAGAAGAGAACGGCTGCCAACTTCAGTATTCTTGCCTGGAGAATTCCATGGACAGAGAAGTCTGGTTTGGGCTACAGTCCATGTGGTCACAAGGAGTAGGCCAAGACTGAGCAACTAACACTTTCACTTTTTAGTTTTCATTTTATGATTGTTTTTGTAAATGACAAAATATCTATCATTTTAATGCATAAACTAAAATTTATTATATGTTTAAATAACTCAAATCTGCATAGATACAATCCCGACTATATTCACATTGGAGCACTTTTGATACTCACATTAAAACAACTATCATTTTATACATTAAATAATATACCAAGTGGCTTTTTTTTAAAGGATTGAGTAAGGCTATGTTCAAAATAGTAAGAAAAGATATGAAACACATCTTGCTTATTTGTTAAATTTTATGTTATTTGCTATATGTAAGTTAAAAATTAGTAACTTTTAAAATTTACTAAATCTATCTTTATTCGTTATAACTTAAGGCTTGCAATTTTTTCCCCTTTAAAACTCCCACCCTAATGGGGTCAGTTCCCTAAGCACAGGTTTTATAACCAGGGAAAGCTGCACACATCCTATAATATGCCATTTCAGTTTTTTGCATCTAGCTTCACACTTCCAAAGGTACTAAAAGATGCCGTAGAGTAATCAGCAAATATACGACCTCATATCAACTAAAAGCACTTAACAGAGGGGGAATGACTGCAAGGCAGCAAATTTCCTACAGCGGTGCTTTCCTAAGTGTGCTAAGGTAATTAGCCTCAATAGGAGATAATTTTGGTTCACAGGGGTTGCTGTTGCTTTAAGCCTTTCTGGGAAATTTGGATTTTCCATTGATAGCAGTTTTAACAGGTCACACTGGAGCCAGAGTGAATTAAAGTGAAGAGCCACACAGTCTAAACAAACATTCCTTACCATTATCAGAAGCCTGACAACATAATAGCATAAACTATAGTCATGTGGTCACATTTGCAAGTAATGCAGGAACAATTAAAAATCAAAGAAACACTGCATTTCCTAAACCAGACTGAAGTTGAGGTAAGCAAGTTTAAAATTGCCACTTTCCTCCCCTTCTCCAGAAAATTTATATTGTATTTTAAGTTGAAAAAAATATATAACACTTTGTTTAAATCATTCTTGTGATTAGTCTACTTCTCTGTTTTGTAAAATTAAGGCAGAATGTGGTAACATTGTAATACAATTTCAGGTTTTTAAACCTTGAAAATACTATGTGATTTGCCATACTTATTTAAAAAAATTTTTCTATTTTGCCATAAGTGCACATATTTAGAGCTAAAATTCCATTACATTTTATATTTTCCCCAAGGATGTTGATAGAACATGGTTTGTTTATATTCACTAGGACACTTTTTAAAATATGCGATGGGTAATGTAGTTACATGTTAAAAGTGAAATATTTTTCTATGTACTTTTGCTTATTTTTATAACTAGGAGATTAAAAAATAACTCATAAAATGGATGTAATTATATTTCAGCGGGCTCTGAAGTGACAATATTTGTCAATAGTTTTGGTATTCTAATATTACTTGACTACTTTTAGATGAGAGTTTTATAGATATTAAAAATTTATCAAAATGCTTTTGGTTACAGAATGTGTTATAAGGTGGCAACAGACTCTGCTGTGTTTAAGGGAGATTGTATCAATAGTATTTCAAAAATCTTTTAGATTTAGACTTTGTGTGTGTGTGTGTGTGTGTGTGTGTGTATTTACCTGCACAGAAGATTTTACATGTCTATATTTTGAGCTTTATGACCACACATTCTTTGCTTTGTAAGACCCCCATTTTCAAATACTCTGCTTCCATAAATATATTCAGATTTGCCCAAGCTTACTATTTTTGTTTGGAAAAGGAAATAAATCAGTTACCAAAATACTAAAACACTTCAAGCTAGGCTGAGTTGTTTCATCTGCAAAAAATTCTCTAAATAGCATTCTGGCAAACAGCTCACTTTACCCTTAACTTTATCCTGGTTTGGTGTCTGAGGAAAAGAACCGAATATTGTTTTGAATTCATGGTTTGGGGTCAAGTGATAAGTGAGCAGGAAATATCAAGATGCATCAAAATGGAAGACATAAGGAATTCAATTCATCTTATATTTTAAATATCTTTGATGCACTAAAAACTGCGCAAGGTACTATATGGGATACAAAAACTAGAAATATCCAACTCTGTCCTCAGGGAACACACAAGCAATAGGGAGACAAGATATAGGAAAGTAATTACTACACCAGATAGTATGAAAATGTTAGAAGAAAAGTGCTAAAAAAAAAAAAAAATACAACAACAAACAAGATAAAAGGTCTTGAAAATATTCCCAGTTCAGTGATTCCCAAGCCAGGCCATACTTGAGAAACATCATGAAAGATCTTGATTAAAAAAAAAAAAATCCATGTTATTAATAGTACTTTCCCGGACCCACTGGATAAGAGTTTCAGAGAGGGGTGGGGGAAGGTGTAGAAATTAGTAATGCATATTTAAAAAAAATTTCTCTTGATAATTTTGAAGCACTCTCCTGCTGCAGGAGATTATGAAATTCTGTGTAACTATGTGTTTAACTTTCCTAATGATTTTCATTGACTACGCTAAAGCCTTTGATTGTGTGGATCACAGCACATGGTGGAAAATTATTAAAGAGATGGGTATATCAGATCACCTTACCTGCCTCCTGAGAAATCTGTATGCAGGTCAAGAAGCAACAGTTAGAACTGGACATGGAACAACGGACTGGTTCGTAATTGAGAAAGGAGTCTATCAAAGCTGTATATTGTCACCCTGCTTATTTAACTTATATTCAGAGTACATCATGCAAAATGCTAGGCTGAATGAAGAACAAGCTGGAATCAAGATTGCAGGAAGAAATATCAATAACCTCAGATATGTAGATGATACCACCCTTATGGCAGAAAACAAAGAGGAACTAAAGAGACTCTCGATGAAAGTGAAAGAGGAGAGTGAAAAAGCTGGCTTAAAACTCAACATTCAGAAAACTAAGATCATGGCATCCAGTCCCATCACTTCATAGCAAATAGATGGGGAAACAGTGGAAACAGTGAGAAACTTTGTTTTCTTGGGCTCCAAAATCACGGCAGATGGTGACTGCAGCCATGAAATTAAAATACGCTTGCTTCTTGGAAGAAAAACTATGACAAACCTAGACAGGCTTAAAAAACAAAGACATTACTTTACTGACAAAGGTCCATATACTCAAAGCTATGGTTTTTCCAGTAGTCATGTGTGGATGTGAGAGTTGGACCATAAAGAAAGCTGAGTGCTGAAGAATTGATGCTTTTGAACTGTGGTGTTGGAGAAGACTCTTGAGAGTCCCTTGGACTGCAAGAAGATCCAACCAGTCGGTCCTATAGGAAATCAGTCCTGAATATTCATTGGAAGGACTGATGCTGAAACTGAAGCTCCAATACTTTGGCCACCTGATGTGAAGAACCGGCTCATTGGAAAAGACACTGATGCTGGGAAAGATTGAAGGCAGGAGGAGAAGGGGACGGCAGAGGATGAGATGGTTGGATGGCATCACCAACTCGATGGACCTGAGTGAGTAAGAACCAGGAATTGGTGATGGACAATGAAGCCTGGCATGCTACAGTCCATGGGGTCTCAAAGAGTTGGACACAACTTAGCAACTAAATCACCACCATACTTGTTAAGCTTTAGGGCTATTTCAGTCAGACTCTTAGAAATGTTAATGTTCTGGGAGAACAATCCCTGACATTTAGCTTAGATTTCCAGGAGAGTGGGAGGTGGGAACACAATGATTAGAGAGAAGACAACTTCCAGATGAGGATGGGGGTGGGGGACCCAAGAATTTAGAAGATGGGGATTATGCATCCTTCTTCCCCGTTTAACAGTTTGCAGACCTAACTTCTGAATTCTGATTTTCTAATCTTATTATGGTAGCTTTCAAATCTGTCATTTTACTCTGAGTTTATTTTCTTTCATCACAATATTTATTAAAATGCAAAGTTCATTTTATTTTAATTTGCTCAGAATATACTATTTCTGCTAAACTGAATAAACTTGAATAAATAACAATAAAGCCAGGAAGCAAAGTTCCCAAGAAAGTGTTAAGTGTAAGATAGTTTTTCATTAATACATACATATGGCCAAAGCCCAGTGCCAGTTTATGGAAAATGGCAATATTTCATATCTTTGAGGTCATTAAACAAATGGATATAAAAGGATATAAAATGTTTCCGACAGTATTGCTGAGTTCAACCAGCTGGATTGCAGTGAGATAGAGAAACTTTAACCAAGAGCTCCCTGTGGGAAACAATAAATTTATCTCCTTCTTGGGTTAAAAACAATAACAGCAGCAGCAACAGTCCTATGAGAAGGATGACTGGGGGAGGGAAGAACAGACTCCAACATAGCTTTAGTGCTTCTTCTATTGAGAACCTTGTGCTGAGGCTGTTCATCCATCCTGGCAAAAAGGACTCCAGTTTTGAGCACTGAAGAATTGATGCTTTTGAACTGTGGTGTTGGAGAAGACTCTTGAGAGCCCCTTGGACTGCAAGGAGATCCAACCAGTCCATCTTAAAGGGGATCAGTCCTGGGTATTCATTGGAAGGACTGATGTTGAAGCTGAAACTCCAATCCTTTGGCCACCTGATACGAAGAGCTGACTCATTGGAAAAGACCCTGATGCTGGGAAAGATTGAGGGCAGAAGGAGAAGGGGACGACAGAGGATGAGATGGTTGGATGCCATCACCGACTCAATGGACATGGGTTTGGGTGGACTTTGGGAGTTGGTGATGGACAGGGAGGCCAGGCGTGCTGCGGTTCATGGGGTCGCAAAGAGTCGGACACAACTGAGTGACTGAACTGGACTGAACTGGGTTAAAAACAATAACAGCAGCAGCAACAGTCCTATGAGAAGGATGACTAGGGGAGGGAAGAACAGACTCCAACATAGCTTTAGTGCTTCTTCTGTTGAGAACCTTGTGCTGAGGCTGTTCATCCATCCTGGCAAAAAGGATTCCAGTTTACTCACACTGTGCTTTCAGACCATGCAGATTTCTGACCCCAAACCATTCTATTCCTGGCCCATAACACAATTTAAAATACCTCTGGATCAAGGCACAGGAAGAAAGTACTTGAGATGCAATGAGTACCACATTCTGTAAAAGTTCCCCAGCAAAGGAAGGTGCCAATGAGAAGCTGAAACATTAAAATATTTCAAAAGGTGTTTGAATGTTGCTGGAATATGCAGTTCAGTTCTCACTTTCTGTGGATCAACCCTGGAGCAATGACATTGACAACCAAGGAAATAATAATTCAGGTTCTACTGATTTTATTTTGCAGTTATTTTAGGTTTTACCCTAAATACTATATGTATAGAAAAAAAATTATGTATTGACTGACTTTGTAAACTTTTTTTTGTTTGTTTATTTTGCTTTAGCCTATCTTGAGAAATAACACAGAAAATGTAGACCAGACCAGGAAAAGTATTTAAAAACATAATAGTCATTCAGATTATTGTTAAACATTCAACCAACAAGTATTTCCTGGGCATTGACTATATCCAACCCTTTCTGAAAGATTATGAAGTGATATAAATTTAGAAGACACAGTCCTTGTCTTCAAGGAGTTCTCAGTCCCACCGAGAAGATATAGGACATTATATATATATATATATATATATATATATATAAAATTGTTGTTATATATATATATAACAACAATTGCATGAGGAGGAAGGTGAGTTGGCTGGTACCTGCCTGCTGTATTTTGGGGGCACCATAGAATAACACCCCTCAACTAGCTGGTGTTGGTGACATGAGAAGAACTGGAACCCCATTTTGTTTGAACCTCTCCTCTCACAGCTTTTTTCCTGAAGCAAATCTCTTAGCAATCTCTTACTGCCTTTTTCTTCAACAGAAAATGGAGAAGGTAACTATCACATTCATAGAAACTGGGTGAGAGATTTTTAAAAAGAGATAATAAGTCTAAAAATAAGTTGTATTTTTAATCATGTAGCTTGATTTGGAATCTCATAGCTTATCAAATTATATCAGAAGAAACAGGAAGCATGGTGTGAGGGGATGAAGTGTCTGATTTAAGTACCCACGAAGAAGAGACAGATAGAAGAATTGGCTTCACAAGTCCAGAGAGAGGCTCCAAGCAGGGTCCAGTGGATGAGGGAGCAGACTTGGGTGGTAGTCTTGGATTTTGAAAGAACTCTGCTCAGAAATGGAATGAAATGTGCCTGAAGAAGATTGATGGATGTGCAAAAGAAGTGAGCCTAATATGGCCAAAAACATTTCCTAGCTGATCCTGTGTTGCTTGTTGACACCCAGCTTTGACTTTGTTATCAATTGGGTAAGGTCAATTACAAAAAAGACAAAGATGAGAAATGTAGCAAACAGTGATATCACTTCTTTGGAGTAGACTGAAACTCTTTAAAATTATTTTTGATTTAAAAAAAAAAAACCTTTATACTCAGCTATACAAAAGTCAGATCATGCAGCCATATAAAATTGGCTTGTACATAAAATAGAGACATAGTATTCTATCTGTGTATGTTTGATAAATATTTGTATTTTGAGATCACTGCAATCATAATGGGATCTAGCAGAGTGATTCATATGAAGAAGGTTAAGTAATAAAGTCACTACCATTAAAACTTGAATGAGTTTCTCTCTAAAAATTCCTAATGTGGGGCGTAATTTTGATCTGACATGGACCATAAATGACCTACATTAAACTGCAAACCCCTTGAGAGAAAAGAATCTCATTTTAGTTTTATACAATACTTAGTGCATTCAGAGAGTTTAGTTTTTTAAAAAAGCATTCATTAGGCTAATGAAAAATTATTTTTAAAAGGTATGTCTAAAAGACATCTCTAATGTACCATGCCCCAAATTATATTCTCAATCTTCTTGCCAAACCTGTTCCTCCCATATGTGCTGTGCTGTGCTAAGTCTCTTCAGTCATGTCTGGTCTTTGCGACCCCATGGACTGTAGCCCACCAGGGATTCTCCAGGCAAGAATACTGGAGTGGGTTGCCATACCCTCCTCCCAGGGATCTTTCTGACCCAGGGATCGAAACCACATCTCTTATGTCTCCTGCATTGGCAGGTGGATTCTTTACCAGTAGGGCCACTGGGGAAACCCATTCCTCCCATGCTTTGCTAAATCTCAGTAAAGGGCAACTGCTTTCCACCCAAACTCAAGTTCAAACTTTGGAATCATCCTTGCCTCTTCTCTCCTCTCAAATCCACATCTGATCCATCAGCACATCCTATGAGCCTCTATGAGGGTGTAGGCTAAGTTACCCTAATAAAGACACTGAAAAATAGAGGCTTGAGGACTTTAGAAGTTAGTTCTTTGCCATGTAAAATTTCAAGACAGATAATAATTATTCAGGGCTCTGAGACAGCGGCAGATCTGCCTTGCTCAACACATCCCAAGGTGCCCAGTCATCACTGTTTCCAGAAAGACTGGAGAAAAGATGAGAGGCAAATGTGGGGCTACCACTTTGATGAGGACGGCCAGGAGCTGGCACAGAGCACTTCAACTTCCCATCCACTGGCAAGAGCCACATCAAGAGGATGCTCTTGTCTGCAAAGGAAGCTTGCAGATGCAGTTTCTAGCTGGGTATCCATATGCCCAGGAAGGAGAGAGGAGATGTGAAAGGATAGCCTGTGATGTCTGTCACGAGCTTATATTTCCAAAATAAATTTATTACCAATTATCTATCATCTCTACTACTACACTACCTCTGCACTACTCCATGGACCCTCCGTCTATCACCCCATTGAACTGGCATTACTGCTTCTGTTTTTATCTCAGTAGGTCCATTCACAAGGACTCAGTCCATGGTGGTACTACAGGACATAGGCATACTTATGGCTGATTTATGCTGATGTTTGGCAGAAACTAGCACAATATTCCGGAGAAGGCAATGGCACCCCACTCCAGTACTCTTGCCTAGAAAATCCCATGGACGGAGGAGCCTGGTGGACTGCAGTCCATGGGGTCACTAAAGAGTCAGACACGACTGAGTGACTTCACTTTCACTTTCCACTTTCATGCACTGGAGAAGGAAATGGCAACCCACTCCAGTGTTCTTGCCTGGAGAGTCCCAGGGATGGGGGAGCCTGGTGGGCTGCCGCCTATGGGGTCGCACAGAGTCGGACAGGACTGAAGCGACTTAGCAGCAGCAGCAGCAACACAATATTGTAGAGCACTTATCCTTCAATTAAAAATAAATAAATCTAATTACAAAAAGTTTTTTTTTTTTAAGTAAAATAACACATGAAATGTAAAAAGAAAAAAAGCAACACATTGAATTGTGGCATTTTTCTGCCCTTAACCCTGCAGTTGCTTCCCTTCTCACACTGAGTAAAACGCATGCCCTGGCCTTGCTCCTTTCTGAGTTTAGCTCCTACCCACAGAGTGGGCCACCTGGCACCCAGCACAACTTGTGGGCTCCCATCCTGGGGAAATGGGGTCCCTCAGCCCAAAGCTTTCTTCCTCTGGCTCCCCATGGCTCCCTCTCACCTTCATCTTGATTCAAATGCAGTTTCTGGAGACACCTTGACAGGCCACCCTGTGTAAAGTTGCAGCTTTTCTATCACCTAACACTCCCTATCTTCCTTCCTGTCTTATTTTTATCTTCAGCATCTTCTAACATATTGTGTATTTTACTTATTTACCTTGTTTATTCTCTCTCGCCCCTCTCCAGAAGATAAGCTTAGGAAAATAGATATTTTTGTCTGTTGTGTTTCTCTACTGTATGCGCCCTGACCCCATAGTAAATGCTCAATAAATTCCTTGGAGTGAATCACAGGGAAAAAACATACAGCCCCAGGCATCTATCTGCCTTTCCATTGCAAGTACTGCCTTCTTATAAATTCTCAGCAGGTATAAGGAGTCAATCTTATAATAAGAATTGATGCTGTGATTCGTGATTAGGAACTAAATATTGAATGAGCTGAGGAAGGAAACAGAAGCTTAAAATTAGGAAATTTTATGTTGACAGCCATACTGAGACTAACTTACCCATGAAATGAAGCAACTGATTTCCTCTCTAGTTGCCTCAAGATTCTCAATTCAGTAAGACCTAAATACCTACTTCAGATTTATAGGGATTTGGAAACAAATATGTGAAGAAGGCAAAACACTATCTCAAAAGTATTGCATATAATTTATCTTTAAATTTATGACCTTTATTAAAGTAAAAGAGTACCAGACAATTTGCTGATTTCAAGCAATATATCTTGGAATTTGTACAGAATAGTCTTTTTCTCTGCTCAGGTAGCACAGTGGTAAAGAATCCACCTGCCAATGCAGAAAACACAGGAGATGCGGGTTCAGTCCCTAGGTTGGGAAGATCCTTTGGAGGAGGAAATGGCAACCCACTCTGGTATTCTTGCCTGGGAAGTCCCATGGACAGAGAAGCTTGTCAGAGTACAGTCCATGTGGTCACAAAGAGTTGGACACAGCTGAGTATGCAAGAAAGCACACAGGTATTTTTCTATTTTGTGTTTCAGTCTCTATCCTGAAGTTGTACTGAATCTCAAAGATTCCTTGAATACATTTAATAAAATATCCATAGTAAGTGACAACTTCTGTATATTACATATTTTTACATATTACATTAAATCCTTATAACAGACCTAGGAAGTAGAAACTTACAAAGACAGATAGAATATGATTATCACTGGCTTTAACAATGAAAATAACTATAACATAAATGTAATTTTGTCATTTGAAAATACTTCAATTTTGACACTAAAACCCAATTAGCAATAAAATGTGTAAATATAAAATAAATCTATTTTTCTAAGATGAGTACTTACTTACAAGGACATCCTTCACTTTTCTTCCACAATTGTTTATTTCTTCAAGTTCAACCAACAAAGAATGTCCAACTAGATTTAAAATGTAAAAAGATGATAAAGATGCAGTGCCTGGCAAAGGTCATTCTTCAAGGTTCATAGCTCCAGTTTTTTTTCCTAAATTAGAAAGAAAAAAAGAACACAATATTTTCCTACAAATTAGCTACACATAATCACATAAAAACAAGTTTTTTATATTTGTTAAGAGTGACAAACTTAGAAAAAGAAGCAAATCATGAATATAAAGACCAAGTCTGGAATTATCAAGGAAACAACCCAGATTCCTGCTAATTTAGTTTCAGAAGATGATAATAATGCTTTTTTTATCTCAAACTTGGCTCAAGCTTTTGGAAAAAAATATTCGCCAGGAAATTTGAGCCCAGTTGAACCAACTGATTTTTACTGACTGTATCCAGGATCCTCATTTTTGAATTTTGGCTACTCCCACGATCGCCCAGTCACATGCATCCGAATGGTTATTCAGAATTGAATTGACAGCCCTGACAGAGTTAATATCTCTGCTGGCCTTTCACATAATGCCCTTGTTACTCCAGAAGATGGACAAGAACCAGAAGAGACATCCCTAGTCTCTTAGCAACAGCAATTTACACAATCAAAAACAGTGCTGGACTAGCCACTGTTTCTTAAGACACCATGGAGGGTGCACACATTTCAAAAAGAACATGGTACAAGTCTTCAGGGAATAGAATTCATCATATTCTAAAAAATATCCTTAAAAACAACATCTCAATAATTGGAAAGCAGAATCAACAGTGTTAAATGACAAACCGATATGAAAAAGAAATAGAAACTATAATTGAAAAAAAATGAAATGAAAAAAAAAATCTCAAACTTTTTTTATTTTCTGGGCAAGTCTGGACATACTCACAGAACTTGTTGATTCTATGAAATTCTCAACAGTGGTCACCATAATACAATTCTTGACAGTATTACTCTAAACACAAGCAATGGATAAATTCAAATTCATTGAAATAAAACTGAAAAAGCCTTCTGGATATTAAATATACTAGTTTTTTGCAAACCTTCTACTTAGATAATTTTATATCGATGATGGGAATTTTAGTATCACCATGACTTTCATTAAATTTTACAATGATAGCCAAGAAGTCTAGCTAAAAAATTTCCAGAGTGTTCTTGGGTTGAAAGGGTCACTTCCTTAATAGATTGGGGCTGGGTCAAATCTACTTTAAAATGAGATAGCACATATAAAAATACTTTGAAAAGTTAAAAGCATCATATAAATGCAGGACCTTTCATAGATTGAGGCCCTGTTTTGGAAACACTTAACTATAATTACAAATGCTGATAAATGAAAAAAATAGGGCACCAAAATGTTTTCATTGCCCTTTTCCTGTAGCACAAATACACTCACCAATGAAGAGAAATCTATGTCATGCATTAACCTGGCAAAACCATTTAAATACCAAACATGTAACAAATATTCAAATCTGTGGTCTCCTTTGAGCTAAGCCCCGTTATGAATGCTGTCTCTTTCTTATAGCTCTATATAAATGTAAGTTTGTTATAACAATATTTTAAATTATAGTAGTCTAATGAACATAATTATAAAAGTTATTTGTCTTTTAAAAAATGCTTCACTCTTTAGAAGCTATAAAACAAATATATTACTTTCAGATCTCTTATTCTCCTCAAAGGGTCGGAATGGTTTTGATTACTTCTTCACTTTTATAGGAAAAGCAATGTACAAAAATTTACTCTCAGGGTAACATTAAGAATTAACCTCATTCAAAAAAAAAAAAAAAAAAATATTGTGTCCTTGCTCTACCCTATAAAGCTGTGAGGTAGCCCTAGCTCCCTCTACTGGCTGAATCCGCATCCCAGTTTCTGAGTTCTGTTGACCCACGACTGGCATTCCCTCACCCCACTCCACCCCCAAACAAGGATGAAAACCAAGGAGAGCATTTCTGGACATGTACTGGTCTTTCAGAAGCAGCCCTGTGCCAAACAAGCCTGGGAATTTTCTTTCCATCTTTAGGAGGGAAAAAAGTGATTATCATGGATAAAGAGCCCTCAGTGGAAGAAAGGGAAGTATTTTCCTTAAAAAAAAAAAATAGTGCCAAGTCAATTTTTGAAGATTAAAGTAAAGATGCAAGGCCCTCTGTGCACACAGAGTATGACTTTTCCCCAGGATAAATAGAGACAAAGCAATTTGGAAAATAAGTCACATCAAATCTCATGGCTGTGAATGTACAAATGTGAAAAATCCAATATTCACATTCTTATAACAGCAAAAGAAAAAAGACTTGCCATTTACACCTGGATTTAGAAAACCAAAATATTACCCAGGTAACAGTACAGACAGAAATGAAAATGACATGTCAGTTTGTTTCATGTTTTAACTTTCCATTTCAGTTTAAAAAAATAAAATAATACTCTTCTTTCAAAAAAAATCCAATATTTACCTTCTTGATAAATGGCTCATTAGGACCCTCCTACTAGACAAGGCAGAGCTCGAGGTTAGGTATTTTAAGTGGCATTATACATTTTCTTTAAGTTCAGAGGGTTAAACAGGTAAGTGGTTTCACATGGAGGTCCTTCCTAAAACACGAGGACAAAGATGATGAGCTAGCTACTCTTTTAGAGGTGGAAAAAAACGGGTTAGAAGCCACAGTCTCTGGAGACGCAGCCCTGCAGTAAGTGGAACCTTCTGACGGTGGAGGCTGGGCGAGGCAGCAGCTGGCTTCTGTCACCCTGACTGGGGCGGCCTTGTTAGTATAGCGTGACCCCTGGAGGGCTCGCACAGATAATACCGGCACCTCGCCCCTCTCTAATCTTCCACCCGTCTGAGCAATTCAACAGGAGATAGGGCAGTGAGGCCATATTATTCCAAACAACATTTAGCTGAATGGTAGCCGAAGACTGTGACAGCGAAAGACAAATTCTCCCGGTCAAATACTTTCCTTCCCAGAAAGTTTCCTGTTTTAGTACTTTTAAGGCACAAAAATGTCGTTAAAATGAAACCGAAATGGAAATCCCACAGCACCCTTAGTTGAACCCAGCAAGACTTTTAAATCTCAGAATTTGACGAGCTTCCTCTGCTGCCATGGGTTACGATAAACACCAAGATAGTCCAGATAAAGACTAAATCATTCGTTCATAGGTTGGCATATTTTGTTGACATTATGCCACAGCTCCAGATATGTGTGGATGGCCCCGTTTTTACAACATGCCTCAGAATTCTTGGTGGCCTGTAGAGGTTCTAACTGCAATGAGACAGTGTTATGAGCACATAACCTGGGGCAAAATTCTGAAGATGAAACATTTATGTGATCTGGAGGTCCACGAGGGAAGGGATATGTGTATACACAGCGGATTCAGTCTGTTGTACAGCAGAGACTAACACAACACTGTAAAGAAACTATACCCTAATTAAAAAAAAAACAACTCTGAAGGCCAGTAACACAGTACTACTTCGTCATACAACAGCCCCTATATTTTGTTGTTCAGTCGCTAGCTCATATCCAGCTCTTTGCAACCCCATAGACTGCAGCTCACCAGACTTCCCTGTCCTTCACTAGCTCCTGGAATCTGCTCAAACTCATGTCTGTTGAGTCAGTGATGATATCCAACCACCTTATCCTCTGTTGCCCACTTCTCCTTTTTGCCTTCAGTCTTTCCCAGCATCAGGTCTTTTAGACTTTACCAAATGTGCTTTCCAAAAGCCCACACAAGCAAAAGTAAAAACTTTCTTAAATCCTTAGAGCTAGTTTTCAGGGCTACAGCTGTGCCTTGACATTATTTCCTGTTTCAAAGTAGGGATCTAAGCAAAGTGATATTTAACGTGTCTAAGGAGAATTAAGAGGCATCCCTCTGTTGCTTTTTTCTATTTCTGGTGTTTTTCTTTTCAAAACATACAGCCCCAGGATTTTGCAGTGATGTTCTAATAATCCAATTTGGGTTTTAAATTCTGGCAATGGGACTTATGGGAAAAAAAATAAACTCTCTCTCCGGTAATCTGCAATGCCTGGTGCTCTCAAATAAGATCAGACAGTGATTGGAGATGATGCCTTCCTGTGACAGGGCGCTGTGTTTTGGGAAAGACTGATTATTCCTTTCATTTTGCCTGCACCAAACATGACCTGGCTTACATGCTAAAGTTTGACTGAATGCTATAGCCTGGGTCTCTCACACCTTTGAGATTCACAATAGTTACTAATTATGAAGGATGAGCATTTAAAAAGCCTCCTTTCAGAAAAAATATGCATTTTATACACTTCAGAGGAGGTTGTCGTTGTTGTTTAGTTGCTAAGTCATGTTTGACTCTTTGCAACCCCCTGGACTGTAATCCACCAGGCTCCTCTGTCCAGAGGATTTCCCAGGCAAGACTACTGGAGTGGGTTACCAACTCCATCTCCAAGGTCAGAGGAGGTTAGTATATCAATAAAATTTTTTTCTACATCATTATTTTAAATAGTATTGACAGACTTGTTGAATGATAAGGATTAGATTTTCCTTATTGACTAGCATATTATATAGCTTTGAAATTCATTGTTCATCTGAGAAAAGTCTATTTCCTGCATGTCCAAAGAGAGTTTCATTTGATGTTCCTACATTGGTCAAAGAATGTAAGCTCACTCTCTGTGTGTGTGCATGTGCGCGTGTGTGTGTGTAAATAAGGGAAATGATGGTGAGCAGTGGAGGTGGTTATTCATTCTTGTACATCAAAGTAATTCATTTGTTCAATCTGCCCATAAGTCTTAGGAGATTATGAAACAGGCATGAATTAATTCATTCTCATTAGAACAGTTTCGCCCGTTTGTTAAGAGCTATCTCTTTATGTTCTTTTGGACACAAAGACAAAAGGAGAATTTATTAATGATAAACATGCTCACAATTTCAACCTAAGAAGCATGTTACTCCACACTGGAACTTGGTAATTTTCAAGTCAATCCCTTTATTTTACAGCTTTGGAAACAGAATAAAAAAGATGAAATAATTCTTTTACATTCACCTAACTGGATCTGCATCAGCAGTCCCTGTGGTTAAGTCTCCACCTTCCAATTCAGGGAGTGTGGGTTTGATCCCTGGTCAGAGAATTGAGATACTAAATGATGCTTCAGTTCAGTTCAGTCGCTCAGTCGTGTCCGACTCTTTGCGACCCCGTGAACTGCAGCATACCAGGCCTCCCTGTCCATCACCAACTCCCGGAGTTTACCCAAACTCATGTCCCTTGAGTCAGTGATGCCATCCAACCATCTCATCCTCTGTTGTCCTCTTCTCCTTCTGCCCTCAAAATTTCCCAGCATCAGGGTCTTTTCAAATGAGTTAGTTCTTCGCATCAGGTGGCCAAAGTATTAGAGTTTCAGCTTCAGCATCAGTCCTCCCAATGAACACCCAGGACTGATTTCCTTTAGGATGGACTGGTTGGATCTCCTTGCAATCCAAGGGACTCTCAAGAGTCTTCCCCAACACCACAGTTCAAAAGCATCAATTCTGCGGTGCTCAGTTTTCTTTATAGTCCAATTCTCACATCCATACATGACTACTGGAAAAACCATAGCCTTGACTAGACAGAGCTTAGTTGGAAAAGTAATGTCTCTGCTTTTGAATATGCTATCTAGGTTGGTCATAACTTTTCTTCCAAGGAGTAAGTGTCTTTTAATTTCATGGCTGCAACCACCATCTTCAGTGATTTTGGAGCCCCCAAAAATAAAGTCAGCCACTGTTTCCCCATCTATTTCCCATTAGGTGATGGAACTGGATGCCATGATCTTAGTTCTCTGAATGTTGAGCTTTAAGCCAACTTTTTCACTCTCTTCTTTCACTTTCATCGAGAGGCTCTTTAGTTCTTCCTCACTTTTGCCATAAGGGTGATGTCATCTGCATATCTGAGGTTATTGATATTTCTCCCGGCAATCTTGATTCCAGCTTGTGCTTCCTCCAGCCCAGTGTTTCTCATGATATACTCTGCATATAAGTTAAATAAGCTGAGTGACAATATACAGCCTTGATGTACTCCTTTTCCTATTTGGAACCAGTCTGTTGTTCCATGTCCAGTTCTGACTGAGGCCCCCCAAAATAAATAAATAAATAGAACTTTTTCATAGCAAAAAAAATTGTTTAAAAAAATTTAAATTACGTAACTGATTGTCAGAAGAATTTATAATGAAACCAAGACTGCTGGGTGAGTCTGTTTGCAATCCCCTCCAACTTGCTGTATTGGACAATTTTTAAACTATTCATTATGTCAGCTAGTAGATAAATGGAGAAATAGAAGTATGAGCATCATTCTATAGTTAAAATGTATCCAAGTAGGATCATAGAAAGAGCCAGATTTTAAAAATAGGCAAGTCAGGCAATCTATATGCTGTCAATCTACATAAATTGCTGCAATAAATTAGGACGCTGATGCCCAGAAACAAAGGTTTCTGCAGAACACATTGTACATAACTGATAAATGGTAACTTGGTCCTGCTGTTGGTGAAAATAAAAGCATTCCTCACTCACATGAGCCTATCTCTGAGTGTTAATTTTGGCCATGATGCACAAGTTGGCAGGGAGTGCCAGGGATAGTTAGCTAAAGTTCAAAACATGTAATATTATACAAGGCTTTACCAGAACAGTGACTTATTATCAAAAATGTCTATCCCCAAAAATTGAAAATTCAAACTGAAAAATGCAGATTAAATGAGAAAATTTCTACAGACATGAAAACCAAGAGAAAACAAACATTCATATTATTTGTAACTAGACTTTATAATTGTATCTATGCACAATATAGATTCCTGTGGTTTGTGTTGGAGAAACTTAGATAAAAGAGAATTTCCAGACTCTTAAAATGTTATCTTTTTAATGGATAAGAAAATCACATTGATGATAGCAACAGCAAAAAATATTTAGAAATAAATTTAACAAGAAATACTCTAATCCTACGTAAAGAAACCTATAAAATACAACTGAAAGCAAGGTATTCTTGAAGATATGAGAGACATTCCATGTTCTAGGATTGGTTGTCTCAATATTAATATGCCTCTTCTCTGTTAGTTTATAAATTTAGTGTGACTCTAATAAAAATACAAATGGCCTTTTTTCTAAACAAGGTTAGAAGAATTTGTACTTAAGTTCACATGAAACAATATGAAAGACTAGCTAGAGAAACACTGAAAAGAAAGAGGAGGACTAATGATAATAGAACATACAGCAAAGCATCTATAATTAAAGCAGTATGATATTGGCATGTGAATAGATAGAAAACCAAAGGAATAAAATGGAAAATCCAGAAATAATTGTGCTATGTACAGAATCCCAGTGTCTGGTACAACTGCTTCTGCATTTACTGGAACAAAGGTTTTGCTTTGTTTTTAATAAATGTATTGGGATAACTGGATAGCCATTTGAGAAAAGATAAAATTAAATCCACTTCTTGCATCATATACAAGAATAAACAAATTTATCATAGGTCTGGAAGCAAACATGACTACAGGGACCAAAAGAGAATGTGGATAAATTCTTCTTTGATCTGAGTGAAAGGAAGGGCGTTCTCACTATGAACAAAAGTCCAGATGCCACAAAACAGAATGATAAGTTTACATAAAGTTACATAAAATTAAAAATCGTATGGCAAGAACCCCCCAAAACAAAAAGCAAAGCCCAAATACCATGAACAAACCTAAAAGACATAGGACATAGTAGGAAAAAATATTTGCAAAATTAGTACAGAGAGAAATAATTTCCCTAACATACAAAACAGCTATATAATTGAAGAAAAGAGGAAAAATGTCACAGAAAAAAAAATCAAATGACATGAACAGACAAGTCACAAGAATTAAAGATATTAATAATTAATATTTAAATTTATTTATATTTAATTAAATTTATTAATAATAAATTTATAAATTTATTTATAATATTTAATTAAATTTATTAATAATAAATTAATATTTAATTAAAGAATTAAAGATATTAAAATAACCTTTGCACATATGAAAAGATGTCTTAACAATGCAAGTTGCTGCTGCTGCTGTTGTTAAGTCGCTTCAGTCGTGTCCAACTCTGTGCGACCCCATAGATGGCAGCCCACCAGGCTCGCCCATCCCTGGGATTCTCCAGGCAAGAACACTGGAGTGGGTTGCCATTTCCTTCTCCAACGCATGAAAGTGAAAAGTGAAAGGGAAGTTGCTCAGTCGTGTCTCACTCTTAGCGACCCCATGGACTGCAGCCCACCAGGCTCCTCCATCCATGGGATCCTCCAGGCAAGAGTACTGGAGTGGGTTGCCATTGCCTTCTCCGACAATTCAAGTTAGAGAAAGTCAAATAAAATCATACAAAAATATTATTTCTCACCCATTAGACTGGCAAAAAATATCAAAGCTTGACAATGCACTCTTCTGATGATGATATTGAAAAGCTAACATTCTCATACATTCCTGGTGGAAATGCAAAATGGCAAAATACTTATAAAGTGGAATTAGCCAATATCTAACAAAACTACATACTCATTTAACATTCTAAGAATTACTGTAAATACACCTCCAAATATAGGAATAAAAAAATATACATATGCAAAAGATTATTCACTATAATTAACTATATACACAAATAGAGTTATGTATATAGTTAAACACAAAACCCTATAAACACAAATTACATCCAATACTTTATAATTATATTACTGTATTGGATATAATTTGTGTTAAGCATAAGAGTTGGTTTAATTAACTATATCACAAACACTCAAAGGAGTACTATGCAGTTATTAACATATACACTCTGCTATATATAAAATAAATAAACAGTAAGAACCTAATGTATAGTACAAGAAATTATATTTAACATCATTTAATACCCTGTATTAAGAAGAGGAGACAAGAATACACAGAAGAACTATACCAAAAAGATCTTCATGATCCAGATAATCACGATGGTGTGATGTCTGACTCACCTAGAGTCAGACATCCTGGAATGTGAAGTCAAGTGAGCCTTAGGAAGCATCACTACGAACAAAGCTAGTGGAGGTGATGGAATTTCAGTTGAGGTATTTCAAATCCTGAAAGATGATGCTGTGAAAGTGCTACATTCAATATGCCAGCAAATCTGGAAAACTCAGCAGTGGCCACAGGACTGAAACAGGTCAGTTTTCAGTCCAACCCCAAAGAAAGGCAATGCCAAAGAATGCTCAAACTACCACACAATTGCACTCATCTCACAAGCTAGCAAAATAATGCTCAAAATTCTCCAAGCCAGGTTTCAATAGTACATGAACTGAGAACTTCTAGATGTTCAAGCTGGTTTTAGAAAAGGCAGAGGAACCAGAGATCAAATTGCCAACATCTGCTGGATCATGGAAAAACAAGAGAGTTCCAGAAAAAAATCTACTTCTGCTTTATTGACTATTCCAAAGCCTTTGACTGTGTCGATCACCACAAACTATGGAAACTTCTGAAAGAGATGGGAATACCAGACCACCTGACCTGCTTCTTCAAAATTCTGTATGCAGGTCAGGAAGCAACAATTAGAACTGGACATGGAACAGACTGGTTCCAAATAGGAAAAGGAGTCCGTTAAGGCTGTATATTGTCACCCTGCTTATTTAACTTCTATGCAGAGTACATCATGAGAAACACTGGACCGGATGAAGCACAAGCTGGAATCAAGATTGCCGGGAGAAATATCAATAACCTCAGATATGCAGATGACACCACCCTTATGGCAGAAAGTGAAGAAGACTAAAGAGCCTCCTGATGAAAGTGAAAGAGAGAGCCAAAAAGTTGGCTTAAAGCTCAACATTCAGAAAACGAAGATCATAGCATCCGGTTCCATCACTTCATGGCAAGTAGATGGGGAAACAGTGGCTGACTTTATTTTGGGGCGCTCCAAAATCACTGCAGATGGTGACTGCAGCCATGAAATTAAAAGACACTTACTCCTCGGAAGAAAAGTTATGACCAACCTAGACCACATGTTAAAAAGCAGAGACATTGCTTTTCCAACTAAGGTCCATCTAGTCAAGGCTAGGGTTTTTCCAGTAGTCATGTATGGATATGAGAGTTGGAGTATAAAAAGTGCCAAAGAATTGATGCTTTTGAACTGTGGTGTTGGAGAAGACTCTTGAGAGTCCCTTGGACTGCAAGGAGATCCAACCAGTCCATCCTAAAAGAAATCAGTCCTGGGTGTTCATTGGAAGGACTGATGTTGAAGCTGAAACTCCAATATTTTGGCTACCTGATGCAAAGAGCTGACTCTTTGAAAAGACCCTGATGCTGGGAAAGATTGAAGGTAGGAGGAGAAGGGGTCAACAGAGGATGACATGATTGGATTGGCATCACTGACTCAATGGACATGAATTTGAGTAAACTCTGGGAGTTGGTAATGGACAGGGAGGCCTGGTGTGCTGCAGTCCATGGGGTCGCAGAGTCAGACACCACTGAGCGACTGAACTGAACTAAATACCCCATAATGGAAAAAAATTTGAAAAGGATATATATGGATAACAATCACTTAGATGTACACCTAAAACTAACACAGCATTGTAAATTGACTATTTTTCACAATTTTAAAAAGATAAAAAGAAAATAAAAATTTTTGTGAATGCATAAGCAGTGATTTCTAGATGTTGTGAAGTGAAAAATGCAAATGAAAAACAGCATAGATAGTATGCCAGTTTTGTTCAAGAAAAAAGAGAAAGTAAGAAAGCATACATACTACTTATTTCTACATTTTATAAAAGCTTACCTACTCAGGAAGGGTAAACTAGCAGAGAATGAGGTTGATTACGTCAAGCGTGGAGGGAACTGAAGCAGAGGAGCTGCAGAAAGGAGTGACAGTTCTCTGAGTTTTTGTAAATTTTGGCTTTCTTGAAGCAAATTCAGGTTGTTAGCAATTGAAATGTCAAATTAAATTAGTAATGGTAATAAAGTAGTTCCTAATATTAGAGAATATAGAAATAAATAACACAGTCATACTGGAAAAGGGAAGAGAACTAATCTAAGTTATTAATGAGCATGGTATCTGATATATGTCCTGTCCTGGGCAGAGAGATAGGTCAGGTGAGAAAGAAAGCTGTGAACAAAGTCTGAACTCTCTCTAGTAGATTTGTTTATTGTAAGGATATAAGCGAAGCCATTCTATTAGGCATATCGCAAGATTGAGCAAGTTATCAGACATGTATATGTGACTGTGATCTCACGTAAGAGAAGGGACACACCAACCAGTAATAGGGTGGCAACCCCATAGGAACTCATGATTTCTAACACGTGTGTGTGTATTGGAGTGTGTGTGTGTATGTGTATGTACACATACATTTGTGTGTATATATGTATGTATGTGTAATTATTGTTTTTGTTCAGTCACGAAGTCAGGTCTGACTATCTGCGAGCACATAAACTGTAGCACACCAGGCTTCCATGTTCTTCATTGTCTCCCTGAGTTTGCTCAAACTCATGTCCATTGAATCAGCAATGCCATCCAACCATCTTAACCTCTGTTGTCCCCTTCTCCTCTTGCCCTCAATATTTCCCAGTATACATATGTGTATTTATATGTCTATATAAATGCATATGCTTTTTAGTTTTCCTAGAAGCAAAGACACCCAGAAGCAATCAGTTTAACTGGTGCCCAGACATATTGGAGTCTAGTGCTTCCCTGAGAAACATTTGATTCTAGAATGAGGCAGAATGGGTAAGTGCAAAACAGGGAGACCCATGTTCCAGAAAGTGAGAAAGCACTCCAAAATTGAGGAGGCACGTCTTAAGAACACAGGACCCAACACGAAGTGGCTTCAACTAGAAAAACCTTTAAAAATAGGAGCAACACAATAACAAAGGGAAAGTAATAGGTTACAGACAGCTGAAACGTAGAAAGCCATGAGTCCATGCAATAATAAGTAGATAACAAAGTAAAGGAAGGAAGGACAGAGTGGAGGGGGAGGAAAGAAGGATGGAGGAAGGAAGAAAGGAAGAGAGGAAAGGGGGAGGCAGGAAGGAAGGAAAGAAGGAGGGAGGGAGAAAGGGAGGGAAGAAAAGTCAAAGGAGAGCTCTCACTTATAGAATGTTGGGAGTCAGTTGATAAATGTATATAGTATGATTAAGAATTAGAAAATCATCATTTTGCAGCCAACATAATAAAGACTAATTCAGGCAAAAATCTTCAATGGGAGTTAAATCAAGAGAGAAAAATTAATGAAAAGTGGGTATTTGCACAGACTTGAAAATTTTTCCTACAGATTGATATTACTTGCAAGCGAAAAAAAAAAAGATACTAACTCTTTGATGGAGAACTCAGACAACACACTGATAGAATCATCAAAGTTAATACCACCAATGAAAGGCAGATGGACACAACATCTTGAGAAGGATATAGCATCCTCTATGAGACATTTCAACCGAGACTGTATTACTTCAATCTAATAGTGAAGAAATAACAGATAAATAAAAAATGAAGGGTGCTCTGTTTTTTAAATGGGGAATTATACTTCAAAAATATCAATGTTGTTAAAAGATAAAGAAAAGCTGTGGAAATGTTTCAGATCAAAGGAGGCTAAAGAAACATGACAAGTAAATGCTGTACTAGATCCTAGAGTGATCCTGTGCTGGAGGAAAAGTAATGTTATATGGGAGCTTATTAGATCAGTTGACAGACTGGAATACAGATGAGGAACTGAACAACAGTTAAATATATTACAGGCTTCCCTGGTGGCTCAGATGGTAAAGCGTCTGCCTACAATGCGGGAGACCCAGGTTTGATCCTGGGTTGGGGAGATCCCCTGGAGAAGGAAATGGCACCCCACTCCAGTACTCTTGCCTGGAAAATCCCATGGACAGAGGAGCCTGGTAGGCTACAGTCCATGGGGTCCAGAGAGTCAGACCTGACTGAGTGACTTCACTTTCACTTTAAATATATTACAGTATGGGGTTACATAAATGAGCGTCCTTGTACTTAAAAAAAAATACACCTGAAGTATTAGGGATAAGAGGTCATAGTGTATGAAATTTGTTCTCAAAGGGTTCAGGAAAGTATTATGTAATTAGATGGATGGATAGATTAGATTGACAGATTAGATGCATTCGGAGATAGACAATACATATATTAAAAGACAACAAATAATAAAGCAAATGGTGCTAAATGTTAAGAAAAGGTGAAGTTGGGTAAAGGCTGTCCAGGCATTCTATGTATGATTCTTTTTCTCGCAACTCTTAAGTTTGATATTATTTCCAAATTAAAAGTTTAAAAAAATAGCTTATAGATGGCACATTTAATACATAATTTTGAATATAAAGATTGGGACATTTTAATTCATATAAAGTCAGTTGATTCATCCCATCCACCCGATCCCAAACCAAGTAAATATTGAACAAATATTGAGCAAATGTTAATTTGAAGGATACCAAACCTGGGTCTGCTTGGAATCCATATCTCAGTGTAGCTCTCAATATTAATGAACTTGCAAGGTAAGCTAAGTTGTTTTGGTATCATTTGTATCTCCTGGAAATTAGAACATAATAACCAATAGAAGCAAACTTCTGCAGCATTTCTTACCAATGAGAAAAACGTGCTTAGTTATCAAAACAGAAATGCTAAAATCTCAGGAAAAGAAAAAGCAGCAGTAAGGTCATCTTTATTTTGGGGGGCTCCAAAATCACTACAGATGGTGACTGCAGCCATGAAATTAAAAGACGCTTGCTCCTTTGAAGAAAAGCTATGACCAACCTGTGAAAGTGAAAGTGAAGTCACTCAGTCGTGTCTGACTCTTTGGGACCCCATGACTGTAGCCTACCAGGGTCCTCCATCCATGGGATTTTCTAGGCAAGAGTACTGGAGTGGGTTGCCATTTCCTCCTCCAGGGGGATATTCCTGACCCAGGGATCAAACCCAGGTCTCCCACATTGCAGGCAGACGCTTTACCGTCTGAAACACCAGGGAGGCCTAGACAGCCTATTAAAAAACAGAAACATTACTTTGCCAGCAAAGTTCCATCTAGTCAAAGCTATGGTTTTTCCAGTAGTCATGTGTGGATGTGCAAGTTGAACTATAAGGAAAGCTGAGCTCTGGAGAATTGATGCTTTTGAACTGTGGTGTTGAAGAAAACTCTTGAGAGTTCCTTGGACTGCAAGGAGATCCAACCAGTCAGTCTTAAAGGAAATCAGTCCTGAATATTCATTGGAAGGACTAATGCTGAAGCTGAAGCTCCAATACTTTGGCCACCTGATGCAAAGAACTGCCTCATTGGAAAAGACCCTGATGCTGGAAAAGATCGAAGGCAGGAGGAGAAGGGGACGACAGAGGGTGAGATGGTTGGATGGCATCACTGACTCGATGAACATGAGTTTGAGAAAGCTCTGAAATTGGTGATGGACAGGGAAGCCTGGTGTGCTGCAGTCCATTGGGTGGCAAAGAGTCAGACACAACTGAGCGACTGAACTGACTGAACTGACTGAACTGACTGAACTGACTGAACTGAAGGTCATCTTAGAGTCCTTGATAATCAGCAAGTGAACATATGGTGGTATTACACTTGGTACCCCAAATGTTAGAACAGAATGCAAAAATATTCAGAGAAAAAATAAATTTGACGCCCCAAACACAAATTTATGAAAGAGTCTAAAATAAACTTGACCACCAAACATTAATTTCTGAAAGAGTCTAATATGTTTAAGAAGTTATGAAGCCTTCATAAATTCAGTTCTAACAGACAAGAATAAAAAGGGAGGTATAAATGGATTGGATTGAAATGTGTGATGACATAAGACCTCAAAAAATTTTAATATAAGCACTAAGGTTAAAAGGCATACAGCAAAGGATGTATGAAAAGGGTGATGAGGAAATATAAAATTAATGTCAGGAAGACTAATTCTCCAGTGAATTTGAGGTGCTCATCCCACCCCTGCAACAGTGCAAAAGAAAACAAAAAGTTTTATGCTGTTATAGTTGAAGCAAAAAAATAAAGAAATAGAGGGCATTTTGCTAAGCCTGAAGGGTCATGGATAAGACATTGCTTGGGCTGAATTTTGCAAGAAAAGTTTAAGAAATAAGAGCCAATCAAGCTTCCAGCCCGGGGCCATGGGTTCCATCCCTAGTTGGGGAACTAAGATTCCCACATACCTTGTGGTACTGCCTCCCCCCAAATTATTAAAAACAAAAGAAATAAGAGAATAAAGGGAGCTTTCTATGAGAGGATAACTACAAAGAATGCCACAAAGGTATGTTGTTGAGAAGGAGTCATAAGTCTTCAGTTAAGACAGTCTGAGGATGATCAGATGTCTGAGACATAGCCAGGTCACAAGAGCCTAATGTATCACACCATGGATTTGGGAATTCATGCTGCAATTCAGAGAGATGGAGATCTCTGAAAAATTTTAATATTAGCATTTATAATTACATAGTTCCTCTAAGCACTACTTTAGCCCCGTCTTCCAGTTTTGATATGACACATTTTTCTTATCATTTTGTTCAAAATATATAAATTTTTTTACCTTGTGATACATTTTTGCCCCCAGGGTTCCCAGGTGGTGCTAGTGGTAAAGAACCCACCTACCAATGCAGGAGACCTAAGAGACATGCGTTCAATCCCTGGGTTGGGAAGATCCTCTGGGGAATGGCAAGGCAATCCATTCAAGTATTCTTGCCTGGAGATTCCCATGGACAGAGGAGCCTGGTGGGTTACAGTCCATAGGGTTGACAGAGTCGGATAAGACTGAAGCAGCTTAACACAGCACGCAGCACATATTTTTGCCCCATGAATTAATTAGAAGTGGGACACTTAATTTGTGAATATTTTATGTCTATCTAGGTAGGGTGTTGTTACTGCTTTCTAAGTGAATTCTTGTATCGTCAAGGGACATACTTTGTAAATGTCCATCTTTTAAAATCAATTTGGGAATTATTTCATTGCCTGGGATGTGATCTAACTTGGTAAGTATTCCATGTTCATTTGAAAAAACTATGTATTCTTTAGTCATTAGGTGTGATGTTTTATGTTTGTCAATTTGGTGAAGGTCAATTGTTTATTTTCTTTTACTTTATTTTTTAAATTAATTTTTCTTGGAGTATTGTTGCTTTATAATGTTATGTTAGTTTCTGCTGAACAGCAAAGTGAATCAGCTATATGTGTATACATTCATCTCTTTTCTGGATTTCCTTTCCATTTAGGTCACCACAGAGCACGGAGTAGAGTTCCCTGTGCCATACAGTAGGTTCTCATTATTTGCTTTGCAAATAAGATCTATACCATTTTCTAGATTCCGCATATATGCATTAATACACAATATTTGTTTTCTCTTTCTGACTTACCTTACTCTGTATGACAGTCTCTAGGGCCATCCAAGGTCAGTCATTTAGATCTTCTACATCCTTACTAATTTTTTATAGGGTTGTTCTATCAACTAAGAGAAGAACATTAAAATCTTCTATTATAATTGTAGATTCAACTATTTATTCCTTTTCTTCTGTTTCTTCATATATTTTAAAGCTGTTCTATAACTGTAATACATTAGTAATATGTGTGTGTGTGTGTATGTGTGTGCTCAGTTGTGTTCGACTCTTTGCAACTCCATGGACTATAATAGCCTGCCAGGCTCCTCTGTCCATGAGATTTCACAAGAATACTGGAGGGGGTTGACATTTCCTTCTCCAGGGGATCTTCCCAAAACAGGGATTGAACCCACATCTCTTGTATCTCCTGCAGTGGCAGGCAGATTCTTTAAGACTGCACCATCTGGGAAGGCCATATTAGTAATATACTGGTACTTTAATCATCATGAAATGTCTCATTTTGTGAATAGCAATCTCCTGTCTTGAAGTTTGAAGGAGCCACAAGCTCACAGTTTCGCCCAGTGGACTCTGTTTTTCTGAGACAGACTCCTCTCTCATTTCTGTCTGCAGTTTCCCAAGCCCCATGCAATAATCCCCACACATGTGTAGCTGCAGTTATCCAGGGATTTGGAGGGAGTTTATGTTAAGACTCTGTGAGTCATTCCTCCTGCAACTTTCTCATTTCCAGTATTTCTCTCCTAAATTTCCAGCTGCTTTGTCAACCCTAAACAATGTCTTTTTTACAGCGAGCTGCTAGGATATAGTCTAGAGGGTCATCATGAAGACTTTAGAAACTGTTCTAAAGGCGATGGGATGCATTGAAGATTTTGAAAGAGGGGCATGATGTGATGCAAACTTTATGACAATAAGATGATTCTCAATGCTCTAGGGAGTCTGTGGTTGAGTTGTAAGAGTGAATGTCGAGAGAGACCAGCTCGGGTGTGACTACAGTAGGCCAGACATGTCCTCTGAGCTTCATCGTGGATGGGCTATCTGCAGTGATAAACACACTCTGGGAAACTGAAAGTAACATTTTTCACAAGGAATCAATCTTTGTAAATGTCTATGTCTCTGGGTATGTTAGGGCCTGATTCACTATATTTTGGTTTATGAAGTGTAAGCAAATGAACAGTCCTTTTAATACAGAAAAAAAGTTGACATCATATTTCATTTAACAAATATTAACTGAGGGACTGTCAAGTGACTGGTGGGCTCTGGCCTAAGGCGGGGACATACTAGACAAAGTCCCTAGCTTCAGAGAGGCTACCCATCTAAAAGGGTAGATGATAATAGATTAATGGACCTGGCTTTGACAGGTGGAGGTAAGTGTGCTGCAGAATATGAGGAGAAGATTTATTGAAAATGAACTGTAACTTCAGAGTGTTCAAGTAAGTCTTCGCCAAGGAGGTCACATCTCAACAGTGACCTCAATGAGGAAAGGACAGAGTCATGTGCAAATCCAGCAACATCAGACATCCAGATGGGAGAGTGTTTTGGTGTCCATGTATTGCAAGAACAGAATGCTGGCATTTGGGCTTCCCAGGTGGCGCTAGTGGTAAAGAAATTACCTGCAATGCAAGAGTCACAGGACACATGGGTTTGATCCCTGGGTCGGGAAGATCCCCTGGAGAAGGAAGCGGCACCCCACTCCAGTATTCTTGCCGGGAGAATCCCATGGACAGCGGAGTCTTGTGGGCTACATTCCATAGGGTCACAAAGAGTCAGATGCGATTAAAGCGAATTAGCACACATAATGCTGACATTCAGAAAGATGGTGTCTGAGACACAGCCAGGGCAAAAGACTGTCAGGTCTCAAGGGCCATTGTTAGGAGTTTGATTTTATTATTAAGTATGACTGGTAGTCACTGGAGTAGGAAAGTAACATGAGCTGATTTATATTTTGAAAGTATCACAATAATGTGTTTATTAGAGCGATTCTTCTTAATCATTTCTTTTTGTGGAGAAAATGCTCTGTGACTTCTTGCATTTCTGTATATCTTGAGAGCAGAAGTACATGCTACCTTGGTGGCAGATTATCTTTCTAAGGGTATCTGGGTGAAGAACAGCCTTGGAGGTTGGAGACAGTGCCTTCCTCAGGAGCACATACGCTAAGCATGCATTCCACCCCTGTAATGCAGCCCACTGCATGTATCTCATGGGCTTCCCAGGCGGCGCTAGTGGTAAAGAACCTGCCTGCCAATGCAGGAGACGTAAGAGATGTGGGTTTGGTCCCTGGGTCGGGAAGATCCCCTGGAGGAGGGCACGGCAATCCACTCCAGTATTCTTGCCTGGAGAATCCCCATGGACAGGGGAGCCTGGCAGGTTACAGTCGATAGGGTTGCAAAGAGTTGGACACAACTGAGAGACTTAGCATGCACACGCGTGTATCTCCTAGCTCTCTTTGAGACACCCCAGAGGACTAGGGGCTCAGGAAACAGGAGTAAACATTGATTTTCTGGCTCTTGCTCTTTCCTTGAGCAACGAAGTCTTATGTCTCTGACTCAGAATTGTGTCTTTTTCCAGCATCCATGAAACTGTAGCAGCCTAATTTATTAGTTTGTAAGTCTGATATAAGCTCATATCCTTCATTTCTTGACCATTTTGGCAAGGAGGATGAGATACTGACAGACATAGCACATTCTGGAAAAGGCAGGAGGATACCCTCTCAGGCCAGGAATGGGGAGAGAGAAGTCTGTGGGAATCAGAAATGAAAGGTATCAAATCCAGTAGTCCATTTGGCATTGCCAAACGGTGTCCTCTTCACTGCTTTTTAATGAGAGGAGATTGGAGAGGTGGCGGCCAGCCAAGCACAGGGAACTGGGCTTAAAGACAGAATACAATCCCCACTTCCTCTTCATTAAAAAACTATGAAAAGAAAGATAACGTTTATTGCCAAGTTGATTGTATGATTGGGGAAGGGGGGGCGGTAATCAGGAAAGGAGAGCTTTTCTCCCATCTGATTGTTTGTCACAGGTTTGCCCAAATGTGCAAGCTAGGACCAAGATTCATCTTGGGTGGGTGAATTTTCCATTCACTGGCAGATAACAGCTACAACAATACGCACTTACATTTAATGTGAAAGGGGGAAAATTTGCATGTAGTATGAGCAGAAACCTGGCAAATAGTAGATGTTTGGCTGGTTCAGTGGAAGGGGAGGAGTGGCAGTGTGTGTAGGACTCAAGGAAGAAGGGCAACATCCAAGCTATTGTATGGCCCCACCATTTTTCAGTCTATCTTACAAGCCTTGAAAGCCTCTCAGAAAGGACATTAAAAAATCTCAAGAGATTGTTTTCCATAAAGTCTTAGCTGCTATAGGAGAGTTTTGGCCACATGTGTGTGCATGTGTGCTAAGTTGCTTCAGTTGGGTCTGACTCCTTGCAACTCCATGTACTGTAGCCTGCCAGGCTCCTCTCTCCCTGGGAATTCTCTAGGCAAGAATACTGGAGTGAGTTGCCATGCCATCCTCTAGGGGATCTTCCTGACCCAGGGATCGAACCTGTGTTTTCTGTGGCTCCTGCATTGCAGGTGGATTCTTTACTGTTAAGCCACTGGGAAACACTTTGGCCACATGGAAGACACCAAATTCCAGTGGGAAGCCATGGATGAGGCATCAGCTAAGATTTGGATCCACTGTGGCTATAGACTTTTTTTTTTTCAGGAAGAGATCCATCAAGGATTTATTGAAGTAAAACTTCATGGTAAATCCTTCAAAATAAGGTAGTTGTGAAATATACCCCCAGATAACTGAATGAATCTCTAAATAACAGTTTCCTATGAATCACTTATGAGGTCCTCATCCTTCTTCTTTCCCCAAACCAGGTCTCTGTCAAGATCCCATCTGCGTCACCAAAGCCACAAAGACTGCACAACACTATTTCTTAGAGATGCTAGTAAGAGACCAATTAAATGTTGGGGCACATCTAAGAAAAATTATGACTCTGAAAGAGTCAATCAAGAGGTTTGCTTTCATAGAAATTTCATAGAGAAACCTCTAGAAATAGAGGAGCAGTTATCTTTTGAGGTTAGTCCTAGTTTATTATGGGGCTTCCCAGTTGGCACAATAGTAAAGAATCTGCCTGTCGATGCAGGAGACTTGCAGGAGATGAGATTTATATCCCTTGGTCGGGAAGATCCCCTGGAGAAGGAAATGTCAACCCACTCCAGTATTCTTGCCTGGAGAACCCCATGGACAGAGGAGCCTGGCAGGTTACAGTCCATGGGATAGCAAAGAGTCAGACACACTAGCTTATTACGATGCAATCATATCATATATTTTCCTGTACACTATGGTGGGATGTGAGGAAACAGGCATTGATATAGTGTTTGTTCTTGATTTCTTCTCTTCTTAACCCTCAACTGAGGTAATACATATGTCTGGCTAATGGATTATGGGAGGGAAGAAGACTGATCACTGAAGTCTGCAGTCTTTGGGTTCCTGTGATGTAGACCAAGTAAGAAAACTTCAGGCCCACTTGCTGCATAGTTTTTGTGAAACTCTTAAGGATAAAAAGCAAATCTTCCAAGCTTCCACACAGAGAGAAGAGTTTATCAATAATGATAAACTCAGAATCAGGAGAGATATTCCCACTGCAACTCAGGAAGCTGCAACAGAGTAAAAAAAATATTTATGGTTTTAAGGAATTTGAAGATACTACAGGCAGCCAAGATATAACACAGGGGTGAGGGAGAGAATGTAAAACTTATCTCACAAAATTGAATAATTAACTCAACAAAATTATAGATGCATATAAAGACTTGAAGAATACAAGGTGATATGTGAACAGTCTACATCATAAAAACTCAGAAAAGTAATTTTTTTTATGTCCATGGAATATTTTTTTTTAATGGATATGTATTTGGTCACAGAGTAAATCTTAACTGATTCCAGCAATGCACATTTTATGGCAACAACTTTGGACTGAAATAAAATAAAAGAAAAATGTAAAATTTCTGGTTATTTGGAGATATTAATAATAAACATAAGAATAACCTATATGACAACCTACAGGATATAGCTAAAGGAAAATCCACAGCTTTAATAGATTTCACTATTAAATAAGAAAGATTTAAAACAAGTGGAATAGCCATTCAATTTAAGAAAGAGGAAAAATACAGGAGCTGGAAATTAATAAAGATAAAAGCAGAAATTACTGATTTAGGAAATGATAATAATAGTTAACATCTATAGAGCATTTGCCATATACCAATTACTGACTAAGTGCTTTGTAAGCATTGTGTTATTTAATCTTCATAACTCTAAGAGATAATATTCTTCATGACAATTAACAGTCATAGATCTTTATGAGACAATAACTATATCAGACTCTACAAAGAAAAATAGAATTACAATTGTTACAGAGGTTTTTTAAAGAACTCCTTCAGCCTTTGATGAGTTTAGCAAATAAAAGGCCAACAGTCCCTGCAAAATTAACAAAATAAAAACAAAGCTCAGAGAATTTGAATAATTAAACAAGGTTGAGTACATGTATATTTATGTTTTTCTCTTACAAACCTGTTACATGCTCAGAATTAATAAACAAAACTAAAATATTAAGACCCAATGAAAATTAAATCTGAAAAGCTGTATCTCATACAGGTCACTGTCTTTGTCTAGAATTTAATATATCAAAGAATTAACAAGCATTTCCAAGGAGAAAAATAGTGAAATTTTAACTGTATCTTCATCTGAAATCAAATAACAAATGATGAACTTATTTTCAAAATTTATGAGATGAAGCCAAATCTATACATACAAGCAAATTAACAGCCTGGAAAAATTTGAAAACAAGAAAAAATAAATAATTATTCAACTCAGAAAGTTCTGATGTGTAAAAACTGAGGAAAACCAGCAAGAAAGGACTTCTGAAAATGAAGTATTAATAAAAAAACTATTTTAAAAGACAAAGAAAAAGACATTAAATCTTTTTGCTCTTACTTTTAATTTCTCTTTCCTATTCTAATTCATTCTGAGCAAACTCAAGTTTGGGTCATAACTGTATTTTTTTCTCAGCCTCATTCTTCTGCAAAGTGTTTCTAAAGTTGTATTTAGTGATGGAATTCCTTTTTGTTCTCTCCGGATCTCATTCAGCTACCTTTTCATTCATCCTTTCTCATCATCTTTCCTGGGCCCTCTTGTATCATAGGCCTATTCCTTTCCCTGGATTACTTATTCCTTCCCTAGGTGTTGGCTGTTCTGTAGAGGACAAAAGGTGGGAAATACCAGTCCTTTTTCCCTTGAGGGTAAGAGATCAGTTAGGCTGTCTCTGGGTCCTTGGACCTTTAAATTGTGAACCCTGCATGTTTCTGTCAGCCTTCCATGCCATGAGGATTGGTCCACATGCATTGCAAGCAGAATGAAGTGGATGCAAGGGGGTTGGGCGGGGGCGGGGGTGCAGTTGGGATTGGGGTCAGGAGTGGAAGGATGAGAGCCGCAGTCTTCACAGAGCTAATCCAAGGTCTTCTTCCTGCTCAGGTCCACCCCAGACCTGGTGTTCCCGAGCTGTCCCAGTATCTCTATTAACTATTTTTGGCTGATTGGTACCGAAAGAATCCTTTCTCAACATATTATCTTTTATTGCCTTTCCTATTTTGTTTCTAGTCATTAATTTCAGTGACATTACTTAAAACATCAAGCTGATTCTTTAAATACCTGCTCCAGCTTTCTTTAGTCAATTGCCTCATCTTTCTATTAATAAGCCCCAGGGAGGTGCTTTTTTAAAATTTTAAAATTATGTATTCTTAGGGGAGAGATCTGTTTGAGTGAACTCTCTTTGATTCTTTCTACTGAAGCACTGTTTGGTGTACACTTCCTCAGTCAACTATCTGAAGGTTTATACTCCCTTCTCTCTGTGATTCTGCTGACTGCTGTAGGAACCTCCCAGACACTGTTCTCTAGGAGGTAGAGGTCACTTCTGGTTGTTCTGCAGCAGCCCTCCATCTTCTCCTGCCAGAATTAGCAGATGAAGATCCATAATCCCTACATGAGCCACTTTCAGCTCTTCCAGGCTCAGTTTGTTCTGCAGCTGATTTCATATCTTAGAATGTCAAGTGCTACTCCCTCTCCAGCCTGCTTCTTGATTCAGTGCATTGCTGGCAGTTCTTTATCCTCCCTCTAGTCCTGGAGGATAAAGGTTCATGTCAAGCTGTGCTTGTTTGTAACACAGTGATACACTTGGCCAAAACCACTGGTTCTATGTGTCAGAGACTGCAGATATGAAAACAGGCAGTTCCAAATACAGAGATTGCATAGTATAGAAACTATATGGTGCTAGAAAAGTGGAGAACTTGTATAAAGAGAATAAATTGCCCTAGGGAGACTACATCTGTGGGTCCCTGTGTATCTCAGGGTTAGCATATTTTTAGGGAAATAATTGTTAAAGGGGTTAGAAATTGGTTGAGGAAAGTAGATAAAAGGCTATGTTCCTGTTTATGTGTGAGGTCTCTCTGTTACTGTCATCCTCTGTAATCATGTCTTTTTAAAGCTTTTTTTTAACTGTGGTAAAAATCACATAACATAAGTTTACTATTTTAACCATATTTAACTCGGTTCAGTGGCACTGAGTACATTCACATTGTTGTGTGACACTCACCATCATCCATCACTTGAATTTTTCACCTTCCTAAACTGAAACGTGTACATGCTCAGTCGAATATGACTCTCTGCAGCTCCATAGACTGTAGCCCACCAGGATCCTCTGTCCAAGGGATTTTTCAGGCAAGAATACTGGAGTGGGTTGCCATTTCCCCCTCCAGGGGATCTTCCAGAGCCAGGAATTGAACTCACGTCACCAGCATCTCCTACACCGGCAGGTGAATTCGTTACCACTGGCACCACCTAAATTGAAACTCTGTTCCCATTAAACTCTAAGTCCCCATTACCCCCCATCCCCTGGCATCTACCAACTGTGCTCATGCTTTTTGTAGGTCATAAAGTTAAGCATAAATCATAGTATCAGAGATGCAAAAGTTAAAATGTATTAATGGATGGTTAACTAAAAGTGAGATAAGAATAACATATGGTAAAATTAGAAGATTCAACACTGTTTTTAAAAGTCACTATTTAACATAAGAGAATTTAACTACAATGCAAAAAAAATCAAAGGCTTTTAACATTTTTTAAAAAGATTAACAGGATAAAGATTATTTCCATCAGCACTTCAGCATGAAATAAATGGGATTCTCCAAATGTTTACCTGAAAGAATTGTAAAGAAGAATAAATGACAGAGAAATGGAGAGAGTCCAGAGAACTAGGGGCACTGGTCAAAAGTGGGGACCATGACCACTTCTGGACTTGAAAGGGGAGGAGGTATCTTTAAAATTTGGTCTCCTAAACCCCTGAGGGCCACCCTCCACAGAGGGAGTCAGTCCAGGAAAGAAACAGCATGGCCAGGTAAAGAGGAGCTTCTTTTTCCCACTCCCCAATCTTCTTTCTCTTGAGGCACAAATAAAAGGCAGAAGAGAGCAGAGAATGAATGTGGAGAGACAGAGAAAATCAACCTGAAAAAGAGGTATTTAAGGCTTTCCTTTGGATTGGCCCACTCTCATGCCTCGAGGGTGTATTATCCTTTGTTTACAGAATAAAACTTTGAGCTGTAACCAAGCTGTAACGCTGGTCCACCATTTCAAATTTTTGTTGCAGCAAGACAGAACCGAGAAAATTACACATTCTGCTGACATATGCTGTGATTTGTATCTAACCTGGCTGAAGCAACTTTGGCTCAGCCCCAGCAAGGTGGAGGCCAAGCACAGCAGAAGCCCAAGTTGGCAAAAGCTCACGTGGTGGGCTTCCCTGGTAGCTCAGAGGGCTTCCCCAGGGGCTAAGATGGTAAAGAATCTGCCTGCAATGCGGGAGATCTGGATTTGATCCCTGTGTTGGGAAGATCCCCTGGAGGAGAGCACGGCAACCCACTCCAGTATTCTTGCCTGGAGAATCCCCATGGATGGAAGAGCCTGGTGGGCTACAGTCCATGGGGTCACAATCGGACTTGACTGAGCAACTAAGCACAGCACAAGGCTAGGAAATGATGACAGACATAAAGGCAAAGGGAGAGTGGATATTGACACATTTAAAGCTCATTAAGTAAAGACTAAAAGAGAGTAATCCTAGTGGGATTATAGATTAAGAACAAGAATTAGGGACTAGAAAACTGAGCAAAAATATGAAATTGTTTTAGAAAATGAAACCAAGGAAGGACCAGCAATGGACATTAGCACAATTGCTTTCATTAGTTTTATTTTTATATGTTATATATTTTCAGATTTTTGAAATAATAAATATGCCTTATTTATATAACAAAAGAGGGGAAAGTATTTAGACCATAAAGACACACACACACACAAACACAGTCCAGCTAGCCAGTTGAATGGAAAGAATATATTACAGAGAAGGAAATTGTTCAGAATTAAGTAATTTGCCTAAAATCACACCAATAGTGAGTTTTCAGCTATTTATTTGTATGAGTAAGGCTTCAAAGAAAAAAAAGTAGTGAAGAAATAATTTTTTCCTGCTCTGCTGTATCCACTCTCAGCTACATTTAAAACTCATTTACAATAGTTCTCTCTCAAGGTTTCTGCCACATTTATTTTGTCTTTTTCCCCCTCAAGTAGAGAAAAGGCAGAGACTTCTCTGGTGGTCTAATGGTTAAGACCCCATATTTCTAATGCAGCGGGGTGTGGGCTGGATCCCTGGTTGAGATACTAAGATTCCATATGCTACATGGTGTGGTAGAAAAAAAAAATAGAGAAGAGGCAAGTATATCTTTTGTTATATGCCATTTCAAATACTATAGGTAAGCAGACCCAGTACATTTGATAAACCCCTAATGTGAATGTTCTAACATTCAAAAACAAATATAAGAATGGCATTGTATTACTTTTCCAAGGCAACCAGTTGTGCAATATCAGCATTGAAAGAAAAGAGGGAATTTGATGGAGAGAAGTATGTTCATGGTTCCCCTTCTGCCTCCTGTGGGGGTGGTACTCTCAGCTCCACAAGTGCCCTCACCTCCCACTCCCTTGGAATTCTTACATTTCTCCCACCACCCACCTTATCCACCATGGAAGACATGCCTGTTAAGAATCACCACATTTTTTGTTTTTCACACTTTCCTTTCAGTAGTTTAAACGATAACATCAAGCATTTTGTCTTCCTTCTAATATAATAAACATGGATTCCATGTTTTTAGAAACTGCCAATTTCACTGCCTGAAAGTTACAGGAAATTCTCCTCGCTGAGAAAAGCATTGCCTCTGCTGAACTTTCCTGTCACTGTCATCTCCACCAAAGCACCCTGGAGAATCCGCAGTCTGTACCTTTTTTTGTATGGAAGCAAAGGGTGTTTTGCCCCTTTGTCCTTTGCCCACTGCCTTGCACTTCTGCTCCTGGCATTTTACATTAGGAGAAAGTCCAGACATCAAAAAGAAATACAAGGGGAATCTGAAAACTGAATATGAATTTAAAAAGCCAGACCTGACTAATGGGGAGTTGTTGCTACTATAACTGGTCCTTGAAACTTTATGGAACAGATGGGATTCCTAAAAGATCTTAGAAAACGATAGATAACTGGAAGGTGGCCTATGTTATCTAACTGTCATATTCTGAACACAAGAAGAGTTCTGCGGGAAAATAACTAAATTAGTAGCATGTAAAACAAATGTGTTTATTGTTTTTTAGTATTTATGGCTCTCTGGATAGCTGATAGCTTATTTGACTATACTTCTGCCTAAACCAATTTAAATTAATCTAGCTGGTAAATTGAATAATGTTATATCAACTGCTTTGCTGCAATCAAGATATATTGCATCTAACTCAACTCTCTTAATCTAGTAACCATATTTTCCAGTGTTGATGGATAATTGCCTTTAAGTGCATCTCTGTCCTCCCTGCTTTTAGGTCTGGCAGATAGGACCATTACTGGAAGTGGTGTGTTCCCAGAACCATTTTGAGAAAGCAATTTGGCTTAACTCTCCCATCAGTAATATCAGCATAATCTGAGAGTTCTAAAGGCTATTAGCTTTCTGTAATGGTCTTTGACTCCCTTAAATAATGACCCAAAAGGATCTAACAGACAAGAGGAAACAAACTTCAACTTTCAACTCCTAATATTTTCTCCATTTCAGGATGAATGTTCACTGTAGTTCAGAAGTCCGTAAAAAATTAAAAAGGGAAAGCATTAGTTGCTCAGTCATGTCTGACTCTTTGAGGCCCCATGAACTGTAGCCCACCAGGCTCCTCTGTCAATGGAATTCTCCTGGCAAGAATACTGGAGTGGGTTACCATTCCCCTTCTTCAGGGGATCTTCCCAACCCAGGGATCAAATCCAGGACTCCTACATTGCAGGCAGATTCTTTACCATCTGAACCACCAGGAAAAGAATACCTGTATAAAGATGTGTGTGCTATATGATTGAATACAGACTATCCAGCTAATCAAATCTGTAATTTCCAAAACTAAATTTGTACCTTGTCAATCCGTTTCCAGTTATACTTTCCTTTGACATTTGTAGTGTGACACATCGGGAAGTTATGAAGAAACAAAATGCTGATGAGTCTTGTAGACCAGTAATAACAACTGAACTACAACCATTTCAGTAATGCACAAAATCCCAAGTCTCTTTGACCAATAGGGCAGGCTCAGAATTATGAGTTGTTTGCACTTCCTATTTCCTTTGAAACTGTTGGTGGATAATAAGTTTGGCTTTGAAATCTCAGCTCACATATGCTTCTGTTTCAGCCAGGAAATCTCTTTTAGATTTTGTCAATGATTGCTTAGTCCTTTAATGTTCAATGTTAGAGCTGTGACTTTGTGAATTTAGCTTCACAAAGCTAAATGTCGTCTTCACTTTTTAAGATTTGTTGCTCTTCTTCAGTCACTCAGTCATGTCCGACTCTTCGCCACCCCATGGACTGCAGCACGCCAGGCTTCGCTGTCCATCACCAAATCCTGGAGCTGGATCAAACTCATGTCCTTTGAGTCAATGATGCCATCCAAACATCTCGTCCTCTGTCATCTCCTTCTCCTCCTGCCTTCAGTCTTTCCCAGCATCAGGTTCTCTTCCAATGAGTCGACTCTTCACACCAGTGGCCAAAGTATTGGAGCTTCAGCTTCAGCATCAGTCCTTCCAATGAATATTCAGGGTTGATTTCCTTTAGGCTTGACTGGTTTGATCTCCTTGCAGTCCAAGGGACTCTCAAGAGTCTTCTCCAATACCACAGTTCAAAAGCATCAGTTCTTCCATGCTCAGCCTTCTTTATGGTCCAACTCTCTCATCTGCTTGACTACTAGAAAAACCATAGCTTTGACTAGAGGAACCTTTGTCAGCAAAGTAATGTCTCTGCTTTTTAGTATGCTGTCTAGGTTTGTCACAGTTCTTCTTCCAAGGAGCAAGCGTCTTTTAATTCCATGGCTGAAGTCACCATCTGCACTGATTTTGGAGCCTAAGAAAAAGTCTCTCACTGTTTCCATTGTTTCCCCACCTATTTGCCATGAAGTATTGGGGCCGGATGCTATGATCGTTGCTTTTTGAATATTGAGTTTTAAGCCAGCTTTTTCATGCTCCTCTTTCACCTTCATCAAGAGGCTCTTTAGTTTCTCTTCACTTTCTGCTATAAGGGTGCTGTCATCTGCATATCTGAGGTTACTGATATTTCTCCCAGCAATCTTGATCCCAGTTTGTCTTTCTTCCAGCCCAGCATTTCACATGATGTATTCTGCATATAAGTTAAATAAGCAGGGTGACAATATACAGCCTTGACAGACTCCTTTACCAATTTGAAACCAGTCCGTAGTTCCATGTCTGGTTATGTTTCTAAGATCTCCTGTGATCATGATTATTGGTGACTGTTGGCAACTATCATGATTATTGTTAGACTCGAAGGAAGATGGCCATGTTCCCCACTATGGGGCACGAGCTTGTAAGGGGTTTTCCAAGTGAGGGCACAGGTAACTATGGATCCACATTTGTCATTGCTTCCTCTTATGAACAGCGAACCCAAATTTTAGTGTAGCATTTAGCTCTCGCAATGTCATTCTAGATAAGACAGGAGGGGCTGCCTGTTTTCTATCATAGAGAAAACCTGATATTTCCAAGAACTGTTGTTCTTTTCAGCTGAAGACTAAAGATGATCCACAAATCCTTGGGGATTAAACATTAGGAAGATGACCACTAAATGATCATGTCTTGAACCTCTACTGCTAAGGGAAAACCAAAACATGTAAACAGAAAAATAATAAATGCTTCTGTTTGTTATATTTCATCAAATTAGACTTAATATGTAAGTATTTCTGTTTTATCTTGAGTTGACATAAATGTGTAATCTAGTACATGCATATAGAATAGAAATACATTTATATCTGTTTGGACCAAAATCAAAATGAGATCATATTTTGGAAAGTACTCTATGCTTTATGATACATTTAAAATATAAGATTTACTACACATAGATTTAGGTAGGCCTTAGAAGCAAGATGCTCCTTCAGCACTATCACACTGACTTATTGAATTGGAAGTAGGTTATCTGATTCTTCACTGACATTTTTAGGTAATCATTTGAGCATCATATAATTTTCAAACCCAAATCGTTCCTTAAATGGAAAACTGTAAATCATAAAATATTTCCAGAGGAGCCAAGATGACTGTCTCAAATCTTCTTCGGTTTTCAGATACATATGTTAGGCAGTATTTCAAAAGGCATAAATATGTATAAATGCTCTACAAAAATCTGCTTGAGTTATTCTTATATCTCTAAGATATCTTATATCTCTAACTCCTATATCTCTAATTTCTTTATACATACAAACACACGTACTCACATATCCATATATTCACATATATATGAGTTTTTAAAAGATAAAATTATATATAGGCTTTGTACATTAGCCAGTTTTCATATCTTACCCAAAAAAATCATTTTAAGAAACAAAGACATTTTGCATTAATTTTTCAACAAGTGTTTTTAACTCTCAATTATATGTTTTAAACCTATAAAGTACAAATAAATTCACCTGAATGAACTTTGAGCTCAAAAATTAAGTCTTTTGCTACCTGCATAATTTTACTACAGATTTTAGGATACTGTTAAATCCAAAGTGGACACTTAATAATTGTTTGGATCGCTGGAAAATATCTTTCTAATATACTCCTACATAGAATTCTGTATTTGACTTCTAGGTTTTCAGTCACCATTAATGATAATGAGATATGCTTACAGCATACAGAATACCAAGAATTGCTGATTAAAAAAAGCAGGTGTGCTCAGCAGTGTGACTCCTTGCAACCCCCACGAAGTTCCTCTGTCCATGGGATTTTCCTGGCAAAAATACTGGAGTGGGTGTGCCATTTCCTTTTCCAGGGGATCTTCCTGACCCAGGTATCGAACCTGCGTCTCTTGTGTCTCCTGCATTGCAAGCAGATGCTTTACCACTGAGCTGCCAGGGAAGGCCCAGTAAAAGAAGTCAAGCCCTAAAATCACCAAGGATCATCCAACCATATGCAGTCTGAATAGATCAGAGAGACGGAGAAGCACCTTCTCTTTTTCTAAAAGAGACTTGGGTTGTAAATGATGCCTGTTTATCCAGGTCACCCTTGTTTTATTTTGGTGTGTGCAGGCACTTTCTCTTCCCCACTGCTGCCAGACGTGACTAGCATGTGACAGTGACAAATCAATAACACAATGTCTGAAGTAACAAGGCGCTCTTGTCAAGTAGATCTTATGAGTCTGGAATGTTCTGTGTATGGAGCCATGATATTAATCCAGTAAATGCTCTAGTTAGACTCCAGTCAGCAGATTTTTAGACAGGGATTCTTATGTACTTAGCGTTTTGATAAGGATTTCTAAGGAGTTTCTATCCCTGGGGATTTGATCTTATTGGAAGGACAAAGTGATAGACAAAAACAACAACAACAACAACAGCGCAAACTAATGATATGATCCAGTGATAAAATGAATGCTACAGATTATAAGTATTTGAGGAATAAAGGAATCAGTATGATCAGCTGTGTTCAGAGGTAGGCCTATAAGGAGTGTGAGCTATCAGGGAAGCCCCACAGCTCACACTCCTCATAAACCTACCTCTGAACACAGCTGATCATACTGATTCCTTTATTCCTCAAGGACTTCCCTGGTGGCTCAGGTGGTAAAGCAGCTGCCTACAATGCAGGAGACCTGGGTTCAATCCCTGGGTCAGGAAGATCCCCTAGAGAAAGAAATGGCAACCCACTCCAGAACTCTTGCCTGGAAAATCCCACAGACAGAGAAGCCTGGTAGGCTACAGTCCCTGGGGTTGCAAAGAGTCGGACTTGACTGAACGACTTCACTTTCTTTATGAGGAGGGTGGGTCTTGGGAAAAGAGCCAGATTTGAGTTGGTGGTAAGGATGGTAGAGATTTGAGGGAGGAGTATGGCTCATGCAAAGTTGTAAATATGGAGTGTGAGCATCTAAGTGTCTATACTGC
Source organism: Bubalus kerabau (assembly GCF_029407905.1). NCBI lineage: Eukaryota > Metazoa > Chordata > Mammalia > Artiodactyla > Bovidae > Bubalus > Bubalus kerabau. The sequence goes on from NC_073627.1 coordinate 71,707,284, forward strand.
ATGGGATCAGAACAGGAGCTCTGTAGCTAGATTACCTGCTCAACTCAAAGCCTGTCCCTGTGTTTCCTAAACTGATTTTATCTCAATATTTTTACCTGTTAAATGAGGAAGATAATAGTGTGTGTGTGTGTGTGTGTGTGTGTATATGTATATATGCACATATACTGTCATATATATAAATATATATATACTATTATGTGTGTATATATATAAAATTTATACTGTGTATATTATATCAATAATATATAGAATTTTATGGGTTCTAGATCTTTATCTTGCTGAGGATTTTATTTTACTTTTTAAATACTACATCATTACCTTTTAATAAACAACCAAAATACAAAACACCATAGTAAATTGATGGCAGTTTGGCCTTTTTCTTTCTCTTTGGCCTTTTTGTTAAAACTAAATAAACTAAATCTTCTTTATTACTATGAGAGTTCAAACTTTGACTCACAAAGAGCAAAGAGTTTACCTTTATTTCATAATCTTAATATATACCAACGACCAATATATGTTTATAATTATAAACATTTATTTTAAAAAACATTTTTCTATCCTCCAACTTTAAGTGTTTGCATTTCTGCACAATACATTGTTTCTTTCTATATGAGTGAGTGAGTGAGTGAAGTTGCTCAGTCGTGTCCAGTTCTTTGCAACCCCATGAACTGTAGCCTACCAGGCTCCTCAGTCCATGGAATTTTCCAGGCAAGAGTACTGTAGTGGGTTGCCATTTCCTTCTCCAGGGGATCTTCCCGATCCAGGGATTGAACCCAGGTCTCCTGCATTGCAGGCAGATGCTTTACCATCTGAGTCACCAGAGAAGCCCCTTCTTTCTATATAGCATTCACTAAAAATCTTGGCTGAGTAAGCAGTATGTACCGAGCGCCCTTTTCAGCAATATGTAAAATAGAAAACAAGGTTTTTCAACAATGACAACTAACATGGCCTATCTCCTTGAAGAGAGGAGGCGACATTTTAGTTGGAGAAGTGGGGCATAGAAAAATACTTAACAATATAAGTAGGACAGAAATGGTGTGGAAATTACTATAAGGCAGTAAAGGAGATGAGCATATACTGAGCAGGTAATGAGGGTTTGGCAGTTCTAGCTCTATCAGTTCAGTTCAGTGGCTCGGTTGTGTCCAGCTCTTTGCCACCCCACTGGACTGCAGCATGTCAGGTTACCCTGTCCATCACCAACTCCCAGAGTTTGCTTAGACTCATGCCCATTGAGTCAGTGATGCCATCCAACCGTCTCATCCTCTGTCATACCCTTTTCTTTCTGCCTTCAATCTTTCCCAGCATCAGGGTCTTTTCTAACGAGTCAGTTCTTTCTGTCAGGTGGCCAAAGTATTGGAGCTTCAGCTTCAGCATCAATCCTTCCAATTATTTGAATATTTAGGACTGATTTCCTTTAGGATTGACTGGCTTGATCTCCTTGCAGTCCAGGGACTCTCAAGAGTCTTCTCCAACACCACAGTCCAAAAGCATCAATTCTTCAGTGCTCAGCTTTCTTTGTGTCCAACTCTTATATCCATACATGACTACTAGAAAAACCATAGCTTTGACTAGATGGACCTTTGTCAGGAAAAGTAATGTCTCTGTTTTTTAATATGCTGTCTAGGTTGGTCATAGCTTTTCTTCTAAGGAGCAAGCGTCTTCTAATTTCATGGCTGCAGTCACAATCTGCCAAGATTTTGGAGCCCAAGAAAATAAAGTCTCTCACTGTTTCCATTGTTTCCCCATCTATTTGCTATGAAGTGATGGGACCAGATGCCATGATCTTAGTTTTCTGAATGTTGAATTTTAAGCCAGTTTTTTTTTTTTTTTTCACTCTACTCTTTCTCTTTGATCAAGAGGCTCTTTTTAGTTGCTCTTCACTTTCTGTTAAGATGGTCTGGTATTCTCATCTCTTTAAGAATGTTCCAGTGTGTTTTGATCCACACAGTCAAAGGCTTTGGCATAGTCAATAAAGCAGAAGTAGATGTTTTTCTGGAACTCTTTTGCTTTTTCCATGATCCAATGGATGTTGGCAGTTTGATCTCTGGTTCCTCTGCCTTTTCTAAATCCAGCTTGAACATCTGGATGTTCTTGTCTCGTGTACTGTTGAAGCCTAGCTTGGAGAATATTGAGCATTACTTTGCTAGCATGTGACATGAGTGCAATTGTGTGGTAGTTTGAACATTCTTTGGCATTGCCTTTCTTTGGGATTGAAATGAAAACTGACCTTTTCCAGTCCTGGGCCACTGGTGAGTTTTCCAAATTTGGTGGCATATTGAGTGCAGCACTTTAACTGTATCATCTTTTAGGATTTGAAATTGCTCATCTGGAATTCCATCACCTCTACTAGCTTTGTTCGTAGTGATGCTTCCTAAGGTTCACTTGACTTTGCACTCCAAGTTGTCTGGCTCTAGTTGAGTGATCACACCATCATGGTTATCTGGATCATGATCTTTTTTTGCATAGTTCTTCTGTGTATTCTTGCCACTTCTTCTTAATGTCTTCTCCTTCTGTTAGGTCCATACTGTTTCTGTTCTTTATTGTGCCCATCTCTGCATGAAATATTCCCTTGGTATCTCTAATTTTCTTGACGAGGTTCTAGTCTTTCCCATTCTATTGTTTTCCTCTATTTCTTTGCACTGATCATTTAGGAAAGCTTTGTTCCTTTTCTAGATCTATCAGTTCAGTTCAGTCACTCAGTTGTGTCCCACTCTTTGCTACCCCATGAACCGCAGCACGCCAGGCTTCCCTGTCCATCACCAACTCCCAGAGTCCACCCAAACCCATGTCCATTGAGTCAGTGATGCCATCCAACCATCTCATCCTCTGTCGTCCCCTGCTCCTCCTGCCCTCGATCTTTCCCAACATCAGGGTCTTTTCAAATGAATCAGTTCTTCACATCAGGTGGCCAAAGTATTGGAGTTTCAGCTTCAACATCAGTCCTACCAATGAACACCCAGGACTGATCTCCTTTAGAATGGACTGGTTGGATCTCCTTGCACTCCAAGGGACTCTCAAGAGTCTTCTCCAACACCACACTTCAAAAGCATCAATTCTTTGGCACTCAGCTTTCTTCACAGTCCAACTCTCACATCTATACATGACTACTGGAAAAACCATAGCCTTGACTAGACAAACCTTTATTGACAAAGTAATGTCTCTGCTTTTTAATATAGTGTGCTCATTAATTCCCCTGTGTGTGGAGTCAGAAAAAGCTGGAGCCTCACTCTGCTACTATTAGCTGTACAGCCCTTGGGTGAGTTACTTAAGCCACACAAGCTCCAAGTATCTCGTCCTTTAAGTAAGTGTCAGAATATTACTTAATTTTTTCAGTGATGCTTGTATGTCCACCTTAACCCCTGGGATTATAGTGTTGATTCAGACAGCTTTGGACTCAGCCCTCATTAGACAATAATCAAGGAGTCAAAAGTGTCATAGGACTTCTGAAATGGAGATATTAGAATGCAGCAAACAAAATAAACCCTAAAAGAATTTGGTTATTTCTGTGACATACAGCATTTTAAGATAATAGCTACAATGATGACCAATAACATACCAGGACATTTCAAATTTTAGGTACTTCATATAATTTCTACAACTTTTATATTAATATTTTACTATAAAATATAGTGTTAGAAGATTTTTTATTACTGTTTTGACAATGTTTCTCGTAATTTAATGTACCATGTGTGCAGTCCCTCAGTCGTGTCTGACTTTGGGATGCCATGGACTGTAGCCTGCCAGGCAGGCTCCTCTGTGCATGGAATTCTCCAGGCAAGAATACTGGAGTGGGGTGCCATTCTGTTCTCCAGGGGATCTTCCTGACTCAGAGATCAAACCCCTGTGTCTCCTGCATTGGCAGGCAGATTCCTTACCACTAGTGCTAACTAAGAAGCCCTGTAGGGGAAGAAGTATTAATTTATATCTCATTCGTTATATAAGGAGCTTGGTGGTAAGTTATCAACTAGCCTCTTTCTGATTCCTTCTGCCTAGAAGGAATCAGAAATTGGGACAACAATTCCACAGAGAGTTGTCCAGATGATCCACATCTTCACCCAGTTTTCAAGGGAATCAATTTAAAACACTGCATATTTATTTTAAAATAAATATGCAATGTTTGAAAAATACATAAGACTCACCCCACTCCTTCCCACTCTTGGAATAGTATTCATTCTTTTCTGATAAAAGGTGACCTTGATGGAGAAGCTTTACAAGCTCTGATGCTATAAACTCTTCGTAAGTGGCAGTGTTATTATTATTTAAAGGAAAGACAGAGAAGATATTGTTAGAGGCCTTGAAGACCCTGGGGAGATGGAACTAGAGTTTACAGGAGGCAGAGGATGGATGAATGGAGAGAAATATGTTCCAGGCTGAGGACTCACTGTGGGTGAAAGAAAATTTATAGCATCAGTTCATACTCAATAAGTTGGAGGGATGATCCATGGAGTAATCTGGATAGTAGAGTCAGGTTCTGGGTCGGGGGGTTGGGGAAGGGCTGGGGAATCCAGTGAGCTGCAGAGAGAGGCAAATTAAGCTGCATGCATGTCCATGCTCATTCATGTCCGACTCTTTCCCAGTCCATGGATGGTAGCCCACTTGACTCCTCTGTCATGGGATTATCTCAGGGAGAATACTGGAGTCGGTTGCCATTTCCTCCACTAGCAGATCTTCCCAACCCAAGAATCAAACCTTCATTCCATGTGTCTCCTGGATTGGCAGATGAATTCTTTACCACTGAGTCAGCTGGGGAGCCCAGATAGGCTACAGTGTGATAAATTATTCCAGGGTAAAAAACAAACAAACAAAAACTATGATTTTTGCATCATTAACCTCTCACACTTTCTAAGATACAAAATAAATGTTTCCAAAGTTGTATAGATGAAAAAGTATACTCAAGGGAATTCTCTGGCAGTCCAGTGGCTAGGACTTTGTGCTTTCACTGCTGAGGGCCCTGGTTCAATTCATGGTTGGGGAACTAAGATCACACAAGTCTCAGAGTGTGGGGAAAAAAAGAAGAAAAAAAAAATGTAGGCTCAGAGATACAATAAAATCACTAAGTAAAATAAATGCATTTCCCTTCAACAGTTAATTAATACTATTAATGCTATTGCCTGCCAAACCATTTTCCATTTGACCAAATGGAAAAAATGATACTGGATTGAGATCCTTTCAAATGAAAATGCATGATTGTCAGCATCTTCATTTTTTTTGTTGTTGTTAGAATTAATTTTTTATTTATTTATTTATTCTTTTTATTTTAATTGGAGGCTAATTACTTTACAATGTTGTATTGGTTTTGCCATACATTGACATGAATCAGCCATGGGTGGACATGTGTTCCCCATCCTGACCCTCCCTCCCACCTCCCTCCACACCCCATCCCTCTGGGTCATCCCAATGCACCCTCTGGATGCATCCCGGTGCATCCCAGTGCACCAGCCCTGAGCACCCTGCCTCATGCATTGAACCTGGACTGGCGATCTATTTCATATATGATAATATACATGTTTCAATGCTACTCTCTCAAACCATCCCACCCTTGCCTTCTCCCACAGAGTCCAAAAGACTGTTCTATATATCTGTGTCTCTTTTGCTGTCTCGCATATAGGGTTATTGTTACCTTCTTTCTAAATTCCATATATATGTGTTAATATACTGTATTGGTGTTTTTCTTTCTGACTTACTTTGCTCTGTATAATAAGCTCCAGTTTCATCCACCTCATTAGAACTGATTCAAATGCATTCTTTTTAATAGCCGTGAGCATCTTCATAAGGAGAGGAAAGGGGAGAGTACATTGTACTGTATGGTACATTAATTCATATACTATAAAAATAAATTAATCAATTATGCAGTGGTTTGTTCATTTATAGAGTATTAAGTCAGTCTGAAAGAATCTCAGATGATTATATAATTAAAAGAATGATACTAGGAAAAAAACTTTTAAATAAGTATATTAAAAGAAGACTTAATCAGTGATCTTTTAATAGAAAACTAAGTTGAATAGATCGAACAAAACTAGCACAAAACTAGTTCAGTGTTAGAGTGCCACTTATCCACTTTTATTTTGGCTTCAAAACTGATGTTGGGAAAGATACAGAGCGGGAAGCAAAGGGGGCTACAGAAGATGAGATGGTCATATACCATCACCAGCTCAATGAACATGAGTTTGAGCAAACTCTGGGAGATAGTGAATGACAAGGAAGCTGGGCAAACTGCAGTCCATGGGGTACCAAAAAGTTGGACACAACTTAGTGACTGAAAAACAACAGTAAGTGGTATCATATGATATTGTCTTTGTCTGACTTATTTCATGAGAATAATGTGTGATAAAGAGGTTTTCTAAAGGTTTGCTTTGGGCTTATTTATCTGGGAAAGGCCAAAAACATTTTAAAGACTTCCTCAATATATGAAGATAATATGTGAAAAATGAACATCATAGTAACTTTTCCAAAAGCAAATACACAGTTTCATTTTTGGTATGGAGGTAACAAGAAATAAATATTGTAGGCATAGATGTCAAAGCATTAACAGAGATGCCAGAATATATCGAGAAAAGTCTCTGCAATACCAGGACAAATACCAGGACAGTGAGATGAATGATTCATCTTTGAATGACCTTTGAAAAGTATCATTAAAAAAAAAAAAATCTTACCCTCTCCTTCCCCTGCTGTGTCCACAAGTCCATACTCTGCATCTGCTTCTCTATTTCTTCCCAGTAGCACTGACATAAATACACTAACATGTGTGAAAACAGATAACTAGTGGGAAGCTACTATATAGCACAGGGAGTTCAGCATGGGGCTCTGTGACTAACTAGAGGGGTGGGATGGAAATGGATGGGAGGGAGGCTTAAGAGGGAGGAGATATATGTATGCATATAGCCAATTCATAAAGCAGAAACCAACACAATATTCAAAAGCAATTATCCTAGAATTTAAAAAAAATAAAAAAAATTTAAATGCTTCATTTAAAAAATCTTTTAAATCCTGACTTGCAGGAGGACTCGGTACAAGTGAAGACGCCCTGTTCCCATGACCTTGCTCTTATATTCATAACATCATTGGTAAAATACTTAAAAACAGCCCATGTGAGTAAAAGGGTTAAATACCTTCTAGATTTTAATACTAATTTCCACCATGTTCAATATGGACAAAAAGATAAAGAGACAGCACTAATATAACAGCCAACCTGAAATTCAGACACCCAACAAGGAAAAGAACTCCTTCAAGACACTAAGTTGCTACCACAGGACTAAAAACTGTCTTCAAAGGCTGTCAAAACCACGCAGCTGGGTTCTAAGGTGAAATCTAACATAAAGTAGTGGCTTCTGAGGTAAAATCTGATAGGAAGTAGGGGGTTCTAAGGTGAAATGTGGCAGAAAGTAGGGGATTTTGAGGTAAAATCTTGCAGAAAGTAGGGGATTCTGAAGTAAAATCTGACAGAAATTAGGGGATTCTGAGGTAAAGTCAGACAGAAACTAGGATTTTCTGAGGTAAAATCTGATAGAAACTAGAACATACTGAGGTAAAATTTGACAGCAACCAGAGGAATCTGAGGTAAAATCTGACAGAAAGTAGAGGGTTCTGAGGCAAAATCTGATAGATAATAGGGTTCTGAGATAAATCTGACAGAAACTAGAGGGTTCTGAGGTAAAATCTGACAGAAACTCGAGGATTTTGAGATAAAATCTGACAGAAACCCAGGATTCTGAGATAAAATCTGACAGAAACCAAAGGATTCTAAGGTAAAATCTGAAAGAAACTAAGGCATTCTGAGGTAAAATCTGAAAGAAAGCAGGGGATCCCGAGGTAAAATCTAACAGAAAGTAGGGAATTCTGAGGTAAAATCTGGGAGTGCTGAGGTAAAATATGGCAGAAACTAGAGAGTTCTGAGGTAAAATCTGACAGAAATTTGGATTACTGACATAAAAATGAAAGAAACCAGGAGGTATCTGAAGTTTAAGGAGAAAGCATTTTTCTTATACTATTTATAGTTTATAGATCTCTGAGAAAGCCAATGAAAAGAAAGACATCAGAGCTATTAGGAGATTTTTCTACATTTTTATTGTCTTTTAATGAATGAGATACTTGCATTTTGCAAAGGAGATGATGAATTGTAGGGACTGTGAAGTTTAAAATAACCTGTATCTCAGCTATAAATTCCATAATGTGGGTACAACTCCCTTTGTTTAGATCTCTTAACTTTTCTCCAAGCAATGCATCGCCCATTTGGAACTTGTTCACATGTTTAAGCTGTATTTATGTATCAGAATTGTGTTTTGGTGAAGCAGATGATGAAGACATGGAGTTCTTCCAGAATGTAAAATGTTAGTCCTTCAGTCATTTCTGACTTTTTGCAATCCCATGGACTCTAGCTTGCCATGCTCCTCTGTCCATGGAATTCTCCAGGCAAGAATACTGTTGTGGGTTGTCATTTCCTTCTCCAGGGAATCTTTCTGACTCAGGGCTCAAACCTGGGCCTCCCACGTTGCAGGCAGATTCTTTACTGTCTGAGCCACCAGGGAAGCTCAGAATGTAAAGAGAAAACATAAATTTATAGGAGTCAAAAACTAACCTGAGCTTCTAAAATATTCACTCATATTTAGACAGGGACAGCACACAAAATGCTGAGCACATTCATCTTGGAAAAATTTTGCAGTTTTAAGAATAAAGAGGAAAATTCTACAAGCTTCCCGAAGGGGTGTGGGGAGAGGGAGAGACAGAGTCTACAAAGAAACAAGAATCCTACTGCATTAGATTTTTATGAGTCAGATGCTAGACAACAATGAAGCAACTTACTCAGATATTTAGATTTCTGTGGGAAATGTTTCAATCTAGATTTAATATTATATATAGTGCATATATACATATATATGTGTGCAGTTTTATTTTTGAAGATGTCCATATGGTGCAATAATCAATATACTATAAATATATATAACTTACATAATTGCTTTACATTGTTAGTTTCTGCTATACAACACAGTGAATCAGCTGTATGTTCACATATATCCCCTCCCTCCTCGGCCTCCCTCTCACCACCAACCCCAGATATATGTGTATATAACTTACCAAAGAGAAGACTCCCACCTCTCTTCCCACCCTCTCCCTCAACAATTTCATTTGCTGTTTGTGTATGCTTTTAATATTTCTTTGTAAATATATTAGCCCCCTCTCTTTACTAAAACTGCTGCTCTATTACTTTTTAATCACAACATAAAATGTTGGAGGTCTCACCATTTTGGTAGCAAAATCTTGGTCACATCACTGTTCTTAACAGCTTCCTAGGACTATGCTGTGTAGATCCACCAGAGTTCGTGCTTTCAGTCCCCTATTGCTGGACTTGAATGGTTTCCATGCTTTATGTGTTATAAACAGTCCCACAATTAATAATATTGTGTAAATGTTTTAAAATATTTCTTAAATATCCATATGTATCTGTACAATTACTTTATAGCAGTATTACTAGATAAGGTTAAATGCACCTAGGTAATAGTAAATAATATCAAATTATTCAGTTCAGTCACACTGGACTGAGTGACTGAACTGAACTGAATGTAAGTTTTCATGTTACTCTTTCTATACATCTCACCCTCTCCTCCCCTTTCCCCATGTTCATAAGTCTATTCTCTATGTCTCTTTCTCCATTGCTGCCCTGTAAATAAGTTATCCAGTACCATTCTGCTAGATTCCATATATATGTATTCAGTTCAGTTGCTCAGTCGTGTCCGACTCTTTGCAACACCATGAACTGCAGCACGCCAGGCCTCCCTGTCCATCACCAACTCCAGGAGTTCACTCAAACTCATGTCTATCGAGTCAGTAATGCCATCCAGCCATCTCATCCTCTGTCGTCCCCTTCTCCTCCTGCCCCCAACTCTCCCAGCATCAGAGTCTTTTCCAATGAGTCAACTCTTCACATGAGTTGGCCAAAATATTGGAGTTTCAGCTTTGGCATCAGTCCTTCCAATGAACACCCAGGGCTGATCCCCTTCAGAATGGACTGGTTGGATCTCCTTGCAGTCCAAGGGACTCTCAAGAGTCTTTTCCAACACCACACTTCAAAAGCATCAATTCTTTGGCGCTCAGCTTTCTTCACAGTCCAACTCTCACATCCATACATGACCACTGGAAAAACCATAGCCTTGACTAGATGGACCCTTGCTGGCAAAGTAATGTCTCTGCTTTTGAATATGCTATCTAGGTTGGTCATAACTTTCCTTCCAAGGAGTAAGCGTCTTTTAATTTCATGGCTGCAATCACCATCTGCAGTGATTTTGGTTTAGAATATGATATTTATCTTCTTTCTGACTCATTTCACTATGTATATTAGGTTTTAGGTTCATCCACCTCATCAGAACTGACTCAAATGTATTCTTTTTTATGGGTGAGTAATATTCCATTGTGTATATATACCACAGCTTCTTTATCCATTCATCTGTTGATGGACATCTAGGTTACTTCCATGTTCTAGCTATTGTAAATAGTGTTGCAATGAACAATGGGATACATGTGTCTTTTTCAATTTTGGTTTCCTCAGGGTATATGCCTAGGAGTGACATTGCTGGGTCATATAGTGGTTTTATTCATAGTATTTTAAGGAATCTTCATATCATCTTCCATAGTGGCTGTTTCAACTTACATTTCCACCGACTGTGCAAGAGCATTCCCTTTTCTCCACACCTTCTCCAGCATTTATTGTTTGTAGACTTTTTGAGGATGGCTATTCTGACCGATGTGAGGTGATATCTCTTTGTAGTTTTGACTTGCATTTCTCTAATAATGAAGGATGTTGACTATCTTTTCATGTGTTTGTTAGCCATCTGGTTGTCTTCTTTGGAGAAATGTCTGTTTAGGTCTTTTTCCCAGTTTTTTGATTGGGTTTTTTTTTTTTTTTTTTTTTTCTTTCTGGCATTGAGTTGTATGAGCTGCTTGTATATTTTGGAAATTAATCCTTTGTCAGTTGCTTCATTTGCTATTATTTTCTTACATTCTGAGGTTTTTCTTTTCACCTTGCTTGTAGTTTCCTTTGATGTGCAAAAGCTTTTAAGTTTAATAAGGTCCCACTTGTTAACTTTTATTTCCTTTACTGTAGGAGGTGGGTCATAGAGGATCTTGCTTTGATTTATGTCATCGAGTGTTCTGCCTATATTTTCCTCTAAGAGTTTTATACTTCCTGGTCTTACATTTAGGTTTTTAATCCATTTTGAGTTTATCTTTGTGTATGGTGTTAAAGTGTTCTAATTTCATTCTTTTACATGTAGCTAATGGAGAAGAAAATGGCAACCCACCCCAGTATTCTTGCCTGGGAAATACTGTGGACAGAGGAGCCTGGTGAGCTACAGTCCGTGGGGTTGCAAAAGAGTCAAACACAACTTAACAACTAAACTAAACAACAACATGTAATTATCCAGTCTTCCAAGCACCATTTATTGAAGAGGCTGTCTTTGCCCCATTGTATGTTCTTGCCTCCTTTGTAAAAAATAAGTTACCCAGAGGTGCATGGGTTTATTTCTGGGATTTCTATCTTCTTTCACTGGTCTATATTTCTGTTTTTGTGCAAGAGAGTATCATACTATCTTGATGACTGTAGCTTTGAAGTATAATCTGAAGTCAGGAAGGTTGATTCCTCCAACTCCATTCTTCTTTCTCAAGACTGCTTTGGCTATTTGGGATCTTTGGGGTTCCCATGTGAATTGTGCAATTTTTGGTTTTATTTCTATGAGAAATGCCATTGGTAATTTGATAGGGATCACATTAAGTCTGTAGACTGTGTTTGGTAGCATAGTCATTTTCACAATATTGATTCTTCCTACCCAGGAACATGGAACATCTCTCCATCTGTTTATGTCATCTTTGATTTCTTTCATTAGTGTCTTTTAATTTTCTGCAATTCTTTTGTCTCCTTAGGTAAGTTTATCCCTAGATATTTTATTCTTTTTCTTGCAATGGTGAATGGGATTGATTCCTTAATTGCTCTTTCTGATTTTTCATTGCTAGTATATAGAAATGCAAATGATTTCTGTGTATTGATTTTGTATCCTGCAACTTTGCTAAATTCACTGGTTAGCTCTAGTAATTTTCTGATGCTATCTTTAGGGTTTTCTATGTACTGTATAACATCATCTGCAAATGGTGAGAGCTTAACTTCTTTTCTGATCTGAACTCCTTTTATTTCTTCTTTCTTCTCTGATGGCTGTAGCTAGGACTTCCAAATTTATGTTGAATAATAGTGGCAAAAATGGATGCTCTTGTCTTGTTCCTGATCTTAGGGGGAATGCTTTCAGTGTTTCATCATTGAAAATTATATTTTCTGTAGGCTTATCATATACGGCCTTTACTATGTTGAGGTAGGTTCTTTCTATGCCCATTTTTTGAAGTGTTTTAATCATAAGTGGGTGCTAAATTTTGCCAAAGGGCTTTTCTGCATCTATTGAGACTATCCTATGGTTTTTATCTTTCAATTTGTTAATGTGGTGTATCACATTGATTTATTTATATATATTGAAGAATCCTTGCATTCCTGGAATAAACCCAACTTGATCATGGTGTATGAGCTTTTTGATGTGTTCCTGAATTCTGTTTGCTAAAATTTTGCATCTCTGTTCATCAGTGATTTTGGCCTGTGGTTTTCTTTTTTTGTGTTGTCTTTGTCTGGTTTTGGTGTTGGGGTGATGGTGACCTCAAAGAATGAGTTTGGAAGTGTTCCTTCCTTGGCAATTTTTTGAAAGAGTTTTAGAAGGATAAGCATTAGCTCTTCTCTAAATGTTTGATAGAATTCTCCTGTGAAGCCATCTGGTCCTGGGCTTTTGTTTTCTGGGAGATTTTTGATCACAGCTTCAATTTCAGTGCTTGTAATTGGGTTGTTCAGGATTTCTATTTCTTCCTGGTTCAATTTTGGAAGATTGAACTTTTCTGAGAATCTGTCCATTTTTCCCAGGTTATCCATTTTATTGCCATATATTTTTTCATAATAGTCTGTTATTATCCTTTGTATTTCTGCATTGTTTGTGGCAACCTCTCCTTTTTCATTTCTAACTTTGTTGATTTGATCCCCTTCTCTTTTTATTTTAATGAGTCTGGATAAATGTTTGTCAATGTTGTTTATCTTTTCAAAGGACTAGCTTTTAGTTTTATTAATCTTTACTATTGTTTCTTTCATTTCTTTTTCATTTATTTCTGCTTGGGTCTTTATGATTTCTTTCCTTCTACTAATTTTGGGGACTTTTTTGTTCTTTTTCTAGCTGTTTTATGTGTAAAGTTAGGTTGTCTAGTCGATGTTTTTTCTGTTTCTTGAGGTAGGATTGTACTGCTATAAACTTCCCTCTTAAAACTGCTTTTGCTGCATCCCATAGGTTTTGAGTTGTCATGTTTTCATTGTCTTCTGTTTTTAGAATTTTTTTAATTTCCCTTTTGGTTTCTTCAGTAACCTTTTGGTTACTTAGAAATGTGTTGTTTAATCTCAATGTGTCTGTGTTTCTTACAGTTTTTTTTCTTTAGTTGATATCTAGTCTCATAGTGTTGTGGTCAGAGAAGATGCTTGATACAATTTTAATTTTCTTAAATTTATTGAGGTTTGATTTGTGGCCCAAGATGTGGTCTATCCTGGAGAATGTTCCATATGCACTTGAGAAGAATGTGTATTCTTCTGATTTGGGTGGAATGTCCTGATGATATCAATGAGATCCACCTCATCTAATGTATCATTTAAGACTTGTATTTCCTTATTAATTTTCTGTTTTGATGATCTGTCCATTGGTGTGAGTGGGGTGTTAAAATCGCCTACTATTATTGTGTTACTGTCAATTTCTCCTTTTATGTCTGTTAGTGCTTATCTTATGTATTGAGGTGCTCCTGTGTTGGGTGCATAGATATTTACAATTGCTATGTCTTCCTCTTGATCATTATGTAGTGCCCTTCCTTACCTCTTGTAATCGTCTTTATTTTAAAGACTATTGTGTCTGATATGAGGATTGCTACTCCAGCTTTCTTTTGCTTCCCATTTACATGGAATATTGGAATATATTTTCCACCCTCTCACTTTCAGTCTATATGTGTCTTGAGATCTGAGGTGCATTTCTTGTAGACATCCTATATATGGGTGTTGTTTTTTTATCCATTCAACCAGTCTGTGTCTTTTGGTTAAAGCATTTAAACCATTTACATTTAAAGTAATTATTGATATATATGTTCCTATTGCCATTTTCTTAATAGTTTGGGATTGATTTTGTAGATCTTTTTTTCTTCTCTTGTATTTCTTGACTATATAAATCTATTTAATATTTGTTGTAGTTGGTTTGGTGGTATTGAATTCTCTTAAATCTTGCTTGTCTGAAAAGCTTTTTATTTCTCCATAAATTTTGAATGATATCCTTGTTGGGTACAGCAATCTTGGCTGTAGATGTTTCCCTTTCACTACTTTAAATATTCCTGCCATTCCCTTCTGGCCTGCAGAGTTTCTGCTGAAAGATCAGCTGTTAAGCATATGGGGTTTCCCTTGTATGTTACCTGTTGCTTCTCCCTTGCTGCTTTTAATATTCTTTCTTTGTGTTTAGTCTTTGTTAGTTTGATTAGTATGTGTCTTGGCATGTTTCTCCTTGGGTTTATCCTGTATGGGACTCTTTGTGCCTCTTGAACTTGATTGACTATTTCCTTTTCCATGTTGAGGAAATTCTCAACTATAATCTTTCAAAAATTTTCTCATACCCTTTCTTTTTCTCTTCTTCTTCTGTGACCCCTATAATTCGAATGTTGGTGCATTTGACATTGTCCCAGAGGTCTCAGACTGTCATCAGTTCTTTTCATTCTTTTTACTTTATTCTGCTATTCAGAAGTTATTTCCACCATTTTATCTTCCAGCTCACTGATTCATTCTTCTGCTTCAGATACTCTGCTATTGTTCCTTTTAGAGTAGTTTTAATTTCATTAACTGTGTTGTTTGTCTCTGCATGTTTATTCTTTAATTCTTCTAGGTCTTTCTTAATTGAGTCTTGAATTTTTCTCCATTCTGTTTTTAAGGGTTTTTTTCATCTTTACTATCATTATTCTGAATTTTTTTCAGGTAGTTTGCCTATTTCCTCTTCATTTATTTGGACTTCTGTGTTTCTAGTTTGTTTCTTCATTTCTGTAGTTTTTCTCTGCCTTTTCATTATTTCTTTTTAACTTATTGTGTTTGAGGTCTCCTTTTCCCAGTCTTCAAGGTTGAATCCTTTCTTCCTTTTGGTTTCTGCCTTCCCAAGGTTGGTCCAGGGGTTGTGTAAGCTTCATATAGGGTGAGATTTGTGCTGACTTTTTGTTTGTTTTTCCTCTGATGGACAGGCTGAGTGAGGTGGTAAACCTGTCTGCTGATGATTGGGTTTGTATTTTTGTTTTGTTTGTTGTTTAGATGAGGTGTCCTGCAGAGGGTGCTACTGGTGGTTGGGTGATCCTGGGTCTTGTATTCAAATGGTTTCCTTTGTGTGAGTTTTCACTATTTGATACTCCCTAGGGTTAGTTCTCTGGTAGTCTAGGGTCTTGGAGTCAGTACTCCCACTCCAAAGTCTCAAGGCTTGATCTATGTTCAGGAATGAAGATTCCACAGGTGGGTTTGTTATGGCATTAAAACAAATATCTGAAAACCAAAGATGAACTCCAGACAAATGGCAGTTACAAAATCAGGCAAATAATAATTAAAATAATGGAATATACACATATACATATACACTCATGAGCAAAGTCAAAACAGTCCAACAAAAATAAAGTATGGTAGATTGACCCAGCAAACAAAAGAAATCAAAAATTATATTTACCAGTGAAGAACAAAACTAACTAAAGCACAAACTAGAAAACAAAACTAAAGCAAGGTACCAAGTGGAGAATAAAGCAATGAAAACAAAACAAGTAAATATATTGAGAGGAAAGAAGAGAAAGAAAAGAAAGAAGGAATCGTTATGCAAAGTTAAATAGAGGTAGATGAAGAAGATTTATAAACATTAAAGGTTAATTGCAAGGGGAAAAGAACAGTAGGAAAAGCAAACAAATGAATAAATGTAGAAAAAATAATAATAGGTTAAAAAATTTAAGAATTAAAATCATAAAAAAGAAAAAAGAAAAAAAAGGGAAGAAGAAAAAAAAAAAGGAAAATCCCATAGAACTGCAAAAATCCAACACAGAGACAGAGGTTTATAACAACAGTAAAAAGTGTGATTGAATATACACATATACATATACACTCATAAGCAAAATCAAAATAGTCCCAGAAAAATAAAGTACAATAGATTGATCTGGCGAACAAAGGAACCAAAAATTATATCTACAAGAAGAAAACTAACTAAAGCATAAACTGGAAAACAAAACTAAAGCAAGGCACCAGTTGGACATTAAAGCAATGAAAATAAAATTAACAAATATGTTAACAAGAAAGAAAAGAAAGAAAGAATAGATATGCAAAGTTAAATAGAGATAGATAAAGAAGATTTATATACATTAAAGATTAACTGCAAGGGGAAAAGAACAGTAGGAAAAACAAACAAAGGAATAAATGTAGAAAAAATAATAATAGGCTTAAAAAATTAAAATGAAAAAAAGAGAGAGAAAAAGGAAAATTCCACAGAACTGCAAAAGCCCAATGTAGAGACAGAGGTTTACAGCAACAATAAAAAATGTGACTGGGGAAAAAAAAGAAAGTTCAAAAGCTTAATTGGATTTCATAGTGCTAATAAAGTCAACAACTACAACAGAGGGGGGAAGAAAAGGAAAAAGAAAAAGAAAAAATCCAAAAGAATCTACAGAACAAATCAAAACATAAGAATAATAAATGCTTTTCTTGAGTGACTGCTGTCAGAGTCTTTTCCCTAGCTAGGAGTCACAGTCCACCTCACCTCCCTAGGATGCCCTCCTGCACTCTTCTGATCTCTGGACCTGTGTGGGAAGCTCAGATTCTAATCTGGTCCTACTCCAGTGTTTTATTGCCACCAATGTTCACAGCTATCAGAACTAGTGCGTTTTTTTTGTGGGAGCTCTCTATGACATTTTATATATTGCATAGACATAGAGTCTGCCTAGTTGATCGTGTGGATTTAATCTGCAGCTTGTACAGCTGGTGGGAATGTTTTGGGTCTTCTTCCTTAGCCATACTGCCCTTGGGTTTCAATTGTGGTTTTATTTCCACCTCTGCATGTGGGTCGTCCACTGGGGTTTGCTCCTGAGGCTGCCCTCAAGGATTTGGGTTTGCCCCCGTGAGGGCCAGGTGTGGAGGTAGTGCAGCTGCTTGGGTTTCAGGGGTTCTGGCAGCACCAGGTACTCAGGGGGAGTTGGCAGCTAGGGCAGCAGGAAATATAGTGCTCTAGAAGGGTATGGCAACCAGTATTGGCCAGTACGCTCCAGTATTCTTGCCTAGAGAAGCCCCCCTCCCTGACAGAGAACCCTGGCAGGCCACAGTCTACAGGGTCGCAAAGATTTGGACACTACCGAAGTGACCCTGTGTGTATAGATGCAAGACTTTTTTGCCTGTGGCAGCTCTGCCCCAGTGAGTGTTGAGCGTGAAGGTGGCACAGCTGCTTGGCTTGTGGGGACTCTGGCGGTGCCAAGTGTGCAGAGACATGGACTGTCTCCACCACAGGCGTTATGGCCCTATCGGAGTCTTTTTTCAAGCCTCTTGTAGCTGGCGATCAGAAGGCCTCTTTGGCCAGTCTTTCTCTATAGGTCCACCCATTCAGGCACTTAGAGGGTTCCTTTGCCTGGGGTCCTTCTCTGTTGTTCAGCGCATCAGGCACATAGAGAGGCCCCCCTGGCTAGGACCCTACTCTGTAGATCAGTGCATCAGGGACTTAAAGGGGCACCCTGGGTGGGGTCCTACTCTGTAGTTCAGTGTGTCAGGCGTTTGATGGGCCAGCCTCTCTTTTGTTGAGCTGCTGATGCGGGCATGTGGGGAGAGAGAGGCTATGGTGATGGCTCCACCCCCTACGCATGACTCAGCAGTATTGCCTTGCTTCCATGGCTGCCCAGCTTTCCTCCACAGGCATTTTCCACCATAATCTCCTCTCTCAGCTCCTCTTAGATCGATCTGTCTCTCTGCAGTCAACAGCAACCCTTGCCCTGGTATTTCTCCACAATCCCTAAACTCCAGTTGCCAGCCGCTCTGCCTTCCAGGGGACCTGCATCCCTGTCCAGAGTACGTATGGCTGCGGCAAGGACCATCTGATTCTCATTCCGTTTAGGCTGCCACAGATCAGCTATTTCACTCTCAGCCTTAAATGTTTCTCCTCTGACTCAGATGATTGCCGTGATGTGGGGATCGGACCCCTGCTTCAGTGCCCCCACTGGCTGAGGGCAGATCCAGCCTTACTAACACTCCTGTTTTCCCCCCTAGTTCCTTTGTCCTACCAAGTTTTGTGTGGTTCTTTATATTCTTCTCCACTGTTTAGGTTCTCCTGTCTGCTCTCAGCTGGTGTTCTGCATGCACTTCTGCGTCTGCAGGTGTATTCCTGATGTACCTGTGGAGAGAGATGTACTCCACATCCACCTACTCCTCTGCCATCTTGTACTCCCAGAATTGATGCTTTTGAACTGTGGTATTGGAGAAGACTCTTGAGTGTTCTTGGACTGCAAGGAGATCAAACCAGTCAATCCTAAAGGAAATCAGTCCTGAACATTCATTGGAAAGACTGATGCTGAAGCTGAGACTCCAGTGCTTTGGCCACTTGATGGGAAGAACTGACTCACTGGAAAAGACCCTGAAGCTGGGAAAGATTGAAGGAAGGAGGAGAAAGGGACGACTGAGGATGAGATGGTTGGATGGCATCACCAACTCAATGGACATGAGTTTGAGCAAACTCCAGGCTTTGGTGATGGACAGGGAAGCCTGGTGTGATGTGATCCATGGGTTGCAAACAGTTGGCCGTGACTGAGTGACCAAACTGAGCTGAATTAACAGAAACTATGGATAAATGTTTATTTATAATTTTACATTGAGGAAGGCTTTTCTAACCATAATATATAATCCAGCAATCATGGAAAGATAAGACTGATACTTCAGGACACATGAAATTGGAAAGCTTCATTTTTACTCACTGTTTTCCAATGACACCTTTATCACATATTAAAATCCTGTATATATTTTTATTTTTGATATTACTATTTTGGATTGTGTCTCCTCACACATAAGCACCACACTATTCTACCTACTGAGGTTTATAATAGACTCCATGTCTGTTAGAACTCATTTCTGCTCTTTGTTCTTTGTCCAAGTTTATTTAGCTAAACTGCCCAATTTTTATGTGAACTTTAGAATAATTTTATCTGGTCCCAGTACCATTTAAGATCACATTACATTAATGCAAAAGAATTTAGGAAAAATAGATACCATTGATATTGACTCTCTCTCTCTCTGACTGTGATATGTTTTTCTATTAGTTTAAGTTTACTTTTGTGTACTGTAGGAGTGGTTTGAAGTTTCTTTTCATATAGAGTTTGCACATACTGTGCTAAGTTTAGGCATATGGCTTTACTTTTTATGCTGCTAGTAAGAATAAGGTCTTCCATTATATCTTTGAACTGGTAGTTTCATGTTTGGTGGTTTGGTTGCTAAGTTGTGTCTGACTCTTGGGAGCCCAAGGACTATAGCATGCCAGGTTCCTCTGTCCATGGGATTTCCCAGGCAAGAATACTGGAGTGGGTTGCCATTTCCTTCTCCAGAGGATTTTCCTGAACCAGGATCGAACCCACGTCACCTACATTGCAGTTTTATGTTTAGATAAATTCTATTTATGCTAATTTCTATTTCACCAAGTCACTATATTATCTCATACTTGCAGGCTTTTGCTTTCTTACTTAATATCTTAGTGTTTTCCAAGAAAAACGCTATATTAACTGCAAATAGTTTTACCTCCTCCTTCCCAATATTTATACCTCTAATTTTCTTCTCTTGTCTAAGTTTTTATAGCTTCATCTCTTTCAGACAGTATTAAATTGTCATAATGATAGTGTATATTCATTCTTGTTCTTGACTTTGGTGAGAGAATCTGTAGTATTTCCCCATTAGGATGATGCTGACTTTTCGACCTTTAGCTATATGTCTATGTGTAGATAATCAAGTTAAGAAAGAAAGGATAAAATGATTCCTGTATTGTCAATGTTTTTAATAAAAATGAATGCTTATTTTGTCAAATGCCCTCTCAGAATCCAGACAGATAATAATATAATCTATATGAATAGCTTGATAGTATTGAATCAGAGGGTATATGGTTCTTGCTTCTATCTGCTCAGTGTTCTGCAAACCTAAAACTACTATAAAGTCTATTAATTAGAAAATTAACTTGTATATATATTTAAAGAAAGAGTGGCATAAATTTCAAGATTCGATATCAACTGAGAATGACTGATGAGAGAAGGAAAATGTTTAGAAAGAGAAAAAGAACTTGTTAGCCTTGACCTTATTAAAGTTGCTATGGAATCACAAAGCTTCAATAGTAGTACATTTCCTTCTATATAAATTCAATATCTTTTAGAGGTTTTCAATTTTCTGAGTTAACTTGTACAGAGCTACATAAACTTGATTAAAGTCGGAGACTATAAATCAATGTTCCAACTTTAATAATGTAAAAACTATAATGTAACAACAAAAACTGGAAAGTAGAGGTGAATAAAAAAGGGGAGAGAAGTTGAACGTGTGTTTTAACTATTTTTTAAAATGGTAAGATAGCAACTAAAATTGACAAAGAAATATATGCATATTTTAATGACATGAAAACAGTTTTAAGAATGAAAATCATATAATAAAGTTTAAAAGTCAATATAAAGGGGAGGTGATATTTGGTATGTGTTAATTCCATGCATTTTCACAAAGGAGAATAAATCCACTGAAACTAATTAATTTCCTTGGAATACACTGTACCCCTTGAAATGGAGCCCACTATGAATCCAACTATGAATCTAGAATAAATTCGTTTGGAAAATGTATCAATCTCCCTTAAGTCTAACCAGGATATTTCCTAGGTGTTTGGGATTTTGTTTCTTTTTAGATTTGTGAATATTTTTTTGATTTTTTTTTAATAAAAAGGATGTATATGCTGGATAGAGAGAAAGAATATTTTTCAAACATTTTAGAAGTGAAAGGATCCTCAACCTCATTCCACACTCCAAGGTGTTTGGTATGTAATCTTTTGGACTTTTCTGTGTGTAGATACACATGTATACACTCACACAAATATAGTTCTACTCAAACATAATATGCCACAAAAGTTTATGATCTCAAAGTGTCATCTACAATAATATGGTGGAAATGAAATCCAAGAGAGTTATCAACCATGCACAGTGGCAAGTATTGATTTATCAGAGATCATAGTTGCTGTAAATATTGCCAAAGAGTTTTGAACCTGTAAATAAGAGGTAATGTTTAAAATACAATTCTATATGACATTAAGGCTTTATGGGAAGACTTCTTGCAAGTGGGGCCTAAAAAGATGACATGGTCAAAAATAGGAATTCAAATATTAAAAAAAAATAAGCTCTTCCCCGGTGGCTCAGTGGTCCAGAATCTGTCTGCCAGTGCAGAGACACAGGTTCAGTCCTTGAGCTGGGATGGAGCAACCAAGCCCGTGGGCCACAACTATTGAGCCCGGGCTTTAGAGTCCGGGAGCCACAACTACTGAAGCCTGTGTCCCCTAGAACCCAAGCTCCACAACAAGAGAAGCCACTGCAGTGAGAAGCCCGTGCTTCACAACTAGGGTAGCCCCTACTCTCCACAACTAGAGAAAAGCCTGTGCAGCAACTAAGGCTCAGCACAGCCAAAAAGTAAAAGTAAATAAATAAATAGAATTATTTAAAAAGAAAAATAAGGAGAAAATTCAAAATAAAACATGTTGCATTGTGTCAGGAACATACATGCTTAAATGAACCCAAATATGCACAAAGGCACACACCTACAAACACACACAACTAAAGAAAGAAGGGGTCTAAGAGGAGGAATAGATGAAGGAAAAGGAAGAGGATGAGAAGGATGAAGAGGAGAGAGGAGGTTACGTAGGAGGAGGGAAGGAAGGGGAAGTTGAACCAGCTATTATACATCAAATAAATAGTCCTTTCTCTCTCCAGAGATTTGAGAGATGACCTGTCATCAGTTATCAAGCAGGGAGAATCTGAAAATAAAAGGGATAAGGTCAGCACTGGCTGTATTAAAAATTAAAATGGATCCAGCTCGAAAGGAATAAAATTATAGGCAAAAAGTATTCTTTTTTCTTTTTTTTTTTTTGGCAAAAAGTATTCTATGCAAGAAGTTCTTGAACCAAATCACTCAAAGGTAAATACACATCGAACACAGATGCTGCAAAGTATATATTAGCCTCTATGTTCCCTCAAAACAGCAGGTTTATGACAGTCACTAAATAAATAAATAGATGCAATGGATACCATAAAATAAGTGATCCCAGGGGAATGGTCTGTAAACTGGAGTTTTGTCTACAATAAATGCACCATGGCTGAAGTAGAGAGATTCTTTTTACAAAGTAGAGAGATGAACTAAATACATGAAATGCAACATTTAAACTACTGTGACATAAATAATATAGAAATAAGAAAATTTTAATAAAGTATGCTTTAAAAGCCTCTGTGCTTATTATTTGGTGGAAGTGCACAATGCAACAGCCTTCACTCCACTGAACTTACTTATTCTTCTCCCTTTAACAAAGCAAGTCTGGGAAAATAACTATGAAGACATCATTTTAAATTAAAATTTGAAATAGTGAAACAAATTCTTTCCAAAATTGAGCGTATAAGACTTAGGTTGAACCAAGAAGAAAAATGGAGGGTAAATGTCAGCCAGTTGTTGATACTTTTTGCTTGTTCCCTGTTCATTTCTTACTCTTAGCCATTGGAATCTTCTCATTCTGCCTGTGATGATATTTGCAAAAAAGGGCTGTATCTCCCAAAGATGTCTTTGAACAAGTTAATCTTGCTGAATTGCTAATGTGCCTATAAAAAATTTTTTTTATCCTTAATGCAAACATTTACCAAACATTCAGCAGAATTCTAAGCACCTTACATGTGTTCATTCATTTAATTCTCCCAGCACTCTTTGAGATGGATACTCTCATCAGCCACATTTGACAAATGAAAACTTGTGAGGACTGAAAGTGAAAGTGAAGTCGCTCAGTCGTGTCTGACTCTTTGCGACCCCATGGAGAGTGTAGCCTACCAGGCTCCTCTGTCCATGGGATTTTCCAGGCAAGAATACTGGAGTGGGTTGCCATTTCCTTCTCCAGGAGATCTTCCCGACCAGGGATTGAACCCGGGTCTCCCGCATTGTAGGCAGACACTTTACCATCTGAGCCACCCCAGGAAATGAAATAACTTGCCCAATGTATGGTGCCAGGAAGAAGGAGAGAGCCAACTTTTAAACCCATAACGCCTTTCCACTTCAAGCAAAACAGCTAACTGCTGAGGTGCTTGCATGACTAGAAAAATGAGACACACCTATTGTCTTTCATAAACAAGACTGAGCTTAGAGACTTGACTTGGGGGAATCATGAAGGAATAAAGACCCTCAGAAGGAGGAGAATGTTGACTCTTAGAAGACAGAGGCAATGTGTAGAATACGTGGGAAGCTCCTGGTTGTGTGGGAACTTGTCACATCACTTCTCATCAGATGTGTGACTTCCCACACTCCTTTGCTTCTGGCCACAGGTGAAGCAAGGGGATAAATAGTATTGAAAATGGAAAATAAATTTTGAGATGACAGATGGTCATCTGGGGGCATAATTATTACACAGATTAATTAAGATAAATCTAGACCACCTGAAAATATAAAAGCTAAAAAATATTCTAATATTTCTTACTAGAATTAAATTTTGGAGGATAAAAAATCCCATTCTAGAACACCTGTGTACCATGCTTTAATGCAGCTGTGATATATGCAGTACTTTGATATTTTTCCAAAATGTTTTATATCTAATAAATTTTGAAATTACCAAAGAGGGTAACCAATTCAATGGACATGAGTTTGAGCAAACTCTGGGAGATGAAGGATAGGGAAGTCTGGCATATTGCAGTCCATGGGATCACAAAGAGTCGGACACGACTTAGAGATTGAACAAAAACAAAAGAGGTTAACGATAATTTCTTTCTCATTTTACAATTTTGTAAATTACTCCTTATTTTATAAAATTGTAATGATCCAAAAATAACAATTTTATCTGCAACTTAACTAAATTAAAACCCTTGCATTCTTTTTTCATTGATTTCCCAGTTATCAGATTTGCCAAATGTAGCATCTGTTTATATTATATACCTTAAATATAGATATTTGTTTACCTAGTAATATTCACAAGATACACAAAAGAAGATACCTATAAGGTCTGAAATTGTTTACTGCCGGGGTCCAGCCCTGGTGCATCCAGGGAATTCGAAGCGGGGACGGCGTCGGCAAGGATCAGGAAACAACTGCTTAATTAAACTTTAATTAAGGATATAAAGAGTAATAGAATAAAGATAGCTCAGTGAGGAAATTCAGTGGAGAAAAGAGGCTGAAATAAGGATAGCTCAGTGAGGAAATTCAGTGGAGAAAAGAGGCTGAAATAAGGATAGCTCAGTGAGGAAATTCAGTGGAGAAAAGAGGCTGAATAATTCAGCCAGAAGGTGAGAGAAAGAACGACATGGGGAGACCAAGTTTTGGAGAACAAGGCCCGCACTTTATTTTCCAAAGTAGTTTTTATACCTTAAGTTATGCATAGAGGATAATGGGGGAAGGGGTAGAGTCATGCAGCAAGCCAGGCTTTCTTCCTGCAAACTTATCATATGCAAAAGCTTAGGTGATTTGCATCATCTTCTGGCCCGGAGGCCTGTTAACATTTTAAGACCCTTTCTTCAGAAAACTTATTTTTCTCTAAAGGTGATTGGTCAGGAGCCGCCCTCCAAAAGCATTAGATAAAGTTGCATTCCTACAGAGGAAAGGTGTGATGGGCTATAACAAGAAAAAGAATTAACTCAAGGGTCCCAGGTTACAAACATTAAAGCTACTACTTACACCAATTATATTAATCAATACACTGCCAGGGACACAGCAGGTAAGGGATATGGAAACTTAGCAGCAAACATTGGCCCAACAAGTGAAAATCCCTTCACCAATACAATTTCTAATCAATCTTTTAACTGCTCAAAGGAATATCTGTATTTAGACAGTTTAGAACATCTCATGCCTCTCACAGTTGGGAGGCTCTGAGCAATCACATGTGGCCAGAAAAACCTATTCAGGCAGGCTAGAGGACTTCCAAAGGAATTTGTAGGTTGAAACACTATCACATCCAGGAACTTTATTAACTGGAGCTGTAAGTTAACTCTTTTTTCAGAGAGAGGTAGTGGGGGACAGCCCCCCGTAAAGTCAGAGGTGTAGGTGAAAGCACAAAGCAGAAAGTAGGCAGACTCTGGTATTGAGGGGTAGATGCTCGAGAATTTCCAGGGGGACTCCTGAGGCTCGATCCCGCCTTTGCGTATGCCGAGCCTCCTTCCTCATGACCTTTGTCATGGGTGGAGCGCCTCACGCTGGCTCCCGGCAGTGATAGAATTCCAGTTGAGCTATTCCAGATCCTGAAAGATGATGCTGTGGAAAGTGCTGCACTCAATATGCAATATGCCGGCTCCTGGCAGTTTACTCCATAAAAAACAAACTGATAAAACAATAGACTAATCAGCCAATATTTGATTGGTCTTTGTTAAGCGGACATCTTATAAATATTCACTGAACATTTTCTATATGCTAGATATAGGGTGGAGTAACAAGATTACAGAAAGCATGCTGGCCTATGCTCTCCGGAAAAAGGTCAATAATACTCATTATGGGAGGAGTATTGAGAAGACCTCAGTAATGGTACAGTATAGCTCAAAGAATAGGGAGGAAATCTTCTGTGCTGGTGGGAAAAACAAATGACAATAAAACAACAAAAAAACTGAAACATGAAGACAATATGGGAAATAAAACTAAAGAATAGAGGAGGCAAAATAACTAAATTTTCCTGATTTGCTGAACTACAGATTATTATTTGGGGAAAATGGAAACATAAAGAAAAACCTAACTTGCATCAAGGTGGTGAAGGACATAGAAGGCCAGTCTAGAGATATTTGTATTCTATAGATAAAACATCTGGATGACTGATCTTTTCATCCAGATAACTTGGCATTATTCCAGCACTTGACTCAGAATTTTCAAATTAAAAAAAAAAAATCAAGAGAACATAATCCTTGGGTAAAAGTCAAGGAATATCTGAATGTTATTTTGGAATTTGTTTCCAAAGGGAATAGTCTTACTACTATCCCTTGAGACTTGAAACAAAAAGAGATCAAGGTTAAGAAAATAAATCTTGACAAAATGGTGAAAAAATCATATGGTCTATAACATGAAATGGGTCTACTCCAACTCTCACTGATATAATTTTATGGGTGTGAAAATTTTAAACAGTCTCTAAAGTGATATTGTACTTCAGCCTACATACAACCAAGACGCGAGGTCATTGCATTGGCTATTCCTGGATCAGTATTTTAAATTGTAAAATGCACATTGGTGTCCACTGAATTTACTTTGAGGTTCAGGAGTCTTTATTTATTAGTGCATGCCCTTAAATCTGTAAGCTGGAAAGTCATGAGTTCAATCATAAATTTAGAAGTCATGAATTTGTAGGCAGTCTAGAGTTCAATCATAAATTCTGGAGTCATGAATTTGGCATTGGCTTCAGTCTTACCAAAATGTATCTTCCTAACTCTAATCCAGTGACATCACTGTGGCCTCCAAACTTTAATCCCTAAGTAGGCACAACTCCAAATATAAACACTGGGAGTTTTTCACATCTCAAACTGTAAACCCCGTATAACCAAGAGTTTGGTTGTGATGTTCAATGTATATAAAACTCAGATTTTAATGCCTATAAGCATAAAATAAAAATAAAAATTCTTCAAGAACATATTTTAACAAAGAAGAGTGTGTCTTTCTCTTTCTTAAGTGGGGCATGAGTTAAGGATAATCTGTCACCATAACTTTGAACTACTTGATCTCCGTATGCTTTCCTGGTCTAGTTTTAATGTTTCTTAAACCCAATTTCTTTTGTCTCCTTTAAAATGGACTAATCTCCAATCATCATGGAAATAAGTCAAGTAAATGAAAAATCATAAATTACACGGGGACTCACTAATTCAGTTTATTTGGAAACAAATGCCTGGGGCTTCAAAGAGAACCAACTGCCTTAGCTCCAATTCATCGTATTCATTGGCCAATTTAACTTGCCAGGGAAATGATAGATGATTTAACAAAGTGAATGGTCAGTGTGACTTTCTGTTCCATCTACAGACGTATTGGGGGTGGGAAGGAGGTGGAGATTGGGGGGATAGGAAAAGTCTGCAACATTCATTCTAAATCACGGTTTTTATGAAACACTCGGGTTAGTTATATTCCCCCCTCCCCAAGGAAATATCATAAAAGAACCCCAACATTTTCTAAGTTAAATGCTTTCAATTCAATTCTCCGTTAATTATACATATTACAAAGCATTTTTAGGAAGATATGAATGCTGCCCAGAAGCTAAGAAATATCAAATTAGATATGTGCCAATCAGAAATTAATTGAACTCCCTTACAGTTTAAGTTACATCATTAGAAATGAAAACCAGAGGATATCAAGAAGAAGAACACAAAATGAATTTGAGATATAAATGACATTTATCTTACAGTAACACTGTGATTTCTAGGTATAGATGCATGTATGTATTATGACTTAGTTATTTGAGATATGAGAGAGACTTTATTGTTCCCATTTATCAGGAAAAAACTGACAAATGGAAAGATTTAAGTATATATTCAAGAACACATAGTTGACAAATAGAAGAAAACAGATATCTATAATCTTTCCAACTTTTCACTATAATTCATTAATTTTTAAAATCAAGTGAGGGAAAAGAGGTATAGACAATCAATAAAATAGCTTATAGAATCCAATATAATATTTATTCATTTGTTTAAAAATGATTTCATATATTCAATGTCTCACACTTTAGCATGAACTAGTGAAGAGGTAAAATGAAAAGTAGAATAGTTTTAAAAGAAACTATGTTGTCAAATATAGAATATCTAGAGTGGCAGCTAGTTAGATAAAACTGATATTTTCTCATGACTTTTTCCTTTATATCATTATAGAGTTTTTATTTCTTGCTTGCTTGCCCTTTAAAAATTTTTTCTTCAGATATCTGGAATGAGAAGTCTAAAACAAAATTCCATCTTGAATTTCTAAGTTTCATGATAGGAGAATTTTCTAAAATTCTTAGCTCACTATCAAATAGTTTATTTGAAATATAATAATGTATTACTGGTTTAAAATACTTAAAGAAATCAATAACTGAATTATGGTGAATTGAGAAGAGTGGAATCAAATTAGAATTTTTAATTCTTTTTTTTTTTTTTTTAACTCCCAAATTTTGGGTGGATATGTATGGATGGAAAATTGTAGACTTAGCCTAAGGGGTAATTTGGAAAAAAAGATTCCTGATTTCTTGTATTGATGCTCAGGAAGTAGAAATCAAATGTCACATATGAATGTAAAACAGGACAGAATAAACTATGACAGCAAACCATGAAAGTGGTTCAGTTCAAATGGACTAGTCTGGGAATTTTGCTCTGTCCAGATGGGTCAATTTGATACATGCACATATATACATCCTATGAGGATCAACTAAAGTCTCTTATTACTGGAATGTATCACAAGCTGACAGCTTATGAAATACCAAAGTATTGAAATACAAGCACTGTGTGATGAAAATTAGAATCACATACAAAAAATCAACTTTAATTACTTGCACATTAATTTGATCCAAATTAGTTGTTTACTCACAAGTCCATTTGGATGGATGAATGGACATCTGCTGGTTGTGTAGGCAAACGCAGAAAGATAATTTTATTTTTAGCTCCTTTAGGAAGGAAACAGAGAAAGTACAGCAAATACAACAGGCTAATTAAATAAATTAGATTTTTCAATTACCATACAGTGAATGATCATGTTAACCAAAGAATGACCGTCTTATTTTGGGCAAAGTCATTAGAAAACAAAACAAAAATTTTTTTAACTATATAATAAAATGATCATGAAGACAATGTGTTTTTAAATAAATGCATAATTTAGAATCTTGGGAATGAAGATTAAAAAAATTAATTGGAGGGTGGGATGGGGAGATGGAAGGGAGGCTTAAGAAGGAGAGGATATATATACACATATAGCTCAGAAACTAACACAACATTGGAAAGCAATGATACTCCACTTAAAAAAAAAAAAAAAAGAATCTGCCTGTAATGCAGGAGACCCGGGTTCTATCCCGGGATCAGGAAGAGCCCCTGGAGTTGGAAATGATAATCGACTCCAGTATTCTTGTCTGGAGAATTCCATGGGCAGAGGAGGCTGGCGGGCTACAGTCCATGGGATCGCAAAGACTTGGACATGACTGAGCAACTTTCACTTTTCAATGAAAAATTAAGATCTATACATTTTTATGTTTAAGTGAAGGAAAGAAGTTTTCTTATCTGCTGGTGGCAATGGTTGTATTATTCCACATAATGTGAAAGGTTTGTGAGAGAGAAAGATTACTAAGAGAGACAGTCACTTTTAGCTAAGTTGTAAATTAGCAGGAGGTAGGTTGGTTCTCTCTGCATTCTTACTCCCTTCCTACAATCTTCAGAAATAAATATAGAATTATCATAGTGCATGACCCAGAATTTATTCTGTTGGCACTGCTTTTCTATTGGTCTATTTCTGGTCGTTGTACATTGAATTTACACCCTGACCTACAGAGCTGGATAAAATCCATTTTGTTAAGTCCCTTCATGTTTAGGGATCCTAAATAAACTACCTTCAACAGACTATTCCTGTGCCTGTGTCCAGATTTAAAGCCACGTAACACCTGGAATTTGTGAGCTTAACCTGCTGTGACAAATAAAAATAAATAAGAAAGTTTCCCGTAGTTGACAACCCAGGTGGAAGTTTTACTACAATTTCCATCAGTCAAGAGGGCAAGGCTTCAAGTGAAATAAACTGTATTTACACACAAGTTTTCTCAGAAAGGTGGCTGTATTATAGCTTTATACAGCCTTTGAAACATGTGAGGAGACCTATGGATATAAATAAACAATGAAAATAAATCCCTTTGTCTGCTTGAAATTTTTTATCTGTTTACTTGATTCTTTTCTGTATCTAGACAACTTGGACTAATTAAATTTTGCCCTAATTCAAGAGAAAAAAAAATGGGTGCTCTACATTGAATGACATAAACGCTTTGGGGGGCAGGGGAAGCCAAGTATTACATATACTCACTCAAATCCATATCTCAATTGATTCTATAATTCTCATTTTCCTTTTATTCTGATTTATTGAATTGATGGTGTAGTTGGGGTGTGACAAAACTTTGAAAAATACTGAATAAAGATAAAACAACCTTCATGCATCTACATTCTAAGAGCATTGGATAAAGGAGTCTAAAAGTCTAGAATTTGAATAAAAATCCAAAGTACTTTTTGGATGGTTTGGCCATTTAAAAAAAATCTTTTTTGGAGTACTATTACTTTTAGGTGTACAGCAAAGTGAATCAGTTGTACATACACACTTCCCTGGTGGCTCAGACGGGAAAGCGTCTGCTTGCAATGCAGGAGACCCAGGTTCGACCCTTGGGTTAGAAAGATCCCCTGGAGAAGGAAATGGCAACCCACTCCAATACTCTCACTTGGAAAATCCCATGGACAGAGGAGCCTGGTAGCTACAGTCCATGGGGTCACAAAGAGTCGGACACAACTGAGCGACTTCACTTTCACTTTCACACATATATCCACTCTTTTTAAGATTCTTTTCCCATATAGGTCATTATAGAGTATTAAGTAGAGTTCCCTGTGCTATACAATAGGCTCTTGTTGCTGCTGCTGCTAAGTCGCTTCAGTCATGTCCGACTCTGTGCCACCCCAGAGACGGCAGCCCACCAGGCTCTCCCGTCGCTGGGATTCTCCAGGCAAGAACACTTGAGTGGGTTGCCATTTCCTTCTCCAATGCATGAAAGTGAAAAGTCAAAGTGAAGTCGCTCAGTCGTGTCCGACTCCTAGCGACCCCATGGACTGCAGACTACCAGGCTCCTCCATCCATGGGATTTGCCAGGCAAGAGTACTGGAGTGGGGTGCCATTGCCTTCCCCTAGTCTCTTACTAGTTATCTATTTTATATATAGTAGTGTGTATATGTCAATCCCAATCTCTCAATTTGTCCCTTCTCACCACCCCCCACCCCACCGCCCCACCCCTTGGTAACCATAAGTTTGTTTTCTGTATCTGTGACTCTACTTCTGTTTTTTGGGTAAGTTCACTTGTACCCGTTTTTAGATTTCATATATAAGCAATATCATATGATATTTGTCTTTCTTTGTATTTTTTTAAGTAACCAGATTTTTAAAAAATATATGATGTGAAAATTCTAGACAAGTAAAAAGACTTATGAGAGGAACTGCAGTAAAATATAAAAATGCTATAAAGGTACTACTATACTTAATAAAGTATGGTGGTATACACACACACACACACAAGAGTTCCAAGAAACAGAGAAGCCTATAGAAAATAAAAATATTTCATATCATGAAGATGGCACTTAGAGTAATTGGAAAAGGATGATTTTTGCCGTTAACTAACGTATTTAGCTTTTCAAGAAAAAGTAAAGTTATTCCTCTACTTCTAGCAAGGAACAGCATGGTTTAACCATTGAAACCATGGTTTAACGATCTTAATATCTAAGAAAGAAAGAAACTATAAGAGACAAAGAAGAAAAATGAGTATTTACTCAATCTTGAAGTGTGGAAGAGTTTAAGCAGAGAAGCTAAGGAGCATACTTACAAGGCAGAAGAAGAATGTTTCAAAACATAAAAGTAGAAATCCCTGAATCACAAACAAAAAGAACATTGAAAGGAAATGACAAATTAGAACAACATTGTACCACACATGGCAGATTAGTGATCACAGTCCTAACTAAAATAAAGAACTACAAATAAATTTAAAAAGCCAAACACACAAATAAGATTATACACAAAAGACAGGAACTTTTAAAAATAAGTTATAAAAATAGTCATTCAGCATATCAAATTGGGCTCATTGTATTTTAATCTAAGAAATATAAATTAACATGAAATAACACTTCTCACTTTCTCTTTGGAAAATCTAAAAAGTAAAAGATAATACCCAGTGCTGTAGGGGTAAAGTAAACACTCCTATACTTTGGACAGGAGTATAAATTAAAACATTTTGAAAAAATCAGTTGTCAATATGAATCAAGATCCTTAAAAATGTCTGTGCACCTTGGTTCAACAATTCCATGTCTGGGGATTAATCATATGGAATTAATTGAGAGAGACACATTAATATTTATGTACATAGATAGTCATAACAGCTTTATTTATAATAGGAAATTACTTTAAAATTCAATCAAAAAAGATAAGCTGAATAAATTGCAATATACATTAAATGCAATCTCCAACAACAACCATAAATCATATCTTCGAAGAATATTTAGTGACATGCAAAATAATCAAAAGAAAATTGTGATACAAAATGCTCTATACACTAATTCAAATTTTGTTATTATACACGACACAAACACAAACACAGAAAAAGACTACATTGAACTATATGTTAATATGGGCTAAGTATCAGTCTTGTATGTTAATTGATTTAAATTTTCTTATTTACATTTTTGGATTTTCCAAAATATCTACAAATGAGTGCATATTGCTTTTCTAACTTAAGACAAGAATGTTATAAAATTCAGTTTAACCATAAGGTCACTAGCTACGTGAAAGCACCCGTGCGTCTTCTAGGGATTTCGTTTACGAAGTGCCCACCACCCTAGCTCTGCTTTTCAGATATCTAATGTGCTTAATAGTTTCAAAAATAATAATAAAAGGATTTCACATATTGAAAGTTGTTTTTGTTATTTTAGAAAATAAGAGGTCATTTCTGATTAATCTCTGATGCCTTTCTGAAAATTAGGGACAAAAGCTCAAAAATGGCATCAGAGTCAATAGAATTATTGGGGAAGGTATTTCTAACTGTAGTTTCCACATTATAGTTGCTGATGGCAAAATGCTTGTACTTTCTAGTGATTAATAAAATAAAAGCAAACTGAAAGAAAATTAGAGAGTCGGCATGAAAAAGAAAGTTTTCTACAATGTCTGGATATTTTTGTTACAAAACCAATACAAGATTGTAAAATAATTAGCCTCCAATTAAAATAAATAAATTTATATTAAAAAAATAAAATAAAAATATTTTAAAAAAGAAATGCAAGCAGCATTATTAAGGAAAATAGGAAAATAAATTTCTGCATTATCTGCATTGATACATTATTTCTAAAACATTGGGTCATGATGGATTCTATTTCTCCATCAGAAACCAGGGAATGTTAATGTCTCACAAGGCTTGGTATTTGGTAGTCTCTCATTGCTCTCTGCTAGTATCTAGCCAAAGTGAAGGTTAAAATTATTAAGTTGGTGATTAAAAAGGAGTAAGATAGATGACTGGACATATAGGATAAATGTGATATATGGTAATGTTGCAGAAAGGACAAGTGGGACTGTTGTGCTTCAGAAAAGAAACAGTTGTATTTAACTGGAATAATAATAAATAGCAAACAACGTTTCATGCTATTGAATTTCATCACCTCGACAATAAGGTGACAAGATGCTAAAAATTATTAAATGTATCCCTTCATTATATTGTCCTAATTTTTTAATTATTGTTTAAAATTCTTTTATTTTTATTTCTTTGTTTTATTTAAAAAGAATTTTTGGCCACACTGCACAGCATGCAGAATCTTAGTCCCCATATCAGAGGTTGAACCCATAACCCTCACAGTGGAAGCATGAAGTCCTAACCACTGAATGGCCAAGGAAGTCCCTTTAATGGTTTTTAATTTATTATTTAAGGAAAGGTTTTTTACTATTTAAGGAAAATATTTAAGAATTTTTTAATATTTAAGGGAAAAGATTAATCCTAGTGGTCACATTTATAATCTACCAAAATCCTTTTATATTTGAGGTCAGAGGGCCTTCCATGGGGTAGAATAAAATCAAGGACATAGAAATTTCTGACAAGTACATTTTTAGATACAGAATTATAGAAACTAAGTTCTGAAGCTTTGAGGGTTTTTTAAGCTTCAACTTCACAGAGAATCTAGAAAAGTTTACATTTCACCTTTGTTGAATATAGTCATCTAGTCTATCTTTAATAAAAAATTGGTGAGATGTTTTCCATGCTGGGGAAAAGAATTACCCATTTCACTTTTATCATCCTTTGTAAGAGGGTGGTATTTACAGAGATAGTTACAATCTTACCTACTTTGGTGCTCTGGTACCTCTGGTCATCTTCGGTTTTAGGAAGACTAAGCAAGCCATAAGTACAACCTTAAAGTATATTTATTTAATGAAGAAAATGGAAAGAACAGAAATAAATGTTACATTCTATGGCTCCATATAATAACCTCTCCCCTTTAAATCACTGTATTTCTTCACGTCTCTTCGGGAAGTTGAGAGAAAGCTTCCCCAGGGAGTGACTAAGATGACCAGAGTATCAGTGTATTTTCAACAAAAGCAACAGAAAGTTCACTGAGCTCCTCCTAATCAGAGCTGTCCTCTCCACCTTCTCCCTGCATTTTCATGAAAGAAAACAAATTCCCTCCTCAGTGTTACCCACATACTGCTTCTCTCATCCACAGTTTGGAGATAAGTTCAACACAGTTACATATATTTTATGTTGCTATTGTACTCAGCTTTAAGAGTGTAAGCATATTTGCTCTACAGACATCTATGCCTTTTTTATACATAAAGGTGATGGAGGCTTATGTATCTGCCATTTGCATTTGATAGGACTTAGTATATGGCACCCCACTCCAGTACTCTTGCCTGGAAAATCCCATGGACGGAGGAGCCTGGTAGGCTGCAGTCCATGGGGTCGCTAAGAGTCGGACACGACTGAGCGACTTCACTTTGACTTTTCACTTTCATGCATTGGAGGAGGAAATGGCAACCCACTCCAGTGTTCTTGCCTGGAGAATCCCATGGACAGAGGAGCCTGGTGGGCTGCCGTCTCTGGGGTGGCACAGAGTCGGACACGACTGAAGCGACTTAGCAGCAGCAGCAGCAGCAGTGTTACATGCATAGTGGCAAGTTCAAACCAAATTTGCTAAGTCCTTAATCATGTGATGATAATTACATTCAATGATAATGAGTTCAGGGATAATGAAAGTTTTTATGACTTATTGTTATTGAGATTGACTGTTCAGAGACAATCACTAATGTTGCAAAGAATATGGACCTTGGAGCCAAGTAGGATCTTAATTTAATCTCATCTCTAATTTACAGGTTCTGTGATGGGATGCAAATTACTTAAACACTCTGGCCCTCTGTATCTTCATTAGTAATTGGCTATTTTGGGGGCAGAGATTAAATGTGATAAAGTAGAATAGAGTGATGACTACATAATACACGCTCAGTAAGTGGGAGTGGGCTTTTAAATTCTTGGTTAAAATATACTAGAAATACTTTAGTAACTTATACTTCCTGTTTACTGAGAGTGTGTACTCTTACTATCAAAAATATTCAAATGGGACTTCGCTGGTGGCCCAGTGGCTAAGACTCTGAGCTCCCAGTGCAGGGGGCCCAGGTTTGATCCCTGGTCAGGTAAGTAGATCCCACATACCACAACTAAAAGATCATTCATGCCACAACTAAGACCTGGGGCAGCGAAATAAATAAACATTTAAAAAAATTTAGAACAAGAGGTGATTTCTAAGAAAAGTTGTTAAAATATTCAAGATCTAAATAATAATTGAAGTAGTTATTTCATTTCCTCATTTTTCTTATTTGAAGGCTGAAATTCAATTCTTTATTTTTTACTTACTTCTTTGACATTTTTCTTTCCCCTAGACTGTAAGGTTTCTGAGGTCAAGGATCAGGTCTGTTCTGCTCCTCTTTACTTTCTGAGTGCCTAACACACAGTAGGCTTTCAATAACCACGTGCTGATGGACTGCATGGTAACCAATGAGCCTTGTTTATGAGACAGTGAGTGATGAAACGATGAAGGCACAAGCCAGCCCCACTGACCATCCTGCCTCACTAAACTTGGAAGAAGGGCAAGGATCTGCAAGTAGCGCATAGTTCTCTAGACCATCTCATCTCTGATCAGCCCACTAAATCTTTACCATCATCAACACAAATAATGTACCAATGTATATTAATTCCATTTTCTAGAAAAGCAAATTCACAGATCTGAATTTATTCCAGAGCTGGGAAAAGAATAAGGAAACGTTCTTGTCTATAAAAGATATCATGGGAAATGCCCAATATTACCCGTTATTGTTTGGCTGCATCTGAGACCTTTGTAACGAGCTCACTCAAGGGATCAATGGCATCTCACAAAAGAACAAGTCAGATCCCCTTGTTCTACCAAAATGTTAGGCAGCCAGCGAGTGGGAAATCCAAGGAAGGGGTAGTTTAACTTTTTTATTTTACTATCTACCACTTCTTTTGAACAGCATGGGTGGCGCTGGGGGCCACTGGCACTGTTCCCGGGAGCACCGGCCCTGCCAAGCAGAATTTGCACCTTTACAAGTGCTGATTGGCTGTGATGGAAAGACACAGTCCCCTTTTGGAAGCAGCTTTCTGGGAAAGATATTACATCTTCAGTCTGGTTGTGGGGAGGACCCAAGGGAAACAAAAAAGATACTAATAGGTAACAGATAATTTGACTCCTTTCTCATTAAATCTCTTCAATCTACCATGTATTTTGAAGACCTGGGTTCCCTAGACACAGGTCATAGAGAAATAAACTATGAAAGCAGTAAGGTTTTTCTTTTTCTTCTCCCTTTCTTTTTTTCTTTTTTACAGAGTATTATAAAAAGTTTGTTTTCCTGGCTAACAGCAGCAAACTTACAAAGCTTTCTTCGTTAGGGTTGGCTATTTAAACCATCAGCCCATTCTGCAAGAACATCAGACATATGTCCACCAGATGCTGGGAACAACCCAGTCCTAAGGACCCAGCTCAAGTGAACAATAATCTGTGGACAGCGGGTGTGAACCTGAGCTGGGCCAACACCTCATCAGACCCAATGGCTAATTGATTTCAAAATTAGACTTGGTATTTCTGAACAATAATCTTAAAAGGCAGCCATAAAATACATCAGGATCCTTTGAGCTAGCCAAGCTTTCATCCAAATGGCTTATTACGAAGAGCTGGCACACCTGAACTTTGGCACAGTCAAATAAATCCCCAAACAGCAAATGGAAACCACATTTGGCACATTTGGTCTGTCGGGAAGGTTCTATTCAGGAGGAAACAAGATTTTTGATTTCCAAAATAATTTTTGTGTTACAAGGCAGGAAGTAATTCATTGAATGTGTTTTTCTTTGACACCTGTGATTTACACAATAAAATATGCATACTTGGTATCTGAAGGCTTTTGGGGTGTCACATAATCTTTGGAACACCGGGAGCAGGCAGAGCACAGCAAGGGTTATAGTCCTTCCATTAGCGATAACTTAATCGTATGTGTAGACCTACCCCTTTGAACTCTGCAGAGCTGTTCCGTGGCATCGGAGTCCAGAAGAGTTTAAATCTGACTGTGCTGCAGTGACAATAAATTATACCAACTATTTTAGAAATGCTTGGAATCTTATCTGCCTTCGGAGTGTGCAAACTAAGATTACAATCCCTGGTTTAAAGGATGGCGTAAATTCTGAGAACAAACACGGAAGATTTACACAATGTCAATGGTGTATTTCAATATACTTGCAGCATTTTACTAGGACTTCTGCAGATACTCATGGAAAGCCCTGTGTTTTTGTTAGTTTATTCTGTTTGCCTTTTTTTTTTTTTTTATAAGAAGCAAAGGATTAGGTATTATCTGGATGGGTACAACAATTTAGAGTCGACTTATTGCACAATCTGTAAAAGTGGAATTCTTATTTTAATCTTCTGGTTGCTTTAGAAGAACAGCTTTTGGCATTTTCTTTACACTTCTTATCCAAATAATTGACTCAATTTTTAAAATGAAATTTATGAAAAGGCAGTCTGCTTAACCGGATGTATTTGTTAAGCCATCTCACGTCCCGTCCCTGTTAGACTTTATCCAAGGGTAACGACGTTTTTCATAGGAGAGGAAAGAAGAAAAAATATTTAAAGCAGGAACATAATTACACACCTCAGGCTAACCCAGAAATTCACACAGCAAAGAAGCATCACGAGAAGGGCGGGACACGACCCTGAGAATTTATCTCCAATTGAAAACATTTTTCTCCGCGTTGGCTCTCCCTTTTCTAGGGCAGTATTTTTCTGATGGCTCCAAGAAACACTGACAACCTAAGAGCAATCGTGATGATGACTTTTTACCTAAGAAGTTACTCCCATCCACAGCCTGTGCTGAGCTCATTAGGGGGTGACTGCCACTTGGGGATTTAGTGGTTTGAGAGCTCAGAAAGTCAGATATCTTCTGCTCTTCCATTAATTCACTGGATGATCTGGGACATGTCTTCCTTTCTGGGCTTGTTTCTTCATTTTTAAATGTGGAGAATTGGACTAGATGATTTCTAGGGACTATTAATATTTCAGTTCTAAAATATTATTAAGCTATAAAATAGTTCCTTCAAAATTGAGATAAAGAAGCTTGGAGCAGGGATTGCTAGAAGGAAAACCAAAGAAAAGAAATATTTAGGGTGTGATACTTAATGAACTGGATTAGGACACATGCAGTGGTTTCAGAAATTTGATTTATAACCACATTTTTCAGCATAATGAGATAGAGAACTAGTCGACAAAAGCTTTAATGAGAAAATACTATTTGAAGTGGAAATAATCTTTTAGCTAGAGCTAAGTAGATGGAAAAATTACTCATTAACTCTACTTGGGTAGGGTAATAGCAAAATTCTCCAAAATAAAATTAGTTTCTGGGAGTAGAAATCTTAAATCACGTTTTCCATCTATCTAGTCAGCCAGCATATTCTAGAGTGTTTCTTTTATAAAGATAAATGAATACTCAAGATATACAAATTCTCTAGAGAATTACTAATGTTGAATTCTGGAGCATTTTAGATATTATGAAGATTATCTACTTGGCATCCTGCTTACGTATTGTATCAGTATAAAATAAAAAGCATGTATTTAATTTTAAAATGTTATTGAGTCTTAAAAATGAAAATCCAAAATTAATGTTTAAAAAAATTAATGCTTAAATCACTAAGATGGTTTTATGTTTTACAGTCAAACCCAAAATTCTTAGGGTTTTACATTTCAATATTGAAACTTACATAACCATGACACTGTGTTAAATAATTTCATCTGGAATCTTAGCTAATGTATTTTAATTTTTAAAATGATTTTTTTCTTAAATCTTTTTATTGAATGAAAGATTCTTTAAATTCTACAGTGCTTTACAGTTTTCAAAAATTTCATACAAATGATTTTCTATAATGCCATAATAATCCTTTTTTTCTTATCCTCTACTCCTCCCTACACCCTGTCCCCACTGGTAACCACTAGTTTTTTGTTTTTTGTTTTTCTCTATGAGTCTGCTTCTTTTTTGTATTACTCACTAATTTGTTTTTTAGATTTCATATATATTAACTAATGCATTTTAACTATTAAATGTATGTACTATATTATACTGTATTAAATATAATGTGTATTTAACTATTTTAATTTTGCTGAATATGCCTTTTGTGTCATTTTAAGTCATTTTCTAATTTTTGTAAAATGGCAATAATAATGACAATATTTAACAAGCATATTCTAATGTACCAAGTATTTTAAAGGCAGTAAATCATTTAAATTTCACAGTAAACTTGCAAGGTGAGTGCTACTATGTCTAATTTACTGATTAGGAGAACAAGTTTAAAGAGTTTAAGTAACCTGCCCTGGTTAACACAGTAACTTGTAACTGTTACCTACCAAATTCCTATTTTCTACAGTAAACATCATTACTACTGGAATGAGTGTAATTAATTCACTTATTCTTTCATTCTACAAATACTCATGGGTGGCCTACTAAAAAGCAATAAGTATTCTAGGCATAGAGGATAGAGTGAAGCTACATTCTAGGGTGGGGAATCAGAAAGTCAATATATATATAAACAAGATTATTTCAGTTAAAAGATAAGTACCCTGAGGCAACCATGTCTAGCCATGCAAGTTGTAACAATGAGAATCAGGAAGAAAATAAAGCAGAACAATGCAGTGGAGAGGAAGGGAGGAGTGATTTTTGATTAAGTAGTCATAAGAAGGCAATGGCACCCCACTCCAGTACTCTTGCCTGGAAAATCCCATGGACGGAAGAGCCTGGTGGGCTGCAGTCCATGGGGTCTCTAAGAGTCAGACATGACTGAGCGACTTCACTTTCACTTTTCACTTTGATGCATTGGAGAAGGAAATGGCAACCCACTCCAGTGTTCTTGCCTGGAGAATCCCAGGGACGGGGGAGCCTAGTGGGCTTCCGTCTATGGGGTCGCACAGAGTCGGACACGACTGAAGCGACTTAGCAGCAGCAGCAGCAGTCATAGAAAGCTTCCTGGAGGAAGTGGCATTTGAGCTGAGATTTAAATGACAAACAGCATCCAGCCTTGGGAAGATCTTGGGAGGGGCACCAGGCAGTGCAGCAACTAATAAAAAAAAGCATTGCAGCCGGGACAGGTTTAATGAAGATAAGAAACAGTGATGACTGTGGGGTCAGAGCCCAGTGAAAGGGGAGGAGATGGGGGACCTGGCCATGGCAAAGAGCAAGAAATGTGTTACAAAAGTACTAACATCGTCATTAACCTTTTAATGGTATCTTTTAAACTATCTTCATTAACATCTGTTTTAGTGACCTAAAGCAGAAGTTTTGAATTTTTCTCCGAGAATGCTTGGAGATTTTAGGGGGCGGGGCAAGGAATGGACCGTCTCCCTGGAAAAATGCACACGTACACAGGACTGTGCGTACTATGTCAGTAGTTAAGTGGGCTCACGTTCCCCCAGGAGCTTATATATGGGTCCGTGGATTTCAGATTAAGAAAAATCACCAAATCATTTAATAGTGAGCTAAATGAATTGTAGTCATTAAATTATAATTATAATCCCCATCTAAATAGACAGGCTTCCCCCCCAAAATTATGTAGTGCAGACCATAAGGCATGCTGCTCGACACAAGGCTAAGTTTCCAATTTCAACTTCAGAATTGTATTTTTTGGAGAGATCCCAATCTCCTTTCTGCAATAATGATATGCCAGAGCCAGATTCTTAAAGCAAAAAAAAAAGTTTTAATAAATCAATTACAAGTGAAATTTGACCTGATGTGAGATTATTTATGATTTATGTTTATTTGTGCCACTCATGTCACTCTTTTTTCATGTGGTAAAGATGATAATGTGTTGGGTTAGACAGTGATGCCTTGGTTTCCACTGGTGGTGTTAATAGGTGATTGATCATTTTGATATTTGGCAAAACTAATACAATTATGTAAAGTTTAAAAATAAAATAAAATTTTTAAAAAAGATAGATGATAGATACATAGATAGGAAGATAGATCCCTACAGTCAAAAAAAAAAAAAAGAAAGAATCAAAATTCTGAAACACATGAGACCTTGAGATTTGGAGATAAGGAAATGTGGATCTGCAAAACTTCTCATCCTTCTGAAATATTTCTTGAGTATTTTACACCCCTTCTCAATGTATTCGAAATACCAAACATACGTCAGCCTACAAGGCTCAAGCTGCTTACACCCAGCTGGTATCCTGACAGGTTTTAGATGACAGCCTCCTGTTTCCTCCGCACAGACCACCTCAGGCGAAGGAAGGCTACGGTAGGACACTAGAATGTTCTCACTCTGCATACAAAAGAAACACCTGTACCAAATTAATTTGTGTTTATTCAATGTGAAGTTCACAGGGTCCCTCAGACAGCCTTCCCTTCTAAGGGTGGTCTATTGACTTAGCTGCTGTGCAAAACAAGCCCGTACTGGGAGCCCTGGCCTCTTGAGCTTTTCCTGGAATTATTCCTAACCTGTTCCCAGGCTTGGTTCTTCCCATGTTTTCTCCATTCTTGACCTTTATTAAATTGTGTAGCTTTGTATTTTCAAGGCATCTTATCATCATTAAATCGCTAGTACAGCCCATGTTGTCTTAAAACGCCTTGTGCTCTGGAGAGACCCAGAGATGGGTTTGTTGTTGTTTAGTTACTGAGTCGTGTCCGACTCTTTTCCACCCCATGGGCTGTAGCCCGCCAGGCTTCTCTGTCCGTGGAATTCTCCAGGCAAGTAATATTGGGTGGATTGCCATTTCCAACTCCAGGGGATCTTCGTGACCCAGGGATCAAACTGCGTCTGTTCTGTCTCCTGCATTGGCAGGCAAATTCTTTACCACTGGCACCACCTGGGAAGTCTGTAAGAACAAGTACCTGATATCTAAAAAGTACACAATAAATACTAAGGGTCTTATCCCAGGAACAGATTTAGTACTTCCATATAAACACATGCAGAATTGTTTTTTATCATTCTGGTAACATGACATGAAACTGAAAAAAATCAGTCTGGAACAAGTTCGAGGGCTTTCTGGTTTTGACTCGAGTTGCTCTCAGGGACCTGAGCCTCTTCTGTCTTCTTGTCCAGCCAGCTTCAGCATGTGTTTTGTCCCTCACTGCACCCCACTCCAGTCCTCTTGCCTGGAAAATCCCATGGGCAGAGGAGCCTGGTGGGCTGCAGTCCATGGGGTCGCTAGGAGTCAGACACGACTGAGCGACTTCACTTTCACTTTCCACTTTCATGCATTGGAGAAGGAAATGGCAACCCACTCCAGTGTTCTTGCCTGGAGAATCCCAGGGACGGGGGAGCCTGGTGGGCTTCCGTCCATGGGGTCGCACAGAGTCGGACACGACTGAAGCGACTGAGCAGCAGCAGCAGCAGCCCTTCACTTCTGATCACAAGGTGACTACCCCACTTCTACCATTATATTTTTTGTCCAGGTATGAAAAAGAGAAAGAGAAAAGTCAGTTACCTCTTTTGGAATAATTTTCGAAGAAGTCCTAAAAGTATCTGTTAACTTCTCGTGTGCTATAACTGTGTCGCATGACATCTGTTAACAGCAAGAGAGGCCAGGAAGGTGATCTGGTGGCTGGGTGTGCCCTCTTGGGCAAGAGTGGGCTTTTGTTAGTTGGAAGATGAGGACAGTGAAGAAAGTCTGGCTGGGAACCAGCAAGAACTGATTATCAATAAAGATTACTGTTCCCACATCCCATGAGGGACCTACATTTTGAGTTTGGGTTTGCCTATCTAGACTGTGATGGCTTTGGAATTCCTATCTAGAAATGATTCTGCGGTAACAATCTGATTGGAAATTAATTTCCTTTAATAATTTTTGTTAAGCCTGTGTACATAGCACGTACACTGCTTTGTTTAAATGGCAAGGTTAGTGGGGGTGCAAAGTAGGGGTCAGAAAGTGGTTGATGGAGCCATTGAATGGAGTCCTGCAGGCCCCCAGAGTCCTCAGTTGAACCTCTACTACTAATACTTATGCTTTTAACACCTCCAGACATAACATTTAAAATCAAGCTTTTTTGGTTGGTTTTGGGTTTTTTTTCCCCCTCATGGAGTAAGTCAGCAAAATACAAAGGTTGCAATTCTTGTTAATATTTTTCATGAGGGGGATTAAGTATATTTTAGTAAAACTGTTCTTTTCTCCTATTAGCTTTTTTCTTTCTGTTCTTATGGTCTTATAGGAAGAAAATCATAGAACTAATTTTTTTTTTTAAAGAGAAAGCAATATTCCTCCCGAGAGGGATCTTGCCTGAAGCAATCTCATTCATAGGTGCTTCCTCGGGCAGTCAGCCCAGTCTTTTACAGACATGGTGCAGCACAGGTGTGCTGGAGCTCCAGTAATGAGTTGCATATGACCCTAGGTACATTCTCATTTATGGTGTCATCAGGGACCAAGAAAGCAAGAATATTACAATTATGTTTTTTTAAAAAAGAACAAGGGAAGATTCTTAGGCCCTTTCAAAAGTTAAGTATTCTGGGAATCATGATTAAAATAAAAACTTTGAACTATTACAGTGTACCTCATTTATAGCAAAGACTTCACCGATGAAAGTTGCATAGAGAGAGAATGTTTTAAAGTCTCTGGGGAAAGGAGAAGTAAAACAAGTTTTCCCGGAATGTCAATCTGGCCAGCCTTGACTCACTGTCTTTCTACATTCAAAGTTTCACCCAATACATTGATCTTGACCCAAGTTCTGTGAACACTGGCTTTTACAAAAGATAAGAAAATAAAACCAAATTGATGACTTACCTTAAGTCTCAGCTTCAAACTAGACACCGCCACAAACAAAGCCTTGGGTTCCATAAAACTCTGACTGGCTCATCTACAGAATTCAACCTCAAATTTTACCTTGGTTTAATTTGAAACGACCACTCCTATTGTGATCAAAGGTGGTACGCTTGGCTCTCCTTTGGGTAATGATCTGAATCTTCAGAATCTCCTTGTAATTCCAAATGGGATCTGGGTTAATATGAACTGTCTCGGATAAGGATCTATGTTGAGCTCCGTATTGTATTCACATCAAATAATCAAGTCATACAATCACACTTAGATGCTTTTACTGTTGCACGTAAGTCTGAAATTGTCATATAAGCAAATGCAAAAAGTGCAAATGCTTTCACTTTGATTTTTGGCCCTAAGCCATCTGGCAGTGAGGATGAAGGGAGTAAAAGCAAAAAGAAAAAACAAAGAAAAAAGAAGTGACGAGCAGAAGTATCAGCCTTTTATACCTAATCTATAGGTTTGGGAGTCAAAGAAGTGGGAGAAAATGAAAGATTATTTAGAGACTGTTCTGGAATGCTTATTCCCTTCTGATGGAGACTGGTAACTCAAAAGCTGTAAAGCCAATCACAAGAGAGTGGCATGAAGTCAGACA
This sequence comes from Bubalus kerabau, assembly GCF_029407905.1. Taxonomy (NCBI): domain Eukaryota; kingdom Metazoa; phylum Chordata; class Mammalia; order Artiodactyla; family Bovidae; genus Bubalus; species Bubalus kerabau. The sequence continues at coordinate 71,752,234 of NC_073627.1, forward strand.
CTGGGCCCCAAAGCCTACTCTTTAAAACAAAAGCTGAGTGAGAGACAGGCTACTCACATACAAGTCAACAAGCAGAATTCGCTAAACCCAAGCAGAGCAGGTGCAAGAACCAGAGTCTTGGGGCATATCAAAGGCTAGAATTGACCATAGTTGATAAGGAGGCATGGAGACTAAGAAACATCTCCAGTTGAGAGGCACAGTTCTTTGTAGTTCCTTCCCCTGCCCCGAATATGGTACTGTTTCTGGTATTCAAAGAGTAGCATTTGATAATATTTCATCAGGTAGTCAACACATCTTTGACTACTACCCCTCAACACATCTTTCTAGGTGTGATGCATTTCACACAATTGTCACACCCACTGTCTGCAGACAAATTTGTGTGTCTGTGCTAATATGCATGTATGCAACCAATAAGGAATGAAGCATCTGGAAGATTCATGGCAGCTAAGACCAAAAGAAAACTTTGTCATTTTTGACTCAACCTTCCCCTTTGTCTTCTTCACAGAATCTCATCCTGTCTGCCAATCTCTGCTTTCAAATAGCTTTCAAATTCATGTTTTTCTTTTCTCTCTCACTGTCATCACCTGGACTAGACCCTGATCACATCAAACTTTGATTCTCTGAATAGTCTTCTAATTTGGTACCCTGGTTCCAGTCTCTCATCTCCCTAATATGGGATCCCTGAGGATGTGAGAGTTGGACCGTGAAGAAGGCTGAGTGCCGAAGAATTGATGCTTTTGAACTGTGGTGTTGGAGAGGACTCTTGAGAGTCCCTTGGACTGCAAGGAGATCCAACCAGTCCATTCTGAAGGAGATCATCCCTGGGATTTCTTTGGGAGGAATGATGCTAAAGCTGAAACTCCAGTACTTTGGCCACCTCATGCAAAGAGTTGACTCATTGGAAAAGACTCTGATGCTGGGAGGGATTGGGGGCAGGAGGAGAAGGGGGCGATGACAGAGGATGAGATGGCTGGATGGCATCACTGACCCGACGGACGTGAGTCTGGGTGAACTCCAGGAGTTGGTGATGGACAGGGAGGCCTGGCATGCTGCAATTCATGGGGTCACAAAGAGTAGGACACGACTGAGTGACTGAACTGAATTGAACTGAGAAGTCTCATTACCTATAACACTAAGTCTAAACCCTTCCCATGATGCTCAGTATCTGGCTCACCTTTTCTATCCATCCAACCACAATCCCTACCCCTTCTTACCACTCATTTCCCTATTTCCAGTTTGCCATGCTTTTCTCCCACTTGTTCTAGTAGAGTTTTTTCATTTAGCATTATATATTATAGCAAGACATTTAAACAAATGTCCATTGACAGATGAATGGATAGAGGAGAGATAGTACATATATACAATGAAATATTGCTCAGCCATAAAAAAAGAACAAAATAATGCCATTTGCAGCAACATGGATACAACTAGAGATTATCATACTTAGTGAAGTAAGTCAGAAAGAGAAAGACAAATAACATATGATATCACTTTTATGTGGAATATAAGATATGACACAAATGAACCTATCTGTGAAACAGAAACAGAATCTCAGACGCAGACAGCAGACTGCTGGTGGCCAAGGGAGGGGGTGTTGGGGAAGGGATGGGGAGGGAGGTTGGGGTTGGCAGATGTAAGCTTTTGTATATAGAATAGACAAACAACAAGGTCCTACTGTGTAGCACAGGGAACTACATTCAATATCCTATGATAAACCATAACGGAAAAGAATATTAAAAAGAATGTATATGTGTGTGTGTGTAACCAATTCACTTTGCTGTACAGCAGTAATTAACACATTGTAAATCAACTATATTTCAATTAAATTAAAAAAAAATTTCCTTACTTAATCCCTCCTTCCTCTCTAGCTTTCCAAATGCTACTTATCCTCCCAAGTTCTTGCCAAATTATCTATTATTTCCATTGTCTCCTCTGAAAAATTTGGTTTCTATTATTTCCACAGCCCTGTCAATGCCACACATTTAGGTATGTAGAAGATTATGTTCTGGTTTGTGTTATTTATTGTGTGTTTTATAAATTCAAATGTGGCTCCTTAAGCTGTTGTTGAGAGCAATGACTTTGTGACACATTTCTCCTGTATTAAGCTTTCTCCTCGGCAGGGTACAACAGTCACACAATGGGTGTTTAACATTTATTTATAAAATTTGCCTGGGAGTATAGTAAAAGAAAAAATATATACGAAGGACCCTTAGAAAGTCAGCTTGGGTGTTAGAGAGGTTTAAACATGTTGTACAGAAGACACTTAGAATGACTTAGAATACACTTAGAATACAGAAGACACTTAGAATACACTTAGTGTATTCAAAGACACTTAGAATGAAATAGTCCTCTTCCTCTCTTCTTTGGGCCAGCACCAACGTGAGCTCATTCTACTCTATTTTTTGGCCCTTTGACCAGGCTGCTTAATTGGCCTGCATTCCAACTTCATCATTGGAATGTAGGACTTCACCTTCATATTTAAATAAATAGTTAACTCTGACCTCTTGCTTTACCAAGTGGAACAGTGCTTTCCAAGACCGGCACCCCACCACTGTACCCCATCCTTTGTGACTTGGGGAAGGGTCTGTCATGATCTCCCCACTTCCCTCTGTGGAGTTCACTTTCTCTTTCCCTGAAAATGACACAAAAGCAAGACAGCAGCAAAAGCAGAGCCCATGGGAAATGGAACGATGAAATAAATTCAATTTTAAACTGAAAAACAGTTTCATTCTAAATAACTAGCATGCACAGTACTTTCAGTTAAACAAAATAATGTGATTTTTATTAAGCACCAAAGAAGCAAAAAACGTGGGTGAAGCTGGTTGCCAGCTCTGCTTCCTCTCAGCAGCTGGATGATCTAATAAGTAAACTCAACTACAAAGATAGAAAATATACCCAGAATATGAAAATGTATTAAATAATGAGTGAAATTCTCCTCAATTACATCTTCTTATTCTGTCTTCAGAGGCTGTAGCATAGTTACTTAAAGTATGGAAGCCATGTAAATTTTGTAAAATCATTAAAGGAAAGGAAAGTTGATTTTAGACTGTATAAACCACACCAGACTGGGATCCTGGAAAACTGAATTAATGTGCATAATCTACATGCAGAAATAGCATCTGGGAGTTATCCAACAATTAATTTTGAATAAGAATATCCATTTTTATCATTCTTCCTTAACACATGTGATTTAGAATTTCAGTCATCAAACCATAATGAGTTGAAAATGCTAAAGTTAGCTCACCAAATTCATGTGTAGACAAGATTAGCATTCAATAATGTGCTGACTAATCTCACTCACCCTAAACATATTATTTTCAGATTTGACTTAAATAGCTAAGTTACCACTTTATCTCTTTCTTTGTCCAAGCCAATCTCTTCCCTCCCTTCCTTTTATAGGACCATCTTTTCTTCTTGCTCAGTATTATCAAACCAAGCCACAAATCTAATTAAGCTGTCTTGATGCCAAAATCTCTGCTCCTGGAGAAATGTATCATGCAGCACATCTAGGTAAGTGAATTAAAAGAGCATCCAGGCAGGTATCTGGTGAATGTCTCTGTTCATCTTTGCATAATAAACTATCTTCTCCCGCTCATTCATTTGTCAGTCACAGTAACTAAGGATTATTGTTTGCTGAATGTACGTGACACCAGCAATTTGCAAAGTCTGTTGGCAAGAAAATCAGGTTAGAATGACAGAGTGAGAAATTAAGCAGAAGCCTGATGTAATTAGCTACAACAATCAGGGCTCTAATTTCTGATTTATTGTTTCCTGTTTTCCTGCTGTTCTCCACGCTGTGTATACTGTATGCGCTCTGCACAGGCCAAACAATGGCCTTATCAGTCCTGGCAAAGTGAGAGGTCAGAGTTAACAATATTTATTTAAACATGCAGGATGCTTCCCGCTGCAATCAGGAAATAACCATTACTAATAGGCCCTTGGCAATACTTCCTCATTTATACAATTTTTGGGAAGGAAAAAAAAAAAAAAAAAAAACTGAAACAAGAAGGAATTGGAGGAATTGGGCTTCATTCCTTACAAATGCACAAGAGTTGATTCATCTCTCTCTGGGGGAATCTTTCTTACTCTCAAAAGATCTATGATTCTAAATGAGCCAGACAAATCATGATTGTTACAGCTGAATATTCACAAAAATACGGAAAAGTATCCTTCCTGATAAATAGCGCAGTTTTCTATTCAAAGTTTGTTAAAAGGTTGCTGTAGCTCATACCACTCCACTCCATTCTCCACCTTGGAAACTAGTCTGTAGAGAATATTTTTTTTGCTTTCCATCATTCAAACACAAAGTGGAATCAGTCTTTCTTTTCATATTTTGAGAAAGTTTTCTTTAAAATTATGTGGAGGATATATTCTGAAGAGGAAAATTATAAGCATCCTTAAACTCAAAATAGAATTTTAAAAAAAACCTTTGAAATAAAGCAATAAACTATAAAATATATATACCACTCTACTTAACTCAAACAATGTTAACCTTTCTGAAAAGATGATTACAACTCAATTCAGGATAAATTTAAATGAAATTTGCATCAGTGGCCATATAAAAACATATAATATAGGTCCCTCTGAAAAAAGGAACTAGATATGATGAAATAAATATTTTTGCATTTATCCTTTTCATTGAGAAAATGTCAGTGTGTCAGAGAATTCTACTTCTTCCCTTATTCCTCCCCACTTAAACTTATGTCTGCTGCTCCTTCTTTAATAATTAAAAAAAAAAAAAAAAGCTGGGCAGAGGCAGATAGCCAGTGAAAATGAGTATTAAAGTTCTCCATCTCTCTTCCAGTCAGTAGATGTGATCACGTGTTAAAGTTCTGGCCATTGACGTGAAGGAAATTGTTGTGGGCAGCACTCAGGAACCTCCTTAATATCTGTCATTCTGGCCAATTGCTCCACATGGACAGGCGTCCCACTTCCCCTGTAGCAGGACTATATTCCAATTATCCTCCCCTCAATTGTTCTAATGGAAGAGGCAATGGCACCCCACTCCAGGGCTCTTACCTGGAAAATCCCATGGACGGAGGAGCCTGGTAGGTTGCAGTCCATGGGGTCGTGAAGAGTCGGACACGACTGAGCAATTTCACTTTCACTTTTCACTTTCATGCATTGGAGAAGGAAGTGGCAACCCACTCCAGTACTCTTGCCTGGAGAATCCCAGGGACGGGGAGTCTGGTGGGCTGCCGTCTATGGGGTCGAACAGAGTCGGACACGACTGAAGCGACTTAGCAGCAGCAGCAGCAACTGTTCTAAAAAATGAAATACTTTTCCTTTTCATTTTCCAAAGCATACTAGCATGACTATATTTCATCCATATTTGTTTATTTATTTTATTGAAGTATAGTTGATTTACAATGTCATGTTAGTTATTAATATATATATAATACATACGGGTATCCCTGGTGGCTCAGAGGGTAAAAGAATCTGTCTGCAATGCAGGAGACCCAAGTTTGATCCCTGGATTGGGAATACACTATAAAGAAGGGAATGGCAACCCACTCCAGTATTCTTGCCTGGAGAATCCTGTTTACAGAGGAGCCTGGAGGGCTGCAGTCCATGGGGTCGCAAAGAGTCAGAGATGACTGAACGATTAAGCACACACATACACATGATATGTATATGATATATGTTCTTTTTCAGATTATTTTTCACTATAGATTCTTACAAGGTACTGAGTATAGTTCCTTGTGCTATGGTATGTATACAGTAGGCCTCTGTTTATTTTATGGTAGTGTGTATATGTTTATCCCAAACTCCACTCCATATGTTTATCCCTCCCCCTCTCTACCCTCTGGCAACCACAAGTTTTTTTCTGTGTCTGTGAGTCTGTTTCTCTTTTCTAAGTTCATTTATATCATGTTCCTTAGATTCCACATATAAGTGATATGATATTTGTCCTTGTCTGAACTACTTCACTTAGTATGATAAGCTTTAGGTCCATCCATATTGCTGCAAATGGCATTATTTCATTCTTTTTTATGGCTGAATAATATTCCATTGCATATTTATTCTATATCTTTATCTTTGGTCAATGGACACTTAGGTTGCTTCCATGTCTTGCCTATGGTAAATAGTACTGCTATGAGCATCAGTGTGCATTATCTTTTCATATTAGTTTTTATCTTTTCTGAATGAAAAGATGGGATTGCCCTGGAGTAGGATTGCTGGGTATATGCTAGTTCTAGTTTTAGTTTTTCAAGGAATCTCCATGCTGTTCTCCATAGGGGCTACACCAATTTACATTCTATTTTATCCATTTTATAAGAATCTTCCTGTTGAACCTACTTACCTTGCCAACTACCATCTCTTTTCTTTTCTCCCCTCTTCTGAACAATTCTCAGAAAGCATGTCAAAACCCACTGTTTCTAACGTTTTAGTGTATCTCCATGCTCCCATCTGGATCATTTAACTTCTGTCTGAAGAATCCTCTCAAACCTTTGCTGCTTTGGGAGCTTGCAAATATCTTCAAACAATTAATTTTTAAATTTTGTCCAGATTTCTCTAGGTATTCTTGGTAAGGGTGCCTGCATGCATGATGTCACTTCAGTCATGTCTAGCTCTTTGCAACATCATAGACTGTGGCCCGCCAGGCACCTCTGTTCATGGGATTCTCTAGGCAAGAATACTGGAATGTGTTGCCATGCCCTCCTCCAGGGGATCTTCTCCACTCAGGGATCAAACCTGTCTATGTCTCCTGCACTGGCAGGCAGGTTCTTTACCACTAGCACCACCTGGGAAGCCCCTTGGTAAGAGTACTGGTTTGAAATAAGCTACTTTGTTATTCAGGAAGCAGAAGTCTGACTGGAGCACTCCCTGGTAGACCTCAAATGAACACTTTACATTCCTATGTAGGTGGCTGATGGTTCCAACAGTGTGTAAACCCTGGCCTTTCCCTGACCACCTACTATCCCCACCCCCTCCGCCCACAACCAAAACCTTCCTTCATCTATAGCATTCCCATCTCACTTGATAATATTGTCAACCTTTTAGTTGGTCAACTTCAAATCCTTGGGGTCACCTTTCATTTCTCTTTTTTACCCTTGACCTCCTATTCAATCAGTTGGAAATTCTGTTTGTTTCATCTTCAAGATATTTCCAGAAATCAATCATTTCCCTCTATCTGTATTGCTCTAATCTGAACCACTGTTCTGTTTTGCCCAGATTACTACAATAATCCCCTTAAAATGTCTCTGCAGCTACCCCAGATCTCCTACAATCTATCTTCAACAGAGCAGCTGGAATGATCCTTGTAATAATTAAATCATATCATGTCACTTTTCAGCTTATGCCTTCCAATAACTGCCCATTTGAATAATTAAAAACCTTATTATAACTTGTAGAATCACACTTGATTGTTCCCATTCTGACTTCATCTGCCATTGTTACTGTCCTCCATCACCACACTGGCCTCTTCACTGTTCCCAAAACACGTAAGGCATTTTCATATATCAGAATCCTCGCTCTAGATATTTCTTTTTCTTGGAGAGCTCTTCTGGATAATTTCACCCTCTCAAATCCCACCTTTTCAATGATGTGAGACCAACCATGACCAACTATTTTAAACTATAACTTGCCCAACTTTTAAATGACCCTATCAATTCTTTTTACTCTGGTATAGGTTTTCTTTTTTCCATTGAATCTTTCACCTTCTATTATGACATTTAATTTTATTTTAATGATTTATCTTCATTGATCTTCTCCTTCTAAAAAACATTCCAAGAAGAAAGGAGTCTTTTTGTTTTCCATTGGTGCATTCCAAACAACCAGAACAGTGCCTGGCATATAACAGTTTCTCCATGTATATTGTTGAATGAATAAGCGAGTCAATGAATGCATACATTTCTCTTTCTACACATTCTTAGTTAGAAGATGAATGAGAGGTTTGCTTATCTTGAAACACAAAAATATATACCAAATGCTAGTGTGCTTGTATTCTGTGTCTGCCGTAACAAATTACATGTCATAAACTTGGTGACTTCAAACAACGGAAATGGATTCTCTCCCAGTTCTGAGACCAGAAATCCAATCAAGGTGTCTGGATTCATGCTCCTTCCAGGGGCCTAGGGAAGAATTCACTCTGTGAATTTTAAATTTAGAATGGAATTCTTGTGCTGTGGCCACATTACTCCAAATTCCAAGGCCAGCATCTTCAAATCTCTGTTTTTGCATCACCTTCTCCTGTATGTGTGTGATTTCCCTCTGCCTCCATTTATAAGGATATGTGTGCTGGCCTTCTCCAGGGATCAAATCTACATCTCTTGCATCAATGGTAGATTATTTGCCTGGGAAGCCCAATGACAGTTGGGACCGACCTTAATACCTCATAATCTCCCCCATCTCCTTCGCTTAATCATATCTGCAAAGACCCTCTTCCCAAATAAAGTAACATTTAGGGTTCCTGGTTATGGTGTGATATTTTTGTTTTTGGTTTATTTATTTATTTATTTTTAAATTTTTGGCTATATCACACAGCATGTTGGATCTTAGTTCCCTGACCAAGGATCAAGCCAGTGCCCACTACAGTAGAAGTGAAGAGTCCTGACCACTGGACTGCCAGGGAAGTTCCAGGGCATGATGATACCTTTGAAGGAGGTTATCAGCCTACTATGCCTAGGGCTGATAGTGTGGTGAATATGGTTCCCTCCAAGCTGCGTGGAACAGAGTTGCACACCAGCCTCAGAGTCCTTACTTTAAGAAGTTAGGTAAAAGAGAAATAAATTATTTTAAGCCACTGTTATTTTGAGCCTTTTTAATTCAAGCAAATTGGATCATAACTGGTAAAAGTTGGTGAATCATTGCTATTATTTTTTAATTGAAATATTATGTTTACCTAAGATGAAGTTTCACAGATGAACTCCAATGTCATGTTTCTTTAATTTAGATTGGAATCTTATGGACTCTGAGTAATATTGGTAATTTTGTGCTAATCAGAAACTCTGATATAAAACAAGTTGTAACTTGGCAATGAAGTTAAATATAATTTTTTTAAACTTGAAATATTTAGAGAATATAAAAAGTAATATAAAGAAATCTTATTATAGAACTATTGAGAACCACTGCTCTATATGAAAGCACATTAAATAGCTAAGCAATTATCTTCTTTACCTACTAAATTTTCTCAATAAGCCAAATAAAAAGCAAATTACAATAGTCTAGACTGAGTCACAAAGACATGAATGTTCTCAATAAACTATGAGCTAAACAAATACTATATTTGATAAGTGTTAATGAATGGTGACTGAAAAGCTTAGCTTTTTAAGTAGAAAACTGCCTCTTTAGCCTAACTGTAGAAGCTGACATGTATTGTGACAAGTTTGTCAAACACAAAAATTAACAAAATATTGGGCAATTCTAATTCTGCAAAAAGAAATTCCCAATAAACTTTCACAGAGATCCTCAAGGGAGAGGTATTATTGGGGATTGTGAACTAAAAAGACATTAGGAGAGTAGAGATGTGAAAGACAGTTTGCAAACTGTGGGATTCCAGTGGACGTCTGTGGCTGGTCTTTCCCTCTATGTTCTATTATTAAGTGACACTGTTAGGGGAAACATCTCAGGCCAAAATAAACTTTATGACCTGATAGAGTTATCTACTAAATGTTGACATGTTATAATTAAGCTACCTTGGCTCCCAATGACTGCCTAAATTATCATGTACACTACACTAAATATTTTGTCAAGACACCAAAAATTTATGTTCTGGCTGTTTCTATAAATTATCATTAACTGGCTTATTCAGTAATTAGTGCACCACCAACCAACTAGCTGCCCAAGCCAAAAGCCTTTTGTTTCATTGCCCCCCTCCACCATACACACACATCGGGGGGTGAGTGGGAGGAGTGAGGAAGTCCTACCTACTTCATATCTCCTTCTTTGCATCTCTTACTACTACCATGCAGGTTGACTTTTGAACTACCATCTCCCATCCAGGTCCCATTAAGCTCCCAAATGATCTTCACACATCTGTTGATGCCTCTGTAATACTATCCCCTCTGTTCTTCCAAGGGATCTTCTAAAAGTGTTAATGCGTCCTTCTTCTGCTGAAAACCACTGGGTGACCCATCAGGTTCTTCAAGGCCATTCATAATCTGGCTGTAGAATTTCATGGGGAGAATATGGCCATTGGAGAGTAATTCCATGAATATACCTTAGCAGGTTCTGATTGGTTCTCCAAGTAGCATAAGATGATTAAGATATCTACTGTATCAAAGACGGAAAAGGCAACGGCACCCTACTCCAGTACTCTTGCCTGGAAAATCCCATGGACTGAGGAGCCTGGTAGGCTGCAGTCCCTGGGGTTGCTAAGAGTCAGACACGACTGAGCGACTTCACTTTCACTTTTCACTTTCATGCATTGGAGAAGGAAATGGCAACCCACTCCAGTGTTCTTGCCTGGAGAATCCCAAGGACGGGGGAGCCTGGTGGGCTGCCATCTCTGGGGTCGCACAGAGTTGGACATGACTGAAGTGACTTAGCAGCAGCAGCAGCAGCAGCAGCAGCAACTGTATCAAAGAACCAGATCATCCATCACTGAACAGCTATAACAATCTCCATGTGTCTACTCATCACTATAAATTTCAAGTTTTCATTCCATCTTCTACGCTATTCTCAGACTTGAGCTGTTTTCTTCTTTCAAGTGACTTATGCTCATCCTTTGAATTTTATTCCGGTTTTCCATTTTCCCCATCCTCTAGTTAGGATCCTTCTCCCATTCTTCCTCCAGTAGGGTCCTTAACTTTAACTTGTAAACTTTTTCTTCCTCTACATCAATGAGTTCAGAAGCACCCCTAAGACCCATGACAACCATCCTACCATGATCAGAGTGAGATAACTTCTCAAGTTCAGGAAAAAATTCATTTTGAGAATCACTGTTCCAGTAAGTTTTCCTCAAAATTTTTTCTAAAATGACCTTCCTAAAATATTACTGTTATTATGTTACTACCAATGTATCCACCTTCAAAGTTGTGTCATTCTCACAGAGTAAATTGAAAACTCCTTAGAATGTCACATTATCTGGCATATCTACCTGTAACCTATGCATCTTTCAAGCTATGTTCCAGGAATGGGGATGTATCCCCATCTGCAAATGTCCCATCTTATCCACCTCCTGGTGTTTTCTTCCTGACTCCTTACCCAACAGGCCTCATGGCACATCTTAGATCATAACATTATTGCTTATTTTTTACTTATTTAATCTTCTTATCCCCACTTTGACACTAAACTTCTTAGACAATAGAAGCCAAATCTTAGTTATTTTTCTTCTTCAGGGTTCTTGGCACAATGCTCTAATACGTAGTCAACAAATTAGTTGGTTTAAAAACTTGCTCACTTGATTCAGCTTAGCTCTTCACTTTATTCAGGTGTAAAAGACAAGGAGATTAAGCAAGATAACCTGTTGGGTTTCTTATTCTGGCTTTCCACCCTTACTCTCCTTCATGATGGAGGCCAGAGATGGGACTGCAGATCAAAGGAGCCCATTTGTTTGGAAATGCATGTAAAAATCTCTGTGAGACCACCGAACAAACACAAGACTCATTTTCAGAAAAGCTACACTTTCATCTTCATGTAATTTCTCTAAGTCCCAAAGTTGTTTTCATTTATTTTATAAATAACAAAACAAATCTAACAATTATTTTTTAGATGAGTCGTAAATTCATGAGGGGACACAGCCTCTTGGAATTTATGGGTGAGAGAAAAATTTTACATGAAGTAGTAATTATTTATATCCCCTGGAACATCAGTTGTGACCTTTGCTAGAAAAGTAGAATAAAATTTGGGAAGGAAAGATTCAGTTCAAATGAGCAAGGCCTTGTATTCTTCTCTTAAAATTTTGAAAAGTCTCTGATAATAATAATTATGCCTTGTATCTATCTGTCTGTCTATCTCTCCCCATCTATTGATACACCTAATCTCTCCCTCTGCATCCCCTACCCCCACTTATGACCTAGGCTTGTCAGAGAAAATTAAAACACTATGAATAAGAGTATAGCTCAACCTGAACTGCAAAGCAAGACAGAGTACTACTAATGCTGATCATCTAATATCTGCATCCAGCCAAACGCCCAACACTAAAAGCTAAACTCTATATCAAAAATACAAACACATACATATGAACATACATCCCCACTCTAAGCATGATCTGCTATGTCTGATGGTTGATTTTCTTAAGCATTAAAAAAAAATATCCTATTAAGAGCTATATTTGTGGAAAAATTCCAAGTGAAAGATAATGGCTTTGCTTCTTTAAGTGACGGAGATCCACATAGTGTTGCCCAAACAGGCACGTGCTGATTTCTGCAGGGGTCGTTTAAGAGGGCAGGGTCACTACAAGACTCAGTAACCACAAGACATTATCACTAATTTGCTGCCAGTGAATAAGGGGTACAAACCAGAATTTCAGCTTGACCCTTGATTTTACAATTTAATACCAATATTACTTACATTATTAGTTTTACTGGTAAATCAGGAGCAAGTTGTTGGAACCCAGCTGTGACCTGAGGGCAAGAAGTCTTTGCCTGCTGTCACCTTCTGACAATTTGGGCTGTTAATTACCCCAATCAACTAGAGCACAAGCACCTCTCTGTCTGCCAGCTGGCAGGCTCCGCTTCAGAAACTGGCAGCTTGCGAAGATTTAAAACCTGTAAAAAGGGCTGCTATGTAAACAGTTGATTGTGTAATATTCGATGACCACCGTAGACCCGCATCAGTAATCAAAGGTAGGGTCTACAATTGTGCCTGGAGAGGGTAGCAAAGAAGGAAGTTAAAAATAGCTTTTGTTTATATCTTCTTCATCCAGAACAATCAAACCAGGGGTTTCGGTTCTGGAGGCAGGACGGTTGGTGCCTTGGAGGAAAGTCAGCCAGTTAGCTCTCCTGAAATAAATGTGGACACAAACAAAAAGAGGTAACTAAGCAGTGGTGTTTACTTTGCAGAAATCACAAAATGGGTGGAAAACCTGAAAGCTGTCTGGTTCTGGATTCTGCATGGGCATTCACTCTTAAAGGGAATCTGTATCCATAACGCATGTGTTACGTATTATGTGTATGCTACTCTATTATTATACTTGCCGCTCTATTCCTACCAAAATGACTTTCCTAACATTCAAGAACATTTAAAATACATTTCAAAATCATGCTCACACTTTTGAGATTGTATCTGATATTTCACAATCTCCTTTCCAACTCTATAGATAATTCCTTAAGCATTAATTTGGTACGCTATCCAAGATAAATCAAGGTGCTAAATGATTCTTAATATTTTGCATTCCACTTGAGCATTAAAATTCAGAAACATCTGGTCTGTGTTGATTTAATGGCTGGTTTCATAAGCCAATTGGCTTAAGTTCAAATCGTGATCAGAATCTAAATTATTTATTCATTTTAAAGAAATAACAAGCATAATACACTATGATAAAATAACACTAAGTAATTTTCAGCAATGAAAGAAAACAAAATTAGCATGTATCTGCCATTGATTCATTTCTTTGAGGCTTTTTTTCCATAAATCTTTCCAGAAGAAATAGTAGCCTTCTTGATATTTTTCTTGGAGCCTCTTTTCATATAAATTATCAAACCAATTTAGAATTAAATATTTTTACACACACACACACACATACACACACCCCTTGTCCAAACATTCTACCGATAAGGATTATAAATATGCCTGTATTGCAAGAAGACTTGAAAAACCCCACATCTAAAGACTTCCCTGGTAGCTCAAACAGTAAAGAACCCGCCTGCCAATGCAGGAGACGTAAGAGATGCAAGTTCGATCCCTGGGTCGGGAAGATCCTCTGGAGGAGGAAATGCAACCCATTCCAGTATTCTTGCTGGGATAATCCCATGGACAGAGGAGCCTGGTGGGCTACAGTCCGTGGGGTCTCAAAGAGTAGGATATGACTGGGCAGCTAACACACACACAAGAGTAAATCCTACAGGTTTGTAACCTTTGCTTTGCCTTCTAGAGAAGCAAAGCTTACATCCCCTTCTTCCTCGTTCTTTTCAACCTCCCTGAAGCATCTTTTACTCTGATTGATCATAGTAGATAATATTGATTGCTTGCTATTTGCCATACAAAATGAGGAGCATTTTAAGATTTTTATTTATAATTTATTCTTTGCAACAGCCTTAAGAGACAGGTTATGATTACCTTCACTCTACAGATAAAGGTAATATAACTTGCTCACAGTCATACAGATATCAAAACAGAGATTCTGTAGCAAATCTTTCTGACTCAGCTCCAGACTCTCAATGATTTTGTTACACCACCTCTTCATTGGCACTTTATTGAAACTCAGTCTTGAAATACAATCATATCTCCATGCTTTCTTGGCTCTTCTTCCTTCGATAAGAAATTCACCAGCTGTTTTTTTCTAGTTTTTTTTTTTTTTTTTCCTTAGGTCTGTGTCCATCCCCAGGGCTTCTTCCCATCCACTGTTTTCATTTATTTCACTGGCTTTGACTTTAACTTCTGCGCACATGGCTCCAAATCTTCCTAGACTCTCTAGAGCTCAGGCAACCTCTCTATTCAGTTGGGGTAGACTCTGCTCTGTAGCAAACCTGAGATAGACCTGGGACCTGGGACCCTTTGCTGCAGTGCTGCAAAACTTGCACCTGGACACACCACTCCTCAAGCTACAAAACACGAAGAAACTATATGGGACTAAAAATAACGGTGTGCATGTGCAGTTGGGGCAAATTCTGGACTTCAGTTCAGTTCAGTTCAGTCGCTCAGTCGTGTCTGATCCTTTGCAACCCCATGAATCGCTGCACGCCAGGCCTCCCTGTCCATCACCAACTCCAGCAGATCACTCAAACTCACGTCCATCGAGTCGGTGATGCCATCCAGCCATCTCATCCTCTGTCATCCCCTTCTCCTCCTGCCTCTAATCCCTCCCAGCATCAGTCTTTTCCAATGAGTCAACTCTTCCCATGAGGTGGCCAAAGTACTGGAGTTTCAGCTTCAGCATCATTTCTTCCAAAGAACACCCAGGGCTGATCTCCTTCAGAATGGACTGGTTGGATCTCCTTGCAGTCCAAGGGACTCTCAAGAGTCTTCTCCAACACCACAGGTTAAAAGCATCATTTCTTCGGCACTCAGCTTTCTTCACAGTCCAACTCTCACATCCATACATGACCACTGGAAAAATCATAGCCTTGACTAGATGGAACTTTGTTGGCAAAGTAATGTCTCTGCTTTTGAATATGCTATCTAGGTTGGTTATAACTTTTCTTCCAAGGAGTAAGCATCTTTTAATTTAATGGCAGCAGTCACCATCTGCAGTGATTTTGGACCCCAAAAAAATACAGTCTGACACTGTTTCCACTCTTTCCCCATCTATTTCCCATGAAGTGATGGGACCAGATGTCATGATCTTCGTTTTCTGAATGTTGAGCTTTAAGACAACTTTTTCACTCTCCTCTTTCACTTTCATCAAGAGACTTTTTAGTCCCTCTTCACTTTCTGCCATAAGGGTGGTGTCATCTGCATATCTGAGGTTATTGATATTTCTCCCGGCAATCTTGATTCCAGCTTGTGCTTCTTCCAGCCCAGCGTTTCTCATGATGTACTCTGCATATAAGTTAAATAAGCAGGGTGACAACATACAGCCTCGACGTACTCCTTTTCCTATTTGGAACCAGTCTGTTGTTCCATGTCCAGTTCTAACAGTTGCTTCCTGACCTGCATATAGGTTTCTCAAGAGGCAGGTCAGGTGGTCTGGTTTTAGAAGACACAAAAAGACACACACACACACAGGAACTACTGCTTCTGAAGTAAAATGTTAAATCATTCAGTCATGTCAGACTCTCTGCAATCCCATGGACTGTAGCCCGCCAGACTCCTCTGTCCATGGAATTCTCCAGGCAAGAATACTAGAGTGGGTTGCCAGTCCTGTCTCCAGGGGATCTTACCAACCCAGGGATCGAACCCAGGTCTCCTGCCTTGAAGGCAGATTCTTTACCTACTGAGCCACCAGGGAAGCCCACCACTTCTAAAAAGCTGGAGCAAAAACTGGGTGTCAGGGCAAAAGCAGGGTACTGTGCATGCACCCTGCGCTCAACATTACAAAGGGAGTGCTGCTGCTGCTGCTGCTAAGTCACTTCCGTCATGTCCGACTCTGCGCGACCCCATAGATGGCAGCCCACCAGGCTCCGCCGTCCCTGGGATTCTCCAGGCAAGAACACTGGAGTGGGTTGCCATTTCCTTCTCCAATGCATGAAAGTGAAAAGTGAAAGTGAAGTCGCTCAGTCGTGTCTGACTCTTAGCGACCCCATGGACTGCAGCCTACCAGGCTCCTCCGTCCATGGGATTTTCCAGGAAAGAGTACTGGAGTGGGGTGCCATTGCCTTCTCTGACAAAGGGAGTGGGCAAACCACTTATGCCACCACTCTAGCCCAACAACTGAACACACCCCAATCCTTACCCCATATAAAGAACAAGCTTGCCTCCCCTCTGGGAGCCAGCAATCAAGGAAAAGTAATTTGTCTCTTTTGATCCCTCCCCACTACTGCAGGAGGGGCCCCAGGACAGCCTTGCCTGAATATCTTGTCAGTCTTTTAGTCAATTTCTATTGACTGGCTGTTGTTGTTCAGTTGGGGCTTTCCTGATAGCTCAATTGTAAAGAATCCGCCTGCAGTGCGGGAGACCTGGGTTTGATCCCTGGATTGGGAAGATCCTCTGGAGAAGGGAAAGGTTGCCCACTCCAATATTCTGGCCTGGAGAATTCCATGGACTGTGCAGTCCATAGGGTTGCAAAGAGTCAGACATGACTGAGCGACTTGCACTTTCTTTCACTTTCACTTTTCTTTCTTGTTGTTCAGTCACTCAGCTGTGTCTAACTCTTTGCAACACAGTGGACTGCAGGATGCCAAGCTTCCCCATCCATCACGGTCTCCTGGAGCTTGTCCAAACTCATGTCCATTGAGTGGGTGATGCCATCCAACCATATCATCCTCTGTCATCCTCTTCTACTCCTGCCTTCAATCTTTCCCAGCATCAGGGTCTTTTCTAATGTGTTGGCTCTTCGCATCAGGTGGCCATAGTATTGACGCTTCAGCTTCAGCATCAGTCCTTCCAATGAATATTCAGGACTTATTTCCTTTAGGATTGACTGGTTTGATCTCCTTGCTGTCCAAGGGATTCTCAAGAGTCTTCTCCAACACCACAGTTCAAAAGCATCAATTCTTCAGCTCTCAGCCTTCTTTATGGTCCAACTGTCTCATCCATACATGACTACTGGAAAAACCATAGCTTTGACTATATGGGCCTCTCTTGGCAAAGTTATGTCTCTGCTTTTTAACACGTTGTCTAGGTTTCTCATAGCTTTTCTTCCAAGGAGCAAGTGTCTTTTAATTTCATGCCTGCAGTCACCATCTACAATGATTTTGGAGCCCATGATAAAGTCTATCACCGTTTCCATTATTTCCCCATCTATTTGCCATGAAGTGATGGGATCAGATGCCATAATCTTTGTTTTCTGAATGTTGAGTTTTAAGATAGCTTTTCCTTCTCCTCCTTCTCTTTCATCAAGGGACTCTTTAGTTCCTCTTCGCATTCTTCCATAAGGGTGGTGTCATCTGCATATCTGAGGTTACTGATATTTCTCTCAGCAATCTTAATTCTAACTTGTGCTTCATCCAGCTCAGCATTTTGCATGATGTACTCTGAATAGAAGTTAAATAAGCAGGGTGACAATATACAGCCTTGACGTACACCTTTCCCAATTTGGAACCAGTCCAATGTTCTATGTCTGGTTCTGTTTCTTTTTGATATTCTTACTGGTTTCTCAGGAGGCAGGTGAGATGGTCCAGTATTCTCATCTCTTAAGAACTTTCCACAGTTTGTTGTGATCCATACTGTCAAAGACTTTAGCACAGTCAATGAAGCAAAAGTAGATGTTTTTCTGGAACTCTCTTGCTTTTTCTGTGATCCAACAGATGTTGGCAATTTGATCTCTGGTTCCTCTGCCTTTTCTAAATCCAGCCTGAACATCTGCAAGTTCTTGATTCATGTACTATTGAAGCCTAGCTTGGAGAATTTGGAGAATTACTTTGCTAGCATGTGAAATGGGTGTAACTGTGCAGTAGTTTGAACATTGTTTGGCATTGTCTTTCTTTGGGGTTGTAATGAAAATCAACCTTTTCCAGTCCTATGGCCACTGCTGAGTTTCCCCAATTTGCTGGCATATTGATGCAGCACTTTAACAGCATCATCTTTTAGGATTTGAAATAGTTCAGCTGGAATTCCATCACTTCCACTAGCTTTGTTTGTAGTGATGCTTCTTAAGGCTCATTTGACTTCACACTCCAGGATGTCTGACTCTAGGTGAATGATCACACCATCTTGGTTATCTGGATTGTGAAGATCTTTTTTGTATAGTTCTTCTGTGTATTCTTGCCACCTCTTCTTAATATCTTCTGCTTCTGTTAGGTCTATACCGTTTCTGTCCTTTATTATCCCCATCTTTGCATGAAATGTTCCCTTGGTATCTCTAATTTTCTTGAAGAGATCTCCAGTCTTTCCCATTCTATTGTTTTCCTCTATTTCTTTGCATTGATCATTTGGGAAGGCTTTCTACTGATTTATCGCAGGATTTCTGTTGACTGAGGAAAGCCCCAAACCCTGGTTGGTATCAAACCTTTCCTTTCACTTGCTGCACTGTCTCAGTTAACGGCATTATCATCCACACAAGCTCAGTATTATCTTTCATTTCTTCATCTCTT
Source organism: Bubalus kerabau (assembly GCF_029407905.1). NCBI lineage: Eukaryota > Metazoa > Chordata > Mammalia > Artiodactyla > Bovidae > Bubalus > Bubalus kerabau. The sequence continues at coordinate 71,770,971 of NC_073627.1, forward strand.
TCACCCACAGAGTTGAAAAAATCTTCAGAATTCTACTTTTGAAAGAAATCTTCTTTTTCTTGCCTTCATAGCATGACTCACTTGAGTCCCTATTACTACTAGTCTTCACTAAAGTACCAATAGCATTGCAGTAGCAAAAGAACTGCTCTCATTATCTCTTGCCCATGCCCTCTAATGAATCCCACATTGTGCCACCAGAAACACCCCTGTAAGCCCAGAACAGTCCTAAGAACTACCCTTCTCAAAATCCTTCCATGGCTTCCCCATGCACACACACCAATATCCAAGTTCCTCAGTTCAGTAAATCCCTTGGCTTAGTTCTAGTTTATCTTAATCCAGCTTAACCTCTACTTCAATATCCCAAGATGTTTGGTCTGCCTTTCCTAATCAACCCTGTCCTTGTCTCCTCCTGACTGTCCTTTCTTTGTGGGCATCTTCTTCCTCTTTCATCTTAATCCCTCTTGATCCACCTCTGTTTTTCTCCTATGAAACTCCTTGTGTTCCCACTGGAAATTCATCCACCTCTTCATTTATTTAAGATATAGTTTCAGAATACTAACTATGTGCCTTACAGCACACTAAGATCTGAAGTCTTAAAAATAAAATACAGTGCCCCTTCCCCCAAGGAATCTTTAATAGGCTAATGGAGAAGTCGAACAAGTAAATAAGCAACTAAAATGCCATGTGGTTTTCATGAAAGACACACACTTCCAAAGCTCACTCAAGAAAAAATAACCTTAATAGAGTGCTATGATATATATTTTTTTAAGATAGCTTTGTTAGTGGATTCTGCTGAATATTTAAGAAAGAGATGTTATTAATTATACACAAACTCTTCCAGAAATGAAAGATTCCACCATTATCTCATATTAAAAACCAAAGACCTTACATAAAATAAAACTAAGGACCAATATGTCTCATTAATATGAATCCAAAATCCTACATAATATTTTATGAAATCAGTTCAAGAAATATACAAGTAATATATCATGACAAAAGAGAGTTCATATCAGATATGTGAAATTTGTTTCAACATGTAAAAATCAATAAATGTAATTTGTTATATCAATAGACAACAAAAGAAAAACCATTTTATCATCCCAATAAATGGAGAAAAATTATTTGCCAAAACTTAAAGTCAATGGCCTTCCCAGGAGTCTCAGTGGTGAAGAATCTGCCTGCCAATGCAGGAGACCTAGATTTGATCCCTGGGTTGGGAAGATCCCCTGGAGAAGAAAATGGCAAGTCACTTCAGTATTCTTGCCTGGAGAATCCCATGGACAGAGGAGCCTGGTGGACTACATACAGTCCATGGAGTCGCAAAGAGCTGGACGCAAAGAGTGACTGAGCACGCGCACGCGCAAAGTCATTAGTGCACAATAAAAACTCCTAAGGAAACTTCTTCAACTCGGTAAAGGACATCAACCAAAATCCTACAGCTATTATCATATATAACGGTAAAAGAGCAAATGCCTTCCCACTAAATACTAGGATCAACTCAAGGATGTCTAATCTCAAAACTTCTATTCAATACTGTACTGGGGATTTTAGTCGGCACAAGTAAGAAAAAGAAAATGAAGGACAAATTTGGGAAAAGGAAATAATTGTATCCTTACATGTGGATAACATGATAATCAAGATAAAAATCCTAAGGAGTCTACCAAAACATGACTAGAAACAATAAATGTCTTTAGCAGAGTTAACATACAGAAATCTATTGTATGTCTGTATGTTAGCACCTACCAGTTGGAAACGCTTATTTAAAAAATCACAATTCAGTTTCAAAAACATAAAATATTTAGGGACAAATTAAAGTTAGTTAAACTATTAAATAATTACAAAATCTGTACACTGAAAATTTCAAAACACTTTTGGAGAGAAATTAAACAAATTAAATGGAGAAGTATACTATGATCACAAACTGGAAAATTTGATATCCTGAAGAAATCAGTCTTCTGTTAATTAATCTGTAGATACAGCATGATTGCAATCAAATGCAATTTGGGTAGTATTTTGTATATTTTTGTGACAAACTGACTCAAAAATATATACTGACATGGAAAGAAACTAGAATAGAAAAAAAATTAACTTTTTAAAGGACAGTAAGATCAAATGACTTTCACTACCTGATTTCAAGAATTATCACAGAGATAAGTGCTTTGTTGCTCGGTTGTGCCTGACTCTTTGCGACCCCATGGACTGCAGCATGCTAGGCACTTTTGTCCATGGGGATTCTCCAGGCAATACTGGAGTGGGTTGCCATGCCCTCCTCCAGGGGATTTTCCCAACCCAGGGATAGAACCCAGATCTCCCACAATGCAGGCGAATTCTTTACCATCTGAGCCACCAGGGATACGGTGTAGAATTAGTGAACCATAGAGGTTAACAAACTTAAGGTAATTTAAAGGAGAATGGATAGTCTTTTCAACAAATGGTACTGGAACATGTAGATAGTTATATACTAGGCAGTGAATTTCAACTTTGCTGCACACCGCATATAAAAATTAACTCAAATGTGATGATTGACCTAATAATCCATAAAAGATGAGTCTATGAAACTTCCAAAAGAAAGCATTGGAGAAAATCTTTATGACTTTAGGTTAGGTGAAGATTTCTCAGAAAGGACACAAAAAAGTAAAAAATATTAAAAAATAAATTGATAAAATGGACATAATTTTAAAAATCTGCTTTTTGACACTGTAAGAAAAAAGAAACAAACCACAGATTACACATAAACATATATCTGATTTAAACACATATCTGATTTAGATAAACACATATCTGATTTTAAAAATTGTGTTTAGGATATATAAGGAATTCTTATAATAAAGTACAAAGACAAGGTTTAAAATAATACTTCACCAGGAAAGATACGTGAATGAGTAATAAACACATGAAAAGATGTCTAATATTATTTGTCAGGGAGATACAAATGAAAATCACAATGAAATATACAAAACCCCCAGGAGAATGGCTCAGATTTAAGTTACTGATGGTAGCAAGTGCTGACAAGAATACTCTCTTTACTTCCTGGAGAAAGAAAACTCTCTTTTCTTTCTGGAGTGAATGCAAAATGGTACAACCGCTTTGGAAAACTGACTTTTAATAGAAGTCTTTTGGTTGTGCCATGGCTTGGGGAATCTTATTTCCCTGACTGGGGATTGAACCTACTCTCCCTGCACTGAAAGCACAGTCTTAACCACTGAACCTGAAAAGTTGGGAATTTTTGTAAGTAAAACATACACTTACTATCATCTCCTGTAGTATCTCCATCCTCTTTCCATTTCAAATATGTATATCACCTTCAGGTTTATCTGTATATCATACATTGGTCAGTCTGTTAATTTATTCATTCATAGAACATTTCATACAAAATAGTTTTTCTTAAAAGGCAAGTTTAATCCAGTACAACATTTCTGATGGGAATTATTTCAGATTTAAGCAACTGTTTCTCAGTCTAGAAATTTCCCATACAAATAATTCCTCTGGGGTTAGACAGGCTATAAATCAGATTACGCAAACTAACAGCCTAATAGTTCATTAAAACAGACATTTGTTCCTTATGCTGTTGTTGTTGTTCAGTGTTCAGTCATGTCCAGCTGTTTGTGACCCCAAGTTCTGCAGCATGCCAGGCTTCCCTGTCCTTCACCATCTCCCAGAGCTTGCTCAAACTCATGTCCATTGCATTGATTTCTTTTGCTAACCACAGTCATTTGAAGTTTGAAGGGAGTAGGAGGATGGTTCTTCTTACAAGGATGGTTCTTCTCTAGCTGTCATTCCAAGATTCCATGTCTTTGATCTCCATTGTTTTACTGCCCATCCTCTGTGTGTAGCTGGAAGACCAGCAGAGGTGGTATCATGGTCACAAGATTGGTTTTAGGTACCAGGTCTGAGAGTGTCTTTTGCCTCTGCCCTCAGTTTGTTGTCCAAAAACTCAGTACTATGACACCATTTGAAGGCAAGAAAGCTGGGAAGATGTGCTTAAGTTGTGTGTTCAGGAAGAAAAGGGAACAAGTGAGTATATACAATTGTGTCTGCCTCAGTGACCATGAGAAGAACCCATATCTAATCAATTCCTTTGGTATTTACATATTTTTACTTGCTTCAAAGTTTTTTGGAGCAAGGTAAGTACAAATTAATTGACTATGCTTTTCTTGTCATTAAATCATAACCTAATAACGGATATGTTTTCTATGCTAAAAACTTTCTTTAGTACCTATTATAATTGAAGAAGGAGCTCATTAAACATTTTCTGAGATAATAAAAAACTGCCACAGAAATGACTCCATACAAAATAAAGTGAAACTCAAAAACCTTTTCATATTTACATTCATATGGATAAATGAACCCACAGATAACTGCATCCACATTTCTAAATAAATTCAAACGTCTACAGTATGTACAAGTTATCACTTAGTTTCATTGTTTCTACTTTTTGTGACCAGTCGCTTCAGTCAGTCAGGCAATTCAGTCATTCAGTCATGTCTGACTCTTTGCGACCCCATGAACCGCAGCACACCAGGCTTCCCTGTCCATCACCAACTCCCAGAGTCCACCCAAACCCATGTCCATTGTGTCGGTGATTCTATCCAACCTTCTCATCCTCTGTCATCCCCTTCTCCTCCTGCCTTCAATCTTTCCAGGTATCAGGGTCTTTTCAAATGAGTCAGCTCTCCGCATCAGGTGGCCAAAGTATTGGAATTTCAGCTTCAACATCAGTCCCTCCAATGAACACTCAGGACTGATCTCCTTTAGGATGGACTGGTTGGATCTTCTTGCAGTCCAAGGGACTCTCAAGAGTCTTCTCCAACACCACAGTTCAAAAGCATGAATTCTCTGGCGCTCAGCTTTCTTCACAGTCCAACTCTCACATCCATACATGACCACTGGAAAAATCATAGCCTTGACTAGACAGACCTTTGTTGGCAAAGTACTGTCTCTGCTTTTTAATATGCTGTCTAGATTGGTCATAACTTTCCTTCCAAGGAGTAAGCGTCTTTTAATTTCACGGCTGCAGTCACCATCTGCAGTGATTTTGGAACCCCAAAAAATAAAGTCTGACACTGTTTCCCCATCTATTTGCCGTGAAGTGATGGAACCAGATGCCATGGTCTTTTTTTTCTGAACGTTGAGCTTTAAGCCAACTTTTTCACTCTCCTCTTTCACTTTCATCAAGAGGCTTTTGAGTTCCTCTTCACTTTCTGCCATAAGGGTGGTGTCATCTGCATATCTGAGGTTATTGATATTTCTCCCAGCAATCTTGATTCCAGCTTGTGCTTCTTCCAGCCCAGTGTTCCTCATGATGTACTCTGCATATAAGTTAAATAAGCAGGGTGACAATATACAGCCTTTTCCTATTTGGAACCAGTCTATTGTTCCATGTCCAGTTCTAACTTGCTTCCTGACCAGTCACTTAGTCATGTCCAATTCTTTGTGACCCCATGGGACTGTAGCCCACCAGGCTCCTCTGTCCATGGAATTTTCCAGGCAAGATACTGAGTGGGTTGCCATTTCCTATGTCAGGGGATCTTCCTGACCCAGGGATCAAACCCACATTTCTTGTGTTTCTTGCATTGACAGGCAGATTCTTTATCTCTGAGCCACCTGGGAAGACAAAGGAAGAACATATGGACTACCTCATTACATAAAGGAAGGATGGAAAGAGAAGTTGATAATAAAGTAGGCATCCCAGGAGGACTCTTCAGTGCTGGCTCCACCAGTATCTGTGGTTTTGGCCAGTCAGTTCATCTCCCTGGATCTTTTCAGTAAAGTGAAATCCATGCAACAGTACTTTCCATTTCTAATGTTCTGACAGTCCTTAGGAGGCCATCAGACCTAAGGAGCTTATCCTTCAAGGACTGAATGTTTCAGTGGCAGAACCTCAACTAGAATGAAAAGAGGGGGAGAAAAGAAAAGAAAAGAAGGGGAGAAAGGGAGATGGGGAGAAACCAAATTGAACCAAAATACCTCTTTATTTTGGGAATTTGTCATGTACAATTAATTCTACCCAAGGGAAATTACAATTATTTCTATTCTTCCCACAAGAGGTTATTCTGGGATCAGAAAGTCAGCTGTCATTGCCACCGATTGTAACTTAAGCCACCCTGTGCTTTTTGGTTGTGAACAAGTTCTAACCATCTGTGAGCTAAGACAAGCAAATTAATATCAAAAATACTGAAATTTCTTGATTTGCATTTAATCAGGTTCTAAAGAGTAACCACAAATAGGATGATTGAGGCCTCAGAAGCAGCCACATGAAGTAGGAAAAAATAGCATAGATATAAAATCTGTTCTATTCTGTGCTCTGCCCCAAATTATTGTTTGATGTTGGCAAGTCCTTTAGATCTTTAGATGTCAGTTCCTTTATTAAAGATGAAGTGTTTGGGTTTGTTGGTCTTTGATGCCAGACAATCGTGGAATTCTTTGAATCTATGCAAAATGGTATGCAAATTGAGGAATACAAATACTCAGATAATACTGAAAGCTTATCCCAGATAAATCTAGCACAGAGACTTATAAGAACATTTCCCTCAAGAACTGGTATTCTGGGTTATCTTGAACCTAATCACGTTTGTTATAAGAGGAAACAAAGGGGCAAGTTTTGTATTCAGTTTAGAAAATAAAAGGTAGGTTTTATTCATATGTCACAAATCTCAAAACTAACAAAATTTAGAGGTAGAATAAAAGTAAATATGTAACTTCAATCAATGAAAAGGTGAAAAATTTGTCATACTTGCCTATCACTAGAAAAATTAAATGAGAGATGTAAGCATTCCTTGGGAGAAATAAATTTGAGTTTCGAGCCTTAAAACCCACCAAGCTTCAGGTAAAAAAGTTTGCCCATGCTGTACACCTGAAATTAACACAATATTGTAAATCTAGTAAGCTTCAAATAGAAAAACAAGAAGGAGTTATTCCAAAGAAAGCAAGGAGAGAATATATACTGAAAGTAAAGTGAAAGTCGCTCAGTTGTGTCCGACTCTTTGCTACTCCATGGATTCTACAGTCCTTGGAATTCTCCAGGCCAGAACACTGGAGAGGGTAGCCTTTCCCTTCTTCAGGGGATCTTCCCAACCCAGGGATCGAACTCAGGTCTCCAGCATTGTGGGCAGATTCTTTACCAGCTGAGCCAAAAAATACTGGAGCGGGTAGCCTATCCCTTCTCCAGGGAATCTTCCCAACCCAGGAATCGAACTGGGGTCTCCTGCATTGCAGGAGGATTCTTTACCAACTGATCTATCAGGGAAGAATGATTCAAAATAAAATGAAATGTATTTTTGAGCTTCCCTAGAGAGAGGCTCAGTGGTAAAAATCCACCTGCCAATGTAGGAGGTGCAGCTTCAATCCTTGGGTTGGGAAGATCCTCTGGAGGAGGAAATGGCAACCCACTCCAGTATTCTTACCTGGAGAATTCTATGGACAGAGGAACCTGGCGGGCTACAGTCCGTGGGGTTTCAAAAGAGTCAGACATGACATAGCGACTGAACAATAACAACAGCAAAAATTAATGCTGCTTTTAGAACTTAAGATGCAAGGAAACTTTTTAAAAAGGAAAGGTTACATTCTCATAAATATTCATAGCAGGAAATTTTTCTAAAACCATGTTAGAATATCTCTTGAATAGGATTGTAATGAGTAACTTAATTTCTCCTTAAATTATTCTGCTGCTGCATCTCACACATCAAACATCTTACTGGTAGATGTGGTTCAATTGTAGAACTATAGTACTTTTGTTCTTTTTGTTATTACTTAGATTATCTGTTTAGAACTGTCAGATTAAAAAAAGAAGAACTGTAGATAACATATTTTTATCCTTGAAAGAACAGTTATGCTGTTAGGGAAACAAAAACTGCTATTTAACTCATCAGGTGTTAGAATTATCATAAGAATTTAGATTCATAAAAACAAATAATGCAGATTTTGCATTCCTGACCACATGATGAGTATGAAGCTTCTCGGGCTTTAAACAAATGATGTAAAAAAGGATATCACAAATAGCCAAAAAAATAAATCAGACATCAGACTCTGGTTAGGATTCTCAAGATAGTTATTGTGGGTGCTTGTGTATACATGTTTTCTCTCTCTCTCTCTCTCACACACACACACACATATACACACACAGCCTGTCTTACAAATGAGGAAAACCATGGTCTAATCATTTCTGCAGAAAATACATTCTGTTAACTCTTGGGCAAAGCATCATAGCTGAAATTTTGGACAAGATGAGCCCTTTAATCCATTCATCATTCTTCCATTAGGAACAACTCCTACTTTCTCATGAAATACCTACAGTGTTTAAAGCAACAAAGTTTCTATGTACACGAAGAAGCTAGAAGTATTTCAAAAACAATGACTTAGATGTCATTTTACAATCCCCCACCTTTTAAATATTTAAAAGAATAATTTTTAAAATTATACTTTGCTTTCTATCTGTTTTTTGTAACTTCTCATGAATTCTTAGGTATCTCTAAGTCATTAATACCTCGGTTCCCAATTAAATTCATCAATGAATGAAAAAATTTAAATACAAAAAAGAGAGAAGCTACAGGAGAAGAGGGAAGAAATGAAAGAAAGAAGAAAGGAAGGAATTTAACATTTTTAATATAATGATGAAGCATCCCTTCTAGACTTTCAAATTTTTGACATTGACTATGGGGACAACAGCTTCTAAGGCTTGGATAAATATTTTGAAAAATTTCACATATTCTTTAATTCTCTAATTATCCCCAAAGGGAAACAAAATTCAACAGGAATTTGAAAGTTCTCCTGGATGTCATAGACACCTCACACCTTATGTGTGTTTCAGGAGGAAGGAAGTTCATCAGAAATGTGCAGGATTAGGTTTTTGTCTCTGGACACATCATCCATTGACATTTAGAAGACTTTTAAATATACCATGATAGATTTTAGCAGTAGCCTTTGTGGCACTTACTTTTTTTTCAACTAACTGTACTAATAAACTAATTGGCTGTTGTAGAAACAGTCCTCAGCTCTGTAACAGCAGACAGTATCTATACAATTCACAGAGAATAAACTGGAATCTCCAGGCTTGCACACCTATGAGAGGTGTGATGCTCCATGTTTAACAAGAGGCTCTCCAGAGGAAGAAAAATGTGTGCATCTACGTTTATTCTTTATTATACCTTTTACTGATATAAAGAATGTATAGCACACAAACTACAAACAGTAATAAAATATATAAAACCTCTTCCCCCAACCCCCAGGAGTTCACACAAGTAATTTATTCTCACAGAGGCTTCGGTTGCTTTTTGCCAAACTCTTAAATTAATAATTGATCTCTGGTTACAGTTGATGAATATAATTCTAACATGAACATAGGTTAATATTCTCATTTAACTTCACAAACAAGATGAAAGTAAAAACATCAAAGAAATAATTTGAAACTACTCATTCTCAATGATATGAGCATTGCCTTTGCTGAATCTCATAATAGTTTGCAAATACTAAGAGGATATATCATTAATTTTTTTTTTGAGGATATATCGTTAAATTTTGCACTATTCACTACTTAACAGCTATAGATATAATTCAGTTTTAAAGTTGATCTGCATTATTAATATTTCCTTATTATTTCAAGTCTAGACAAAAAAAAAAAAGCAATAAGTAAAGCCCTAATTCTTAGCATTTGCCAATTTCTGTGGTTTAAATATTTTTCTATGATAGAAATCATGCTACCAGGATATGTTCCCAAAGTTGGGAAGAAATATTCAACAGCACACTGTTATGTGGTATCTCCAATCCCATGTAACAGAATCAATAGACATGAATTATCTTAAGAGCATGGATGATACTGCTGCTGCTGCTGCTGCTGCTGCTAAGTCGCTTCAGTCGTGTCCGACTCTTTGAGACCCCATAGACATGGATGATACTACAATGTAGTAAATTAAGTAGGAAGGACTGGGAGCTTGGGATTAACAGATGCAAACCATTATATATAGGATGGATAAACAACAAGGTCCTACTGTATAGCACAGGGAACTATATTCAGTATCCTGTGATAAACCATATGGAAAATTTAAGCTTATATATATATAGTGAGTTCTCAGTCACTTTGCTGTACAGCAGAAATTAAACACAACATTGTAAATCAACTATACTTTAATAAAAATTTTTAAATTAAAAAAGTTAAGTAGGAAGTAATAAATTTTGAGTATGTATTACCTTTGTTTTAATGCAATTTATTTAATTTTAAGTTTATGTAATCCAATTTTTAATAGTGGCTGTGTTTAACAACCAGCTCACAAAATTCCCTAATATTTAACAGTCTGCTCTTAGGAGCCAGTGTGGACCAGCTCCAGCACACCCCTGCCTCAAATTCCACCAAGGACTTGAATACTTGACATTTGTCATAGCTTCATGAACCTAAATTCTTGCCCAGGTAAAAGGTTACTGGAATTACTAGAAGAGAACTTCTTTTAACTTCACTTAAGAATACACCACTTTGTAAATAAGTTCAAATTTGGCAAACACTTCTGAAAGTCAATTTGTTAACAGATAGAAACATCTTAGACCAATGTGTATTTATACACCACAGAAGAACAATAGAAGATTTACATGGGTTTACATTTTATGTAAGTTTAAGATTTTCTGTTTCTTTGTTTCTGTAACAGATTACAGTGATCAGAATAAAAGTAGCAAGCAAATAGTCTGCTTAGTCTCACTGAAACCATTTAGAACAAAATTTATTTATAGTATAAAACACCAGAGCCTATAAAATTACTAAAGCCCCATCTTCAAGAATGTAAGCAAGATACTTGGATTTGTAGATCAGAGTTTGGCCAAAATTCCATCATGTGTTCTTGAATCCTGTCAGAAAGCTGAGTTAAAAGGTACCTACAAATAAGACATATATTTAGTTATGAATTAAACTTTACACCTGAAAAACAAACAGATGTAGTATAGAAAGAGCAAGAGCATTGAAGGATTGTAGTCAAAGAGGGTTAAGATCTAAATTCCAGTCAAGCCACTTAACTAAGTGACAATTTTAGTATCTGTACATTACCTGGAATAAGGTAGCAGATCAGTAATTGTATTATGAAAATGTATTCTCTTCTGCCTAATCAGATTTGTAGAGACTAAGGTAGGAACTTATTAGAGAATAAATATTCATATTCACTCAAGATTTTTTTCCTGGCCGGTTTAATTCAAAGCAAAGTAAGCAGAGATTAGCACCAACTCCAGAGAATACATCAGGCCTAAAATACCTAAAAACAGAAACAAAAAAAATCTACCATCATTGGACTTCTCCTTTGGGTTAAGAAATGCAAGTTAAATCTGGGACTCTGAAGCTACATTTGATCCATCAAGTATAAGATCTTCAGAAGTACTGCAAATCCCCTGCAATTTTTTAAAATTAATTTTTATTGGAGTATTGGTGGCTCAGTGGTAAAGAATCTGCAGGAGACTTAAACAGACATGGGTTCAATCCCTGGGTCAGGAAGATCCCCTGGAGTAGGAAATGGCAACCCACTCCAGTATTCTTGCCAGGAGAATTTTATGGACAGAGGCTGGCAGGCTACAGTTCTTGAGGTCTCAAAGGGTGGGACATGACTGAACAATTGAGCTACAAAACAACATATACAATGAATGCATTATGATAGGCATTAGAAAAATGAAAAATCTGATTAGCATCTTCAAAGACACAACATTGTGAATTCACTAAACTTCAATTAAAAAGCTGTTTGTTTTGAAAAAAAGAAATCTGAAGCAGAGAGTGTATCAGCCAGGGGCCAGAAGAAAACAGAATTCATGCTGGTTATTCTAACAAAGAGAAGTTGGAATTGCTTCCAAACATTGGGAAATAAGAGTTATTAACTGAAAGAAGCAGAACCCCCCTGTCTTAGTGTTGGAATCTAGACTCCGTTGAAGGGGCTCTGGACAGTTGAGCCTACTCCATCTGAGGGGACACAAGGAGACTGGATATGGGAAAATGCTAGAGACTTGAACGCACTGCTGTAGGAATGAAGAACTATTGGTACATAATGAAGAACCAACAGGATCGGGACTTTTCTCTCTTTTCCAACTCTCCCCAGCACCTCCTGCCGGAAAAAGTGAAGCACGAATCTGACATTCCCCATAAGACTGTCTCCATGGGGGCACCCAGCTGTGTCTTGATATGGAACTGGTCCCCTGTTATATTAAGACTTGATATACATCCATATTGTCATAAGTCAAAAATTACTAATTCACTAATATAGTATCAAGTTATTTTATTCTCCATTATTTTACCTTTCATTTCATCCTTTCAGTTCCCTTAGAAATATTTCACTTTGGCCAAAGCTTAGAGTAAATTGTGCTGCCTATGAAGCATACTCTTTGCAGCCATGTCATTAAAGGGGCACCACCAATGGCACCCCACTCTTCACAACTACTAGGGAGGAAAAAGTACAGGCTGTTCTTCCATTGAGAGCAAAAATGAAGCTGTGTGTTTTGCTGTTCTGAGATTTTAGAAGTGGACACTAAGAACTTCAGTTTGTCTTTGACCCCAAAGCAATGTACATTGCAAGAGTCAATAAAGAGATGGGATTTACCCTTTTCTCTTAATCTTGACTGACTGACATTTCTAACTACTCAGAAAGAAGATATCGGATGTCTGCAACAGCTGTTGTTGTTTAGTCACTGAGTTGTGTTCCACTTTTTCGTTACCCCACGGACTGAAGCCGTCCTGTATCCTCTGTCCGTGGCATTCTCCAGGCAATGCTGGAGTGGGTTGTCATTTCCTTCTCCAGAGGATTGTCCCAACCAAGGGATCAAACCCATGTTTCCTGCACTGAGGCAGATTCTTTACCACTGAGCCACCAGGGAAGCTTCACAACAGCTGTACCTGGATGAAATAAATATAAGTTACATAACATTTTTAAGTCTTGAAGTCCAAAATTATAGTAGAAATTACAAACTTCAGGGAATTGGCAAGTTTTGCCTGAACTGGGTATTTTTTCCTTGCTAAATCACCTGACAAAGTCTGAATTTCAAAAATCTGTTAAACCATAAAAACCTTCAGAATTTCTCATTTTATTTTGTTTGGGCTCCTAAGTCTTTTTCACAGATACTAGAGCAAGAGTTGGAAAAGGCAAGGAAAAAAAGAAAAGAAAAGCAAGACTTGCTTCATCATGTTAAAACATCAGAACTAAAATACATTGTGTACATGAATACCAACCCAGAGTTTCCAAAATGGATATAATTTGCAAGGCTCAGTGTTTGATATCTAGATATACTTGTAACATCTCAAAGCACTCTGGGTTGATTTTTTTAGACAGATTTTACAGAACCCAGCTTAAGCTAACAGAAGTTGTAAATTATGTCTAAGTGGACTTTATAAACAAAAGTTAAAGTCGAGCATGCAAGGAAATACTGAAAAGTTTGCATAATGCTGTCAACATCTCCCGTGCCAATGTTCATCCTTTCTTTTATTATTAGCTGAACTTTTTTCTATATACATGGATATATGTCTCACTAAGTATGTGTGTACAGATTTATGTTTTCAAATGAAACAAAGCTGTGCTGTTATTATTGCAGGGGTCGCTCAGTTTCTGCAAGCATGTGCTTCCCTGACCCTATTAAAGTACAGTACCAGCATTTCTCTCTTGTAGCTTGAGAGTGTGAGCCGCCCAGGGCTTGCGTTTCGGGACAGCGCCTGGAGAATACCAATTTCATTTAGAAACTGCCCCGCTTAAGTGTTTGCTAGGGTTTGACAGCATTGCATCAGGTGATCCGGTATATTTTCAGAGCTACTACAGAAAAAGTTAGAAACGTCACCCAAAAGTTTATGTTAAATGCATTTTTCCTGCAACGGAATTGATTTTAACCATCATTTAAATTTATAACATGTGCCAGCTTCCAGGGTTTTGTTACATTACAGAATTTAGATGCCCGGTCTCCGCTTTCAAATTATTTGAGTACCAGGTATGGACTCTTGCTTGAAATACAAACATTATTCTGTTGCACACTCTTCAACAGAATGGCCTGACTGGAAATCCTCATGTAATAGAGATGAACAACTATTCTTCCTGCTGGCTCAAACACAGTTATGGTGTGTAAACAATATTTTTGAATATGTTCTTTCTCTTGTACAAGCTTTTTCATTCCTACTATGTAGAACTTAAAAAAATGTACAAATTTTTTTTTTTGCTGAATTAGATTTGTAATATCGCCTCCCCAGTTTTATACATTTATGTATATGTGTATATGTGTGTGTATCACCACCTCTTTTTGAAGAGCATACATTCATTCACCTCACTTTTACTGAATGTACTCAGTGTATCTTCAATATTATATATTGTCTCTGAAATTATAGAGAGAAAGTAAGTATGCCAGTCTCGGCTAAATCTTTTCATCAGTAACTAAAATGAAAATAGTATATTTTTTTTTAAAAAATCAATTTTTTTTATGATATTCTGGGGAGAGAGAAAAAGTATTTTAATTCAAATCGAACTGTTTCTTCTGCATGGACCAATCGTCTTACTTCTCCGCCTGCCTTTTTATTGACTCCATACTTTACATTCAGTGGCCCCTTAAATTCTTCCCATGTTTTAGAGTTTCTTTGAAAATACCTCGTGAACAGGGAAGGAGCAATTGCACTAACAGTCTTGCAAATCTGTATTCTCTAAACAAGGACAGAGATGTATTCGGATTTTATTTTGTTTTGTTTGCTTTGTTTCTAGAGGCAGGGTGAAACGTTAACACACGTGACAACAGTGAGATTGCACAGATAAATTTTCTTCTCTTTTATCTAGCAAACATGCTAATGATGGACTTCAAAGGCAGCTGGGGAAGAAGCTTTCCTGTCTTCTGTGCCAGAAGGAGAGGCGAGGCTCTTTACCGCTCATATGGGAGAGATGAGGAGCCTTTGAACGGATCATTGCTTTTTATGAGTAGTAATGAGGTGAGAAGGATTCTAGTGTGTGGTACAGGCCTTCATTAAAAAGCGTGAAACAGAATGGCTTACGGTTACAGGGGGTAATTTGTTCTAACATACTTGCTAAATTGTGCTGTAACCATGCCAGTTAACAGCACTATATTTTCCATAGGATTCCTGAATGCATTTGTGTGCAATTATTCTGGCCATACAACATTCGGTGATTTTTCCTATCACTTATGCTACCTACTCGACAATGCTCACTCCCTACACTGAAAGTATATGGAACACCACGGTTAAAGATGGGAAAAGGATCCAGAGATATTCTCACTCTCCTCCTAAAGTCAAAGGGTTCTTGTAAAATCAAAAAGTCACAGAACCCAAATTTAAATGAAGACCATTTTCCTAAAAGGTAGTATCAGAGGTAACTGTCACTGAGTCACTCCAAAACTTAATGTTTTAAACCATGTACTAAAGTAAGTACAATTCATAAGAAAAAAAAAATTAGATTTGGTAGTTTCAAGTCCACAATTTAGAAAATTTTTTTAAAAAGCTGAAAAGTAGGAACAATGATTTTGCTACATTTTTGAGGAAATTTTGCCCCTAAGACTTCTGTAACAAATACAAAGACGGTTGCTTCTTCAGGCTTCTATGAGGAACATTAGACTGAAATTTTATTCAGTAGGAAAATCATCCTACTGGAAACATAACAGCTTTTTTGTTTTTCACATGACAGGCTATGAAAAGAAAAAAAAAAAGTAAGATAAAAATGTTAAGTTTTGAACAGGACTTAGAATTTGGGTATATCCTAAGGGAAAGTGTTTATGAGTGATAGTTTTTGAAGACAGGTTTACTATTACACTGAAAATATCATAACCTAGACTGTGAGAGGGGAAAAAACAACTCCTTTAAATTTTCTAGAATTTTCTTAAAATATTCATTGCTTCATAAAATATGCCCTAATTTTTTAGCTGATGACACAGTATATTGAAACAGTAATATATGCTACCATGGACTAAAAATGAAGACAGATTTAAGCAAAACAGACTTTTCAGAGATAAGAAGTGAGAGGTTCTGTCCACTCAGCAAAATTTCTGATGCTTATCAAAGGGGAGAAGAACTTCAATTCTGTCACTTTCCACCCTTTTCACTATTATTTCATTTTTGCAGGTTAGATATTTGATTTGGATGGGGGGAAATATTTACCCCACCGTCTCGAACATTATTCTAGCCTCAAAAATAAATACTGTCAAACTTAACAGAAACCAGGCAGTGGGCCTACAGTCAATGAAATAGGCTCAGCCACTTCTATTTCCTTTTATTGGGTTTTTGGGAAAGTCTATGAAGGAAATTCTGATGGCAAACCTCAGTCAGTTCTTCCAGTCTGAGAGAGTGAAATGGTAGCCCTGGGATATGTAGGATTTTGTTCAAGCTAAATTGAATATGTGAATATAGTGAATAAGGAAAATTCTATTTCATGATGGTTCATGTTCATCATTGTACTGCAAGGAGTCAAATCAGGTAAGGGCTGTTATTGAAAACAGAATAACATCATATTCTCTGCTAGAGCCATTAACCTAGAACATTACCCAGAGAAAAGAACCAATCTTTTTCATCACTGAGTAATTACTGTCAGTAATCAAAACTTCAATTTTCCTCAAAATTATATATGAAACAGAAAAAGACTCACAGACTTAGAAAATGAACTTACGGTTACCAGGGGGGATTAAGGGGAGAAGGAATAATTAGGGAGTTTAGGATGGAGATATACACACTGCTATATTTAAAAATTAAAATAGATAACCAACAAGGTCATACTATATAGGACAGAGAACTCTGCTCAATGTTATGTGGCAGCCTGGATGGGAGAGGAGCCTGTGGAGAATGGATACATGAATACATATATGGCTGAGTCCCTTCACTGTCTATCTGAAACTTTCAAAACATTGTTAATGGGCTACATTCCAATATAAAATAAAACATTTTTTTAAAAAAACTTCAATTTTCCTCAATCCCATGCAAATGTGGACACTCTGAGTTAATTGGTAACAACTAGGATAGAAAACCTGGAAACTAATATAGAAGAAAATGTGCATTAAAGGGGTATGTATCATTCTTTAAGTTTTCTTTTGTTATGTATCTCATTTATACCTAACTGGAGAAAGGAAAGCTTTACTGATGGATAAAAAGAAGCAATACAGGGGTTAGGTGAATACAGGGTAAAATGAATATATGTCTGATTCCCTTATGACACCATGGTTTCCCCTGACTGGAAACCCCAGTGGTTTTGTGATGTCAAATGCCTCTATTTACTTGCATCTATTCTCAAAGTCTCCTCAAAATTAAAAAAAAAAAAAATTAGAGACGAGAAAAGCAAGTATAAGGAGACTAAAGGGATAATAAATAAGGAATGGAAGATACTTATTTAGATATGTGGAAACTAAATGCTGTGTAATAAGAACATGTCTGAGAAAAAAAAAGTAGTTCAAGTAATCTAAACAAAATATATACGTACACTTGGGAATAGTTTTTATTAGAGGCTACTCATGGTTGCCTTTTCAGAAGAAAGCTGGAGTCATTTAACAAAATCTCCACATGTTCCAAATCCCTGGCAGGTGTGAAGACTGACAGGTATAAAAGAATACATGAAGCTCTTGTCAGTGAGAAAGAATGACCTAGGCAGTTGGAAAAATGTTACAACTCCATCCTTTCTTTCTATGGACATCTCTACTGAGCTGTAATTAACATAGCAGAATACCTAGAAGATTTAGAAAAACATCTAATCTTATTTTGTGTCACCAGACTCAGTCTCTAAACTTGGGAAGTAGAAATGAAGAGAGAGAAATACACTTGGACCAACATTAGAATAAGCTAAAAAAAATTTCTGAAGCCCTTGAATTTAAAAAAGAAAAAAACAAAAAACCTTTTTACTAATATATAGTTGACTTACAATATTATATTATTTTTGGGTGTACAGCAAAGTGATTTTGCTCTATAAATAGACACACACAAACACACACATATATAAATTGTATTTCAGATTCTTTTCCCTTATAGATTATTACAGAATATTGAGTATAGTTCCCTACACTATATAGTACGTGATGGTTGGTTATCTATTTTATATACAGTAGTGTGTATCTGTTAATCCCAAATTCCTCATTGATTCCTCCCCTCTTTCCCCTTTTGGTAACCACAAGTTTATTTTCTCTGTCTGTTCATCTATTTTTGGTTTGTATATAATTTCATTTGTATCATTTTTTTTTAGATTCCCCGCAGCATGAAAGATGAAAGTGATATCACATGATATTTGTCTTTGTCTGGCTTACCTCACTTAATAGGATCATCTCTGCTGCTGCTGCTGCTGCTAAGTCACTTCAGTCGTGTGCGACTGTGCGACCCCACAGATGGCAGCCCACCAGGCTCCACCATCCCTGGGATTCTCCAGGCCAGAAAAATGGATGATCATCTCTAGGTCTATCCATTTTACTGTAAATGGCATTACTTCATTCTTTTTTGTGGCTGAGAAATATTCCATTGTATATATGTACCACATCTTCTTTATCCAAAGAATAAACCAAAATTTTAAAGTGACCCAAATGTTGATCTTTTGATTCTGTTTTTTTGGTTATATTCATGCACGTTTCCCAATCTTCCTCACGAGGGTCTCTGATGGATGGTAGGAACACTTAGGAATTTCCTTCATAATCCAACACACTCAAGTTTATCTCTACATATTCCTGGCTACCAGGCTTGGAATTTCTCCTCTGTTACATCTGTTCAGTGACAATCTCTGGACTCGCACTCTTCCTTTATACAATAATCCAAAGCCCAAACTCACGGTACTTCCATGTGTAAAGTAGACATTATTCCCTACCCATTAAGAACTCCCTTGTCCTGACTACTAACTGTATCACACATTTGAACTAATTATATTTAGTGTTTCAATTTTTATTAGTTCTTTTTAATTGTTCATAGATTGTTTCAGGTGAATTGATTGTCTCATGATAAACCCTTTGAGACTATAAAAATATATATTATGGTATTTTTGCTTCACCAAGAACAATATACAAATGAAAAATAATATAGAAGTAGAAAGCCTGAAGGAATGCTCTAGATTCAGTACCTTCTTTCTCATGCACATACTTATATCTCTTAAGGTAATTCCCTTGCTCTATTGCTTAATTTCTAATCCAACTACCTGTGAAAATTACTGTCCAAATAAGAAGAAAAGAGATCAAATGGGCCAACAGCAGAAGAGTAGTCTTTATCTGAGCATTCTTTGTGGTACTCTTTGGAAGTTCTCCGTGTACTACCCACTTTGCTTGGGATTATCTAGAAAAAGAGAAAACAGAAAGTGAACGCTAAAACATGACATTGAGATTTAGGATAATTGGGGAAGAATGGGAGACTGAAAGGGTGTACAGACATGCTTGGATTTTGAAGGCTCTTCATGTTTTTCAAATGCCAAATATGCAAATTTTGCAATTGAACCAGTGATTCTGTTTATCCTGTTTTGGATTTCAGGAATGTAAAGAAATTACGACCATAGTGAATGCCTAAAAATGACAAAGTACAACAAATCATGTTGCTTATCCATTGAAAAACACTAAATGAGCATAATATGTATTTGTCCTAGTCACAATATTGATATGAGTGTTTGATTTTATACTTCACTGAGCAGAAAGCATTTTATTCTTTTAATTAGAATAGCATCTTTCCAAATAACTTTACAAATCATAAAATTATCTCTTATAGCATGATTTGTCATGTTTAGATTACTTGTCAAAATCTTCTTTGAATTACTAGTCAAATATATGAATCTAAAATATTTATAATTAAGATTGCCATGGTGAGACTAATTCATTTAATGTTCTTATTTATGCTACCCATAACTGACAGAATTTAAAGAAACTAACAAACACTGCTGTATATTCTCTTTGCTCAATTTTTTTGTAAAAACGATGGAGTTTTCATTCCAGTTTAAAAAGAAGTCACCATCATTAGAGACATTTAGCAAGACATTCCAAAGCTATAAATAAAATCCCAACTTAATTCCAAACGCAGTTCTGTACCTCAATAAGTGTAACCATAGAAAAGAACTGGCTGGCTGCCAAATATTAAAGAGTGGGATAGAAAGCCTTTCTCATATCCAAGTTAGTGAAATGAGACAATTAAAATGAATGCTCCCCAGGATGTGGAGAATGCTGCATTATCCGTAGGTTAGCTCTCAACATTCCAGCTTCCAACTTAATATCTCTAATTAAAATAGATAGCTGTGAAAAGGCTTGAGGTGTTTTTTTTTGTTTTTTTTTTTTTTAATCTAAATGTCTTCTGGCAGTGGGGAGAGGCTTATGCCAAAAAGTCGCCCTGTTCTCTTCTCCCTTCAGCCAGAATTAGAGTGAAAGTGTTAATGCTCCTTGTAATTTTTCCTTCTCACCAGCAACATGTTAAAATCCAAGCATTTCTCATTATATTACTACAATTTTTAAAAATTGCTGGCTAATTCAATTCTGATCTGAAAAACCTTTCTCTAATTAGTTTCTTTGCAAAATTGGACACAGACAGATCATAATCCTTCATTTACTGATCTTATTTAATGCTATTACTCAGCATATGTTGGCTATACAGTAAAAAATTAAAATGAAAGTCACATGATTTATCCCCCTTTAAAAGTGCTCAACCGGTCTAATAAAAGTCGAGTGCCAAATACCAGATGTCTGATTTAAAAGAAATTTTGAACAAAAAAGAAAATCTCTCCCATTATTCTAAAATATGTGGTTAAGACTAATACCATCCAAGGAAAAAATACATTTATATATTGGTCCAGTTGCATGGATATATTTAACTTAAGTAAGAAGATGTATGGGCTAAAAATTAAAATATATGAATATTGATCCTGACTGTTTTAAACCCTCATCCAGATCAATAAATTTGTACTTCTTTCATACACCTTTATTAAGTCAACTGGATATTTTAAAGAGTAAATGAAAATATGGGTGGTTCTTCCCATTTAGAATGCAGGAGGTCAGTACAGGAAAACAACATATCAAAGTAGGTATTTTTTAAGATTTTTTTAAAAGTATACTATTTTTAAAGTCTTTATTGAATGTTTATAATATTGTTTCTGTTTTATAATATATATAATATTTATAATTTATATAATATTGTTTCTGTTTCGGTGTTTTGGCCCCAAGGTATGTGGGATCTTAGCTCTCTAACCAGGGATCAAGCCTGTGTCCCCTGCATTGGAAGGCGAAGTCTTAACCACTAATCAGGTTTTGCTCATTACTTTTCCTTCAGACTTCAGTTCCTCCTCGTTATTTAATTATCCGCATCATTTCTAGCCAAAATCCAAGCTGATGTTCTCAAGTAGATAGAAAGCTTTTTTCTTTTCAACTTTTTATCTTGTATGGGGGCATAGCTGATTAACAATGTTGTGATAATTTCAGGGGGACGGCAAAGGGACTCAGCCACAAATACATGGATCCATTCTCCCCCAAACTCCCCTCCCTTCCAGGCTGCCACATAGCATTGAGCAGAGTTCCCTGTGCTCTACAGTAGGTCCTTGTTGGTTATTCATTTTAAATATAGCAGTGTGTACATGTCTATCCTAAATTTCCTGACTATCCTTTTCCCCATCTCCCCCCTCAGCAACTTTAAGTTCATTCTCTAACTTTAGTTCCTCCTCATTATTTAATTAGCAGCATAGTTTCTAGCCAAAATCCATTGTCTGGGAAACTGATGTTCTCAGATCAATAGAAAGCTTTTTTGAAAAGAAGAGCCAAATAAAATCAACTATCTCTTCAGTTTTTATTACACTTTCACTCGACTCTATATTCATCACTCCCCAGTTATTTCCCCAAACCTCAGATCTTTGCTGTTATTTTTTTTTTCCAAGAACAGCTTTTCTCTTTCCAACAGTTAAGATCTATGCTTCAAAGATGATCTCACATAGTATTCTTTTCACGCATTTTTTTCTGGTTATTACTCCCTTCCACTGCCATGACTACAGCGCTGTTAGGGTAGTCACTGGCTCTCAGGTCTCAAAATGTGTTTGCCTTTCTTCCCGAGCGTAGCAGGTTACCTCCCCCAGCCTCCTCTTCAATGATGGGCAGTCAGGTGATGAAGGAGGGACTGATGGACTATCAGCAGAAGCCCTGGTATCCTTCTGGGTGAGAGACGCTCTCTCTACTGCTGGTTGGAGGCAATGGCAAGCCACTCCAGTACTCTTGCCTAGAAAATTCCATGGATGGAGGAGCCTGGTGGGTTACAGTCCATGAGGTCGCTACGAGTCGGTCGCGACTGAGCGACTTCCCTTTCACGCAAAGCAGAAGGAAATGGCAACCCACTCCAGCGTTCTTGCCTGGAGAATCCCAGGGACGGCAGAGCCTGGTGGGCTGCTGTCTATAAAATAGCTAGCTAGTGGGAGTCGGACACAACTGAAGCGACTTAGCAGCAGCAGCAGCATCACCATTATCATCGTCGTGTTGCTGGTAGCAGAGCTGGGTTCCTGAAGACCCTGTGAAGCTGAGCCCATTGCCTTTCCCATCCCCCATCTTCTGTTGTCAATTGAAATTTTCATAGCAAGAAATAAACTTCTATTGCATTTATCCTTTGAGATTTCTGAATTTCTCAGGAGCTGGTGTTATCTTTTATTCTCTATAGGAGTATAATGGCTTTGCGACGTTCTGTTAGTTTCTGCTGTCCAACAAAGTGAAACCAGCTACATGTATACATATACTCCTTCATTCTTGAGCCTCCTTCCAAACCCCTCATCCTACCCCTCTAGGTCATCACGGAGCACCAAGCTGAGTTCCCTGTGCTATAAGCAACTTCCCACTAGCTATCTATTTTATACATGGTAGTGCTAATGTCAGTTAGCTGGTATTGTTTTAACTAAGATAACCCAAAGTATGATCTCTCCATTGACTGAATATCCATAATTAATACTTTGTGTTGTTCTTGTCACTGCCTGTATTTTTCTTATATATTAATGATACCTATTCTTGCCTTTTTCCTTAAAGTCGGGAACGTCTTTCTGTTTCAGTTTTTATTCCTTGCAGTACTCAGTACAGTCTCTGGTACAAAATACATCCTTAATTAATTGCTCTGTATCCATCAATCTGAGTTTATTAGACTGTTCCAAACTAGCAGAGTTTCTTAGTCCACGCATCTATTCTTTTATTCATTTATGTATTCTAAATACCTGTTGTATCCCTACTGTGTGTCAGTGTAGGAGACACCTTTGGGGTATCTGCACACTTACCTCAACTCTCCTTTTTTGAGGACACCATTCATAATGGGTGGACCTTCAGCAGCTATAGTCACAGCACATGAACTTGGGGCTGATTTGACCAGAGTTGATTGGTCTAGTTGAACCTGGGTCAACTATATTCTGTCCCCATGAGGGTAATAGTCAGTGAATTATTCATTGTTACTAGAATGGTTTCATGTATCTTTGGGGGCAGAGGGCAGTTATCTAATACCACATAGGTCTGAGAAGCCCCAAGACACTAGTCTATGGAGCAAAGAAGAAAAACAAAATAAGCACCCATAAAGAAGATTGTGAGTCAACTGGTCATGTGTGAATTCTGTCATGAGTGCTTTTTTCAAACCCCTTCCTCCCAGTGATTTTCATGCAGAATAGACTTGATTTCAAATGTCTGGATCTTCCACAAAAATGGAAGGTCCAGGACACTATTTCTAAAACATCTTTCTATTTATTAATACAAATATAAAACATTATGCAGAAAACTTCAAAATGGTGGCATTTAATAATCTGTAGTTGAAAATTAATACAGAGGATGAGGGGAATAAAAATGGGGTAAAAATCTATTAAGGATAAATTTTAACTTTTTATATGTGTATTTTTTGATGTGGACTATTTTTAGTCTTCTTTAAATCTGTTACACTATTGCTTCTGTTGTTGGGATTTTGGTCCCAAGCAGTGTGGGATCTGAGCTCCCCCACCCAGGGATTGAATCCCATGATCCCTGTATGGAAGTCTTAACCACTGGACCTCCAGGGAAGCCACTAAGGGTAAATTGTAAAGGATATTCTCTAAGTCCTGCTCCTACTGTTTGTTTTCTTTGCTTCACATACTGAAGCTTATGATGACAGAAAATGCAGAAGATGGCAAAGCAACTCTGAAGTGATTGAATTTCCCTCAGTCTCATCTCCCAGCTGAACCCTCAGCACCTTTTCCCAAACTCGCTTAGTGACGTTCAGTTAAACTGGGAGCTGCTCCTATGGCTCTTACCCCAAGTTTTCAACATTCTTTGGGAGAGGAAAAAAGATCATCGTGAGCCCTGTAACTAGCTAAAGTCTTATTACTAGTTAATCACCTATTGAATACTTATCTCCTAATACCTAATGAATGAATAAGTGGCCACTTGAGAATCAACTAGAATTTTGTCCCTTTTCTTCTCTCCAACAGGCAAAAAGAGAAGAGGTTTTTATTAAACCAGGAGTTCGGTAGTTATGAAACTAAGCATCAGCAAGAACCGAAACCAAACCTGGATTCTCTTCCCATGTAGAGTAGAAAGACAGATACGTATGCATGAAGCAGAAACCATGTAATGGAAAAAAAATGGAAAGAAATGAGTTTAATTTTGTAGGTAAGTATTCTATAAACAGATGCCCCAAGTCAAATTTCATAGCAGTAAAAATGACTGAAGTCTGCCAAGAATGAAGTATGTGCTTGTGTGGTTTAAGGGAAAGGATGGATTCCTTTTCAAAGTGTCAGGGGGAAAAAAAAAAACAAAAAACCCTATCGTGCCACCTAGTGGTAGAAAATAAGTCCATTTCTTTTAATCCCACAAAGCAAGTTTGCCTTTTCAGAAAATCAAATGAGTTCATTCACCTAGTGGAATCTTGGTTTGGCAAATTGCACAATAGTTAAAATTTAAATGTCAAGCTTGTGTTTGAATTTCTCACCTACCAATGGCATTAAGACATAGGGCAGAGTTTAAAGAGCCCTGGAGTCAGAGCTGGAGTGACTCCATTTCTCTTTTCAACCAGGTGGCTCAGCCAACCTAGAGATCAGTTTCTTCCATAAAGGGGTAAGGTACATGGGCTTTAAGCTGCTGTTGTGCTCTGAAATCCCATGTTTCAAAGGAAGCCACAGACCAGGTAATAAGCCTACTCTTATCAAATGCAGCCCTTTATGACAAAGTCAAACCACCAACTTTACTAGCCAAATGCTCGGTGACATAGTATGCTTTCCACACCCCCAATCCGTTCCCAGTCTCATTTTACAGACTCCACTTCCATTCCAAGCCCTTCTTTACTGCTACTTCACATGATCAGATGCTTGCTGTAAATAGGCCCTTGATGACAATTCTTAACTTCTGTGAACCTCACTGGTAATATTGTAATACATTTTTCTAACTTACACAAATATTCACATAGTCCCCTTCCCCTTTGAAATCAAGTAAACTATTCCTCAAAGAGGAAGAGAGGTGTAGTTTCAGATTATGTAGCAGTATTTCTCAGATAGTATAAAATGTAATTTATCCTTTATCCCACTTTCACTAATAATATATATCCAGGGGTGACCCTGTTAACAATAATTAGGAAAGGCATTAAAAACCAGCAGTTAATTATCCTTCAATTAAAAAATAAATTAATTGAGAAAAGAAAATCCTTTAAAAACAAAAAAACAAACCAGCAGTTAATCTGAGCTGTTTCAAATATTTAGTTTCCTGTGTGCATGCTCAGTTGTGTCCATCTCTTTGCAACCCCATGGACTGTAGCCCACCAGGCTCTTCTTGTCAAGGCAAGAATACTGGAGTGGGTTGCAATTTCCTCTCCAGGGAATCTTCCAGACAAAGAGATGTAACCCAAGTCTCCTGTATTGGCAGGCAGATTCTTTGCCACTGAGCCATCAGGGAAGCCCACTTAATCTCCTAATAAGCAGCCTATTCTTTAGTTCAGTTCAGTTCAGTCACTCAGTCATGTCCGACTCTTTGCAACCCCATGAACCGCAGCACACCAGGCATCCCTGTCCATCAACAACTCCCGGAGTCTACCCAAATCCATGTCCACCGAGTTGGTGATGGCATCCAACCGTCTCATCCTCTGTCGCCCCCTTCTCCTCCCACCCTCAATCTTTCCCAACATCAGGGTCTTTTCAAATGAGTCAGCTTTTCGCATCAGGTGGCCAAAGTATTGGAGTTTCAGCTTCAACATTAGTCCTTCCAGTGAACACCCAGGACTGATCTCCTTTAGGATGGACTGGTTTGATCTCCTTGCAGTCCAAGGGACTCTCAAGAGTCTTCTCCAACACCACAGTACAAAAGCATCAATTCTTCAGTGCTCAGCTTTCTTTATAGTCCAACTCTCACATTCATACATGACTACTGGAAAAACCATAGCCTTGACTAGACGGACCTTTGTTGGCAAAGTAATGTCTCTGTTTTTTAATATGCTGTCTAGGTTGGTCATAACTTTCCTTCCAAGGAGTAAGTGTCTTTTAATTTCATGGCTGCAGTCACCATCTGCAGTGATTTTGGAGAAATCACAGAAAAATAAGGTCTGACACTGTTTCCACTGTTTCCCCATCTATCTGCCATGAAGTGATGGGACCAGATGCCATGATCTTAGTTTTCTGAATGTTGAGCTTTAAGCCAACTTTTTCACTCCCCTCTTTCATTTTCATCAAGAGGCTCTTTAGTTCTTCACTTTCAGCCATGGAGAAGGCAATGGCAACCCACTCCAGTACTCTTGCCTGGAAAAATCCCATAGACGGAGGAGCCTTGAAGGCTGCAGTCCATGGGGTTGCTGAGGGTCGGACACGACTGAGCGACTTCACTTTCACTTTTCACTTTCATGCATTGGAGAAAGAAATGGCAACCCACTCCAGTGTTCTTGCCTGGAGAATCCCAGGGACGGGGGAGCCTGGTGGGCTGCTGTCTATGGGGTCGCACAGAGTTGGACACGACTGAAGTGACTTAGCAGCAACTTTCAGCAATAAGGGTGGTGTCATCTGCATATCTGAGGTTATTGATATTTCTCCCAGCAATCTTGATTCCAGCTTGTGCTTCCTCCAGCTCAGTGTTTCTCACGATGTACTCTGCATATAAGTTAAATAAGCAGAGTGACAATATACAGCCTTGACATACTCCTTTCTCAATTTGAAACCAGTCTGTTGTTCCATGTCCAGTTCTAACTGTTGCTTCCTGACCTGCATATAGGTTTCTCAAGAGGCAGGTCAGGTGGTCTGGTATTCCCATCTCTTTCAGAATTTTCCACAGTTTATTGTGATCCACACAGTCAAAGGCTTTGGCATAGTCAATAAAGCAGAAATAGATGTGTTTCTGGAACTCTTGCTTTTTCAATGATCCAGCGGATGTTGGCAATTTGATCTCTGGTTCCTCTGCCTTTTCTAAAACCAGTTTGAACATCTAGAAGTTCACAGTTCATGTACTATTGAAACCTGGCTTGGAGAATTTTGAGCATTACTTTACTAGCATGTGAGATGAGTGCAATTGTGCGGTAGTTTGAGCATTCTTTGGCATTGCCTTTCTTTGGGATTGCAATGAAAACTGACCTTTTCCAGTCCCGTGGCCACTGCTGAGTTTTCCAAATTTGCTGGCATATAGAGTGCAGCACTTTCACAGCATCATCTTTCAGGATTTGAAATAGCTCAACTGGAATTCCATCACCTCCACTAGCTTTGTTCATAGTGATGCTTCCTAAAGCCCACTTGACTTCACATTCCATAATGTCTGGCTCTAGGTGAGTGATCACATCATGATTATCTGGGTCGTGAAAATCTTTTTTGTACAGTTCTTCTGTGTATTCTTGCCACCTCTTCTTAATATCTTCTGCTTCTGTTAGGTCCATACCATTTCTGTCCTTTATTACCCCCATCTTTGCATGAAATGTTCCTTTGGTATCTCTAATTTTCTTGAAGAGATTTCTAGTCTTTCCCATAATATTGTTTTCCTCTATTTCTTTGCATTGATCACTGAGGAAGCCTTTCTTATCTCTCCTTGCTATTCTTTGGAACTCTGCATTCAAATGGGTATATCTTTCCTTTTCTCCTTTGCTTTTCACTTCCCTTCTTTTCACAGCTAGAAATAAGAATGTTAAGATTTTTTTAATTACAAAAGGAAGAAAATTTTCTTAAAATAATATATGAATTGTTCCAAATGTGATGGAAAGACAGTACCATTTCTTCAAACCATTGTTTGAACAGTGTCAAGAATTATCTGCAGAAAGGCTTTTCATTTAGAAATCTGGCCTCCTCCATACCAAAGCCTTGTCCCTCATCCCTTCCTCCAGCAGCAGCAGGAGTAGCAGATAGCTTCCTAGAGAGCATGAGTGGTTCATGCAAGAACATGTTGATTTGCTCTAAGAAGCCAGCCTGGAGATTATACTCTTGCCTTCTGTGGTCACTATTGACATCACAGCATGTCATATCTGAAATTAAGTGTGGAGGAAAATCAGTATTTCCTTCAAACCAGAGAATAGAAAATTTACGATAAATCTGGACTTGGAAATTAACAGATACACACTGTTATATATAAAATAAACAATAAGGAAGTACCGCATAGCATAGGGAAGTATATTCAATATACTGTGATAGCCTACAATGGAAAAGAATATCTGTGTGTGTGTGTGTGTGTGTTTGTATAACCTAATCACTTTGCTATACACCTAGAACATTGCAAATCAACCCTATTTCAATGAAAAACTTAAGATTAGGACTTTTGAAAATTAAAATTAGAAAGGTTAAGACTTCACCTTCCACCGCAGGGGGCATGCATTTGACCCCTGGTGAGGGAAGTAAAGGACTTTTGAAAATTAAAAGTAGAAAGGTTAAGACTTCACCTTCCACCGCAGGGGGCATGCGTTTGACCCCTGGTGAGGGAAGTAAGATTCTCCATGCTGCACAGAGCTGCAAAAAAAATTAAAAGAATAAATAAAAGAAAATATATGAGACAAGGATAAACAAGGAATAGTGTCTACATTAGCCCTCCAAATACACACAGAAGGACTGGAGATGAGAATCATGGCGAGTATTGCTGATGCAATGAGAAATAATTTTCTCAAGCATGTTATCACTGTATTTTATTAGTTTATTTTTTCAACTCCTTTCTTTATCTTTGGTAGACACCCTGACATGCACACAATTGTACCTAGCATTTCATTATGCCACCCTGTATCTTCATAATACTTCTATTTAAAACTTCAGTCCTTTATAATGTAGGTTTACTTGTCTGTATCACTAGATTGTTAATTGTAGGAGACAGAGACTAATCTTTACTAAACTTAGGACCTACCACTAACACTGGCATATAATAGGCATTTTGAAAACCTTGATGAAATTGAACGTACTGTGTGTGCCTTCAATAAATGTACCAGATGATTCTATCTTACTCTTTGCTTTTCATTGCAAAGGGGACGTGTATTTTCCATAGCACGTTTCATAAATGAAGTACTCTCCTATCCCATTTGGAGCTACTAGAAAATACCACTTTCCTTGGTATTATTTTCAGAGTATAGAGAAAAAAGTTTTCTACTGTCTTTTTTAAAAAATATTTTTTATGTGGACTGTTTTCTAAAATCTTTATTGAATTTATTACAATGTTACTTCTGTTTTATGTTTTGGCTTTTTGGTCACAAGACATGTGGGATCCTAGCTTCTCAACTAGGGATCTAACTTACACCCCTTGTGTTGGAAGGTGAAGTCATAACCACCGGACCAACAAGGAAGTCCCTTATTGACATTTTTTGTTGTGTTTTTTTTTTCTGAATTTTATTAAACACTTCTGATGGGGTAATGAACAGGATGTCTCCTTGAATGAGGTCAGAGGCAAGAATCAAGAAGTTCTTCCTTCCATTTTCAGAATATTATGGAATAGGATGAAATTTTAAGTGCCCATCAAATACTTCATTTCTTCTTTTCTTTACCTATAGAAAGAAGACTTTTTTAGCATAAAAACACATTACAGTTAAACCATTAGACATGATAAAACTTAGCCTGAGAAAGAGGTTGTTTTATTGTTGTTGATGTTTTTGTTTTGCAAATAGTTCCCTCTGGAGAAATCTCAAAGAACAACCTAAGCTTTTTCCTATAAGAGATCCATCTATCTGTACAAATAGAGCCAGAGGCTTCCATCTTGACATGTTGCTAAAGGGAAGCCAGGAGCTTGGAGCAGGGGATAGGATAAGGGTAGATGCTTTCCAGGTGGCTCAGTGGTAAAGAGTCCACCTGCCAATGCAAGAGATGTGGGAGATGCCAGTTTGCTCCCTGGATTGGAAACATCTCCTGGAGGAGGGCATGGCAATTCACTCCAGTATTCTTGCCTGGAAAAATCCCAAGGACGGAGGATCCTGGAAGGCTACAGTTCATGGTCTTGCAAAAGAGTTGGACACAACTGAGCAACTGATCACACACACACGAGGGCAGATGAGCAGAAAACATAGGAAGGTTGCCTCCATATTTCTACTGGAAGTTAGTTAACCCTGTCTGAACCAGAAGGTGCCATGATGGAGAAATATTGGGTTGGCCAAAAAGTTCTCTCCATAAGAGGCTACAGAAAAAACTCGAATGAAATTTTTGGCCAACCCAATACTTGGCAGCAGCCTCCAGATTTAATGAACCTTTAT
Organism: Bubalus kerabau; assembly: GCF_029407905.1. NCBI lineage: Eukaryota > Metazoa > Chordata > Mammalia > Artiodactyla > Bovidae > Bubalus > Bubalus kerabau. The sequence goes on from NC_073627.1 coordinate 71,801,467, forward strand.
ATTAGACTAATATAAAGGTTATTTTTTTTAAGCAAAACCATCTTTCTAATACTGGTCTATACCCACATCCTTCCAGACATTGGAGGAAAATCATGGCTACAGTCTAGATGCAAATGAAGAAACAGTAAGCTGAGGTATGCTTGTTAAGAACATACATAGGTTTATACCTAAAGGTGGTGGAGGCAGCTTACGTTAGAGGCAGTGGTGCTATTTGCTGCTTCCTTACATCTCCTCTATCGTACCCTTCTCACCATCACCCACAAGTAGTAATTTCTCCCCAGAACAAATTCTAAGAGTGACAAAATCCTGAGCTTATCATGCATGGAATGAAGCTAATTCTAGAAGGAGCCTAACAACTACCTCTAGGTGAGAGAGAAAGTCAATGTCATGAAGAAATGTGGAAGTCATTAACGTAAGGGTGAGAAGTTAAATTTTTTGTGCCTGATGATTTTCAATAATTATAAAGTCACTATTCACTAAGCTCTGATTAGGTGTAAACTACTATACAAGATATTTTCATATATCATCTAATTTCATTTTCATCAACACTGAACAATATTAGCTTTTACTAGCCTGATTTTTCAGATGAAAATAATCTAACTTTGCAGAGATTGACTTGTCCAAGGTCACCATGAAAGTAAGTGATCAGTCAGCACACACACCCAGACCTGCCAGACCCCATGTTCCTGATTTCAGCTCTGCCCCAGAAAGCACTTCTCATACTTCACAGGGGCTGTAATGCTTATTTGTTTTTTGCATGTTTGTGAGAGGAGTTGCAGTTTTAATCACAATGACTTAAGAAATGTTACAACAGAGTTATAGTATTTCTCAACAAAATATTTTTACATCAAGGATATTATTTTGCCACATTATTCACATAAGGATCAAGACTTTTTTCCTCTGGGGACTCAAATATTCACTGGTTCCACCTGGATGTCTCACAAACCTCAAACTCATTGGTCCCAAACAAAGTACCAATTTCCCACCCCAATCAAATGTCCTCTCCCTCTCCACTTTCCTGAGCGTTTGGCTGAAGGAAGTGATAGGCAATCTCACAAGTCAAATCTGAGCTACACCTTTTACTGCTGCTCGTGGTGGCGGGTGCCTCACAGGCCTGACCTTTCCCTGTGGTGTCTCTGGCACTCTTTCTCTGCTCCATTTTGGGTGTCCTTCTGTCCTTTTGTCCTCCTGTCCTCCATGGTGGTATTGGGTTTCCAGGTCTCTGCTCTTTTTTCTGTCCTCTCCATATACCCTTCTCTCTTTTTCCTTTTGGCCATCATGTGGGATCTTAGTTCCCTGACCAGAGATCAAACTTGTGTCCCCTGCAGTAGAAGCACAGAGTCTTAACCACTGGACCCCAAGAAAGTCCCTCCACATACCCTTCTTATGTGATGTTTCCAGTGACGCTCAATGTCTTATATACCATCTTGTGTGCTCAGTCACTTCAGTCATGTCCGACTCTTAGACTGTAGCCCGCCAGGTTTCTCTGTCCATGGAAATCTCCAGGCAAAAATTACTGGAGTGGGTTGCCATTTCCTTCTCTAGGGCATCTTCTCAACTCAGGGCTTGAACCCATGTCTTTTCCATCTCCTGCATTGGCAGGCAGGTTCTTTACCTCTAGTGTCAACCTGGGAAGTCCTATATACCATCTTAAGATGCTAATAAATTCTAAATCTATGTCTCCAGCCCAGAACTAACAACATTCTCTTCTTTCATCCTCTCTCATCCTTTCTCTCCCTTTTCCTGCTACTCCCCTAACATTATTCCAAACAGATGCCTAAATATTAACATCTCTGAAAGAAATTTGATCTTCTTCCCCAGAACCTGCCCTTCCTCCAGTGTTTCAAGGCACCACCATCCACAAAATGGATCAAGTCAGACATGTGGTGTCATTTTGAACTCTTCTCTTTGCCCTGCCCATCTCTACCTAAATATCAAACCCCATGCAAGTCCAATTTACAGCACCTCCTGCACACTTCCTAAGTCTCTTCACTTTATACCATTGGCCTGGCCACTTCCCTGGTTTGATCAGGCACACTTCCCCCAGCTTCCTTAACTCACATTACTGCTCAGCCCCTGGGATGGTCTTGCTTCCAGGCTGGCACCCATTCAATCTGCTCTCCATGCTATCACTTTCCAAAAAAAAAAAAAAAATCCTGTCTCTATTGACTTTAACATTTTAACGTTTTTTCCCCATGTTTTGCCTTTGTTCTCAGGATAGAGACCAAACTCGCTAATGTGACCTCAGACCTTTGTTATTTCACTTTGATCCATCTCTAATTTGATTATTCTGTAGGCTTAAATTATTTAATTTTTTATCAAAATTTTAACAAAGTTTTGAAGCTCAAATGATGATTACACAGTATGGTGGATCATGTGTTTTAGAAGCTATTATTTCTTCTTGAACTGAGTATTATGATAGCTGTATGGAAGAATACATGTTTTATATTCGCTTCAACCCATCTGTACAAAAGGGAAATAATCATGCAATAAACATGAATTAAGAATACTGCTTTCATTGGTCAAAGTTGGAGCTATTTGAACAACAAAAAAAGTAAATGAAATCAATTGAATAAATATTTTAAAAATAAGTTTGTTGTGTTACCACCAAAAAAAACCAAAATAACTTGAAGAGACCTTTTAGTTACTCTATAACTAAGGCGCTAGATCCTTGCTGTTCAATTGCTCAGCCATGTGTCCGACTCTTTGTGACTCCATGGACTTCCCCATGGAGCCCCTGCCAGGCTCCTCTGTCCATGGGGTTTCCCAGGCAAGAATACTGGAGTGAGTTGCCATTATTTTCTTCAATTTGATTACAGACTGCATATTAAATGACACAGGTATTACTGTTAATTTTATTAGGTGTGATTATGCATAATCACACCTAATAAAATGTGGGAATAAAACGACATAATGTTGGAAATTACCAAAAAATGCTTCAGCAAAAAAAAAGGAAAAAAGAAAAGAAACAAATATTGCAAAATCTTGACAACTGCTACATCTGGGAAATGTATTCCATGTGGCTCATTGTTCTAGTCTCTTGATTTTTATCTTCATTTGAAATATTTTGGAATAATAACTTTATGAAAGAAATATTGGAAATATTGACTTTCTCAAGAGTTGGTTAATGTCAGTATGTAGTGTTAGTGTTAGTTGCTCTGTTGTGTCCGACTCTGTGACCCCACAGACTGTAGCCCACCAGGTTCCTCTGTCCATGGGATTCTCCAGGCAAGAATACTGGAGTAGATTGCCATTCCTTTCTCTAGGGGATCTTCCCGACCCAGGAATCAAACCCCGGTCTACCGCATTGCAGGCAGACGCTTTACCGTCTGAGCCATAGGGAAGGTCAGTGTAATAGGGTCTAAAACGTACCATATCAGGTAGATACCAGCTCCTAAGCATAGATGCTCTCAATCCTGTCCACTCTTCTCATTCCCATAATGCATGTTCCTTGTCTTTTGCCTCAGTGAATGAAATACCCTCCTAATTGCCCACCTGATTCAAATCTCATAGTCCATAGGAAGTGCCGTGGTCCTCAGCCAGGCACTAAACAAAGGTGCTGAAGTAGCAATAAGGAAGGTCAGTTTATTTCAGTTCAGTCGCTCAGTCATGTCCAACTCTGCGACTCCTTGGACTGCAGCATGCCAGGCCTACCTGTCCATCACCAACTCCTGGAGTTCACTCAAACTCATGTCCATTGACTCATGTCCATGTCAGTGATGCCATCCAGCCATCTCATCCTCTGTCGTCCCTGTCTCCTCCTGCCTTCAATCTTTTCCAGCATCAGGGTCTTTTCAAATGAGGCAGTTCTTCATAACAGGTGGCCAAAAGATTGGAGCTTCAGCTTCAGCATCAGTTCTTCCAATGAATATTCAAGACTGATTTGCTATAGGATTGAATGGTTTGTTCTGAAGGAGATCAGCCCTGGGATTTCTTTGGAAGGAATGATGCTAAAGCTGAAACTCCAGTACTTTGGCCACCTCATGCGAAGAGTTGACTCATTGGAAAAGACTCTGATGCTGGGAGGGATTGGGGGCAGGAGGAGAAGGGGACGACAGAGGATGAGATGGCTGGATGGCATCACTGACTGGATGGATGTGAGTCTGAGTGAACTCTGGGAGTTGGTGATAGACAGGGAGGCCTGGCGTGCTGCAATTCCTGGGGTTGCAAAGAGTCAGACACGACTGAGTGAATGAACTGAACTGAACTAAACTGAATGGTTTGATCTCCTTGCAGTCCAAGGGACTCTCAAGAGTCTTCTCCAACATCACAGGTCAAAAGCATCAATTCTTCAGTGCTCAGCTTTCTTTATGGTCCAACTCTCACATCCATACATGACTACTGGAAAACCCATAGCTTTGACTAGATGGATCTTTGTCGGCAAAGTGATGTCTCTGCTTTTTAATATTCTGCCTAGGTTGGTCATAGCTTTTCTTCCAAGGAGCAAGTATCTTTTAATTTCATGGCTGCAGCCACCATCTGCAGTGATTTTGGAACCCCCAAAAAATAAAGTCTGTCACTGTATTGTGTGGTAGTTTGAGCATTCTTTGGCATTGCCTTTCTTTGGGATTGGAATGAAAACTGACCTTTTCTAGTCCTGTGGCCACTGCTGAGTTTTCCAAATTTGTTGGCATATTGAGTTCAGCACATTCACAGCATCATCTTTTAGGATTTGAAATAGCTCAACTGGAATTCCATCATCTCCACTCGTTTTGTCTTAAGGCCCATTTGACTTCACATTCCAGGATGTCTGGCTCTATGTGAGTGATCACACCATCGTGATTATCTGGGTCGTGAAGATCTTTTTTGTACAGTTCTTCTGTGTATTCTTGCCACCTCTTCTTAATATCTTCTGCTTCTGTTAGGTCCATACCATTTCTGTCCTTTATCGAGCCCATCTTTGCATGATAAGTTCCCTTGGTTTCTCTAATTTTCTTGAAGAGACCTCTAGTCTTTCCATTCTATTGTTTTTTTTTTAATTTTATTTTTAAACTTTACAAAAGTGTATTAATTATGCCAAATACCATAATGAATCCACCAGAGGTATACATGTGTTCCCCATCCTGAACCCTCCTCCCCCCTCCCTCCCCATACCATCCCTCTGGGTCGTCCCAGTGCACTAGCCCCAAGCATCCAGTATCGTGCATCGAACCTGGACTGGCAACTCGTTTCATACATGATATTTTACATGTTTCAATGCCATTCTCCCAAATCTTCCCTCCCTCTCCCTCTCCCACAGAGTCCATAAGACTGTTATTGTTTTCCTCTATTTCTTTGCATTGAACACTGAGGAAGACTTTCTTATCTCTCCTTGCTATTCTTTGGAAATCTTCATTCAAATGGGTATATCTTTCCTTTTCTCCTTTGTCTTTTGCTTCTCTTCTTTTCATAGCTATTTGTAAGGCTTCCTCAGACAACCATTTTGCCTTTTGCATTTCTTTTTCTTGGGGATGGTCTTGATCGCTGCCTCCTATACCATGTCATGAACCTCCATCCATAGTTCTATCAGATCTAGTCCCTTGAATCTATTTGTCACTTCTACTGTATAAGGGATTTGATTTAGGTCATACCTGAATGGTCTAGTGGTTTTCCCTACTTTCTTCCATTTAAGTCTGAATTTGGCAGTAAGGAGTTCATGATCTGAGCCAGTCAGCTCCCAGTCTTATTTTTGCTGACTGTATAGAGCTAGCAATCAGGGAAATCCATATAAAAGCAGGTCACACAATAACAGGGAGAAAGACCAAATCTGAGAGAAAATCTGCAAAAAGATGAGATTCTAATGGTGATCCAATTTGTTGGGCTTGTTGGATTCACTAGATTAAAAGTCAGGTTAGTATCAGCCATTTCCAGGTACCATGACGTCTATTCCAAAATATAATCTTCCCATTGATCAAATATCAGGTACCCTTAAGAGTCTACTATCTATCTCTGGTTCTATTGTGTTAATCTATCATTTGAATGAATTGCCCATTTCAAACAACTGTTGTACTTTCTTATGGTTCTCAATCTAGGGCAATTTTTCTCAATTCATAAGCTTAATGTTCTCATTTTTCTTCAAATAAAATATGTATTCACACAGATGGTAAATCTTCAGGTAACTCTGGAAGGAGTGAGTGGGATGGTGTTTGGAAATTCAGGTGTTATTTAAAAGAGCATTCTTCTAGGAGGGACGATAAAGAACACACAGGTAAAATGGTATGAAGTCCCAGGAGATAGTTCTGTCAGTGTGATTATTTATCATGAACCACTATGTGTGTGACGTTCAGTTCAGGAGATACAGAGGAACCAATGAAGTCATTCACACACTAATGAGACAGATATGTGTTGAATGTGTACACTGTGCCAGATACTCCAATAGAGGATGAATAAACATGGTCCCAGTCCCCTTATAGGTGGGAAATTCAAGGGTACCATTCATTAGGCTGCTGCTTGGAGAACAGAGGGCTGAAGCTAATTGTTACAACCTCAGATCTATATTGACAAGAGAGTTACTTCTATATCTCTTGCAACAGCTTTTTCAGTACCTAGAAAATTGAATGTAAGAGGGGTTCCAAAATTAATTGTTGAGTTGCGCGCTCAGTCCACTCATCATGTCTGACTCTTTGTGACCCTTTGGACTGTAGCCCACCAGGTTCCTCTAGAAAAAATTTAAAAATCATGTATTTAATGGAAGAGTACATTTTTATTACATATATACTTTGTCAGAAACATAACTGGTATTTGAAAATCAGAAGTGTGTATAGCTTGTGTATATTGGAACAGAAATTAGCTCAAAATATTTTTCCTTAGTCTATTTTAACAAAATTAAATGTACGGGATGTGGTTGTTTGTGTTTAGTGACTAAGTTGTGTCTGACTTTTTTGCCACCTCATGGACTGTAGCCTGCCAGGCTCCTCTGTCCATGGGATTCTCCAGGCAAGACTACTGGAATGGGTTGCCATTTCCTTCTTCAGAGGATCTTCCCAACCCAGGGATTGAATCTGCATCTCCTACATGGCAAGAGGATTCTTTACTGCTGAGCCACCAAGGAAGCCCACGGATTATGGTAACACAATATAAAGATTGACTAGAATGAAAACGTTATACGGTACTAAAAATATAACTCCTTTCTATCATTTAAATTTGCATTTTGAAGTCAGGGTGCTGGAAATTGGTGAATAACTTATTTATCATAAAATTCAGCCCACTTCAATGGAACCCAAATCTTACTTAAAGTTCATTTGAACTTGTATCATAGTCATTAGAATTTTCTTTTCTTCCTGTTGTTTCTCCAGTCATAAAGACAGACTTCAAGACCGAAACTCAGAACCTGGATAAGTTGAAGGTATGTTATAATGAGCCTGAACAATGGTCATTCAATGTTCTTGTAAAAGAGGGAGTGAGGCATAACGAAATAAATTCTGGAGGTTGGAGCCAAAAAATAACAGCTCACACAAATCTCCTTGGTCATCATGTCACTAAATTTGGATATGTTTCTTTTGAGTAAATGTAAAGCTCTAATCTCTTTAAGTTTCAAAGGGGACATTTTCAGATGGCCTATTAGTAAATGAGCAATGATAGTAAATTTCCAAATAAAAGATGAGTGGGAACAGTTATTAGTTTAAAAGCAGGAGATTCCTGTGACCCCAGGTACTGGAATATTGCCTTGGCTGATACAGAGCAAAGACCAAAGAAACGATCCCCCCAAATGTTTTAAGACTTCCAAGAACATGAAACTAGAATAAATGAACCAATACTTCTATCTTAAAGATTTTTACATCAAAAAGCTTTTAAGCCAATCTGCTGGAAGTTGTTTTTCGAATGAAAATATCCTTAATGGAAACTAAATAGAAAATGCATTCACGTTTCCAATATTTATTTTATAATCATTCTTGCTGGAACATTTGTACTATTGAAAGCAGGGGATCCCTACTTCTTACCATTGTGATTGTTTCAACCAAATATTTCAATATAACACTGACAAATTATCTATAAAGATAGGACAAAAGGTGCACAGGTCTTGCAATTATATGAATACCTGTTGATTGAAGTCTCAATATTTAAAATTAAGAGTTAGTATGCTATATTTATTTGGTGGGTGTAATGAAAACCCACCACTTGAAGCCTATTCTGTAGATTTCATCTGAAAAAATAAATACCACCTTAAGGATTACTTACAATAGCTATAAAAACATTTAAATTATTAAATAGGTTGCATGAGTTATCAAATAATTGATTAATACATTTAAAAAAATCAATTCAAATAAAACAATCCAAACCAATTGTCTTACAGTAGCAAAAGCATGTTGATTACACATTTCCCTGAGACATAGACACACAGCTAGTTTCAACAGTGATAGAAAAAGTTTAACAATAATCCAACATATATTCAAATTAAGCCAACTGTTTATCTCTTTTCCTCTTTTGTACAAAATTCTTATGTGAATCTATAATATATGTTTCTTTATTTATTTATTTGTAGAATTTCCCTACCAGTAATAAAACTAAGAAAAAACATAATCTAATTAAGAATCTTTAAGGAAAATTACACTTCAAGGTACTAAACAATAATAAAATTTACCAAAAAAAAAAAAAAAAAAAAAGCCATGCTATCTCATTTATTGAGGCAAGATGACAAAGCTTTATGTTTTTTTCCAATAGTATATACGGATGTGAGAGCTGGACCCTAAAGAAGACTGAGCACCAAAGAATTGGTACTTTGAATTGTGGTACTGGAGAAGACTCTTGAGAGTCCCTTGGACTTTGAGGAGATCAAACCAGTCAATCCTAAAGGAAATCAACCTTGGGTATTCATTGGAAGGACTGATGCTCCAATTCTTTGGCTGCCTGATGCAAAGAGCCAACTCTTTGGAAAATACCCTGGTTCTAGGAAAGATTGAGGGTGAAAGAAGAGGGTGATAGAGGATGAGATGGTTGGATGGCATCACCAATTCGATGGACATGAGTTTGAGCAAGCTCCAGGAGATGGTGAAGGACAGGAAGCCTGGCGTGCCGCAGTCCATGGAGTTGCAGAGCCAGACACGACTTGGCAACTGAACAACAATGAAAAGTAAAATAACCGGATTAAATCTAAAAATCAAAGGCATAGAAACACCAATTTTTGCATTTACTAATTATAATTCTTTTTTAATGAATAATATAATTTGCTGTAAATATTGTGGATCTCTAATGCTTAGTGAGCTTCCCTGATAGCTCATTTGGTAAAGAATCTGCCTGCAATGCAGGACACCCTGGTTCTATTCCTGGGTCAGGAAGATCCTCTGGAGAAAGGATAGGCTACCCACTCCAGCATTCTTGGGCTTCCCTTGTGGCTCAGCTGGTAAAGAATCCATCTGCAATGCTGGAGACCTGGGTTTGATCCCTGGATTGGGAAGATCCCCTAGAGAAGGGATAGGCTACCCACTCCAGTATTCTGGCCTGGAGACTTCCATGGACTGTAGAGTCCATGGGGTCACAAAGAGTCAGAGATGACTGAGCGACTTTCACTAATGCTTAGTAGAAATGTTTCTCCATTATACAATAACAATTCTTAAGGTTACAAATGATCTAAACAATCACTTTTAGAACATTTTTCAAGAAAATTTTCCCTAAATGTTTCAACTGTGAGGAAGGAAAACATACATAATAAGAGGAGAGCTTTATGTAAACAATAAAAGATAAAATATTTTGTATTAGTATTTACTAAAAATCAAATGTTACTAAAGAAAATGTCAAGAATGATTTCCAAATCATAAGTGGATTTTTTAACGTTCAAGAACCCACTACGACTTTAATTTTAGTATTGTACTTTTTGATTTTTTTTTCTTTTGTTTTTGGTTATTTAGTTTAAGAACAGCTCGTATCTTTTAAGCTCTGGAATGGTGTAAATCATTACAGTGGTTTCACATTTTCATGGGATCAAGGAAACAACAGTAAGCTCATAAAACAGATACCACTAATTATGCAGAGGAGAAGTCATAAAGTTACTGGGAGAAGCATGTTTTATATTCATGGACACATCATTAAAAGTTTAAGACATGCTATCAAATTCTACATTTTAATACTATACCCAACAGCTTTAAACCCTCCCAACAAGAAAATCAGATTGTTTAATGATCCTTTTTTGTCACACTGGTTTTATATGTCTGCAGTTGAAGCAGATGTGGAATTTGTATTGCTGGACTTCTAAAAAACAACAATTAAACATCAGTTTATCCGTAACAACATCTAGTTTTAAAAAGAGATCTGAATCATCTTTCAACTCCATCTCTTAAATGAAGTGTATTTATTGAGATAATAAGCCTTAATTTTAGACTGAATGTGTGTTTTTTTAAGATAATATTTTGGGCTTTCTTTGGAAAGCATAAGAACATAAAGGGGCTTAATAATGATAAAACAATTTTGATTTTAAATTAATTTCTAAAATGCAAATTGAAACAAGGAAATAAAATAAACTCACATTTCAGGGGGCACATATGCAAATACATGTCTATCTGGTCACCAAGAGAAATCACTGAGAAATCCAAAAATCACACAAAATGGTAACAGTATGGACAGCACTTTTAAGAGATGTTCATAGCTAGACCATCACAAATATGTGCCAACACTGGGATGCACATTTCAGCAGTAGCCTTTTTTCACCTCTCCACAAAGGGATTGAGATGCTCTGTTTTAATTTGTGTACAATTCTAAAATATTTCCATTTGTACATAAATGCTTTGCATTCCCCTGTTTAAGGACATCTTAGAGTCAACTCTACAATATACACTTTCTTGAGCATTTTATTGGGGATTTTCCATGCTGATAGCTTCAAGCTTAATCTCAAAGTGAAAGTAAAATATAGTCCTGGCAAATTCAGAGATGAGACCCAAATGACTGCAAATGAAAGGAAAAAAAGAAGAAGACTGATTAGTTGTTGAGGATAAGAAATAAACCATGGGAAAAGCAAAGTCATTGAAAATCCTTAGATGCTACAGGAGAGATTTATGCACCAGCTCAGCGCCTAGACTAAAGGAACCAGTCATTTAAAGGAATTTGGTGAGGGTTTATTCCTGGAACTTGGTGAGGTCAACCGTGCCAGTGGACACCCATGGGAAGCAGGCAAAGAGCCTGGGGCTTCTGTCTGGTTCAGTGGGCTTACTTTGCTATAATTTCATCATTATTTAACTATTCTTTCTTTCTTTTTTTTACATATTGTAATGGACTTCAAAGGGTGAGAATGTATGGATAAAATACTGTAAAAAAATTTCTAGCTTTAATCTTTGGATTTATGCGGTCAGGGCAGACTTTGGATTACAGTTTGAAAGTTACAGTACATACATCAAAATGGACATTTGTAATTTGCATAAACACAAGCTCATTGACATTGTGAAATATAATGTGAATAACATTTTCTCAAAAGTAACTGTACTAAACTGAAATATCGAGGAAAAGGCAGGTGATTGATAAGAAAATAGGAGAGAGAGAGGTCATTATTATATGTCAACCTATCTTTTGACAAAACTATTAAATTTATACACACCCCAGAAATTACTAAACACCACACATAACAGAATTATTTTAATTCTATATTATAAATAATATATATTATTCTAAACACTTTATATATATTATATAAATAAATAAATATAAGCTTATTTAATCCTCTTCACAACTTCAGATGTAGATACTATTCTTGTTCTCATTTTGTATTGAGGATACAGAGGTAAAGCCTGTCCAACCTTCCAGAACTTGTAAATGGAGGATCAGGTTTAAAAACTAAGCAATTTATGAAAAGTTTGCAGAATATAATGTAATATTGGTCTATCTCACAAACCAGACTATATGTATATATATATGTATATATATATACACACACACTGAAATTACAGAGACTTTTAATTATCTATAGATATTCTTACCATATACACTTATTAACACTTATTAACTTATTTTATAAGTGTAAAAGCCTATGTTTCACACTATCTGAATCTCTGCCTGTGGACAAATCTTCAGTGCAAGGCACCATAAACATGATAACTTTGGCACTAAATCCATTTAATCTGCAAATGTGAAGAAGTACAGATTTGGTCCTTTGAGGTTAACTGATATGTAAATATTTTCAATGAAATTACTGATACATGAACTAGCCCAGAACTGTTCCGAGCTGTCAGGAGTCAGCTCTTACAAATTTTGGAGCTGGTTTTAATTTAAGCACTACAAGTGAAACACAGCGAACTCAGAAGAAAACAGGGTTACTCATTTGCATCTTCAATTTAATAACACCTCTAATTGTCCAGTTACCAAAGTCAGATCCAAAGGCTTATTCTGTTCCAGAGGCAGCTGCTCGACAGAATGAACACTGATTTGATTTTTCTGCAGGATCCATGTTCATGTGCCCTCCTCATGATGAATAAATAATGCCAGGATGCTGTGGAGTTGTGGACCTTGCCTTGCTTGTGAAAAGGACTGCATCTGTTTATTCTCAGACATTCACAATCCTAAAGGAATAAGACACCAGAGGCCTGTGAATGAGAAGGCCTTTTCAGACATACAAAGACTTCGCTCCCGAATCCACCTTAACCAGTTTGGAGAAAAGAGCTTTTGGCACCAAGGCATCCTTCAGGGAAGACTGATAATGATCACTAAAGACATACTCAGAGCTGCTGCCTCCTGCACTTCAAAGGTTTTCTCTCTTAATCAACATTAAATCATCATTCTGCCAGGAATATGGGGACAGCTGAACACAATCTATTTGTTTTAAAACAGATTACAGTCAGTTCCCTCTGCCAAAGTATAAACTTCTTAATGTTGCATGTGCTTTCATATTTTTTTTTTTTATCTTGGAACTTTTATTTCTAATGGAGGTCCCAAATTAGCATTTCTATCTCAGCTGATGGATTGCCTCTTCTCATAAAAGCAGAGCTAATAGTTTTATCAATTACCCAGATAATTTAAACAACCAGAGTAGGAAAAAACAAAACTTTTTAAAATAAACTATCCAAATATTTCAGGCTGCAAAATATGAAGTCACAACTTTCTACAGCATTTTGTGTGCTGTATATAGACATCACACCAGGATGATGCTCTTACTACTTGATATTAGCCATTTAATATCTGTGGTCACATCTCTTCTTTTTTTCTTCTGGAAAATGTAGTTTCACGTGTCTGACATCTTTTATCTTTGTTTTGATCCCGTGACACTGGCAACCCTAATTGTCTTTATCCCCTGGTGGTCCTGATAAGGATAACTGCAAAGACATTTTATTACTCAATTAAAGAAAAGATCTTTTTTTAGGATAATGAACAGGGCCCTAAATTTCACCCCTAGTTGATCTCATCAGCTTTATACAAAAGAATATTAAGCTACAATATCTAAAGTCAATATAATCATCATTTCAAAATTATATGTATTACATAGATACAACACACACTGAACAGATAATTTCTACATTGAATTGTAGTCAACTAACACAAAGTCTCAGTTAAATTTGGTTCAAAATAGTTCCCTTAACGGGCTTCCCAGTGGCTCTTCCCAGTGGGTAAAGAATCCACCTGCCAATGCAGGAGATGCAAAAGAAGTGAGTTCGATTCCTGGATGGGTAAGATCCCCTGAAGGAGGAGGTCATGGCAACCCATTCCAGTATTCTTGCTTGGAGAATTCCATGGACAGAAGAGCCTGGTGGGCTACAGTCCATAGGGTCGCAAAGTTGGACACAGCTAAAGTGACTGAGCATGCATGCAATCCCATTAACAGTATAAATGATTGCATAATTAGAGACCGTTCATATTATATACTATTTTTATTGATTTTTGAGCAGTTTGTTGATAATTCAATCTGAGTCATTAGCTCCATTGTACTGATTAATGAATCAAGCAGAAGATTTTTTTACTAAATCACTTTGCTATAGTGTTAGTTAAATAAGAATCAACATTTCTTTTGAACCTATAATTCTAATATCTCTAGCAATGTCTTTTCAAAATCTTTTACATTTTTGTTAGAAATGTAGGAAGGAGAAAATATATGTAGATTCAAATTTCCTTTTTTTTTTTTTTTTTTTTTTTTTTTTTTTTTTTTGCCTTAAAAAACACAAATTTATTATCTTACAGTAAGGAAATCAGACAGATGTCTCACTATGCTAAAATCAATGCGCTGGCAGGGCTGTGTTCCATTTCAACTTCTAGTTTTAGCTTATAGTATAGTTTGAAATGTGTATAACAGTTTAATAAAGCTTTTCTTCCTCACTAGGAGCAAATTTCCTTTTTAAAGACATGCACCAGAAGATGTTGCTTTTATGGCTTTACAGACTTTTAGGTTAATAAAAGCCCTCTCTACTAAATTGACTTTTTCACTTATAATTTATATTATACAGGCACTGGTAAAGGCTTTGAATGTTTATCAGAGAGGTTCATTTGGTTTCTGTGGTTTTCCACAGAGTTTTATAAATGAAAGACTGAAAGAAGTGAAGACCCACAGAATAGAAGGAACTAAAGACCTCAGAGGATGAACGCCTCTTTTATTCTATTTATATTAGAAAGAGCACCAGTAAAGGGGGTGTCACTAAGCCTCCGCGAAAAAAAAACAACAACCACAATCTGGACCTCCGATCATCTCGTCACCATGTGTCCTAAGCCTGGAGAGATCCAGCTATGCCAACATTTAATCATCACTCTGCTCCCTTCACACCTTCCAGGGCAGGAGGCAACTTGTGTCTCTGTCTGTATTCCAAGTGCTGACACATGTCCTAAGTGGTTTAGGGAAGGTCCAAAAGGACTCCTGCGCCAAGATCATGCTAGGACAGCCCAGCAGTGGATGAGCAGAAATCTCTAACAGAGCACGGGAGATAGGGAAACTACTTCTGTTTTCTCTTTTGTGTCCCCTCCCTTCCTTCTTCCCAAGCTTTAGGCCCTCCTGATAAAATTCTTAACCCTTCTTACTTTGTCGGGTCCTCTACTGGCACCCCACTCCAGTACTCTTGCCTGGAGAATCCCATGGACAGAGGAGCCTGGTAGGCTACAGTCCATGGGGTCTCAAAGAGTAGGACACAACTGAGCCACATCACTTTCACCACTTTCTAATGGCCAAAATGGTGCAGTTATGAGGCAATTAAGTTGGTGATTCAGAATATAGGTGTTAGAATCGCACACACTTTGTTGCAATTCTGGTTCTGCTACCATCTATAGTGTATTATTGTGGAGAAGAAAATGGCAACCCACTCCAGTATTCTTGTTTGGGAAATTCCATGGACAGAGGAGCCTGGTGGGCTACGCTCTGTAGGATCACAGAGCGTCAGACGTGACTGAGCGACTAACACACACATATGGTGTACTATTGAGATGCTGCTTACATTTTCTGATATATAATAGTACCTATCTGTAAAAGTGCTGTGAGAGTTAAATGAGAAGAAATATACAATGTGCTCAGCATAGCATTTGGAAAATGTAAATGCTCAATGAGTATTAACTTTTGTTATCATCTTATACATAGCATTCAGACCTGTGAAGGCAAAACATAAAAGCTACAAAAGGAATTACTATGATTAATTATACTTAATCATAATATTAAGATGGATAGATGGATACTATTATCCCATCAATAACACCATAAAAAGGATTCCAAGTATAACTCTCCTTGCTTTCTTGAGCAAACATGTATATAACTCCAAAATAACAGATACCTAGTAACAGTCATAATTGGGAGAAAGGAGGAATTTATTTAATAGGTTGATTTATATGATGGTTGCAAGCAGTTCTCTTCACAATTCCTGAAAGGACATCCAACTCCCAAGGGAAGCAATGGGAACATTTTGATTGCTGCATTCTTCAACCATCATCAAAGTGTTTATTTAGTCTGAATGCCTAACTGGTTCATCATCTCTAGAGGTTTTATAGCTAACAGTTTATCATTACATTTGAGAATTCATATCACCAGTGGAATCCATCAGAACCTCCACCTAGGTTTCAACACTGAGGAATTTTATGACACAGCATTTTATGACTGGACTTCTTAGAACTTCTCAAGATTGAAATAAGGATTTTACTTTACATGTTGCATGATACAAACTTTTACTTATCTTTTCTTCAGATTCTTTTTTTTTTTCTCAGAAGTAAAGATGTAATAATTTATTTAAGTAAGTCCTTTTCTTCTTCTAGTTTTTGAGCAAGTTTTATTCTCAATTGCATTGTAAAAGACATATTGAAAATTATGAAGGACATAAAACGTGACATTTCAAATTGTCAGGCACTACAGGACTGTCCTTGTTCTCCTTCCCACACACTTTCCACTTAGAGGATCCTGATCCTGTTCCCCTGCCCACCACAAGGTAAAATCAAATACAATGGATCTTTCTGACTTCATTCCTTCTGAAAAACTGCTTTTATTTATTTTACCTTCACGGCCCAGAGAGACCTTGCATACATACACGCTAAGTCACTTCAATTGTGTCCGACTCTTTGTGACCCCATGGACTCTGGCCCACCAGCCTCCTCCGTCCATGGAATTCCCCAGGCATGAACACTGGAGTGGATTGCCATCTCCTCCAGGGGATCTTCCTGACCCAAGGATTGAACGCACGTCTGCTGACATCTCCTGCATTGCAGGCAGGTCTTTACCGCAGAGCCACTGGAGAAGCCGTAGAGGCCTTAGCTTGGGGTTAAATACTGATAGGACTGAGAATCTTCAGAGCCATCAGCTCAATAAAACTGCCCTTTTGAAAGACTGAAGAATAAGCTATGTGAAAGAAAGAAAAGTTCTAACATATTTCTTAGCACAATGCTTGGCACATTGTAAGCAATTATTAATTCTATTAATAAATGAATCAATGAATAGATGAATCCCTAAGGGTCACAGTAAGACAGAATGATTTAGAATTTTAGCATAATATACATCCTTATTATTTGTACGGCAAAGTTTCCAATTTTATCACCAAGTATAGTAAGTTCAGAAGATAACAATGGATATATCAACAGTAAGCTCAGTGGATAAGTAAAAGGATAATATTGCATTATATTCATGTATCTTATAAAAGTAGATAGACTGATATTGATTAATGAAATCAATAACATTTATTATTACAGGCCCTTTAGTTCTTGGTTTCTACAGAAATCTAGCTAGTACACATTGACATCTCTAACACCAACTGCTCAGTTTATTATCCACAAAGTGAATTCATCCATCATCTATTAAATAAATGTTTACTGAACAGGTACTGTGTGGCTGGCACTGAGGAGGTGCTAAGTAAGGTTCATTCTTCTATTAAATTTTCTTTCATTTAAACATTTTAAAATGTAACTGTGGGTTATTTGTATTTGTGTATGAGTGTGTTTGTGTGTTGGAAAGAAAGCAAATTAGTGTCTGATTTCAAAGCTCATCATGGTTTTAACATATAAACTGCATATAGAAGTCATTTGTTTTCCTGAAATGTCAGAAATACTGTGAATAAAATATAATTGAAAATACATAGTAAAATATTGGTTTAAAAAAAGATTCACATTTTGACAGAATTAAACAGCTATCATTTCATGTGATGGCACCCCACTCCAGTACTCCTGCCTGGAAAATCCCATGGACGGAGGAGCCTGCAAGGCTGCAGTCCATGGGGTCACTGAGGGTTGGACACGACCGAGCGACTTCACTTTCTTTCTTTCTTTTTTTTTTTTTTTAATTTAATTTTATTTTATTTATTTTTTTAAATTTTATTTTATTTTTAAACTTTACATAATTGTATTAGTTTTGCCAAATATCAAAATGAATCCGCCATAGGTATACATGTGTTCCCCACCCTGAACCCTCCTCCCTCCTCCCTCCCCATACCATCCCTCTGGGTCGTCCCAGTGCACTAGCCCCAAGCATCCAGTATCGTGCATCGAACCTGGACTGGCAACTCGTTTCATACATGATATTTTACATGTTTCAATGCCATTCTCCCAAATCTTCCCACCCTCTCTCTCTCCCACAGAGTCCATAAGACTGTTCTATACATCAGTGTCTCTTTTGCTGTCTCGTACACAGGGTTATTGTTACCATCTTTCTAAATTCCATATATATGCGTTAGTATACTGTATTGGTGTTTTTCTTTCTGGCTTACTTCACTCTGTATAATAGGCTCCAGTTTCATCCACCTCATTAGAACTGATTCAAATGTATTCTTTTTAATGGCTGAGTAATACTCCATTATGTATATGTACCATAGCTTTCTTATCCATTCATCTGCTGATGGGCATCTAGGTTGCTTCCATGTCCTGGCTATTATAAACAGTGCTGCGATGAACATTGGGGTACATGTGTCTCTTTCCCTTCTGGTTTCCTCAGTGTGTATGCCCAGCAGTGGGATTGCTGGATCATAAGGTGGTTCTATTTCCAGTTTTTTAAGGACTCTTCACACTGTTCTCCGTAGTGGCTGTACTAGTTTGCATTCCCACCAACAGTGTAAGAGGGTTCCCTTTTCTCCACACCCTCTCCAGCATTTATTACTTGTAGACTTTTGGATTGCAGCCATTCTGACTGGTGTGAAATGGTACCTCATAGTGGTTTTGATTTGCATTTCTCTGATAATGAGTGATGTTGAGCATCTTTTCATGTGTTTGTTAGCCATCTGTATGTCTTCTTTGGAGAAATGTCTATTTAGTTCTTTGGCCCATTTTTTGATTGGGTCATTTATTTTTCTGGAGTTGAGCTGTAGGAGTTGCTTGTGTATTTTTGAGATTAGTTGTTTGTCAGTTGCTTCATTTGCTATTATCTTCTCCCATTCTGAAGGCTGTCTTTTCACCTTGCTAATAGTTTCCTTTGATGTGCAGAAGTTTTTAAGGTTAATTAGGTCCCATTTGTTTATTTTTGCTTTTATTTCCAATATTCTGGGAGGTGGGTCATAGAGAATCCTGCTGTGATGTATGTCGGAGAGAGGATTTATGTATTTTTGGTCCACATATGAGAAAATAAAACTCAGGTTGTATTAAATAATTGATCAGCAATAGAAATCGTGAGGAATTAGAGAAAGTATCAAAAGAAGGGTCCTCCTTCAAATGTTCACTTTCATGAAATATCTATAAAATTAAGGCAAAAAAGACATTCTAGCTTGAACTATGTGGATAATTGGCTCAATTCTCCAATTTATTGTGCAAATGTAGTCACCACCAGAATGATAAAATTATATCTATTATAAAGAGACCTCAAAAGGCTAAGCCATGCAGGTCAGAAAATTGAAAACAAAGCCAAATGTTTACTCCAAATCAAACCCAGAGCTTCTTTTGAAATTCTCTGAGAGAGCAATCATTTCCAATGTCTTTTCACCTTCTGGTATGAGATGGGAGTCAAACTGGAAATACTGAAACGCTTTAAGAAAGGCAGTAAAACAAAAACAAGCCTTCTTGTACGACTTCCAGATGAAAGAGTTTTGAATAAGCATTTAATCATGTGGATCCGGGTTCAAGCCAAGCTGAACCTCAAAGGTTTACCTGGGCTCATTATTTAGAATTCACTAAGGAATGGAAATTCATTGCATCTACTGGGAACGCTGACAGTGAAATGATTTCTTAAGGAAACTGAACGTTTGTGTTAAGCCATAGTTGTGGTGCCTCTGGCAAAAGGAAGCCACGCAAAGGTGCAGGCCTGCCAGGCTGTGTGGAGGGGGTTTGTTTTCCAATTGTGCTCTCAAAACCTTGAGTCTTTTTATGTTCGCATACGATTTTAAGTCAGAATCAATGTACCAGCTATTAATAATTTTCTTTGCTGATGTTAAATTTCTGTCAATTGTATAATGGAAGTCTGTTCCAAGTGTAAAAAATGTTCTTGGAAGGACAGTTATTTAGGATATGACAAGAAATATTAATAAAATGAAATAGTATTAACTACCTATGAATTGTCCACAAGACACCCATTTGATGAATTGTGATTTAAATTCAATGAATGTCATGAGCCAATTAGAAAAAGCTTATCTCCAAAGATATTTTTGAACTTGTAGTATTTTGCAATTGATTAAATATTTGACTGTGTGCCACATTGGCAAATCAACCCAGTAAAACCCTTATTTTCTACTGTTTCATAAAGATATCACAAATAATCAAAGAGGGGAAAACTCAGAATTATTTTTCTGTAAGAATTGTCTTTCAGAATGCCAGGGTCAATTTTCCTGACATCTCCTCTTAAGAATCACTGGAGACTCTAAACTGAATAAATTGGCACCACTTAGAGGTGGCAATAACATAATTGGGCATAATTCGAGATCTGATTTTATTTCTCCTTCCTTTTAGGTGACAGCGCCTCTTCCCTGAGACAGGATATCCAAGCATACTGTATACACACTCTAAAAAATCTTGCTTACAACTGTCACATGAAAGAATTCACAAAGTTACATTTCCACACTGTTTTGGCTTCCTCCACATCCTGACAATAACCAGACTATATGTTTCACTTGTTCTGAAGCCATATATAAATAATAGAATTATATAAAGAATAAAACAAACTGCTCTCCAAAAACGAAGTCTGTAAATCACTCATTGCAGCAGGTTTTGCTTCCAAAACAACTAAACTCTTCCTGGTTGCCAGTAATATGGACCACAGAAGAGCCACTGAGTTACTTTCAGTAGGGACTGGCTAATCTTACAAAGGCAACGGTAAAAATTGAAATATGAAAAAAAAAGTTTGAGATGCTATTGTTGTTCAGTCACTCAGCCGTGTCCAACTCTTTTTGACCCCATGGACTGCAGCATGCCAGGCTTCCCTGTCCTTCTCCATCTCCCAGAGCTTACTCAAACTCATGTCCATTGAGATCCTGGGAATATTACTTTAAAGAGTGTATCAGAGATGGAGTTAATAACACCAAAAAAGGGGTACTTTATACAAGCAATAGAAAAAGTACCCTTATTGAGAACCCAAACAATGAGGGGAGTGAAATCAATGATATTCTACTGGTCATTGTGCATTGTCATTACTCTGCCTTGCAAAATCTGAAGGTTATGTTGTTTAGGGTTTTTATTATTATTATTATTAAACTCTTATGGAAGCATTATGGGCTTCCCTGGTGGCTTCTGCTTTCTTTATAGTCCAGCTCTCACATCCATACATGACCACTGGAAAAACCATAGCCTTGACTAGACGGAGCTTTGTTGGCAAAGTAATGTCTCTGCTTTTGAATATGCTATCTAGGTTGGTCATAACTTTCCTTCCAAGGAGTAAGTGTCTTTTAATTTCATGGCTGCAATCACCATCTGCAATGATTTTGGAGCTCAAAAAAATAGTCAGCCACTGTTTCCACTGTTTCCCCATCTATTTGCCATGCAGTGATGGGACCAGATGCCATGATCTTCGTTTTCTGAATGTTGAGCTTCAAGCCAACTTTTTCACTCCCCTCTTTCACTTTCATCAAGAGGCTCTTTAGTTCTTCTTCACTTTCTGCCATAAGGGTTGTGTCATCTGCATATCTGAGGTTATTGATATTTCTCCTGGCAATCTTGATTCCAGCTTGTGCTTCATCCAGCCCAGCGTTTCTCATGATGTACTCTGCATATAAGTTAAATAAGACTCTTGAGAGTCCTTTGGACTGCAAGGAGATCCAACCAGTCCATCCTAAAGGAAATCAGTTCTGGGTGTTCATTGGAAGGACTGATGTTGAAATTGAAACTCCAATATTTTGGCCACCTGATATGAAGAGCTGACTCATTTGAAAGACCCTGATGTTGGGAAAGGAGGCCCGAGGAGGTGAAGGCAGAAGGAGAAAGGGATGACAGAGGATGAGATGGTTAGATGGCATCACCGTCTCAATGGACTTGAGTTTGGGTAAACTCCGGAAGTTGATGATGGCCAGGGATGCCTGGAGTGCTGCAGTTCATGGGGTCAGAAAGAGTTGGACACGACTGAGTGACTGAACTGAACTGAACTGATGGCTTACATGGTAAAGAATCTTCCTGCAATTCAGGAGAGCCGGGTTTGACCCTTGGGTTGGGATGATCCCCTGGAGAAGGGAGTGGCAACCCACCCCAGTATTCTAGCCTGGGAAATCCCATGGACAGAGGAGCCTGGCAGGCTATAGTCCATGGGATAGCAGAAGTCAGACACGATTGAGTGACTGAACAACGACAACAAAAGCAGCTCTTCATAGGGATAGTGCTCATTTAGACAAATTCCTTTGTGAAGTACCTGTTCAAGCCTTTGCATAGTTCAGTTTTGCTTCATATATTTCTGTTTTCTCTCCTTAACATTGAGAAATTTATATTTGAAAAAGACCAACTCAGAACCACCTGGTACCAAATCACTTCTAGATCACTCCATCCTCACTGTTCTACCAGGCAGGTCTCACTTAACTACCCTCCTTTTCTTTATCAATGAAGATCATGAGTCTCAGAGAAGGTAAGTAACAGATCAAGGCAACACAGCTCCTAAGAACTAGAGTTAGGATTTGATTTCAGGGTTTTCTTTAAGTTTCTGACTTTTTTCCATTGGAAGTACTGGGTCTAGGAAAATTTTGTTATAACCAAAGGAATAAACTCCAATACATAGTGAGTATTCAAAGGAAAATATTTGAAAAATACATTTGCATTTATTCCTACATTTTTTATAGTTAATATCCTACTATGGAGAGAAATTATTCTAGACAGTAAAGACCCAACCAGACAACTCTTACCGACACAGAATAGAATTACCGATTCTCAGAAGTGAGGAGTCCTTAGCCATGTGTATATTCACATTACTCATCCTTGCCACAGGGACTTCAGGGAGTGATGCCTACATGTGACATCTCTACACATCGCTAAGTAAAAGTCAGCAACGCAGGTTTCCACGTTCCATTTTACTTACAAGATTCTCCTGGTGCAAACACATTTTACTAATTTATTCAACTGAATAGCATTAACTTGCTCATCCAAGTTTCCTGGGTCTTTGAGTACATTTCAAACACAGAAGACATTCTTTTAATTTATATAATGTTTAAATTGAGAAGGACAGAAAAGGCAGAAAAGAGATCTGTCATGCCTTGTGAGTGAAAACAGTCGAGGGGCCAAATATAGGATGACCTCTTTAGAGATTACCTAGTTATGAAACTCTTAGTATCCCCATGATTGTAATCACCACTCTATCTTTCTACTTGGAACATGGTTCAAACTAGATCCACAGCTTACTGTCAAGACAGATCAAGACATTACTGATGCTCTTCTAATCAAAGTGTGTTCATGAAAGGGTATGATACCTAAGAACTTTGACAAAATTTTGAGAATACATAGCAATTGCTCTTGCCTCACCAACTAGAATTATTTTTCCAGATCTTCTCATTAACTATAAAATTGGAAATCATTGTACTTGGTGCTTTGCAATAAACATTGAAGCAAATGAAGCTGTAGAATATATACATAAAAAAATAAAGTTGCTAAAAGATTTTTTTTAAATGACAGCATTGAGCCATCAGAGCATTTGAATTCTGCCGAATATAATGAGATGAGATCCGGAGCCTAAAGACAGATGAGAAAAATTGGAAGCCAAAATTTTAAGGTACTTAATGCCTTTTTTTGTTTATAAAATTTTACGCAAATGTATGTAGCAAATATTGTATAAGGTTTATTATATGTGATTGGAACATTTTACCATTCACATAAATTAATTCACATAATTCACATAAATTAATGGGATGGGGAGGGAGGTGGGAGGGAGGTTCCGGTTGGGGAACACATGTACACCCATGGCGGATTCATGTCAATATATGGCAAAACCACTACAATATTGTAAAGTAATTAGCCTCCAATTAAAATAAATAAATTTATATTTTAAAAAATAAATAAAAAGAGAGGGAAAAAGAAAAAGCTAGAGGCACTGTGAAACTAATTGCCTTGAATCTGGAAAGAAAGATTGACTTCTGCCCTTGTGAGATTTAACCTGCCAGTTTCTGTGTCCATTCTGTCAAGGAGGAGGACAGTCACTGTATCCCTAAGGTGTCTTCTGTTGAAAACCCATCATCAATCAGTTCAGTAGCTCAGTTGTGTCCAATTCTTTGTGACCCCATGGACTGCAGCATGCCAGGCCTCCCTGTCCATCACCAACCCCCGGAGTTTATCCAAACTCATGCCTATTGAGTCGGTGATGCCATCCAACCATCTCATCCTCTGTCATCCCCTTCTCCCACCTTCAATCTTTCCCAGCATCAGATCTTTTCAAATGAGTCAATTTTTCACATCAGGTGGCCAAAGTATTGGAGTTTCAGCTTTAGCATCAGTCCTTCCAATTCAGGACTGATTTCCTTTAGGATGGACTGGTTGGATCTCCTTGCAGTCCAAGGAACTCTCAAGAGTCTTCTCCAACACCACAGTTCAAAAGCATCAATTCTTCAGTGCTCAGCTTTCTTTATAGTTCAACTCTTACATCCATACATGACTACTGGAAAAACCGTAGCTTTGACTAGAAGGACCTTTGTTGGCAATGTCTCTGCTTTTTTAAAACCTGTCTAGGTTGGTCATAACTTTTCTTCCAAGGAGCAAGCATTTTATAATTTCATGGCTTCTGTCATGAAAACCCATCAGTGTTCCATAATCCTGTTGTTCCGAACTGTGCAAGCAAGAATGAGTAATCAGGGGAGAAACAGCCCCAAAGAAAGACATCAGTGGTAACAGATGAGATGGGTTTGCTTGGTCTGCTTTCTAGAAATAGGCATCTGGGTACAAAATCCTGGCCTGCACCTTTCCAGCTAGGTAATTATGGCCAATTATCTCACCCATTAAAGGATCATGATCAATGGAGGAATCATCTTTGAGGAATTGGAGAAAGTTTCTGAGAAGAGAAATAATTAAGATTCAGAAAAAGGGAAAACAGAGCCTCTGCACTTAGACGTGTCTTCCAAATTCCCAGACTAACCTATCTTGGCAAACCAGGACACACAGGTAATGAAGTAATGTTGAGTACTATGTATGAGGTGGGGCTTCCCAGGTGGAACTAGTGATAAAGAATCCTGCAAATGCAGGAGATGTAAGAGACCCAGGTTTGATCCCTGGCTCAGGAAGATCCCCTGCAGGAGGGCATGGCAATCAACTTCAGTATTCTTGCTTGGAGAATCCCATGGACAGAGGAGCCTGGCAGGCTATGGTCCATGGGTTCGCAACATGCACATGTATGAGATAGTCAGCATATGCTGCTGCTGCTGCTAAGTCACTTCAGTCATGTCCGACTCTGTGCGACCCCATAGACAGCAGCCCACCAGGCTCCCCCGTCCCTAGGATTCTCCAGGCAAGAACACTGGAGTGGGTTGCCATTTCCTTCTCCAATGCATGAAACTAAAAAATGAAAGCAAAGTCGCTCAGTCGTGTCTGACTCTTCGCGACCCCATGGACTGCAGCCTACCAGGCTCCTCCGTCCATGGGATTTTCCAGGCCAGAGTAGTGGAGTGGGGTGCCATTTCCTTCTCCACAGCATATGCTAAAATGCTTTATATAGTGAAGACTCTGTCTATCTGTTTGTCTGTCTGTCTCTTTCTCTCACATACCCACACTCAAGAATATGCAGTAGGCACCTGGTCTCTTCAAGTCCTCCTCTTTGTAGACATATTTAAGGTTAAATCTTTGTAGTTTGATACTTGTATTCAAATTGTAACCAGGATGTATGTGCTGCCTCTTTCCATGCCTGCTTGCTCTTTTAAGCTATGCTGCATATTTCCTATGAGAACAATCTTCTAGCAGCATCCCTTGTAGGGTCTCATGCAAATGACATCCCTCAGTTTCCTCACCTGTGAAATGGGATAATAATAGTAATCTTTTCAGTGGGTTGTGACAAGAGTGAAATGAGCTCATTTTTTTTCAAAGTACTTAGTACATTGCACAGCAGGTAATAACAATGACAAAAATATGTATTAACTAAAATAAATATATTGTTATAGTTAAACTTTTCCTAGTTTGAGTTCTTTCCTCACTAAGTTTTCCTTAAGGAAAAAGATTTGCCATAGATATCTGTGTTGTCTTCTGGAAGTCAGGAAACCAGATTGGAAGGAAAGAAGGAAAATGCTCTTTTATTGAATAGTTCCAGTGAACCCAGATGTATCAGATGTTTTAAATCAGTTTTCCAATTTAATCTTTCAAAGAACCCTATGAATTGGGCAAGAGTATCCATGTTTTTAAAAATGAGAAAACAACATCAAAGAAGATATAGAAGTGGCCCCAAAAAATAATTGTAAAGATTATGCCTTTCCCGTGCTTTGGTTCATTTCTAAATCTGGCTTTTTATCATTTCTCAGGCCAAAAGGTGCCAAAACCAGTTGCAGGGATGATATCTGTGTCCTCTCAACTTAGAGCAAGTTATCTGTCCATCTACTCACTTTCTATCAAGAGCATCATCTTATCATAATCATCACACTTGTGTTCTCCTTAGTTTGAACTCATGGGAACTTGTTAATCATAACAAGTGATATCTCTGAAACTGGGTATCCAGCAAGACATTAATAGACATTCTCTGAAAATCAGTTCTGCCATCAGGAATGTTTGAAAAATACAAGATTAGACAAAGTTAAACTGTTGCTTTGCAGCATAACTTCTGCAAAACTTTCAGTATTTCTGTCTCCTAGGAGGTTACAGAGTGTGTAACTATGCCAAAATGTACTTTACTCCAGGATTTAAAATTTTTGCCCATTAATATCTACAAGTTACTGGTGTTCAACAGACCTTGGTTTAGAAAATTCTGACTTTTTCTTTATGATGAGACACAATGAAGAAGTATGTAAAAATTGAGAACAAGTAAACACAAATATTAGGAGAAGGCAATGGCACCCCACTCCAGTACTCTTGCCTGGAAAATCCCATGGACGGAGGAGCCTTGAACACTGCAGTCCATGGGGTCACAGCTGAGCGACTTCACTTTCACTTTTCACTTTCATGCATTGGAGAAGGAAATGGCAACCCACTCCAGTGTACTTGCCTGGAGAATCCCAGAGACGGGGGAGCCTGGTGGGCTGCCGTCTATGGGGTCGCACAGAGTCAGACACAACTGAAGCAACTTAGCAGCAGCAGCAAACACAAATATTAGACTATCAGGAGGAATCCACCAGCCAAAGAACAGCATTTTTGTGGAGACACTTAGAAAAGTAGCCGTCACAGGTCAGTGGCTAGAACCATTTCCAGTTTCTTGTAGAAATTCAGTGAATTCATGTTGAATGATGAGTGGATGAAAATCAGTCAGCTGTTCTGTTTAAAGAAAATGCATCTCTGTTTCTTTCCCTCATCCTGTGTGGAATCAAAGATATAGAAAAAAAGAAAGAAGAAGTGACAAAGCATTTAAAAATGTTGGTGTCTTTATTGAAATGAGGCAAAAGTTTTTAAAGGAGGTCTATCCATTCATCTGGGAGAAGGCAATGGCACCCCACTCCAGTACTGTTGCCCGGAAAATCCCATGGGTGGAGGAGCCTGGTAGGCTGCAGTCCATGGGGTCGCTAAGAGTCAGACATGACTGAGTGACTTCACTTTCACTTTCCACTTTTGTGCATTGGAGAAGGAAATGGCAACCCATTCCAGTGTTCTTGCATGGAGAATCCCATGGACGGAGAAGCCTGGTGGGCTGCAGTCCATGGGGTTGCACAGAGTTGGACACGACTGAAGTGACTTGGCAGCATCCATTCATCTAATAAATATTTGATGAAGGAATAAATAAATAAAAACTCAGAAGAAGGAGGAAGATTATTTATGAACGAGATGCTAGTACAGAGTCAAGGAACCAGAACCTCAAGAAAAAAGAAGACACATGCATGTGCCTTTACACACACACACACACACACACACACACACAACCAATCTTAAACATCCTTTAGCAAAATTTCCTGATTCTATCGAAGCAAACAATGTTTAAGCAGACATGACTAAAGGCAAGACAGCATGTGTGATGTATATTTTGATATGGTTTTGAATTTTTCAACCACAAATAAGTCAAGTTTATTTTGGACAAGAAGACTGATTTTTAAAAGGGGGAATGAGGAAAAACAGTTGGTCATTTGACTCATGAATTGTTTTTCTCTAATAAGCCTTTCTTTGTATCTCCACAAAACTTTGCCTTCCCTGCTTCCTTCTCCATGACATATTTTGATCATTTCTCAATTTTCTCTTCCTTGTCATACCAAGAAAACATAGTGATTAAAAAAAGAAGAAGAATTCAGAAAAATGGGGGGATGGAGCAAAGATATTTCTGGTGAAAGAGATTTCTAAATGAACATTAGAAGTGAAAAACGATAGGTAGCCTAAAATTCCTGCCAGAAATATTCTTAAATTTAAAAACTAGTAGCGGTGATTGTTATTTGCTTGTTAATTTCATGGGGTCATGCATCTGGAGAGACACCCGGCCACTAATTCATTTGTTCATCTTCCTGGTGCTGGTTTCCCTTTTTGCTTCCTATTATAGTGAGAACCCACTATTCCAACCCTGTTCTTTCTGAACCATGACTCCTTGTACTTTTTCAAGCAGGGTGCTGGCGCTGGTTACAACTATTACAGAAAAAAAAAGAGGTTAAGAGAAAGTAAGAATGTGAGTGTAAATGCACGGGCAAAATATAAAAGACTTTCTGGCCGCCCTGAGCCGCTCCATATGCTTCTGTGCCTTGGTGGCAGCCCCCAATAGGAGCCTGTGTCTTTTAGTACTGTGTATAAATTTGCTCTGTAAATTAAAACGTTGGCTTATGCTCCCCTGGTGTTTAAGAAGGTGAGTGATGACCTTGGGGGAGTATGTTTGTGTAGAAATGTGTCATAAAAGATGATGTCTTGGCCCAGGGAACCTGAGGTCCAGGTCTAGCCATTTGTTAAAAAAAAAAAAATACCAGAGTTAAACATAACTAACACATCATGAGAGTAGGCCCTTGCCAAATGTTACTTTGAGTCTGAAATGTCAGCTTTTACCATGTGTTTTTAAAGAATATTTTTAGCATTTTCCTTTAAAGAGTTTCCCTATGATTTGGATCATTTTTTTAAACTTAGAAAACAAATCAATAAGTGGGTTTTTTTTTTTTAACCAATAATCCATTGATTATTCTCTTCCTGTACATTTATTGGATAATCATGGATTCAATTCAATGTGCCATTTATTTTCTGAAGTGACCGGGATTTGGCAGGTTTTGTGTTTCCATTTCTACTCTCAATTTTGAAGATTAAACATTAAAATGTAGGTAATAGGAAAGAAGGCTTCCCTGGTGGCTTTGCAATGCAGGACACCTGGGTTCAGTCCCTGAGTCGGGAAGATGCCCCAGAGAAGGGAATGGCAGCCCACTCCAGTATTCGTGCCTATTGAATTCCATGGACAGAGGAGCTTGGTGGGCTATAGTCCATGGGGTTGCAGAGTTGGACACAACTATCAGCTAACACACACACACAATAGGAAGGAACTGGTTTTTTTAAAAACATCTTCTTCCTATCATTTGTGTTACTGGTTTTCATTTTATCTGTTAAGTAAAATGAGTAAGGCTATGCCATCCACCCACAGAGCTCTTTGACAAATCACTTTTTAGGGGAAGCCCCAAAGACAGATATCAAAAGCACGTTGTCCTCTTCCATCCATGTAGTTTCCCAGAAAATAGTTCCCATAATGTTCTGATTTTCTTACACTAGTTAATCTGTTTTTTAAGACAGAAATAAAATCCACATTTCAGGTTGATAAATAATTAGGGTGATTAATTTAACATATATTCAGTTCAGTTCAGTTCAGTTGCTCAGTTGTGTCCGACTCTTTGCGACCCCATGAATCGCACCATGCCAGGCCTCCCTGTCGATCACCAACTCCCGGAGTTCACTCAGACTCATGTCCATCAAGTCAGTGATGCCATCCAGCCATCTCATCCTCTGTTGTCCCCTTTTCTTCCTGCCCCCAATCCCTCCCAGCATCAGAGTCTTTTCCAATGAGTCAACTCTTTGCATGAGGTGGCTGAAGTATTGGAGTTTCAGCTTCAACATCAGTCCTTCCAATGAACACCCAGGACTGATTTCCTTTAGAATGGACAGGTTGGATCTCCTTGCAGTCCAAGGGACTCTCAAGAGTTTTCTCCAACATCACAGTTCAAAAGCATCAATTCTTCAGAACTCAGCTTTCTTCACAGTCCAACTCTGACATCCATACATGACCACTGGAAAAACCATAGCCTTGACTAGGTGGACCTTTGATGGCAAAGTAATATCTCTGCTTTTCAATACACTATCTAGGTTGGTCATAAATTTTCTTCCAAGGAGTAAGTGTCTTTTAATTTCATGGCTGCAATGACCATCTGCAGTTATTTTGGAGCCCCCCAAAATAAAGCCTGACACTGTTTCCACTGTTTCCCCATCTATTTCCCATGAAGTGATGGGACCAGATGCAATGATTTTCGGTTTCTGAATGTTGAGTTTTAAGCCAGCTTTTTCACTCTCCTCTTTCACTTAACGTATATTAGGATGTCACAAATGCTGATAAAGTGTTATTTCAGAAGTGACTGTCTTACATAAGCATGCTATAGGTGCAGTTCTTTTATTAACCTAAAAGAAATTGGTAACTAAGAAAAGGATTGAAACAATTATAGGCACCTAAAATCTTCAGTGCAAGTTTTCTAAACATTCACCATAAGTCTTACCAATTGTTTAAACATCTCCAGGTATTGGAGCCTAAATTGATAAGATTTATAGGAAAGATCAAATTGCCAACATCTGCTGGATCATGGAAAAAGCAAGAGAGTTCCAGAAAAACAGCTATTTCTGCTTTATGGACTACGCCAAAGCCTTTGACTGTGTGGATCACAATAAACTGTGGAAAATTCTGAAAGAGATGGGAATACCAGACCACCTGATCTGCCTCTTAAGAAATTTGTATGCAGGTCAGGAAGCAAGAGTTAGAGCTGGACATGGAACAACAGACTGGTTCCAAATAGGAAAAGGAGTGCATCAAGGCTGTATATTGTCACCCTGCTTATTTAACTTATATGCAGAGTACATCATGAGAAACGCTGGACTGGAAGAAACACAAGCTGGAATCAAGATTGCGGGGAGAAATATCAATAACCTCAGATATGCAGATGACACCACCCTTATGGCAGAAAGTGAAGAGGAACTCAAAAGCCTCTTGATGAAAGTGAAAGAAGAGAGTGAAAAAGTTGGCTTAAAGCTCAACATTCAGAAAACGAAGATTATGGCATCTGGTCCCATCACTTCATGGGAAATAGATGGGGAAACAGTGGAAACAGTGTCAGACCTTATTTTTTGGGGCTCCAAAATCACTGCAGATGGTCATTGCAGCCATGAAATTAAAAGACGCTTACTCCTTGGAAGAAAAGTTATGACCAACCTAGATAGTATATTGAAAAGCAGAGACATTAGTTTGCCAACAAAGGTTCGTCTAGTCAAGGCTATGGTTTTTCCTGTGGTCATGTATGGATGGGAGAGTTGGACTGTGAAGAAGGCTGAGTTCTGAAGAATTGATGCTTTTGAACTGTGATGTTGGAGAAAACTCTTGAGAGTCCCTTGGACTGCAAGGAGATCCAACCAGTCCATTCTGAAGGAGATCAGCCCTGGGATTTCTTTGGAAGGAATGATGCTAAAGCTGAAACTCCAGTACTTTGGCCACCTCATGGGAAGAGTTGACTCATTGGAAAAGACTCTGATGCTGGGAGGGATTGGGGGCAGGAGGAGAAGGGGACGACAGAGAATGAGATGGCTGGATGGTATCACTGACTTGATGGACATGAGTCTGAGTGAACTTCGGGAGTTGGTGATGGACAGGGAGGCCTGGTGTGCTGTGATTCATGGGGTCACAAAGAGTCGGACACAACTGAGCAACTGAACTGAACTGAACTGACAGGAAAGAAGATGAAATGTTATTAATTTCTATAGGGACTGTGGGAAATTACCACCAAATTATTTGCTAAGAGCCACACAGCCTGTGCTTATAAAAGATGGGGGGAAAATTCCTGATTTGAACCACACATGAACATTATGACAAGTAGATTCAAGGAATTAGATTTGATAGACAGAGTGCCTAAAGAACTATGAACAGAGGTTTGTGTCATTGTACAGAAGGAAGTGATCAAGACCATCCCCAAGAAAAAGAAATGCAAAAAGGCAAAATGGTTGTCTGAGGAGGCCTTACAAATAGCTGAGAAAAGCAGAGAATTTAAAGGCAAAGGAGAAAAGGAAAGATATATCCATCTGATTGTAGAGTTTCAAAGAATAGCAAGGAGAGATAAAAAGCCTTCCTCCATAATCAATGCAAAGAAACCGAGGAAAACAATAGAATGGGAAAGACTAGAAATCTCTTCAAGAAAATTAGAGATACCAAGGGAACATTTCATGCAAAGATGGGCTCAATAAAGGACAGAAATAGTATGGGCCTAACAGAAGCAGAAGATATTAGGAAGATGCAAAAATACACAGGAGAACTATACAAAAAATATCTTCAGGACCCAGATAACCACAATGGTGTGCTCACTCACCTAGAGCCAGACATCCTGGAATGTGAAGTCAAGTGGGACTTAGGAAGCCTCACTAAGAACAAAGCTTGTGGAGGTGATGGAATTCCACCTGAGGAATTTCAAACCCTAAAAGATGATTCAGATAAAGTGCTACATCAATATGCCAGCAAATTTGGAAAACTCAGCAGTGGCTACAGGACTGGAAATGGTCAGTTTTCATTTCAATCCCAAAGAAAGGTAATGCCAAAGAATGTTCAAACTGATACACAGTTCCACTTATCTCACAAGCTAGCAAGGCAGTGCTCAAAATTCTCCAAGTGAACTGAGAACTTCCAGATGTTCAAGCAGGATTTAGAAAAGGCAGAGGAACCAGAGATCAAATTGCCAACATCTGTTGGATCATAGCAAAAGCAAGAGAGTTCCAAAAAAAATCTACTTCTGCTTTATTGACTATACCAAAGCCTTTGACTGTGTGGATCACAACAAACTGTGGAAAATTCTTCAAGAGGTGGGAATACCAGACCACCTGACTTGCCTCCTGAGAAATCTGTATGCAAGTCAAGAAGCAACAGTTAGAACCAGACATGGAACATGGAGTGGTTCCAGATTGGGAAAGGAGTAGGTCAAGACTGTATATTGTCACCCTGCTTATTTAACTTATATGCAGAGTACATCATGCAAAATGCCAGGCTGGATGAAGTACAAGCTGGAATCAAGATTGGAGGGAGAAATATCAATAATCTAAGATATGCAGATGAAACCACCCTAATGGCAGAAAGTGAAGAAGAACTAAAGAACCTCTTGATAAAAGTGAAAAAGGAGAGTGAAAGCTGGCTTAAAACTCAACATTCAGAAAACTAAGATCATGGCATCCCATCATGGCAAATATATGGGGAAACAATGGAAACAGTGACAGACTTTATTTTATTGGGCTCCAAAATCACTGCAGGTGGTGACTTAAGCCATGAAATTAAAAGACACTTACTCCTTGGAAGAAAAGTTATAACCAACCTAGACAGCATATTAAAAAGCAGTGACATCACTTTGCCAACAAAGGTCTATCTAGTCAAAGCTATGGTTTTTCCAGTAGTCGTGTATGGATGTGAGAGTTGGACTACAAAGAAAGCTGAGCACTGAAGAATTGATGCTTTTGACCTGTGATGTTGGAAAAGACTCTTAAGAGTCCCTTGGACAGCAAAGAGATCCAACCAGTCCACCCTAAAGGAAATCAGTCCTGAATATTCACTGGAAGGACTGATGCTGAAGCTGAAGCTTCAATACCTTGGCCACCTGAAGCAAAGAACGGCCTCATTGGAAAAGACCTTGATGCTGGGAAAGATTGAAGGCAGGATGGGAAGGGTCAGCAGAGGATGAGATGGTTGGATAACATCACAGACTCAAGTTTGAGCTAGGCCTGGGAGTTGGTGATGGACAGGGAAGCCTGGCGTGCTGCAGTCCATGGGGACATGACTGAGCAACTGAACTGAACTGATCAACATTGTAAATTGTATATTAGCTTAGTCTGGTACATCATGAACACTCAAGCAAAACACAAAGAAGTATATTCTGTTCAGATTTAAACTCATGCTCATGGATTCAAAGTCGTATCTGGAAAGTTCACTGTTTTAAAGTAAAAAAAACTTGTTCCTAAATTCACTGACCACATGAACACTGTCTTCCTTCTCAGGTCCATTCTTATCTATTAAGTGGAGATGCTTGTTTATGACTTTTTAAATAATGCATTTTTAATTCACTTTGGTTGACTGTCTCTGATAATAAACTGAAGTGCCATCTGCTTTATTTGGTCATAAACATAGCTGTCAATGATAATCATGAAGACAGTCATAATATGAGTGACC
Source organism: Bubalus kerabau (assembly GCF_029407905.1). NCBI lineage: Eukaryota > Metazoa > Chordata > Mammalia > Artiodactyla > Bovidae > Bubalus > Bubalus kerabau. Next base: position 71,835,647 of record NC_073627.1, read on the forward strand.
TGTCATGCTTTCTCAGCACAAAACTTTCTTTAAAATTTTTCTATTTTATAGTACATTTACATCAACATAAATCTGAATCATCATCTCTGTTAAGAGTCTCTTCTTTGGGTAATCATTTCATTTCTTTTCCTTCCTTTTTTTTCTTTTTTAGGATGTTGACCTTTTGTATAACTTGCTTGTTTTCAAAACTCTCTTGACACTTCAGTCAATGGCAAAATTTTAAGATCTTTAAGACCACAAAATAGGCTTATTCCTCCAACTCTAGAGCAGGAACACATGCCACTGACATAGAGCTCTTCAGGTCCACGAGAGAACAAATACTTGATCACTCACTCCAATTATTTTTCAAAAGCATCTCTCAAGTTGCACATTATGGAAAAGAACTCCATCTTAAGCTTGTGCTTACCGCTGGGAATACTAAAGTTACCACAGTTACAGCTGCCAGTCTCTGCACCCAAACTACATGCAACATTTTTAGTTGCAGAGAAGGAAGTTCTCTTGGAAGGCTACAAAGATAAACAAAACAATTGCTTTTCTTTACCATAAGGATGAACAAATTAAAATTCTGTTAGTGAATAGAGCTTGCTTTGTATGTGTGTGTGTGTGTGTGTGTGTGTGTGTGTTCGCTTCTCTCCCAAGGTACAAAACTAAAATTTAAAGGCTATGAACACAACTGAGTGACTAAGCACAACACACAAAGGCTATGAAAGTCATCTAATGCATCCATGCGGGCTCAGTCACTTAAGTCGTGTCCAACTTTGCGAACCTATGGACCATAGCCCACCAGACTCCTGTCCATGGGATTCTCCAGGCAAGAACAGTGAGTGGGTTGTCATTTCCTTCTCCAGGGGATCTTCCTAGCCCAAGGATCAAACCTGCATCTCTTACATCTCCTGCATTGGGAGGAGGGTTCTTTACCACTAGCGCCACCTTCTTCTGATAGCTGACATTAATTGAGCGTTTTCAGCTTGTTACAGGATGAACTGGAAGGGTAGGCTTAAAGGAAAGAATCTTTATAAAATCAAAAGACATTGTGAGAAAGACAAAGTAAGCCCCAAAAATATGATAGGATGAAAAGCATGTGAAAAGTAAAGCTATGTTCAACCACCATACCTATTAGAGTCCACTCATTTTAATTCCATCTTCATTTAAAAGTACATGTTGGATTTTTTTTTTTTTTTGGATATTAAATGCCTCCAATGTGAAACTCTAGAAGGTTCTTAGTGAAATTAAAAAGGGGAAAATATTGTAACAATCTGAGTGATAGCATTCTCTAATTTTAAAATTTTGATACAATGATTCATAAGGCAAAGCATTACAAGGCATAAAAGTTAAAATATTTTCTTTTCTTGGTCATTTCCTCCTCCACCCTGCAACCTCCATCTCCCCTGCTTTTATTGTCTTTTAAAGTCAAGCTCATTTTTTAAACTCTCTTGAATCCTTTTTGATCAGGGGTTCATTACATTGGCAACAGCCCAGCTACTGCTTTCAATGCAACTTCTGCAAATAGGCACTAAGGAGTTTTTGTATTTTGTTTGAAGCCTAAACTGGTCCCTCAATACACTCGGGATTTCCTAAGTGAAAGGGAAAGCTAGAAATTGAGTTCAGTCATTCACTGAAAATATCAGGGTTTTCAATTCAACTTTACATTCATTTCCCCTTTTTAAAAAGATGAAAATGATGATTGTTCATGACGTAAAGGAGCAGGAACTCGACATCAGAGAATTAAATGAGTGAATGTTTTATAGCTTGTTTAGCAGCATTAGTTTGTGATCACTGGTAACATTTGAGCAGGGATGGGGTGGAAAACAAGGATAATATAGGGGGAAGGGAAATTATGTAAAATGCAATGCAAAATAAATATAAAGGAGAATGAGTGCAATTGAAAGTAATTTAAATAATAGTAAAAGAAAACTGTTCCTAGTATATATCTGAGGCTGTACATTTTGCTTCATTTTTCATGTTTTGAAAATTGGAATTTTTTTTTCCCTTTGGTTCATCAATGTGGGGAATCAAGTAAAACCTAAAACAAAACTTTAAAAATTTAGAGTAATCAAGAAGATAATAAGAAAGGTGACAGGAAAAGAAACTATTGATTTCTTTCACAGCTATATATATCTATATATAAATATAGATATATATAAACACATTCTAACAACCAACCAGGTGAGTAATTCTCAAGGAAGCCGCTGAGGACACTGGCAGCCAAGGTGCCACAGGTTTCCTATTGATAAAATACCAGCAGCTTTTTTCCATGCTTCAAGAGAGACCAAGTTAGTGTTTGTGGATAACATATTTTCAATTTCAAATTTTATTTACATAAACTTTTCTTCATCTTTTAGAACATACAACTGTCTACCAGCAAAAGACAAAATAAATAACCAGCACAAAAACATCAGCTTAAAAACTCAGCATAAGAATACTCGTTTCTATGGACTCATAAGTCAAGGCTGTAATTGTATACAGTCGTCCCTTGGTATCTATTGATTCCAGGACATCCTCTCCACTTTCAAATATCAAGAATAAAAAGTGGTGTACTATATGCCTATAACCTACTCAAATCCTCCTATTTACTTTACATCATCTCTAGATTATTTACAATACCTAATACAATGTAAATGCTATATAAATAGTTGTGAATATCTAGTTTTACTTTTTGGAAATTTCTGGAATTTTTTAAGAAATATTTTTGATCCACAGTTGGTTGAATGTATGGAGAACCCACAGATATGGAGGGCCAATTCTACTTTATATATGTCAAATTTTCTGCTAGCACAAAAAAAAAATTCTTTTTTCATGTGATGCAGTATTTTCTGGTTTCCTATATAAATAGCATCTCAACTTTGAGGTAGCTTCTCACTTCAAAAAGCAGAGAAGCACTGGCATGAGGACAGTATTAATTTAAAGACATGTTCTTAAAAAAAACTTATCTCTGTGCAATTGATAACAATGAAAGAAGATGATTCTTGAATCAAGAAATAAATAGGCACTTGGAACAAAGATTCGGTGATCTTTGACTGGTTAATAATTAGCTCTTTCCTTAGTCAAAGTTGAAAGGCAGGAGAGAGCCTGACAGAAAGTTTTCTTTGTATTTCAACTGAAAAAGAATGGAATTTTGACTTGACTAAAAGTAATTATCACCCCGATAACATGATGTCTTAAGTTACCTTTCAGATCATCCCTTTGAAGTATGGTACCATGGTCCTAACTAAAATGATATTTATCAAAATTAAGGAAGAAAATCTTCGGTAGTGTAAAGGATTGTGGAAAGATCATCCAGATTGTTCTTTAGAACATGTGAGCCCAGGGTATCTTGTAAACCTGCATATAGTACATGCACAATAAACGTTGCTTGAAAAGAAGGACAAGCCTAAAAGCCAGGTGAGCGCCAACCTGGGAAAAATCAAAGACAGGAAGGTGTGTGGCCATGCTGCCATGCCTCCCAACTAAGCCCAAGCTGCAGCCTCCCCAGGACCCTGTCAGTTTCCTGACCCATCACCACCTCTCAGCCCGATGAGCCGTTCAAGATGGGTACCTCTGAAAAGAGTTCAGGCTTTTTATAAGCAAGTCAGTCTGTCTTTTGAAACTCTTCCTTTTCTTTCATTTTTGCTGTGAACGTACGAAAGCTTCTGCTCTGTAAGGAGGAAAACCAGAGCCCATGGGAAGCGGCAATGATCTCAACGTTGAAGCAGCACACACAAACCAAAAAAAAGGTGGGGGGGAGAAGCTTTCTGGGGAGAACCTAGCTTTTATTTACATGACTCTCTGCTTGTCATTGAACTGGGTTTTGAAATTGAGGAGATATATTCTGTGTTATCAAAAGAGAAGGCAGAGCTAAGCCTGAATCTCCTGACTCAACTGAAAATTCACTGTCTTTCTGCACAAAGTCTCTAGGGATCCAGGGCTCAGTCCCTCATCCAGAGACGCCCCCAGAAGATCCCAATGTGCTGCCCACCTGCGCCTGCGTTTTGGATTAGGAGAGCTGCTTGTCCTCACTCTTGGTTTCGTAGGTAGCAAGCCTGGCAGGAAGCAGCAACTGGACCTGGGGTGCTGGGGGGGCGGGGGTGTTCTCTTAACCACTGAGGACAGCACAGCCAGTCTAAAATTGGCCAAAAGCAAACAACTTTCACACCCTGTTTCAAGATCCAGAAGTTGATTCCAGAATAGAAAAACCAAGAAATTAAGCTGTTCTCCCTTAGAATTTTGTCTTCCCATTAAGAAATTTAAATTACAACGTCCTCTCTGCTTAACAAACTTCTTTCCTAACTATAAAATAGGGATTTTTTTTTTTCCTCCTTAGAGATAACGTGATATTTTCCCCTTTTCTCAGCCTCCCACTTGTCTAGTGGAACTGTTTTAAAGAATAAGTGTAAGGTATTACAGTGTAAGATATACATTGTGGCTTGTAAAATGCTGAAGTTTTTTACTCAGTTTCTTTTATGCATGCTTTTAGATATGACTGAAAGCATGTTCTTCAAATTATTTAAAGTTTTATCCTGAGGTTTTTTTCTCCTATTTAACTTACCATTTGTGTCCTGCATAACCTGATAATACATATATCTGACATGTAATAATATATATATGTTTCGCTCCTGAAAATGTTTTCTTTTGATAGGTCCAACTGTAAATAAGTAAACACACTCTGCCATTCAGAAAGAGATTTAGGGCCTCAAGAAACCAATAATGTAACAGTACTTAGGCAGGGGGCTAGCTCCAATTTTTAAGAAATCCAGTAAATAATTTAAATTCTTAAAAAAATACAGGTAAAGGTACCATGATTTGAGAAAGGAATCTTAGTAGTTTTATTCTGGAAAAATAGTTGTTTATCAGAGATAAAGTCCCATATTCTTTATTTTATTTTTTTTTTAATTTTATTTTATTTTTTAAACTTTACATAATTGTATTAGTTTTGCCTTGGCTCTAAAGGTAGATGTATTTATAAGCCAGATTGTTTAAAAAATTGCTACATTTGTGGAAGTATGGTAAGCAAATGTATAATGAAAATAAAATACATCAATTATATTTAAGCATCCACTTCAAACCCTATTATCTCAACAAACAAAGCTTGAAATATATAATTCCATTCAGAAGATACATGAAAACTAGATGAAAATAAATTTCTATTCCTTTGTTAAAAAGCCTTACACATGGATTTAGATTATTTTTATAACTTAACACGTGCCAAGGCAACAAATGGATGTAATTCCCTTTTTTTAAGCCATTCACATCTTAAATTTTTCCTTTATTATGTGTTTGCCTCAATCATTTTGAACAATGTGGAGCACATATAAATAAACAGCATTTCATGGTTGTTTTGCAAACTAAAACTGTAGCACAAGTTAACAGCTTCTTCATTTACACGATGTCCCAGAAGCCAGATCTCCCAGCAGTTTCAACAACAAAATATGGTTATTAATATTCCATATTTGATATTTCCTAATCCTTTGTTCTTTTGAATTGTTTACTGACACTGAGATGATTATAAGCACATATCCTGTGAGGAAATTCTTTAGATAGATAACACTGTGAGAGATACATCACTTAGGAGGCTGAGGCTCTGGTTCTGGTTAGAAAATTTTATTTTTAGAAGCATAGTTTCGATTTGCTGAGCAGGAGCGATTCAGCCTCCATGGCATATTGTGTATTGAATGCCCAGTGATTCAGCCTGGGGCAGCTGGGAGTACTGTGGAGATGGTAGATTTTCTTATTAAAAAATCAGATTTTCCCCCCAAATTTATCCCTATGATCTATCAAGTATCATCATTCCTATCTTATCTGTAGGACAAAAATTTTTGTCAGTTACATCAAGTCAATCTTAACTTTGAAATGTCTAGATCACATTTCATTTAGAGAAAATGGCCTATTCTGGGTAAGTACAAAAGAATATTGATCTTATTTATTTTCTATGGTGTTATATTTTCAGAGGGAAAATTCATTTTTCCCAACTTTTTGCTTTGAAAAATATCAAACCTACAAGTTAAAAGAACAGAATGAACACTAACTTATCTTAGGTTTTCCCTTTTTAAATACTTTGTTTTATTTGCTTATTTTCTTCTCTCTATATGCATAGATATGCTTTTTCATGCTTATCTCTTTGAAAAATAATATAACTCTTCAACTCTTAAACACTTCAATTTTATCACTTAAGAGCAAGAATGTTTTCCTCCAACACTACAATGTCACACACACTGGAGTATGTGTTCTATAGCCCTCAATGATTTACTTTATGGATCCAGGATTCAAGCAAGAATCACACACTGTATTTAGCTGCTGTATCTCTAGATTCCTTTAATCTGGGATGAGTTTTTAATCTGATAAAGTGAAAATGCATATTTTCAAAACTACTCAATTTCTGGAATATCATCCATTAATACTGGCAGCACATAATCATGAAACTAACTTCAAAAACCTGGTCTGGTACTGAACTTTAAAAAGGTGCTATAATTACTTCACTAGAAAAATTTCTTCCAAATTCAACTCACTTCATGTAAGGTTAAGAATACTGGAAGCAAATTTGAAAGTAACCAGGTGCTACAGCCATACAGACCCTGTCCATGGCATTCAGCATCTTGAATTGAACCCAGAACGGAATTGGTGATCAGCCCAGCTTAGGACAAGATAACTGTGCTGAAGATACAGCACAGCCAACAAAATAAATATTCATTTTAATTCCTCACTTCTCACTCTATCTGTGCTCCCTCCTCACCAAAATCCTGTGTCATTTACACAAGAATTTGAGCACATCGTTATAGCAGTTTTATGAATATTACTGATGAATACGATTATATTAAATCTATGTTCCTTATCAGAATATTCCTCTTCCTCACAGTTAACATATTTTGAGGAAAGCGCATCCTTATTGGCAATAAGATTACTGCTTGTTTTTCCCTTTGGGAGGAAATCTTCATTCTATTAGCAATGGAGTGCTAAAAGGGTTAATAAATCATCAGTATCAAGATATGTTATAAATGAATTTTGCATCTCACGCCTAGATATGTGCATGTGTAAAAGCACATATCTTGCTACAATAAAATAATATATTTTTCAGCATTTGATAAACAATGTGCTATCTTCAATACCTTTTTACAGCAAAATACTTACATGACAACTAAATTAATAAACGTACTCAGGTTATTTTCCAAATCTGTCATTAACATATGAAATATTTTGGTCTGCCTAAACTGCTAAGTGTTCATCAAAAAGAAAGGAGCCATTGTGGTGATAGACAAGTAACGGATATATTGCAGTTTTTCTATTTCTGATTTTTATGTGAAACTCAAAATCGGAGATGGACTGGATTTCGGACTTCAAAATGATAGACAAAGACCCTCCGGTTTGGGGGGTTTGTATTGCCACCTAGTGTCTAACTTTATAATGACCTGTGTTTGAACAGCAGGACTTGAGTTGTACAACCTGGAACAGATCTGTGGAGAGGGGAAAAGGAACTACCACACTTTTCAGTCAAAAAATGTCTTAGCCTCCTTTTTTTTTAAAGTCAGTTAACTGTCATAAATAATTGTTCCGTACATGACAATATCAAAAACATCCCATATTAAAGCATAATACTCATGAAGATCATTTGTGTATATATAATGATGGGAATTTGCATTCAAAATGGATTTTATTATTATTTTTGATGAGTATAAATATTTATAATATTTTATTATTTGAAATTTATAATATTTGATGATTTTTGATGAGTATATTTATATTTAAAACATATACATATAATATTTAATTTATACTTATATAATACTTTATTATTATTTTTGTTGAGTATAAATATTTATTTTTTAAAAGTATACTCTGCCCATGGAATTCTCCAGGCAACAATACTGGAGTGGGTAGCCATTCTTTTCTCCAGGGGATCTTCCTGACTCTGGAATTGAACCCATGTCTCCTGCATTGCAGGCAGATTCTTCACCATCTGAGCTAGCAGGGAAGCCCCCCCCCACCCCGATAACACAAATATATTAATATCTGTCAACTTTATTCCATTGATATTTATGTAAAATATTACTAATTATTTTTTCATTTTTTACATTTACTTCATATAAAAACAATTGATAACATATTTTATGTCCCCAAGACTTTTTTCATCTGGCAAATAAACTCAGATTTTAGAAACTGAATAGTTTGTTGTCTCAGTGGAAACTATGTCTATTTGCCCTCTAAATGTCCAGCTGTTCACTGAAACAAGAAACCCAAGGAACAGCTTTCTGGCTTTAACAGTGCCCTGAAGACATTCTAGTGAAAAGAGACTAGAGATATGCCCCAACATAAGTACAATCTACTGATCCAATTCAACATACATTTGAATAGTCACATATTTCTCTTCCTTTCCATGTCTTGGGTGTAATGCAGTCACGTAGATTACATTGTTTAGGGAGAAGTTTAAATAGGCATTTTATTGGTCTGCAATGTGACTGTCTGAGTCCAACTCTTTTCTTTTATAAATAGGTATCTGTATTTGGTATAGAGATATTATTTGCTGCTATAATGGCCTTATAAAGATCAGGTTTTAGTATCTAAGATTTTGCTTTAAAGTCTACTTGAATTTTTCAGCCATTAATTTTATCTGGTATGAGACAAGCTGGAGTGGTCCATGCAAGTCATAACCAGCCTCCCCTTCTTTTAACATGAGCTGCACAGTCTGCTCTTGGCAGGGTTTCAGTGGTGGAAGACTTATCTGCTTGTAAAGTCTTCCTTCATGTACATGGTTGCCCATTTACGTGGTTTTTTTCCCCCTGAGGGTAGAGAGTGCTGTGGAATGGAAAAAAATAGCAAAAGTTTAGGAGCTCTCTATTGTATAGATGGATGGGTAAGCAGATAGATACTCTTGTGTTATTTCAAATAATAACTTTTCTCTCTGAATTGTATCACATAAGAATGTGAGCCTTTAATTCTTTTAAATGTGGTGATTTATTTTCTTGAGACTAACTTGCAATAACATAACCCATATACTTTTGTCACATTATATTTTTTACAAGGAAGATATGATCTCTGAGGCCTACAGTCTTACATTATAAAATTATCAATTACTCACAAAATCAGGTTTGATTTGTTACTCCTTTGGTCATGAATGCCCATATTACCAGTAAGCATATTGATTAAAATATGGGATTCTCCAGGCAAGAATGCTAGGGTGGGTTGCCATTACCTTCTCCAGGGGATCTTTCCGACCCAAGGATTGAACCTGGGTCTCCTGCAATGCCCGCAGATTCTTTACTGTTTGAGCCACCCAGGAAGCCCAGCAGTAAAATAAACTGATAATTTTTTAAAATAGATGTTTATGTGTGAAGGTAGTAGCAGAGAAATGGGGAGAAAAAGTGTTACAGAAAGATGAAAAAAAATGGAACCAAGCTAATTTTTTGTAAAAAATGAAAGAGAAAAATGCAAACAAATGTATTTCCAGAGGCCTGAATAAGATACTGCAGGTAGGATCTCCTGGTAATACTTAAGCTTCATAATTACATCTAAGCCATAGTTACATCTAAAAAAGTTGTTTTCTCAGTTTAATTTCATAAAAACAACTCTTTATCAAGTTTTCTTAATCTTTTGACAATCACCCCAACACACATATTTGTGCAACTGCTGACTTCTAAATGTCATCTGTGTGTTCCCCAATCTCCTAAACCATAGAAGTTATTCCATTTCATCATTTCTCTTAAAGTCAATATTTTCACCTTGGTGTACACCTGAAACTAATGGAACACTGTTCATCAACTATATTTCAACATAAAATAAAAGTTAAAAAAGATAAAATCAGAATTTTCCATCTTGAAAGCTCATGAGGGGACAAGCTCTAAGAAGGATAACTTCTAGGCCAAATAAATCAGAGATTCAGGTGACCCTGGAAGCCTGCCTGGTCTGTTATAACCTTGATTATTCTGCTGATATAAGAGGGTGAAGACTTAGAGCAGATTTAGGATTCAGTGGGGAGGTCCATGCCTGAATATCACAGTGGTCAGCCCTGCACATGATAGAAATAAAACTACCCGCATTTCTAAAAGGGACTTGGCTCTGGAAAAGTAATGAGAATAGAGTCCTAGAGATGGTAATTCATGTTTGTTTGCCCTATTAGATGGTGGTTTATATCTCAGTGACTCTTTCGGCGGGATTTATTGAAATGCTGAGAAATAAGACTGAAATGAAGGTAAAATGAAATTTCTGGTGCTTTATGCACAAATGGAAACCAAAAAGCTTTGCTGCTGTTTAGTCGCTAGTGAAGTGAAGTTGCTCAGTCGTGTCCGACTCTTTGCAACCCCATGGACTGTAGCCTATCAGGCTCCTCTGTCCATGGGATTTTCCAGGCAAGAGTGCTGGAGTGGATTGCCATTTCCTTCTCCAGGGGATCTTCCTGAGCCAGGAATCGAACCAGGGTCTCCCGCATTGCAGGCAGACGCTTTACCATCTGAGCCACCAGGGAAGCCCTGTTTAGTTGCTACGTTGTGTACAACTCTTTGTGAACCCATGGACTGTAGTCCACCAGACTCTCTGTCTATGGGATTTCTGAGGCAGGAATACTGGAGTGGATTGCCATTTCCTTCTCCAGAGAATCTTCCTGACCCAGGGATCAAACCCACACCTCCTGCATTGGCAGGTGGATTCTTTACCACTGAGCCACCAGAGAAGCTTTGGGGAGCTTGAATAACAGGAGAGAAGAAAGTTCCCTCAGAACAATGAGTTGTGCATCTGTAGTCTCAATGTATTATTAAAATATTCTAAATTAACTAAGTTGAACTCATTCCATCTATGAACATGTATTGAAAAATACAAGTAGTATAAAGCAGGTTTCATGCTGTAATTTCATCAATCAGTTCAGTCATTCAGTTGTGTCCTACTCTTTGTGACCCCATGAACTGCAGCACCCAGGCCTCCCTGTCCATCACCAACTCCCAGAGCTTGCTCAAACTCAGTCCACTGAGTTGGTGATGCCATCCAACCATCTCATCCTCTGTCGTCCCCTTCTCCTCCTGCCTTCACTCTTTCCCAGCATCAGGGTCTTTTCCAATGAGGCAGTTCTTCGTATCAGATGGCCCAAAGATTGGCGCTTCAGCTTCAGCATTGGTCCTTCCAATGAATATTCAGGACTGATTTGCTTTAGGATTGACTGGTTGGATCTCTTTGCAGTCCAAGGAACTCTCAGGAGTCTTCTCCAACATCACAGTTCAAAAGCATCAATTCTTCGGTGCTCAGCTTTCTTTATAGTCCAACTCTCACATCCATATATGACTACTGGAGAATCCGTAGCTTTGACTAGACTACATAGCTTTGTAATTTCATGGACAAATGAAAATTTCCTAGTAATGAGGAGGAAATGTTAATTCACTAAAACCGATCACACATGCTGACAGAGGTCAGAGGAAGGGGTCCAGCAGTAGGAAGAGCCATGTTATGGGTAGAAAGGAGTCAAGGTCTGAGCTGACCTTGATGAGCCATCAGCCCGTAGACCAGTGGGAGTGAGAGGGGAGGTCATAGCAGCGGTGGGAGCAGCACGCTTAGCGGCTGCATAGAGAGGCATTTGCTCCCAGAGATTTTCAGACCACATTACTCATTCAAAAATGAAACCCACTGATTTCTTTCTGAGAAATGGGATGAGGTACGATAAAAACATAAATGTCTAATGAGAAGAATTCATATTTAACAACTGTCTTCAAGGCACCAAGCCTTATGCTAATTGCCTTACCCATGACTCCATACCTTAAAAGTTTGCACTATAATAAAAGAAATGTGTTAAAAATCACACCAATGATAGTCTCCAGGTCCATCCATGTCTTTATAAATCACCCAATTTAGTTCCTTTTTATGGCTGAGTAATATTTAATTGTGTATATGTACCATATCTTCTTTTCCATTCATCCATGGACATTTAGGTTGCTTCCACATCTTGACTATTGTAAATAGTCCTGCTATGAACATTGGGGTGCATGCATCCTTTTGAATTAGGGCTTTGTCTGGGTATATATCCAGTAGTGGGATTGATGGATCATATGATAGCTGAATTTTTAGCTTTTTAATTAGAGCCTACTGTATAGCTCAGGGTACCCTAAACAGTGTTCTGTGGTTGACCTGAATGGGAAGAAAATTCAAAGAAGAGGATTTATGTACATATATATATACACACACCTGAAGGATGATGCTGTGAAAGTGCTGCACTCAATATGCCAGCAAATCTGGAAAACTCAGCAGTGGCCACAGGACTGGAAAAGGTGTTTTCATTCCAATCCCAAAGAAAGGCAATGCCAAAGAATGCTCAAACTACTGCACAATTGCACTCATCTCACACGCTAGTAAAGTAATGTTCAAAATTCTCCAAGCCAGGCTTCAGCAATATGTGAACCATGAGCTTCGAGATGTTCAAGCTGGTTTTAGAAAAGGCAGAGGAACCAGAGATCAAATTGCCAACATCCGCTGGATCATGGAAAAAGCAAGAGAGTTCCAGAAAAACAGCTATTTCTGCTTTATTGACTATGCCAAAGCCTTTGACTGTGTGTGGATCTCAATAAACTGTGGAAAATTCTTAAAGAGATGGGAATACCAGACCACCTGACCTGCCTCTTGAGAAAGCTATATGCAGGTCAGGAAGCAACAGTTAGAACTGGACATGGAACAACAGACTGGTTCCGAAGAGGAAAAGGAGTATGTCAAGGCTGTATATTGTCACCCTGCTTATTTAACTTATGTGCAGAGAACATCATGAGAAACGCTGGGCTGGAAGAAGCACAAGCTGGAATCAAGATTGTGGGGAGAAATATCAATAACCTCAGATATGCAGATGACACCACCCTTATGGCAGAAAAAGAAGAGGAACTAAAAAGCGTCTTGATGAAAGTGAAAGAGGAGAGTGAAAAAGTTGACTTAAAGCTCAACATTCAGAAAATGAAGATCATGACATCCGGTCCCATCATTCATGGGAAATGGATGGGAAAACAGTGGAAACAGTGTCAGACTTTATTTGGGGGGGGCTCCAAAATCACTGCAGATGGTGATTACAGCCATGAAATTAAAAGACACTTACTCCTTCGAAGGAAAGTTATGACCAACCTAGATAGCATATTCAAAAGCAGAGACATTAGTTTGCCAACAAAGGTCAGTCTAGTCAAGGCTATGGTTTTTCCTGTGGTCATGTATGAATGTGAGAGTTGGACTGTGAAGAAAGCTGAGCGCCGAAGAATTGATGCTTTTGAACTGTGGTGTTGGAGAAGACTCTTGAGAGTCCCTTGGACTGCAAGGAGATCCAACCTGTCCATTCTAAAGGAGATCAGTCCTAGGTGTTCTTTGGAAGGAATGATGCTAAAGCTGAAACTCCAGTACTTTGGCCACCTCATACGAGGAGTTGACTCATTGGAAAAGACTGATGCTGGGAGGGATTGGGGGCAGGAGGAGAAGGGGATGACAGAGGATGAGATGGCTGGATGGCATCACCGACTCGATGGACGTGAGTTGAGTGAACTCCGGGAGTTGGTGATGGACAGGGAGGCCTGGAGTGCTGCAGTTCATGGGGTTGCAAAGAGTCGGACATGACTGAGCGACTGAACTGAACTGAACTGATATATACACACATTTATAGCTGATTTACTTTGTTATACAGTAGAAACTCTCATTATAAAGCAACTGTACTCCAATAAAAATTAAGAAAAAATGAAACAATATACCAATAACTATGGTATAAAGTAATGATGAAAATTGTTATGTGAGAATTATCATGTTAGAGAGTTTCCAAGCATGGAATCATGACTCCAGCCATGCGGAATCCAGGAAAGCTTCCTGAAGGAAGAGAAATGTTTAAACAACATAAACTGTACTCTGTGGGCAGTGAGGGGCATCAGAGGTGTAAACAGTGCAACAGAGGTATGAAATCTTTTGAGGAAGGTTGGATGCTGAGGGACAGAATAAAGATGGATGGGAGCCTTTGTTCAGACAGAGCAAGGGAGCAAGTCTCCAGGGGGAGAGAAAAGATCTGAAGCTGGGAGATGGCTAAGGAAAGAGCTCCTGGAATATGAAATCAGCATTTGGGTTCAGGCTCCATTCAGGGTCAATAATCTATTGCAAATTTGGGCAACTCTATTCTTCTCTTTGACACTCTTCTAACCTGTAAAGAGAGAAAATTGGACAAAATGATTTTTAGATCTTACAGTCTATCATTTTGTCTAATTATCAGTCTCTTTAAAAATAATTAGATTATATTCCTATTGATATTTATGGCCCTTAAATAAAATGTTTTTGATATTATAATAGTTCCTTTACTAAATTCTTTTTTTTTTTTCCTTTACTAAATTCTAAAGACACCTCAGTGATCCCTTGATTAAGTGACAGGGACTTCTAAGTAGAACCTTCTCAGGGAATTATTTGTCTGTGAGAATCCTCTTTGCCTTTCATTTTCCTCTAGTGTTTCTGATATGTTAAGGCCCACTAACATAAACAGTGCTTTTTGTAATTGAGAAAAATGTTGAGAAAAAAAAATGTGTGCACAGATATAATCTATTGATAAGCCTTCAAATTATTGAACTTTTTGATAGTTTGATAATCTGAGTGGATCTATCACAAAAATTTCAAGCTCAAAAAATCTGAAAGATCATAATACCAATTATAGATTCAGAAATTAAAGACTTCAGAAGTTCAATTATTTATCCAAGCCACATGCAAGTGTTCTCAGTTGTGTCCAACTTGTTGTGATCCCTTGGACTGTAGCCTGCCAGGCTCCTCTGTCCATGGACTTTCCTAGGCAAGAGTACCAAAGTGGGTTGTCATTTCCTGCTCCAGGGGATCTTCCCAACCCAGGGACTGAACTCCCATCTCATGTCTCCTGCATGTCAGGCAGATTCTTTACCACTGAGCAGATGGGGAAGCCCACATCCAGATCACATACTGACAAAACTAGAATTCAATTTGATGGACTTTGATTGTTGAACCAGTGTACTTTGCTCTGGACAGGCTATCTCTCCATAACATGCCTGGTCTTTAAAAAAAAACTATATATATATATATATATATATATATGCATGTATGTATATATGTATATATACATATGCTTATATATTAATATATATACCAATACACACACACACACACATGACTTCCATAAAATCAGGCAGAAAGTTTTCACTTGACTTTATCATTTGAATAAACCTAAGTTTGTGTGACCCTGGGGAGGCAGGAAAGCGTCCTGGAATTTAGAAATCCAGGTAGTTGGATTCACATCCTGGCCCTGCTACATACAACCTTAAGCAAGTTATTTAGTCTCTCTCAAAGTTATCCATGAGAGATATCATGAGAGATATTCCAATATTCCTCTGTATTGCTGCTGCTGCTGCTATGTCGCCTCAGTCATGTCCGACTCTGTGCAACCCCATAGACGGCCGCCCATCTGGCTCCTCTGTCCCTAGGATTCTCCAGGCAAAAACACTGGAGTGGATTGCCATTTCCTTCTCCAATACATGCGGGCATGCTAAGTCGCTTCAGTCGTGTTTGACTCTGTGCGACCCTATGGACAGTAGCCTACCAGGCTCCTCTGTCCACGGGATTCTCTAGGCAAGAATAGAGATATTCAGATATGCCCCTGTCTATGAAATTCTCCAGGCAAGAATACTGGAGTAGATTGCCAGTTCCTCCTCCAGGGGATCTTCCCAACTGAGGGATAGAACACTGGTCTCCTGCACCAGATTCTTTACTATCTGAGCCATCAGGGAAACCCTCAAGGTTATCAACTTACCCTTATCAGCTTTTTGTTCGTTGTTTAGTCACTAAGTTATGGGAGAAGACTCTTGAGAGTTCCTTGGACTGCAAGAAAATCAAACCAGTCAATCCTAAAGAAAATTAGCCCTGAATATTCATTGAAAGGACTGATGATGAAGCTTAAATGCCAATACTCAAAGAACTGACTTCTTGGAAAAGACCCTGTGGCTGGAAAAGATTGAAGGCAGGAGGAAAAGAGGACGATAGAGTATGAGATGGTTGGATAGCATCACTGACTTGATAGACATGAGTTTGAGCAAGCTTCAGAAGTTAGTGATGGACAGGGAAGCCTGGCGTGCTGCAGTCCATGGGCTATCAAAGAGTCAGACATGACTGAGGGACTGAACTGACAGAACTCTGTGACCCCCATGAACCGCAGCATGCCAGGCCTCCCTGTCCATCACCAACTCCCGGGGTTCACTCAGACTCATGTCCATCGAGTCAGTGATGCCATCCAGCCATCTCATCCTCTGTCGTCCTCTTCTCCTCCTGCCCCCAATCCCTCCCAGCATCAGAGTCTTTTCCAATGAGTCAACTCTTCACATGAGGTGGCCAAA
Source organism: Bubalus kerabau (assembly GCF_029407905.1). Lineage (NCBI taxonomy): Eukaryota > Metazoa > Chordata > Mammalia > Artiodactyla > Bovidae > Bubalus > Bubalus kerabau. The sequence continues at coordinate 71,851,942 of NC_073627.1, forward strand.
GTACTGGAGTTTCAGCTTTAGCATCATTCCTTCCCAAGAAATTCCAGGGCTGATCTTCAGAATGGACTGGTTGGATTTCCTTGCAGTCCAAGGGACTCTCAAGAGTCTTCTCCAACACCACAGTTCAAAAGCATCAATTCTTCAGTGCTCAGCCTTCTTCACAGTCCAACTCTCACATCCATACATGACCACGGGAAAAACCATAGCCTTGACTAGACGAAACTTTGTTGACAAAATAATGTCTCTGCTTTTGAATATGCTATCTAGGTTGGTCATAACTTTCCTTCCAAGGAGTAAGCATCTTTTAATTTCATGGCTGCAGTCACCATCAACTTAGTCACTGATAAATGGGGAAAAGAATGTCAACTTCCCAAATCTTTTATAAGATCAAAAGAGAAAGGGCAGGTAAGATACTTCATGTAGTTCACTATGTTTTATTCCTTTCTCTCTGTCTCAATTCCTGAGGAAGGCTGATATTCGTGTACCTCTCTTCCAAAATTGAGACATTCTGAATTTTTGGACAAAATAAGTGTATGTCATGTAATGTATGCTCTATGGCAGGAATGGCTCTTCCTCATGCTGTATCCTACTACAGGGCTTTTGCAGTGGTGTTATTTATCTAACTGACAGAGTAAGTGAAGGAATGAATAAGTGAATAGATAAATGAATGAATGAGTGGATGAACAACAGTTAGCCCAGGACTCTGAAGTTTCTTGGGGTTGGGGTTGGGGTTATCACATCTCAGAGACTTTCTCCAATGAAAGTAAACCCTGTATTAGCTCTGCTGCTGCTTCTAAGTCACTTCAGTTGTGTCCAACTCTGTGCGACCCCATAGACGGCAGCCCACCAGGGTCCCCAGTCCCTGGGATTCTCCAGGCAAGAACACTGGAGTGGGTTGCCATTTCCTTCTCCAATGCATGAAAGTGAAAAGTGAAAGTGAAGTCGTTCAGTCGTGTCCGACTTTTAGTGACCCCCATGGACTGCAGCCTACCAGGCTCCCCTGTCCATGGGATTTTCCAGGCAAGAGTACTCGAGTGGGGTGCCATTGCCTTCTCTGCTGTATTAGCTCAAGTCCTATCAAATCCAAGGGACTCCTCAGAGTACTCCATAAACAGGTTCCTGTGGTCTCAAAGTTCTAAGCAACTATTTGGAAAGGTGTGTGCATGTGGATCTTTTCGAGTTAAAGGATCCATAGCTTTCACTGGATTCTCAAGTTTCTATGATCCCTGAAGTATTAAGAACCACTGCCCTCCTCCTGGCCAACACTGCCTTAGAAAAGGCCTTCCCAGAAAACAGTACCACAGCTTTACATTTTGATGGAGGCATTGTTTTCTTTGCCAATATCATTTCACAGCATTTAATTGCTCAGAGAGGTAACTTCATCAATTAGAAGTTGTATCTTTTCATATAAATGTAAAATATAGTTCTAATTTGCTTCCCCAGCTACTCTTTTTTTTTTTTTAAAGTCTTAATTGAATTTTTTAAGTCTTTATTGAATTTGTTACAAGATTTCTTCTGTTTTGGGTTTCTTGGCTCTGAGGCACGTGGGATCTTAGCTCTTCAAGCAGGGATCTAGCCCACATGCCCTTCATTGGATGGCAAAGTGTTAACCACTGGACCATAAGGGAAGTCCCCAGCCACTTTTTTTTTTTCAACTTTTAGTTTCATATTAGAGTCTAGATGATTAACAATGTTGTGATAGTTTCAGGTGAACAGCAAAGGGGCTCAGCCATACATAAACATGTATCCATTCTACCTCAAACTTCCCTCCCATCCAGACTGCCACATAACATTTAGCAGAGCTCCCTGTGCTGTACAGGTTGTTGGTTATCCATTTTAAATGTAGCAGTGTGTACATGTCTATCCCAAACTCCCTAACTATCCCTTCCCCTCATCCTTCCCCCAACCTGACAACCATAAGTTTCTTCTCTAAGTCTGTGAGTTTGCTTCTGTTTTGTAAATAAGTCCCTTTGTATCTATCATTTCTTTTCAGATTCCACATATAAAGGATGTCATACTATATTTTTCCTTCTCTGTCTGACTTACTTCATTCACTATGACAATCTCTAGGCCCATCCATATTGCCTCAAATAGCATTATTCATTCTTCTTAATAACTAGCCATTCTCTTCACCTACCTGTCCCCCACACCAATTTTCTTAACGTGTTGACTTGGCTGCTGAATGGTGATTTTTTAATTACCTGAAATTTTTCATCACTCTCAGCTCTTCGCTATATAAAGCATCATGAATGTGGCAAGTGGACTTTTCAGACTTCAGTGCAGCTCCTTCTGTTTCACAGCTGAAGGAAGAGTATCTGCACCCATGCAGATGTTGTTGCTATCCACCTACTGAGGACAGTAAGGACTCTGTGAGATGGAAATTTCCTAGGTAGACCCCCGGTGGAGTTTCCATCCTCCCTGCTTCAGAAAGAGCACCCTGATTCTCCCTGGAAACTGACTGCTCCTCTAAACTCAGCCTGTGTGGTGCTGGAGAACCTGACTCTACCACCTACTCCAGAAGTGAGTATTTGACCCAGTTCTGGTGAATCAGAGCAGTGCAGAGGCGGTGCGAGTCAGATGTATAAGCAAAAGCAAGTCTGTTTCATTGGTCCAAGTTCATGTTTCTTCTGGGACCATTCTGTCACTTCCAGGTTAGCATTTCCAGCCCTCCTGTAACTTATATTGGTGCCACACTTCATCATTACATTTCAAGATGGGTTGTAACTTTTACCTTTTGGCAAGAAAACATACATTCTCAAGGTCATAATAATGACATTTATATAGTACTTTATGGTTCACAAAGCACTTTCATGTTAGAAGGGCTTCCCTGGAGGCTCAGATGGTAAAGAATCTGCAATGCAGAGGACCTGGGTTCAATCCCTAGGTTGGGTAGATCTGCTGGAGAAGGGAATGGCTACCCACTCCAGTATTCTTACCTGGAGAATTCCGTGGACAGAGGGACCTGGTGGGCTACAGTCCATGGGGTCGCAAAGAGTAGGACACGACTGAATGACTAACACTTTCACTTTCACATTAGAAACCCCTATCTTGTACATTTTACCTCTTCAATAAACTAAACTTTTCTTCTAATCAGCCCACGACCATTGCAACCAGTTCAAAGAGGCCATGAATAACTTCCCAGAATAGGATCATCGTGGGTTAAAAACAGAATAGTCATTATATTTAATACTTACCGAGGGCTCATGAACCACCAGATTCTTTAGCTTTACTGTTCTCATTTACATTTCAAGAATTTCTTTAAGGTCAATGTTATTAATCCCATTCTACAGATAACAGTTTAGAGACATGAAGTAGCTCAACCAAGACCACACAGCTTGTCAGTACTGGGTTAGTGATGAAACCCATTCTTGCTGGAGTCCAGAATCAGGCTGTCTAAACACGAGGTCAGGCTGCTGTCCTGCCCAAAGAGAGAAGGGCCTGGAGGTTGAGAAACTCCTGGAGGAGCAGCAAGGGCAGGAATCTCCAAGGTTAATGAATGTGCATGTTATCACAGAAGACACGGTTAATTAATATGGACTTTATCCCCCTCGGTTTCTGTTCCAACAACCAGGATTTGAGGTACTAAGAACTGAAATTGAAGAAAGCATTGTTTTATGATCTCAGTCCTTAAAAAAAATCAACTGGAGAACGTGTACAGCTTGGAAAATGTAATCTCTGCTCAAATGGAAGAAGGCATTAGAGTGAAAAATGAAGTTGTTAAGCTGAAGTGATGGGAATTGAAAAAGGTCAAAGGTGGATGGGAGTGGAAATGAACTAGGTCTATCTGTTAGGCTGCTCTTTTGTTCAGAGCAGCTGCTGGTGCTGATTTTAAAATCAAAGGTGAGCCTTGTATTCCATACAGACTACTCCAACCTCACATGTGGAAATAAAATTCCAAGGAGGACACAAAAAATTGCTTTGATAGGTTTGAAGGGATATTAGCCAGTCACCCCAACTATAAAGAAGGAAAAAGGAATGTTTAAGCATCACATGTCTGGCACAGTCTTCAGGACTCTTCCCAGAGATCAGCAGGTCACTGGTGGGAGGAAGAGAAGGATTCCAGAAAAGATCTCCTTCTCAACAAGACCTTGCTATAAACAGTTTATTCTTTGACCTACAGAAGACGATAATTATTCTTTGCTTTTAAAACATGAACTTGAAGGGGAAAAAAAAGAAGAAGAAAGAAAGAAATGTGTGCAAACTAGTTTCAAAAAAATGATCTAGTTTGACTTCTACAACTGTAAAGAGTTCTATCCTAATTGTTCACTAAAGGGAATGCTCATCAATTCACCCTCTCTATCGGAGATAGTCACTGTCTGCTCCATTAAGTTATCATCTCAAAGCAGGAAATTTATCATCATTTATTCTAGGATATTCTAAATTTACCCTGTTGATTACAACTGTGTAAACAATGTCTGCTGTGAGCTGGGATTGGATGATTGAGGGTTGGGGCTGGCACTGGTTTTGAGCTGCTGTTTGCTAAAGAGTCCATGGTTGCTGTATCATTACAGACTCCAGAGATGTCTTACAAGGAGTTCAGTGGTTATGGAGAAAAATGAGGCTCTTCCTCTATGTCACGGTAATGGCCACTTACTCAAATATCTCTCTTTGGAGAGGCAAGTCCAAATGGCGTAAGGTTAAAGACCATTAGAAAGTGGTTTGTGCATGTACAACAACATGGCTTTTCTCATTAAAAAAAAAAAAAAAAAAAAACCTGTGTTAAATACATTTGTGGAAGCCAGCATTGAAAAGTCCTCTTAAGGAAAATACTTTCCATGACAATATAGAAACTAAATGGTAGTCAGTTTTCTCATGATTGTAGCAGAAGCTGTCCAGATTCTAAGAAAAGACATATTTTTAAATTTGCTATGTTTCAAGTTATTAAAAAAAAATAGTTTAGGAATTTGAGTTGGATTGAAGATACTGAACATTGACTAAGATTAGTGATCCCTGGATGTTCCTTTCTACAGACACAACTATTAACTCTTCACTTCGTTTCCCTCACTGTTTCTCTTTCTCCAATTCCAACCATTTATTTGTGGTAACCTAGATATCCTTAACCACTAAGCCCAAGGCATGAAGAACCTGATGCTCATCACTCAATGTTGCTGTTGCTGTTCAGTCACTAAGTAGTGTCCAACTCTTTGTGCCCCATGGACTGCAACACACCAAGACTCCCTGTCCCTCAATATCTCCATGAGTTTGCCCAAGTTCTTATCCATTGAGTCAGTGATACTATTCAACCATCTAATCCTCTGTCATCCCCTTCTCTTCCTGCCCTCAATTTTTCTCAGCATCAGGGTCTTTTCCAGTGAGTCAACTCCACATCATGTGGCCAAAGTTTTGGAGCTTTATCTTCAGCATCAATCCTTCCAATGAGTATTCAGGATTGATTTCTTTTAGGATTGACTGGTTTGATCTTGCTGTCCAGGGGACTCTCATGGGTCTTCTCCAGCATCACAATTTGAAAGCACCAGTTTTACCTTTAAGTTTTTTCTTTCCCAGCTTTATGAAAAAATAGATATAAAATCTTATTGGAGGACTTTTGTCTCTGCTAGAAAAGTTTCTTGTGTCTCTTGGCTCCCTAACCTTAGGCTTCTCCTAAGAAAATCTCCACTACTTTTTTCCTATAGATCTTTGTGTCAGGCTAAAAGTCTACTATGCTGCACTTCTTTCTAGATGATACTACTAGTAAGTTGGAAGAAAGTGTCATAAAACAAAGATAGTTTATCCAAGATCTTTCTCAGCTTGGTTTCCTCCTTTCATTCTGGCTTAGCTCAAATCAAATTCAGGCTTCATCCTGCTGTCTCTTCTAATGCCATTTCATTTTTTTTGTTTGTTTTTTGTAGTAACACAGTTACCTCATTAAACTAATTTTCAATTAAATTTATAGTTAGCAAGTATGTCTGAGCAATACTATAACTTTTCTAGGTAATCCATTGAATTTTAAGCATCCTATTTATAGTCCTATTCTTTGGATGTTGTTGCTCAGTCACTCAGTCATGTCCAACTCTTTGTGACCCCATGGACTTCAGCATACCAGGCTCCCCTGTCCTTCACCATCTCCTGGAGTTTGCTCTAACTCATGTCTATTGAGTCGATGATGCTATCCAACCATCTCATTCTCTATCGTCCTCTTCTCCTCCTGCCTTCAATCTTTCCCAGCATCAGGGTCTTTTCTAGTGAATCGTCTCTTCACATCAGGTAGCCAAAGTATTAGACCCTCAGTTTCAGCATTAGTCCTTCCAATAAATATTCGGAGTTGATTTCCTTTAGGATTGACTGGTTGGATCTCCTTGCAGTCCAAGGGACTCTCAAGAGTCTTCTCCAGTACCACAGTTCAAAAGCATCAATTCTTTGCTGCTCAGACTTTTTTTTTATTGTCCAGCTCTCACATTTGTACATGACTACTAGAAAAACCATAGCTTTGACTATATGGACTTTTGTAGGCAAAGTAATGTCTCTGCTTTTCATATTGTCTAGGTTTGTCATTGCTTTTCTTCCATGGAGCAAGCATCTTTTAATTTCATGGCTGCAGTCACCATCTTCCATGATTTTGGAACCCAAGAAAATAAAGTCTGTTACAGTTTCCATTGTTTCCCTGTCTATTTGCCATGAAGTGATGGGACCGAATGCCATAATCTTATTTTTTTGAATGTCAAGTTTTAAGCCAGATTTTCCTTCTCCTCTTTTACATTTATCAAGAAACTCTTAAGTTCCTCTTTGCTTTCAGCCATAAGGGTGGTGTCATCTGTTTATCTGAGGCTATTGATATCTCTCCCAGCATCTTGATTCCAGCTTGTGCTTCATCCAGCCCAGCATTTGGCATGATGTACTCTGCGTACAAGTTAAATAAGCTTAGTGATGATATACATCCTTGACATACTTCTTTGTCAATTTTGAACCATTCTTTGGATAATGGTCATATAAAGCTATCATTTCTTATGCAGTATCACCTGCTACCATGTTCATTGGACAAAGACTAGCTTATCCAAATGGCAGCTCCGAAAAATGTGGTCCTCTGCCTTAATAAAGGTTAACTGCCTTTGTGGCATCTTCATGAGACACTCTGCCTGACTTGAGAGGACAAGCTAACCCAGGCACACCCCTTCCTGATACCTGGCTATTCCTTTTCTTCCTAATTCTTCCACCTTTTTTCTCTTCAATTTTTCTTACATTACTTCTTCAATCATATTTTCACGGTTACTTCAACCTGATTATTTTCAGCCTTTTCAAGTTTTGGCATGGATAAGAGATTGATTTTTGTCACACAGCTTTACCTTTAAATGCGCTCTTTCCTGTTTGAATTTCTTCTCCATTTTTGCTCTTTCAGAGGGGGAAATATAATGTAAAATCTTGTGTGACTATTTCTGTCTCTGCTACATACGTTACTTGTTTCTCTTAGTTCTTCATTCTTCCTCTTTGAAAGCCCTTCATTTTGCAAGAGTATAAATGTAAGATCTGTGCAGAAAAAGCTTAAAAGACAGTAGTAGAAACCTACAGGGGCCATCTTCAGTAAGGAAGGTGAAGTGACCAAGTCATGAGGGCTTCCTTTTGATGCTAAATTAGGATTGCTCAAATTTTACAAAGCCTACGATAGAGAACCACTCTACAGCTTCTGCAAGCTTCTTTCTTTCTATTCTCCCCAAGTATCTCTGCCAAAACAAACATATTTCTCGGAGATTTGAAAGAACCTCAGGATCACCTTCTAGTCTTGAAACATTTGTCTTTGAATAAGTTTATCTTCTTCCTTTCTTCTGATCTTAGTTTAGCACTGTTTCATCTGGTTACAAGAAGATACATGAGTTCTACTTCAGAGGAGAAAGTATAAATCCACATGCAATAAAGCAAACTCCTGGAAAGAGCTTCATACTTGCCTTCTGCAAAATCAGCAAACGTGGTATTATTGCTTTAGCTAGAGAACAGTCAGGACGAGTGAGGTTAATAGTGAGGGTATCTCCATAACTGTATTTAAGTATACATTAATCCCTTCCTGGATATTTTTCAGAAATTAAGCCAATATTATATTTTTGTGAGCTATACTTGCACTCAACTCATTACATGATCTGGCATTAGGAAGGAGCAAGCAAGAACATTACTTTATTCTTTCTCCAAACTTCCCACTTCCTACCCACTCTTGTCTCACTTATTGCATTAAATTGTTCAGTCATTTTCAGTTATTAAAAAGTCTAGCCATTCTATTAACAATTTGTTCTCTTTTAAAAGTCAATATCATGATTAGTAAATCAAATAAAGTACTTGATAGACAAAATATGACTTCCAGAGATATTGGTCTCCCCGTGTTAATAATTTAGAATATAGAAATGTATATATAAACGTTTATAAATATTTCTCAATAATTAAACAACTAGTGCAAAACACAAAAGTTTCAAATACTAATCACTGTAAGAAATGAGAAGCTACAGTACCAATATCTTCCATTTTTAACCATCAATTCTGTGGCAAGTCTGGTCCTGCTAAATTATTTATATATTAATTCATTTAATCCTCATAGGGACCTTCAGTTCAGTTCAGTTCGGTTCAGTTGCTCAGTCGAGTCTGACTCTTTGCGACCCCATGAATCGCAGCACGCCAGGCCTCCCTGTCCATCACCAACTCCCAGAGTTCACTCAGACTCACGTCCATTGAGTCAGTGATGCCATCCAGCCATCTCATCCTCTCTCGTCCCCTTCTCCTCCTGCCCCCAATCCCTCCCAGCATCAGAGTCTTTTCCAATGAGTCAGCTCTTCGCATGAGGTGGCCAAAGTACTGGAGTTTCAGCCTTAGCATCATTCCTTCCAAAGAAATCCCAGGGCTGATCTCCTTTAGAATGGACAGGTTGGATCTCCTTGCAGTCCAAGGGACTCTCAAGAGTCTTCTCCAACACCACAGTTCAAAAGCATCAATTCTTCAGCGCTCAGCCTTCTTCACAGTCCAACTGTCACATCCATACATGACCAGTGGAAAAACCATAGCCTTGACTGGATGGGCCTTACAGAGTCACTATCATCACTATTTTAGAGACAAGGAAGCTGATATTCAGAGGAGATGCCACTATTACCCAAACAACACAAAATAAGTCATTATCTCCAGTCCTTAATCAAGTTAAGAAATAGATCAAAACTAGCTAAAGACTATGAGGAGGATAATGACGATAGTTTTTCTATGTATTATATAGCATTTGTGTGGATCCTGGTAAATACTGTTAGCAAATGAGCCATTTGGCCTTTCCCACTGCAGGACAAGAAAAAAAAATTTTGTACAATTTTTAAAAGCATCCAGATATTACATGATTTGACAGAAGTATACAAATATAAGATTAAAGATTAAACAAGAAATATGACCACAAATATTAGAATACTTATCATGCTGAAGAATTTTTTTAGTGGCAGAATTAGATTTCAGTTGTGCAGATTTATTTTTGGCTTATAGAGGCAGAGAGTTTATTTTTTTAATTGAAGTATAATTGCTTTACAATGTTGTATTATTTTCTGCTATACAACAAAGTGAATCAGCCATATGTAAACACATGTTCCTCTTTTTTGGATTTCCTGTATCATCCCACAACAGTCAGAATGACCATCATCAAAAAATATACAAACACTAACTGAGGGTGTAGAGAAAAGGGAACCCTCTTACACTGTTGGTGGGGCAGAGAGTTTTGTTCTGAAACTGAATCCATTTTCACTGATATAAACATGGATTTGTTCAATTTGCCAATGGAAATCTTAAAATGAGAGATGTAGTCTTAAATGTCAGCTCTGACCAGGAAGAAAATGGCAAATTCATTGTGACCTCCAAAAACAAGGGAGCATCCTCGATGTTTATAAAGACAGCGACATATAACCAAGATATAAAAAATGGAAACGGCTATAAGAGACATTCAGGGAACAAATGGGGAAATTTAAATATGAATTTGGGAAAGAAAATGTGAGAAGTATTCTTGTAACTGAGGTGTTCTTGTAACTGAGGTGACAGATGGTATTATAGTAGTCTCTCCTGGGAGACTTTCCTGCAGAACTGAGGGTCCTGCCTCAAGGGTTAATGTCATCCCACAGATACATAATGGGGGCATCTTTTCTTAAGAGAACAGAGGATATCAAATCTGCTCCCTGGTGGTTCCACCAGCAGCGTTCAAACTGTAAACAAGAATCCAGTTGACTTTCTCTCTGAAAAGTACCAGCTGATCACACTGCTCAAAAGTAGTGGTGCTGAAATGTGACTTCTAGTTGTCTGCCTCCAGGTATATGAATAACAACCTGGAGAATAGAGCCCCTTAATGACACACAACTCTGGCATAACAAGTCATCGTAGCGATGATGCTAGTGAAACCATTTTCTTTCTGGTTGAAAAAAGAAAATAAAAGTATCACACATCACAGGCAAAAAATACATTGTAGATTATCAAGTGCAAGAAAAGCTCAAAATTTACGTTAATGTAAGAATATCTTTATTACACATCTAGATAGGAAAGAATTTCTACAGGTACAAAAGATAGAGAAAAGTTGATAATTTTTTTAAGCTTTTATGTTAAAAAATGTTAAAATTGACTATCCACTGCCTTAAGAAAACTTTTCCTTAAACAACTGCCTACAATTAAGATTTATTAATTTTCCATAGATATCCCCAATACTGTAAATATCATTCCAGGATAATGTCTATAAAATTTTTGATGCTTTTGTTTCTGGCACAGTTCTGTGATTTTGTGAAATCAAACACCTGTGCAATGAACCCTAAAATACATTAATATTATCCATAGATGGGCACTTGCTGGGAAATACTGAAGATTAAAATGGAGAGGCAAATCGTCAATTCGCGCAGATGTGGATGGACTATCATACAGAGTGAAGTAAGTCAGACAGAAAAGCAAATATTGTATATTAACCCATATAATGTAGATTCTAGAAAACGGTACAGATCCTCTCATCTGCAAAGCAGAAATGGAGACACAGACATAAAGATCAAACATGTAGACACCAACAGTGAAGGGGGCTGGAGGGTGGGATAGATTGGGAAATTTGGATTTATATACATACACTACCAATACTATGTATCAGTTCAGTTCAGACACTCAGTCGTGTCTGACTCTTTGTGACTCCATGGACTGCAGCACGCCAGGCTTCCCTGTCCATCACCAACTCCTGGAGCTTTTTCAAACTCATGTCCACTGAGTTGGTGATGCCATCCAACCATCTCAGCCTCTGTCATCCCCTTCTCCTCCCACCTTCAATCTTTCCCAGCATCAGGATCTTTTCCAATGAGTCAGTTCTTCACATCAGGTGGCCAAAGCACTGGAGTTTCAACTTCAGCATCAGTCCCTCCAATGAATATTCAGGATTGATTTCCTTTAGGATTGACTGGCTTGATCTCCCTGCAGTCCAAGGGACTCTCAAGCGTCTTCCCCAACACCACAGTTTAAAAGCATCAGTTCTTTGGCACTCAGCTTTCTTTATGGTTCAACTCTCACATCCACACATGACTACTGGAAAAACCATAGCTTTGAGTATATGGACCTTTGTCAGTAAAGTAATGTCTCTGCTTTTTAATATGCTATCTAGGTTCGTCATAGCTTTTCATCCAAGGAGCAAGCATCTTTTAATTTCATGGCTGCAGTCACCATCTGCAATGGTTTTGGAGTCCAAGAAAATAAAGTCTGTCACTGTTTCCACTGTTTCCCCATCTATTTGCCATGAAGTGATGGGACCAGATGCCATGATCTTAGTTTTTTGAATGTTGAGTTTTAAGCCAACTTTTTCACTCTCCTCTTTCATTTCCTTTATTTCCTTCTCCCTTTCATTTCCTCCTCCCATTCTGCCATAAGGGTGGTGTCATCTGCTTATCTGAGGTTATTGGTATTTCTCACAGCAATCTTGATTCCAGCTTTTGCTTCATTCAGCCCAGCATTTCTCATGATGTACTCTGCATATAAGTTAAATAAGCAGGGTGACAATATACAGGGTGATACTATGTATAAAATAAATAACTAATGAGAACATATTGTTTAATACAGGGAACTCTACCCAGTGCTCTGTGGTGACCTAAATGGGAAAGAAATCCAAAAAAAGAGGGGATATATGTATAGGTAGAGCTGACTTATTTTGCTGTACAGTAGAAACTAAGAACATTGTAAACACCAGTAAAAATTAATTTAAAAACAGAACAAACAAACAAAAAACTACAGAAGCAGGGAGGAAAGAAGGAAGATGGTTGGAATAAAAACCTTCAATTACTATTTTTTCCTTCCTTTTTTCCATGCCTGTGCTGTCTCTTCGAGAAACCCAGAATGAGATCACTCTTCACATACGTTCCTACTTACATGTTGGCTTTTGGTGGGTTTATCTGTTCTGAGTAATTAGCTGGGATGCCGGGGGAATATGAGGGATGTCAGACCTGTCAGTCAGAGGAACCATGTGGGAGGTCTGAGAAGTACTGCTAGAATGTGGTAGTGCCTTTCTTTTCATATAAAAAAATTTTTCATCTTCTTTAAAAATTAGTTCTCAAAGTACACTGTTGACCATATGATTTCTGGTCTTGTCTGGATGCTGTTTGCCAGGTCTTACAATAAGGGGCATACATAGGTCAAGCATTGCATTGACGTACTCACACACACACTGTACACACAGATCCCTAGAATTGTACCTCTATCTATATTAATCATTTTGTGTTTTTATGTTTTAAAACTTGTATAGTTCCCTAAGCTTCACAAGTAGGAACTGCATGGCTATTGCCTATCCTGTGAACAGCTTTCAGTGACTTGTTTTTGTTGTTTAGTCACTAAGTCCTGTCTGATTCTTTCATGACCCCATGGACTGTAGCCCACCAGGCTCCTCTGCCCATGGGATTTCCCAGGCAAGAATACTAGAGTGGGTTGCCATTTCCTTCAGAGGATCTTCCTGAGCCAGAGATGGAACCCAAGTCGCCTGCATTGCAGGCGGATTCTTTACCACTGAGCCACCAGGGAAGCCCACTCAGTGAATTACTTGCATCAAATTGATCTGGAGGAGGTATTTCAGAGATTGATTTTTATCCTATTATCCTTAATCTGTCTTAACAGTTCTATTTTCCACATTTAGTAGCAAAACCCGGAGTCCCAAGTATCAGGTTGGGGAAAGTTTGGCCAAGTGACTGGGGCAAGGAGGTGACAGCAAGAATCTAGTTCTATTTCAGGTAAGTAAACTAAGTGGACAGTTAAGCCACGGAGAAGGTTAAGGTTATCCAAGAACAGACTGTCCTAATTTAGTGCCCGTGACATGCAGGACACTGCTAGAACATTACAGGGTCTCACAAGTGCACATAGATGGATCAGCCACCAGGAATGTATTTCAATATGTTCTTTCCTCTTGCACTCCTCCCTTCCTCCCCCAAGAGCAAAAGGCTGAAAAGAATTTAGGAACCAATCCCTCCAAACAGAAAAGGGTATCCTCTAGTTCTAAAGGTGCTTGATGAAAAAAATTTAAGTTAAAATTACCTTAGAGACTGAAAGTAATGGAAATAATTCACATATTAAAAGCATTTTGCGTTAAACTTTTAGAAAAAAAAAATGGACTCAAGTAGCTGAATTTAGGGCTTCCCTTGTGGCTCAGTGGTAAAGAACCTGCATGTCAATTCAGGAAAAGCAGATTAAATCCCTGGGTAGCGAGGATCCCCCGGAGAAGGGAATGGCTACCTGTTCCAGTATTCTTGCCTGGGAAATCCCATGGACATTGTATTGTATTGACTACTACAATACAAACAATAGTAAATAATCCACTGAATGCCCAACAATGGCCTTGATTTTTAAAAATTTTTTTCCATTTTTTTGACCAAGAATCTATTGAATAGATAAATGAGCACGAGACACAAGATTTGGCAGAAAATACTTTTTGGTGGATATGAGAATTGTCAGTATAAAAACTACAAAATTACCTAGCGAAAAGTGAAACTCACTCAGTCTTATCTGACTCTTTGCGACCCCATGGACTGTCTATGGAATTCTCCAGGCCATGGAGTGGGTAGCCTTTCCCTTCTCCAGGGGATCTTCCCAACCCAGGAATCGAACCCAGGTCTCCCACATTGCAGGCAGATTCTTTACCAGCAGAGCCACAAGGGGAGCCAATTACCTAGTAACTCAGGTCATAACACCCAATGGAAACCCTTTAAAATACTGATGCAAATCTAGAATTTGGGTGGCTTATTTTTTGTTGGGAAAGGAAATAGAGTAGGGTGAGGAAATAATCTTCAAAATTCCCAATTTACATTTGGTGGCAAAATAATGTGTGCTTTGACACAAATTTTAAAAGAAAGCAATTATTTGAACTCAAAGCATTATTTTCCTCCTTAAATTGTTTTCACTTAAATATTAAGATTTCCCTCTTCTAAGAAGTCAAATGGAGAGCAAGCACAGCTGTATTTTTCTTTGAACATGGGAATGGCTTTTACAGTAGTTATAAGTTTGATTTTATCCAGAGACAGACTCTCCCAAAGGAAGATTTATCAACTAGGTCAGCATCCCGTACAAATATTCTCAAACAGTTGTTGAAACAGTTGTTTATCAACAATATCGAATGACATCTGCTCTGCCCCTGGCAATGAGAGGAAGGTAACTAGAGATGTAAGTCTTATTTCTTTCCCCACATACTTTGCATACTTGGTTCCAGGACTTATTTGTTATGACAATCAACTGGAAAGATAGAGCAAAAACACTGATTACATTGGAAAAGGTGGATAGTTAACAGAAAAAGAAAACAGGACAACAAGATCAGCTAGGAAAATGAGAGAAAGACAAAAATAGTATGAGTCGTCAGGCTGGGAATATTTGCAGTCAAAGAAGAACAAGGATACAGAGGCGGTCCCATATTCACAGGAGGCTGAGAGTGGAAAAAGGAATTTAAAATATGTTGCTGGGACTTCCTTGGCAGTCCAGTACTTTCAATGTAAGGAGTGAAGATTCAGTCCCTGGTTGAGGAACTAAGATCCCATGTGCCCCTTGGCAAAAAATGAACAAATAAAAGATCACCATAGATCACTCATACTTAAAAAAGAATCTTATTTTAAAAATTAAAAATAAAATGCATTGCTGTTTTGTACATGTAACCTACTTTGGCAATATCTCGAGATGCTTTGCTTTTCACCTATTTATCTGTCTCCCAGACTCTGATTTTTGTGGCTGAGACAACCTGCAGACATGACTGGGCAAGCCATCCATCAACCTTGATCTGTCTTCATCCAGATTCTGTGCCCATCACCATTCTACTCTACCCCAAGTTTCTAAGACAATGAACTAGGGGTGGTGAAATGTTTGACTAATAAAGATGGGGAGTCAGGGCCGTGTGCTGGGGTGGTTACCCAGTCAGGATAGAGAACCAAGACATGAGGAAGCAAAGAGAACAGGAGCCATACGAATGACACAAGACCTAACCCATCATCTAAACACTGGTCCAGCTCATGTCCATGAGACCACTCGTGTTCCTATCATTCTCCCATTTTTCCATCCAAATATAGGAGGCAGGTCTGATTCACGTATGGGCAAACATCCTGACTTAATTCTCAGACCCTAAATCATTCTTTTTCTTACAACCTCAGCTGCCCCAACTCCAACCAACTTTGTATTTAACAGGTTCTGAGAGTATTTCTGCTAAGCAGCCACCAGCTGACCACAGAGGTGGCTTCATCCATAGAACAACTTCCCACTTGCACAAATGTGTTTGTTCACCTGCAGATTCATAACACTTGCTGACATCTAGACACATCTGGGGCATCCAGTGGCAACTGTACAGTGTGCCTTAATAAAACACAAAAACCCAGGATAAGCTCCACAGCTGGCTGAAGAGTCATTAGGACCATAAGATTTCTTATCCCAAGAAACTCTGTAGCTAACTTAAATGTTTGCCTTAAGGCAAGTTAACTCAAAAGAAAATCTGGATGAAAAAATACTCAGTAGATCACAACCTTACAACATTGCCCAATTCTGAGCATTTGAGTCCTCAATATTCCATCCCTGCTCTCACCCTTCTCCACTTCATGCACACCAAGGTTGATTAAATACATTTTTCTGTGTATGTGAATAAGATTTTTGCAAGATGTTTATGAATTTGAAGACTTTTCTGGGGACTAAAAGCCCCGGCTGAGACACTCCACTTTCAGGGTTCATAAATCAAATAGCTGAACCTTTCTTACCTCTGGCAGATGCAGCTACAAATATTCTCAGTCAGCACAATAGTGAAAACGAGGAAGCGACATTAAAATACTCACATCCAAGTTTTAAATTCCCTCACTAAAGCTATCGTGCAAAGGAGTGACATATATTTAAAAACTACCATTTTAGCCTCTCCCATTCTAATTTCCCTCTTATATAAGATAATTTGAAGCCATAATGGTCTTGATAAACAATCAAGGAGAAAGTAGCTTCTTAACAAGATTTTTTTCTTTTCCTTTTTTGCACATTTTAGGATTAAGGTGAAAATTTTATTTTTTCATAATCTCTTAACTAAATCTATATAGATGAGATGTCATGTAAGTTATTTTACTCATATGACTATTGATTTGGTTTTTAAAAAATACTATTTTAGACATTTATCAGCAAGGCTTTCAGTGTATTAGTCTGCAAAGTATCACTGAAATTATGTTTTCTTTTTCTGATGACTAACACTTTGACCTCATAATGCTATTTATTTTCACTGTACTGATTAGAGATTTACATTGATTTCATAAACTTGATATCCAGTTTTAACATTACTGAAAATCTATCTCCCATATACTAAATAACTACCATTAGCAATATAATGTGACATATATGTGTGTTAGTATAATACTTATAATGTGTTAGTATTATATGTAATACAACATGTATATATTCATATGCATTTATTGTATAATATATATGATTCCTTTAGCTCAAATATTCTATTTTTTTCTGTTTTTGTCATTGGGTTGTTTTTTAAACTCTCAATGGTTTTTTCTGTTTTTGTCATTTTTAGTAGTAAGTTTATGGACAAGTTTTACAACCAAACAGGGTTTATGCTTTGATGGCATCATGTCTAGCCATTAAACAAAACAACTGTAGCAATTCACAGATTAACCACAATAAACAGAAACATGCATCTTTTTGAAGAACAATAAATATGACTAATTTTTTTTAGCTTTTTACTCATGATATTACCCATTTAGATCATTCTGAAAGCATCATTTTATTTCATCTATTTAGAAAAGTATCATCTGATTCTTATTTAATATATTTATAAAGAAAATACTTTTCAGTGTTTGGAGCAGTTTTCAAATGGATGATAAAATGAAATCAAAGAAAGAATAATATTTCAAGCCTAACATTTTATATGGATCAAAACTGGCTTTGAACTTCAAGTTAAAGGGAAATATGTCAAGAAAAGGTTATTTTTAACAATTATTTTCAGTGTTTTTCTATTGTTCTGTGTGTGTGTGTGATCTAGTTTCGTAGTTCTCTTTTATTCCGCTTTTCAAAGAGCAAAAGATGATCTGATCCATAAATAAAGAATAGATACGGAACAGGTATAAAATGCAGCCACGAAGTGAAGAGTGAAAAAAATATGACTCCAGTGAACAAGGTGTCATTTTATCTGATGTAGAAAAATTCACCTGGTTATCCTTCTTAAGTAAACTCAATTGATTGTGTTTTTCAATCATTTCAGGCCTAAATTTGAACTAATTGAGAATAGACTCCAATCCTGTTGAATCTTCCTGAGACTTGTGATAAACACTATGGGGGTTCCTCTCCTTCAGTGATGGACAGGAGTGACCCTCCACCTCTCAGGTGTCAGATACCATCGTCCTCTGCTGACATCTTCTGTCATCTGTTCCATCAGCACTACTCCCCCACCCACCTCGCCAAAACCCCAGAATCGCCACCAGCCAGAGTCACTCTTCATCCTTTGCTAGCTTGTCCTTCATCTGCAGAAAAATACTCAGGGGTCCCCATCTCCATTTTCCCCCACTTATTCTTCTCTCCCTTCTCCTATACCCTAATCTGAGGCAGGCACAGGCCCCTAGGATATCTGAGCTCTGGAAAGGTAAGTGGCAACCCCCGCCTCTCACATGGAAGTCACCTGGTTACAGCCATGCCGGGACATTCTCAGTGAGACCCTCTGTCCTCCTGTTTGTCTGGGGAGTCAGGGACCAGACCTCTGCTCTCAAGTCCTTACACCTCATGCTGCTAAGTCACTTTCGGAGAAGGCAATGGCACCCCACTCCAGTACTCTTGCTTGGAAAATCCCATGGACGGAGGAGCCTGGTAGGCTGCAGTCCATTGGGTCACTAAGAGTTGGACATGACTGAGCGATTTCACTTTCACTTTTCACTTTCATGCATTGGAGAAGGAAATGGCAACCCACTCCAATGTTCTTGCCTGGAGAATCCCAGGGACAGGGGAGCCTGGTGGGCTGCCATCTTTGGGGTCATAGGTGCTTCTATTGTCTTCTGCCCTGCACTCACTGCCCTGGAACAAGGGTGGGGCAAGGCTGGGGTCCTGTGCTGTACCCAGCTAGCTAAGCCCTTCTCTGACCTTGCCTCCACACCCACCCCACGCTGTCCAAGGGCAGAGAAACCTGCTCAGATTTAACTTCAAGTTCAAAGCTTTGATGTTTCATGCCCAAAGCTAAATTTCCAAATGTTCACAAAGTGTATCTTGGGTTTCAAGAATCTCTTCCAAAACTCCCAAAGGTGGTGAAGAAGCGAGTCTTTTTTCACTTGGAGGAAAGTCGAGAGGAAGTCATATAAGTCCAGTAAGTGTAAGGGAAAAAAATCTCATTGTTAGCATCTCAGGTTCATTATTCTGCTACAACTGTTTTCCATGATGAACAATATAAAGAGAAACTTGAGGACAATTGTAATGAGTATATTTAAAGCATTGAAAGATGTGAAATTTCTCTTCTGTAAGTGTCTCTTTGATTTTAATTTCCTAACTGTCACTTAACATTATGGCAGTTCAGTTTTTACATCTTTCTATGAATATATTTTTAGTGCTTTACTCAGAAAGGAATAACAGTATTTCAGAATGTCTAAGGTAATTAAAAATAATCAAGACAAATTTATTCCCACAGAAAGGCATTACTACTAAAAACCCTTAAAAAGAACCCCAAATTTACATCATATAATAAATAGTCACCTCAGAATAGAACATACCGATGTATTTCGATCATATACAGTGTTTTTTTATTTCCCTCATTTTATTATAATTACCAATGGTGTGTCTGCAAATGCACAATGATCCATTAAATTGTTTTAAAAATTAATTAATTGAAAAACCCAGCCAAACTAAATGTAAGCTGATATCAACTCTTTTAGATTAACATTAGTTGAATGAAACCTCAAATATGCATTTTTGCTTTAATGCAGAACCTACATTCTCTTTAGTAAGTGAATAGAATAAGATTTTAGACATGTGTTATATCATTTGCCAAGTGCTGTCTTACCTATTAATCTCATCTTCAGAGCCTGCTTCTTGCCTCTTTCATTGTGACACTGTTTACTTTTTAAAAATGGGATGATGATGCAGACAGAAAAAGGGAAAAGGGAAAGAGGAAATTAGAAAGAAAAGGTACTTTTATATAATGGTTATCAAAACTAATAATTTCTTTAAATCATATATTATAACTGTCATTTTAAAGTTCATCCCTCCCTTATTTCTACACCTGCCCACAGGTTTGCATCCTCATCTTTGAAAGAAAGGGTAAAAGAGAAGGTCTAGGATTTCAAAAAGGACATTCTAAACAGCTGAAAAACCTCAAACCAAAGAAAAATGTTTCTATCAGTGTTTGTCAAATACTAGAACATTAAAACGCTTACCAAAAATGTGATTGCTTACTTGTAGGGTATGTTCAGCATCTCAGTGCTAAGAAATCTTCCAGAGTAGACATAACTTACCATTCAAAGAGGAAACTTCCAGGATGAGTCTGGCCTAATTCTCCATCCTAAAGGAGATCAGTCCTGGGTGTTCATTGGAAGGACTGATGCTGAAGCTGAAACTCCAATACTTTGGCCACCTGATGCAAAGAGCTGACTCATTTGAAAAGACCCTGATGTTGGGAAAGATTGAAGGCAGGAGGAGAAGGGGACAACAGAGGATGAGATGGCTGGATGGCATCACCGACTAGATGGACATGAGTTTGAGTGAACTCTGGGAGTCAGTGATGGACAGGGAGGCCTGGCGTGCTGTGATTCATGGGGTCGCAAAGAGTCAAACACGACTGAGCGACTGAACTGAATTGAACTGAAAGATAGATAAAGACTGATCCTGTAATTAAACACTTCCCCAGGTGTTTTTAAACTCCCCAATTTAGTTGCTATTTTTGTTATGGATTATTGATCCTTTTATAATATTTTGGAGGTAACAGCAAAGACAAGGTTGATTTTTTCTGTTCTTTAACGTACATTAACAATGACTTCCCTCCTATATCCAGGCAATGAATACAAATATGTGTTGATCACCTACCAAAGTGGTGATAAATTCTGTAGGAGAATATAAAAATGTACTGCTGCTGCTGCTGCCAAGTCGCTTCAGTCGTGTCCAACTCTGTGCGACCCCATGGAGCCTACCAGGCTTCTCCGTCCATGGGATTCTCCAGGCAAGAACACTGGAGTGGGTTGCCATTTCCTTCTCCATAAAAAATGTACAGCGATCAGAAAACATAGAAAATAAAATATGGAGGCCATTTTAAGAGAAAAGCTGAAAAAACTGCAGCAGAGACAAAGTTTTATCTGAGTTCAAAATAAGGAACACATACTTTTGACCTGAAGAGTATCAAGAGGATTTTATTTTTCTTTTAATTTTTAAAAATTAATTAATTTATTTTAATTGGAGGCTAATTACAATGTTGTAGTAGTTTTGCCATACATTGACATGAATCAGCCATGAGTGTACATGTGCTCCCCATCCTGAACCCCCTCCTACCTCCCTCCCCATCTCATCCCTCAGGGTCATCCCAATACACCAGCCCTGAGCACCCTGCTTCATGCATCAAACCCAGACTGGTGATCTGTTTCACATATGATACTATGCATGTTTCAATGCTATTTTCCCAAACCATCCCACCCTCGCCCTCTCCCACAGAGTCCAAAAGACTGTTCTTTACATTTGTGTCTCTTTTGCTGTCTCACATACAGGATCATCGTTACCATGATTCTATACTGTATTGGTATTTTTCCTTCTGACTTACTTCACTCTGTATAATAGGCTCCAGTTTCATCCACCTCACTAGAACTGATTCAAGTGCATTCTTTTTGATGGCTGAGTAATATTCCATTGTGTATATGTACCACAGCTTTCTTATCCATTCCTCTGCTGATGGACATCTAGGTTGCTTCCATGTCCTGGCTATTGTAAACAGTGCTACAATGAACATTGGGGTACACATGTTTCTTTCAATTCTGGTTTCCTCAGTTTCTATGCCCAACAGTGGAATTGCTGGGTCGTATGGCAGTTCTATTTCCAGTTTTTTAAGGAATCTCCACACTGTTCTCCATAGTGGCTGTGCTAGTTTGCATTCCCACCAACAGTGTAAGAGTGTTTCCTTTTCTCCACACCCTCTCCAGCATTTATTGTTTGTAGACTTTTTGATAGCAGCAATTCTGACCGGTGTGAGATGGTACCTCATTGTAGTTTTGATTTGTATTTCTCTGATAATGAGTGATGTTGAGCATCTTTTCATGTGTTTGTTAGCCATCTGTATGTCTTCTTTGGAGAAATGTCTGTTTAATTCTTTGGCCCATTTTTTGATTGGGTAGTTTATTTTTCTGGAATTGAGCTGCAGGAGCTGCTTGTATATTTTTGACATTAATTCTTTGTCAGTTGCTTCATTTGCTGCTATGTTCTCCCATTTTGAAATCTGTCTTTTCACCTTGCTTATAGTTCCTTCATTTTGCAAAAGCTTTTAGGTTTAATTAGGTCCCATTTGTTTATTTTTGCTTTTATTTCCATTACTCTGGGAGGTGGGTCATAGAGGATCCTGCTGTGATTTATGTCGGAGAGTGTTTTGCCTATGTTGTCCTCTAGGAGTTTTATAGTTTCTGATCTTACATTTAGATCTTCGATCCATTTTGAGTTTATTTTTGTGTATGGTGTTAGAAAGTGTTCTAGTTTCATTCTTTTACAGGTGGTTGACCAGTTTTTTCAGTACCACTTGTTAAAGAGATTGTCTTTTCTCCATTGTATATTCTTGCCTCCTTTGTCAAAGATAAGGTGTCTATGCTGCTGCTGCTAAGTCGTTTTAGTTGTGTCTGACTCTGTGCGACCACATAGACGGCAGCCCACCAGGCTCCCCCGTCCCTGGGATTCTCCAGGCAAGAACACTGAAGTGGGTTGCCATTTCCTTCTCCAAGGTGTCCATAGGTGCGTGGATTTATCTCTGGGCTTTCTATTTTGTTCCATTGATCTATATTTCTGTCTTTGTGCCAGTACCATACTGTCTTAATGACTGGAGCTTTGTCGTAGATCCTGAAGTCAGGCAGGTTGATTCCTCCAGTTCCATTCTTCTTTCTCAAGATTGCTTTGGCTATTCGAGGTTTTTTGTATTTCCATACAAATTGTGAAATTATTTGTTCTAGTTCTCTGAAAAATGCCATTGGTAGCTTGATAGGGATTGCATTGAATCTATAGATTGCTTTGGGTAGTATACTCATTTTCACTATATTGATTCTTCCAGTCCATGAACACAGTATATTTCTCCATCTATTTGTGTCATTTTTAATTTCTTTCACCAGTGTTTTATAGTTTTCTATATATAGGTCTTTTGTTTCTTTAGGTAAATTTATTCCTAAATATTTTATTGTTTTCATTGCAATAGTGAATAGAATTGTTTCCTTAATTTCTCTTTCCATTTTCTCATTGTTAGGAATGCAAGGGATTTCTGTGTGTCGATTTTATATCCTGCAACTTTACTATATTCATTGATTAGCTCTAGTAATTTTCTGGTGGAATGTTTAGGGTTTTCTATGTAGAGTATCATGTCATCTGCAAACAGTGAGAGTTTTACTTCTTCTTTTCCAATCTGGATTCCTTTTATTTCTTTTCCTTCTCTGATTGCTGTGGCCAAAACTTCCAAAACTATGTTGAACAATAGTGATGAGAGTGGGCACCCTTGTCTTGTTTTTGACTTTAGGGGAAATGCTTTCAATTTTTCACCATTGAGGATAGTGTTTGGTGTGGGTTTATCATATGTGGCTTTTATTATTTTGAGGTATATTCCTTCTATGCCTGATTTCTGGAGGGTTTTTATCATAAATGGATGTTGAATTCCGTCAAAGGCTTTCTCTGCATCTATTGAGATAATCATATGGTTTTTATCTTTCAATTTGTTAATGTGGTATATCACATTGATTGCTTTGCAGATATTAAAGAATCCTTGCATCCCTGGGATAAAGCCCACTTGGTCATGATGTATGATCTTTTAAATATGTTGTTGGACTCTGTTTGCTAGAATTTTATTAAGGATTTTTACATCTATGTTCATCAGTGATAGCAGGTGCTAGTTCATGGGACCTCCAAAATGGGTCAGGACTGTGACCAAATGGAGCACAGCAGGTCCTTTCCAGTAAAAAGAACTGAAAAGGAAGGAGAGCAAATGTGACATGGTTAATCCAGAAAACACCAAAGGCCCCAAATCACAAAATCTTCCAATGCTGACACATTCTTCAAGTACTATGGCAAGGGAGATCATTTTGATATTTGGCAAATCTAATACAGTTATGTAAAGTTTAAAAATAAAATAAAATAAAAAAATGAAAATTAAATACCTGAGCATCCAGTATCAATTGTTTAAATAAAACCCAATAACACACAAATCTATTCTAAGTTTCTGACTTCACCACCAAGCACAAGAAGTCATGTAGGTACATTTGAATATGAACACAGTAAAATGAACGAGGGTCAGTAGACAATTATAACAAAAATCCTGCCATTTATCTTCTGAGGGACTGCATGTCAGTTACTAGACTCTCTGAGTCTCACCTAGAGGCAGGAGATAATAAAACTTCCCTCAGGGGTTTCCCTGGTGGTCCAGTGAATAAGACTTCATCCTTCCAATGCAGAGAACATGGCTTACTTGCCCTAGTTAGGGGACCAAGATCCCATATGCCACACAGCGTGGCAAAAAAGAAAAATAAACCTGCTCCAACTTTATCCTGTGCTTGTTCACTTCAGTTCAGTCGCTCAGTCATATTCAACTCTTTGCAGTCGTGTGTACTGCAGCACACCAGGATTCCCTGTCCATCATCAACTCTTGGAGCCTGCTCAAACTCATATCCATCGAGTCGGTGATGTCACTTAACCATCTCAGCCTCTGTAATCCCCTTCTCCTCCCACCTTCAATCTTGCCCAGCATCAGGGTCTTTTCCAACGAGTCAGGGCTTCACATCAGGTGGCCAAAGTATTGGAGCTTCAGCTTCAGCATCAGTCTTTCCAATGAATATTCAGGAATGATTTCCTTTAGGATTGACTGGTTTGATCTCCTTGCAGTCCAAGGGACTCTCAAGAGTCTTCTCCAACACCACAGTTCAAAAGCATCAATTCTTCAGCACTCAACCTTATTTTGGTCCAAATCTCTCATCCATATGTGACTACTGGAAAAACCATGGCTTTGACTATACAGATCTTTGTTGGCAAAGTAATGTCTCTGCTTTTTAATATGCTGTCTAGGTTGGTCATAGTTTTTCTTTCAAGTAGCAAGCATCTTTTAATTTCATGGCTGCAGTCACCATCTGCAGTGATTTTGGAGCCCAAGAAAATAAAGTCTCCCACTGTTTCCATTGTTTCTCCATCTATTTGCCATGAAGTGATGAGACCAGATGCCATGATCTTAGTTTTTTGAATGGTGAGTTTTAAGCCAACTTTTTCAATCTTCTCTTTCACTTTCATCAAGAGGCTCTTTAGTTCTTTTTTGCTTTCTCCCATTAGGGTGGTGTCATCTCCATATATGAGGTTATTGATATCTCTCCCAGCAATGTTGATTCCAGCTTGCACTTCATCCAGCCTGGTGCTTCTCATGATGTATTCTGCATATAAGTTTAATAAGCAAGGTGACAATATACAGATTGGCATACTCCTCTACCAATTTGGAACCAGTCTGTTGTTCCATATATGGCTCTAACTGTTGCTTCTTGACCTGCATACAGATTTCTCAGGAGGCAGTTAAGGTGGTCTGGTATTTCCATCTCTTTAAGAATTCTCTGTAGTTTGTTGTGATCCACACAGTCAACAGCTTTAGCATAGTCAGTGAAGCAGAAGTGGATGTTTTTCTGGAACTCCCTTGCTTTTTCTATGATTCAACAGATGTTGGCCATTTGATATCTGGTTCCTCTGCCTTTTCTAAACCCAGCCTGAACATCTGGAAGTTCTTGATTCATATACTATTGAAGCCGAGCTTGGAGAATTTTGAGTATTATTTTGCTAGCCTGTGAGATGAGTACAATTGTGTGTAGTTTGAACATTATTTGGCACAGGCCTTCTTTGGAACTGGAATGAAAACTGACCTTTGCAAATCCTGTGGTCACTGCTGAGTTTTCCAAGTTTGCTTGCATGTTGAGTGCAGCATTTTAACAGCATCATCTTTGAGGATTTGAAATAGCTCAGCTGGAATTCCATCATCTCCATTAGCTTTGTTCTTAGTGATTCTTCCTAAGGCCCACTTGACCTTGCACTCCAAGATGTGTGCCTCTAGGTGAGTGGTCACACCACTGTGGTTATCTGGGTCATTAAGATCTTTTTTGTATAGTTCTTCTGTGTATTCTTGCCACCTCTTCTTAGTATCTTCTGCTTCTATTAAGTCCATACCATTTCTGTCCTTTATTGTGTCCATCTTTGCATGAAATGTTCCCTTGGTATCTCTAATTTTCTTGAAGAGATCTCTAGTCTTTCCCATTCTGTTGTTTTCCTCTGTTTCTTTGCATTGATCACTGAAGAAGGCTTTCTTATCTCTCCTTGCTATTCTTTGGAAACTGCATTCAGATGGATATATCTTTCCTTTTTCCCTTTGCCTTTCACTTCTCTTCTTTTCTCAGCTATTTTGAAGGCATCCTCAGACAACCATTTTGCCTTTTTGCATTTCTTTTTCTTGGGGATGGTCTTGATCACTGCCTCCTGTACAATGTCACAAACCTCCATCCATAGTTCTTCAGGCACTCCATCATATCTAGTCCCTTGAATCTATTTGTCACTTCCACTGTGTAATCATAAGGGATATGATTTAGGTCTTACCTGAATGGTCTAGTGGTTTTCCCTATTTTCTAGTGGTCTAATGGTTTTGAGGTCACTGATGGTTGTTGAGGTCACTAAAGAAAATGGAATTCAAAGGGAAATAAACACTTTCAAAAATTTATTATTTGGTAGCAGAGTTATATGAGAAAGGTGATGCTTGCATGCTTCAGTTTTCACAGACACAAACACGCACACACAGAGATGATTGACTCTTTTCTTTTGCTTTTCCTTTTTTGAGAACAGACAAGCAGTGAATATGTGTCTGGATGTGCTGAAGGGTCTTCATGCGGCTGTAAGAAGCCTCCCAGAACATGTCTTCCATTATTATGGAGCTCTGTCCTGCTTCCAGGAAACCTCTGAAGGTCCATCATGAAAATCATCCAGGGATCAGAGATGGCCTTTTCATTAAATTTGCTATGCCCACTAAATACTGAACAAAATTCCTCAAACCAGAAAATACCTTAGTTTCTGTCAGATTTTACCTAAAACTCCTACAACCCCTAGTTTCTGTCAGATATTACCTTGGAACTCTCTAGTTTCTGTCAGAGTTTACATCAGGTCATCCTAGGCAGACCGCCCTCTTTCTGTCACATTTTACCTAAAATGGCCTAGGTCTATTAGATTTTACCTCAGAAGATCCTAGGTTCTGTCTTATTTTACCTCAGAATCCACAAATTTCTGTGATATTTTACCTCAGAATGTCCTAGTTTCTGTCAGATTGTACCTCAGAACCCATTCCTTATGTCAGATTTTACCTCAGAACTCCCTAGTTTCTATCTAATTTTACCTCAGAATCCCCTAGATTGTCAGTTTTTGCCTCAGAAATCCCTAGTTTCTGTCAGATATTACCTCAGAAAGCCTTAGTTTCTGTCAGATTTTACCTTAGAATCCTCTGGTTTCTGTCAGATCTTATCTCAGAATCCTGGGTTTCTTTCAGATTTTACTTCAGAATCTCCCAATTTCTGTCAGATTTTACCTCAGAATATCCTAATTCTCTCAGATTTTGCCTCAGAAACCCCAGGTTTCTGTCAAATTTTACCTCATTGCCTCTTAGGTTCTATCAGAATTTGCCTCAGAACCCTTTGAGTTCTGTCAGATTTTAACCCCAAACCGTCTAGGTTCTGTCAGATGTTATGTCAACATGTACTAGATTTTGTCAGAATTTACATCAGGACTCCCTAGTTTCTATCACATTTTACCTTACAATGCTAAAATTTCTGTCAGTTTTTACCTCAGAAACCTTGTTTCTGTCAGATTTTACCTCAGAACGCCCTTCTTTCTGTAAGAGTGTGCCTCAGAACCCCGTAGTTCCTGTCTGATTTTATCTCAGAATCCTTTAGATTCTGTTAGATTTACCTCAGAAACCCTTAGATTCTGTAAGATTTTTACCTCAGAACCCCCTATTTCCATCAGTTTTTGCCTCAGAAACCGCTATGTTCTATCAGATTTTACTGCAGACTCATCTAGTTTCTGCCAGATTTTAACTCAGAACTCCTTTCTTTCTGTCAGATTTTATCTCAGAACCCTCAAGTTTCTGTCAGATTTTTCCTCAGAGAGTCCTAGGTACTGTCAAATTTTACCTCAGAACCCTCTTGATACTGTCAGATTTTACCTCAGAACCTTCAAGTTTCTGTCAGTTTACCTCAGGAACCCTAGTTTCCATCAGATTTTACCTCAAAATGCTCTAGTTTTGTCAGATTTTACTGCAGAACCTTCTAGTTTCTATAAAATGTTACCTCAGAACATCCTATGTTCTGTCAGAAATTGCCTCAGAATATCCTAAGCTCTGTCAGATTTTTCCTCAGAACCCCCTTATTTCTGTCAGATTTCAGAACCCTCTGGTTTCTGTCAGATTTTACCTCAAAACCTTCTAGGTTCTGTCATATTTTACCTCAGAGACCCCTAGTTTGTCATATTTATCTCAGAACTCTCTAGTTTCTGTCACATTTTACCTCAGAACCCTTAAGTTTTTGTCAGATTTTTCCTCAGAATGTCCTAGGTTCTGTCAGATTTTACTTCACAGCATCCCAGTTTCTGTCAGATATTACTTCAGAATCCCTCAATTTCTGTCAGACTTTGCCTCAGAACATCCTAGCTCTCTCAGATTTTACCTCAACCTTCTAGGTTCTGTCAGATTTTACCTCAGAATTTACTAGTTTCTGTCAGAATTTACTTCAAGACCCCCTAGTTCCTGTCACATTTTACCTCACAATGCTCAAGTTTCTGTCAGATTTTTGCCTCAGAACTCCATGGTTCCTGTCAGATTTTACATCAGATCCCTCTAGTTTCTGCCAGATTTTACTCACATCTCTCTAGTTTCTGTCAGATTTGACCTCAGAATCCTCTTTATGCCAAATTTTACCTTAGATTTCCCTAGTTTCTTTGAGATTTTTATCTCACAACCCCATAGTTTCATTTTATAACATCTATTAAGGAATGATGAATTCAAGTTTGATGTGTGCTTTGTGACATGAGAGGTGGCACATGTAGAATACTTTTTTACTCTTCATCACATTTAAAAAAATATTTTTAGGGAATTTCCTGGTTTCCAGTGCTTAGGACTCAACTCTTTCACTGTTTGGACCTAGGTTTGATCCCTGATCAGGGAAATGTAATCCCACATGTGATGTGCTGCAGACAAATAAAGTGAAAGTAAAGTGAAACTGAAGTTGCATCCTACACTTTGCGACTCCATGGACTGTAGCCCACCAGGCTTCTCCATCCATAGAGTTTTCCAGGCAAGAATACTGGAGTGGGTTGCCATTTCCTTCTCCAGGGTCTCTTACCCACCCAGGGATCGAATCCAAATCTCCTGCATTGCAGGCAGAGGCTTTACCCTCTGAGCTACCATGGAAGCCCTGGGTCCTGGAGAAACTCTGAATGACCCAGCCCACAAGGGACTATCATAAAGATCTATTCTGCAAACCCCCAACAAGTCTCAGGCCACCATGACCTCTACAGTGAGCCTTTCATGGGTATCCTATTCAGCCCTGGTGGCTCAAACAGTAAAGAATCTGCCTGCAATGAGGGAGACCTGGGTTCGATCCTTGGGTTGGGAAGATCCCCTGGATGGAAGAGGGTATGGCAACCCACCCCAGTATCCTTGCCTGCAGAATCCCATGGACAGAGGAACCTGTGGGCTACAGTCCATGGAGTCACAAAGAGTTAGACACGACTGACTAACACACAACACACAACTTTTTATAAATATAGAGCAAAGTGTTCAAGCTGGTTTTAGAAAAGGCAGAGGAACCAGAGATCAAATTGCCAACATCCGCTGGATCATGGAAAAAGCAAGAGCATTCCAGAAAAACAGCTATTTCTGCTTTATTGACTATGCCAAAGCCTTTGACTGTGCGGATCACAATAAACTGTGGAAAATTCTGAAAGAGATGGGAATACCAGACCACCTGACCTGCCTCTTGAGAAACCTGTATGCAGGTCAGGAAGCAATAGTTAGAACTGGACCTGGAACAACAGACTGGTTCCAAATAGGAAAAGGAGTACATCAAGGCTGTATGTATATTGTCACCTTGCTTATTTAACTTATATGCAGAGTACATCATGAGAAACGCTGGGCTGGAAGAAGCACAAGCTGGAATCAAGATTGCCAGAAGAAATATCAATTACTCCGATATGCAGATGACACCACCCTTATGGCAGAAAGTGAAGAGGAACCTAAAAAGCCTCTTGATGAAAGTGAAAGTGGAGAGTGAAAAAGTTGGCTTAAAGCTCAACATTCAGAAAATGAAGATCATGGCATCTGGTCCCATCACTTCATGGGAAATAAATGGGAAAACAGTGGAAACAGTGTCAGACTTTATTTTTTTGGGCTCCAAAATCACTGCAGATGGTGATTGCAGCCATGAAAATAAAAGACACTTACTCCTTGGAAGGAAAGTTATGACCAACCTAGATAGCATATTGAAAAGTAGAAACATTACTTTGCCAACAAAAGTCCGTCTAGTCAAGGCTATGGTTTTTCCTGTGGTCATGTATGGATGTGAGAGTTGGACTGTGAAGAAGGCTGAGTGCCGAAGAATTGATGCTTTTGAACTGTGGTGTTGGAGAAGACTCTTGAGAGTCCCTTGGACTGCAAGGAGATCCAACCAGTCCATTCTGAAGAAGATCAGCCCTGGGATTTCTTTGGAAGGAATGATGCTAAAGCTGAAACTCCAGTACTTTGGCCACCTCATGCCAAGTTTGACTCACTGGAAAAGACTCTGACGTTGGGAGGGATTGGGGGCAGGAGGAGAAAGGGACGACAGAGGATGAGATGGCTGGATGGCATCACTGACTCGATGCACATGAGTCTGAGTGAACTCCAGGAGTTGGTGATGGACAGGGAGGCCTGGCGTGCTGCGATTCATGGGGTCGCAAAGAGTCGGACATGACTGAGCGACTGAACTGAACTGAATATATATATTTCAGTCATTTTTTAGAGTAAAAGGATATAAATATTTAAATCATCATTTTTAGAATAAAAAGAAATATATATATTAAATCATCTTTTTTAAAATAAAAAGCAAAACTTAAAAATCTCATGTCATAGGCTTGATAATAAAAATAAAATAATCCGATCATGAGAGTAAATGTGCATAAAATGGCTACATGCTACTCTTTATAAAACTAATGGCACACACACACACACACACACAAAGAAATAAAATACAGAACAACAACAACAGAAAACTAATGGCACAAAAATTTGTTATTAAAGAATTTCTTCTTGTATGTTTATGGATACTAACAAAGAAAGTGTTCTATGTACTCACTGTCTATGATCTATTTTATTTTGTGTCCATGCTTTAATTATACGAATTTTTGAGAAAAAAAAAATCATTTGGATGCATCTATTCTGGGTTTCACTGCTGAATCATGCAGTACCAGAGATGTTAATCTTCTTCCTCCAAACAACCATTTTCTTTTGCATCTCTCAATGATGCCGTTTCAGGCGAGCTCTCCATCAGCTGTACAGCTGTGATGCAAGACGATGTGCAGTGTGATCTGCTCTGCCACATCTGCTTGCTGTCTCACATATTTAACAAAGCTTTCATCTCTGAAGTGCAAAGATAATTATTTCCAGAAGTCCCTGAAAAAAGCAGGACCATTGGAGGACATGGGCATTAGAGATTTGCTTGACTTTCAGACCGTGAGCATAAGTGAAAAATCCCCCAAAAGAGGAATTAGTGAGATTCTACAGGAACTTTGTGTTTTGCATTCAGGTTTGGTCTTAGAGAATGAGAAAATCTACTATCTGTCAGGAAATCCCACCAGGGCAGGAAGCATGCTTTTCAGCAGTCATTCATTCCAGGGAATTGGAGAGCTCCATGGCTATCCTGAGACGGAGCACAAAACCTGTCCTGCATATGGAAAAGTCTCTTGTACAAGTAGGTCCTGGTGTGGACAGAGGGCTGCCCCTAGTCCCAAAAGAACCAAAAAAAGCAGGCTTTAATGAAAGAGGATTGATTTAAATATTTCTGTTAACAAGCTATGACATCATTGTTGTTCTGCTAAAACTTATATGATTATTGGATTTCTTTTTTATTAACTAAACAAATAGAAATAGTTCTTAATTTGCTTAGAATTTTTCAAGTGTTGATATCATGTCAAAACATTCAGAAATTGTGTAATCTTTTTCCTTTTTACTCATGATAATGACTTGGATATGAAAAGATGAAAAAAATAATTACTAGTAGGTCCTTAATTTGTGATAAATAATAAAACAGTTATATCCTATTCAATTAAAACAGAAAAAAATCATATATAGGACATGAGTTTGACTAAACTCTGGGAGTTGGTGATGGACAGGGAGGCCTGGCATGCTGCAATTCATGGGTTGCAAAGAGTCGGACATGACTGAGCAACTGAACTGAACTGAACTGTTAAAAAATATAATTTGGGAGGGAGGAGGTGGTTCGGGATGGGGAACACATGTATACCTGTGGCAGATTCATGTTGATGTATGGCAAAACCAATACAATATTGTAAAGTAATTAACCTCCAATTAAAATAAATCAGTTCAGTTCAAAAATATATATATAACTTGTAATTAGAACCATTCATTTTAAAAATGACATCCTTATATCAATATTTCACCATGTCCATGATGTTAACTATTACTCTGTGAAGATTACCATTATAATAATTAGACATATATGTTTTTTACTATATACTATGTGCCAAACACTGCTAACAGCTTTACTTGCATTATTTTTATCATTTTAATTTTTTCTTATTGTGGAAATTTTCAATATACAAAAATAAAATGACATAATGAGTTCCTATGTACCTTATAACCCATTCTCTACAATCAAAAAATCATGGCCAATCTACTTATTTCTATACCCCTACCCATTTCCTCATATCTGCATTATTTTGAAGTAAGTCCTAAACTTCATATGATTTCATCCATAAGTACTTCAGAATGGAATATCTAGATTTTTTTTAAGCAGCATCATAGTTTCAGTTCAGTTCAGTTCAGTCGCTCAGTCGTGTCCGACTCTTTGTGACCCCATTAATCAAAGCACACCAGGCCTCCCTGTCCATCACCAACTCCCGGATTTCACTCAAACTCACGTCCATTGAGTCAGTGATGCCATCCAGCCATCTCATTCTCTATCATCCCCTTCTTCTCCTGCCCCCAATCCCTCCCAGTATCAGAGTTTTTTCCAATGAGTCAACTCTTCGCATGAGGTGGCCAAAGTACTGGAGTTTCAGCTTTAGCATCATTCCTTCCAAAGAAATCCCAGGGCTGATCTCCTTTAGAATGGACTGGTTGGATCTCCTTGCAGTCTAAGGGACTCTCAAGAGTCTTCTCCGACACCACAGTTCAAAAGCATCAATTCTTCGGCCCTCAGCTTTCTTCACGGTCCAACTCTCACATCCATATATGACCACTGGTAAAACCATAGCTATATCATCCTCAAAGCAACCTTATGAAGCTGCTCCCATTAACACTCCCATTTCTCAGATGAGAACATTAAGGCTTAGTGAAGTGAAGTGTCTTGTCCAAAGTTCTCCACTAATGCATAGCCTACTGGAGATTCAAATACAGCGATGTCGGAAGTCAAAGATTCTGGACATTACTTTGATTCTCTGATGAAAGACAATTCCACCCTCTAGAAACCTTTCTGATCTCTGTACTGGCTGGTACTTCATGGTGATAACACCAAGGAAGTAAAAATGCTTTTAATCACTTCAAGAATTGAGAATTTTACTCAAGGCATAAAATAACATGAATTTCTGAAAACCAAGGTGGTCACAGAACTTATTACAAGCTTCTTTCTTTACTGTTCTTGAAGTTCATCAAACAGGTCAGGGCGGCTGCCAAGAGCACCAGGCTGCAATGGCACAGGAGTGACTGAGAGGAGCTATCCCACATCTGAGGTCAGAGGTGGTGGCAGAGAGGAGCCACCCCACGTACGAGGCCAGGGGTGACGGCCAAGAGGAGCAACCCCACGTCCAAGGAGCAGCGGCTGCGCAGGTGCAGGAGGACCGAGAGGAGCTACTCCACGTTCACGGTCAGGAGGGATGACCTTGTCCAAGGTAAGGAGCAGTGGCGGCACCTTTGCTGGAACAGTCGTGAAGGGATACCCCACGTCCAAGGTAAGAGAAACCCAAGTAATACCGTAGGTGTTGCAAGAGGGCGTCAGAGGGCAGACACACTGAAATCATAATCACAGAAAACTGGCCAATCTGATCACATGGACCACAGCCTTGTCCAACTTAATGAAACTAAGCCATGCCCTGTGGGGCGACCCAAGATGGGCAGGTCATGGTGGAGAGGTCTGACAGAATGTGGTCCACTGGAGAAGGGAATGGCAAACCACTTCAGTATTCTTGCCTTGAGAACCCCATGAACAGTATGAAAAGGCAAAATGATAGGATACTGAAAGAGGAACTCCCCGGGTCGGTAAGTGCCCAATATGCTACTGGAGATCAGTGGAGAAAAAACTCCAGAAAGAATGAAGGGATGGAACCAAAGCAAAAAGAATACCCAGCTGTGGATATGACTGGTGATAGAAGCAAGGTCTGATGTTGTAAAGAGCAATATTGCATAGAAACCTGGAATGTCAGGTCCATGAATCAAGGCAAATTGGAAGTGGTCAAACAAGAGATGGCAAGAGTGAACATCAACATTCTAGGAATCAACGAACTAAAATGGACTGGAATGGGTGAATTTAACTCAGATGACCATTAGATCTACTACTGAGGGCAGGAATCCCTTAGAAGAAATGGAGTAGCCATCATGGTCAACAAAAGAGTCCGAAATGCAGTACTTGGATGCAATCTCAAAAATGACAAAATGATCTCTGTTTGTTTCCAAGGCAAACCATTCAATACCACGGTAATCCAAGCCTATGACCCAACCAGTAACACTGAAGAAGCTGAAGTTGAATGGTTCTATGAAGACCTACAAGACCTTTTAGAACTAACACCCAAAAAAGATGTCCTTTTCATTATGGGGGACTGGAATGCAAAAGCAGGAAGTCAAGAAACACCTGGAGTAACAGGCAAATTTGGCCTTGGAGTACGGAATGAAGCAGGGCAAAGGGTTATAGACTTTTGCCAAGAGAACGCACTGGTCATAGCAAACACCCTCTTCCAACAACACAAGAGAAGACTCTACACATGGACATCACCAGATGGTCAACACCGAAATCAGATTGATTATATTCTTTGCAGCCAAATATGGAGAAGCTCTATACAGTCAGCAAAAACAAGACTAGGAGCTGACTGCGGCTCAGATCATGTACTGCTTATTGCCAAATTCAGACTTAAATTTAAGAAAGGAGGGAAAACCACTAGACCATTCAGGTATGACTTAAATCAAATCCCTTATGATTATACAGTAGAAGTGAGAAATAGATTTAAGGGACTAGATCTGATAGACAGAGTGCCTGATGAACTATGGATGGAGATACATGACATTGTACAGGAGACAGGAATCAAGACCATCCCCATGGAAAAGAAATGCAAAAAAGCAAAATGACTGTCTGAGAAGGCCTTACAAATAGCTGTGAAAAGAAGAAAAGTGAAAAGCAAAGGAGAAAAGGAAAGATATAAGCATCTGAATGCAGATTTCCAAAGAATAGCAAGGAGAGATGAGGAAAGGCTTCCTCAATGATCAATGCAAAGAAACAGAGGAAAATAACAGAATGGGAAACACTAGAGATCTCTTCGAGAAAATTAGAGATACCAAGGGAACATTTCATGCAAAGATGGGCTCGATAAAGGACAGAAATGGTATGGACCTAACAGAAGCCGAAGATATTAAGAAGAGGTGGCAAGAATACACAGAAGAACTGTACAAAAAAGATCTTCGTGACCCAGGTAATCATGATGGTGTGATCAGTCACCTAGAGCTAGACATCCTGGAATGTGAAGTCAAGTGGGCCTTAGAAAGCATCACTACGAACAAAGCTAGTGGAAATGATGGAATTCCAGTTGAGCTATTTCAAATCCTGAAAGATGATGCTCTGAAAGTGCTGCACTCAATACGCCAGCAAATTTGGAAAACTCACCAGTGGCCACAGGATTGGAAAAGGTCAGTTTTCATTGCAATCCCAAAGAAAGGCAATGCCAAAGAATGCTTACCACACATTTGCACTCATCTCACATGCTAGTAAAGTAATGTTCAAAATTCTCCAAGCCAGGCTTCAGCAATACATGAACCATGAACTTCCAGATGTTCAAGCTGGTTTTAGAAAAGACAGAGGAATCAGAGATCAAATTGCCAACATCTGCTGGATCATCAAAAAAGCAAGAAAGTTCCAGAAAAAACATCTATTTCTGCTTTATTGACTATGCCAAAGCCTTTGACTGTGTGGATCACAATAAACTGTGGAAAATTCTGAAAGAGATGGGAATACCAGACCACCTGACCTGCCTCTTGAGAAACCTATATGTAGGTCAGGAAACAACAGTTAGAACTGGACATGGAGCAACAGACTGGTTCCAAAGAGGAAAAGGAGTATGTCAAGGCTGTATGTTGTCACCCTGCTTATTTAACTTATATGCAGAGTAAATCATGAGAAACACTGGGCTGGAAGAAGCATGAGCTGGAATCAAGATTTCAGGAAGAAATATCAATAACCTTAGCTATGCAGATGACACCACCCTTATGGCAGAAAGTGAAGAGGAACCTAAAAAGCCTCTTGATGAAAGTGAAAGTGGAGAGTGAAAAAGTTGGCTTAAAGCTCAACATTCA
The DNA here is from genome assembly GCF_029407905.1 of Bubalus kerabau. Taxonomy (NCBI): domain Eukaryota; kingdom Metazoa; phylum Chordata; class Mammalia; order Artiodactyla; family Bovidae; genus Bubalus; species Bubalus kerabau. Next base: position 71,888,351 of record NC_073627.1, read on the forward strand.
GAAAACTAAGATTACGGCATTTGGTCCCATCACTTCATGGCAAATAGATGGGGAAACAGTGGAAACAGTGTCAGACTTTATTTTGGGGGGCTCCAAAATCACTGCAGATGGTGATTGCAGCCATGAAATTAAAAGATGCTTACTCCTTGGAAGGAAAGTTATGACCAACCTAGATATCATATTGAAAAGCAGAAACATTACTTTGCCAACAAAAGTCCATCTAGTCAAGGCTGTGGTTTTTCCAGTGGTCACGTATGGATGTGAGAGTTGGACTGTGAAGAAAGCTGAGCGCCGAAGAATTTTGAACTGTGATGTTGGATAAGACTCTTGCGAGTCCTTTGGACTGCAAGGAGATCCAACCAGTCCATCCTAAAGGAAATCAGTCCTAGGTGTTCATTGGAAGGACTGATGATTAGGCTGAGGCTTCAATACTTTGGCCACCTCATGTGAAGAGCTAACTCATTGGAAAAGACCCTGTTGCTGGGAGGGATTGGGGGAAGGAGGATAAGGGGACAACAGAGGATGCGATGGCTGGATGGCATCAGTGACTCAATGGATATGAGTTTGGGTGAACTCCGGGAGTTGGTGATGGACAGGGAGGCCTGGAGTGCTGCGATTCATGGGGTCGCAAAGAGTCAGACATGACTGAGTGACTGAGCTGATCTGAAGTTCATCATAGTGTGTGACTTTGACATATAGACTCCCACGATTCCGCCTCCATGGTAGAAAAGTCTCTGGGTCATGTAAACTCTGAAGTGCTGAAGGTAAATAGCCCTAATATATATATATCCAGGCAGGCCAAGGGGAAGGCTGTCCAGGGATGGATAAGTCCCAGGAGTTAATATGTCACTGCAGGACTTCCCTGTTGGTTCAGTGGTTAAGAATCTGGCTACTAACGAAAGGGACACGGGTTCGATCTCTGGTCTTGGAAGATTCCACAGATGCAGAACAACTAAGCCTGAGCACTGTAAGTACTGATCCCCATGCCCCTTAGAGCCCCCGAGCCACAAGATAAGCCACTATAGTGAGAAGTCCGAGCATCACAGCTAGAGAGCAGCCCTTGCTTGCTGCACCTAGAGAAAGTCTGCTCATAGCAACAAAGATTCAGTGCAGTAAAAAAAAAAAAAAAAAAATGTCACTGCAACTCAACATTTCTCCACAGTATTGCACATGTTTTAGTGGGGGGTTAGGGTTAGGGGTGGGGGAGAGGGTGATACATAGTGGTTTCTGGCTGGTGACTAATAGTTGTTGGTTGTTTTTAATGTTTTCATTCTTCACAGATTCTTATTCATATAAAATATGCCTTTTAAAATAATTTTCACATCTAAATATTTTAAAGCCAGCATGGAATTACTTTCATGCTCCCTATATGAATAGTAATAACTGTTACATGACATGGAATTTTTCAGTTGAAATCAAGCTGTATAATCACAGTGATTTCCATGCAAATTATCCTAGACATCATTCTGACCTAAAGAAACCTAACCTACAATTTTCAACTGCCAGATCACATGGAAGCATTGTCACAGAGGCAGACCCATGGAAGAGTCAAGGATTCAGCAAAAAATAAGAGTTTCTTTCTACTCTGTGGTGATGGGATATCTGAGGAGGCTGAACTGAGAGATGAGAAAATGGAAAAGTCTTTGCTTAGGATTCTAACCCTAATGTTTCACTTATACTCTTGTCTGCATTAAATAAGATTCCTTGCATTTCTGTATATTTGGACCTTGACACAAACAAATCAAAAGTACATGATAATTTTTCACTTTCCATTTAGTTCATTGGCCTATTTCATTATAGGATTTGATTCCATAAGCAAGCCCCAATTTTCATATGTGGTGAATACAAATATGAGTAAGTCACAGACCCGCCATCACAGTCTGGTAGAGAGAAGTACAGTGATGTGACTATGATACATTGTAGAATAAGATGTTCCTCTTATGCAAGGAAAGAAATTATAAATAAAGTGTTATTGGGTTGGAGATGAGGGTAGAAGAAAGGACTGGTACTATTCAGCTGAGATGGAATTAAAAAGTCTTATGACATCTGGGCATTGGACCTTAAAACGCCCCCTTTTGGCCTTTTCACCCCCATTATTGCTCAGTCTCAAGTGGAGTCACATTCTCTGGGAATCCTTCCTTGACTCCATCCCCAGACTGAGTTCCCTGGCCATTCTTAGTCCTCCCATGTTGCTATTAAAGCCCTTTCCGGTGACACTAAATGATGCTGCTAATTAGGGTATCTCCTACTACATTGAATTTGAGGGCACTGACATATTTGCATCACTTTTGCAATCTTGGCACAGAGTAGACACCCAAAACTCCATTAAACCAATGAAGAATGCTAAGATTTAAGCAGGACTACATCTCATGGCACCCCACTCCAGTACTCTTGCCTGGAGAATCCCATGGAGGGAGGAGCCTGGTAGGGTACAGTCCATGGGGTTGCAAAGAGTCGGACACGACTGAGCGACTTCACTTCACATCTCAAGGGGGGACACCCTGGTGACTCAGTGGTAAAGAATCCACCGGCAATGTAGGAGATGTGGGTTTGGTCCCTGGGTTGGAAAGATCCCTGGGTGAAAATGGAAAAGGCAAACCAGTCTAGTATTCTTTCCTGAGAAGTCCCATTGACAGAGGAGAATTACAGGCTACAGTACATAGGATAGCAAGAGTCTGACATGACTTAGCAACTAAACAGCAACCGCACCACCTCGAGGAGAGACAGCATTAGATGTATAGATTAGGAGATGACCAACCTAGAGGTGCTGGTCATGGAAGTTAAAGTGGGTGAGCTCCCTAAGGAATAAGATACAGAGGAAAAGGAGATCAGCCCTTGTGGGACTCTCTTCGCAATGAGGTCCACTCCTAATAGGAGTAGCTGCTTCCTGCTTTGTGCTCACCACCTACTGCATCCTCACGCATCCCCAGGATGCCTCTTATACTGTCTCTTTTTGTTTGTTTGTTTGCTTTTTGGGGGGGGGGGGCGCTTAAAGGATTCCCACACCAGGTAGCAAATCCAGGACCCCTGCATTGGAAATGTGGAGTTCTACCCACTGAACAGCCAGGCAATTCCCAAATTCTCTTTCTTTATTAAGGCATTTTTCTATACTACCAACATTTTATTGCACTACAGCATTTCATTATATTACCAACAAAATGCCAAGAAGCAGGATGAGGCCAACCTTGGTTGCCTCAACATGCTACCCATGGTTTAAGACCCAGCCATAGGAACAAATCCCATAAAACATCAAGATATACCCAGGAAAGACAGGTGACTTTCTCCGAAGTTTTTGTATTGAGCTCTCCAGTTCACCCAAGGTATTGATTCAGATACAAACAGGAGGTTGAGAGCATAACCACCAGATCATCAAGTCGAGGCTGGCCTTAGCACCTTCATCATTGATCACTTTAACAAGAGTAGTTAGCTAACTATTTCCATACCATCTTTTCTAAATGGATATTCCTAAGGTTGAGATAACTTCCCTCAAGGTGTACATAATAAGTAGGTTATCCCTCCAGGATACCTTTCAAGAAAGGGTCATCTTGTTTAGAGAGACTTTCACTGTCTTCTGATGGCAACATAATCTACTGGTGATGTTTCTTCAAACCCTTGAAGTTTACGTATGATCACCCTGATAATGCAGCTTACCATTTGGGGAGGAGAGAAGCAAGTTTATGCCTGACTTTTACACAGTAAGTATGCATCTCTCCCAGTGATGCATGGAAAGGAAGTTTTGTTTGCAATGTCTGAGCTCTCCAAGTGGAACCTGCGCAGGTCACAGAGCACAGGGTGATAGTTCTCCAAGGGAGCCCTAACATGGAGGCAGCTGCAATTTTAGATAAAGTGACAGGGAAAGACTGAGAAGTTGGAATAAAGACATGAGCAGTATGAGATTAGAAGTGGCTTTGTGACTATCTGGAATTGTATCATTCTCTCTTATTCATGGAGAAACAGCAGTAATAAAAGATTGCTAAAAAAATACTTGACTGAAAACTAGGCCAGCATTGTCATTTACACTGACAATCTGTGTGAACTAGGGTGCAATCAACTGGAATTTCCTCTTCTCAGTGTGGTCTGCAACAGGAAGGGGATAGACCCTAAAGGCCTTCCTGCCTCTGAGAGTCCATGATGATCCACACCTGCAGAAGTCCAAGTAAATCTTCAGCTCCTCCTCATCGATAAAGTTCTGTACCTGAGAATCTGGACTCTTTAAAAATGAGCCACTTGGCTAAAACAGCTGGCGCCCACCACTACCACCACCACCTTATCAAGGGCTGTCATCTCACACTGATTTCTGATTTCTTGCAGTAATTTTCCCAATCTGAAATCTGAAAAAAATAATTTTGTTTAATGTTTATTTTCCTTACTAGCATGTAGGCTTCATGAGGGAAGGGATTTTTTTGCTTCCAAATTCCTAGCAAATAAAATAGTGCCTAACAGTAGGCGCAAGATAGGTATTTGTTGAATGTTATAGTTTAATTATGAAAATACTTGATTTGTCAGATTTCCTACTGAAAGGCATGTCTACCTACTTAGAATCTGTTTTCAAGGCAAATGGACCCCAAGAGTATTTGCTACTTATAACTTAACTATCATCCATTTCCTGAATTATAGGCATTTAGTTAAACATAATGTTATTTTTAATCATATTTCTAACTAAAAGAAAAATACAAAATAAAGTCATCTGACTGTACTGCTTTCATAGCTTCAAAAAATAACTTATTTTTTAAATTTGCTTATACTTCAAAAAAATTATCTGTTTCAATAAGATGACTTGAGGGGAAAACCAAGTTGGATTTCCTAGATAATCTAATTAAATAATACAGCACTTCTTGGGATGATTATGATATCAAACAAGGAATTCCTTTTAACTCTCCACTTTCATTCACATATTTTTATCCTCAGAAAAACATCAGTTTGCTGATTTTGATACTTAACCTGATTAACAGATGTCTTATTTTTTAACTGTGATACCAACATTTATCACTTTTAGATATCTCTCAGCTGTCCAATATGTGAGATGGAATAGATTTTTAAAACTTTCCAATAACTTGACCAACAAAAAAAAGTAGAAGTATACAAACAAAAGTAAAACTTTGGATAGGCCATATAATTTGTGGTCAAGAAGATAAATTCTGGAATTGTATCATTTAGATCCAGTTCTGACACTGCCTCATGATCTTAGGAAAGTTACGTAACCACTAGGAGCTTCACTTTCTCTATATGTAAAAACTGGGTTAATAATATATAGTGTCCACCAACTGGGAAAGCCAAAAGAGATAACATTTGCAAAGCATTTGTCACAGTATCTGGCAAAGAGTAAATTTTCATTAAATGTTTGCTATCACTATCATTTTAGACTTCAACTGGCTAAACATCTTAATTAAAATCTCTTCTGGTCAGTGTAAGTCTTTAATAAATATTCCGCATGTGTTTACCAAGAATCTACTAAGTTAGCAATATCACAATCATAAATATTCATGGTGTTGTTGACACACCCTACCTTAGCCCAGTTTCCTGGAAACAGAGCTCCAGGCAAAACAGATGTGCTGATGTTTGTGGAAGAGAGCAATCCAGAAAGGCAGGCGTGGGAAGATCAGCTACAAATAAAGCAGGATACAGCTTCACCATGAGCTGGTTGTTCATTTTCACAATATATCTCCAGCAGACACTTATAGCTTCCCTGGTAGCTGAGTGATAAAGAATCTGCCTGCAATTCAGGAGACATGGCAGGAGCCATGAGTTTGATCCCTGGGCCAGGGAAGATCCCCTGGAGAAGGAAATATATCAACTTACTCTGAATACCTAAAACACTCACAAGTGAACTATATATGACTATCCCTATTAGACTCCAAGAAACTCTGCTACTGTAATTGATCTTCAGCCTCTTCAAATGCCACTTCATTCTCTAGCATGTGAAAGAGCAAAGCAACAAAAAGTCAAACACAAACCAAAACAAAATTAGCTGAAACTGCCTATAGCAGCACAGCTAGGAAACATGCTACACGCAAAGAACAAAAACCTTGTAAATTGCTTTTTTCAACAGTGATGCTAAAAATTGTTCCTATTAAATCAAATGTAGACAAAGGACTCAATGGACATGAATTTGAGCAAACTCCGGGAGATAGTGGAGGACAAAAGAGCTTGGTGTGCTGTAGTCCATGAGATCGCAAAGAGTCGGACATGACTGAGCAACAGAACAACAGACAAAAAGTAAGCCTTCCATTCATATATTTTAGTGAGATACTATGATCCTAAGATGCATGCCGGAACTATTTGAAAGTACATCATATAACTGAAAAATATCTACTTTACCTCAACGAAACTGTAAAATGATGGGAAAACTTTGAAGTATATTCTGGTTAAATTTGAATGGAAGGGTGGGAAGGGATGGAGTAGGAGGTTGGCGTTAGCAGATGCAAAGTATTATATATAGGATGGATAAATAGCAAGATCCTACTGTATAGAACAGGGAATTACATTTGATATCCCATGATAGAGACTTCCTTGGTGGTCCAGTGGTTAAGGATCCACCTTGCAATGCAGGGGATGCAGGTTCGACCCCTGGCAGGGTAGGCCAAATCCCACATGCCTCAGGGCTACTGAACGAGTGTGCCAAAATGAAAGATCCCACATGATGCAACTAAGATCCAATGCAGCCAAATAAATAAATATTTTGGAAAAAATACAACAAATGTTTTAAAAAATTCTAGGATAAACCATAATGGAAAAGAATTTTTTAAAAGTATATATGTGTGTATATATATATACATACATGTAAGATATACATATATGTAAGACCTCACAGACTGCATATAATTCTCCAGGTCAGAATATTGGAGTGGGTAGCCATTCCCTTTTCCAGGGGATCTTCCCAACCCAGGGATCAAACCCAAGTCTCCCACATTGCAGGCGGATTCTTTACTAGCTGAGCCATAAGGGAAGCCCAAGAATACTGGAGTAGGTAGCTTATCCCTTCTTCAGGGGATCTTCCTGACCCAGGAATCAAATCGGGGTTTCCTCCATTGCAGGCAGATTCTTTACCAACTGAGCTATCAGGAAAGCCATATATATATATATATATATATATATATATATATATATGTGTGTGTGTGTGTGTGTGTGTACATTTACAATGTTGTATTAATTTCTGCTGTGCAGCAATGTGATTCAACTATATTGCAATAACAAAATAAGAAAAATAAGTAAAAAATTAAAATTTAAAAATGTGAGAAAATCTGAATGGAAGGAAAAGTAGGAGAGTGAAAGCCAGGAAGATATGTAAAAGATGATTCTTAGCCCAGAGGGCTTCTACTTCAATCTGTTGAGCCAGCTTCAACCAAAGATTAATAAGTTGCCACTGTATCAAGGAAAGTTTGACCATAAAATGGACAAAAATAACATCTGTTATAGCACAATGAATTAAGGGAAAGTGGTAGACTATTTAGAGTGGTTCTCTGCCAGGTATTGAAACAACTGGATCGAACATACAAAACATGATTTTAAGGCCTAGGAGAGCTAGCATGTTCGTGAAGTGCTACTGCTTCAGCATCTTGAGGTATAAAAGGGAAGTAGAAAATTGAGTCCAGCTCTGACCACTTTTCACATTTTTTCCCCTTAATTTGAAAGAGGAAGGATGAGAGCATAAGAAGTGCTTTTGACAAAGAAAATAGAAACAGTCCAAAGCCTGTCAATGGGAGTTCCCAGTTGAAACCCCTCCCTTTGGGTTGGAAAGAATGCACCTTCAGGTGATAAGGATAAAGATAAAGAATAAGATAAGAGTGAGGTGTGGGATGTAGCACTTGCAGGACCCAGAGCTCATCTTAAAACATCTCAATAAATGAAACTGGATTAAGATGATTCCCCCCTCACCAGGTACCTGATGGAGGGAAAAGTAAATCCTCTCTGGAAATTACAACAGTATCCCTTTTTCCAGAACAATTTTAAAGCAGTCTAATAAACACTGTGGCAGGAGTGAGGCAGTGAGTAGGCACAGAAAAATGACACTTCTCTGAAAAACAGCAAAAACAAACAATAGAAGCAGACCCATAGGAACTCCAAATGTGGAGTTAAGCTTATTGTATACAAGGACATAAAAGATTAAGACTTCAAATTTTAGCAGAAACTAAAAACCAGGTTTTTTTAAAGATAGAATTCCAAAACAACAACAAAACAATTACAAAATTAAAATTTCAATGAGAAGGTTTTATAGTAAATTAAAAATATTAAAGAGAGAATTAGTGAACTGAGACATAGGTCAGAACAAAATGTTCAGAATAAAGCATGGAGAAATTAAGAATGAAAAATATGAAAAAGAAAATAAGAATTATAAAGGGATATAGTAGTGTGGCTTTTTGAATACATGGCTTGGTTTATTCCATTAGTTTGCAAACATTCTCAGTCATTTTCTCTTTAAATATAACTGCTGTTCCATTCTCTTGGGACTCCCAAAATAAGAACAGAAAGAGAATGGAACAGCAGTTATATTTAAAGAGAAAATGACTGAGAATGTTTGCAAATTAATGGAATAAACCAAGCCATGTATTCAAAAAGCCACACAAATCTCAAGTAGAAATAGCTAAAAACAAAAACCAGTATCTGTTCACATGATAAAGCTGATGCTGAGAATCAATCCAAGAGAAAATCTTAAAAGCAGTTAAAAGAAAAAAAAAACAATTAGACTGACAGCTGACAACTGCCTCTCAACAGAAATAGTATAAGCAAAAACAAAAAGCAAACAAAAAAATAATCCATAAAGCTATAAAGTATTTAGATTAAATTATAGTTTAAATTAGAATTATATGCATAGCAAAAATACCTTCCAAAAATAAAGACGAAATTAGGACATTTTTCAGAAAACAAAAACTGAGAAAATTTATCTTCAGCAGACTTATATGTAAAATATTTTCCGAGCTGAATACAATTTATCTGAGGGAAAGTCAGAAATTCAAGAAGAAATAAAGACTAAAACACAAAAAGTACGTAGGTAAATCTAAATGAATTTAGCATCTGATGAATGTTTTTATGATGTTGCTCTCTAAGGGCTAAAACCTAGAGGCGTACACCAGTTTCATACGTGCCTCTAAGCTGACACACGTGATCATGAATTCTGGTCTCTTATTTGTTGTTGTTTAGGCACTAAGTTGTGTCTTGACTCTTACAACCCCATGGACTGTAGCCCACCAGCTTCCTCTGTCTTCGGTATTTCCCAGGCAAGAATACTGGACTGGGTTGCATTTCCTTTCCAGAGGATCTTCCCCACTCAGGGATGGAACCCGCATCTCCTGCATTATCAGGCAGATTCTTGACCACTGAGCCACCAGGGAAGCCCTCTCTATCTTGAGTACACTGCTAATATAGTAGCCAGTTGCCACATATGGCTAGTCTAAATTGAGATAGATCGTAAGAATTTAGAGAACTTAATTTTTTCAAATACAAATATTCTATTAATATTCTACATTGATTAAATATTGGTATAATATGTATCCATTTGATTAAATACAATGTTATTGAAATTTCACTTTCTTTTTGCTTATTCTAATGTGACAAACTGCTAGAAATTTCAAAATGACATATATGGCTCTCATGGTGTTTTTATTGGGTAATGCTGCCTTAGAGCATGAATTCCGTTCCTTGAAAATGCAAAGTTTCTTATATCTACTCTCCGAAGTCCCTGTAGGGAGTTTATATTCATAGCAGAGACATAGTAATTCGTGAACACTATGACTTCTCCCCTCTAAGATAAAGTCATTTCTTAAATTTATTCGTCACTTCAAGAGCTACATCTATTCTTCAAACAAGAATCTTTTACAAACCAGATCTGCTTGTGAGGATGTAGTTGGATAGGAACGTGAAGATTTGCAATGGTAGCGGCAGCCCAAGCACCATGTCTGCCTGGAGTCGCCTGCGGGGAGTTCACCGTATCAACACGGAAGGAAGCTCCCATCGCCTCTGGAATTATATGACATTCAATCACTGAAAAAGGAAAGCGGTTATGACTTAGGGATGGTTCATGTTTCTTATTTATTACAGTCTCTTGGTAAATACATCAAGGTTTTGACATGTGAACAGCACATGGGAAGTGAAAGGAGAAATGAAGACCAGCCCATAAACTGCGATGGTGAGTGTGCACACACAAGCCTGTGATGATACAGCCTGGCGCAAAGAAAGCAGACAGGCGGCCCTCCGTGAATGTATGTGGGAATATGTGTACTATGTAAATACACAAGTCTCCTCTTGTGACTTGGGAAGGGCACTGAATGTGCGTTCCTCACAGAGTGCTCAGTAATCAGCTATTTGAAAGGCAGTTTGCTTCCGACATTATTTTTTATCTTCATTCCAGACCCTGTTCCCTTGGAGGTCAGTGTGTGCTGAGATAAAGAAACGATGCTACAGAAATCTTACCAACTGTTTGTGGGAACAAAGTGTAATAGTTCTATGCGTCTTTCAATTCATACCAGACAGGAAGACAGGAATATGATCCAATGTGCGCATCGCCATCTAAGCCTGATACAGGAAGAAGTTGAAGGGAGAGAAGTAATTGAGAAAATATTTTCATGTGCCCACAAATTAACCCATTGAAGTAGTCCAATGTCATTTCTTCAAATTAGGAGTCCTAAGATCTGTGCTTCTACTTTGCATATTAAGGTCCTTCACAACCTGAGGTTACCATGTCAACCTCATCCCCCATCACCCTCCCGCTTGTCTTTGCGCTCCAGAAAGACCAAATTTCTGCTCCTTTCCTGGGCGTGTCATTTTCTTTCACTCTTATGCTTCTGCCTACGTGCTTTCCCCTCTATGTGGAATGTTCTTCCTCACTGCCCCTGGTGACTTTAACCTATTTATTCCGTATAACTAAACTCAAACTTTACATCTCGGTTAATCTTCACTTCATAAAAAATGATTTTTTAAATTCATTTTAAAGCATTTATAGGTGAGACTGTGGGAAACAGGGAGAAATAATGTCATTCAATCTAAAATAGTTTTCTTAAAATTTTACTTTATTTATTTTTAAATTTTTATTGGAGAAAAGTTGATTTACAATATTGTATTAGTTTTGAGATGTACCACAAAGTGATTCATTTATACATATACATATATCCATTCTTTTTTTTTTTAGAATCTTTCTCCACACAGATCATTACAGAGTATTGAGTTAGAACTACCCAGGTTTATAGCAGGTTTTTATTAGTTATCTATTTTATATTTAGTAGGTATATGTCAATCCCAATCTCCTAATTTATCCCTCCCCCTCAGTTTAATTTTAAGAATTAACAGTTATCCAAATATAAAGAGCTTGTAAAAAAATAAAACCTAGATTATGCTCACACATCTATGATTACATATATACTTTCATAATTTCTCTTTGAAGATGATATAAAGAATTCTACATATACACATGTACATAAATATAGGCACATACAATATTACTGTTAACCAAAAAAGGAACATTTTGTCACTCTATTTGTTAATGTTTGGGAAACAAAATCATATAATAGTCACTGGAGATATATTTGCTGTTCTTTTGTTGTTAAAATATTTCCTCACTAAAATGATTAAAAATGTGAGCTTCTGATGAAAAAACAAATGATGCAGTTTGCAAAGGGACACCAAATTAACATCTCAACTTCAGTCATGACGACAAAAACATGTTTCTCTTCAAATTTAATTTCCATGAGAAACTATTCTAAATTAAAACCTTCCAGTGCAGTGTCCTTCCATTTTTTGCATTTTTACTACCTAGAGATCAAACAGTTTGACACAGCAAAAATTCTGGTAAGTTAGGAAGAAATGCTGATTGGTTTGTTGGCTGGTGGCCGGGGGAATGTTATGACCGAGTAATTATGTGTTCTGGACAGATGCATTAACCAGGCTTGGGGCTGGAGCCACTGGATATTATTTTAGTCATAAGGCTAGAGGAACTGAATCATTTTCAAAGCATCGGCTGGCTGACATTGCCTCACTGATGCCTGTTCCAATGACTCTTTGGCAATAACTTCCAACGCTGCACTTATGACATGGTAAACAAAAACTACATTAAAGGTTTGCTTTTTAATCATGAAGGACTTCAACATTTCCACTAAGCTCTCTTGCTATTCATCAAGTCACATAGAAGTCTATTGCAGATTTTCACAGCCCTGTCTTCCGATGGAAGAATTGTAGCAGGCAGAGAGGCTTAGTTTTTTTTTTTTTAATAGCAATCAACAGGCTCATGATCAAAATTCAAAGCGATAATACACTTTTACAATTGTTCTCAACTATTAAATAGACTGAAAGTTGATAATAGCTTTCACCTTTTACCAGTGACATATATTAATTCATAAAATACTGTTCCTTACAAAGCATCTATGTTTAATGATCAGAAGAATATACATAATAAGAAAATAATACAGTCAACATGATGACTTTCTGCTTCTAGGAAAATATAATAAGCCCCATAATAATCAATTGTTTAGCTTGAAGTAACTTTTGTGTCACATAGACTTGAAATTTTGCTTCCACATCAGGTACTAACTGTAAATGTAATAATAATTTAATTGGAATCACACTTAGTTAATGCAGATATTTTAATGCTGATTATTTTAAAACTTAATCATTTTAATATGATTTAAAACAGAAACATTTTTACTTTTTTAATGGGTTTAAATTATGAGGGCCTAGTGACATTTCTCACCAATGTAGCACTACTGAAATAAAATGCAAATAATAATCAGGTTTTATGACATTTAAAAGACCTTGAATCATTTTTTGATATGTGCAAATGATTTGATTTTGATAGATAGCCAAGTAGGTGATGAATGGAAGAATGGATGAATTAGTAGACAGACATAAAGCGGTGATAGCAATAGATAAAGATGGGAGTGTTTCATTGTGGTTTTATTTTCTTTTTTTGTATTTTTAGAGCATAATGACTACAAATTTTAAAACGATTAAACAAAAGAAGTATTGGAGGATATTCTCCAAAATCAGATATGCTTAAAAACATTCTTTGGAGAGTCATCATTTTGTTTCAGTTTCGTAATATTATTGTGATTTTTTAAAAATTTTATTACTATTAAATAAATAATCCATCTGGGGAAAAGGAAAAATTACTTTATTAGATAGAATTTTTTCTTTAGTTACAAAGAAGCTTTAAACAAATTATAGTATTAGTGCATGTGCTATAACTAAGTTATATGTCTCAAATAGCTACAATGGAAATTTCTCAGGAAAATACTCCATGAGATAAGTATAAATTCGTAAAGAAACACATTACTGTGATCATTACGATCATTGTAACCATCTTGTTATTTTTATTAACAAAATTTACTATTTAAAATGCTGTTTGTTTGTTTTAAATGAGCTCATCCAGGAAATGCTATTCCCTTGGGCTAAAGAGCTATCAGAAGCCTGGAGGCCTCTGTTAGTTGGAAGGTACTTAATGAACTTAGGGAAAATCTAGAAAAATTTCTTCCTAAACCATCAAGCACTGCCAAAAATATAAACTGGCTTTTTTTGTTGTTCTATCCAGGAAGAATCTACTGAAAGAAAACTTTAAATTATATCTGAAAAGCAATAGACAGACATAAATGAAACCATTATGATGAAAATGATGAAAACTGTATTTCCTAGAAAATAGAAAATGCAAAAATAAAAAGGATTGTTGAAGAAAGAGGCAGAGTTAAAAGCACTGTCTTAAGTTAAAAATTATAGCATGATTTAAGAAATGGCTGTTTATGATTCAAAAATATAGGATATATCAAAATATGATATAACTACAATCTAATTAAAATTCAAAATATATAATGAAATATTATAATGATACTATAATTATTCTATAATAAAATATTTTAGTCCATTAGAATTTAGCACATAACCAACATAACAGAAAAGCTTTTACAAGGAAAGAACATACATTACAGCCCAACATCAAGAATATACTCTAGAAATGTCTTATTTAAAAATTTCTACATCTTTCTTTTTTCTAGGGACTCAAACATTTTCACAAAATAAAAAGTTAAGTTTTTTTTACTATTTTAATCATTTTAATAAACTTATTTTGCTCTGAATTTTTACTAATTTCACTAGTAGTGTTAATTAGTGAAACTAATTGCCACTTAAACTGATCTTGATTAAGTGAGTAGAATGTGAATTAGTGCTACTTTATCATATGTGGTATATTCGATTCCTTTCTGGAAAACAAAAAATCAAAATAATTTGATAACATTGTTCAGGTTGTAAAATTCAAATATGTAATGCAACATCTGCCACATAACAACTGTTTACAAATATCATGAATAAATAAATCTGTTCTTAATAAATGGGTTTTTGTTTTCAAAGTCTAGTTTTCAAAGTCGGGATTTATTTTCCCACTTACTCTATTCTCAGGCATTGTTTTCATTCAGTATATAGATTAGATAGATCCATCAGCTAATTCCTGTTTAAATGCAAGAAATTCTGGGACTCATCTTTTCAAAAGTTTTCGTAAGAGATGTTTTTGATTTTAAAAGAAGTTATGTGATCAGCTGTTCACTTAGCTAAAGTGCCACCCCCCACCAAAAAACAAAACAAAACAAAGAGACTTTGAAAAAAAAAAAAAGTCTTTGAACAAGCACAGTATAAAATATGGTGAAAATGTTGAAAGGTATTTTATTACCAGAGGGTGTAATAAATGTGAATTTAGCATAAAGTGACCTAAATTAAATACAGAAACTTATACAGTATATTCTCTGATGGAGCTAATGAAAATACAGTTCTTAAGCAAGCTGTAAAAAAGAATACAAAATAAATGCATGTTAACGTGAAATGATCCTCCACTAGTGATTTTCTTTAAAAAAAAAGAAACTCTCTATAAAGCCTAAACAGGCAGAAAAGACACACAGACATACATCTGTCATATGTTTGCTGCTTTATAGTTACTGCTTTAAGGAAGGATGTGAATTATGAAGTGAGTCCTTTTGTAAACATTCTAATAAAGTCTGGGTAAGATATACACGACTTCAGAATCCTTCAAGCTGCTGTTCTCTAAATAACACTAAGAATTCTATAAGAGTCTCAACGTTATTTGTGTAAATTCCTACACCAACGCAAAACACTCGGCTGCTTTATCATTTTTAAAATCCTTTTAAGAAAACCTGTTGTTCTTCTGCTTTACAGAGAGGTGATAACAGTGAAGAATCTACATTTTATAAGATGTTCATGCTTTTTGGAGAAAGGGGTCAGTGCATTTAATTTATGAGCCCTACTTTTTTCCCCCCTCCTAAAACTTCATGTCATTAGCTCTGTTGAGGGAGATGACATGACCACAAGCACATTCTAGGCATTGAGTCTTAAGAAAGAGGTTGGTAAGAGGATATGGAAAAGTCAGTTAACCTTTGATTACTTTATGAACTATAGTCTTTAAAAATCTAAAATGAAAGGACCTCAGCACAAATAGTAGACTATCTCTTTTTGTTCTC
Source organism: Bubalus kerabau (assembly GCF_029407905.1). Taxonomy (NCBI): domain Eukaryota; kingdom Metazoa; phylum Chordata; class Mammalia; order Artiodactyla; family Bovidae; genus Bubalus; species Bubalus kerabau. The sequence goes on from NC_073627.1 coordinate 71,903,791, forward strand.
ACCTATCATTTCTACTAAATATTTCTGAATAAAACCATTTAAATTTGGGGGGATTAATTTCCACAAAGACTGTTTGAAGAACTGAGTCCCATTCCTGTCTTCAGACTGTAGTAATGCTCATTCAGCCCTATTCCTAGTGACCCTGTTTCATGGTGTATTTTTATCATTCACTTCTAAACTAAAACCAACTTATAAAAAAGAAAATGTTAAAAATTATTAAAAAATCTCTGCCAGTAGTTGAATAAAAAATATTTTTCTTGGTTTCTAAAAATACTTAAAGGAAATGTTAATCTCATGAGAAAATCTGAAGCTAAAGTAAAAAGCTGAACCTAACTCCAGTGGACAATTGTTATCAAAGCATTGCTTGTTTATAAGGTTTCATTGTCTCATGACTATTTATAGTGTTACCAGTTACAAGAAATGTATATAAACATAATGATGGAAAAAATAAATTTAAAAAACAAAAACTAACAGATTTGTTTATTGGCTTATGTAGAATGTGGAACTGTAATCCACTTCCTAAGACACTCAAATTAGTGTTTACTGCTTTTTCGTAAGGATTTATGTTCCTTAAATTTACTGTTACATTGAGTCTGGGAATCTAACATCACAAATTTGTTTTTCTTTTCTTCAATAGCAATTCTCTATGGATAAGGGTTGCTACTGCAAAATTAGATGTTAAGGAAAAAAAGAAAAAAATAAAGATAACAAAGAGTTTGAGATTCTAAAAGTTAGAAGGACATTTTAATTCTTACTTTCTTTTCTGTTAACAACACCCAGCAACTCTGGGACTTACTCTTTTTTTGGTGGGAGGGGGGGACTTACTCTCTTTAACTGATGCTATAGAATATTTATGCATGCATGACAACAAAATATGTTTCAATAAAAATATATTTGAAAGAGCAAAGCAAAATTGCTTTAAGCTTTTGATCTGTCTCAGAGCTCACATGGCTGAAAGTCTTTTCCTTTCAACAGTTACATTCAAAAAGTCAAAGATATACAGCTGACGATTCAAGCTGAATGACAGCACGATAAACTATGGTTTCTCCTGAAGATAAAATACATCATAAATCCGGGCAACACTTACCTCATTTTAAATATTACTGTCTCCTTTTATCAGGTAACACTATATGACCTCCCCTTACCTCTCTTCTTCCCATATTTTACATGGGATTTTAATTCTATGCAATGATCACAACCAGAATTTTTTTTAATTAAAATAGGATATATGGCTTTAAAGGCTTAGGTTATCTGATAGACAGATTTAATTTGAAAAAATAACAAAGGTAGACTGACTTCTGATACCCTATAAAATGTGACAATAATGGAATTATGTCTATTTTTAAATGGCACTAACTCTTTAAACTTAGCTGCAATTTATCACTTGATATAAAAATGATGGGCAACACTTTTGAATAAAATGGAAATGTATTCATGACTACATGGCAAAGGGATATTTTTGCAGAGAGTGTTATGAGAACATAAAGTGTAGTCTTTTTTCTCATTAATGTATCTATTCATGAATTATCGTGACCTTATCAACACTGTATGCCCAGTGAACTGCTTGATTTATACTGTCCAGTCTCCAGCCAGAAGTTATCCTTTTTTTTTTTTTTTGGGTACATAAATTTGGATTACACTCCTCAAACTATTCAGTGTGTTCAGTGTACTAGTATAAATGCCAATTATGCACTGCACAGCTAGGGGTTTATATGCTGCATTCTCCCAGGCTTGTTGAGAGGTGTGCTCTCTTTTCAGGCTGAAGGGGAGAGGAAGCACCCCAATGAGGGGAGCACCCTCACGGCAGACAGCAGGGTAACCAGGGGCTCTCTGCCCTTTCCCTGGCACTGGCTGCCCCAGAGCAGAAGCTAGGCCCTTCTAGGTACCCCTATCTCGTCCATCACTGGAAAATATGAGTCACAAAGACACCCCAGACAGAAGCCCCAGAAGACACTCTTAACCATATCCTTTCATCCAGAGGATCATGGCCACCAGCAGGTAAGGCTCATGTCCCAGGCGGAGGGAGAAGCCCAAGCTAGCTGGAAGTCTCTTTATTGACTTCATCCATTCTATTGTAAATGATTACTTTTTTGCCCCTACACAGGGACTCAGGGACTGCTGAGTATAAGAAAGCTTTACACACAGCAGTAAATAATATATCCTATTTTCATAAAATATGAGAAAGAAATAAAGTGCTTTAGATTCTGACCTATAGATTCTAACCGTCTCCTTTTAGGGCATGCTTTGTGGTAGATTTGTACTGATGGGTATCAAAGCGTTTCACACCTCGAGGGTCTATGAACCAGAACCTCTCCACCACCCTGGGCTGACATGGGGTTGAGAGGGCAGCCTTCACCTTTGACACACAATAAGGCCAGTTAATGCCAGCATAAGACCACAATGGCTTTCCACACCCACATTCCCCATGCCTCAGCTTCACCTCAAGGCTAAGGCACCCAGTCGTGAACCTTGCCAGCTCTGAACAGCATTATCTCTATGCTATGGTGTTCTCTTATTCCTCTTGCCTTAACAAAAAAAAAAATCAGTGTCCTTCTTTTCCACGAGTAAACCTCTCCATCTGTGCTGAATTTCACCTTCTCTTGCCTCCCCAAGAACTTTGCACCCTTGACCTCCTCACAGACTCCTCCCAATATGCCTCCATATTGGATCCATTTGGAAAAACAAAATTATTTCATATGTCCCTACCACATTCTTCCAGATATTTTTCCATTTCTATCCTTCTTTTCACTGCTATAAACTTCCAAAGCATTCATTTTTCTCCTTCTATGACACATATTCTATACATCATTAATGACTTGTTTCCTGTCTATTTTCACAAGCAATCTATAAACTCCATAAAAGCAGAGATTAAGTTGTCTTGTTCCACCCTATTCCCTTAACACTTAATACTGTTTCTGGCACATAATGAGTGATCAAAAAAACTATTGATTATATTAGATTATTTAATTTTAATAAGTACTTCTTCTTTTTCTTGCCAATGTCACCATCATTTCTGAAAATCTGGTTTCCACCCCACCATTCACATGAAAATGTACACTCATCAAAAATACATGGTTTATACTTTCTCAACACTTACTTACAGGTCAGTAAGTACAATAGTACTGTCTCAGCCCTCACTGTTTTTGACTCTTAAGAATTGGAGGCTGATGAGGACAGAGGAGCCTGGTGGGGTCCATAGGGTCACACAGTCAGACACAACTGAAGTGACTTCGCACACACACATGAGGACTCTCTTTGGTGACTTTCCAGGGCACTGGCTCCTCTCACGTTACAATCACTGGGAATTCATCTCTATTTCCTTCATCTAAACTTTGCGAACTCTGGGAATTTCCTGACAGTCCAGTGGTTAGGACTCCTTGCTCATGGCTAGAGGGGCCTGGGTTTGATCCCTGTTTGGGGAACTAAGACCCTACAAGCTGCATGGCACAGCCAACAAGATAAAGAAATTAAAAAATAAATTTTACAAACTCACCTCACCACCTCCACCCCAATCTCCTTGCCTGGGATGCTGTCTTTGATTTCAGCCTCTCCCATCTCAATCCACACTGAAAGTTATTAAGGGCCTTACTACCCCTGTTCAAAATTTTGAAAGCTTCTCTCTGTTTATATTATTATTAAATCTAAACTCCTTATCCTGGCATTCAAGGCTCTTTATAATCTACCGCTTAATCTCTCCAGCTCAAATTACTTACAGTCATCCCCACTTATTTATTAGGACCATAAATGTTGTCTATTTTCCTCTGTAGGGCTTTTGTTCAATGTCAGTTGAATTCAGAATGCTTCCACCTCCTTTTGGAGTATCCAAATAGTATCTATCTTTTAATATTCAGTCCAGATTCCTATTTCTTCGTTAAGAAGAATTCAGAATTTAAATATTTCAAGTATAATAGTGTCCATTTGCACCATTGTTTTGGAAAGTAACCATGTACTTAAATACTGATTTTCTTTTTATTTTGTTCACTTGGAGTACTTTTGTAATACATTCTTGGTGTTGAAAAATCAAGAGGTGCAAAAAAGTATATCCCAGAAAAAAAAATGCTGGGGAAGTCACTACTGATCCAGTAGCTAAAACTCTGTGCTCCCAATGCAGAGGGACCAGGTTCAATCCCTGGTCTGGGAACTAGATCCCACATACCTCAAATAAGACCCAACACAACCAAATAAATAAATAAATATACATTTTTTAAAATACCTCTCATCCTTCACCCAGGTAGGTTCCCTCCTGGTAATAACCAGTGTTGTAAGCTTCTTGTGTATCCTAGAGATTTATTTATTAGAAGCAAATAAAATGTACTGCCTTTTAATACGTTTCACATTTTGTACCAAACAACTGTGTATCTACATATCTCCTTTTCTAGATATTTAACATTTTATATACTTACATATTATCTTCCCGCTTATGGAGACTGTGTGTCTTGGCTTCTTTATACAAAAAAAAAAAAAAAAGCTGTCACACAAATATTGCTTGATTGTGCAATTCTTTCTTTCAAGTTTGGGATAGAGTATGCAATAGGAAGACTGAATCTCCACCACCTCCTCAATTAAGGATAAAAATGTAAGCAGTAGGTTTTTCTCAAACACTTCCTCTCCATCCACCACCACCATTAAAGGAAAACTAAAGCATGACTAATCACATATGCAGATGTGCATTGTTTTCCTGCGATAGTTTAATGTGTTCCAGATTCAAGCATGTATTACCATATTTCCTTTGGTTCTGATACATCTGCTGATACAAAGATTAACAAAATCACTGATTTGTAATGGATGATTCTGTTTCGTTTTAGAAATCTTTCATTCCTGCAGCATTCCAAGTTCACCCAAAGTGTGTTTGCATTGAGATTTTTGCTTCGTAATTGAGTCCATCTCCATTTCATGTTGCATGTATTAGAAATGACGTGAAAGCCCACCCACCTTGTTACTGCTTCTTAAGTGCCCTACAGTTTCCTATAATTATTTTAAACATATATACCAAACTGTGAAATGATAAACCTTCCAATTTTTTGTTTAATAAAGTCATTAAATAATACCTAGGAGTGAAGCATTGGAATCCAAGTAAGTTTCATTCATAGCTAAACATTGCACCCAGTCGTATTAAAGTGTTACCTAGTATATGAGTAAGTGTTTGTAATCAAATGGTTTATTTGGTCAATAGAGAAACAAAGCAGATAAGCCAGAATCCCTCAAAATCCATTAGTTAAAAAGTCTTTTAACTATGAAGTTGTCTGTTTTTAATGGAAGAAATTGAATAGATAGTTCCAAATACTGTCTTTACTTCACACCATGCCAAACAGAACTTTAAGGTATACCCCACACTTGTTCCTTGAATTATGATATTTCTTGCTGATTAATCTTGTATTTAAATCCATCTCCAAGATTTAAATATTAATTATAAAGCCTCAATTTTCCTTAGGTGTGGGGTGGGGGGGGGGGTGGAACTGTCTTGAACCAATAAATAAAATTCTAGTTTTAAAAAGTTAACCTAAATGATTTTTATCTAGAGATAAAAATCTAGTATTGATGCTTTTTAAAGTTTGAAAACTTTTCCCACAGAACTCTATGGAAAACACTAGTATTTTAGGCTTAAGAATTTTAGTAACTCATTAAATCACCATAATTGCAGCATAGTTTTGGTTTATGTTATTTTTCTTAATGGCATCTGTTCTTCCCAACTAAAAACATAAAATGGTCATAGGCTTATTTTTATTCCTATGGGCCATCTACCTACGACAGTCCTCTAAGTATAAAATTTACAGTAAGTGTGAGTGAGATTAAATGAGATTCAATAGTTGTCATTCATCCTCACAAAGACTGAAGGTTTTGGAGGAATTGTTTGTTTCTGGTTTTCTGGGGGAGAGGGGCTGCCGTACAGGCTTACTTTATTGTGCTTTGCAGGTATTGCCCTTCTTTGTTTTACATATTGAAGGTTTGTGGCCACCCTGCCTTAAGCAAGTCTATCGGCACCATTTTTGTAACAGCATTTGCTCACTTCATGTCTGTGTGTCAGTTTGGTAATTCTTGCAATATTTCAGATTTTTGTTATCCTAAACCGGGATACATTTTGTTTTGGGCTTTATTTCAGGATGGGAGTATCTGTTGTCATCCATGGTTTGGACGTTTTCTAGCTAAGAAATTAAGTAAATTTAACAATTCAACAGAATGCTCATGTTAGATGTTAAGACACACCGAAGGTAGGTTGGAAAGGCTTAGCTTTGATAGGCATGATATATAGTTGGGGAAGTGAGTGTCCCCAAATAATTATGCTGTCTTTGAAAGAGTGGCCTATTTATAAGCAGAACAACCAACGAGACTGAGGTAGCAGTTGTCAAATTTACAGGAAGTAATTAAAGAACCAAAGATTCTCCTCTTTTACTGGCTGTTTCTGGGTTACATAGAGATTATGAAGAGAGACAAGAAAAATGACAGAGGAGCCTAAACAGCCCATCAAACTTTCCACTAAGAAAATTGTTTTTTTCCCCAGATAAACTTTCCAATTAACAAACACTTATTGTTTTTATTTCATACCCTATTGTGATTTTGCACACACACACACACACACACACACACAAATTGATTTCTACATGTTAGCAGAAAACACGGGGTTGTTTATTCCCCTAAGGACTCGTTCCCTGTTTCACCAGCATTTTGTAATCTCCTCCATCCGCCGTGCCTTTGGTGGCCTGCCATCTGGCATTGTGCCTTTTATTTTATGAATAAGATCCCCAATTATTTCTGCAGCTGCTATCAGTGCAGTCTGACCTGCTGCAGATGAGGATACCAGAGAAAATCATCTTCAAGACTTGCACAGCGTTTCATTCCTGTGGTTCTCTTCCCAGGCCACAAGCTGTGCTTTTCTCGCATTTATTCCTCACCACAGATGGGGACAATACTAGACCCTGAGTTCAAGAAAGATATAAAAGTGAACCCTTTCCAGTAATCACTGTTTATGAATACATTTATGAATCTATGAATATGGAACCTATTCATTCTATACATAGTACACACATGTGGTTGTTCCCATTCATAGTCTCTGAGAATCCTAATTAATCAATTTCTCTCTCCTTCCAACCAGTTGTTTTTTTTATGCCAATATTTTCCTATCAACCTCAGGCAAAATAATCATTTTCAAACTGTACTCCCAAGAGTCCAGGGGGATGAATGGAAGAGATCTAAGTGGCAGGCTGCTGCCCAGCACCATCCTGTCAACCAGGGTAGTTCTTTTAAATTTTTTTTTAAGATTTTTTTTTTTTGATGTGGACCACTTTTAAAGTCATTATTGAATTTGCTAAAATATTGCTTCTGTTTTATGTTTTTGTTTTATAGGCCATAAGGCATATGGGATCTTAGCTCCCCAGTCAGTCAGTTCTGTCGCTCAGTCGTGTCCGACTCTTTGCAACCCCACGGACTGCAGCATGCCAGGCTTCCCTGTCCATCACCAACTCCTGGAGGCTACTCAGACTCATGTCCATTGAGTCGGTGATGCCATCCAACCATCTCATTCTGTGGAGGGGACAAGAAGGAAAGGACTGGAAACCTGAGCAAAGAAAGAGCAATGATAGGAAACCTAGGTTCTGAAAGTTGAGACCCATGAGCCAAGGAGAGGGGAGAGCTGGTGGCTAGTAAGGGTGGTGGGGGGTGGGTAGTTTTCATCTACCCCCCACTACTCCCCCACCCTCCCCAATCCCACCTTGGTTAGCAGAGCTCCTATCTCCAGATCAATAGAGTTTTTCTTCTTTAATATAAGAACTTTATTCTTCTGATTGTGTCAAATATTAATATAAATATTTTTGTTTAACTGAATTTTACTCTAAAAGGCTTCTGTTGGAGGAAAGGATAAAGAATATGTGGTGTATATATATATATATATATATATATATAAAGGAATATTATTTGGCCATAAAAAAGAATGAAATTGTTCCATTTGCAGAGACATGGGTGGACCTAGAGACTGTCATACAGAGTGAAGTTAAGTCAGAAAGAGAAAAGCAAATATTGTTATATTAATGCATATATGTGAAATCTAGAAAAATGGTATAGCTGAACTTATTTGTAAGATAGGAATAGAGACACAGACATAGAGAACAAACCTATGAACACCAATGGGGAAAGGGAAGAGGATGGGATGGATTGGGAGATAGGGTTTGGCATATATACACTACTATATATATATAATAGATAACTGACAAGAATCTACTCTATAGCACAAGAAACTCTGCTCAATGCTCTGTGGTGGCCTAAATGGGAAGGAAATCCAAAAAAGAGGGGATATATGTATATGCATAGCCAATTCACTGTGCTGTACAGTAGAAACTAACACATTGTAAAGCAACAATACTCCAATAAAAAATTAAAAATAAATAAACAAATGGCTCTGTTGTCACCAGTACCAATAATAATGCCTAACCTATATTCATCTTGAGTTTTGCTACTTTCATAAAGCCTATTTTTTCCCAAATTCAAGCCACAAAGTTCTCAAATCTATCCACAGAACTGGTTATACACACTGATGTTTAGGTTTCCCATTTTGGCACAAGAATTGATGGATAAAAGCTCACCTCGGGTACAAAGGTAGGATGTATGCAGTCGGTTCCTTAAATTACATTCTCCTTGCAGCAAGGTATGAGCAGAGTCTTTACTTAACTTGTACAATTTGTAAAACGGCAGAAGGAAAAGCCTACTGGGTCTAGTTTTTACATTACATTGAAGTGATAAGTAAAATTGAGTTATAGCCATGTCTCACTCTCTGCAGATTACCATCCCACATCTCCCGGCCTGCACCAGAGGACATTTCTCTGAAGAAACGTGCTTCAGAGAAACGTGCTTCTGAATTGAGAGTGAGCTGAGGTAAATTCTAAAGCCAAGTTGGCAGCCTGCTTAACTGTACAATAGATGAAGAAGGAAACAGGATTGTGTTTTTACAATGACTGTGTCAAGTTTCAGTAGAAGTCAACTGAAGTCAACTTCCTCAGAAGAGTGGAAGTGAAAGAGAGGTGGCAGAGAACTTGAAATGAAAACAGAACTCCACCAAGAATTTTCTTACCAACTATCCCCACATATATACATGAACATTTCAGATACACCTAGTAATACTGCCAGCTAATAGTCCACAATTGATAAAGTGCTTTCACGTGTGTATTCCCTTCTTTGCAGGCTGTGAGCCTTGAACATCAATCAGTCATCCAGGATGCTGCTGGAGGCTAAAGAAGAGCCTTCTAGACCTCAGCTTTCTTCAAGCACCACCTGTGGATAGATACACCCCATGGTACCCCCCAAGGTCCATGGGTCTCAGGACTCTGTGCGTGTTTGTGTGCACACTGTCTCTACTGCACGGTCAAGACACAAGGAACAGCTGCACCTTCTTTCTGCAGGTAAGAGCTCTCTCTTCAGCACAATCTACTGTCCGTCACATTTGGAAGCCACACCCACATCCAAACACCCTTTGAAAACTCTCAGCGCTACCTAGGATGCTGACAGAGATGTCTTGCTGATTTATCCAGTCCTTTGATGATGAATAAAATCAAGCCCTGATCCCCACTGCTGTTTGATATTCAGCTACATCCAGGGAGGGAGCCCTGGTGGTCACTCATAATGCGGCCTCCCAGACTTCATCTGTCTGTGAAGGACCTATGAAAGGTAGGATGCTAACAGGCAGACTCTTCCTTTTCTAAAGCCCTGTTGACACAAGTTGTTGTTTAATTTCTAAGCCATGTCCAACTCTTTTGCAACCCCATGGACTGTAGCCCTCCAGGCTCCTCTGTCCATAGAATTTCCCAGGCAGGAATACTGGAGTGGGTTGCCATTTCCTTCTCCAAGGGACCTTCCTGACCCAGGGATCAAACCCAAGTGTCCTGCACTGGCAGGCAGATTCTTCACCACAGAGCCATTAGGGAAGCCCATATTTACACAAATTACTTCTTCTTTTTAATGAGCAACCAGGATTTCTTTTCTTTTCTCTTTGTATCAACCACACACACATTCATTGCTGGAGAACCAGTGAACATTTTGTGTTCTTATTTATTTTATTTCTAATGAGGCAGGTTCAAATCAAACAGCAAAGTCCGAGAAAATAATCAAACAGCTCATGGAAGGCTTTTTGCCTTTGTGTTTGTTCGTTTTCCTCCACTGATTGTTTTCAACTCTCTTCTTCATCAAGGGCAATTAAGTAGGTGTCCTGCCCCCAGGGCAGGTCAGAGCCCCAGGTTCAGGCAAAATCACTGAGACTCTGATGGCTACCATGTCTTGGTACTCAATGGGCAACTTCCCAAGGGAAGGCTTTCAGTGGAGAAACAGAGATACTGGGAGACCTTTCTGCAAAACCAGACATTACCTGGAAACCCAGCCAGTTCTGGCTATTGTTGAGAAGATGCTCAGCTTTCCCCAGGCAACACTTCTATCCCCAGAAAGGAGAGGGCAGTGAGATCCCAGGTAGGTAAAGGGAGAAAACTCCCTCTATCCCTGAGAGATGTGACCTGTTCTTTGTCTTGAATTTGGCCTGGTGTCACTGAAGATCCATGGGGCCGAGATCCCATAAATGGCTCTAAGTATACTGAATTGTTGACTCCATGGCTTGAATCAAGACCAACACTAGTTTGAGAGGGGTATGGAGAGCCCTTCACCCACTGCCACACAGATGGAAATGGCGTGAGCCAGGCGAAAAGGATGGAGGGTGCTGCTATCTGCTTTGTATCGAAGCAGGTACCTGGTAGAAAGACTGGGGAAAGAAAGGCAGTGTAATTTGATTTATTATGTAATAGGATTGTACACAATAAGGAAACCTCTTAGGTGACAAGGAGAAAGGCAACCAGACGGCTAGGACTGTACCTTATGCTTCTATTAAAAATCACATCCTCTATGTGTCCAGCCCAAAGTGAGTCCTAATATAAAACTGACACTCCCCACTAGAGTAAAAGCTCTAGAAAAGGGTTTTGTTTTTGTTGTTGTTTTGATTTTTAATTGTGTGTCCCCATCACCTAAACAGGCAGGCATGCATATTTGCTCATTGACAGAATTTTCCACGTCCTCCTCCCTCCCCATCCCCATGAAACAACGGGATTTATAAACCAAAGCCAATGAAAAAGGGAGACTCTGGTAGAAAGAAGTGCTTTCTAACCACAGTTTGGGGAAGAACTGGTCACCCAGGAAGATAAGTTCTGACTCAACATCATCTTCACCTACTCTTTATGAATAAGGGAAGCAAAGTCACACGTGTGTTGGGAGCCTTGGCATAGGCAGGGGCCTGGGCACTTCTAACGACCTTTCCTGAGATTCTTGGAGAAAAGAGATCCTGGGTACTGGGTGATCAGATGAAAGATGGCATAAACATCAAATGCATAAATGCAAAACTGCAGAACTTGCAGACTACTACGTAAAGGAAATGCATTCATTCAAAATACAGGTAACTGGAAAACGGGTTTTGGAAATGGCTCTAGTTTTTTTTTTTTTTTTTTTAAGTGTTGATCTTGGAGCTTCTGGTTTAGACTCTTTCTCCGCTTCCTTCTTGTGGGTCCTTACGGAAAGAGGATGCTCCATGGCCAACATCAGTGTCCCCTTCGCTGCTCAGAGACCAGGTGATGCCAGGTTAGGTTCTGGCCCCCAATCCCCGTTGTCACAACCCCTACCCCACCCACCCCCCGGCTACTGACCGAGGCCTCGAGCAGCTGCCATAATGTGTATAAAATAACCTCTCCCAGACATTGGTTTCCTCTGTTCTTGGAATGTTTTTGGCAGATTCCCCCCGTTTCCCGGGTCTCTTGGGAGTCTAAACACACATTTTCTTTATTTCAGACTAGATTACCAAGTATTGAATACCTTGCGCGCTTCCTACCCCTCTCCTCCTCCCAGCCATGCGCTCTTCCCTGCCAGCCCCGGGCGCGCGGGGACTCGAGGGCGTGAGCCCTGGCAGACCCAGCCTTTTGCATCTTCGAGTGCAAAATCTGATTCAGAGTCAGAACGATTCAAACTGCCATATGCCGCCGGAAGACTGAAGGGGCCCGTGCGGCCAAATAAGAGCTGCTGCGGACCCAGCGCCGCGGTCCCCGGAGTGCGGGTCCTGTGCCTGCGACCAGGCTCCACACCGCTGCCCCGCTTTTCAGACGCACGCTTTTCAGAAAGCTTCTGTTCATTGGAATACATCCTTCAAACCGACGGGGAGAGGAGCGGGTGGAGCAAAGCACGAGTGGAGTCTAGGGGCTCCAGAGCAGAGGAACTCGAAAATGCGAAATAGGCTTCTGCTGGCCTTGGATCTTTCGGCTTTGATACTGAGCTGCGGCTATGTTGGGTGGTTTCGGTCCCGGCTATCACTGGCTCTCGATCCTGGAGCTAAGTTACAGCCGTTCCACTGGTACGCGGGTGGGGCAATTCATTAGGCAAGAAGCGGATTAGTTGTTTATTATCTATAAACATTCCAACCACAGCAACCAATCATAAAACCGCGGAAGGGCCTGTAAAGTAAGCCTTGGTGTGAGCAGTGCGGGCTCAGTGACCGTTCCTGGAGACGAAGGGTCCTTGAGAGAGAGAGAGAGGGAAGGGGTTTGGGGTGGTGTGGAGTCAACAACAAAGCCATTTGTCGGAAAATCACTTACTAGATTTTTGAGAATCACGATTTTTATTTTTTAATGGAACAGGGTAGCAGAAAAATTAGGCAGCTTAAAGTCATAAGTGGGGTTGTTGATGCCAGCAATAAAAGCTATTGATTAAATGGGAAGAACAATTTAGTCTTTGGTTCTTGGTGAAATACAAAGTGACCAATCATGAAAGGAACCTAACAATATTTTATGGAGGGAAAACACGTTTCAAACTGCCTTCTTTTTAGTGACAGAAATTAACTTTTGAGTATGGCTGAGACCCTTTTTAAAATTCTCGTTTGGGATAAAACATTTTCGAATAGGAGTTAGTATCAAACAATTAAATACCGTTTTAAAGTATGAAGTCTGGTTGTTGTTTTTAACCAAATGGCTATTTTGTTTCTTTAGGTATTTTTCTTAGACAAGCTTTAAACTCTCACTGCTCATTTGATATTTTACTATATTAGAAAGCCATCCAATTTTTATACTGTTTTTCTAATAACTAATTCAAGTGCATTGTTCTCAGTCTGATTCAGAACCTATTACTGAGAAACCAAGTTATTGGTAAATTTCTTAAATATAGTTTAACAAATATATTGGTTTGGAAATTCATTAGAAATAGATTTTAGGAGATTTAGTAGCAAACACACATACCAGAGGTTTCCTATTTTTTAGATTTTTAAAGCTTTTAATTGAAGTATAACAATGCAAAAAGAGCCACAAATCATACATTAAAAGCTCAATAAATAATTAAAAACAGTACATCCCATGTAACTACCTAGATCAAGAAAAAAACATGACCAACATCCAAGAAGTCCCTCTCATTTAAAAGAAAAATAGGTTTGCTTTTGGTTTGGAGATATGCTTTTTAAAATAGTTGCTCATTACATGCTCAGATTTCTTTTCAGTATCAGTATTGTGGATTTTTTTTTTCAGGGGATTATCTTCTGGTAAATAAAAATAAAATGCTCTGAGTTTTCCTGTGTTGAAAAGGGAATAAAAAGTCTCCAAATTCATTTCCCGCCTTGGCAACCCACACCCTTCCCAGCTTTCCCGAGTCCACACCGGGAGACATAACAAACAAACGATTACATGTTGAAAAACACATCTGAAAACAGAAAGGTCACATTACCCCTGAGTCCTGGGGAACATTAATCTCGTGTTTGGAAAACAGTTGACAGTTGAAGGTTGGGGTTTCTCTCCTACAGTAGGACTAAAACGGTGGTGGGGGTGGGGTGGGGAGGGAGAGAGAGTCATTTGAGAATAAAAGGGAAGAGATCATCACTGTGGCCTCTTACAGAAATAAATGCTTTGAGGGACCACCAACTTCCAACCCAGATATAAGTGAATGAGTGAATGCGTGCATGAATGATTGGGAGGAAAAAAAAGAATGCCACTGGGAGAAAGAATCCGAAATGGCTTGCCTTTACTCAAAGAGTGCAGAGGTGTGCTGAGCTTTCCTAGAATAATTAATGTGAATAGTGAGCAATAGTAAGATAGCGTCAAGCCCAGAGCGCCTAAGGGCAGAGTTTGCTGGACGAAAACCAGTCCCTTCTCTAATAGTTTATGGGAAGGTGAAAGCTGATTGCCTAACCACTCGCCTGGATCGGCATTTCCCCGAGCCCGCGCCTACCCCAGGTCCCCCACTCCTCCTGACTTGGATGAGTGCCCAGAACCCACTGCCGGGTGGGGGTGGGGGGGCAAAGTGTCGGGAGGTGGATTGGGTGTCTAGCACCCTGATATCTAAGATCGCCCGAGATTCTGCGTATCTGAATTTGTTAGGTAGAATGAGGAAAGATCTGAAGAACGTTTCTGGGACGATAACTAGAAATATCATGCTGAAAATTATAGTGGTCCATTGCAAATTCAGCATATAGTGATTTTCCCTTTATTAGCATCCTTACATCCTGACATCTCTAAAACCATTTATTTGAGAGGCAGGATGATGGAGGGGCCAGGCAGTGATGGCGGGAACCAAGGGACTTCGAGTCAAGCAGAAGTTTTCCTAAAGCTTTAAATGACCTTGAGAATGTCACTTTAACCTTAATGGGCTTAGGGATCCCCGTGCACAAAATGAGATCTGATGATGATTCGCTCTCGACTTCCCTGACTGCAGGTCAGTAATCAGGCCCTGGCGAGAAGAGGCTGTAGGTGGCTAGAACCATCTCCCTGGCTCCCTCTGCGCGTCCGAGAAAGTGCAAGCTCGCTTTCGGAGCCCAGGAGATTGGGCGGGCAATTCGCTCTGAGCCGGGACAGTTAATCTGCCTAGAGCCCGCGTGGCCAGGACGAGCGAGCTTTCTCTCTGCCTGCTCTGTCCGGGCTGACAGTGATTTATGCGCCGGTGACACAAGCCGGCCGTGAACCTGGATGGCTGGACAGTTTTCCGGGGCTGCACGGAGTTAAAGCAGGACCGCTCAGCGCGGCGCTGAGGAAGGTCTTGCAGCCTGCACGCCTCTCTCGGGTGCTCGCAGTTCCAGCGCGCGGATGCGGCAGATTTTCCTGCTCAGTTGGATTCAGTGTCAACCTTCTCGGTTAACCGAAGGCATTTCCACTCCTGGATGTGTCGCGCTCGAGCCCTGGGCCCTGGACCGAACTCGAGGTGCAGGTCTCGCGCCGAAGGTGGGAGAGTTGTCCCAGAGTTCAAAGCCAACTGCCTTCATGGGGGACGGGGGCGGGGTGGATGCTTTGCCTCGGGAAAGAACTGTCCCTGTCATTTATTTTAAGACATCAACTCCTCCAGATCCAGAGCCCAGCCTCCCTGCGGCTATAGCCCCCGCGCCAGGCAAGCGGCCACACCGCGCTCTCTGTGAAGCAGCGAGACTGGATCAATCCGGTTGCAAAGAGTTTTTTGTTTGTTTGTTTGTTTTACATCCACCGGCCACGGCCGTACTTCCTCGCGGTTCCAAGTCCACAGCAGCTGCCTTCCCCGAGGCTGGAGGCCGCCTCCCGGGACCACAAAACGAACGCCTCCGCCCGGCAGGCCTCGGGCGGGGCCGCGGGACTTGTAAGGTGTTGGGGGATGCTGGCTCGACCCTCCGGCGGTTCCTTTGTCAACCCAGGGGTTCAAACATTCATTTTATAATTGTCTGTGAACAACAACGCGCGACTAAGAAAGACTGCCAAGAATTAAACTGAAGTCAAGCACCCACATTTCGGGGAGATTTTTTTCCCTTGAGCTTGAGACAAGGGGGCTGTGCCCCTTTACGATTCATTCCCCCTATTTCTTCCAACTCTATGTTCTGCTTGGTTACAAGGAGCGACGTGGACACGGTGTGAAACCAGGCGGGGCGGGAAATGGGGCTCCTCTCCCTGGCTCAGGTGTGTAATCTCGAACCCATTGCCATCCCCAGCCCACCCCGCCCTGGATGCAGGGACGCGGGAGAAGCAAGCGTCTCTGCGCACCAGTAGGAAGAAGGTGAGACCAGAAGGCCATGGGTCAGGCCTTAATGCACTGCGGGGGTGAGGTGTGGAGATCTCTGAGGAGTTGGGCCTTGCTTCCCCGCTCTTCCTCTCCTTTATATCTCCCACCTCCTCCCCAGGACACACACACCTGGAGGGAGGGGAAATGGATGGAGAGGAGGCTGGAGAGACGCTCCCACCCACCAGGAGATCAGACTCTTCTAAGGCCACGCGATTTGCCCAGTTCTGGTGCAGGTCACAGAAGATGCTAAGACAGATGCTAAGATGATGCTAAGAAGATGCTAAGATGCGAAGACACAGGAATGGTCCGACGCAACGAAGCTCAAAAGGAGACAACCCTCTCTCATAAATATTACAGCAAATGTATAGAGACCTCAAGTGATTTTTTATTCCGTTTGCAGTCTCCGCTGAAAGGGATCTGGTACTGTTTGTGCTAGTCAAGCGCCAGAACACTGTTAAAGTGAAATGGAAAAGGGAACTAAGAATGTTTTAAAAGACACATGTAACATTTTAAGATAACCATATACAAAATGCTCACATAACTTTTATGAGGCCAGTTACAATGAAGAAAATACATTTTCTAATTTAATAAAAGTTAGTTCTTTTGGTGGTTTCAACAGACTTTCAAAATTGATGACATTTGATTATAAAACTTGACTTTGCAGAAAAATTAGTACCTTTGGCTTTTTAAACATATATAGTTATTTTAAAACAAAATGTATTTAACTATCTGGCACAAATACAAAACACTAAAAACATATTTTAGGAATTATCATAATACCTCCTTCTCTATGAGATCGGAATTTGACCTATTTAAACCAAGAATAAAGAGATAACTCTTTGGTTTCAACAATTTTTTCTTCTTAGTTCCTAGATGTTGATTGAAAAGTAATAAATGACTGTTCTTAAGAAATCATTAAAAAGCAAGATTAAAAATTGTATAATCTTCCTAGATTATAAAATATAATAAAACATAAACATACTAGAAAATAAAATATATATAAATTTCACCTCTGTATGAAACTGTCATAAAACATAGTTCACTTATGTTAAATGTATTTTGTAACAAAATGGGAGCCTTATTGTTTAGTTTAAGCACATATTGTATTACTATTTTCCTTTATCTTTAAAAAACCCCTCTCCCCAATGAAAGATCTTTTTCCTTAAGCAGCAAATTATGTCAAAATATAAAATCTAAAGGAATTGGCTAAAGTCTTTTGACAACTTTGGAGATTATATGTGTTGGTATTTTTTCTCTTTATCTCTACTTTCCGTAATTTCCATATGTGAATATGTGTTTGTGTAACTTTCACTATCTTTCCCCACGTAAGTCATTGTATATCAGGAAGGAAAAGTTAATTTTGAGACTCATATTTATTTAAAAAATGTTACACATTGTATGTATGAGGTGAGTAAACTAAATTTAGATTATTTTTTCACAATGATAGAGCAAATGTAAGGAATACTATATTATTGATGTTAAAAGAGAAAACCTCTCAGCCTGTGAAAATCAATGATCTATCTTATCTTGATTAAAAAAAAAAAGTACACTGAATTCTTTGGTTAGGCTCTGTATATATTAATAATGTGTCCTCAATAGTTTTGATCTCCAGTATTAATGTTGAGATCATAAAGCTAGCTTTATACCAATTAAAGAGAATTTCTGAGCAACATAAACATGAAAGGGAACAGATCTTCCCCACATATCCACACCCCAAACTTCTATCCCCGATGCAGTAAGAATAATCTTTTTATTCCATTAAAATGGTCACTAACCTTATAATGATAAAAGAATGTTTCCATCTCTTACCTGAAAGGAGGCTTGTCAATATAACAGGAACTGAAATTGGGACTGTTCTGTGTTGTCTATTACAGTACAAGGCTCTGTACTGCTTTGCCTCTTTGAAGGCTGAAGTAACAATGTATGACTCTCGCCTCCTGGGACCCTATGAAAATGAGATAGCTGGTTCCAATAAAAGCTATAGACCTTGACGCTGGGACAGAGTTGAGGAAAACCAATATTTCACATACACTAAAAAATAATTAACCTGGTATTCTAAACTTGTTTTTCTTGAATATTTTTGTATGTACATATGAATGTTAGCCTCATTCACACAAATATGAAAGAAATTATTTTACTGATACACATACTACTTAAACCTTTTGTTTTCAGAGGGGCAAAAATCACCTTAGAAAGCAGTTGCTTAAAGCCTTTGAAATTTGAATATTTTAATTTATAACTTATATCCTTATCATCTTAAAAAATGTTAGGCTGTTAGGCTTCTTCAAAGCTGGCACTTAAAAATTTTCTGTGGTTTGGTGGGCTAGGTATGTGAGAAAGGTATGCCTTTCTCATTAACTCTGTCAAAATGCTTTGCATTTAACATTTATTTGGATGTGTGTGCAAATCTATTTAAGACTAGGAACTCTGGAGAGTTTTCATTCTATGCGACATAAATGAGTTTTATATAATGAATATATGTTTCAGCTGAAAAAAAAACAGGCTTTATATCTTGACAATATATTACTAAAATGTGTTAGGATATTGTCAGCCTAAGATCAACCTAATTAAAAAAAATAAAAGAATAAGTTCTTTTAATGAAATACTAGCCTATGTTATATGTATATCTATTTTGCTGATTTTAAAATGGAAACTGATTCTCCTGAGAAAGAAATTTGAGGTGATTACCTAATGAATTATCTTTAGCCTAATGTTAAGGTACTAAAACACAGTCATATGTTTTGCTTTTTAAAATATTTTCAAAAGAAAGTCTTAAAAATCAAAAAATGTTAGAGGAATATTCAACTTAAAAGCTATCATTCTGCTCTTAATAAAATTACCAATCTTTATGCCAGGAGAACTATGTTTAAGAGTCATTAACACTGTAGGCTCATTGAAGGAGAAGCACAGAATGTTATTTTTAACATAAAATTAAATATATATATATATATATATTTATACATGTGCATATGTACTCTTTTTAAAAAGAGGCCTAAAGAGGTTTCATAATTTTTGGCAATATAAAAAAGGAATAGCAAGTATCACAGACCAAAAGAGAAGAAAGCCAGTCATGATTTTTTAAGTAAAGGAGAAAGGGCATTTTCCAGGGTAAATTTAGCTTTATTTGGAGCAGTTGAGATGAAGAAAAAGTAGGTGCTCACTCTCTAAATTAAGTCAACTGGATTATCTGTCTACACAGAGCAATGAGACATCTCTTATTCTAATGAGCTATGTAGACATTTCTTTAACCTGAGAATATAGAGCACCATTTACTTTTGAAATAATTTAGAACTTTTATTTCAGTTAGGCAACATATTTTGCCAACATCATATTGTAACTGTATTTTCAATGACATTCTCCATAATAATAATCTTTAAATGGAGAGTACCTCCAATGGTAAGTCATCCTCCATTAAACAGCTCTATAGTGATGGTTTACTAAGTGCCAGGCACTGTAGCAGGAGCATCAACAATGAACTAAACAAATAAATTCCTCCTACGCAATTCTCATGGAGAAGGAAATGGCAACCCACTCCAGTATTCCTGCCTGGAGAATCCCAGGGATAGAGGAGCCTGGTGGGCTGCCGTCTGTGGGGTCGCACAGAGTCGGACACGACTAATGTGACTTAGCAGCAGCAGCACGCAATTCTTTCCCACGTGTATGGAAATTATAGGGGCGAGGGAAGGCTGTAGTTTTCGGGTTGTCCACTAGGTGGCAAAATGTGAAAAACTGACCGCCTACTGGGGAGCAAAATTTGGTGCAAAGAATAGCGTATTTCTTTGAAAATCTCGTTCATATTTTGCTTAAACCGTCTCTTTTTGAGCACTACAGTTAACAGCTAATGGTCGGATTACATCTTGTGTTTAGTTTATAAAGCATTGCCAGCTGCTTTTCCTGGAGTCCTGTCTGCAAGAATCCCAAAATTATTCTAAGACGTCTTTGTACTTTCCTTACCTTATTTCTCTGTACCCTCAGGTGTGTAGGGTATAGACATCTGTCTAAGGATATGAATATCTGGCTTTGCATAGGGCCTCAGGAAGGCTTGGGTCGATTTTATTCAAATTTACATACAGAAATTCAGTCATTAGACTTCAATTTGCTAATTTGAGGAGATATTGTCCAAAAACACTAAGATCTTAGAGTAACATTCATGCTGTGGAGCAGCCAAACACATTTGCTAATATATACATTCGTACAATCATGCATACATTTTGTATTCAGAGGTCCCTTGCTGCTGCTGCTGCTGCTGCTGCTGCTGCTAAGTCGCTTCAGTCATGTCCGACTCTGTGCGACTCCATAGACGGCAGCTCACCAGGCTCCCCCGTCCCTGGGATTCTCCAGGCAAGAACACTGGAGTGGGTTGCCATTTCCTTCTCCAACGCATGAAAGTGAAAAGTCAAAATGAAGTCCCTCAGTCGTGTCCGACTCTTAGTGGCCCCATGGACTGCAGCCTACCAGGCTCCTCCATCCATGGGATTTTCCAGGCAAGAGTACTGGAGTGGGGTGCCATTGCCTTCTCCACAGAGGTTCCTTAAATAAGATCTTATACTTACATCGAACAAAGTGAAAAAGTGTTAGTTACTTAGTTCTGTCTGACTCTTTGCCACCTCATTGACTATAGTCCACCATGTTCCTCTGTCCATGGAATTCACCAGACAAGAATACTGGAGTGGGTAGCCATTCCCTTCTCCAGGAGATCTTCTCAACCCAGAAATCAAAACCTGGTCTCCCACATTGCAGGCAGATTCTTTACTGTCTGAACCACCAGGGAAACACCAAAGAAACAAAATTACTTAATTTAATCAGATCTCTCTGGGACAGAATGAAGATATCAGTCCCAAATAAAATTGGGATCTGCATTTGTTTTTAGATCTAGTAAAGACATTTTAAAAGAATCTTCCTTTCCCAGAAAAAAATGGTTTATACATGATGTAAGAATACTTTTAGAGGGGTTTAAATGAAGAATTTAAGATTTTTCTCTGCTTGTGTACTGTGTGAATCTTTGTTTCTGGAGGAGTGTTCTTTCAACCTAAAAATGAAATGTTACAGAGAAACATTTCTATATGGAAAGATGCTCTCGTCAACCAATTTGTGTATTCTTTTCCCAAGGACAGAATTAGTAGAACACTCACGTTTTAGTAAGTGTTGTTGAAAATTTTTCTCCTTGCATTTTTACTTTGGCTTTGGTAGTTCATATATTTGAAAAGCATGGATCACAGTAGAGTTTATCACTTTGGTCATAGGATTAGATAATAGCTGTGAATAAGAAAGGAAGGATGATTTTATAGAGAAACTGGAAATGTGGGTAAGTTTTCTTGCAGATGTGGCTCTTCTTGAGTTTGTGGAGTTTTAGGGCCACTGTTGTTTGATAGAAAGTGTAAATATGTATATGAAGAAGGCACTGATTTATACCTGCCCTGTTTTGCTGGGGGCCCCACAGTAAGCTGAATTGTAACAACTTCATTACTGATAATAAGGATGATTTCATGCAGAAATCATTTGTATAAAATCCATTTGTAGGGGCTTCCCTACGGAGAAGGCAATGGCACCCCACTCTTGCCTGGAAAATCCCATGGATGGAGGAGCCTGGTAGGCTGCAGTCCATGGGGTCGCTAAGAGTCGGACACAACTGAGCGAATTCACTTTCACTTTCATGCATTGGAGAAGGAAATGGCAACCCACTCCAGTGTTCTTGCCTGGAGAATCCCAGGGACAGGGGAGCTTGGTGGGCTGCCGTCTATGGGGTCGCACAGAGTCGGACACGACTGAAGCGACTTAGCAGCAGCAGCAGCAGCAGCAGCAGCAGGGGCTTCCCTCATGGTCCTGTGGTGGAGGAAGTTCTCATGTGAGGTATGGCCCCCCCAAAAAAGTCCATTTGTAACTCTCAGTGTAGCAAAGCTAAAGGTGTGGTGTGAGTAATCTATTCTTAACATGCTTCTAAGAGTAACAGGATTTACCTCTGAAGAAAAGTGAGTTAAAGTGAAAATTGCTCAGTTATGTCTGACTCTTTGCAACCCCATGAACTATACAGTCCATGGAATTCCTCCAGGCCAGAATACTGGAGTGGGTAGCCTTTTCCTACTCCAGGGGGTCTTCCCAATCCAGGAATCAAACCCAGGTCTCTCGCATTGCAGGCAGATTCTTTACCAGCTGAGCCACAAGGGAAGCCCAGAAGAAAAGAAGGGATCATTAAAAGGTGCTCAAGTATATGAAGTGCTTCTCTCAGAAGCTGGCAGTGCATTGTACTCCATTCCCACCAACACCAAAACAAGAAAAAGTGAAATATGGGGAAGCTGGGGACTTTATGTTAGAAAACCATCATCAGGGGTTCTTCCATCCATCCATTCATTCATTCACACATTCCTTAAATATTTACTGACTTTTTCTTATGTTTCAGTGACATTTTTAGGTGCTTGGAATAGAAGAGTGAATAAAGCATTGTCTTCCTGAGACTTCCCTGGTGGTTCAGAGGTTAAGACTCTGCTGTTCCAATGCAGGGGGCACAGGTTCTAACCCTGGTCAGGGAACTAAGATCCGCATCCTGCACAGCTAAATTAAAACAAAACAAAAGAAAAGTGTTTCCTTCCTGAAGCTTTCATTCTATGGTACATGGACCAGCCTATGTACCAACGACTGTTTTTGCCTCAGAGTCTTTGTATTTGCTGTTTTCTCTGCTCTGGCATGGGCTTCCCAAGTGGTGCTAAAGAACCCATCTGCCAATGCAGGAGACATAAGAGACATGGGTTTGATCCCTGGGTTGAGGAGATCCCCTGGAAAATGACTTGGCAACTCACTTCAGTATTCTTGCCTGGAGAATCCCATGGACAGAGGAGCCAGGCAGGCTACAGTCCATAGGGCCACAAAGAGTTGGACACTAGTGAAGTGACTTAGCATGCATGCATGGTGCTTCGGCAGACTCTTCTCCAGATCTGCTCAAGGGTGGATGGAATATTTAGACAGATACGGATAGACGAATATGTCAGTGTATACAGGACTCACAAGCCTAGTTACATTTATGTTCTCTGTGTGCACTTGTGAATATTAAATAAGAGAAACATTATCTGTCATTTTTATTTTATTATCTCATTCCCAATTAAATATCTCCATAATCTTTCCAGAGGTTTCTGAGACTCAATTCCTTAGGATTTTGACCAAACTACAAAACAAGCTCCTCTCCAGGGATTCTAAATTACCAAATGTGTTTCCAACAAGCTGAAACATTATTTCCTTCTGGAGCTTGAGCTCTGCTGTGCTGCCTGGTGCAAATAACCCTGGCTTAACAGAGTGGTTTTTTATCATGGATACTGATTGAAAAATAATTTAGAGATGTTTCTGATTGGAAACAAATTTGGACCCATCGGTGTGTTACATTCAAAATGTTCCCCCTGCAAAGTGTTTAAACTTTTATTATCATGTTTATCACATTGTATTATAGTCACGGGTAGGGCGACCACACTTCCTAGTTGATGCATGTTGGCTTGAAGTACCATCTGTTTTAGCATTTTAGCACTCTCAGAAGTATCCTGGTGTGGACAATAAAGTCTATAGACCCCCAGGTTATGAGGCAGGTGCCTGGCTGGAGAGGCTGAGGAGCACTGGGGTGGTCCTCAGCCGTGGGTGGGTCTGTTGGAGAAATTGGTAAGGCTGGTGACCCAGGGATGTCTGGCCGATTTGCACATAGAGCGGGGCTTTGAGGGGAAAATGAAACTCTGGAGGCTAAAGGCTGTCAGTGGAGGAGAGTCAAGAGGGCCTCAGAGATTGTGCTATAAGCCCTGTGAGGAGTTTGCCTTCCCATTTCTGCTAGGAACACACCATATCCTAGGACAAGGAGACTGCAGAGAAGAGCATCGTTTTGGCTCTTTTAGAGCTTAGTTACCCGTGGATCAGGAACAGCATCCTGGTGAAGGAAGTGAGGGCAATAAGACATAACCCAAAGATACTTTGAACCTCAGCATGCCATGAAGGCAACTCAACTTGAGTTTCCAAGGACTCAGAAATAGTCAGGTTGGATGTCTTGGGTGTGGGGATGGGAGTAGTGGATTGCATGGGTCTTAATCATCAGTGCAAGATTTTATTTGGATTATTATCATTTTTAGCTTTGAGTATTCCAACTGTAGGGTCAATTGGAGTTTCTCCATTTATTTAAAAAAAAAAGGCTATTTGATAAATAGAGCCCTTGGGCTTCGCTGGTGGTTCAGATGGTAAAGAATCTGCCTGCAATGCGGGAGACCTGGCCTTGATCCCTAGGTTGGAAAGATCCCCTGGAGGAGGGCATGGCAACCCACTCCAGCATTCTTGCCTGGGAAATCCCATGGAGAGAGGAGCCTGGTGGGCTAAAGTCCATGAGCTACAGTACATTCATATCCTGGCAAAGACGTGGATGGTCAAGAGGAAACACTTTTCTGAACAGATCAACCTCAGTTATTTAGTTTTTAAATTGGGTTGTGAAAGGTTCTTTCAAATGTAACAGGGTGCTTTTTTCCCTCTCTAGCCAAGGCACGTTATTAAAATACTTTGAGATTTTTGAATATTTGAGAACACTCATCAATATCAACTTGCTCATTTAACCCCCACATACTGTACAAAATGATCTTGATAACCTTAACATATGTATCTATTCTTTTTCTTCTATCATATTTGTGCAGAGGAGTCTCTCAAAATGTAATCTTAGCTTTTATCTCCAATCCTTGCATTAGATTACATTTCAAACTAACTGCTGAATTCTTTCGCATAATTGTCCTCTCTGCACTTAAGGAAATGGCAGCCCACTCCAGTATTCTTGCCTGGGAGATCTCATGGAGAGAGAAGTCTGGTGGACTACAGTACATGGGGTTGCAAAGCATCAGACACGACTGAGTGGCTAACATACACACACAAAGAGAACTCATCCTCTCTCTCTCCTCACTGCCTTACTTCCAGCCCAAATAGACTTGTTGGTCACCTGGGTTTTCTCTGTTTATAGCAGCAACACCTTCTTAAGATCACGCAGAATCATTTTTAACTCCTTCATCTTTATGGCCAACGTTCAGTCTTGTGCCAGGAGGATTTACTTCTGAAATATCTCTCAAATCTTTCCTCTATCATTTCCATTCCAATAGCCATGCTAAAGTTCAGATTTGCACCAAATTTCACTGCCAGAATTCCAGAAGCATTTTCACTAGTTTCCTTATAAAGCATTCTACTGTGTTTTTGTTTAACATTTTAGATTGGCTTTAAAAAGAGCTTCCTAAATCATAGATCAGAAATGACATCTGTGTTCATGAATATCTCCAATTGCCTAGAAAAAGTCCCAACTCTCCCTTGTAGCATTCTCTTTGTCCAATCTGTATTTTCCAGCCTTTTCTTCCTCTAAATCATTGCTGAGAACTTGCCCTCCAATTCCGGCAAATTGTTCACTGTTCCATGACCTCAGACACTTGTATGTTTCCAGGCTTTTGGTCTGGCTATTGCCCCATCCAGCAGTATACCTGCTGATATCACAGTTCAGTCCAGTTCAGTCACTCAGTCATGTCTGACTCTTTGTGAACCCATGAATCGCAGCACGCCAGGCCTCCCTGTCCATCACCAACTCCCAGAGTTCACTCAGACTCACGTCCATAGAGTGAGTGATGCCATCCAGCCATCTTGTCCTCTGTCATCCCCTTCTCCTCCTGTCCCCAATCCCTCCCATCATCAGAGTCTTTTCCAATGAGTCAGCTCTTCGCATGAGGTGGCCAAAGTACTGGAGTTTCAGCTTTAGCATCAGTTCTTCCCATGAACACTCAGGACTGATCTTCAGAATGGACTGGTTGGATCTCCTTGCAGTCCAAGAGTCTCTCAAGAGTCTTCTCCAACACCACAGTTCAAAAGCATCAATTCTTCAGCACTCAGCTTTCTTCACAGTCCAACTCTCACATCCTTACATGACCACTGGAAAAACCATAGCCTTGATTAGACGGACCTTTCCGGAGCACATAGCGCGGCCGAGAGGAGCTACCCCATGTCCGAGGTCAGGGGCAGAAGCTGGGAGAACCCCATGCCCGAGGGGCCGTGGCCAAGAGGAGTTATCCCACGCTCGAGGTCAGGGGCAGCAGCCGGGAGGAGCAACCCCACGTCCAAGGAGCTGTGGCTGCACGGGCGCAGGAGGGCCTAGAGGAGCTATTCCACGTTCAAGGTCAGGAGGGGCAGCAATGAGGAGATACCCCTCATCCAAGGTAAGGAGCAGGGCTGGGCTTTGCTGGAG
Organism: Bubalus kerabau; assembly: GCF_029407905.1. Lineage (NCBI taxonomy): Eukaryota > Metazoa > Chordata > Mammalia > Artiodactyla > Bovidae > Bubalus > Bubalus kerabau. The sequence goes on from NC_073627.1 coordinate 71,930,015, forward strand.
CAGCTGTGAAGAGATACCCCACATCCAAGGTAAGAGAAATCCAAGTAAGACCATAGGTGTTACAAGAGGGCATCAGAGGGCAAACACACTGAAAGCATACTCACAGAAAACTAATCAATCTAATCACACTAGGACCACAGCCTTGTCTAACTCAATGAAACTAAGCCATGCCTGTGGGGCCACCCAAGACAGGCACGTCATGGTGGAGAAGTCTGACAGAATGTGGTCCACTGGAGAAGGGAATGGCAAACCACTTCAGTATTCTTGCCTCGAGAACCCCATGAACAGTATGAAAAGGCTGATATCACATTCCTTCCTTAATGCTTGGCTGTACATTTAGTCTGATTTCTGACTCCTGCGACCCCATAGACTGTAGCCTGCCAGGCTCCTCTGTCCCTGGGATTCTCCAGGCAAGAATAGTAGAGTGGATTGCCATTTCCTTCTCCAGGGGATCTTTCCGACCCAAGGATCAAGCCCGGGTCTCCCGCATTGCAGGCAAATTCTTTACTCACTGAGCTATGAGGTAAGCCAATATTAATCACTCACTCTTCTCTTTATAAAATCATAGGGCCTTTTCTCCCCCCATAAAATTGAGGTGGGAAAAAAAGACATAGTGTTTTTATTAACTAACTCCATAACAAACTTCTGTTACTTTTCCCCCCTATATTTTAAAATTTTTTTATTTTATTGTTGGAGAATTATTACTGTATGATGTTGTTACTTTCTGCTGTAAAACAACTTGAATCAGGTATAAGTACACATATATCCCCTCCTTCTTCAGCCTCCCTCATACCCCCATCATCTCACCCCTCTAGGTCATCACAGAGCACCAAGCTAAGCTTCCTGTGCTATACAGTATGTCCCCACCAGCTATCTATTTTACACATAGTAAGGATGGCACCCTACTCCAGTACTCTTGCTTGGAAAATACCATGGGCGGAGGAGCCTGGTGGGCTGCAGTCCATGGGGTCGCGAAGAGTCAGACAGGTCTGAGCGACTTCACTTTCACTTTTCACTTTCATGCATTGGAGAAGGAGATGGCAACCCACTCCAGTGTTCTTGCCTGGAGAATCCCAGGGACGGGGGAGCCTGGTGGGCTGCTGTCTATGGGGTCGCAGAGTCGGACATGATTGAAGCGATTTAGCAACAGCTACAGCAGCAGCAGTGTGTATATTCAATCCTAATCTCCCAGTTCGTCTCACCCTACCCTTCCCTCCCTGTGTCTACGTCTGTTCTCTGTGTCTGGGTCTCTGTTCCCACCCTGCAGATAGGTTCATCTGAACCCTTTTTTTAGAGCCCACATATATGCAATAACATTTGTTTTTCTCTTCCTGACTTACTTCACACTGTGTGACAGACTCTAGGTTCATCCACATCACTACAAATATCCAATTTGTTTCTTTTTATGGCCGACTGATACTCCATTGTATATATGTACCACATCTTCTTTATCCATTTGTCTATTGATGGGCATTTATGTTGCTTCCATTGTCCTGGCTATGGTAAATGGTGCTACTATGAACGCTGGGGTGCATGTGTTTTTCTGAATTATGATTTTCTCAGGGTATATGCTTAGGAGTGGGATTGCTGGGTCATATGGTTGTTTTATTTTTTTAAGGGGGGCTTTTTTTTTTTTTTTTTAAAGAAAGCTTTTTTAACACATCTTCCAAAGTTTTTTATGGTTAGTAAAATACCAAATGTACTCGGGGTCTGTCTCTCCTGATCCCTATAAATGGTCACATGAACCTCCAAAACTCACATAACATCTCCAGACCCCTGCAAAGTTGCAGTGGTAGATATAAAGTATTGTAGAATTGTATGTGATTATGGTTGTCTTCCTCCCAGCAAAGCTCTTGAGGACAGGGCATAGTTTTTTTTTGTTTTTGCTTTCTTTTACAGCACCTGGTTAAATCCTTCCTTGCACAAAATGAGCCATGTTTAAATGCTTGCTTAAATATTTAAATGAAAATTTCACTGTCATGTAAAATGTACTGCCGTAAACTCATGTCATATTATACATACTGGGGAACTATAGTGATCCTGAATATGTGAGAAATGAAATTCTCCTTGAATAGAAAAACAAAAAAATGCATCAGAATAACTTTAGAAGAGCAAACCATGCCCAAGTGATTAGCTATAGTAAAGTTTTAAATAACTTGATGTAATAATCATGAAAGTATTAGAAACATTCTGAGTCAATAAAAAGAGAAACTGCTGAGAAGGGAAAATTATTGTTCCACTTAGCATAACAGAAACAGAAACAAGCAGCAAATACTGGTAATATCTGGTAGAGAGTGACTTCAGTTAACAAAACTTATTTATGTATTAATATTTATAGGATGTCCCTGGTGGTCCAGTGGCTAAGATCCCATGCTCCCAAATAGGGGGCCTGGGTTCGATCCATGGTCAGGGAACTAAGATCACACATACTGCTTTTTACTGTTCTGTTAGTAAGAACAGCAGTCTTGATCAACTGCTCAAGGCATTTCCACTTCTCTGTACTGTCCTCAGCTTTCCTACCGTGGGAATGAAGCCAACAGTCACTGGAAGCCTGGCTCTGGTTGAGAATTTTTTCCCTCAGATTGTCTATAGGCACACAGTTCAGAAGAGATCACCATCTTGATATTGTGAATAGGAAAGCACTCTTTGCTAATTTTTTGCTCTGATAAAAATTGGCAAGTAGACATTATGTTATTTCTAAAGAAGAGAGTCCAACATTAGTATTGTTTCCTTATGTGGTTAATTAAACAACAAAGCAAAAACACATATTGCATTTACCCCCAATAACTAGCCACATTCAGCAACTTTGTTTTAGCTAGTCATATCATTGACTATTTAAAAATAAAAGTACTCAAGTAAAAGAGGAGTGCACTATGTCAGATCATAAATTTATAGCTTATTGTAAAAACTTGATGCTAAAATTTGGTCATGCTAATGGTCAAAAACAGCATTTTCAAAAGTGAAAAATCATTTCATTTTTTTTTTTTTTAAAGCTCCACCTTAATTCTTTAAGTTAAAAAAAAAAAAGAAAAACAAAAAATGACCCAAGATTATAGGATTCCTTGTTTGTTGAATTTTTAAAATAATTTAGGGAAAAGGGATGTATTAGTAAAGATTTTGTCTTTAAATAGTTTCCTTTGGAAAACATCAACACTTAAATATTTAAAAAGCGATTAACCACTTGCAAGAGACTGAAAACATCCCAGGTATGTGTGTTCCTAAAACATACATTTTCCAATTGAGACTTTTAAACTGTCAATGCCCGAGAGACGATGCCATTGATGTGTGCCTGGCACTAGTTCTGCCAGTTAATTTTTTCCCCAGAGAGTGGTTTTGGGCGACAGAGTGGCGTCCTGGCTTCCCAGGTTGTTGCATTGACAAACTGCAGTGGGGTAAAGTCAAGAAGCCTGACAAAATCTCATTAATCATTTTAAATTAAATCCAACCCTCCTGTCCGACCAGGCCAAGAAGAAAGTCATTTTTTTTTTTTTAAACAAATGAAAATTTCCTCCGTAAAGATTTGGTATCTTTCTCTTGTTGGTCTTTAATTTGATGAGACAAAAATAAAACAAAACAATCCACTTTTCTAAGCTTGAAAACAAAACATTTATCCAGATATGATTTAACAGATCAACCAAGTGTCTTTTAAAAATAAAACAAGCTTTGAATAAAAATGCACGGAAACATTATGAAGGGAAACTCTACTAGCTAAATTAGGAACACTCTATCATTTTCTGAATACTTCAAATAATTTATTTTGTTCCATCTAAAATACATGACCCTTGAGAATATTTGGAAGAAGAAAGTTTAAAAATTTCATTATCCATACTATTTTGGTATATTGTGTGCCAATCTGTTCTTTCCAGTCATAGGCTTTTGCTTTGTATTACACAGTGATTGTAATGTGTGTGTATATACGCAATTCAATATCCTTTTAAATATTTACCATAATTTACAACTGCTAACACATTATTAACATCATGGCATCATAGTCATGAGGATGTGTTCTGGTCTACTTGACCAGTCCTTAGTTTCTGGTGTCCAGTATAAACTCAAATATTTATTATTTGTTAGAACAGCCCCAAGTTTGGGGCATTCCAATTGTTTCTTTTTCTTTTTTATTAAAACAATGATGTGACGAAGACTGCACCTACTGCCCTTCCTCTGTTTTGGATTATTTCCTTAGGATGGTTTCCTAAAGTAGACATATTCGCTTACAATTCTTGGAAAGAAACCATAGTTAGTTAGTTGCATTATTAATACTAATATTTAAGAAAATGTTCACTAGAATATATAGGTTGAATCTGCATTATTTTGAGTTAACTCTAATACATCCTGATTTGTAAAATGGGTACACCTGAAAGGTCTGGATGTATTTTTTTGAAAAGCAAATAGTAAAGCCATCTTTCTGTATACTTAGATAGAAACTAAACCAGGGCTAGAATGATACAACTGTGGGTTTATTGAGAAACTGCTTCTGGGCCAAGGTCTATGTTAGGTATTGAGGGAGATCTAAGAATACAGTTCCCACCTGCAAGAATTGAGAGAGCTGCCCTGGAGGCAAAAGAGTCTGAGGGGACTTTGAAGGGCAAATAACATCTCAACAAGTAAATAGGGATTACAAGCTTTCCAGAGAGAGAGTAGAACAGATGAGATTAGAGAGAATAATGATGTTAGGAAAAAACCCTGTTGATGATAAATTTGGAGGCTCTAAAAGTTTTCAAGCATATTCCCCCTTTGCTTTTCTTAATAGAACCTGTACTGTATGTTAAAGTATCAGTGGTGATGGTGTATCGGCAGGAGGGCTGGCAGCATGCAGTTGGAATGGTGTATTCTGGGCTTGAAACAGCAGAGCCCTTACTGGGAAGGAAAGTGTAGACGGGTCTGAGTTGCAGAGGACCATAAGCACTCTTATGGGTTTCAGCAGAGTTCAGATTACGCACTGAACAAGGAGGTATTTGGCCAGAGACAATACAAAAGCATCAGCACTACCATTGTTTTCTAGCCTCAAAGAACTCAGCCCCAAGTGGAGAAGGTATACTCAAAAAAGGCCTGAGTGTAAGTGGAAAAACAAATCTACTGGGCTGCAACACATGCAAAGCTCAGCATCCTTCTTGAATCCCTAGCTCTTGGGATTCCATTATTCCCTGGTCCTTCTACAGTTTTTACAAACCTTTGTTTTTGGACTTCATGCTTCATCTCGTATAGCATACTCCAAATTCTAATCACCCTCAAATTTATGTATCTAGTCTTATTCTTTAGCTTCAATGTTCTATTGATACTTTCAAATTCAAGACATCCCCAAATTAGAATCATTATCTTTTCCACTTCATTCCACTGGTTGGTTTTCCCAGTAGTTACCTTTGATAATAGAATAAGCAGATCCTCATATTAGAAACTTTTCTTCCAAATCACTAAATCCTATCAATTTTCAGTTGTGTGTTTTTAAAAACTTTTTCTTCCTCACTAACTCCTCCACCACTTGCCTAGTTCAAGCCTTAGAACAGAATCTAATAGAATAGACAGATTAACAGTAATCCTTGACCTTAGTAAGACTACAGTTTGATAAAGAAGTTGGACATGTAGAAAATTAACACCAGTGGTATATACTGTATAATAGAGACAGTCTTTGATAGCTGTGACCAAGAAATTATATTTGAAGTGGATCTTATGATAGTATAGGGACCTTAGATACAAAAAAGAGTTAAGGATATCAGAAAGAATAGCTTGTAAAAAGAGATATGGGTTTGCTTTACATAGGTGAGGCATTTATAAAGACATTTATTAGAATTATTTTGTCGTGGAATTCAAACTTATGTACGTGTGAAACATAATTAGATATTTGCTTTGGAATCTTAGAAAATGTGTGTGTGTGTGCTCAGTTGTGCTCGACTCTTGTGATTCCATGGGCTGTAACCCACCTGGCTCCTCTGTCCATGGTATTTTCCAGGCAAGAATACTGGAGTGGGTTGCCATTTCCTTCCCCAGGGATCAAACCCGTCTCCTGCATTGGCAGGTTCTTAACCATTGTGCTACCTTGGAAGACCCTAGAAAGTGTTTACTACCAGCCTAAAAGTCCCTTTGACTCTCAAAAAAGCTGTTTTGATTATCTTGTTTTTGAAAATTCTGTAGTCCATTGTTCAGTTGTAATAGTAGGGCAAGATCTGTAAGCCAGGATCCTACACTTCTAGCAAGGGGCTCCCCCTCCCGCATTTTACTCCCCCTAAACATAGCAGCTGTATCATGCCAAAGCTGATGCTTTTCATCTAGAGACATTTCCAGGGCATTTGTGACTTACCATATACATGCCTTGTTCTTTATTACTCCAATGCTAAGTGTTTTAATGATTAAATAACTGTTAATTAAGATGTTAATTAAGATCTACTTCATACATTTGCTCTCCATTAAGCAGTAGTTTTACAGGAGGAAATGGCAACCCACTCTGGTATTTTTGCCTGGAGAATCCCATGGACAGAGGAGCATGGTGGGCTACAGTCTATGGGGTCATAGAGAGTCGGACACGACTGAAGTGACTTAGCACCAATCAGTAGTTTTCCTCTCATTACCCAATCTCATAACATCTGTGAAGGCAGAGCCCCTGTCGAGGTACCAAGAGTACTTGGCACAATATTAGCACATGGAAGGCCCTTGATAAATATTTACTGAATGAGTGAATAAAGACAGTTTACTATCATTTACAAGATTTCTTTCCCAGCTGATTCAGAGCTGAAATCATCACAATCAGATAATAGCATTTTGTTCTTATGTGTGGAAACCTTAGATTTTAATGTGTTTTGCTATGGTTTCAAGGACTTCAGACTTAACTAAGGCAGAAATTTTAAAAATGAAGTCAGGTGATGAATTTATGTTTTAAAAATAAGTGCCTGTTTTGCATAGAGACAAATATACTCTTCAAAGATTGGAAAGAGAAGCTGGTATGGTTTCTATCCAGGTTAGATGCAACTTTTATGAAGACAGTTGTAATTTCTTATCAAATAAATCTCAGAACTCAGTTTGAGAGAAAAAGGAAAGGCTTTAGTCAAAATCTTTACAATAAAATAATTATGATTATGAATTTTTAGTTAAATATGTACATATTACATGGTATTTTAAAAAAGAATGGAAATGAATAAAGTTTTCAGGCAAAATCTAATGCACAAATATACCATCTTTTTTAGAATATAATGTCAGTTTAACATTCTTAAACAGCTGTGTCAGACAATGGCTCTGCTTTGTGCAAAACATGATAAGCAAAATTAAGAAAAATTCTGCAAAATTCTTTAGTTCCCCAAAGAAGTCACTAAAAAAGAAAAGAGTAAAAGAAAAAAAGTTGTACACTCAAGCTTGATTGCACACAGAGGCTAGAATGGCCAGCACTAATGTCACCCCATATCTGCTAAACAGGTCCTTGGGTAGCTTCAGTTTGCAGTTAAAAGCTGAAGTCCCAGCAGTTGTGCTTTTATGCAGCCACATGGCCAATAAGGTAGATGTTGTCATAAAGGTGCCCCACGAAATCTTCACTAATGTTTTGAGCAGCACGCCGGGTATTTCGAATAAATTCTCTTTTTGACATTTTATTCTTCACATGAGGGCTAGTGAGGTCAATGGAAAGTAGAATCAAAGAGTAGCACAGTACATAGACAGCATCTGGAAGGAAAAAGAAACACCTCCAATTATTAGCTGGTTATTAAACAGTGGTCCCAAAGGAAAAGTGTTCTTAATTCCAAAAGATTAGATTAAAATTAAAGAGAACTGCCTGGGCCTTTTCCAATTTGGTGATGAAAGTCTTGTGTCCTAGAAAACTCATCTCCTGGGCAAACAGGGATGTCAGTTATCCAAACACCAATTCATCAAGCATTTTCTTCAAATAATTTAAGAGTTTTTAGTGAAAAGTCATTCTAAATTTAAAAATTCCAGAACTGGTTTTATTTTCCTCTTGCTCTCGAATGTGATATTCCCATTCAACTATCCATAAAATATATTTGTACTCTCAGTATATCCTATTAAAACAAAGTAAGATATTTATTTACATATGCTTTTACAGAAGCCTAATTTAATTTGGAAGCATTCTACACAACAAGAAAATGTATTAACTTGGTACTAGAAAATAAAATGTAAACATCTCATAAAATTATTCTTCTTCTTATTTAAGATATGTATAAAAGGTCTAAAAAAATTCTATGGAATTTACATATTAATCTCAAAAGTCCATCTTTAGATTGCTATACATGAGCCCATGCAGCAAAATATTTTCTTCTCTACATATTTGCAGGGCAATAGTTGATGCTTCTTGTTATCCTCATGATACTTGCTACAACTGCTTACTACTATTACTATGGTGCTTATTTTTCAGACTCTTGCAGTCTTAATAAAGACTGTCTTCCATAAGCATGTTCAACAAATTCCGTATGCTAGGAAAAGGTTTGGTAATCTCTGTAGTAAGATAAGAACAACATTGTTGACAGGAAGAAAGAAAGAAAGCTGCATTACACGAAAAAATACATAGGTGACTCAGGCTACATCATGCACACATATACACACACACAAAGAGTGAAAACTAGTTATATCAAAAATACACTTTAGTAGAAAAATTCTAGCTGTTACCTATGTAATATGTGTATTACTAAAAGCTTTAAAAACAATTTCTCAAGATTTTGATTAGACTAGTAAAAAATTTCCAATGTTTAAGTAAGAATTTACATACCTAAGTGTAACTTTCCTCCTAAAACAGTATATTTACTACATGTAAATAACAGCTTTGACAAACTAGTCACTGCTAGAAGCAATGAAACAAGTATTTGTAATTATGGGAAGCATTTTTCCTCAGAGTGAGGAAAATGTCTCATTTACTACTATTTTTACCCAGAGATGGGAATGGGAGAAGGAAGGAATTCACTATATATATTCTTACCAGGACTAAGGCCAAGTTCTCTCATTAAATCAGGGTTACAAGCACAGAATCTATGTGAGAACTTTGTTATAAGTGTTTCAAGATACTCCCCACGCTCTTCAGGGGCATGGATGTGACGAAAAAATTCTCTCAGTGCATTGGGTAAGAATTGATTTCTAAAGTTATGCAGTGTTACAAGGTCATCCAAGACATCTCTCCTAGTAGAAAAAGAAAAAGGTACAGCTTTAGTTAACTTTTCTCTATTAAAAAGAGATGGGAAAAATCATAGATTATTTACTTTTTGGATAAAAATACTTTACTATTTATTACCAGTCTTATAAAGCATATATGTCTTAAAAGTTAAAAATAAAAGTATGATTATCAAGTTAAACAATTTTAAAAAATCTTTCATGACTAGAACAAAAAACAAGGTGAACTAGAAATTTTAATTCTGAAATAAAAAATGAATTTTTCAGAAAAATGTTAACTTATTTCAAGAATCTTCTTGGCTAAATCCATATGATTAACAGAATTCTTTACCTTTTTAATTCTGAAAATAAGGAGAATCTACATTTTCCGTACCAATCCACATTGCCAGAGGTAACAACTGCTGATGTGAAGTTTTTTAAAGTGTCTATCTATACCCTATATTGTTCTAGAATCTGCTTTTGCTTATTTCCTATAGTATAATATGAACAGCTTTCTGTGTTTTTATACATGGATCTAACTCATTCATTCTAATGGCTCCACAGTATCCCATCTTAAGGACATAATTCTAATGAAATACGTTTAGGTTGTTTACAATTTGTGTACATATGTACATATATACTTATTATCAATAGCATTCCAATAATCATGCTTTGGGGTTCCCTGGTGGCTCAGATGATAAAGAATCTGCCTGCAATGCAGGAGACCTGGGTTCAATACCTGGATTGGGAAGATTCGTGCCTGGAGAATCCCCATGGACAGAGGAGCCTGGTGGGCTACAGTCCATGGGGTCACAAAGAGTCAGACATGACTGACTAAGCACAGCACAATCATGCTTTGTTACAGTATGCTTCAATCCTCACTAAACTCAACAATGTTTGTATGATCATAATCTTAATTTCTACCTGTTGCTTATGGCAGGGACAGGCAAACTACAGCTAGTGGGCCAAATACTACAGAGGCTCATGGGCTGTTGTTATAAATAAAGCTTTATTAGAACACAGCTTTTCTCATTTGTTTACTTATTGTCCATGTCTGCTTTGATGACACAATGGCATAGTTATAAGTAGCTGCAACAGAGATCATATGTCCTTCAAAGTCTAAAATATTTACAGAAAAATCAGGTTGTTCCACAAAAAAACCCTGCCAATCCATAGGTACCTAGCATTTCAGAACAAAAAAGAGTTAATGATACCATCTTTATGTAAGAAATTTTTTTCAGTGGCCAATATGCTGAACTGTGCACCCCTCAAGGCTAGGGATTATGTTTTAATCAACTGCATACTACAAATTCTAGCAAAGTTCCTGGCATATAATAAATACAAATTGTTGGAAAATCATGAGAAATTAAAAAAAAAAGAGAATCAAAATGAAAAGGTAAACCTATTTTTGAGACATTCTTTAGATTACTATGAGATCTATAATTTTTAAAATCATAGTTTATGGTGATGTCATATCAAAATATTTCTGCAATATTTTTATGTCCTTGATACCCAGAATTCAAGAGTACAAATGAATAACTATCAAGTTAGGATAGCACATCAGACACTGTCTCTGGAGAGCACACTATTAAATCATACTTTTCGAATTTTCAAACTTTTACATGACAATTTTTATGTACTGTATCACAGATATACACATCTTATACCTCTAGGATTGTGTTTATGGGTACAATTTGTCTATTTGATTTTTATATGGGCAATTTCAAAATTCAGAACTTTTAGCTACCAAACACTTAGATCTCAGGGCTAGTTATAAGGAAAAAAGGCTTCGACTTTCTCAAAAATATTTGGTTTTGTGATCTTTGCTATCACAAAGATGTTGGACTTCCTGGGCTTTTTTTTTTAATGTTTACAACAGTAAACTCACACACAAGTTCAAGTTCACAAGAGTAATGATTTGCAAGGTACAGGAATCTTTTCCCTGTCTTCACTCAATTTTACAACTAGATGACTGTGATTTTTAAAGTAAAAACTAATTAAAAGCATTCCTCAACTCTTTTCTCATGAAAAATTAAATTTTTTTTTTACCTTTCATCAAGATAAATTCTCAGTTTTTTCCAATTTAGTGTCCTTGTACAGAAGATAAACTTTGCTATTTCCTTTGGTGAATCATCAAGGATGCCCTTGGACATAAAGTAGTTCACTCCCTAAGACAGAAAGACAAGTCTACATAAATAAAATCAGTCTTCATTTACAAATTTAACAATTAGGCAATAGCAAAACAATAGCTATAGAGTCTTTCCAGCATCAACAGACTGTTTATAGCTTTCACATGCAAAATACAAGCTAGAACTTGAACTGACACTATTATTTATGGTTGATAGTTTACATGCAATGAAAAGTAGGAAATTCAAAGTTTAGACTTCTAAAGAAAGTCTGATTCAATTTTCTGACTCATGTCAATTAAAAAAAAGTATCCAGAAATATCACCTAAACTGGGTTATGGGTAGGGGTAACGAATAACTATTACTTAGATCTTAAAAATAAGCCTTATAACAAAAACTTCAATTGCCTAATGGAAAACATGAAAGTTCAGATACACATTCTAATACACTTTTCAAGGAAACAGATTCTTGAGAAAAAAGGATTCTCCAAATCACAGACTAGCATTTTTTTGGGCGGGTGGGGAAGAATAATAATTAAGTTATTTAATTTAATGTAAAATGGGCAGAGTTCTAGACTGGTTTATGGGTTGTATACAGTTTGGCGTTAAGTATTGCTATGTTTTATAAGAATCTGGCTCCAATACATATTGAGGCAAAACATAGTAAGACAAAACAATTTCAATGTTTTTCATAGGGTTTATCTTTGAATTTCCTTTTCTCTGCATGCAAAGTCTTCCAGAGAAGCATTATCCATAAGGCTGTGCCCTACTTTAGATTTAAACCAACAACAACAAAATAGCAACAACAAAAAAATCAAACACTGAAACCAATGTTTTCTCATGTGTATGAAGGTCACATTCAAATAAATGTCTTATGTGGATTTGAATGTGCAGCTATTGAAATAAAAGGCAGGTGTGTTTATTTCAACTCACAGTTATCCAGATACATGCATTCCCATGAATGCCCATGTCTGGATAATAGCACAATGTGTGCAGTTAATTGGTAGAGAAAATGACATATTATATACACGTAACATACTGTTTTCACACATAAATTCCTTCAGCATTTCTTCCCTTTACAAACAATGACACAGTACTCAGAAACACTGCATACATTGGGAATTCAAAGAGTCCGAAAAATTTTTATAAAAACTCCCATAAAAATTTTATATTACATTTTTAGAGCAATTTGGTACCATGAGGTTATGCTTTTGAAAGGTTATAATTATCTATAGAATGTAATTCAAAAGATAAGATTTTTATACAAAATTAATTTTATGAGCCATCAAGATAATAGGATATTAGCAATGTTATCAAATTTTCATGAGAATTTTGAAAGTGTAAAAGCAATCCTAAAAGCATTGATTTTAAAAAGCACTGACTTTAAAAAGAACAAAATGTGAGAACATGTGACTCTGTCAACTCAGTGCAAAGCCATCTTTCAGACTGCACTGCACCCAGATAGGCTAGAGCATGGAATATGGTCAAGATGGAAAGGAAAGTCAAGGAACTTGTTTGCAGCAAGGCTCTCAGAAAGAGCCTGAGGGGGTAGGAACCAGGGAAATAGGAATGAGTTTTCCATCCTTCCCTCCATTAGTTTGAACAATCGAGAGTTGACTGTATATTTAATTTATCTACTTAGCAAGCTTAAGTCAGGTTTGATTTCTTTTCCAAAATTCATCCATTTAAAAAGTGTAACAAAATATTAGAAGTATTTCCAGTGCTTAATTTTAATCCAAGTGATTCAAAGACAAAGGAATGTCAGTTAAGCAGTAATGAACAGGTTCTTTATTCACGCTTACTTGTAAATCAGTATTTAAGAGATACAAAACTAATTCTACTTTCTAAAAATTTACAAAATATAAAAAAAAAACTAATGTGATCTATTAAATAGTACATAATTCTCCAATTATATGATAATATGCCATTTTTAATATTGCTTGATGCTCCTCACTTATAAATGAACACTGGAATTTATTTGCCTTATGCAAGCATCATAAAATTGTTGGTCATTTTCTTTTTTCTATGTTTGAAAATTTAACATATAATCTCACTTGAGTTCTTCGAAATCAATTAAATGCAGAGGAGGAAACAGATGGTTTTAAACACAATCCTGAAAACCAGCAACACAAACTTGAAATCAGCTAGCACTATTGGTTTTGAGGAAAGACGGCCTCAGTTTCAAGCCTGGGATTACTCTGGAAAGGAAGATTGCTTCAGAAGGGCTACTGGAGTGAAGGGTTAAGAGATGACACAACATAAAGAGGCATAGGACCAGATTACAGTCGTCTTCAATAAGCAAGCTGGCAACCATCCAAAACTATCTTGTTTTGTAAGCAATAAATACAAAAGAAACTATAGCATGAACTCTGTTGAATAACTATATATTTGTTTAATACATGTATAAGTATTGTTGATTTTTAAATAAAGTTTTAGAAGAATGTTACAGAGGAATCCCTAGATCCTATTGGAGGTGTTGTTTAGTCACTAAGTTGCGACCCCATGAACTGCAGCACGCCAGGCTTCCCTGTCCTTCACTATCTCCCAGAGTTTGCTCAGACTCATGTCTATTGAGTTGCTGATTGCTATCCAATCATCTCACTGTCGCTCCCTTATCCTCTTGCCCTCAATCTTTTCCAGCATCAGAATCTTTTCCAGTGAGTCAGCTCTTTGCATCAGGTGGCCAAAGAATTGGAGCTTCAGCTTCAGAATAGTGCCGAAATCAATCAAAAGGGTTGATTTCCTTTAGGATTGACTGGTTTGATCTCTCTGCTGTCCAAAGGACTCTACCACCAAGAGTCTTCTCCAGCACCACAGTTCAAAAGCATTAATTCTTTGGTACTCAGCTGTCTTTATAGTCCACCTCTCACAACCGTACATGACTACTGCAAAAACCATAGCTTTGACTAGACAGACCTTTGTCGGCAAAGTGATGTCTTTGTTTTTTAATACCCTGTCTAGGTTTGTCATAGCTATTCTTCCAAGGAGCAAGAGTCTTTTAATTTTGTGGCTGCAGTCACCATCCGCAGAGATTTTGGAGCCCAAGAAAATGAAATCTGACACTGTTTCCACATTTTCCCCATCTATTTGCCACGAAGTTATGGGACTGGATACCATGATCTTCATTTTTTGAATGCTGAGTTCTAAGCCAGCTTTTTCATTCTTCTCTTTCACCTTCATCAAGAGGCTCTTTAGTTCCTCTTAGCTTTCTGCCATAAGAGTGGTGTCATTTGTGTATCTGAGGTTATTGATATTTCTCCCGGCACTCTTGATTCCAGCTTGTGCTTCATCCAGCCTGGCATTTAACATGATGTACTCTGCATATAAGTTAAATAAGCAGGGTGACAATATACAGCCTTGACGTACTCCTTTCCCAATTTTGAACCAGTCTGTTTTTCCATGTCAGCAACCAATCTGTTGCTTCCTGAATACAGGTTTCTCAGATGGCAGGTAATGTGGAGAATTCCATGGACAGAGGAATATGCTAGACCCTATAGCATTAATAATAGTTATTAATCAGGACTGGAACTCTCAGCAGTATAGATATGTGCTTCTGTGAGTCTGTGTCTTATAGGTAGCAAGGAAATCATGACTAGTCTAAATTAACATAGTTTCCAGAAAAAGGGTGAAGCTCATTATCATCTACATGGTATAGTAAAATAAGTGTCCAGTTCTGGATGTTGCGTTTTATGGGACATATTGACAAACTAGAACCATCTGAATAAAGGAAACCAGGGTCTGAGAGAGTTGTTGGAGGGTTAGACTTTATGTTATATAAGGAAGAACCAAAGGAGATAGAGATATTAGGTCTAAAGATGAAGCTATTTAGGAAAGGAGAAAAGATGAAGACATTGAGACATCTGAAGAGGTTAAGACTTGTGACATCTGTGTCACAAAGAAAATAAACACTGTGTGTGGTTTGAGTGAAGACTTTAAACTGATGAAACTTAGAACTTCTTGCTCCCCAAAATGCATACTGCTAGGTTTTCAGTGATAGAGAGTAACAAGTATCAGAGTTTCAATCTAAGAATATATAAAAATAGTGACTTTCAAGGGGTCCCTTTTCACATAGTAATGGGAAAAGTAGAAAACTAAGGCATGAGCAAGGTGAGAAAATTGAATACAAATCTACTGACTTAATGTATTAGTACGTGTGTGTGTGTGTGTGTTAAGTTGCTAAGTCATATCCAATCCTTTGTGACCCCATGGATTGTAGCCCATCAGGCTCCTCTGTCCATGGAATTCTTCAGATAAAAATATTGGAATGGGTTGCCATAGGAGAAAAAAAATGGCAAAATTAATGGCAAAAAAGTAAGAGGACATAATTGGAGCTGCAAGTAGAGGAGAACGGGGCAAAGGATCGAAAATACAGGTGGGGTCTAAGACACTTTCTCAGCCTGGAGGACAGGATGGCTGTACTGGTTCAGAAACAGGTGTCTGGAGAAAGCATTAAAAGACAAAAACAGAGTGCACGTTGGTTTTCTTTTTAGGGAAGATAAGCCATCCAGAAGGAGTTGGACAAGAGCAAACTCTTAGCTCCTTGAGCAAAATGGTAAAGATTTCTATCAACAGTGGTGGAGGGTATAACAGGAAATCCATTAGGAATAAACAAAAGGAATGGTAAGCAGCAATGAAAACCCAAGAAAAGTTAAGGTGAATTCATCTTATCTCATGTTAAAGCTTTAAATAGAATACATGCTTTCAGTGATTCAAAGATAAAAAAATATATATATATCAAGAAAGTCTGTAAAGCATCCTCCATGGAGTACGTCACTAAAATTTATTATGCAAATGACAACACCAAGACTTAAACAATATAATTAGAGTGGTAAGTTGTTTAGAGAAAAGGTTTATTTAGGTGGCAAAAACAAATAAGTTAAGAAAACATATGCAAATAGCTAAAACCAATATTAAGAAGGAATTCAGATTGAAGAACGATGTGTTGAATGAAGCTCAGTCCTCTACACAATGCATCTCCCCATTTTCTTATTACTATAAGAATGGCTCTTTCATACAGCAATTTCTGTTTTAAGATACACATCCTTTGTTTTTCTTCTATTGTATTAAACTCATGTTTTTCTCTCCTATTTTTAAAAATCAAATCATTATTACCCATAGTATACTTCAAAGGCAAAAATCTACTATATATATGTTCAGAACCAAAAAATATATATTTGGGGACAAAGTGAATTCTAGGAAACGAGGCATGTAAAATACGGACTTCTGCTGTGAACCTAAAACTGCTTTAAATGATAAAGTCTTAATATTTTTTTTTTTAAGTGCTGAATACTAGTACTGAAAGTACTGGCAATTGGCCCAGACACTTGGCAGAAACCTTGTGTAACAGTTGGTATCAACAGAAAAAATTACTAATAAAACAAAACTGACATACTAGGGAGTATCTTTAATGTGTTTTCCTAAAGAACAATTTAGGAAAGAAATTTAATGAAAAAATTTGCTTTAACTAGTTTTGTTCAAACTTGCTATTGTATAAAATGTAAAAACCAGGTATTACAGCTACTACTTTTCAGGTAATAAATCTGTCCTCTGAGCATTACACAACAGAAAGCAAGCTGGACACTGCATTTAATTTCCTTTTTAAAAGGACATTTGAAAACTTTTAGAAAAACAATCCTTAAATTTTAACAATAAATATTTATAAAATGAAATACTCCAATCTAGATTTCTAATTTTTGTTTCAATATGGAACTGATCTATTAATAGTCAAGTGTACATTTTAACCACAGGGAAATGAGCAATTGAAATGTAACATTTTCATACTAAAAAGACATAAAAATAAGATATTATATTGTAAAAGCTTTAATTTTAAAATTTTAATTATTTTTTAAAAAAATTAGCACATCAGGGGAAGTCCTTCCCCCGGTCAGAGTATTCCCATTGTCTTACTTGAAAACAGCAGCAGCAGCGGCTATGACAGCTCTGAAACTATTTCTCCTTTTTCTGGTGCTATCATACTTGCTAATAAAAATATAAAATCTATTAATATTAGCCAGCCCAGAATTTCTCGTTCTTCCTATTTATTTAGAGAACATGGGCACTATAGTTAACGGAAAAAACACATCTAGAAATTCTTCTAGGGATATATACTCTGCAATTAAAATATCAACACTTTGTTTTTTGGCTGAAGTAAAATAAAGATTATATTACTTAAAGGGCAAGTTTTAAAACTAGGTATCCATGTTTTTATGCTGTCATTTCATTTCATTCTACCCACTAAGTTTAGCTATGCCACTCTCTGGTGTATAACACTGTCCTTCAGCATGTAACTTCAGAAATGTCACACTTTTACTCATGGCAATTTTATTCATGGTAATTTAATGATGGTTAATCTAATCAATAGATTGAAAAGACTAAAGGAAATGCTCTGACCAAATTTTTAAATTTCTCTAACTGGAATTGGTCAGAACCCTATATTCTGTCTGGAGGATGATGAAAAGTCATGAGTATGGAATATGGACTGAAGTCAGCTTACTCATGGACCTGTTTGAGTTGGCAAGGATTTCAGTCTCCAAAAACAATTTATGGAGGGTTTTTGGTACATCAAAGTACACAATGCTGAGGAACTACTAAGAACAGTCACACCTACACCCTAAATTATTTGTAGCTATTAGAAAATGTCAACAGGAAACTCCAAAAAAGCAGGGATAGTTCAAAGAAAATAAAAAGAAAAATGGAAAATCATCTCTAATGGAGTCCAGGAAAAATGGAGGCGAGGTGGAGGACAGATCTTTCTGTTTCTTTTTCATAGGAGAGAAAGCAATGCCATCAGAAAAAAATAACATGAACTTCGTTGTCTAAGGTTTCAAATAACACTACTGCTGCTGCTAAGTCGCTTCAGTTGTGTCCGACTCTGTGCGACCCCATGGACTGCAGCCTACCAGGCTTCTCCATCCATGGGATTCTCCAGGCAAGAACACTGGAGTGGCTTGCCATTTCCTTCTCCAATGCATCAAAGCGGAAAGTGAAAGTGAAGTCGCTCAGTCGTGTCTGACTCTTAGCGACCCCATGGACTGCAGCCTACCAGGCTCCTCCATCCATGGGATTTTCCGGGCAACAGTACTGGAGTGGGGTGCCATTGCCTTCTCCCTCAAATAACACTACAAAGTTCCTATTCATTTGTTCTAACAGCCTCAAACAGAAAGCCAGCTGTATCTGTGAGGTGTAAAAGTCACCAGGAGTCACATCCATCACTGGGACAGACCACTTCATGAAAATGACGTTACTTCCAAAGTGATAAATTACTCAGTTCACTTCAGTTCAGTTGCTCAGTCATGTCCAACTCTTTGTGACCCCATGGACTGCAGCATGCCAGGCCTCCCTGTCCATCACCAACTCCCGGAGTTTACTCAAACTGATGTCCATTGAATCGGTGATGCCATCCAACCATCTCATCCTCTGTCGTCCCCGTCTCCTCCTGCCTTTAATCTTTCCCAGCATCAGGGTCTTTTCAAATGAGTCAGTTCTTCACATCAGATGGCCAAAGTATTAGAGTTTCAGCTTCAACATCAGTCCTTCCAATGAATATTTAGGACTGATTTCCTTTAGGGTGGACTGGCTGCATGTCCTTGCAGTCCAAGGGACTCTCAAGAGTCTTCTCCAACACCACAGTTTAAAAGCATCAATTCTTTGGTGCTCAGCTTTCTTTATAGTCCAACTCTCACATCCATACATAACTACTGGAAAAACCATAGCCTTGACTAGCCGGGCTTTTGTTGGCAAAGGAATGTTTCTGCTTTTTAATATGCTGTCTAGGTTGGTCATAATTTTTCTTCCAAGGACTAAGTGTCTTTTAATTTCATGGCTTCAGTCACCATCTGCAGTGATTTTGGAGCCCAAAAAAATAAAGTCTGACACTGTTTCCACTGTTTCCCCATCTATTTCCCATGAAGTGATGGGACCAGATGTCATGATCTTAGTTTTTTGAATGTTGAGCTTTAAGCCAACTTTTTCACTCTCCTCTTTCACTTTCATCAAGAGGCTCTTTAGTTCTTCTTCACTTTCTGCCATAAGAGGAGACAAATTACTACTAAAAGTTAAATACAGCAATCATTATTGTAATTATATTGACAAAATTGCTGGTAGGCTATGTAAGCTTCTAGAAAAAGTACTATCTCTAATCTGTCTGTAACTTAGAAAAAGATAGCATTAATCAAAATATGGAGATAAATCTCTATTAGGTTAAGGTATGGTTACTAACACTTCAAACTAATGACAAAGTGACACATTTAAGCACTAATGTTATGTCTAGAATTCCTGCTTTATAAAAATCACACAGAAACATTTCACTCGCAATATGTGCATTTATAGAAATACACATACACACATACATATATAGCTAATTAAATGACAGACTTTGATAAATAAAACTTACAATTTTATATTATCTGGAATATACATTTATAAATATATTTTAACAGCTCTGAAGCAATTTTCAAATAAACAAGACTTTTTAAATGTTTTCCTGACTGAGAACAAATGAATACTTTTAAAAGGACATTGAAATAAAAAAAAAAAGATTTTTCAAAAACCCAAATCTTATTAATAGAGAAGCTGGGGTTTAAATGGTAGTTTTGCTGTCATCACATGTGCATACTTTTTCATGTAATTGAAGTCTCTGTTCATCCTACCACTATTTCAGCCCAAACATGTTTAAATTTGAGCATAATGTATGTACCTCAAGTTATTGCTTAAAATGTCTTTTAAAAGATTAAACTAAGCACTACCACGGAACCAAAAAGTTACGGTTAATAACATTAACTATTATTAAAATATGCAAAAACTGCTCATCAGATGTCAGAAAACAAAATTAAAGGCAAAGTTTATCACTATCTAAAGCTAGAAGATGCTGGTGTTTCTGATACATACTTGATGAAGGACCATTACTCAGGTGTCAAATATTTATCTACTACAATCCAAAAGTTCCAGGAGACAAAGAACCCCTAACCTAGAGCAGTACCTGCCACTGATACTATGGTGCGTGCAGTTGTGCTTCCAGTATAAAATAAAGCTACAGTTTGGTGAGCACTAAGCATTTAACACATACTATTTCATTAAATCTTCATGACACCACCATGATATACATACTATTATTATCCCCATTTTGGAGTTGGGGAAATTGAAGCACAGAAGGTGTAAATAATTTGCCCAAGGCCAAAGTCATATGCCTAGGAAGTGGAGAGATACTTAATAAATATCTGTTGAATGAATGCTCAACTCTTTCTGTATAAAGCTTCCAGATGACTTTCAAGAGAAGCTGTAAACTTGTAAGGATTATATAATTCAAACGGGGGCGGGGAGGGGGGGGGGAGACAATCGTAACATAAAAAAGAAAAAAAAAGTATCTAAAACCTATGAATTAGATAGGTGCACCATAAACACCTCAAATTATAAACTCATAAAAGTTGAAATCACTATTCCAAAAATAAAACGCGACATGTCATTCTAATGATATATTTAACTGCTAATAAGTGGTTCAGAAAGATCTTAAGACTTTTATTATATAGAAAAGGGAAAAATGTTACATAACCTTATGGATAAATGTACACCACAACTAGCTGGTTGAAAATGCATAGTGTTTCTTTAATACTTCCATATTTCAAAGCTGCAATTAAATTGATAGATGGTGTGCAACTGATGACATCCAATAATTGAGGAAATACTGTCTTTTCAATTTCTGATAAAGCAGTCATATTTGAGTGACATCTACTGTGACATGGGTAGCAACAATTTCAAATTCAGGAAAGACATTCAGAGGAGACAACTACTTCCGATGGTAAAGCTGAGAACTTAAATCTAGAAAGTGATGTCAAGTTTCAGTGAAACTGTGGTTACATCAGATAGAGAAGAACACTGGAGAGGTGTCAGGGTGGTCATATAGGGTATAATAAGGAAATAAAAGGCAAACAGAATTTTCTTGGAAATGTATTTAAAATATAAATACAATACTGCAAAGTTTCTAGGAACATTTATCTAAATTGGTAACAAAATTCATACAAAGAAAAAATCTCCCTCATTTTTAGCATTTCCTATTTTAAAATATGAAGTATTAGTGCTGTGGTGTCAAAAATATTATAATTAAAATATACTAATTTTATTCTTTCCTCTAGTTCTTAGTTCTCAGTACACTGTGCATTAATTTCAGTATGCTTTTACTCCAGTAGCAAATTAGTGTTTCCTATAACATACAGAGGAAAACAAAAGCAAAGCCCATCAGGTGGTTTGGGTGATGAATAAACAACTGTGGAATACTTTAGTCCTGAATCTTTTTCAATTAGATACAGACTAGAAAGGGTCCTGGAAAACTAATTTTCTCTGAAGCTTCTGAAAGGTTTATGCCAAGTCTATAAATATCCTTCTGCGGACTGATTCTAAACCACGTGAGGGAATGACTTGGAGACAGGAGAGGGTATGGGAGGATGGTCAAAGATACAGTATGGTCAGGGCAAAGTGTAAAATAAAGTTGATCTAGTAGACACCAGACAAAACCAACACATGATAGATCCGATTGAAACAGAAACATACATACATATGCACATACTGACATATACATCATGTTGCCCTTAAGAGAGTTTTAATGTTTAGTATGACTAAATGTTTAGTTATGTATGACTAATTTTAGTTTAGTATGACTTGACTAGCTGTACCAGGTAGAAGGTTATTAAGTTATCTAGACAGAGGTTAATTAATATTCTGTCTGAGAGGCAGAGTTTTTTTGTACTTTGACTCTAAGGATGATCAAGGTAAAGGGATTTTGCTAATGAGTGGGAGCATTTTAGGTCTTTTGAGTATATATATTTTATAGAGAAGGTATATTTGGTAAGGGATTCCTCTCATTGTCAACAAGCTCTTTTTGCTCTAAATAAATTCTCATCAGCAAACTGGAGATAAAATTAATTTGCTAATGAGAACCAGCAATGTCTATTTTTCTGAAAAACTTGGTTCAGAATTACATGTCAAACTCCTATGAGTTTGGGTGATAATGATTATGTAGCATTAGTATGTTTTAACTACAAAGAGCAGGAACCTCAATTCAAAAAATGTCCAGTGATTTATTGCCTTGTATAAGAAGTCCCAATTTACTAAGGCTCTAGGATTTTTAGGCTCACACACAGAACACAGACCCAATTCTTTCTTTCCAGTGTGTCTGTCTGGGTGTGTTAACAACCTACATGGCTGCAAGGAGGTCAGAGGTATTTCTATCACTACATCGCTACACACCCATGCCCAGAAGTACACATGTGCACATAGAGCACACAGTATTCTTTCTTCCAATCTCACAGATTGGCACTGGATTACATGGATGTCATGGAAGCCAAAGGGAATGAAAGCAACATGATTAGCTTGGGATAATCTATACTCAACTCCTGAGGAATGCAGCTGCGCTCTCGGCTGTTGAGGGTCTTTATCTAGTGAGGTATCTAAGTGATGGGATTTAAATGCTACCCATATAGGACTACAGGGATTTTTTAAAAAATAACTTTCACAGTAGAATATAGTGGAACTGGAAGGAACTCTAGACATCTCCTGAGTTCCGCTTATATTCTTTTGTTTTTCCACACTATGTAGCAGTAACTATTGCCTTCTGGTAATTAAGTATAGTCACTTCAACCACAGAATAATTACCTACGCTTGTACCTTTTCTTCCT
Organism: Bubalus kerabau; assembly: GCF_029407905.1. Lineage (NCBI taxonomy): Eukaryota > Metazoa > Chordata > Mammalia > Artiodactyla > Bovidae > Bubalus > Bubalus kerabau. The sequence goes on from NC_073627.1 coordinate 71,952,884, forward strand.
CCCTTTAGGTCTATTTGTTCAGTGGCAGGAGGACCTAAAACAGTGAGAGAGTGGTCTCTGCAAGCAATTTGCATTGTTGTGCCTCTGGTGTCAATACTCTTGCCTTGACTATTAATGTCTCTACACCAGCAGAGCCCCAGGAACAAGGGAAGTAGAATCACACATTTTTCAAGTGGCTCACTAGTGAAAATAGTGCTGCAGACTCTTGGAAGCCTGCTCAAAGGCCGTTTTGCTCTTTCACTGCTTCTAGCATGTCAGCCACAGTTGCTAAGTCATATTAAGTCTAAGCCAATAGCATAACCCTTTCTCTTCTGTTCTCACTGGTCTAGAGGTGTTCATGTGATTCAGTTTGGGTCATAAGAAATGAGCAGAAGCATACTGAAGGCTCCAGAAAAGAATTTTTTCTCTTTAATCAGCATAAGGAATATGAGGAGTTTGCTGCTGATCTTTGTGCTGAGGGTACTTTCATATGAGAATGTGATGCCTTGAGTAGTGGTAGCCAGTCAACACATTGAGCTCCCACTGTTATCACTGAAACAACTTTGGGATACCCATTCTGGGTGTCTTCTGAAGCAAATAAATTTATCCAGCTTAAACCATTATTAGGTTCTTTGTTCTTTCAAGCCAAAAACACCTAGATGAACCATACAGGGAAAGGGGGTACTACAGGTACATCATAAAATGTGGTACTGAGTAGAGCAGGACAGTGAAGGAGAGTGAGGATCCAATCATTCCTAGACATATTTTAGTTTGTGACATTAGCTAAGAGCTTAAGCATTCTCTGTCTGTGCTATGAGGCACTGTTTAAAGTACACCCATCTGACTGTCAAACTGGCTCAGGTTCTACTATATGGCTTAAGTTTATTCCTGAGAGACTGACCTAACTTCAGTGGAAAGATAAAGTCAAACTTCAAGGCCTGCAGAGCTGGGATAAAACCCCAAAAAGCGGTACATTTGCCAAACTAAAAAGCATCTTTTGTGGCCTGTCAATCTTCCCTGGGAATACCCCCTGGTGCAGGAGATTTAATAGAGTTAGTGTAGAGAATGAGACACCAAGGATATGTTGATGAATGATCTATTCCAAGTTAGTGATACAAATACTTAATCAGTGTCTACAGGTTGTTATTTGAATACAATATTGCTATCAGGTTTGATGTCCCACCCTTATTTTCCACACTTAACATGTTTGACTACAATCAAAATATAGAACATGAATAAAGCTCTTGGTTGTCTAGACTCAACTCTGTTTTATTATTTTTTTTTTGTAATTAATACTATCAGACCAAAGGAAAGAGAACAAAAAAATTATAGATCCATAGACTTTAAATAGGAAAGGAGATTATAGGTTAAAATAAACATCATATAGCTGTCAGTGAATAACGGTATTTCCACCATTTAATCCAGGTTTATTTAATTCATTTAGAAACACATTCACACAGAGTAAGACTACAGATAATCTGCCCTAGCATACCTCAGAATGTGTTCTCCGGAATGTTACTTTATAGCCCTCCACCCCACCTCGCCAAAAAGAGACTATGACAAATAAACTCACTCACAACACTTTCTTCTTAGATATTCACAATGGGAATCAATGTATTATAAAGGCTTTGAAAAGTTATTCTTTAAATAAGCCAACTAACTGTAACTTATCATGATCAAATTTATTAGACTTGGGAAATCTTTTGACTATGTCCATTATCTTATGGAATAGTTATTCAAAAAAATACATTTGGGGAATGTGTACTTTCTGATGATATCAGAGTTTTCTACCTCCAGGAAAATAGTTACTGTTCATCATTGCTTCTATGGTATGAAGTCATGGCAGTGAACATTTTGGTGCTGAATATTGGAACAAAAAAGTAAGATTTTATGTATGAGACAATGTAAAAATTGAGTACAAACACCCAAGTCCTTTTCTATAATGGAGAACTCCTCCAAATTTCCTATTTGTATTTTAGCTGGTCCAACAACAAAAGAAAGATGATCCCTTGAAAATAATTTGCTTACACATTTACATCTAAATATATGGTTAGGTAAAATTTAAAATGTTTCTCATAATAGATTTTATCCCAGACCTGTCTAATAAAATACACATAATTGTACGCATGTAGCTCTTTCTACATGAACACAGGAAAAATGTGTTTATACACAGTGTTTAAAAAGACTTCTTTACCTGACCCCAGTGAGGATACTGGTGCTTCCCTGATGGCTCAGACGGTAAAGCATCTGCCTGCAACTGTTGGGCTGCCGTCTACGGGGTCGCACAGAGTCAGACACGACTGACGCGACTTAGCAGCAGAAGCAATGCAGGAGACCCGGGTTTGATCCCTGGGTCAGGAAGGTCCCCTGGAGAAGGAAATGGCAATCCACTCCAGTACTCTTGCCTGGAAAATTCCATGGACAGAGAAGCCTGGTGGGCTACAGTCCATGGGGTCGCAAAGAGTTGGACATGACTGAGCGACTTCACTTTAATGAGGATGTTATTTTAAAAATTTATAAACATATATAGAAACAAAAATAAGCCTATAAAGTTAAACCATGTTCACTACCAATTTCATCCTCTAAATTTACAAATAACTATGTCAAGAAAACATTTATTACTCAATGGAATAAGTTACTGGTTGATAAGTAAAATTACTTTATTATAATAATGCTGGGGAATAAAATCACACACATAACTTGTACATGCAGGGGAAATATGGCCTAATGTAAACAGATGGTTTTAGCACATTCCTTTACTAGAATGTGGTCACCTGCCACAAGGTACACAAGCTCATGCACAAGATCAAGACTTTACAAACAGCTGAGATCACAACATCATGCATATAACAGCAGCGTGCTAGACATCGTACCACAAACTCTGCAGAAGTTCTCCCCCACCCCATGAGCCACTGCCAGCAGCTGCTGTGGAGTTTGGTTACCCATATCCGTGACATGAACGATGTCCTTTGGAGAATCTTGCTCCCTGTGGCTGTAAGTATTCTTATTTTTATAATATTTTAATGATGCTTGCTATCAAAATGTTAAGTACAGAACTAGAAATTATGGAAAAGTAGATTTATTACAATATCGAACAATTATATACATCTTATCTCAGGTACTTAAAATAAACACCACTTACATTTAAACATAACATCAAACGTAATTAATTTACTTCTCAGGCTTAAATAAACCCAAATAACACATCTGATGACAGTGCTCCAGTGAGGGGGAAAAATAATCAACCTGCATAGGTACTTTCTGATTGCTAGCACTAAAAAATCATGGCCAGAGTCATTCTAAGACCTGGCTGAAATATGACTCATGTAGGTGAGTTCTGTATAAAAACATCTACTAGGATGATCTTTTGATTATATTTTGGTTGGTTAAGCAACCAAACTGACATTGATTATTTATCAGTCAATGAAAGCAAGTGTGGAATATTAATTAAAATACTTCTCATTTCCCTGCACCTACAAGTATACTTCAATGTCCTTCCATGCCTACTTATGTCCTAAGGGTACTCTGGTCAAGAGAGAATTCTATTTTGTTATTAGGCAACAGCTGCTTGCTGAGAGCCTGGGTGATGTTCAAAAAAGCACAGAAGCAGAATTCTGGAACCAAAGTCACTCTGAATGGTTTAGTTCCACGCTGCCTGATAACAGTATGTGCCCCTTTCAGAACAGTGAATTCAATACTTCTGGAATGCTCCAGGATATCTTTGAATCAGGCCAGGGAGTAAAAGAAAGAAAATACAGCCAACTCTCAATAACAATGGGAGGTAGGATGGATAAGTAAAAATCTGAAGATCTAAAAATCTTATTTTTAATTAGTAACTTGAATCCCCTCTTTAAGCAAACATTTGACTTTTATAGTTTATTATCAGATAAAGAGGACTTTAATCTTACCTCTTTTCTCTGCCCCCCCCCCCCACCCCAAATATTCTAGAGGAGGTACAAAAGAACTCTATAGTCTGATATATGTAGCTGCAAAGATGGAAACATACTTTGACATCTAATTTTTCCAATTCAGATATTTAAAACTACCCATATAATATTCTAGTATATAAGGGCCTATCTATATTTTCATTTTTGCATAAAAAGGATGCTTTATAATTTATTTTAAAAATGGTACTCTTTTAGCAAGGAATGACTACTTACCATAATCAATATGAGCAGTTATATCCAACTTTTCTGACTTTGCAAAGCTACAACTCAGTACTTACCGAGTTACACTTTCCTTAGAATGTAATATTTGCAACTGATACGAATTGGGGATGACAGTTTTGCTCAATATTGGCATAATTCATGACTGGAGCCAGTATGACTTGATAAATTAGACCTAATAAGACAGGCCTGTAATAGCTGCCTTTCCTGATTCCCACGTATCTAGAGTAAAACACCATACCCCTCTGCCTCAATTTTCTAGTAATCATCATTCAATTAACTCAAGATACTAATGCAAAATATTTCTTATTGTAACACTAGTCATATGACCTGTTTAAACTGGCAACATCAATATTATACTGGTTTTAAATGTATACTTTGAACTTTAACTTCTAATAAATCATTCTACTTTCATTAAAAGTATGTCTTCTATTCACTGAAAATAAAAGTGGTGAAAGAAGAGAACAAATATAACATATCTGTTCTTTATAACGTATTTGCTTTATAACATATATACTTTACTGTATTTGTGGGGCTAAGACTTAAATGATCCACCCAAAAGTCATAGTTCTGAGTGTTACATAATTTCTATTAGATTTATAAGAATAAGAAACATTTCTAAAAATCTGAACCTTTCCAGAATATATTGAAATAAGAGTAGGGGAGAAGGGGAGCCAGTGACAGAACTATCTTCACATTTTGATCACTCATATGTTAAGAAAGGATTAAATAATTAATTCATTTCAAGCAGTGCTTTTTGATTCTCCCACTCTCCCTCTTCTTTATTTGTGTTTGCTTATTGTCTTAAGAAAAAAAAGAATCAGATAACTAATGCAAAATTATGCAATTTTATAACAATCTATAAGTTGTTTCTATGTTATCATGGGATTAAGATTTTTAAAGGCATATTTAAAGACATTTTGATGTGTCACGAACTAGAAAAATATCCTTTGTATCCTCTGATAATCACAACTAAGTGGAAGTGAGGAAATGAAGAAAATGTTGCAGATAAAGTCTGATGAATATATTTTGTGCTCTCAACTGATAATGTAGTGGTATCTCAACCAAATGTAGGTGATGGCTGCATGTGCGTCATGGAAGCTGCCATACAAAGTGAACAGAGAGTAAGATTAGTACTTGACATAGTAAGGAAGAAAGAAATGACTAAGTCATACAGCAATAACTCCAAATACTGGGCTTCACAGTGATTCAAAAGTCATGTTGAGAGACTTATAATTTTACTTGCAAATTTATTATGTTGGAGCAATTAAGTTCAACAGTTACAAATGTTCAAATTCTTCACTTACCTCATCTGGGTTGGCATTAAAGGTGAGACTGCCTTCATCCAGCTGCATGTACAATTTTCTGAAAGAAAATCCTAGAGGTGGGTTCTTGTTGTAAATGGAACAGTGACCCCAAGTGGATTTACACAGCCTGTAAGTATGATAAAAATCAGATGAGAAAACATGACCAGATTGAATCTTCTAAGTTAAAGATGTATATACATGATAAAATAGTGATATGAAATGATATAAAATTGGATTTTACAGCTCTGAAGTATAAACTGCTTAATTTTATGCTTGCTTTATTTATTTACTAGAGTAAAACAGACAAACGCCTTCAATTTAGCAATTCTGACAACACTTAATAAATGTGAATTACAAAGATTAGTAATATTCGAGTCCCACTGAAGTTAAACATAAATGATGAGAATAATAACAGCTAACATTTACCAAGTGCTTAACAGATGCCAGGCACTATTTAAAGCATTTTAATAGTATTAATTTGCTTAATCTTTACAACCATCCTATGATTTGGCACTACAGATAAAGAAACACAGACACCATAAAAAAGCTGCCCATGGTCACACAGCTAATTTGTGTAGAGGCAGGATCTGAATCAAAGGAACTTACTCTCGAGCTTGCAGTACTAACCAAGAGTCTAAACAGAATTAAACAACTATGTGCTCCATTGTGAAATATAATTGAGTGGGGGATGGGGGAACTGCTGGGCAGAGGGAGAAACTGTAATGCTGTAACTTTAATACTTAAATGAAAAGTTGCAACATTAAGATTAGTATATGTTAGGATATTGCTTTAAAACACTGGTTCTTTACTATCAGAGCTAAACATGACTTTACAAAATCTTAATACTTAAAATACCTCAAAACACACTGTTTCTATTAATACACATTGGGACACTTGTTTCCAATTTTGTTCAGGGGCATTAGCTACTGGTTATTATTTGAAAGCTAACCTTTCATCCTGTTACAATTCCTAGAAATTCTGGATGGATACCATAGTTTCACTTTCTGATATTATTGATTTTTGACTCAAACTTCCAAATTTCCTTCTTTTCTCTGTCTTTTACACACACACGCACAGCAGAGAGAGAGAGAGAGCTTGCAGGAAAACAAGAAAGTTACTGTCTCAGCCTGTAACATCAAAATTTCTGAGGAAAGTGGGCAGAATATTCACTTTTACATGGGAATATCTTCTTCATAGTTAATTTATATCATTGCATTTTTTTCCCCAGCCAAATGAGATGATTCTGTAACAGGGAGTTTAGTAACTTGTTTAGAAAATTATCGTTATTTTAGCAGCCTCTTTACTCTAGTCCCATAGCTTTTGACTTTTATTACTAAGCTATGTAAAAGCAACAGAACCTCCCCTAAATTAAAATACAAAAACTAATCCAGCCTTTAATTTATCAAGGAAAAAAAAATCCAAGAGTCAGAGATATAGGCATAAAGGAAGCATTTCTCTTAGAAATGAACAATCCAGATTTAAATCCCGTTCTGATAAGCATAGAAATAAACTTTTTTTTACAAAGTTTAAATATAGGACCATAAATTAAATTTGATGGGAATATTAAAATGGAAAAAAGCAGCACTCCACCCTCCAAAAAAAAAAAAGCATTTAGGCAAGGTTATACTTAGTGATATCTGGGTCAAATATGGTAAGTTGAACTTACCCTTGCCAGAGAAGTTCATCATTGGCCAGGTCCTGCCAAACACAGGAAGCTAAGCAGAGGTCAGTCGCATTCAGGTAGGACAAGATGGTAAAGCTTAGTTCGGGGGGCAGCATTTCCAAATTAATGAATCCTTCCTGTTCTTTAGACTTTCTTGTCTTCAGAAGATGATATATGTCGATGCCCCCCTGGACGTGTTTGCGATGACTGGTGTGAGACATGGTGTTGGCAGCCACCCTCCTGCTCTGCTCTCTGCTGAGGTAGCCTTGCTCACCGTAGCCTTCCTGCTGTAGCTGCTGGTTTCTGGCCACTCTCCACAGCCCCTGACCCATCTGCAAGCCTGGGAGAAAAGCCAGAATAGAGTAAGGCTCCATTAAGCAAGTAATCCGCCTTTCCCTGCAGTACTACAGGTCTACATGAAGCATTCGTTTATCAGAATTAACATGTTTTAACATTAAAAACATATTAAATAGAATAGCAAATTACAAAGAACAGTCAGAACATTGTAAGTATGAAACTTGGACTTGGAGAACTATTTGGTTTGATTATCACCTTTATCTCGGTTTGCTAACTGCTTTTAAAATCCACAGGTGACATAATCATTTTTCACAAGGTAAGATTTAAAAGTTACTGACGTCCTAAAGACTCTTACAAAATTATAATTATGTGGACTTATGGGCCAGTATTAAATACAACTCTGATCAGAGCACAGGACTTCATTTAAAAGGTCCCTACACACTGCTTTTTATCACAACCCAGGCTAAGCTAAGCTAGCCCCTTTTAACCAAATTCCCAGATGCATAACAGCTGTGAAACAGGCTTTTCGTTTAATTCTTGCCAGTCTGCTCTTAAGTTGTAGGCTGTAATAAAATGTAACATAGGCCCTGAAGTCTAATTCAGAAACCTTATAAATTAGACACCTAGAACTCCACGATAAAGAGCTCAGTGATGACTATTTGGTTCTGTTGCTGCTTTAAATACAAATCTTGAAATCAATTTTCCAGTTCTTCTCCATATGGTCCTATGGACTCCTCAGAGGTCCCTGGGAAAAGGCAGGAGAAAGGGAGGGGGTGGTCCAGTCTCTCTTGCCTCCACTCCACCTCCCACCAGAGCAGCTCTACATTTATCTGTTACAAATACCAGACTTCCTTATATGCAAATATTTAGAAGGCTACTGGTCTAGCCTTTCCATTTCATTTGGTTTTGCAAATAAGTAATTTTTCCACGGCAAATAAATTCATTGAGAAAAATGAAACCAGGAAGTGTTTTTAACTAACATAAATTATTTCCAAGATCTCTTTTACAAATAAAATATTCCTGTTTTAAAAACCCAATTTTTCTACTAATATGTATGAGTTTTAAACATTTGGAGGAAGAAACCGGTTTTTGTTCAAAATCATTAAATTTCAATGCATGACCTAACCTTAAAATATGGCTTTGTTTTAATTGGCTGTTTACAATAAATGGTAATCAAAATATAAAAAAGCAACCCCTTCCCCAGACTACTGGTGACCAGAAATTCTGAAAATTATCAGGAATAATTTTTGAAAATTGAAATATTTCAAATAAATTTGAAAACTGAATGGAATTTGAAAGAATATCAAAGGCTATTTTTTCAATATTTAAAAAAGCATGTATATTTACTGAATTGTTGGGTTATTTTTTGGATAATGACTACTTGTTGATTAAAACAGGAAAAACAGTCCAGGATAATTTTTCACTCTTCGTCCTTGGAAATCCAAAAGCTTAAGCTATAAAGAGATTGGGTGGGGTGGGGTGGGGGGGGGAAGAGGGAGGTATAGAGAGAAGGAACATATTAATAATTTTTAAATGTAGGAAAATTTGTTTTTTCAAATAAACCACAAAAGGTAGTAACTTTTCCTCTTTATAACACATATTACCATTATGGTAGCAGTTCCTAAAGTAGTACTTAAGCTATAATAATTAAATTCTTATTTTCTATTAGAATGATTGAGATACCAAACTGATAACACCAAATATTGGAAAGATGTGGAAACTCAAAACAATACAGTCACTTTGGAAGACAGTTTGACAGTTTCTTAAAAAAATAAACATGCTTTTACTATATGCTTCAGCATTTCTGCTCCTTGGTATCTACCCAAATAAGTGGAGAACTCATGTCCATACAAAAACCTGCACGTGGACCTGTAGCTTTAGTCATAATTACCGAAACTTGTAAGCAACCAAATTGTCCTTGAGTAGGTGAATGGATAAATTTACTGTGATATATCCAGACAAAGGAATGTTTAGTGCTAGAAAGAAATGAGGTATGAAAAGACACAGAAGAAACTTAAATATATATTACTAAGTAAGAGCAGCTGATCTGAAAAGGCTACATCGTGTGTGTGATTTCAATTATAAGACATTCTGAAGAAGCAAAACCACAGGCAATAAATTAACCATGAAAAAAGTACAGAATATCAACAAAAAATTTGAAAGGAACTTTAAGTTTCCTTAAGGTTTAAATATGCTATCATATTACAACATAAGTACAGCTTAATTTTGACATAAGACTCATAAACATTTAAAAAATTTTATCATAGCCATTTCTCTGCTGATCTTAGCAAGAACATATCTAGAAATTGAACTGATTGCTAAGCTCATCACAGTATATCTGTTGTCATTTTAGATAATTATATTTATTCTTCTCTTTTGCACTTGTACTACCAAAGGTAAATAATCAAATATGATGACTATGATGTCTGAAGTCTCGAGATTTAAGGCATCTAATGTCAATTTGTATGTACTTCCCTACCTCTTTATGGTGGCATATGGTTAGGCAGCTGTTATTCTTCTCAGGGATGTTGCTAGGAAACACAGAATCAGGGTGATTTCCCTAGGCTCTGGACTTAAATGGGATCATTTAAATAGAGCACTGGATAAAGGGACTCAGAAAGCATCCAGCAGGTAGAAAAGAGGTAAAGCCAGCAGATGGTTCTTAGGATTAAAAAAAAAAAAAAGTTAATGGGGAGGGTGGAGGTTTGAGGCACATATACACATGATTCAGACAAAGAAAACTGCATTTTCTATCCTTCTACTGCTAAATAATATTGCAAATTACCGTTGTGGGATGTCTTTTTCCCTTTAAAGCAGTTCTGGATTCTGGAGAAGAACGCAGCATGATAAATCACTTGAGAAAGATCAATATCATAAATTTCTCCTTTGGAGAAAGGAAAGGGTGTCCACAGTGTTCCATCCTACTCACAGTCTTCCTTAGGGTAACAGGTGTGTGGCATGTGGATGGAACTGTCAGAAAAGTGATTAAACTAAAAAAGACATGAGATCCATTGCAGAAGTTGTGAAGCAAGTCACAGAGGGAGCATGGTATTGACATGCTCTGACACTGAACAGACACTTGAGTTCAAGTCCTGACTCCACTGGTCAGCACTTACAGGACTCTGGGGAATTTACTTCCCCTATGGCTCAGACGGTAAAGAGCCTGCCCACAATGCAGGAGACTTGGGTTTGATCCCTGGGCTGGGAAGATCCCCTGGAGAAGGAAATGGTAACCCACTCCACTTCAATCCACTCCGGAAGAAAATTCCATGGGGTCGCAAAGAGTCGGACATGACTGAGCGACTAACACACACATGCAGTCTAAGCTCTGGTTTTGTCATATTTAAGGTGATAATGTACATATAATATAATAGTAATACACACAGTTCAAGGGGCTGGTGTATTAAATATTACATACAGAGTTCACTTCACAGATAATTATAAAATGTTAGCTCATTTGTTTTGACAAAACCATATTTTTACAGAGCGAAAATGATGAGCCCTTTGGTAATACATAGCTCTCTATATAATAAACAATAATAAATAGCTCCCTGATAGCTCAGTTGGTAAAGAATCTGCATGCAGTGCAGGAGACCCTGGTTCAATTCCTGGGTCAGGAAGATCTGCTGGAGAAGGGACAGGCTACACTCCAGTATTCTTGGACTTCCCTTGTGGCTCAGCTGGTAAAGAATCCGCCTACAACGTGGGAGACCTGATACCTGGGTTCAATCCCTCGGTTGGGAAGATCCCCTGGAGAAGTGGCTACCCACTCCAGTATTTTGGCCTGGAGAATTCCATGGACTGCATAGTCCATGGGATCGCAAAGAGTCTGACACTACTGAACGACTTTCACTTTAGCAATAAAACTTATAGAATGATACTCCAATTATCACATAAAGAAGAATCCATGAGTGAGTCTGCACTGATGATCAATAAACACATAAAGAAAAAAGGAAAGCTCTTCCTTATAGTAAAATTCTGAATAATAAGGAGTTAGAAAAATTATCATTTTACTATAATCATAGAAAAAATAATTCAGGCAAGAATTATCAATGAGTGCTGAATCTGGAGTTTGATAAAGAATGGAAAGTTTACAGAGTCTCAAAGTATCTGCCCCTATAAATTACTCATTAATTACAAAAAGAAATTAAGAAATCAGATAGTATTTAACCAAGTGTTCAAACTTAACTTTTATCAATAAGAGACAAACGGACATATTGCCTCTGAACATATGTGCCTCTGGACCCTGAGAAGGACATAACAATTATACAGTATTTTGGCCAAAAATGTATAACCTTTATCTAATCATAAGGAATATCAGAGAAACCCGAGTCTACAATCTATTTTTTTTTCCTTCAAAATTGCCAATGCCATAAAGCTAAAGAAAGGATTAATTCCAGACTAAAGGAGACTGAAAAACATGACATCTAAATTCAATGTGTGGACTGGATCATATATGGAAAAAAGAAGTGCTACATAGGACATTATTGGAATAACTAAAAAACTAGATATACAGCCTAAGATTGGGTAAAAATACTTACATCAATGTTAACTTTAATGAATTTGATAACTGTGTAGTGGCTTTGCCAGAATATTGGGTTGGCCAAAAAGTTCGTAATGTTAGATGTTAAAGAAAAACCCAAATGAACTTTTTAATATATTCTTATTCTTAGGAAAAATACTGAATTGTTAAGGCATAACATATACAACCTAGTCTCAAATGGTTCAGAAAAACAGTAATGTCAATCTCCACACAGAGAGAATGTTAAAGCATGTTGCAAAATGTTTAAAATTTATGAATCTGGGTAAAAGGTGAAAAGTGTTAGTCTGGCAGTCCTGTCTGACTCTTTGTGACCACATGGTCTATAGCCTGCCATGCTCCTCTGTTCATGGAATTCTCCTGGCAAGAATACTGGAGTTGGTTGCCATTCCTTCCCCAGGTGACCTTTCTGACCCAGGGATCGAACTCAGGTCTCCTGCATTGCAGGCAGGTTCTTTATTGTCTGAGCTACCAGGATAAAAGGTATGCACCGATTATTTTTATTAATCTCACAACCTTTCTGTAAACAGTAATCTTCTGATTGAGGAATCCAAGCATGTGAAATTGGAAAATAACCGAGTTTGATATGCACTAAGTTTAAGCCTCTTGAGAAACCTATACGCAGGTCAGGAAGCAACAGTTAGAACTGGACATGGAACAACAGACTGGTTCCAAATAGGAAAAGGGGTATGTCAAGGCTGTATATTGTCACCCTGCTTATTTAACTTATATGCAGAGTACATCATGAGAAACGCTGGGCTGGAAGAAGCACAAGCTGGAATCAAGATTGCCAGAAGAAATATCAATAACCTCAGGTATGCAGATGACACCACCCTTATGGCAGAAAGTGAAGAGGAACTAAAAAGCCTCTTGATGAAAGTGAAAGAGGAGAGTGAAAAAGTTGGTTTAAAGCTCAACATTCAGAAAATGAAGATCATGGCATCTGGTCCCATCACTTCATGGCAAATAGATGGGAAAACAGTGGAAACAGTGTCAGACTTTATTTTGGGGGGCTCCAAAATCACTGCAGATGGTGACTGCAGCCATGAAATTAAAAGACGCTTACTCCTTGGAAGGAAAGTTATGACCGACCTAGATAGTATATTGAAAAGCAGAGACATTACTTTGCCAACAAAGGTTCGTCTAGTCAAGGCTATGGTTTTTTCAGTGGTCATGTATGGATGTGAGAGTTGGACTGTGAAGAAAGCTGAGCACTGAAGAATTGACGCTTTTTGAACTGTGGTGTTGGAGTAGACTCGTGAGAGTCCCTTGGGCTGCAAGGAGATCCAACCAGTCCATCCTAAAGGAGATCAGTCCTGGGTGTTCATTGGAAGGACTGATGCTAAAGCTGAAACTCCAGTACTTTGGCCACCTCATGCAGAGTTGACTCATTGGAAAAGACCCTGATGCTGGGAAGGATTGGGAGCAGGAGGAGAAGGGGACGACAGAGGATGAGATGGCTGGATGGCATCACCGACTCGATGGACATGAGTTTGAGTGAACTCCGGGAGTTGGTGATGGACAGGCAGGCCTGGCGTGCTGTGATTCATAAGGTCTCAAAGAGTTGGACACGACTGAGAGACTGAACTGAACTGAAGTTTAAGAAGTACTGTTCTTTGAGCTTAGTGTCATACAGACTGAAAACCATCACTAAGGAGATAAAAGTTCAGCATCACGGTTTAAGAGTAGTAAGTGACCCTTGTCAAGGCAAAGAGTAAAACAGTAAGAATTATTTTTGCCATTTGTGATAAAAATTTTTATTTAAAGGGAGAAGAAATGTTTCTTAAAGAAAGTAGAAGGGAAAACCCTTTAATTTTGTGTGTGCAGATTTAAGGCTTGGGATTACTGGCTGTGTTCCCTCCTTTTGTGTATAATATTATGTACACAATATTTTAAATATATTTAATAACAAATATTAAACAATAATATTGTTTTTGTACTATAAACCACAATTTATTTAATACTTACTCTGTGCCGAACACTGTGGAAGCTTTAATTGCATTATGCCATTTTTGTCCTCAAAACAACCTTAACAGGTAGATAATTAGATATTATTCTACCTATTTTATAGCTGAGGAAATAGTGACTCAGAGAGGTTAAGCAACTTTGACCAAAATCTCAGAGCTGACAAGTGGAAAACTAAAGATTCAAACTCAGGTCTGAGTCCAAAGCTTTTATTCCTAACCGCTGAGCCCTATGTGCAGAACTGGCGAAGACAATTTACCGTCTGTTTCTTCATCTCTAACTCTCATCTCTTTTACCTCTGCAGCTGCTTATTACCTCCATCGTTGCTTCCAGCTGCAGTTTCTCTTTCCAGCTACTGTTCTTGTGGAAAGCACATAGGCTTTGATGTGAAAAAAGATCTACTTCAAACTCCTACACAGAATCTGATTAGACTATAGTCTGTGGTCCTTATTTTCCTCATCAGGAAAACAGTGAATAACTCTTACTCCAAAGAACTTAGAGGGGTTAAGAGAACCTAACACATAGGTAATTTACCATCACAGGTAGTTTTGTAGTCACCATTCAACCCCCTTTAAAAGATAACTCTTATTTTGGTTCTTCCATTTCAGAGTATACCTGATTATTCTAGACATAATGATCTGAACAGTTACAATCCTGGTTCTAAATTTCATGAACTTAGGATCTGTGAATTTGGAGATGTCATTTACTTTTGCTAGGAGAAAGAAAAATAACATCTAGTAAATATATAAAGTTAGAAGAAACTAACTTTGCTTAGATTGACACAGTTTGGCAAATAAAGTCAAGTATACATTCATCAGTCAGTGATAACAGAGACACCACTTTGGCAGTTCAGTATCAGTGCTATCATCATCTTTAATCACTACAGATTATTTCTAGAAATGGAAACTTTATGACTTCATGGGAAGCTTCAATATATCAAAAGTCCTTTTTGCAGTATCACAAACTAAATTAATTAACAGGAAATTTCTACTATAGATCTTTATGACATTTTCACATCCCTAGGAACCTGAATTATAAAGAGCTTTATGTATAAAATGCTCATTTCTTAGATCACTGAAATCAATTTACAACTGTTGAGATCTGTATTTTTAAGCATATTTCTTGATTATAAAATATGAATTACTCAAACATATGTACCTTAAGACAACAATAATTTTGGAACTCACCTATCATATTGTGCTTTATTACTGTAAGAAATACAAATTAAAAAATATATATAGGTAGTCCTTGTACAGGACCATGCTAACTACTGAATAACAGTTCTATGGGACTTTGCACAGCAAGACCATGGTTCTAAAAAGCACACATTTCAGTTTACATGGTACCATGTAGAGTAAGAACTGCCTGTAAGTACTAAGATGGGGGAATGATTCAACCCAATAGACTACAAGGAAAAATCCAGTACCAAACACAGTGCCTCAGACCTACAAAGCACTCAGCAGTATTTGTTGACTGAATGAATCTTTAAATTGTAAACAACAAGCAAAACTGAATTGGATCAACCTTATCCAAATTTCACATCTTTCAAAAAATCATCAGACTAGATCACAGACTTAAATGCAAAACATAAAAGAATACAACTTTTAGAAAAACACAGAGAAGGAGATCTTAGGGGTCTACATCTAGGCAAAGAGTTCATCAAAAGTACAAACTATAAAAGTAAAAGTTGGTAAAGTCAACCTCATCGATATTAAAAACATTTGCTCTTTGAAAAGTCGATATGAAGAAAACAAAAACACAAGCTACAGATGGAGAGAAAATATCTCAAACGCAACAGCAAAAAAAAAAAAAAAAAAAATCAAACAATTCAATTAAAAAAGCACATAAGACATGAACAGATACTTTGCCAAAGAGGATATACAAATTGTACATAATTACATGATAGACATTCAGCATCACTATCCAGAAGGGAAGTGGCTGTAGTTTTAAATGGCAGCACCAGGGATCCCAGTGGTGTTTGAACTGTTCAGTATCTTGACTGTGGTACTGAATATGTGAATCTGCTCAGAATCTCATACATGCACATACACATGTGAGCAAAAATAAACTGCAGAATTCTGAATAAGATAGGTGAGATATGTTAATTTCAATATCCTGGTTATGACAGTATATTATGATTTTGTAATATGTCACACTACCCAGGGAAACTAAGCAAAGTGTACAAGAGATCTCTTGCTATATTTCTCACAACTGCATGTGTATCTACAATTAACTAAAAAAGGTGGGAGGCAGAGTACTGTACACTTAAAACAAATGAATTTTATAATATACAAATGATGCCACAATAAAGTTCTTTAAATAACTAGACACTCTAATAAACACTCTAAAGACGGTAACCAAGGACACAGCAAGTCTAGTGACATTTGACAAATAGTAACTATTTTAGATTTAAGGAAATCCAACTAATTATTAAAAATCTATGACCTCTGAATCACCTCTGACTTTGTGGAACACACTATACAGATCAAAAGAAGAGAGAATCAAGGAATACAAATCTTTAAGCATACAAATTATATTAATGTGTAGACTATTTACTTAGGATGCATCAATAATCGAGTGGAGGTATAAATACAAAAGAATTGATGTGTGCCTATTCCTGGGTCTAATAAAGAAACAGCATAAATGCAAACTACATTAAAAGTGGTTTACTCATTAAAAATCAAAGTACAGCAAATAATGTGATTTAATTTTGATTGCTGGAGATAATTTTATAATATTAATAATGTTAAAAGTTACAATAATTTTATAATATTTCAAATTTGTGAGAATAATGATCTAATTTCTTTAAAATATTTTAAAAATATTTTTAAAAACCATCAGTTGTTTAATCTCCTAACTACTATCCTTATTTCTATTAAAATAACAGTGACAATAACAATAGTACTTTTTTTTTACACATTGACCAAATAATTTAGAAGAGCTCTTTCTTTTTTTAATCTAATTATTTAGGCCTTCTGGTTTTTAAAATTAATGTCTAGTTTTATTATGCTGAGACTAGAGAATGTGGCCTATATGAGGTCTGCATGAGAGAACTGTGTAGGTTTTCTTGACACAGCTATTTTGGAGAGTGAATTTAAAGTTGGAGTTCCAATTACACAATATGCTGTGTGACCTCAGACATTTCAAACAAGGTTTCTGATCTTTGGTTTCCTATAAAATGGAGGAAATCACTCCTATCTATATTACAGGATTCTATCAGTGTTAACTGAGATAATATATTGAATATATAAAGGCATCTTTTAATTGTCAAGCAGTGTGTATATCCTGACTCATTCCCTTTTCTCTAATGCAAAAATCTGAGAAACTTTTCTGACATATTTTAGATATAATTTTCATTTTTTTAAAAAAAGAGATACAGTGGCAGTCTAAACGTAACTGTTGTAACAGCACAAAGGCACTTCCACTTAGAAGGCAGCATAGATTATATTAATTACCAAAAGCTCTATCAAGTTAATTATTAACATTTCTGAGAACAATACTTTTCTGTTATTGTAATATCTTGTTCTCTTTTCAAAACAGTAGAACTTTTCCACAAAATAATGCTAAAGATTGCTTTATTAATACCTACTGGTACATCTAATATAAAATTATCTGTAAAGTATATTAATCATCTTTAATCAAAACATCCCTATGTAACAAGTTAAACATCAAATAAAGTATTATTCTAAAGGAACACACTGCTCTACTGCTTTCAGTAATTCTATGGCACTAAGGATTCAAACAGCACATGCTGTGGAAACAATATATGTGATATGAATGGTTCATACACCATTTAGATGGATGGATGAGATGCAGGGGAAGATGGGAAGAACACAAAGGAGTCTGGAGGTTCAAAAAAGCATTCTGCTTTGAACACTTTCATTTGAAGCAAAGGAGATTCTATAAAGTGTCTTCCTGAGTAAGCAGTGTTAAATCACCAGTTTGTGTTGAGTGACATGAATGAGCTACTTTAAATACTCATTATAAATCATTACTTTTCAATATTTCTTAAATGTCTAAATAGTTGGATTTACAAATAAGAAATTTCCTATCTCAGATAAAGATCTAAAACTCTGTGTACCAAATGAGGAAATTCACTCCTTTATATTGCCTTAGAAATTTTCAATTTTTTTTTTCCAACTAGGAAGTAACTAGATTTTTAGTTACTTTCTAAGTGTTATCATGTGATTGCATAAGAACATGGGAGATTCTGTGAGAAAATATTTTCCACATTTATAACCAAATTGGCAGCCCCAGCATTTATTTCTCTTTTTCCAAAAGAACAGACCACCAAGGTAGTTTAAAACAGACTGAGGAGAGGGGGGAAAAAGAAAAGAAAAAAAAAAACCTGATAACCAAGCACACTTCTAACTTTGAAAGGCAACAACTGTAGAGAAATGAAGGAGGGTAAGTCCACAAGGAGGTCCTTCTATGGAGAAAAGGGAAATAGCTAAGTACTAAGAGGTCACAGGGTACATTAAACACATAAAAAAAAACAACAAAAAACCCACTCATTAAATTTAAAGATCTGGTCCTGCAAGAGCAGTTTTTTGTTAGTAAAAGGCATACCATTTGTAGTTTTTTTTAAATTCAAAAAAGATTTACAATATCACTGTTTTCTGAAGGTTTTTTATCCTGTTCTTTAATTTGATTCTATAATGAATGTTACCAAATGGTATCTAAACAAGTGTAAAAATTTAGATATGTCACTTAAAATATAACCAAAAAGCAGAGAATTTGGGGCTTATTCAATTTCATTTATTTCTTTAGCTTCTTTTGCAGAGAGATGTTCCACTGTCTGTTTTAACTTTTGAGTAAAATAAATTTATTGAATTTCTCACCAGCATTATTTTTTAGTTGCACTGATTGTTTAACTGCACTCTTTACTCAACCCAACTGTATCAGCAGTGGTCATGGCAGCACATCCCCAACCCTCAGGGCACAGCACACTCCATGCCCACTGACCACAAGGCCCCTCTTATCAGAGTTGTGGAATTAAAAAGACAAAACAAAAACTGTCATTGTCACTGACATACTTTTATACAAATAAAGACAAAGTATCAAATAAAATAAATATATTTTTAATTTTATTTTTGGCCATGCCCTGCAGCATGTGGGATCTTAGTTCCCCAACCAGCGATCCAACCTGTGACCCCTGCATTGGGTGCATAAAGTCTTAACCACTGGAGGGCCAGGGAAGTCCCTAAAATAAAATAAATACTGACAGCAGCCAATAGAAAAGTCAGAAGTGAGATGAGAAAACATCTAACAGTGAAAACAGACTAACACAAAATGTGTGCATTATTTAGGCTCCTTCAACTTGTGACTACAAGGCACAATACTCGAAGTTTCACTTTCCTCACCTATAAAGAGAATTTTGAACTTGATCTCTAAGTTCTCTTTCAGCTATAAAATTCTGTGATCCTCTAAAGATGAGAAAATCCAAAAAATTAAAACAAAATGAAGAGATGATAGAGATGGACGTGTGTGTGCTTGTACGTGTGTATTTAGCATGTGTCCTTTCTGTGTCTTTTCCCTATGTTCGTGACTCCTACAAATTACTGCTCAGCATAAGCAAATAGGGGTTCTTCAAGCATGGCTCACTTGCTGAAATCGTGTTCCTTCTTTCAAATAGCTTATGAAATGCTCTGCAACCTGTTCTTGCAGAATACACAAATTGCTGATCATAGATCTAAACCAAACCTGCTGCCTAAACTTGAAACCAAATGTCTTTTCTCATCTCTCCATCATAAAAACATTTGCCCTAAATAGAATATAAACTCATTCAAGTTTTACCATAGAATCTATGTCAATAAATATCAGAAAAACAAAACCATGAGAAAAAAAAATAAATGGGGAACATAAATTTCTAGAAGTGGATGTATTCACTAAAGTTGTTTTAAAATATTAAGTAAAATAATCAATGAAAATGCAACATGAGTTAGACAAATAATTCACAGACTTCATATTAATGATTTGGACACATTATTATATCAGCCAATGGATTACCCTCAATTTTCAAATCTGAATCAAAATGTAGGGGAAAAAAAGACTTGTATATAGCCATTGGTTAAGTAATGAATGATAAGTTTGTAAATCTGAGTGACTAACTTCAATGCTCTGTGATCAAAGAAAAGATAATTTATTGGTAATTCATTGCTTGGACACGACTGAGCGACTTCACTTTCACTTTTCACTTTCATGCATTGGAGAAGGAAATGGCAACCCACTCCAGTGTTCTTGCCTGGAGAATCCCAGGGATGGGGAGCCTGGTGGGCTGCCGTCTATGGGGTCGCACAGAGTCAGACACGACTGAAGTGACTTAGCAGCATACTTGAAGTAAGGAAAATAATTACTTTTAACCCATTCAAAAGCACAATAAACACACAAAACATCCCCTATTAAACTGATCAGAGGTATAATAAATTATTATGCATGGCTTAGCTTATCTAGTTATTACCATAAAATATTTTTTATGAATGAAGTATTTCAACTGTGTTATTTTTGCAAGCACCTGTTTAAAATTTGGCAGACATCTAAGGGCCTAAAAGTACATTAGTTAATTGACTATATCCTACTATAAAGGAAGTATGTTAACTTGATAGGGAGCACCATTTTAAAAGCCAAATCTACAATTTGAAAATTTACACTGGCTAGTGTTAAGCACCTGAAGTTTAAAAGATAAACTTGAATAATGCTTTACTAAGGATTGACAACATCTTTCAAAATTGGAAGAAGCATAGGCAATTTTACAGTGGGTCAAAGCCAAAATAATAAACCCTGAAGCCTATACCTTTCACGTCTAATAAGCTTATTTGGTTCACTGACAAAATCTGTGCTGGTGATATGCGTCCAGTAGTGCTGAAAGAATGTAACCTGACATCTAATAATGCTTAAAAACAAACACACAAACGCGGTTCTGTTCTCAGACACACCTCTCCTATCCCTATTTGCTCTCATACCAACATAGACATGCCACATTCTTTCTACACTAGAAAGGCTCACCTCTAGCCTTTCCTAACTTCTTTCCACCTTAAAAACGATCTTTGCCCATGTTTATTTTGAAATCATTTCAACCATGAAAAATAGCAGTCAGTAAGGAATACACAATCTCCAGTTATGAGGTACTCTGCTCATGTATATCCTTAAAAGACAAACCTTCCTCTCATACATGCCATTTCTCAAGCAGTTTTCCAAGAAAAACAATAAGCCTTTCTTTATGTAATCAGTAGGAAAAAAGACCCCCTACACAACTCTCCCCCCCTCCAAAAAAAAACCTTTTCAAGAAGAAAAATTCTTGTCTAAGTTGGCCTGTTTCATTACAACCAGGCATTTCTCTTGGATATAATTTTGCTCAGTTATTCCTATTAACTCCTAAAAGTTATCAGCCAGGGTAACTGTGTTAAGCTGCCTCTAAGATGGCTCCTAAAGACCCTTGCACCCTGGGATTTATGCCCTTGGGTAATCCTTTCCACAATGACTGAGTTGGATTTACTGACTCACTTCTAACAAAAGAATATGGCAGTTGGCAGCAGTGATGAAAGGAGGCAACTTCCGATACTAGGTTATAAAAGACTAGAGAGAGTTTTGGGCGCTCACTCTCTTAGACTGCTCACTTGAGGGAAAGCCCGGTGCCACAGTGTGCACAATACCTCAGACAAACTGTCAAGTTATTTGGATAAAAATTGCAAGCTTCCTACTCAACCTGAAAATAGAATAAAACTTATTTCTCATTCTGATATCTTCTCAATTTTGGAAACCATTTTCTTAGGTGGTAAAAATCCCTCCTATCCCAGAAATATGGTCACCAACTCCGAACTTAAAAAAAAAAACAAGGAAAGCTGAAATGGAAAACTAAATTAGCTTCACTTTACAGTAATAAAGTTCATGATCTATTGATATGGAGAGAAACATCTGGGATCCCTGAAAATAAAAACTCCACTTGTTAGAAGTAGATTCAAAGATTAAATTGTTAAATATACACAAAACCTAAAGTAAAACCCTTAACTGACTGAGGATTGGGATCCATTTGTGATTTCATCCACTTTTAATAATATTTAATTGAGCAGCCATGTAAGAAACTAGAGCCCAGTCACAGAGAAACAAACGAGACGACAAATTAAGAATTTGCCAAGTTTATAACCAAAGTTTAACAGCTAAAGCAGCTAGCAATCCATCGTGACATTAACTGTATGTTAGTGTTTTGCATTCATGTTACTAGAAAGTATGTAAGAAATCGAAAACTGTGCTTATGAACCACCCCCAACCCCACTCTACTTAAAAGCTACATCTGGGCTAGAAGAGTAACCTCTGCCTTTTCCCGGCTTTATTTCAGAGTGAAGCCGGGCCCTACCTGGGGTCCCAAGTTGACCTACACCCCAGTGACCTAGGAACACAAGAACACACCTACTCCCGCCTCCTGACACGGATTCCTTATTTTAATTAGCCAGCACCGCTGTCACTCAAGATGTTTTGCTCTGTCATTGGCCCCAAAGTCTTACAGGTTGGCAAGTTTCTGCCAACTGGTAAGCATCGGTTGTCAGTATTTCCGAGGAGAAAAGTAGGGGTGTACAGGGAAGAGACTCAAGAGCTATGAAATACGTAGGGTGACGCCCTTACCTGAGCGACCTGCGATACCACCGCCGCCGCGACGAATCGGCCTCTGGGCGGGGGCTTTCAGCCAAAAAGAAAACAACTCAGCCGGGAACTGGCGCCCAGGCCATGGAGAAGCCGGTTCAAACTTCACTTGTTGACGCCGGTGGAGGTGAGGTGGGGGAGAATCCCAGAAACAGGACCGGATCCTTTCGAACTCAGAGAGCCTCAAGCTGCAGCCCCCTCAGCGGCCGAGTTTTGATGTTTCCTATTGTTGCCGGAAGTGACGTTAGGGTTCAGCGGCTTCAGAAAGTATTTTCATCGCCATGGTCTACGATTCGCCACGGGGTCTCGGCTTCTCACTTCCCAGTTCGAGGCCCTCTGAGCCTCAGAACTGGGCAGACTTCCAATCTGCACCTTGGGATCTGACTGAATGTAGAAAAACCTCTCGGCAGGACTAGTCTTCCAAGGGCTCTGGCTAGACATCCTGTGGAATCTGCGGCGGAGAATCCAGGGACGTGGAGGAACCGAGAGCTTTGAAGATCCTGCAGCGGTGCTCGGAATACAAACGGTCGGCGCGAGAAGCGCTCCCCGGCAGCGGCGTCGGGCCGCAGGGACTCGTTGCTGGAGGCTGGGCTCCCGGGGTTCTCGGGTTGCATATGCTACCACCTCCTTTGCCCGTTGTGCGGGGCCAGAGGCCTTCGGAGCCCTTTCTTTGCTGGGCCGTTCTGGGTGAGCGCGGGGGAGCCGACCGGGCTGCGCCCGGGATTTGGCGGGGGTCGCCTCTCTTCGCTGCCCTAACTAACCGAAGGCCTGGGAGAGGTGGAAGTAAACAGCTCTGTCTTAACCTTTTAAATTAAGTGGGAGGAGGAAAGCCCTAGATGTGCCTTGCCCATGAACCCGACTCGGGTATCCTTTTGATAACGTCCAAGTGGGAAGAGCTCATCCTCTCAGATAGGTTATGACTTAGGGTCCTGGACGGACCGATTCCTCTTTTTGGAGCCTCTGAGCTGAGCAATCCGGCTCCTCGGAAATACTGATGAGAGGGAAGAGCTGAGGATAGTTGATGTTTTCGTTGTTTTACCTTTCCCGAGTATTTCAGGGGGAAAGAAAAAGTACTTCACTTTCATACAGGACTGGATTTTTTCGTTACTGGGAGAAAAAAATACTGAAATTTGGATTCTGGAATCAGGGCTGTAGTAGACTTTTTCTAAAATTATCCACAGACCTTTAGACGGTTTTATATATGAACACAGCTATCCCGCAGAGTTATATACTTGACCCTTACTCCCCCTTTCTCCCAATTTTCTCCTCTTATTTTTAATAGATAGTATCAATAGCTGTCACAAACCCTTAGTCATCAACCATAGTCCTTATAACAATGGTTTAATTGCTTCATTCTGAACAAAAATCACTGAGTTCATTGGCATTCCATTGGGAGGTATCATTTAATGACCTTTAGTGGCAGTGAGACTGAATTAGATTAATCGTCTTAAACTGCAATTTTATACCATTTTCACGATGCCTCCTGTAATACAGTGGGGCAGATCTAACCCGTAGCAGAGAACTCGGGAGGAAGCTAGGAAGCAATATTGAGACCATTTTAGTGGTTGAATCTGTGCTACAAGCTGAGTGGTATATGCCTTTGTCTTTTAATTTCTTTTTATAAGTGTTATAAAGTGAAAATGTTAAGTGACTTCTTAAAAAGTTATTTTTCATGTCTGAAACTACTGTGTTAAAATGTGCACAATTCCTAGATTGGCTTTTTGTTAATGTCTTAATTTTTAGTGTTTTTCAGTTTTATAATAAACTGTAGAGCCTTGCATGTAAATGTACAGCAGTAGCTGTAATTTTTTTCTGTAATACTCAATTTTCTTAATCCTTTAATTTTTTTCTTTCCTATTTTATCACTTATCTTCCTCACCTACAGATCCCAGCTGTACTTTTATCATACTCTTCTTCAGAATATTTATTCTGCTGATACAGAAGAGGATGTGTTCCAAGGACATACTTTGTTGTCAGAAATTCCATTGCCAGAGGTAGAAATAATGAGACATTAATATATGTTACAGGACTTAAGAGAAAGGAAAGATACCATAAAGTGTTAAATAAAACAAAATTTCATGTATCACAGAGACGGAATATACCCCAAAAAGGGTTAAAAGAAGTCTGTGGAAAAAGATAAAATTTATACTAAAGTTAATAGAAATGTCTTAGGAGAAAAGGTGCCCCTAGAAGAACTGATTAAGGTACATGGGTCTGGAGGCTTCCCAGGTGGAATGAGCAGTAAAGAACCCACCTGCCAATACAGGAGAAGGTAAGAGACTCAGGTTCTGTTCCTGGGTGGGGAGGATTCCCTGGAGGAAGGCATGGCAACTCACTCCAGTATTCTTGCCTGGAGAATCCCAGGGATAGAGGAGCCTGGCAGACTACACCCTATGGAGTTGCAAAGAGTCGGAGGCGACTGAAGCAACTTAGCACATGCACCTGGATCTGGAACTTAACAAACTTAGACCTACTATATTGGCCAGTGACAACACCCAAAAATATATATAGCTTTTGCAGTCAACAGCCAGATTCATTCCCACTTCATCTTTTCCAAGAAAATTAAGGCTGGTCTTGGGAAGTCATCCTTAACCGCTTCCCTATGTACATATATTCCGCCAGTTATCCTGAAAGATGTTAAATAAGGTTGATCTTTCTTGGCCAATATATTGTTGAAAGTGATTTTTAGAATGACTTCCTTTTTTTTCTAGTTTTTTTTGCATTTGACACACTTGAAATTTCCTCTGCCTAAAAATGTAAATACTTAGTTGAAGTGGTTGATTGGCTGGAAAATATTGACTAAAACTCATATATGGGCATTTAAAAGTATGTTCAGTAATGTGTTCTTTACCGTGTGGATAAAGGAGGGGAGACTTGGAACAGGAAGTGAAAGTTGCGCTGGACTCTTTGTGACCCCATGGACTTACACAGTCAATGGAATTCTCCAGGCCAGAATACTGGAGTGGGTAGCCTTTCCCTTCTCCAGGGGATCTTCCCAACCCAGGGATCAATCCCAGCTTTCCTGCATTGCAGGCAGCTTATTTACCAACTGAGTCACAAGGGAAGCCCAAGAATACTTCAGTGGGTAACCTATCCCTTCTCCAGGGGATCTTCCCAATCCAGGAATCTAACCTGGGTATTCTGCATTGCAGACGATTCTTTACCAGCTGAGCTATAAGGAAAAAGATAGTGTGTTTAAGAGGAGGAAAGGGTACAGAATTACACTAGTGGCTTAATATAGAAAGTTGACTAAATTTAGGATTTTGCACATTTGTACCCCATCTCAGGTTATATATAGATACAGGGAAGGTATGTGAAAAGGTGATTTGTACCCTAGGCAACTGCTGAAATGTTGACCAGGGGGACATGATCATGCTGACTCTAGTTCCCCTGATTTATGGATTGTTGTGTTTTGTTTTTAATGTCAGTGACTTCATTTGAGAGGAGCAGCATTCCCAGAGGATTCAGTACTCAAGGTATTGTTATATACTTGGACAGTTATAAATACTAGATATTTTGAAGTGTGTTACTGAGCTTTGCCTCATTGGTTAGGGTTAGGGTTTAGAAGCCCTTTGTCTTTTTCTTGCAAAAGTTTTTAACCGTTTGTTTACCTGTTTAGTTTAGGTACCTCCCTTGGGAATAACCTCCTTTGGTCTAGAGAAAGCCCTGCCCCATGCAATAAAATGAGTCATTTAAAAATGTAATTCCATGGTATTATTTTCTTTGAGATTAAAAAAAAACCATTTAAAATTTCAAATATTGTTCATATCTTTTTGTGCACATAAAAGTACACACATATTCTGTTATTTGTATCCATTGGCCTCATACTCCTGTTTCATGGACCCTGAATATGTTACTAGATATCACTAATAAGTTTCCCACCCCACTCCAGTACTTTTGCCTGGAGAATCCCATGGACGGAGGAGCCTGGTGGGCTGCAGTCCATGGGATCATTGGGTCAGACACGACTAAGCAACTCCCTTTCACTTTTCACTTTCATGCATTGGAGAAGGAAATGGCAACTCACTCCAGTGTTCTTGCCTGGAGCATCCTGGGGACGGGGAAGCCTGGTGGGCTGCCGTCTATGGGGTCACACAGAGTCGGACACAACTGAAGCGACTTAACAGCAGCAGCAGCAGCAATAAGTTTCCCAAATCATTGTACAAATTTACACTTTAACAGCATTGTGCTCTGTTTCAGATGCTTTGCAACCTTGCCTTTGGGTTTACTTTGTAATTTCCTAATGATTAATAAGGTTGCATATATTTTCACATTTTTGTTGTTTTCACCTTTACTTTTCTGTAAAGTTCCTGTTCAGATCTCTTTCCTGTTTTTCTAATGAGTTGTCTGTCTTATTACTTTGTAGGATTTTTTTTTTTAATCTTTTTGTTGGTTATGTATATTGACAGTATCAACTTCCCCTCAATGACTTATCTTTCCATTCTTCTAATGGTATCTTTCGATGAACAAAAGATAGAAAGTTTATTGTGGCTCATTTTATCAGTCTTAAGACCAGAAATCTTTTTCTACCTGAAGAATCATGTATTCTATAATCTCCAAGAAACCTATCTGTCTTATATTTCACATTTAGATCTTTGACAAACCTGTAAAGGATATAAAGTTCCCTTTACATCAAGGAGGTCAAGATTTATTTATCCCATCTGGGTATTTAGTTGACACAGTACAATTTATTGAAAAAGACCATCCATTCTCCAGGGCTATTCTCCATCAACTTTCTTGCCTGGAAAATCCCATGGACGGAGGAGCCTGGTGGGCTGCAGTCCATGGGGTTGCTAAGAGTCAGACACAACTGAGCGACTTCACTTTCCCTTTTCACCTTCATGCATCGGAGAAGGAAATGGCAGCCCACTCCAGTGTTCTTGCCTGGAGAATCCCAGGGACGGGGGAGCCTGGTGGGCTGCTGTCTCTGGGGTCGTACAGAGTCGGACATGACTGAAGCGACTTAGCAGCAGCATCAGCAGTGTTGATATATGCATGGTCTATTTCTGTGCATTATTCCATTCCATTGTTGTGTTGGTAGATATTTTCAGTAATTCTAAATTTAACTTTATAATGACTCTCCATATCCAATGGTTGAATTTTCCAATTTTGATCATTTTCACCATGGTGTTATTTTCCGTTTATCTTTTGCATATCTATGCAAATTTTAGAATCAGCTTGTGAATTTCCACCTTTAAAAAACTACAGTGTTTTGGTGGGGCATGGGATGGAGGGAATACATTGAATTATGGGATCAACTTATTGAGTCTTTAAATCCTTGATCTGAATGTAGACCTCTTATTTAGGGCTTTATATCAATAAAAGTTTTCTGTTTTGTTTTGTTTGAGGTCTTACAGATCTGTTTTGAATTTATTCACACATTTACGATATTTGAGGCTAGTGAATTATTTATATGTATATTTTTAAACATATTTTCTAAATTATTTGAGAAATACAGAGAAATACAATCAATATTTGTATATTGACCTTCAGTCCAGCAACCTTGCTAAATTCATTTTATTTCTTTTGAATTTTTTCAAATACAGTCTGTGAGTAGTAACATTTTTATTTTCTTCCTTTTTAGTTTTTATTTTTTTTTCTTGTATTTTTGTACTAAGACCCGTAGTACAATATTGAATGGAAATGGTAAGAGTGAATAAACTCACCTTTTCCCCATCTCAGGAAGAAAGCTTTCAATATTTCACCTTTACATATGATGTTTACAGTAATTTTTTTGTAAATATCCTGTAGATGATGGGAAGCAGTTCCCTTCTATTCCTAAGTATTGTAAATGTTGAATTCTATCACGTGCTTATTTTACATATGTTGAAATCATTATAAGACTTTTTTTCTTTATTTGTTCACATTGAGTTATACTGATTTTTGTTGTTATTGTTCAGATAGTTTCAGCTTTGATCTCTGGAAGCTGTTTCATTCCCTATGCCATACTCATATCAAGTGTGGGATTGGTTTCTTTGTTTTGCGTGTACTTTTTTACTTTCTAGAATGATATAATGATAAAACGAGCCTCAGGCTCATCTTGTATATTTCCTGCCTCAGTCTGAGAATTGGCCATTTCTCCAGGGAGCCAGCATTGCACATATTTCTGTATCTATACTAAGCTAAACCTGAGTTCATACTGATATGTTGAACTAATCCACAAGGCAGGGCTGATTCCAGTTGCCTCCCTTTGCTTCTCTGTAAACTCCCATCCAGCAGTGAGAATCATACCTTCTACTATTCAGCCATCTGTTTACCTAGTTGTTCAATTGCAGCGTATATGTGTGGAAGCATCATAACTCATATGTACATGGGAAACGACTTTATAACTGGAGTACAGTATTTATGTGCAGTTCATTTTTCCTTTAGTCTTACAGATACCTCTCATTTCCAGAGTTAACTTAGCTTTCGGCTTTTTCACCCTCCCCTTCTGTGAGGTTGCTTTGCACATTAACTGTTTGTGATCTTTGTTCTTACTTCTGAATCCTTGCAGCCATGATCTCTAGTTTTATTGTCTTTACAGTTTTGCCTTTTCCAGAATGTCATAAAATGGAAAACAAACAATATGTAGTCTTTTCAAACTTGTTTCTTTTATTTAGCAAGATGCATTAAGGTTTATTTCTGTCTTGGTTGCCTTTCTTTGTTGTTGAATAATATACTGTTGTATAGATGTGTTTTTTATTTTAATTCATTTGCCTGTTGAAGGACATCCTAATATCTTTTGGTTTTGGATGATTAAGAGGAAAGCTACTATAAACATTTCCATGCAGAATCTTGTATGTACATTTCAAATTTTAAATCAGTTGGGTAAATACTTACTAGCACAACTGCTGATTGTGTGACATTTAGCTTTGTAAGAGTCTGCCAGACATCTTCCAAAATGACTATGCAGTTGGCATTCCCACCCACCAAAAATGAGAGTTCCTGTTGCTGTTCTCAGAGGCATTTGGTACTGTCAGTTTTTTGGATTCTAACCGTTATAATAAGATATGCAGTGGTGTCATTTTTTAATTTATAATTGCATAATGACATTTGATGTTGAGCATCTTACATGCTTATTTGCCATGTATATCTTCTTTGGGGCTTTCCAGGTGGCTCAGTGGTAAAGAATCTGCCTGCCAAGTAGGAAATGGGACTTTGATACCTAGGTCAGAAAGATCCCCTGCATGGAGGAAATGGCAACCTACTCCAGTATTCTTGCCTGGGAAATCCCGTGGACAGAGGAGCCTGGAGGGCTACAGACCATGAGTTTGCAAAGAGTCGGACACACTAAAACCACCACCAGCACATCTTTAATGAGACTTTCAGATACTAGGCCCATTTTTAAATAGGGTTTTCTTACTCTAACATTTAAGAGTTCTTTGTGTGCTTTGGAAATAAGTCTTTTATCCAGTATGTATTTTATAAATATTCTGTCTGTGACCTATCTGTTCATTCTCTAACAATGTATTTTGTAGAAGTTTTAAATTTTAATGAATTCCAACTCAAATATTTTGTGGGTTGTGCTGATTTTTCTAAAAACTCATTGTTAAACCTGGGGATCAGAGATAGTTGCCTATCGGAGCAGGTTATATATGGAGGGAGGGAGTGAAAGCAGAGAACCAGTAAGTCTCTAGGGTTTAGTAGCTTCTTATGTCAACCTTCAAATAATCATTCTTATTTCAAGCCCCTGGCTGTACCCCTCAGGAAAATCAAGGACCCTCATTTCTGAACCTGTCTTGCTGTTGTCGGTTTCCTCCTAAATAGGTGGATGGGATTGATCTAACTTTGCTCTGCTAGGTTGGTTGGTAACTCATCCATCTGTTTTCCATCTTCCAAAATTTTGCCATGTGGAGTCTCCTCTGGTTTTCTTTTTCCTGATGAATATATATGGTTTCTAATCATTTACTTTCATTTTACTGGAGTTTAGAAAAGGGAATAAAGGTAACATACATTTTAATCTGCCATATGTAATTAGCTGAATCCTGAATTTTTTTAAACTCATCTATTTTTATTTTTTAAGCAAGCCATCTGATTTACAGCTATGTAAGTTCAGAGCCCTGGGAATACTGACTAAACCTGTGCTTAATTTCTTTGTCTCCATTTCCTACTGATTTTATCGTGTACCCTTTATAAGTAGCCAAAATAGTCATTGATGGAGATTATTTAGGGGGATATGTCTTCCCTAATGGTACTTTGCTGTACCATAATTTAGATATTTGCGCGAGTGTCACGTAATATCCGTGGTAAGGAATCTGCGTGCCAGTGCAGGAGGCACAAGAGATGTGGGCTCAGTCCCTGAGTTGGGACGCTCCCCTGGAGGAAGAAATGGCAACATACTCCAGTATTCTTGCCTGGAAAATGCTATGGACAGAGGAGCCTCGAGGGCTACAGTCCATGGGATCACAAAGAGTCAGACATGACTGAGAACACACACATGTAATATCAGACTCATTGTAAGAAGATGAACATCTGGCAAACTTACTTTTTTTTTTTAATGAAAAAATATTGAAGGGAAAAGTGCACCTGACATTCAGGAATATATAGAGGATACCAGACCAATAGGAAAGATAAATTGGGGAGAAATAGCTAAAATTAATACAGTAAGTGTGTATGAGCTATGAACAAAAGAGATTAAATAAACTTCAGAAATACAAAGAGTTAAACAATGTCTCATGGATTTCTTTTCTTTTTAGGTGAAAAATTAGATAATTTTCAAAGCTGGAGTTGAATCAAACATTAAACAATGGCAACAGGTGACTTAAAAAGAAGCTTAAGGAACTTAGAACAAGTGCTTCGCTCGCTA
This sequence comes from Bubalus kerabau, assembly GCF_029407905.1. NCBI lineage: Eukaryota > Metazoa > Chordata > Mammalia > Artiodactyla > Bovidae > Bubalus > Bubalus kerabau. Next base: position 71,984,223 of record NC_073627.1, read on the forward strand.
AATTATCCTAGAGAGGTGGATTGTGTAGGGTAAGCTGCAATACTGAACTTCTTTGTATTATTTTCACTAATCATGTGAGGTAACATTTGACATGGGAGGAGTATCTAAATAAAAATACAGATTTTATATAGGTCCTTTAATTTTTTTCATCCAAGTGACTGAGATATTTTAGAAAGCAGTTAGGAGTTTGTTTCTAAGTAGGAATTAATGAAAAATTCCAACTCAGGAGATTTGAAACAGCTTTTAGAAGTAGAAGCACGACATTGTAAGTATAAGGTATGGTCTCTGTACAACTTTTAATCTCATGGAAGTAAAATGGATTTCATTAATTCTGTAGTTTACCAACCTCCCACATTTAGTTGGGTGGTATTCCTTTTTGATTTGGAAGATTCTAGTTAACAGATTTCTTATGACAACTTATATCATACTTGAAGATTGTTATTAAGCTGTCTCAATAGCCCCACTTTGAACCATTTGCTTTAGTTTCCACTGTCCAAATATGACTTGCCTTTGTAAAATATAGCAACATACATTTCTTCTCTAATTCTGCTAGTCTAATATACACTCCTATCATTCTTTAGCCTTTGATACCTCTTTTCCTTCCTATGTGGGATTGCTGACTAATTAAATATTTCTCCCAGTAGAATGTAGCTTGACATCTGGTGCTTTTATTCAATTCACTGCAGTCTCCCCCTTTCTAGAACTGCATGGAGCATCTTAGAAGCTAATTAGACATTTATTCTATGAATGCGTTGAGGGACAAGTTCATATTAGGTATGTGTTCAAGTAGTGAGTGAACCTGAGTTAAACCAACTACTCAGTAGCATCCTAGATGTTCTTTTTTTTTTTTTTTTTAATATTTTTTAAATTATTTTTAAATTTATTTAATTGGAGGCTAATTACTTTACAATATTGTATTGGTTTTGCCATACATCAACATGAATCCACCATGGGTGCACACATGTTCCCCATCCTGAACCTGCCCCCCCACCTCCCTCCCCGTACCATCCCTCTGGGTCATCCCAGTGCACCAGCCCCGAGCATCCTGTGTCATGCATCGAACCTGGACTGGCGATTCATTTCACATATGATATTATACGTGTTTCAATGCCATTCTCCCAAATCATCTCACCCTCTCCCTCTCCCACAGAGTCCAACATACTGCTTTATACATCTGTGTCTCTTTTGCTGTCTTGCATACAGGGTTATCGTTACCATCTTTCTAAATTCCATATATATGCATTAGTATACTGGTGTTTTTCTTTCTGGCTTACTTCACTCTGTATAATAGGCTCCAGTTTCATCCACCTCATTAGAACTGATTGTGAACCAGGGAAAACTAACTAAGAGAAGGCTGCCATTGAAAGGATAGTGAAGAGACTAGGGAAAGTTTAGCTCAGATGACTGTTATTATGACCATCATTTGTGAGAAGCAGAAGGTTATTCCCTAAACTGCTCCCATACTATGTACTGGTCATATGTTGGTTTCTCAAAACAGGGACATCTCTATTGTCCAGACTTGCAGGGACTAATCAGTTTGAGTAATCACATTTTCTTCTTCCCACTTTTAAGCATTAACATATTAAAAGGCATTTTGGATAGAAATAATTCTGAAATGTACTGATTATTCTCCTGTATTCTGAGTATAGCATTCAAACATTTGATTTTTCTTACTGACCTATGCTTATCATTAAGAACAAGTTTAGATTATTTTATAATGTAGTAATGTCTGCAGGGTTTATTGACACAGGGTTAGGGGAGGTAACACTATCTTGCTGCTTCAGATCGCTCTTCTTGGCCTGACACACACACACACGCACACACACACACACCCACCCACCCCCACCCACCCACCCACCCTCCACGTATTTTGGGTTCTTTATACTTTTTTCCCTTTTTAAAGTTTTATCCTGACATCTGTTGTTTTTGTGTTGGCTTGCCAATTTATAGTATCTGTTTTTCTTACTGTTTCTAGTCTTAAGTCCATGGAAACTGGATAACCAAGATTTTTGAGATTGTTTAGCAAAAGAGGTATTCATTACAGACTGGCTGTTTTCTATTATAATGTTCATAAAATAGACAGATTTTTTTGTAAAAAAGTACCTTTTCATGTTCTGTTTTGAACTGTCTTACAGAGAGACAGAGTTACCAGAGCAGTTTTCTCATTGAGTAAATTATAATTGTACCCATAAAGATAAAAGAGAAACAATTTATATTTGTCCTGAAAAAACAAAATGTAATGTTATCATATTTGTTCTCTTCCTTATTTTAAAATTTGGGGCAGGATGGGGAGATTTATGTACATGTTTGAATTTTGTGGAAAACAATCATTTGAAGTAAGAGCATTGTTACATCAGTTGAATAAATATGTGCTGTGCTTTGTTGAGAGAGAATCAGTGAAGGCACTTCTTGGTGAGAAAGATCCATGTGTGGAGACAGACAACAGTACCAGACAAGGGCATGAGGCATCAGGTCCTGAACACCTGGGGAGTTGTTCTAGCGAGATCCTTGTGGGTCAGAAAGATGGCTTCATGGAAGGCTTGAGATTGGATGGGTTATTCATACAGAATGAATGACACATAACTGAAGAGAAAGACATACTTTTCTAGGCTAGAAGAATTAGCGTAATCTAACAAGGTAGATTCCAAATGAGTCTGAGGTCAGGGGAAGATCGTAAACTGGTCAACCGTATTAGCAGTGATGCCTTTTCCAGCCCTGGTATCCTCATCTGTAACTTAGAATTCATAGTATTTTTCTCTTGGAGGTTTATGATAAACCTCCAAGAGAGTAAGTGAGGTAATATGAGAATGTTTGCAAAACCATAAAGCCTACTTGTGTACTGTAAGGAGGTACATTTGCTGTATTGGTAGGAGAAAATAGACTAGATCAAGTAAGGCCAGTCTTTGGAAAATCAATAAATACTGTGATAAACAGACTGTTGGTATTGATGCTGAAGAGTTTTTGTTTCATAGTAATTTGGCTGCACTGGTTTAGAGTAGGGGGTGGAATCTGAAGGGTCTCATGCATCACCTAATTATTATGGCTGTTGTCTTAAATTAGGAGTTTTTAACAGCTTTTCGTTGTGGAATTAAGCATATTAAAAATCTTTTTTATTTTTTTCCATACAGTTTGGTAAAGGGAGATACAGCAGCCTCTCTGCCCATCATCAGCTATTCCCTTACCTCATACTCACCCTATGTAGCAGAACTTCTGGTCGACTCCAACGTTGAGCTCCTAGCAAAGAATGACTTGCGCTTCATAGATACTGTCTATAAGGTATTTTGCGTTTATAAAACAATACTTCTTTTAGAAGTCATCGAATGGTTTTTTTAGATCCATATTTTTATAACTCCTTACATACATAGTTGACAGTATTTTCATATGTATTTATCTTATGTAAATGCAGTCTCTGTTATAATCAAGATGCAATTTGTTTGCTTTTATGTTTCATACTCTAATAAATATGACTGGTAAACATCATTATCATTTGTCTATTTTATATTTATTTTTAGTAAAATTTGGTATACTGGTAGAAGTTAGAGTGAATGTAGTTTTATTAAGTAAAATTTGTGGTTCATAGACTTGTGAGTTAATTTATTAATTTAGTTGTTTGTAAGAAGGAACTGCAACTTATGTTAGAACAACTTGTGTTCCTTGAGATCTGAAACTATGTCTTATTATCTACTTTGGCATCTACACTTATACTACATGTATCCTGAACTTTATCTCTGTTTGATTTTTCAAAGCCCTACTTTGTATCATTTTATTTACGTACTGTGGTTTATGCAACCTTAAAAAAATAGTAAAAGCCAATTTATCAAATCAAATCTGCTTTTTTTTTTTCTTTCTGAAGAGTTTGATGAGATGGTAGCTTTTATATGTAGTCTCGGTTTAATCTTCCCTTTCTTTGCCTCTTACCTCAGAAAGCATCCATGGAAGCCTAAAAGGACTTCTAGTTAATCTGAGGTTACACAGAAGAGCTTTTGGAAATTACTGTTTTAATCTGTTTCTTTCGTTTTACACACAAGAAATTGAAACTGAGTAGCCTACTGACTTGTCTAAAAATTGTCATAATTTCTATAAACAAAGAGAACTATGGCTTTCTGATACCTGGTATTAGCCAGCAAAGGAGTTTTTCTAGTTCCTATGAGAATATTTGAAACTTTTGATGATTATCTTTTCCATCTTTCTGGATAGCTATCTGGTACATTCCTAGCTACCTGTTTTCTACCTATTTCCTACTTGATCAGATCTCATAGCACCCCTACAAATCTCTTTAGTGCCCTTTCTATAGTGGCTTAATCCTCCCCCATCTCTTAAAAATGGTAGTACATCCCTGGTCACTTACCATTTTAGATTTTTGAAAGAAATTGCTCCCAACCTTTATGCTGGTCTATTATTTCCTCTTTACAGCTTCTTCGTGATCAATTTAATTATAAACCAATCTTGACAAAAAAGCAGTTTATCCAGTGTGGATTTGCAGAATGGAAAATCCAAATTATATGTGATATTTTGAATTGTGTGATGAAAAAGCACAAGGAGTTGAGTAGTCTTGAGAAGGTAATTTTATTAATAGATTTTTAACTTATGTTAAGTGGCTATATTTTAATATATAAAGTCAATACCTAGTCAGCAAATTAATGCACAGTGCAATTACTGTGCTACTCACAGATCTGAGTGGCCTTACAGTGCCTGATGTTTGCTTTAAATACAAGTCACTTGTTTTGATACATTTGTGACTTGGAACTACTAGTCCTAAACTAATATAACAAACTAACATAACACATTTTCATCACTTTGTAGTTTTCAAAAAACGTGTGGTCTCATTAGACTTGCAGTATTTGGCAGTCACATTTCATGAAAATTTAAATGATAGAGGAATTTAATATATACATGCTACCTTCCCACATAGTTTAGAAAGAAAGAGAAGTCTCTCAGTCATGTCCGACTCTTTGCGACCCCAAGGACTGTAGCCTACCAGGCTCCTCCCTCCATGGGATTCTCCAGGCAAGAGTACTGGAATGGGTTGCCATTTCCTTCTCCAGGGGATCTTCCCAACCCAAGGATCGAGCCCGGGTCTCCCGCATTCCAGGCAGACGCTTTAGCCTCTGAGCCACCAGGGAAGCACATAGTTTATTAAGTCTTAATACCTTTTTTTTTAAGACTCCATCACAACAAAGAAAAAAGACCAGTTCTGCTAAGTCAGAACCTTGTTCAAGTGCTGAGAAGACATCTACTGAACCTGTGGGCATTGATGTCACCGGCAGATTTGTGACTTCAGGAAAGGTGGGACAGTACAGAGACAGTGTGTTGCATTGGTGTTAAGAATTACCTGCCTAACTGATCCAGCACATGAGGTTCACTTTTCTGCCTAACATCTAGAAAAACATTCTACTCAGACATTAGAGTGTAAGGATTGTTCACAATACATATCGTGTATTATCTGGGAACATTCCTAAATTTAGAAGAAGAGGGTAGAAATGTACAGTTGAACATGTTTTCTCTTTTTATTTCTAATCCCTAATTCTGCCTCTTGTGATCGTGAAAATTTACTCTTAATTATGTATCTAATCTTCCTAAAGGCCTCCGCTTTAGTTCTAGGTCTTGATTTATATACATTCATATTTCTGTACCAGGAATGTAGGTTAGCCAATGGTTGATAGTCCTTAAATCTATAATCTGGTTTAGGGATGGTGTTTTGAATATTTTCTATTTGTTGGTCAATACTTTCCCTGCCCTTGTCTGCTTCAAGAAGCTGTGGCCGAATGAGTTCAATGCATTTAGGGATAGTTTTTCTATCTCCAAGGGAAAATGAAGCCATAATATTATTTTATAATGGTAAATATGCTTTCAGCTGTCTTCCACGTGGGGCAAACCCATCGAGACTGAAGGATAGACTATCAGACAAATAATCAATGTGTCATTAGATACAGGATTTGAGTATATTTTAGCTGAAGTAAGATTCAGGGAATTATTTTTCCCCAATTAATAATATGAGTTATATAAACAATATGTGAGTTTATTTTTACTTTACTCCATTATAAAATGTAGTGACACTTAACTATAAGAAAAAGGCTCCTATGTCAGTAACTTAAAAAGAAAACTGTGCCTGTTCTGTCTCAGGTAATGAGGGCACTGTGAAAATAAATGTAACTGTCCTGAATCCTTTCCCAACTAGAATTTATCTAAACAAGGAGTTTCTTATTCTGGAATTTTTCAAATCTTCACTGTGCTTTTATAGCACAGTATTAGGTACACTGTAAGGACTTAATGAATCTCAGTTGGTATAACTGAATACATTTTTCAATCTTCTATTTCAGTGTGGGGCTGAGGAATGATCTAAATTGTCTTAACAGAAAAAGATAACAAAATTTTAAGACATTAGACTTGTTTTTAATTTTCTTAAAATTTCTTTTTGTTATCCATCAAAGTTTTATCAATTATATCAAAATTATTAGAAATTTGGGTAGGTATTAAAATTCTTCCAATTTAGAGAAGTTGGAGAGTGTAAGTACACTGGTTTACATGAGAAGCTGAGTCAGTGCTAAAGCGAATTGTCTGCTTCTCCCATGCTTTTCTGGAGTGCTAGTTGTGACTTCTGTGCGTGTGTGCTGAGTTTTCATTGTACATGTGCAGATTGTCTGGAAAAGGAAGTACGCAGAAGAGTCCTGCACAAATGCAGTGTCACCTAAAGCCTTCCTCTCAATGCTTTCCCTTTGTAATTGTTATTGAGGGCCTGATGTTTTGTGGTTTATTTAATAGAAAAAAACATTGCAATGAGTCCTAGTCATAAAGCCAGCTCAGTTATCTATATACATGAAGAGTGTGTTAACCTTTTATTATTATTATTATTTTTTTACTTTACAATGTTGTATTGGTTTTGCCATACAAAAAACAACTTCCTCTTATGGACTGTCTCAAACATTTACCAAAGTATCCATTCAGAGTTTCAGCAATTTGTCAACTCTTTGCTAATCTTCTTTTATCTTAATTGTAATCACTTTTCTCAACATCTTTTCCCCCAAATTGAAACCTTTTGAAACAAGTCACAGACGTCATTGAATAGATTATTTCGGTATTTTGCAAAATATAAAAATGCTTTTTAAAAATCATGACCACAACTTTATCATCACATATAAAATATTAATAAATTTATAATATTTGGTGTATGCATATATGTTAATTTATACTTCTATAAATATTAAATGGAAAATAGGATGTTTGTTTTGAAAAAGTACTCTATGTGTGTTTAATGTAATTGTTGAAGAGAGCATGAAAGCATCTCTGATGTATTTTTCTGTATGCAGAAGAAAGCTGTGGTGATCCGACACCTGTACAATGAAGATGGTGCTAACATTCCTGAAGATACAGTTACAGATGTTAACGAAGCATTTGATGTTTGTGACATAAAGGCTGCTGAAATAACAATTCCTGAATTACAGGTTCCTGACATTAACTGTGAGCAACAAGTAAGAATTTGGGGCTTCTTGAACAGATGCCAGTATTTCTTGCTTTGATGTACGTAATTATTTAAGCGTCTAACCTTTTTAACATTTCTAGTCTTTTAAACTATTGATCATGACATGTAACCATTACTTAAGAATCACTAAGTCTTACTGAATATAAATAAAAAGATATTATTTGCTCCTCATGTTTAGGGTACTAGGAGAGATGATGCAAAGATGAATAAGACATAGGACTTCTTCAAGCTTTACAGTCTAGTGAGAGACATAGACTACTTTGTAGTGAAGGTTCTTTTCCACCTCCTGCCTATATTTATGAATGGAAAAAAGTGATGCACTACAGCCCTTTCATTTTCCTTTTGGGACCCTTGCTGTCCTCTGTGCCCTCTTTCCCTCTCTCTCCATGAGTATTATTTGTATTACTTTGTAGTCATAGACCCCTGTTACAGTGCCTGGTCATTACTGCTTCTGTTAAAACTTCTTTTTCTGTCTTTTATGCCTGTGACTTACATCTTGGTATATAGTTGATGCGTAAAAGCCACCAGATATCCATTAGGCTTATTTCCTGTTTATAGCAAAGGGAACAATCTCAGTGTACTTTCATTTGTTGGTCATTTCCTCTTAGTTTTCCTAATTATAATAAGCTAGTTAGTTACAGTTTTATTTTCCTAACTGATACTATTCTGTCATTTTAGGATATAAAAGTCAATCCTGAGGTTATTGCATTACAGTCTATGCTTGCTGAATGCCAAGAAAAGCTTAAGAAACTGACTTGCATAGAGAGTAGATTAGAATCTTTGGAAGAAAAAATGAAAGGGAAAGTGCTGGTGAATGAAAAAACCTGGGCTAATCTTCTGAGTCGTGTCACTCTTCTTGAAACAGAAATGCTTTTATCCAAAAAGGTATTTTCTTTCCTTTGCTTTTACAGAGTATCTCAGATATAATAAAGTACTTTTATTCATTATTATGTGTGTATTCTTTGGGATGCTAAGTAAGAGACTGTTTTGGGTCTTGGGAAGTGTTTAGTTGGAATGAAGTCCTAGTTGGACACAGCCCGTTTGGTGGTGCCTGTTGTGACTACTGCTTTTCCCTTCATCCAGTAAGATAATCTGATGAACTTGTATCAATTTCTGGTCCTAGTCTATCTTTCCTTCTTAAAAAGTAGATTCAAGGTTTCTATCTCCTTCCACATTTGAAAGATCAATTGTATATGTAGAGATATTTATGTTTTGCTTGTAAATAAAAGTATCTAAGCATTTTTATGTCATCTATATATGTTATGCTTAGCAGTAAGAATATAAATTGAGAATATATCTTTTCATTTTATTCTAAATGCTAAATTGTGTTATTTTAGAATGATGAATATGTACAGTTTAATGAGATGAGTGAAGACTATTCTTCCAGTAGCGACATGGACAGTCTCAATCCAGGTGAGCTCTTGGTGTATTGGAATTGGTGATATGATTAGGAGATTTTACAAAAATGTTTTTATAGTATTCGATTATTTTAATCCTTGGATTCTTATTTTTTTAGAAATTGCAAAACTCCTAAGAAGAAAGAAAATACTGAACTTATAGATAAGTTAAGAGTTGCTAGAAAAGCCAACTTACATATAGTAGTGGAATAAATTCCAATGTACAAAATTGCAAACTTGTAGAGGCATTTTATTCTTTTATTTGCAAAGTGCCTTAGAATAATAAATGGACCTCTGTAGTTTCTCATTTAAACTTAAGCAGTAACTTTCACCAGGAATGGCTTCCCTGGTGCTCAGATGGTAAAGAATCAGCCTGCAATGCAGGAGACCTGGGTGTTTAATCCCGGGGTCAGAAGATCCCCTGGAGAAGGGCATGGCAACCCACCGTAGTATTCTTGCCTGGAAAATCCCATGGACAGAGGAGCCTGGCAGCTACAGTCCATGGGATCACAAAGAGTTGGACATGACTGAGTGCCTAACACATAATAACTTTCACATATGTGAATAATATATGTAAAACAAAACAAAAAAAAACCACATTTTTCAGTAACCTGTAATGTATTACAAACCTCTTATATTTCAACAGTTCACCGATGATGATAGAATGTGAAGGACCTAAAATTAGGGCAAATCTCCATGTCCCTTAACTTCTTTGGCTACTGGCATTTCCATTGTGGCTGAACAGCAGGGATAAGGTTTCTAAGCTGCTTTTCAGTGATAGCTTTTTTTTTTTTTTTTTTTTGATTCTTAAACTTTTTGAAAAGACAAAGGTCTAAATTTTGTCTCATGTTATAATTAAATCATATTTGCAGAAGAGATTTTTCCAACTGAGAATTCATAGTGAAGCTGTAGTAATAAAAATTTAATTTTCAAGACAATACAAGTGCTTTATTATCCATATTTTACAGATGAAGAAGAGAGATTAAATATTTAACTGCCAAAAGCCACATAGCTACTGAATGATTGGACGTGTTTGAATGGAGGCAAATTAGCTCTGACATTTTCTTCTCAGCACTGCATACTTAGTGTACATGCCAGTTTCATTTCACAGAGAACAATTTCAATATTTAGGTTATTAGGTACAGTTATTAGAGATGCTGTTTCTGGCACTAAATTTATTATAGACTACAAGTTTCAGATTTGGTAAAAGTTGACTTTTTTTCTCTTTATCATTCATTACTCAACAAATTTCTAAGGTCAGTATCAAGACCCTTGAGAGCAAGAACTTTATCTTATGGTCTGTCCAGCATAATGTCTGTATTTTTGTCCCCAGTAAATATTTGTGGTAGAAATCAAGTTTTCATGCATTGCAAGAATACTGAATGCCTGCTATTTGCAAACATTGTCTTTGCCAAGTTCGATGTTGCCTGTTTGGGCTTAAACTTTTTAAATAACATATTGCAGCACATGCTATTAACCCCTTAGTTAAACACATAACCAAGTTTAAGACCTGCGCTAGGACTCAGAGTGATGAGCAGACAGACTACTGTCTGATATGGATTATAGATTAGGAATGAGGTGAATACTTGTCTCAAAAAATTTTTAGTCTGACCCTGATAAATTAAGAGTCAAATTTATGAAGTTTATGCATTATATCTTACCTATACATGCTGCCTGGAAGAAGAGGGTTTGACTTCTTTTGATGCTGAGAGCAGCAGTTCACCAATCTGATCTTAGAATCATGTTGGGTTGGGGGTGGTTTCTGTGAAGTTCATGCTGATGAGTGAGTAGAGGAATGGAACAAACAGGCACGAGACTGTGGCTTGATGAGAGACTAAAGTTCTCATGTGGTAATACTCTGTTCCACAATACAAAGATTGTCTGTGTAGGCTTATGGTAAACTGTGTACAATAGTTTAAATGGGTACCTGATTTTTTTTTTTTTTTTGCCTTGTTTTTGCAAATGTACCATGACTAAAAATGCAGGGCTTATGGGGTTGATTGGACAGAAACTTGTCTTTTCTGTGATGTTCTGTAATTGATTCAGTTGTAGGAAAGACTTGCCATCATTTTGCTGAATGAATAATATCAGGATACTGGAAAAGGAAAGTTATTCAGTTATATAGAGAAATAAATCTGTGAACCCTGAATTTTAAGCAGTTTTTTCCATACATATCAACTAAGGGTAGAATGTTTCTTGATTTTTAGGAAGAATGTACAGTCAGTTTTAGTAATAATTGCCACTATTTTAAGAAAAGAAAATTCATGGGTCAGTAGCCTATATTTAAAAATACATTAACCTGTATATTCAGTTGATTGCTATCATGATAAAGATAATATTACTTTCCTTGATTTTTATTGGCCAGTTTTTAACATCTAGATCTTCATGTGCAGGTCATTATCCTAAAAGAATATTAAGGACTCATCTAGACCTATACCAGTAGCCATTTTATATTGAGATGTTTATTTTCCTTCCCTCTATACATAATATTTTAGATATTTGACTCTCCATGAAAGGAAAAGGTAATCTAAAAATTAATTTCTCCACAGATAGAAAAAGCAAAGAGGAAAGGCATGCAAATATTCCTTTGTCCTCTGGTTATAGTACGGTGTCATCAGATTCAACTCCCAGAACCTCAACTGTTAATTACTGTGGTTTGAAAGAGATCTCAGAGGTAAGAAGAATCTGGCAACCACTTACATGATTTCCTTTGTAATGTCAGAAAAAGTAAGCATTAGATTTAGTTGTAGATGCCATTGGCAAGAAAAATAGTGAAACTATAAATCTTAATCTCATAAAAATTCTTTGTGATAAATAAACAGTACTTGTGCAGTGTTTTAGACTGTGTTTTATATGTTCACGGTCCATCTTGGATTATGATTTGCTTTGAGAAATCGCCTAAATTTGTTGCTTTTTAAATTAAAGGAAACAACAATGCAGAAAATGGAAAGGATGAAAAAAATGTAAGTAACCAAAAAAGGGCAACAGAGATTCATTTCTCTATAGGGAATTGTGTTGGATTATAGTATATAAAGAATGTACATGTGTGTTTCAAACCTTGAAGGTCTCTCAATCAGGTGTAGAATTTCCTTCAAGACTCCAGTGAATAATAAATCCATCTACAGTTATGTGTTTGTGAGATGAGTCACTGTTTTTGTTTCCAACAAGCGATGTAAAACATTGTTAATGAAATTAATTGCAGATTAAAGAGTGCGGTGATATTTTGGTTAATATTAATAGTTAATCAAGAAATTATCTATTTTTGATAACTACTTTGTCAAACTATTAAGTTATGTATGTAGATGAATGGTTTGGGGACATATAAGTATTGTTAAAGTGTTGCTAGTCTTTTTCAGAAAGTTGTTGGTATGATAATACTGAATATGATACTTTCATCTAATACAAATATAAATTATGTGTATTTTTTAAAGAGAAGTTGAAATAAAATATGAAATTGTGTAAGATTATCATGCAGCCTACTACTTTAAAAAACTATAATTTTTTTTTTTTTGAACTTTGAAATGTGCTGAAATAACTTATGCTCCACGATTTAAAGACTTAAAATTGACTCTAGTTGTTTTACTTTCCCTCCTGGCCACAGTATACTTATTAGCAGTACTTGTACCCATAAATAGGCACTGAAGTTTATTTAAGGCTCAAAACCATAATTTCAGCAACCTAAATCCTACACCTCGCTATGGATTAGTTATTTACTTAATATATTATTTATTTATTATATTTCAGGTTTGAAGAAACTGCAGAGTTACTGAAATGTCCAAATCACTAATTATAGAATTGTCTGCATGAACTTCTCTAGGACTTTGGCTACTGTACATGTTGTATATTTTAAAGAGTTCTCTATGCAGTTTTAATACACTGGAATGTTCTTATTAGAATTTGAATTCCATTTGGTATATTTGCTTTTTGGTTCCATATTGAATAAATACTTAAATATTTTTGCGCTTTGATTATACTGCTTTACTGTTTTGCTATTCTTAGGACAGCTGAGGTGCCAGTACACTTCTTTTAGAGCGTAAAGTCATTCCAGCCCTGTATTTTTGTGTCGACATTTGTTGGCAGTGTGCTAAATAATATGTTTTTTAAAGTACAGGCTTGAGGACCATGGTTTACATCCTGTTGGAAACGCTCCACCTGGGACACGCATGTTGTCCCCAGGAGGCTCTCGTACATACCATCTTGCCATCTGTACTAACGAATATGTTGTAATGAAAAGTTGAAAATACTCACTGAAATTTAAATAAAACAAAAATACAACTGTTTCATGCGCCTTCAAAAGGCAGCAACACATTTTCAGTTAATGTTGAGGAAGTCATGGCATGATTCTCCTTTTGTGTTTGGAAGCAAGTTGGACAGTTGTGAAAATGTGTTGAGTGTTTTAGTACTCTATTCTGTAACACATTTTAAGACCAGCAGCTCAGACACATATGGTGGCTGTTCTGTATTACAAGATACCCAATGAGTATTTTTGTTTGTTTGTTTTTTTAAATGATGGGACGTTATGTTCTTTTTGAGAGAGAAAATAATCTTAGATGAACTTAGAGAAAAGTGGAATTCATTTTAAATAACTAGATGAATTATTTTATTTACTCATATAATGTAATTTGATATTTTCCACATGTGAAACATTAATAGTAAGTTAAAATTCTAAGTATAAGTAACCTAAAAAATACTTTTATTATTCTAATACCGGGACATGTGTAGTCATCATACTTTAAAATTATGAACTTTTGAAGTTAGCATACAACTTTGAGTTTAGTAGTTTCAGTAAATATTTCTAGAATTAATGAATCCATTTAGCTTTATTTTTTTCAGTTGCAAAAAGTTATAAACCAAGAGAGTATGAAAAACCACTTTGTCAATGAAACTTCTAAAAATTTAGTATCCGTAGGCATGGAATTGTAGCACCACCTTGTGGTTTATATGCTGGTACTTTACCTTTTATTAAGATATGTTCACGGTCCATCTTGGATTATGATTTGCTTTGAGAAATCGCCTAAATTTGTTGCTTTTTAAATTAAAGGAAACAACAATGCAGAAAATGGAAAGGATGAAAAAAATGTAAGATCCCCTCCCACCCCAATAAATCTGCACGTGAAACACAGGATCTTATTTTCCTTTTGAAAAACCAGATTCCAGTTTTTAAAAGAAATGTTTTGGAATCTTCTTTTCTGCACAAAAGAGAAGTTATCTTCTTTTCTCATGCTCTCTTTTTCCCCTCTCTCTCCTTTATGTAGTATACACATATACCAATTGTTGTTGTTTAGGCTCTTAAGTTGTGTCCACTCTGCGACCTCATGGACTGTAGCTCGCCAAGCTCCTCTGTCCATGGAATTCCCAGGCAAGAATATCGTAGTGGGTTGCCATTTTCTTCTCCAGGGGATCTTCCTGACAGGGATAGAACATGCGTCTCCTGCATTGGCAGGCATATTCTTTACCACTGAGCCACCAGGGAAGCCCTGAATACCAATTAAAAGATTTTAAACATTTTAAATTTCCTGATATACATTAAGTGTGCCAAATATAAATTTCTATTGAAAATATAATAAAAGATGTCATATTATCTAGTAGAATTTGGAATCCAAATTTTTTCATGCTTTTATCTAACACACTTACACAGGACTTAATGAAAACAACTCATAAGAACACCATGTGTTTACACTTACAAAGAATCTTACTACTTTGAGAATGTAATTTTTTGGGGAAAAGAAAGCAAATTTGACTTCATTGAAGTTATTTATTATTCTTCTAACTCTCCTGGAAATAGTAGAAAACTTTTTCCTCTTAGGTAATTTGGTGAGTAGCTTGAAACCATAAACCAGCCACTTGAAGTTCTTAAGAAAGTAAGGAAGGGCTCCTGGTGAGATTATTTGGAGCTACATAATTAAACCCGCAGTTAACTAGAATTTTCACGAACTCCATCCCCTTAATTCTCCCCTAAGTGGGATGAAAGGTATTTATTATACTGCCCACAAAGGCATCAGCAGCTAGTGTGGCCCTACCTATACTGTGCTCTGAATACATCTGGATAGAGATCAGATAGAAACACTGAGAATTCATAAGGTGAAGTAAGAAGTAATGTCAACTCTATGAAAATTGTAGGCATAACTCAGGACTATTAAGTTGGAAAAAATGGCTCTACATTTGTTTGTTTGTTTCACTCTAACACTTTGTAATGTCATGTTTTCACATGTAATACATTCCCTGAAAAATAAAACTTCAAGACTTTGGAGGCTGCATTTCATGCTACTCATTCCTACAGCTTTACATGGTTGACAGGCACTTGGGGAGGCATTAAAAAGTAAATGAACCTTGTCAGTTTTACAAACTACAACACTTTCTGAGATCCAATAACATTATAGGTTTAATTTTTACTTTTTAACAATTCCCAAGTTCATCTAGTGAAAATGTCAGGTTTCTTACCCTACTCACTCAAAGAATGATAAAAGACAGCAGTAGTGACACAGAGAACATGCAGATTTATTGGGGTGGGAGGGGATCTTTCAAAATCCGTACTCATTTGATTATGGTTTTTATATCTAATATTTGTAGGTAGGCATGGGGACTGTATAGTATGTATGTCTTATTTGTCTCTAAAGTTCACAAATCACAAAAATTATTTGATTAAAAAAATTTTAATATGAAATATTCAACTCAACATTTTAAGATTAAGAATAGAGCACTTGGATTTCCCTGATGGCTCAGTGGCAAAGAATCCACCTGCCATTGCAGGAGACGTGGCTTCCAGCCCTGATGGGAAGATCCCACATGCTGCGGAGCAACTAAAGCCTATACACCACAGCTGCTGAGCCTATGCTCTAGAGCCTGGCAGCCACAACTACTGGAATCACATGCCTCAACTACTGAAGTCTGAGCCCCTCGAGCCTGTCCTCTGCAATAAGCCACTGCAGTGAGAAGCTGTCACACCACAGCTAGAGAGTAGCCTCTGCTTACCTCAACTAGAGAAGAGCCCATGGCAGCAACAAAGACCCAGTATAGCCAAAAAAAAAAAAAAAAAAAAAAAGCATTTATTCAATAAGTATCCCAAATGCATAAATTATTTGAAATATATATTATGGATGGGTATTAAGATAAAGGAGGGCATCATAATTACTGATTTCTGAATCTGACATCTTAATTTCAATTTAACATCAGTCATTTAAATGTTATATCATCTTGCTCTATCTGGTAATGTATTTAAATGTACAAACTAATATGTAGCATAAATTTATAAGTTGATAATTTTTAACATAATTTCCCATACTTAAAGCATTAATATTTCTGAGCCTTAATGCAGTAAGTTTCTCCCAGTAAAAAAGGTGAGCAATTTTTAGAAACTACCATATTTTTAAAAGCTTGCACAAAACTAGGTAGGTCTAATATAAAGCACTAAAAGCCAGAGAATTTTTACCAAAAAAAAAAAATGAGATTTCTGCTTGCAGCAATATGACAAGATATTGAAAGAATTTTTTTAAACTCCTGCAAGAAACCATCAGACATTTTGGAGGAAATGCGCTAAATATTTATCACAAGAAATTGAAAGAAATTCTTAAGGACCTAAAGAAGAGGAAGCAAAAATTCAGAGGGCTTGCAGCGGACTTGGGGTAGTTTGTTAACAGTTGGAACCTAAGGCCTTGAGGGTTTTTCCTTCTTGTTTTCTCATCAGCCTGATTGTGGAATAATTTACATATAATAAAACTTACTTGGTGGTCCAGTGGTTGAGAATCCGCCTGCCAGTTGGGGGGACAAGGGTTCCATTCCTGGTCCGGAAGTTCAGGTCAGCAAAGTCGGAGTACCACAACTACTGAAGCTCAAGCCCTGGAGCCCATGCTCTGCAATAAAGAAGCTGCCTCTGCAATGAGAAGCCATCACAATGAAAAGCCCATGCATTGAAACTAGAGAAAGCCCGTTCTCAGCAAAGAAGACCCAGCACAGCCAAAAATAAATAAAAAAATTTTTAACTACATACAAATGTTTTAAATTAATTCACCAAGTTAACAGAATTCAGTGAGTTTTTATGTTCATGCAATTACCTCCCTAATCAAGATCTAGAACATGCTGCTCTGTACCCAGTCCTCCACCTCCACCCTTGTCTTAACAACCACTGGTTTGCATTCAGTCATTTTAATGTTGCCATTTCTAAAATTTCACATAAATGTAATCATACAGTATTTTCCTTTTGAGGTTCGTTCGTGTTGTACTCTTTTTTTTATTATTTTATTTTATTTTTAAACCTGAAACACTGTATTAGTTTTGCCAAACATCAAAACGAATCCACCACAGGTATACATACGCTCCCCATCCTGAACCCGCCTCCCTCCTCCCTCCCCACACCATCCCTCTGGGTCGTCGCAGTGCACCAGCCCCAAGCATCCAGTATCGTGCATCGAACCTGGACTGGCAACTCGTTTCATACATGATATTACACATGTTTCAATGCCATTCTCCCAAATCTTCCCACCCTCTCCCGTGTTGTACTCTTGCCTGGAAAATCCCATGGATGGAGGAGCCTGGTAGGCTGCAGTCCATGGGGTCGCTAAGAGTCGGACACGACTGAAGCGATTTAGCAGCAGCAGCAGCATGTTGTATTAGTTCTTTCCCTCATATCACTGAGCCATATTTCATTGTGTGGAAATACCACAGTTTCTAGATGACTTATCAGTTGATGGACATTGGGTTATTTCTGGTTTGGGAATGTTATGAAGAAAGCTGCTGTGGACATTAGGATCCAAGTCTATTTAAAAATACACTTTTGCTTCTCTTGGGTAAATACCTAGCAATGGAATGGCTGGGTCATGTGATAGGTTATGTTTAACTTTTATGAGAAACGGCTACACTGTTTTCCAAAGTGGCTGTGCCCTGTTACTTGTCCCACCAGCAGTCTGAGAGTTCTACTTGCTCTACATCCTCACCAACACTTGGTTTTGTCAGTTCTTTGGTGGGTGTGTGACCCTGGCTGGTCACTTTCCAAGCGCAACCCCACTTGGCCTGCCGCGTTCTCTTCCCACAGGTGGTGAGCACACCTAACTGAGAAACTGTTACGCGATCTCACCTGTCCTAAGATCAGACCTCTCCATCACCCTAAGGTAGGACGCTCCTCCTCACCAGTGATTAGTAAACAGAAGGTGACAATGTGGTACCTCATGGTGTTTTTTTTTTTTAAACAATTTGGGCTTTTCTCTAGTTGTGGCGAGTGAAAGCTACTCTCTAGTTGCAGTGCGCAGGCTTCTCATTGTGGTGATTTGTCTTGTTGCGGAGCATGGGTTATGGGGCAAGTGAGCTTAGTAGCTGCGGCTCCCAGGCTCTAGCTGCTGCTAAGTCACTTCAGTTGTGTCCGACTCTGTGCGACCCCATAGATGGCAGCCCACCAGGCTCCCCCATCCCTGGGATTCTCCAGGCAAGAACACTGGAGTGGGTTGCCATTTCCCTCTCCAATGCATGAAAGTGAAAAGTGAAGTCGCTCAGTCGTGTCCGACTCTTAGTGACCCCATGGACTGCAGCCCACCAGGCTCCCCTGTCCATGGGATTTTCCAGGCAAGAGTACTGGAGTGGGGTGCCATCGCCTCCTCTGCCCAGGCTCTAGAGCACAGGCTTAATAGCTGTGGTGCACGGGCTTGGTTGCTCCGTGGCATGTGGGATCTTCCCAGATCAGGGACTGAACGTGTCTCGTGAATTGGCAGGCAGATTCTCCAGCACTGAGCCACCAGGGAAGTCCCTCTCATGGTGGTTTTAGTGTGCATTTCTCTAAGATGTTGAGTATCTTGTCTTTATTTGCTGTCTGTGTATATTCTTTGGTGAAAGTTTCTTCAATTTTTCCCTATTTTTTTATATTGGGTGGTTTGTCTTCCTACTGAGTTGTGAGAGTCCCTTTTTGAATACCTGTTTTGCAAAGATTTTTCTCCTACTCTCTGATTTCTCAAATTCATTTCCCTTAACTAGGTACTTTTAAAGAGCAGAAGTTTTAAATTTTAATGACATTCAGTTGATCAATGTATCAGTTGTAACAGGAGTGTTGAAATCTCCAATTATAACTGTAGTTGAAGGCTGCAGAAGATTCTCATTTCTTTCATTTCTGTCCTGTATTTTGAATCTCTTGTTGTATAGATTCATAAACACTTAGGGCTGTTATTTTTTCATGATAAATTTATTCCTTTATGACTATGAAATGGCCCTCTTTATCTTAGGTAATATTCTCTCATCTGGAAATGTACTTTGTCTGATTTAATATATCCACTCCAACTTTCTTTTAGAAAGTATTATTATGGCATTACTCCCCATCTTTTTACTTTTAATGTATCTGCATCTGTATTTGAAGTGGTTTTCCTGAAGAGAATATATACGCTGTCCTTGCTCTTTCATGCAATCTGTAAATCTCTGGAGTGTTTAGATGGTTTACATTTAACTTGATTATGGACATGGTTGGGTTTAAATATACCACCTTATTTGTTTTCTTATTTCCCATTTGTTCTTAGTTCTTTTTTTTTTAATTTTATTTTATTTTTAAACTTTACAATATTGTATTAGTTTTGCCAAACATCAAAATGAATCCGCCACAGGTATACCCGTGCTCCCCATCCCGAACCCTCCTCCCTCCCCCCTCCCCATACCCTCCCTCTGGGTCGTCCCAGTGTACCAGCCCCAAGCATCCAGTATCATGCATTGAACCTGGACTGGTTCTTTTCTTAACCTCTTTTTATGCATTATTTTGCATTAGTTGAGTATTTTTTAATAGCTCTATTTTATCTCTTGACTTATTAATTATATTTTATATTTATAATGTGTGTAGTTGCTACAGGTTTGCAGGATACATCTTTAACTTACCACAGGCTAACTTCAAGTAATATTATACCACGTCAAGTATAGTATATGAACATTATAACTACATGTACATTCACCCCTCGAGCCTTTTTTGTTATGCATTTTACTTCTACATGTTTTAATTCCAAAAAACATTGTCATTATTTTGGCTTTAAACATTTATTTTTTAAAGAGGTTTCCTAAAAGGTATTTGAAATTATTATAAAACTGTTGTAATTATAACGGTAACTATGATTGCTAAGTAGTTATGGTATTGCAGGGCAGAAAAATAGGCTATTGCAATGAGCAGAGTACAGAGCTTCCTACCAGACTCTACACAGAATAAAGATTATGACAAACTGCATTACTGACTAGTGGGAAAAGGATGGATTATTCAGTGAATAAGGGTTTCCCTGGTGGCTCAGTGGTAAAGAATCTGTCTGCCAATGCAGGAGATGTGTTCGATCCCTTGGTTGGAAAGATCCTCTGGAGAAGGAAATGGCAACCCATTCCAGTATTCTTGCCTGGAGAATCCCATGTACAGAGGAGCCTGGAGGGCTACAGTCCATGAGGTCTCAGAGTCATACACGACTGAGCATGTGTTACACTACATTCAGTGAATAGTTTTAGGAAGGCAAGTCTGTCAAGGGGTGGGGGAGATTAAATTAGAGCCTCATTTTATACCATTCAGTCATTTAAAGGTAGATTAAAGACATAAATATGGAAATAGAAATGAAAGTGAGGTCTATGAGCAGCAGCATCAGCACCACGTGCGAACTAAATCTGCATTTAAAAATATGCAAATGAACATTAGGGAAGCACTGGAAAAGATGATCTTTGTGGAAATAGTTCTTAACTCAGATTGCACAGGTCATAAAAGAAAATATAAACTTGACATATGGGAGTTGAATTACTGACTAGAAAGATGGTGGCTTCCTGGAGGGTTGGTTGTTCATGCAGAAGGTAGCCCTCCCTGCACATGTGTTGGCTGGAAGGTACTTGCTGAGCACCCGCAGCATCCTACACCTCCTGCACAAATGGCTTGGCTTAAACTAGCCAAAACAGGAATGGATGTGATGGGTAAAGGGAACCATAGACATGGCAGAGCCCAGAAATCTCACGGAGAAGGAGGAAACAGCTCTGCAGGCATTCCGATCTGGAAGGGAATGAGAATCGGGCACTGGGGCTCGGGCCAGTGTGGGCAGCCATGGTGTGTGTGCAGGAGAGGTGGTTGGGGCTCATGACTGCCCTGCCATCCCACAGGATGTCTGCCCACAAAGCCCAGGTATGTATACTGAGGGGCAACTGTCTGGACCTGTCTGTGGAAATGCTGTCAATGTTAAAGGGCTTTAACAGTTCCTAAACCAACACCCTTTGTGCCTCTCAAGATGATACAGATGTTCATATGGACGAAACACAGGATGAGGTCAAAGAGGCATGAGTTAGTGCTGGCGGCTCTGGCTTGACTGTCAAGCCCAGTCTCCACCTCCAGAGGGCTTGTTCAGCTGCTTCGTGCCAACTGGAGATGCACCTGCAACCTGGAGCGCCCCTTCCACCTCAATGGCAAGAGACCTAACTGCGGGTCATGGAGAATGGCCAGATCATTGCACATCTGTATTTTCTACTTTCTCCTTCTCCACCTCACCCACTCTGTGAGCCCTGATCTTCCCCAACAGAGTGTGCGAAGACAGTGGTTCCAGCACTCACATTTCTTCTTTGATGTCACATAAAATGTCCACAGTGGAGCCGATTGAGATTGCAGAGGTGAGCTGGCCACACAGATGCCATGGGTGCAAGGTCACTCGAGCAGCACTGGCTGAAGCCCTCAGTTTGCACACACCTGGAAGCCAAATGGGGAGTGACCATGCTGGAGAAGGAGGGCTATCCTCTGAGACCAAGGCCACTATGCAGGCATATTTCCCCATCCTTTCCTTCCTGATAGCCATGGTGGAGGAAGCCACCACCAGGGTTCTTGGAGCAAATAGCTCAACCTCTGAACTTAGTTTCTTCTCCTGTGAAGGGAAGTTTGCCCTAGGGTACTGGTTCTCAAACTGGGCACTGTGGAACCCATGGAGGTTCCAGAAGTTCCTGGAGGACTTTGGTAGGAAGCACAGAAACCCTGAGAGGAGCCCCAGGAACTCTGAGCACTCGTCCCCCATGAATCCCAGCTGATACCTCCCTCTCCATTTGTAAATTTTATTCTTACATGACTTATTCCCATGTGATTTTTACCACTGAAATAAAAATTTGGGAATCCCTTAAAAATATTTCAGTCTATCATAAGATGTGAGATGACAGAACAGAATTTTTTTCAGTAGGAATAACCAACAAGTTGGTATTCAGCATGTAAAAACATCCCTAAATATTCCAATAGAATACAAAAGATGAGTTACTGAGAAAAGACATCCTGAATGAGCAATATACAATAAAAAAAATAGTCAATGTGCAAAATTTTAAGTCATTACTAAGTTTTATTGAGGTTGTGGTCAACAAAGTCTTAAATAACTCTGATTGAAGTGTAGTCAGTACGATGACTTTGCCGATCGTTTGGCAAAAAACTTGTAAGATGTGCATGTCCTATGAAGTAGCAATGCTGCACCACAGCATATACCTTAGAAAAATTCCCTCATAAGTATTGACAGAATTTATAAGGCTATTCATAGTAGCATTTCATCAAATTGCCAACAAAAATAGTAACCACTGGTGACAACTGAGGCTGAAGAGGTAGAATCTTGCATATTATCCTAAGGAGCTTTACCTTGTGAAACAATGGGAAGCCACGAGGACTAGAATATTGTTTTAGGAAGATGTCCCTGGTGGTGTTGGAGGAGGAACAAGAAGAGGACAAAGCTGGAGGCTGGGGGACTAGTTAGAGAATGCTTACAGGATCCAGGAGAGAAACGAGGCTGAAGGTAAAGAGCATTGGAGATGAAGAGGGGACAGAAAAGAGAAATACTGACTGGATAAGGAAGGAAGGGTGTTTCTGCCTTGGATGGGTGATAATCACCCGAGAGCATTGACAGCAGTCCCATGGAGTCACTTTAAAGAGCCCTATCTCCAGTGGGTCCAACAGGATAAATAACATCCAACAGATCATTTCAGATAAATATTTTGATTTGTTGGCTGTGCTCGTTTATACTGGTTGATATCAATTTAGTATAATGTCTACCTCAAACAATGATTTAGTTGCTTCATAGTAGCAATCAGTTTTCTGACAGTAGTTTTACAAAGTTCTCCTAAAAGACTCAACTACAGCCCTTTTTCTTAGGACTACTTAAGGATGGTTTCTGCTATGTCCTGGGACTGGCCCTGTTTCCTCTGTTCTCCCAATGCTATCAAAAGGCAACTTTTGTGCATGGATTCGTCAACTGGGGCCTATCTTCAAGTCAAAAACAGATGACGTTGTTCATTTTGGTTTTGGAATTAAAGACCATAGAATTGGTTGGGGGTTTTGTTGTTTTTTGTTTGTCTTTTCATTTTGTTTGTTTTCCCTGAAAAGTGAAGAAGTATAATTATTAATGTGCAATAATCTACTTAATGGTGATGGGGATTGTAGACACATTGGCTGTCTGCTCTCACGCTTAACTTTCTTTGGGGGATTTACCCATATTTCCTAGTGGGTAACAATGCTTTCCCTTTCTGAGCCATGTGTTGTTGTTGTTGTTTACTCGCTAAGTCATGTTTGACTCTTGCGACCCTATGGACTGTAACTTGCCAGGCTTCTCTATCCATAGGCTTTTCCAGGCAAGTATACTGGAGTGGGTTGCCATTGCCTTCTCCAGGGGATATTCCTAACCTGCATCTCTTGTATCTCCTGCATTAGCAGGGGATTCTTTACCACAGAACCACCAGGGAAGCCCTAAAACAACTATAAGCCTCAAGCAAAATGACTTCAGGTATAAGCCCACTTGCCTTATAACTCATTCTACTGATTCCCAGACACTGATTGACAAATGAGCAGGCCATCCAACTGTAGGCAAAGAGCTTGGTCTTCTGGGGAAGATGAGTTTCCTTCCCTTGCCTCCATAGCTACCAGAAAAGACCCTTAACTCTGTACAGTGTGATGTGAGGGTGTGGCTCTGGAGTTGATATACTTGCTTGCGCCTGAGTGAAAAGCTGCCATGTGGAACCCACAGAGGAAGGTATGGGGTCACAGCATTTAAGATGCTGAAGGAAGCTTCTTGCAAAGCCAGGTCTCCCTGTGGATTTTCACTGCCATGAAACAGTACACTTCTATTATTAGAGACCTTATGGGTGTAATGACGTACCCAGAAAATTATGTGTCACTTTTGGGAAAAATCAACCTTAGTTCTTTATTTTCTCATGACAAGAACTATTTGATATATATGATTTCTTAACCCTAATACTTTGACACATGTAGAAGATATAAGTATACAACTCAAGCAAATTAGCTTCAACGTAGAAGGTATCATCCAAACTATCATTTAACAACAATAACAACAGTGAGCCTTTAACGTTTAAGATTAGGATGTAAAGAATTATTACAACTATGTTGTTGTTTAGTCACTAAGTCATGTCTCTTTGCAGCCCCATGGACTGTAACCTGCCTGGCTCCTCTGTCCATGGGATTTCCCAGGAAAGGATACTGGAGTGGGTTGCCATTTTCTTCTCCAGGGGATCTTCCCAATCCAGGGCTTGAACCTGTGTCTCCTCGATTTCAGGCGGATTCTTTACCACTGAGTCACTGGGGAACGCTGTGACAACTATACTTTCCCATTTTATCAGGAAAGTGAATCAGGAGGAGTAGGAAAACACACAGGAAAGCACTTTGCTCAAACACACAAAAAATTACATTTTAAAAAGAGCTGGTCATAAGAATGTTCAGATAAGTTGCCACCTCTTCCCCTCTTAGTCCAGTTTTATTTGATTTTAAGTTGTAAAAGCTAAAGTTAAAGGAGACATGTGTTTTTAAATTGTTTTCAGTGTATCTTCAAAGTTATAAAGTAGTCAGTGTTAAAATATATCTGGTAGTTTAACAATAACATTTTGCTTCCAGGATAATGTTCTCACACTTTATAGCTTTAAGAATGTACTGTACTCATGGGAAAATGAAGGCTGTTATGAGAAACTGAAGGGAAAAGTTCAAAAGGTAGTCCATGACTTTTTGCCTTTTTTTTTTTTTTTTTTTTTAAGTTTAGAGAAAGGATAAGACTGTTTGGATTATGTTGTTCTCTGACTTAGTAAAAAAAATGCTAATGAATATATGTTAACCTTCAGGTTATCAACATTCTTGCTCAAGATAGATTTATAGTAAAAATAGACTACTGAACTGTCTTGTTAAATTTTAAAAGATGAGTTTGGATGAGTTACAAATAACATCCTCTACCCTGAGGTCAAAAAGAATATGCAAACTCAAATTTTTTAGATAAGAAAACTTATTATAGTTTCAACTTTCATGCTTCTTATTAAAATGACTATGTAAGAAATACAATCTTTTATGGTTTTATTTTACTACATAGCACTCTCTGTTTTTAACATTTTCAAAGTACCACATGTTCATTTTATTCTCATTTTGAAAATTTTTTAAAGTACAAAGAGCACCTTAAACTTTGTTAATATTTTGGTGTTATCTTTTTTATTTTTCTATGTGCACATTCATGTGAATTGTGTGGGTTATTAAAATGGAGATTATATTTTAGATATAATTTAAATGTTTTCATGGGACTAGTGATCATTTTCTATGTCATTATGTTTCTAAATATAAAATATGGATTTTTCACACTATTCTGTCCTAGAAGTTTAACAGTCATTTGAACTTCTTCAATGTGCTGGGCATGATACCATGATCTTTTAAATAATTTCTCTATTGTGCATTTTACTGGTTTATAAAGTTCCTAAATAGAAAAAGTGCCCATGATAAGCCTTCCTACGTGTAATTCTTTGATGGTACATATTATTTCCTTGGGATAAGTTTTTAAGATATGCAATGATTAAGGTAATTGGTATCTATTTCTGACTTTATGTCCACAAAAGTTATATCTTCTACAGGACTTTTGAAGTATACACTTGCCATAATTGAATATATTCACTTTGTAGATCTCTACTAATTAGTATCAATACCTATATTATTATATTATGATATCATTGTATTTACTATATATTTTTTTATTAGATTAAGATAATTGCTGAGGCTTCTTATCCCTACAGCTCTTCACCCGAGCCCCACTCCCCAGAGGAAAAAATCTTGACCACTTTAAGTCTTTCTCTGGTGTTTTAACTGTATTTGTAAATAATCTGGTTAGTTTTTGCTCATTTGGTCTACTTCTGACCTTATGTCTAGACCACCTATTATGGAATAGGAAGAACTAGCACTCTTAAGTGCTGTGTACCCATCCTGCTAATCTGTTTATACACTATTTTAATCTCTTGTGTTGTGTTTTCTGTTTCCTAGAACCTTCCCACATGGAGTGTCCCATCCTCTTGTTCCCACCCTGGCCGGCTGCGTTCTAGGCCTCCTCCAGCCAGCTCATCCTGGACTCTCCCGGGTCCCTCTCCCAGGTTGCCTCTTCATTTCTGGGACCCCATGTCTCCCTTCCCTTGCTGCACTCGGATGTTTTAGGGGAGCTCCTCCACTAAACCCGGAGCCCCTTCTTCAGCAGTAAGTCTCTCAGTAGGTGGACCTTCACCCTCTGCTTTTCCTTTTTGCAGCATCGCCCTTGTCCATCTGATTTCCATTTTCCACCAGCTCGTGAAAACCCCAGCTGATGGCCCCTCACCCATATTCCTCATGTGCGTTTATAACTTACCTATACCTTTGTCATGGTAAACGGGGTGGAGGGCCCCATGGGCAGGGAAATACATGTTTGCTTTGAATAGAAAACGTGCTTCATTCACTCAAATATTTTCATTGACTTTACAATACAAAAATACAAAATTAGGGCAAGATTGCTAGAAAAATATTCAGCTATGACAAACACCCATCCTTACTTTCCTCCCGTCCTCAACTAAGTCCACACAAATGTAAAGGACTGTGTAACCAGAATAGTGAAAGGGACAAACGGGCTGAAGAGGTAGGAATTAAAATGTAGTTCAACAGTGAAAACTAGGAAAAAGCTGGGCAGGGCAAATAAGTTAGTTCTGTAGGGTTGGTAAGGATTCCCAGGTGGTTCAGTGGTAAAGAACCTGCCTGCCAATGCAGGAGATGGAGGTTCAACCCCAGGATTGAGAAGATCCCTTGGAGGAGGAAATGGCAACCCACTCCAGTATTCTTGCCTGGGAAATCCCATGGACAGAGGAGCCTGGTAGCTATAGTCCATGGGGTTACAAAGAATTGGACAAGACTGAGCCACTGAGCACACACATAGGGTTGGTAGTGTTCACAGAAGCTAGGGCAACAAGGAGAAAGCAGATTGAGTCCTTGTATCTAAGATTGCTCTTCCTGAAGTGGTAATATATTCTAAGCTGCACCATGGCATTCATTTCAGTGGAGTAGGAGAAAGCAGTGGCAAAGGAAAGAAGGGGAATATAATGGGGATACCATTTGCTTAGCCTGAGAGCCTGCAGCATTGGCAGCGCTAGATCCATTCTATTAATTGCATCACTCACATCTTGTAAATACATTTCCTTAGACCACATGTAAGAGGCCTTGGCTCCATTCAGCCCATTTATTGACTCCTCAAATACCTAACGTATAATTTTTTTTTCATATCATTCTCATCAAATAAAATTCACTTTCATTTTTATGACCATATTTAAAACAGAGAATATCTCCCCAAGTGGTCTTGAGTCTCAAAGTGGCAGAGATTTTATGTGCTTCATGTTTGAGCTGCCAAAGATCTCTGGCGATGTGTGCATTAACCACAACCATTTAGAGTTCTGGTTCGTATGTTTGCTCAAAGCATAGGGCTACCACCAGAAAGGTTCTCAGCCTAAAAAGAAAATTACTCCAGTTACGCAGATCCATAAATTCTGGCTCAAGCAATGTATTTTGGGGGTAATAAACACATTTTGTTCTTAATTGGGGAGAAATAATACTTATGCTTGAACCTGTCTCCTTCCTGGAATTGAAGTCTATCCCACATGGAGACATTCCTCTGTAATGAACACTTTTGCTAGTAAAACCAGTCCACCAGGATATCCAGCCAACACTTCTTGCAGAGGGCAGAATTCTCTGGAATTTACTGAAAATGGAAAATTGATTACATTGGCCACAGAGGACATTTATATTTATACAAACACTTTAGATAAGGCTTTTAAAAGCTAGAAATCACTTTTAGCAAGATTTCAGAAAAATGTTGTAGTCTTTTTTATTTTTAATAGGTGTTAGAAGGGTTATTATATTGATATTGACAGCAATTAGGTGATTAATTGAAGAATTTGACTTGAAAGGATGAACTGCTCCAACATTGGTTTGTAATTTTCTTTACTATATGCAGTTCAATTTTGTGGTCTGGCAAATGACCAACAGCCATTCATCTAGTACACATACCTTTCTACAGCTGGATTTTCAAATATGATTATAAAGTTCATATGACAGAAGTGTCCTGAAAATAAATATGTCAGCAGGCTTTGCTTTATTTTATGCATTTATTCTGGATGTAACATAACTTGATACAAACACAGATGACATTCTAAGACATTTTGCCAGACCTGTTCAAGTACAGCTTCGTTTGAGATGGTGGAAGGTGATTTAGAAACACCTGGGTTGAGTATTTCTATCCATGCCTTAAATCCTAAAAGCCTTGCAGTTTTTACAGTCCTTTCGGGGAAAGACAGGAACTACATTAACACTTGTTAGTATAACAGTTAATGTACTTCTGAGAAAGACTTTGTAAAAATTTTGAAAATTATGCAAAAAAATTAAAGGGAAGATTTAAAAAGAATTAGTGTTTGATCAGCCTCTATTGTGGCTTCTCTGGTGGCTCAGTCAGTAAAGAATACGCCAGCAATGCAGGAGACCAGGGTTTGATCCCTGAGTTAGGAAGAACTCCTGGAGAAGGAAATGGCAACCCACTCCAATATCCTTCCCTGGGAAATCCCATGGACAGAGGAGCCTGGTGGGCTGCAGTCCATAGAGTCACAAAGACTCAGACACGACTGAAGCTCCTTAGCACGCGTGCATAAGCTGATAGATTAATAGGGAGAAGAACCACAAAGTTTCTTCATCTCTTAACCAGCGACATATTTGCATTAAACAGCCATCTTCTGGAGAAATGCCTCCACTTTCCTTGTCAGGAAGAGTAATTTTCAGCCAGTGTTATAGAAGGGCCACACCATAGCTCATAATGACATTTTTTCTCAAAGTGGGAAGCTTCATAGGCTATAACATTAGTCACCTGAAGTGCCAAGACTTTTGAAAAAGCTCCCTCCCACACAAGATAAAGATTATGATAATAGCAATAACTCTTATCATGGCTAACATAGTTGAGTACTCTGACTTGGCAGAGAGGATTACATGTATGATCTCATTTAAATTTCCCAAGAACACTCCAATTAAAAAGAAAATGAAAAAATATAACTCCAAAGAATAATGACTAATAAGGACCTACTGTACAGCACAGTATTTCTGCTTTATTGACTATGCCAAAGCCTTTGACTGTGTGGATCACAATAAACTGTGGAAAATTCTGAAAGAGATGGGAATACCAGACCACCTGACCTGCCTCTTGAGAAACCTGTATACAGGTCAGGAAGCAACAGTTAGAACTGGACATGGAACAACAGACTGGTTCCAAATAGGAAAAGGAGTACGTCAAGGCTGTATATTATCACCCTACTTATTTAACTTATATGCAGAGTACATAATGAGAAACGCTGGGCTGGAGGAAGCACAAGCTGGAATCAAGATTGCCAGGAGAAATATCAATAACCTCAGATATGCAGATGACACCACCCTTATGGCAGAAAGTAAAGAAGAACTAAAGAGCCTCTTGATAAAAGTGAAAGAGGAGAGTGAAAAAGTTGGCTTAAAGTTCAACATTCAGAAAACGAAGAGCATGGCATCCGGTCCCATCACTTCATGGCAAATAGAGGGGAAGCAGTGGCTGGCTTTATTTTTCTGGGCTCTGAAATCACTGCAGATGGTGATTGCAGCCATGAAATTAGAAGACACTTACTCGTTGGAAGGAAAGTTATGACCAACCTAGATAGCATATTAAAAAGCAGAGACAGTACTTTGCCAACAAAGTTCCATCTAGTCAAGGCTATGGTTTTTCCAGTGGTCATGTATGGATGTGAGAGTTGGACTGTGAAGAAAGTTGAACACTGAAAACTGATGCTTTTGAACTGTGGTGTTGGAGAAGACTCTTGAGAGTCCCTTGGACTGCAAGAAGATCCAACCAGTCCATCCTAAAGGAGATCAGTCCTGCGTGTTCATTGGAGGGACTGATGTTGAAGCTGAAATTCCAATACTTTGGCCACCTGATGTGGAGAGCTGACTCATTTGAAAAGACCCTGATGCCTGGAAAGATTGAGGGCAGGAGGAGAAGGGGACAACAGAGGATGAGAAGGTTGGATAGTATCACTGACACAATGGACTTGGGTTTGGGTGGACTCTGGGAGTTGGTGATGGACAGGCAGGCCTGGCGTGCTGCGGTTCCTGGGGTCGCAAAGAGTCAGACATGACTGACTGAGCTAAACTGAACAGTACAGCACAGGGAACTCGAGCCAATACTCTATTCCTTATATGGGAATAAAGTCTAAAAAAGGGGATATATGTATATGTATAACTGACTCACTTTGCTGTACAGCAGAAACTAACACAATACTATAAAATCAACATACTCCAATAAAAAAGTTAATTAAAAAAATCTCCCAACAGTCCTATTAGGTAGATACTTATGTTTTCCAATCTCACTGTGAGGTATCTCAATCAATTATGTGATTAACAAACCACCTCCAAAATTATCGGCTTATGCTATCAACTCCAAATGTGATTCTATAGATGGTGGACTGGACAGGGCTTCACTGCCCAGTTCTTGATCTTAAGTTGGTCTAGGTGATCTGACAGAGACATGAACTTGTGATCACAGGTAAGTTTGAAGCTTCCTGGTTTAGAAAGGCCTTAGCTGAGACATCAGGGCTCTTCTTTAACCTGGTAACTCAGGTTTGTTCATCGAAGCCCTCAAGTTCCAAAAACTGCAGAGTGGAAGCTTCAGGACCTCCTGGGGCCCAGGCTGGGAACTAGCTTAGGCTTATTTCTAGAGCTTTCTGTTGGTCAGTACAAGTTACAAGGCCCGCCAGGTTCCAAAGTTTTGGGGAAAGACCTCACTTCCTGGAGGTAGCTTCATGGCGACTGTTTTTGCATTGTACTTTTACCACTGAGTCAGTGAGGTGTGGTGACTGACCAAAGATCACACAGTTAAAAAGTAACTTGACTTTCATACACTGCAGGGTGGGGGTGGGGGTTTGTACAACCAAGTTGGGAAACAATTTGGCACTTTTTGAGCTCTGTATCTTCTTGTTATTAAATTGTAAGTGTTCTTTCTATACCCTGGTTACAAGTTTTTCCTCTGAAGTGTGTCATGAATTTTTTTTTTTTTTCTGCTTTTGGCTTTCCTTTATTTTCTTAGTGGTGTTTCCAATGATTTTCTTTCCATGTTTTGTGTGTTTGGTATTCTGTTTAAGAATGAATGAGTGAATGACAAGTGTAACCCTAGAGTCTAAGGGTACAACTTGAAGTGGTCCAAGAGTTTTATTTAAAAATGAATTTTGAATTCTACTTAATACAATAATCTTACTTGCCCTCACATAAAAACAGTGACTTAGATAAAAGAGAGTTTATCCAATGCTTCAGGATTAAAAAACCACATTTTCTCTGGGCACAGAACTGCGCACCTTCAGAACATAAAAGCTTTAGGTTGAAAATCAGAGACCTGAATGGCCACTTGCCACAGAAACTACCAACATTATTATTCATAATTAGTTCTAGTATAAATAAAAGTAATGTTACAATTAAAAGGGAAAATTGCCAAATATATTTATACATATGCACACAGATACACACACATATACAGTGAACTTTGCCTTACCCTTTTCTCATTGACTATATCATTAGCTTGCAAAAGAAGGAAGTCAAGAAACACCTGGAGTAACAGGTAAATTTGGCCTTGGAGTATGGAATGAAGTAGGGCAAAGGCTAATAGAGTTTTTCCAAAAGAATGCACTGATCATAGCAAACACCCTCTTCCAACAACACAGAAGAAGACTCTACACATGGATATTACCAGATGGTCAACACCAAAATCAGATTGATATACTTATATGCAGAGTACATCATGAGAAACGCTAGGCTGGAAGAAGCACAAGCTGGAATCAAGATTGCCGGGAAAAATATCAATAACCTCAGATATGCAGATGACACCACCCTTATGGCAGAAAGTGAAGAGGAACTAAAAAGTGTCTTGATGAAAGTGAAAGAGGAGAGTGAAAAAGTTGGCTTAAAGCTCAACATTCAGAAAACGAAGATCATGGCATCTGGTCCCATCACTTCATGGCAAATAGATGGGGAAACAGTAGAAACAATGTCAGATTTTATTTTTTTGGCCTCCCAAATCACTGCAGATGGTGATTGCAGCCATGAAATTGAAAGACGCTTACTCCTTGGAAGGAAATTTATGACCAACCTAGATAGCATATTAAAAAGCAGAGACATTACTTTGCCAACAAAGGTCCGTCTAGTCAAGGCTGTGGTTTTTCCAGTGGTCATGTATGGATGTGAGAGTTGGACTGTGAAGAAAGCTGAGCACCGAAGAATTGATGCTTTTGAACTGTGGTGTTGGAGAAGACTCCTGAGAGTCCCTTGGACTGCAAGGAGATCCAACCAGTCCATTCTGAAGGAGATCAGCTCTGGGTGTTCTTTGGAAGGAATGATGCTAAAGCTGAAACTCCAGTACGTTGGCCACCTCATGCGAAGAGTTGACTCATTGGAAAAGACTCTGATGCTGGGAGGGATTGGGGGCAGGAGGAGAAGGGGACGACAGAGGATAAGGTGGCTGGATGGCATCACCGACTCGATGGACATGAGTTTGAGTGAACTCCAGGAGTTGGTGATGGACAGGGAGGCCTGGCATGCTGTGATTCATGGGGTTCTCAAAGAGTCAGACACAACTGAGCAGCTGAACTGAACTTATATTTTTTGCAGCCAAAGATGGAGCTCAATACAGTCAGAAAAAACAGGACAGGGAGCTGACTGTGGCTCAGATCATGAACTCCTTATTGCCAAATTCAGACTTAAATTGAAGAAAGTAGGGAAAACCACTAGACCATTCAGGTATGACCTAAATCAAATCCCTTATGATTATACAGTGGAAGTGAGAAATGGATTTAAGGGACTACATCTGATAGAGTGCCTGATGAACTATGGACAGAGATTCATGACATTTTACAGGAGACAGTGATCAAGACCATCCCCATGGAAAAGAAATGCAAAAAAGCAAAATGGCTGTCTGAGGAGGCCTTACAAATAGCTGTGAAAAGAAGAGAAATGAAAAGCAAAGGAGAAAAGGAAAGATACAAGCATCTGAATGCAGAGTTCCAAAGAATAGCAAGGAGAGATAAGAAAGGCTTCCTCAGCGATCAGTGCAAAGAAATAGAGGAAAACAACAGAATGGGAAGGACTAGAGATCTCTTCAAGAAAATTAGAGATACCAAGGGAACATTTCATGCAAAGATGGGCTCAATAAAGGACAGAAATGGTATGGACCTAACAGAAGCAGAAGATATTAAGAAGAGGTAGCAAAAAAATACATAGAAGAACTATACAAAAAAGATCTTCATGACCCAGATAATCACGATGGTGTGATCACTCACCTAGAGCCAGACATCCTGGAATGTGAAGTCAAGTGGGCCTTAGGAATCATCACTATGAACAAAGCTAGTGGAGGTGATGGAATTCCAGTTGAGCTATTTCAAATCCTGAAAGATGATGCTGTGAAAGTGCTGCACTCAATATGCCAGCAAATTTGGAAAACTCAGCAGTGGCCACAGGACTGGAAAAGGTCAGTTTTCATTCCAATCCCAAAGAAAGGCAATGCCAAAGAATGCTCAAACGACCGCACAATTGCAGTCATCTCACGTGCTAGTAAAGTAATGCTCAAAATTCTTCAAGCCAGGCTTCAGCAATATGTGAACCATGAGCTTCCAGATGTTCAAGCTGGGTTTAGAAAAGGCAGATGAACCAGAGATCAAATTGCCAACATCCGCTGGATCATCAAAAAAGCAAGAGAGTTCCAGAAAAACAGCTATTTCTGCGTTATTGACTATGCCAAAGCCTTTGACTCTGTGTGGATCTCAATAAAGTGTGGAAAATTCTGAAAGAGATGGGAATACCAGACCACCTGACCTGCCTCTTGAGAAACCTATATGCAGGTCAGGAAGCAACAGTTAGAACTGGACATGGAACAACAGACTGGTTCCAAATAGGAAAAGGAGTATGTCAAGGCTGTATATTGTCACCTTGCTTATTTAACTTCTATGCAGAATACATCATGAGAAATGCTGGGCTGGAAGAAGCACAGGCTGGAATCAAGATTGCCGAGAGAAATATCAGTAACCTCAGATATGCAGATGACACCACCCTATGGCAGAAAGTGAAGAGGAACTAAAAGCCTCTTGATGAAAGTGAAAGAGGAGAGTGAAAAAGTTGGCTTAAAGCTCAACATCAGAAAACTAAGATCATGGCATCTGGTCCCATCACTTCATGGGAAATAGATGGGGAAACTGTGGAAACAGTGTCAGACTTTATTTTTGGGGGCTCCAAAATCACTGCAGATGGTGACTGCAGCCATGAAATTAAAAGACGCTTACTCCTTGGAAGGAAAGTTATGACCAATCTAGATAGCATATTCAAAAGCAGAGCCATTACTTTGCCAACAAAGGTCCATCTAATCAAGGCTATGGTTTTTCCTGTGGTCATGTATGGATGTGAGAGTTGGACTGTGAAGAAAGCTGAGCGCCGAAGAATTGATGTTTTTGAACTGTGGTGTTGGAGAAGACTCTTGAGAGTCCTTTGGACTGCAAGGAGATCCAACCGGTCCATCCTAAAGGAAATTTGTCCTGGGTGTTCATTGGAAGCACTAATGCTGAAGCTGAAATTCCAATACTTTGGCCACCTCATGCGAAGAGTTGACTTATTGGATAGGACTCTGATGCTGGGAGGGATTGGGGGCAGGAGGAGAAGGGGACGACAGAGGATGAGATGGCTGGATGGCATCACCAACTCGATGGACATGAGTTTGAGTGAACTCCGGGAGTTGTTGATGGACAGGGAGGCCTGGCATGCTGTGATTCACGGGGTCGCAAAGAGTCGGACATGAGTGAATGACTGAACTGAACTAAACTGATAGATTCAACTGTTCAACTGCTTTTATATATATCTAAGCTACTAAAAATCCTTCCTAAATGAATAGCAGATGAACAACTGAATATAAATGAAAACAGATGCTTCGAAGAAGAGGATCCAGAATTGTCATCAACTCTTCACAGTCACTACATGTTTTCCCTAACAAGCTCATATGCCCACAGCACATTGCCAAACCTTACTGACTTCTTCCAGCATTTCTTTATGAAGTTATGATTGTGACCTTATAGCACTCAGGACTATTGGCTAAAGAGCATGCCTCCCCAGGATGTTCTCCTTATCCAAAGAAGCTCTTACCCCCTGGAGGGTGGGGAAGGGAGATGCACACACATATTGGAGGATGTCCCTCACGTAAACCCTGCCGTCTGACCTCAGAATCTCCGAAGTTCGACTTCTTTCAAATCTGACAATCTCGAGGCACTCCAGATCTAGAGACACAAGGCAAGCAGAAAAGGAAAGCGATTGACCCTGTATTTGGCATCCACATTCTTGTGACTTTCAAGTATACATTTTCAAAGTTAACCTATCTAAATGTCATTATCCTTCTGAATATACACATGTATTTTCACAGTACATACATTCACGATATAAAAGAAAAGATGGGTTCTTACACATAAAATGCAACATAACATAAAACAACGGTTTCCGCTGTAGTGGTTAGACTCAATGTCTATTTAAATGTATGCATAAAGTATGTTTAAGACGTGCTAAGAGGTTAGATGGTCGATAACTGAATGTGGAAGCTTGAACTAAGGCATATTGCTGAGTTTTTAATCCCTGTTGGAAAAATCCTAGAAGACAGAAAATTCACTTTATACCTCATTTCTGTACACAATCAGATTTAACTGCTGAAAAAGTCTCATGGGTGTATAACCATGATTCCATCTATCTCTTTTTATTTCTTTCCTGACTCTTTTTCTAACAAAAACTTGATTTTCAGAGACAGATTAAGAGAGGGAAGACGTATTCAGACGTGTGCACGCACAGATGGTGGGGTGAGGGGGGCATGGGCTTGTGAGAAACATTCGTCATATATACATTTTTGCATAGAAACAGATACACAAGTGTTAAAATATATTCTTATTATAACATCTGCTAAAATTATGGTTCATTTTGACAGAAAGATGTCTAGCTCAAAATCTAATTTCAGGCAACTATTCAGCAAGCAGAATTGTAGGAACAATCTTTTCTGTGCTTTTTATGTGTATATTTTTCTGACGGGTTGTGCTAGTTATAGTAAGGCTTTCCTAGCACTCTACAGAATGTATCACAATGTGTGACTTAAATAAAAGCAAGTTATTAATATTTGAAACTTTAGAGCCCTCATCCCTTTGTTTACAGTGATTTCTGGTTTCATCTTATTTAATGTTGTTGGTTCTAGAATCAAGTACCCCACCAGATTTACAATAAAGTTATCCAAGTTTGTGTATTATGTAAGACTATATTAACATTGCATAAAATCTTAAAGCACTAGATTTCTTGGAAAAATGCCCATGAATTTAAAGCATTAGTTTTAAAATTATGTATATTTGGATATATCCTTAATTCTGAAAGAATGCACAGCATAAGCTGCTAGATTTTTTTTTTAAGGATTAAAATTTCCTCTGTTTTTGTCTCAGTTTAAAATATAATAAATAGTTCTACCTCCCAAAGACACCCTTTCTTAATACAAGTTCATTTCTAGGCTCTTTTTTTTTGGATACACTTTTATGTAACTGGGACCATACTCCCTATAGTTTCTATCCTGCATTTTAAACTTAAACATGTTTTCTTATGATATTATCACAATTTCAGACATATAAATACAACAAGTAACTGTGCCATAATTAGTTGAATTCATAATGAAGTGAAAGTTTTAGTTTCTAGGTCATGTCCAACTCTTTGGGACCCCAAGGACTGTAGTTGCCCTCCAGACTCCTCTGTCCATGAAATTCTCCAAGCAAGAATACTGGAGAGGATAGCCATTCCCTTCTCCAGGGGATCTTACCGACCCAGGGATCAAACCTAGGGTCTCCTGCATTGCAGACAAATTCTTTACCCTCTGAGCCATTAGGGCACATTTAAGTTTGCTATTATAAAAAAGCTCTCATGGTAACCTTAGTATGTGAAAGTTTCACAAATTTCAGATTATTTATTTTAATATATCAGTCAGGGCTTACCCTTTGAAACAGAAGCAGTAGGACATGTTTGCCAAGGGATTTATTGTAAGGATCTGGCTCACCCCCTGGAGGCCAGCCAGCCAAGTATGGAACTGCAGGTGAGAAATGGAAAATTTCCTGCCATACCAGTAAACAAAGGATGTCACATTCATCAGCAGTTATTAGCCACCATGGATGGTGAGCTGGTGAGCCTTGAGAAAACTCAGGGTATGAAAACACAAAGAAACTGGGACCAGAGAGTTGAGGTTCATATCATAGGAATGATTTCAGTAAGCCCAAACTCTTGCATGTTCCCATACATGGAAAAGTATTAAATTCCTTAACCTGGGTTTTCTTTAGTTAACAATAACCTGCCCTTTGTTGCAAAACTTCTATTATTATATAACCTGGCTCCTCCCCTCACCTCCTTGGAGAAATTCTCTCAGGGTTACTTGAGATGCTGTCTTCTGGGCTCAAAGTCCTAAGCGAAGTGAAGTGAAAGTCACTCAGTGGTGTCCGACTCTTTGCGACCCCATGGACTGTAGTCTACCACACTCCTCCATCCATGGGATTTTCCAGGCAAGGGTACTGGAGTGGGTTGCAATTTCCTTCTCCAGAGGATCTTCCTGACCCAGAGATCGAACGCAGGTCTCCCGCATTGTAGATAGACGCTTTACCATCTGAGCCGCCATTGAAGTCCTAAAAATCCCACCAAATAAAATGTGAAGTGTTTGTCATTCAGTCGTGCTCTACTCTTTGTGACCCCATGGACAAAGATGATCTCTTTTACTTACAGTCAATTGATTTTTTTACTTTAATCACATCTTTAAAAAAAAAAAAAAAACTTTCATGGCAACATTTGGATAAGTGTTTATGAATAACTGAGGACTGTAGCTTAGCAGGAAAAGGCGATGGCAACCCACTCTTGCCTGGAAAACCCCATGGACAAAGGAGCCTGGTGGGCTGCAGTCCATGGGGTCGCTAAGGGTCGGACACGACTGAGCGACTTCACTTTCACTTTTCACTTTCATACATTGGAGAAGGAAATGGCAACCCACTCCAGTATTCTTGCCTGGAGAATCCCAGGGACGGGGGAGCCTGGTGGGCTGCTGTCTGTGGGGTCACACAGAGTTGGACACAACTGAAGTGACTTAGCAGAAGCAGCAGCAGCTTAGCAAAGTTGACTCATTAAAAGACCGTCAAGAACAACAACAACAACAAAGACCATCAGGGCTAAAGTTTTTAGAAGTACAATTACTGAGTTAAAGGAAATGGATCTTAAAAATAAATTCTGATGTGTGTCCTACTCTTTACAACCCCATGGACTGTAGCCTACCAGGCTCCTCTGTCCATGGGATTTCCCAGGCAAGAATACTGCAGTGGGTTTCCATTTCCTTCTCCAGGGGATCTTCCTGATCCAGGGATTGAACTTACGTCTCTTGTATCTCATGCATTGGCAGGTGGGTTCTTTACCACTGCACCACCTGGAAAGCACCCCCAAATCTGATACATATATATAAGTCCCTTTTCTAAAGGATTGTCACAATTTTCTATGCTTTGCCACTCTATCCCTGAATTTTCTTGGGATAGATACCAGACCACCTATCCCAAGAAGGTAATGGGGTACCTACACCACAATGCATGCATGCATGCATGCTAAGTTGCTTCAGTCCTGTCTGACTCTTTGTGACCCTATGAACTATAGCCTGCCAGGCTTCTCTGTCCATGGAATTCTCCAGGCAAGAATACTGAAGTGGGTTGCCATGCCTTCCTCCAGGGGATCTTCCTGATGTGGGATCAAACTTGTCTCTTATGTCTCCTGTGGGATCTTTACCACTAGCGCCACCTGTGAATCAACAGCATAGTTGAGAAGCCTCCTAAAATAAAAAAGCACTAGTGTCTCAAGATAAGCACAAGGTTTTCTGGCAGTGAGTAAAGATTTGCTTTCCCAAGATAGTTATTGTACCTCCTCCCTGAGCCCTGTATGAGCCTCACTGAGAAATTGCCCAGATCTATTTACAGGTGGGAATATAGATTACTATTTATTATTTACTATTTACAGGGGATGTGTTAGGCATTTTTGAGGGGAGTGTTAACCCTGTCCTCAAAAAGTCTCAAGACTAATTTTCAAAAAAATATTGGATGTTATTATATCCATGTTAAAGTTCTTTTTCCTAAATTCCTCTGGGAAACAAGACTAATGTCTTTAAACTCTGCTGCTGCTGCTGCTGCTGCTAAGTTGCTTCAGTCGTGTCCGACTCTGTGCGACCCCATAGACGGCAGCCCACCAGGCTCTGCCATCCCTGGGATTCTCCAGGCAAGAACACTGGAGTGGGTTGCCATTTCCTTCTCCAATGCATGAAAGTGAAAAAATAAAGTGAAGTTGCTCAGTCGTGTCCGACTCCTAGCGACCCCATGGACTGCAGCCCACCAGGCCCTTCCGTCCATGGGATTTTCCAGGCAAGAGTACTGGAGTGGGGTGCCATTGCCTTCTCCACTTTAAACTCTACGTAACTATAAATAAAAGGCAGGTCATTCTGAAGTCCCTTGCTATTTCAGTAGATCTACATAATAGAAAGAACCACATTATTTTGTCTTCATAAAACTTATCATTAGGCATAGGTTAGTGAAATGATTAATTAGATGGATTTGGGGATGAGATTTTTTTGCTTGAATTCTTCTACTTTGAACTATTTTTTTAAACCTGGACAAATAATTTAATATCCTAAAGCTTCAGTTTTCTCACTTATAAAATGGAGATAATACTCTCTCATGTGGTTGTAGGAGGTTTAAATGAGCCAATATATGTAAAATGTGTGGTATATATGCTGTCATATGATGTGTGTGTGTGTATGCATATTATCCCTTTGTATTTTCTGCTTTTAAACAATTTAGAGTCAGGGCAGAAAGTGCAACTGGCTTGCAAATCATTCTTTGGTATCTTCAAAGGCTCAAACCTTCAGGGAAGTTAGGTTTAGGAGGAAGCAGGAAGTGAGGTGGGGGTGGGGTATAATTTGTAAAGAGAATGCCTAGGAAGAACATCAAGGAACACATGCTCCTCCAGAGGACACAGAGGGTCCCCAAGCTGAGGGAGAGGAGGATGGGGCTGTGGGTCTTGAGAGCAGAAAGGTTGGCATGCTTAGGGGTGGAGCCTGAAGAAAAGGAACTGAACAAAGAAGGCCTCACTGCCTCCACTTTAGGGTTTGGAGGCTGTTTGGTGGCCTCTTTCCCTAAAATAGAGCCCTCTCCCTGTTCTCAGATTTAATTTCTTAAGATGAACATTTGAGGGGAAAAAAGGCAATTTTACTCCCGGTGTGAAAACACATTAATTTTCAAAAAATAGGAGCTGCGATTCACTATTGGCAGGCAAGCCAGGAGATAGCTTTGCCAATACTATTGATTCACTGCAAATGTCTCTGTGTTCTCAAAGCTTGATGTTGAACTCTTCAGTCAATGACTGTTTTCAAAGCACCTAATTTAATTCAGTAGCTTAAAAACCTAATGCGGTTTCAGCTGGTAATTGAACTTTAACGGAGAGAATCATGTGCCTTGTTTCCGAGAAATGAACTTAAAGAGTTAAGTCCAAATAGATGACATCCATTATCAATAAAGTAGGTTGGAACCTTTTTGTGATGAGTATGTAGCAAAACAAAATAAACTAATAATTCTTGAGTGATTCTTTTATATCATCATTGATTTTATAGGCAGTGTCGGAAAGTATATCTGCAAAGCAAGAAGCAGAATGACTCCTTAAATGTCATCCTCATTCTCATTGAAGATGACAGATTTTTGACAAAACTCAGTGTTTGCTCTGAACTATTAGAGCAGTTTATTTTCCAACAGCAGGTCATTCCAAACTGACATGATGGTTAATGTGGACGTTTCATTTACAAGCTAAAATCTTCAAACCCCTGACTCTTCACATTGCGGAAACCTCTGGGTCACCTGCCGTGGTTTCTTACAGAAAAGAAATAGAACTCTGTTGCAATACTTTGAACTCTAGATAAGGGAGAGATGTAAAAGTGATGTGTTTCTGGTGTTCCATTTCAAGATAATAACAATGCATCTATTCTTAAAGAAACACATAAAAACTGAAGTTATTGGAGTCATAGCATCTGTGAAGAGGGTGCCTTTGGAGACAGGTGGAAGTGCTGACATGTTACCCATGTGTCTGGACCTGACGGGGTGGCCCCTGAGGCCGATAGCACAGCACTTATTTCCCTGCAAACTCTGAAGCATCCTCATCCTTCTGTCAAAGGCAGACAGAACCTCATCCCACAGGGGCCTCTTCACTTGCGTACTTTGCCTCCCGCAATGGCCAGTGGTTGTTAACTGAGCTTTCATAAATGTGGCTTCTCTGAGCAGAGCCAAGCGTTTGCCTCAAATTTTGCCTATTATGTTGATGCATCTAATATGATTATTCTGGTGCAGGACAAGAATCAGCATCATTCTAAACCTTAAAAAATAGAGGTAAGGGCTGGGCTAAGATTTCATGGGAAGGAAGGAGAGCACAGCTTCTCCTCTCCTGGAGAAACCTTGGCTCCTGGCTGTCTTTCCCAGCCTTGGAAAGGGTTCATCACACTCAGTGATGAACAACATGAGCTCAGAATCCTGCTCTGATTTGTTTTCTCCCAGTCGTGCTTTGGGGGGGCGCATTATGCAGACAAGGGCACGCCCTAGGGAGAAGGCAGTAGTGCTCAGAGGATGCTGAACTTGGCCGCCTGTGCTGTGAAGTGCGAGCGAACGTTCTAATCAATAGCTTTGTCATTTTCTTCAATCACTCTGCCTCCCTTGCAATTTAGCCCAGAAAATCAGTTGAGGGTTGTCAGGAAGCATTTAGCAAGAGGCTTCCTGTGTGCTGTTTTGGATCTGTCAGGAATTCTCTGTTCCTTATTAATTCCTGAATATTCAGGAATTAAGAGGAGAGGCAAGCCTCTCCCAGGGGCTGAGGAATCCAGGCATTTCCTTCATTAGTTTTTCTATACGGTGATACGTACCCTCTTCCTTTTTATGAACCATATGGTAAAAGTGATTATTTACAACTCTCTGTCTCTTTAATATGGATCGCCTGTGTTTTGTAAGTCTGGAATTTTAATCTTTATCTTTGCTGGGAATAACTACAGTATATATGCCCACACCATGTTGATTCAAACAGCTTTGCTCCATCAGAGCTTTTGTCCCCGTGTCTTGCTTTCTCTCTCTCTCTCTCTTTCTCTGTCTCCCCGGCTATTTCTTTGGAGCGCAGAGGTCCTCTGTGTTCACTTTGCTGCCCAGGCTTCTAAGACCCTCTCGAGAAGGCACTCTGTGTCTTCACCCCATCGAGAGGGAGCCTGAGGCCTTCGTGAACAGAGCAAGCCCCGTGCAGGGGCTTTCTTGGCTTTCTGCGTTAACCAAGGAATATCAGCCTCTTTCTCTCTCCTTTACTTTCTTATCAGTTGACTCTGGACCACCAGGTTCTGGTCCATTAAAGGACCTCAACAGAGGGTAAGAGAGCTCCTTGTGATCCTATAATCATTGGGGTGGCCCAGGTGTTGTTCGGTGCTCTGCAGAAAGTAGAGAAAGTACACGTCCCCCTCTGATGAACAACCTCCCCACGAGGGAGACTTACTGGCAAGTGTTCACTGATGAGAAACCTGGAGTCAAAATCAAAGAAACTGGCAACAATTAAACATGATAAGCTAAGGGACTTCCCTGGTGGTCCAGTGGTTAAGACTAGCACTTCCACTGCAGGGGCTCTTCCTTGTTGGGGAACTAAGATCCTTCAGGCCCAGTCATGCAGGTTAAAAAAAAAATAAAAAATAAAAAAAGCAGGGTTGGGGGGGACCTCAGGTAGATAATGTTTGGCCTTTGTTTTAGAAAAAGTCACTGAGAGAAGTATCCATTCCTCTCCTGCACATCTGGTCAAAGATGGGGGTTGATTCTGATTGACAAATTCTTACCACTGTTTCAGGGAGGATAAGGCTGATGGCTTAAATAAAGGGGAAAGTATGTGCATTTTTAGGACTTAACTCCCTTGTGCTTTAACTTGTTGATTTATTAATTCAGTACATTTCAGTTACTCATCAGCAATACTCCAGGTACTCTGGCTTGCAGCACGGATGCTCTTTCTAGAAAACCTGAGCATGATTTTGATAATCATAATGAAGAACTGGGCAGCTCACTTTACTTCTCTGAGCTACACATTCATCAAGGAAATTGTGAAAATAAATTACTCTAACCCAACCAACACAGTTTTTGTGGCTCTGGGAGCATATAACAGAATATTAGAGAAAAACTTACCAAATAATGAGAGTTCACATCCCTTGTTGGTAAGTGGATAACACTTAATGAAACATGAATGAAACATTGTGAGATAGAATTCCTCCTCCATTTGGAGCAAGATGTTAATAACCCCAATTAAAGATTGACTCATTTTGATTTATTCAATCCACTATTTTGGTTGAATATCAAGCCTCTAGAGGAAAACTGAGGAACTTCTTTTAGTAATTTCACTAAAATTGCATTGATACTTATTGCCTTATTCCAAAAATAGTTTTTGAAAAAAAATTGTGCTAGAAGATTACAGTTTAGTAGAGGAAGACGTTTGAACCAACCAGTGGACTATGATGTATAAATTCTGGAATAGAAAGTTTGAAGGCTATGTATAGGATGAGGGCTTAATAGACATAATGAAAATCAAAAATTGTTCTAGTTAACTAGTGATATAATATTTCTAACATTCCCTCAGCACTCCTTCTTCTTTCTTTCCCCTTTCTCAGAAAAAAAGAAAGATGAAGAAAAAAGAGAAATGAAATAACATCAGAAACCACCATGAATGGTTAGATATTTATAACTCATATCTGAAACCTGATTTTCTTTCCTTTCTTTTTTTAATCCCATTTAACTGCATAGTTTTATTTGACTCATATCTTTTTTTTGGCTTCATCTAGCAGCATGCAGAATCATAGTTCCCTGACCAGGGATAGAACCTATGCCCCTGAAATGGAAGCGTGGAGCCCTAAACACTGGACTGTCAAGGAATTCTCTTGACTGATATCGTAGATAGAAAGAAGGGCTTAATGAGACACGAGGCTCCAGACAGAAGAGTTAAAGTAAATAACCTTGGGAAAAAAGAACTCCTGGGAAAGGTCAAAACAACAATAAGGGGAAAATGAGATTGGCTGATTTATATGTGTCAAACTGCATTTCATAGCATTTTGCTAAAGTTTAATCCTGAATGATGATGCTTCCAAATACTTCTGCTCAAATATTTGTTCATCTTGTTTAAATCCTGGTTCCAGATAGTTCCAGAGCCATCTTGAGGAAATTTCCTAGCTTTTTATTGCTTTAGAGCTTTCATCTATAAAATGAGCATAAAGACACTTCACTGTTTTGTGAAGGGGATCAGGACACGCCACCCCAAATTTGCTACTTTGACATATTGATTTTTTTTAACTGAAAGCAACTGAGAAACAGCACATCCAAGAAAAGTCCTTTGCCCTCACCCTTCTACCTAAAAGCAGAGTATAAACTTCCTCCCAGGTGCGCTAGTGGTAAAGAACTTGCCTGACAGTGTAGAAGACCCAAGAGACGTGGGTTTGATCCCTGGATCAGGAAGATATCCTGGAGGAGGAAGTGG
Source organism: Bubalus kerabau (assembly GCF_029407905.1). Lineage (NCBI taxonomy): Eukaryota > Metazoa > Chordata > Mammalia > Artiodactyla > Bovidae > Bubalus > Bubalus kerabau. The sequence continues at coordinate 72,028,990 of NC_073627.1, forward strand.
CAACCCACTTACCACAGTGATTTCCCAGGATTCCTGCCTGGGAAATCCCATGGATAGAGGAGCCTGGAGGGCTACAGTCTGTAGGGCTGCAAAGAGTTGGACATGACTGAGCTGGACACACACACAAACTACTCCCTCCCAAAAACACTGTACCAAGATGAGGATAGCAATTCTTATCACCAGAGTTGGAGAGCTGGCACCAAGGTGAGTCCATATAAAGAAAAACCTTACTAAAATAACACTCTACTTCCATTAGTTCTGAAACTGAGTAGAACCTTATGGGGCTCCTGGGCTTGAAATTCTTTCTGTGTCCCCTGTTTCTTGAACTTTCTTGAGTTCCAAAGGGCAGTTTCAAACAGTTGCTAATCAGGGAGGGTATACAGAGACAAGGGAGGAGCAGTGGAGAAACAATTGCCCGACCTTGGGGCAAGGTCCTGGTTCCCCTTCAAGGGATTTTTTGTTCAGTCACTCAGTCATGTCCGACTCTTTGTAACCTCATGGATTACAGCCTGCCAGGCTTCCCTGTTCTTCACCATCTCCTGGAGCTTGCTCAAACTCATGTCCATTGAGTCTGTGATGCCATCCAACTATCTCGTCCTCTGTTGTCCCCTTTCTCCTCCTGCCTTCAATCTTTCACAGCATCAGGGTCTTTTCTAATGAATCAGCTTTACACATCAGGTGGTCAAAATATTGGAGCTTCAGCTTCAACATCAGTCCTTAAAATGAATATTCAGGATTGATTTCCTTTAGGATTGGCTGGTTTGATCTCTTTGCAGTCCAAGGAACTCTCAAGAGTCTTCTCCAACACCACAGTTCAAAAGCATCAGTTCACCTGTGCTTCAGCTTTCTTTATGGTCCAACTCTCACATCAATACATGACTACTAGAAAACCATAGCTTTGACTATACAGACCTTTGTTGGCAAAGTAATGTCTCTGTTTTTTAATACACTGTCTAGGTTTGTCATAGCTTTTCTTGAAGGGATACACATAACAATATCTTTGAGCTCAACTGCAGAAATAAAACCACATGGAAATAAAAACAAATGGAAGATGTTAACTACTTGAGGAAGCATTCTTCATCCCAGAGAGGTCAAAGTTTGAGAACCTCAGGAACCACAGCTCATCAGGAGACCACCTAAAGCCAGATTAAAGGAATCCAGTCCCTATATGCACGCTGATCCTTATCAATAACCCTGCCCTTGAACCATTCCTATGAAACACCTCACCAAATCCCTCCAGGTTGGGACAGACAATTTTTGAGGGCACAAGTCCACTGTGTCCCCCTTTGCCTGGCAAAGCAATGAAGCTATTCTTTTCTACCTCACTCAAAACTCTGTCTTTGATTTGGTTTGGCACTGGTGCACAGAAGCCAAGTTTTAGCATCAGTTTCTCTCATATATATTTTTTCTCACATAATTTATCAGCCTTAGAAAACCCAAATCCCTCTTCTTTTCTCTACCTACTTCAGAATTTATTGTGCATGTGCACACTCAGTTGTGTCCGACTCCTTTGCAACCCCAGGAACTGTAACCTACCAGGCTCCTCTGTCCATGGAATTATCCAGACAAGAATACTGGAGTGGGTTGCCATTCCTTTCTCCAGAGGATTGTCTTGAGCCAAGGATCAAACCCACATCTTGCATTGGCAGATGGATTCTTTACCAACTGTGACACCCCTACAATTTATTGGCCCTTGTTAAAATGTTCTATAGGCCCCTTAATCTGACCACTTCTTGAGGTTTTTCTCGTTTCTGTGATGCCTCTGTACATGTAAAAATATTAACATCAATATAAATTTTACATTTCTTTTTCTACTTAATGTGTCTCTTGCCTGTTTAATTCTCAAGTTCTTCATACTGAGCCCAAAAGGATAGAGGAAAAGTTTCTCCATCCCTATACTTGTAAGGATTAAATGAGATTAACTGTTGAGAAGTCATTTGCTCCAGTCTAATGATTTTCAGCATCATCACACCGGATTTCTTTCATTCAAATGCAGACATAACATAATATGGTTAGAAAATATCAGCCTAACATTTGGGCCAGAATTCTCTATGAGCTGTTTCTGCTTAGAAAACAAGTTTATAAACGCTGGGGAAGTTTCGGCTGGTGACTTCAAAGGACAGTGGATGCTATGGGTGAGGTGAGAGGAGGAATATATTGTTTTTTACCAGGAAGCCAGGGGAGGAGGAAGAGATAAGTTTTAGGAGAAGAGCGGACATAAGCCAGCAAAACAGAAGAACAGGTACTTCAGAGAAAAAGCCAGGAGAGGAACTTCTGGTCTTGAGTGGTAAAATGGACCAGAGAACAGGGCAATATAATAAGTGATGTGGGGACTTCCATGGTGGTCCAGTGGTTGAGACTTCCCCTTCCAATGCAGGGGTTATAGGTTTGATTCCTGGTCAGAGAGCTAAGACCCCACATTCCTCATGGCCTAAAAACCAAAACATAAAATACAAACACTAACACATTTAGACTTAAAAAAATGGCCCACGTGAAAAAAATCTTAAAAAAAGCGATGTGTTTTTGTTCCCACCTTCCAATTATCAGTAAAATCACACATATTAACAAATGCTTTAGTTCTAATTCATCATCTGAGAATGATAATACAGGAACTGTGTTTATAACCAGATCGATGGGCGGTGGCACCCAGTCAGTCTATGTGGAGCCCAGGAAGTAGAGGAAGCTGTGTGATAGTAAACTGTCTAGGTATTCACCAAGGGTCCTAGAATGGCTTTGAATTTCAGCAGCAAGTGGAAGCATGGGGTTCAGTCCAGGTTTACCTTGCTCACCAAGGATCAGATGAGCTCCCACATGACACATGACTTAGACCAATTTATAAAGACACCAGAAAAGAGTTCACACTGTTTCAAAGTTGGCTCCATGACTAGGCATTTATTTTTAACATAGAATGAGATTCTTTAGGTTAAATCCTTCTGTTCACGTCAATCATATTCCATATCCTCTTTGTTCACCTGTGCTACCTTAGTCTTGACTTTTCCTAAGCCAAATACATCCCTGTGCATCTACGACTCTTGCTTACATGGTCATCAGGAGAGAAAAGTAAAATTGCTCTACCAAAGATCATAATGACAAAATGTGCTTTTAGTTTTGTTTCATTTTATTTTTTTTATTGAAACATTTTTTTTTACAATGTTGTGTTAGTTTCTGCTGTACAATGAAGTGTATCAGCTATAAGCATACATATAACCCCTCCCTTTTGCACCTTCCTCCTACCCCCACCATCCCATGTTTCTAGTTTATTACAGAACACTGAACTGAACTCTCTGTGCTGTACAGCAGCTTCCCACTAGCTAGCTATTTTACACATGGTAGTGTATATATATGTGTGTGTGTGTGTGTGTGCGCACGCGTGTGTGTGTTCAGTCGTTCAGCTGTGTCTGACTCTTTGCAACCCCATGGACTGTAGCCTTCCAGGCTCCTCTGTCCATGGAATTTTCCAGGCAAGAATACTGGAGCGAGTTGCCATTTCCTCCTCCAGGGGATCTTCCTGACCCAGGGATCAAACCTGCATCTCTTGCATCTGCATTGGCAGGAGGATTTTTTACCACAGCACCACCTGAGGATCCAGTGTATGCATGTCAGTCCTAATCTCCCAGTTTGTCCCACCCCCATGCTCCCTCCTCCCATGGGCCCATATCCATTCTTTACACCTGTGTCTCCATTCCTTCCCTGCAAGTAGGTTTATTTGAACCATTTTTCTAGGTTTCACATAGATGTGTTACTATACAATACTTGTTTTCTCTTTCTGACTTACTTCACTCTGTGTGACTGTAGGTCCATTTACATCTCTACAAAATAACCCTATTTCATTTCTTTTAGTAGCTGAATATTATTCCATTGTGTATATGTAGCACCATCTTCTTTATCCATATTCTTTAAATGGAGATAGATTATGAAACTATTTATGTACTGTTATTCTCACAGAGGTATGTTTAAAGTTATACTTCATAGGTCTCTTCTTTGCAACTTCAACTACAAAGTCAAGTGTTGTCAGTTTTTAATTTTTTCTTCGGAGAAAACTTTTCCTCTGCCATCCAGTGACGTTATATCTTTATTTGGGCCATTTCCTCCCTTCTTCTCAGAGATCTCCACATTGAATTTTGCTCCAATTTCCTGTTCCTTCTCTGACAGTCTTTGTAATTAGAATTGGAGGTGTGGGAGAAACTCACATTCAGAGTAATTCCAGATGGAGCCAGGAGCAAGAACGTAAGTCTTACTGACCCATGGAAATTTACCTGTGTACAGCCCTGGGCTCTGTGTATGCTTAGTCTGACTCTTTGCGACGCCATGGACTGTAGCCACCAGGCTCCTCTCTCCGTGGGATTCTGCAGGCAAGAATATTGGAGTGGGTTGCCATGCCCTCCTAGCGAAAAGTGAAACTCACTCAGTCTTATCCGACTCTTTGTGACCCCATGGACTGTCTATGGAATTCTCCAGGCCATGGAGTGGGTAGCCTTTCCCTTCTCCAGGGGATCTTCCCAACCCAGGGATCAAATCCAGGTCTCCATCATTGCAGACAGATTCTTTACCATCTGAACCACCAGGGAGACCCTGGGATGCTATTGAAATAAAACACCCACAGTCCCTCAGTTGAAACTGGTCTTTTCTCTTGCTTTCTGAGCCCTCTTCAAAATAACCAAAACAAACAGTACCCCTTCACCTCACAGGGTAACAAGCTATCTTGGTCTCAATTCCTACATCCCTTCTTGCTCTGAGTTGGTTAGGATCACACTTCCTTGGGTTTATGAACTACATTTAGGTGGCAAGAAAACAGAGAGACAGGCTGTTGCAAATCAAAAGAAGCAGACACGTGGGCATTTCAGGTGACCAAAGCATTTCAGGATGGTTCAGGGTTTGCACTGCATCAGCAAGTGAATTCTCTTTCCTGCTCCCATTGGCAGAAATGGTTCAGCTTTAGCAAGCCATTCAGATCTTGGCTACATTACTGGGACTCTTATCTTTCCTGAAAAGACATGGACATGATTCTGAAAATAAATATATGAATGAATAAATAAATAACAGTGCTAAGATTTTCTGTCTTCAAAATGTTTAATATTCAACAAAGTAATCCATAGGGAAAAGTATAATGCTGTTACAATTTAAAAAAAAAATAGACTAGGATGGAGAGAGTGATGTTCTAAAATCAAGAGGAGACTTTGATTTCCAAGTTGCATCTACTTATTTATCACATGAATACGAATAACTTTACTTTTTCAGTCTAAACTTGCTAAGCCCCTCGTGGTTTTGTTCTGGCAACTGCTCCCCTGCTCAAGCTGTGGCTTTGCTTATAGTGAGCTCAGTTAACTTTTCTGAGTTATCATGCTTCTCTGGGCAAGGGAGGTATTTGCTGCCACTAAAGTGAGCTGAATCAACAAGATGTCACTCTATATTTGCTGAAAATTGGTGCCTTGTCAGGAGGCAGTGGTGATGTAGGCAGTGATCTGGCATATTCTAGAATGTTAACAGAGGTTCCAGGATCTTGCAAACAAGCAGCCTTTTTTTCTTTCAAAATAATGCTATTAAATATTAAATGCGTACATATTCAGTTGCTTCAGTCATGTCTGACTCTTTGTGACCCTGTATGGACTTATGCCCACCAGGCTTCTCTGTACATGGGATTCTCCAGGCAAGAATACTGGAGTGGGTTGCCATGCCCTCCTCCAGAGGATCTTCTGAACTCAGGGATTGAACTGGTGTATCCTGCATTGCAGATGGATTCTTTACCACTGAGCCACTGCAGAAGCCCAAATATTAAATACTTCATAATATTATTCTTTAACTATAATATTATTATATTATAGTAATATAATATAAGTATTTAAATATAAGAATAATATTATGAAGTAGATCATTATCTTCATGAGAAATAAATAACTGTGATGTTTGAATGCACCATATGGAATTTTGTTTGTTGATGGTTAATTCTCAGGTATGCTAATTGTTGACCAGAGTCTGCTATTCTTCTGTAGCTGAAGATTTCCTTAATCTCTGTTTCTTTCTCTTAGGATATCTGAGAAACTTGATTTGCATGAGTTTTTGTGGAGGTGGCTCTGTCTTTAAAAGTTAGGTCAATAGAGTTGTTGGAGTTGAAATTGTCCAGCACTTTAACCACATTTGGGCTTGATGGATAATGAACCTGGTTAGTCTCATAAGCCTCTGGGAGCCACTTTCCTCCTTTTTACATTTGGAATGGCCTACTTTTGCTTGTGGACTGTAACATGCAATCTTGCATAACAACTGCTTTTATAGCTTTTTAACTCTAGTAGCCAACACAGGACTTTCTGTACACATCAGGGCTCCAGAAACATTTGATGTTATTGATAACAGTCAATGATGATAATCAGTATTTTAAATTTTAGGAATAGTCTTTATTAAAAGATTAACCGACCATGGAGTACATCATGAGAAACACTGGGCTGGAAGAAGCACAAGCTGGAATCAAGATTGCCAGGAGAAATATCAATAACCTCAGACATGCAGATGACACCATCCTTATGGCAGAAAGTGAAGAGGAACTAAAAAGCCTCTTGATGAAAGTGAAAGAGGAGAGTGAAAAAGTTGGCTTAAAACTCAACATTCAGAAAACGAAGATCATGGCATCTGGTCCCATCACTTCATGGGAAATAGATGGGGAAACAGTGGAAACAGTGTCAGACTTTATTTTGGGGGGCTCCCAAATCACTGAAAATAGTTACTGCAGCCATGAAGTTAAAAGATGCTTACTCCTTGGAAGAAAAGTTATGACCAACCTAGATAGTATATTGAAAAGCAGAGATACTACTTTGCCAACAAAGGTCTGTCTAGTCAAGGCTATGGTTTTTACAATGGTCATGTATGGATGTGAGAGTTGGACTGTGAAGAAAGCTGAGTGCTGAAGAGTTGATGCTTTTGAACTGTGGTGTTGGAGAAGACTCTTGAGAATCTCTTGGACTTCGAGGAGATCCAACCAGTCCATTCTGAAGGAGATCAGCCCTGGGATTTCTTTGGGAGGAATGATGCTAAAGCTGAAACTCCAGTATTTTGGCCACCTCATGCGAAGAGTTGACTCATTGGAAAAGACTCTGATGCTGGGAGGGATTGGGGGCAGGAAGAGAAGGGGACAACAGAGGATGAGATGGCTGGATGGTATCACTGACTGGATGGACGTGAGTCTGAGTGAACTCTGGGAGTTGGTGATGGACAGGGAGGCCTGGCGTGCTGCGTTTCATGGGGTTGCAAAGTGTCGGACATGGCTGAGTGACTGAACTGAATTGAACTGAACCAACCATGGTGATACAATCTCCTGCTCACTTGTTCCTACTTTACAAGCAGGAAATGAACTTAGAGTACAGAACCTGCTTAAGGTTTAAGATGAATATAGCTCACCCTAACAAATGGATTTGACATAAAGCTGTCACTGGAATTATCAGGCTTTTTATGTTGAATCTGACTAGTGATAGCTGGTATTGACTGCATTTCTCATATGTAAAGAGGTTCATGTTTATTAACTCAGCCTCATAGCAATTCAAAGAGAGACATGAATTATTACTTATATTTCAAAGATGACAAATGCAGAAATCAAGGTTTTAGTTGCTGGGGCTCCAAGGTCCTGTTGCTGGTAAAGGGCTCCTCCAGGATTTAAGCCATGGAAGCCATTGTAAGGATCCACTTTCATCTGATGTGTTATATAGTTTTTCATTTAAAGTTAGGTTTGAATTCAGCTAATGAGGTTAAGATTACATATATGAATCTATTTCTCATCTTGAATAATTTTCTGTGTATTTCTAGCCAATAACATTTCATGTTATTGAGCTTTCATTTCATTTTTATCAAATTATCTCTTTAAATTTTTTCTGTATTAGTTTCACCAAAGGATTGTGGTTGGGAATCCTCATACAATGTATTTAACTATAAAGCAAAATAAAAATCCTATGTTATGTACTGATTTTTGACAAAAGTGCAGAAGTAATTCCATGGAGGAAGCACAGTCTTTTCAGCAAGTGGTGCTGGAGCAATTGAACATACTAAAATGTGAAGCTCACCCAAAACCTCATGTCTTATTCAGAAGTGAATGGAACAGAGATTCAAAATGGATCAGAGATTTAAATATGGAATGTAAGACTATAAAACATTTGAAACAAAAACAGAGGGGAATATCTTTAGGAGGTAGGCCTGGGCAGAACTCTTGGACATGACATCAAAAGTGCATCTGGTCCCATCACTTCATGGGAAATAGATGGGGAAACAGTGGAAACAGTGTCAGACTTTATTTTGGGGGGCTCCCAAATCACTGCAGATGGTGACTGCAGCCATGAAATTAAAAGACGCTTACTCCTTGGAAGGAAAGTTATGACCAACGTAGATAGCATATTGAAAAGCAGAGACATTACTTTGCCAACAAAGGCTTGTCTAGTCAAGGCTATGGTTTTTCCTGTGGTCATGTATGGATGTGAGAGTTGGACTGTGGAGAAGGCTGAGTGCCGAAGAATTGATGCTTTTGAACTGTGGTGTTGGAGAAGACTCTTGAGAGTCCCCTGGACTGCAAGGAGATCCAACCAGTCCATTCTGAAGGAGATCAGCCCTGGGATTTCTTTGGAAGGAATGATGCTAAAGCTGAAACTCCAGTACTTTGGTCACCTCATGCGAAAAGTTGACTCATTGGAAAAGACTCTGATGCTGGGAGGGATTGGGGGCAAGAGGAGAAGAGGATGACAGAGGATGAGATGGCTGGATGGCATCACTGACTGGATGGACGTGAGTCTGAGTGAACTCCAGGAGTTAGTGATGGACAGGGAGGCCTGGCGTGCTGCGATTCATGGGGTCGCAAAGAGTGGGACACAACTGAGCGACTGATCTGATCTGATGTATGTATGTGTATATATATATATATATATATATATATATATATGAGAAGGCAATGGATCACCCTTTTGATGTTTTATATATATATATATATATATATATATATGTATGTATGTATGTATGTGTGTATATCGGAGAAGGCAATGGCACCCCACTCCAGTACTCTTGCCTGGAAAATCCCATGGACGGAGGAGCCTGGTAGGCTGTAGTCCATGGGGTCGCGAAGAGTCGGACACAACTGAGCGACTTCCCTTTCACTTTTCACTTTCATGCATCAGAGTAGGCAATGGCAACCCACCCCAGTGTTCTTGCCCAGAGAATCCCAGGGACAGGGGAACCTGGTGGGCTGCCGTCTATGGGGTTGCACAGAGTTGGACACGACTGAAGCGACTTAGCAGCAGCACCATGTGTGTACATATGTATAAAAGCACTATTAAAGTGATTTTATACATATGTACACACATGGTGCTGCTGCTAAGTCGCTTCAGTCGTGTCCAACTCTGTGCAACCCCATAGACGGCAGCCCACCAGGTTCCCCTGTCCCTGGGATTCTCTGGGCAAGAACACTGGGGTGGGTTGCCATTGCCTACTCTGATGCATGAAAGTGAAAAGTGAAAGGGAAGTCGCTCAGTTGTGTCCGACTCTTCGCGACCCCATGGACTACAGCCTACCAGGCTCCTCCGTCCATGGGATTTTCCAGGCAAGAGTACTGGAGTGGGGTGCCATTGCCTTCTCCGATATACACACATACATACACACATACATATATAATATACACTTGAAACTAACACAACATTGTAAATCAACTATATTACAATAAAAAAATAAAAACTTTTGCTCCATGAAAGTTCATGTTAATAATAGAATAAAAAGACAAGCTATATCCTGGTAGACAATGTTTTCAAACTGCTTATCTGACAAAAGAGTTATATTTAGAATATAGAGAACTGTCAAAAGTCAGCAGCAAAAAAAGAAAAATAGAGAATGGGCAAAAGGTACAAACAAGTATTTCCCAAAGAGAAGAGATAGACAGCATGTAAGCACATGAAAAGAAATTTAGCATCTTTAGCCATTAGGGAAATAAACCTGAAAGCTGCAACAAGACATCATTATATATGTGTCAGTATGTACAATAAGAAACAGTAATAAGACCAAATGCTATCAAGGATGCTGAGAACCTAAATTTCTCACACAATTTTAATGTGAATCTAAAATGGTACAACTACTCTGAAAAGAGTTTGGCACTTTTTCCATGGGTGTCTATATGCTATTTTTTTAGCTTCGTGTGAATCTCTGTTTTATAATAAGAAGTTAAAGAAATCACATGTCCAACATGGTAAGATGGGAATGGGCCATCACTTCATTCATGATCTTATTGTAATGATAAAAATGGTATTATCAATTATAATGTACATATAATAGACATGCACAGTTTCTTTGAAAAAATTTTTATATCTAGTTGTTTCAGATTAAAATATCTAAAACATTCTAGCCATTTAGGAGAGAGAATCCTTTTAAAATTCTGGTCATGGTTTGCTGCACCAGAGGTTTTATTTGAAACAATTCAGAGGCAGCACTGGATGGCAGTAGAGGCTTGCTCTTTCGTTTGCCTGGCGTCTGGGGAGGAGAGCGCGGCAGGGGAAGGCCGAGAAAATAAGGGGCACATTTGGTTCTGCTTTCAGAACCAAAATAAATAAATAAATAAATATTTGTAATGATAAATATTATTGGAAATTAGCAAGGTTTAAGCTGCAAATGCTATCATTAAAAAATAATCCGTATGGTGCAAGTTAAATAAACTTGCAAAAAATAACAAACTGAAAGATCACAGGCAGAGTAAGCTTTGTAAAATACATCTTGAGATAACAGTCTGGATGAAAATGAACAACTTCAGAAAAAAAAAAATTTGGCATTGAGCTCTGTGATGGCAAGTGAGATTTTATAGTTCAAAATCTTACTGTCTTTCAGAAATTTTAAGCTATTTTTTTAAATTTCTGCCTCCTCCCACTAATGATTATTCAAAGTTCAGCTGCAGCTTGTCATTTCTTTTTAATTTAACTTAATTTATTTTTTTATTTTGTATTGGAGTATAGCTGATTTACAATGTTGTATTAATTTCAGGTATACAGCAAACTTATCCAATTATGAAAAAGAAAAAATGAAGTGACGGTGTTAGTCCCTCAGTAGTGTCCGACTCTGTGATCCTATAGAGACTGGAGCCCGCCAGGCTCCTCTCTGTCCATGAAATTTTCCAGGCTAGAATACTAGAGTGGGTAGTCATTCTGTTCTCCAGGAAATCTTCCTGACCCAGAGACTGAACCCAGGTCTCCTGCATTGCAGGCAGATTCTTCACCACCTGAGCCACTATATCTATTCTTATTCAGATTTCTTTTTCCTATTTGGGTTATTACAGAATACTGAGTAGAGTTCCCTGTGCTATACAGTAGGTCCTTGCTTATTATCTATTTTATATATAGTAATGTATATATATTAATCCCAGACTCTTAATTTATCCTCCATCTCCACTCCATCATTTATAACTGGGAAAAAGTCTTCCTCTTTTAGATTACAGATTAAAGCCATATGAAGCAGAGGAAAAAAATTCTGCTGTTTTTGTGTTATCACATTTCAAAATACTCAGTATCTTTTCATCTTGAAAAATCTCTATATCACTTGCTGGATTTTCTGTGAAATTTATTTGCTAGGGACAGATTGAAGCATTGACTTAATATTAAGGTTTGAGAGATGGGGGTTGCAATGGGGAAGTGAGGAAGTGGAGGTTGACAGGCCCATGAGGGTCCCATCCTAGTCTTTAATGAAAGGCTTTCCAGGTTAAAAAGAGAGAGAGAGAGATCCTATGCTTTTCTTCCTAGAGGTTAATTGATAAGGTTAATCCATTCATGCTTCTCACTCTAACTATACACTGTCATCAGGAATATTTCTGAGGCATTTATTTGCAAATGTTATTATTCCTCTGTGTCATTCTAATGTCAGACGAAATGAAACGATGAGTATTACGTCTGGGGCTCTCTGTGTAGGAGAGACACATTGAAAATCTCAGTGGAAAATTCACAGAATTGTGGAGGCAAATTTCCACATGAGTCAGGCATCAGAACAATTTTTACAAATATATGGTCCAACTTTTGGTCTGCCTTCTACAATGCCATCTAAACCTATGGATGCTAGATGTTGAAGGAGGAGTGAAATTACCATAATGAGACTTCAGTGGTGAGGCTGGGATGGTAACACAGAACAGCACCATCCTGGAGTTTGAGGGTGAAAGTGCCAGGAAAGAAAGAGCTGGCATTTGGACTTCTGTGGTGGTCCAGTAGTTAAGAATCAGCTTACTAATGCAGGGGACCAGGGTTTGATCCTTGGTCAGAAACTAAGAACTCACATGCCTCGGAGCAACTAAGCCCACATACTGACAACTGGAGAAGCCTGTGCACCACAAGGAAGATTCAGCACAGCCAAAAAAAAAAAAAAAAAAAAAAGGTGGGGCTGGCATTGTTCCTATCCCAGAGCAGGTGATCAGTAAATCCTATTGGCTGTGAACCTGGTTGAGATAAGAAGATGCTAATTCATGGTATTTTCTTGGCACAACAGACTTTAAAAATAAACAAGTATTCTTAATGCTTTAGTAGAGAGAAATATCGGAAAAGGCAATGGCATCCCACTCCACTACTCTTGCCTGGAAAATCCCATAGATGGAGGAGTCTGGTAGGCTGCAGACCATGGGGTCGCTAAGAGTCAGAAATGACTGAATGACTTCACTTTCACTTTTCACTTTCATGCACTGGGGAAAGAAAAGGCAACCCACTCCAGTATTCTTGCCTGGAGAATCCCAGGGACGGGGGAGCCTAGTGGGCTGCCTTCTATGGGGTCTCACAGAGTCAGACATGACTGAAGTGACTTAGCAGCAGCAGCAGCAGAGAGAAATATCTGATATTCTCTCATTTACTTTATCCACATCAGCAAACCTTAAGAAATCTGATTTTCATGACATAGTAGTACTTCTGTATATCCACCTTTGGTATAAATAGCAAAACAAGCTTTTCAAGGAATGTAGGTGTCTTTGTCTTTTTTTTTTTTTTTTACTGGTATCTCAAATTTAAACTTTTTATTTCATATTGAACAATTAATAATGTGATAGTTTCAGGTGGACAGCAAAGGGACTCAACCGTACATATCCATGTATCCATTCCCCTCCAAACTCCCCTCGCATCCAGGCTGCCACATAACATTGAGCAGAGTTCTATGTGCTATACAATAGGTTCTTATTGGTTATCCACTTTAATTATAGCAGTGTGTACATGTCCATCCCAAACTCCCTAACTCTTTCCCCCAGCATGTAAGGTCTATTTTTTAGTAGAAGAATAAGATTGTTTATTTTCTCTGTATTTCTGTAAGTGAGTAATAAACATAGTTATTTCTTCTATACTACAATTTTGCTATAACTGATAATGAGATGAAGCAATTAAAATATTTTTCACTACTTCAATATTTGTCAGAAAGCATTTAACAGGAGGCTTCCTGTGTGCTGTTTTGGATCTGTCAGGAATTCTCTGTTCCTTATTAATTCCTGAATATTCAGGACTTAAGAGGAGAGGCAAACCTCTTCCCCTCTCCCGGGGACTTAGGAATCCAGGCATTTCCTTTGTTAGTTTTTCTATATGGTGATAAGTACCCTCTTCCTTTTTATGAACCATATGGTAAAAGGGATTATTTACAACCCTCTCTCTTTCATATGGATGACCTCATGTTTCCTTGTAAGTTTTGATTTTATCTCTGCTGAAAATAGCTATCTTGTAAGACAGTATAAATACCTACACAATGTTGAATAAAACACCTTTGCTCCATCCAAGCTTTGGTCCCCGTGTCTTGCTTTCTCTCTCTCTCTCTTTCATGCTGATCCCCTCTAGCACAGAGGCTCTCTGAGTTCACTTTCCTGCCCAGGCTTCTAAGACCCTCTCGAGAAGGCTCCCTGCTCCTTCATCCCATGGAGAGGGCGCCTAAGGCCTTCGTGAACAGAGCAAGCCCCGCGCAGGGGCTTTATTGGTTTTCTGTGTAAACCAAGCAATATCAGCCTCTTTCTCTCTCCTTTACTTTCTTGTCGGTTGACTCCAGACCACCAGGTTCTGGTCCATTAAAGGACCTCAACAAATATTTATCAGTTTTTTACTTTTGCTTTAGCTTTGATAACAAACAGGATCTTCGACTTTCAAATTAGACAGTTTCCTAAAGAAAATTCTCTGGGGCTTCTGAGGCTAACACAGAGATCAATAATTAAAAGTGATTCCCTCAAATCCTCTCGGCTTTATACTTTTGATCTTGTTTCCCCTCAGTTTCATTTTTTTCTAAAACCTGGCACAGGCTCAGACACCTGATAATCTTGCATAACATGTATTTTTGGCTCTTCACTCTACTGTCTTCAATCCTTTCAACACCTGCATTTTTCTGTTTTTTCTTTGCTGATTATGTTTCTCCTTGAGAAATCTATCCTTGATCCAAATGAAACTTTTGGAGAATATATGTAATATAGATAGCTACAGACAGGCATTCAGAGAATATGGCTCTGGACCTCAGAATCCAGGTGTTATGTTTTAAGATGAATATATATCAAAACTGTCCTGTCAGATTAAATACTGTCATATTCTGATAAAGCTTTGACCTTACCTATTTTGTTTCTTGAAGTTGGTCTCTAGAACCTCCTAGAAACAGTTTTTAAGAGGCTTATTTCTAGTAATTTCAGGAAAAGCACCAGGGGAACAGAAGAATGTTTTACTGTAAGAGTTAATTTGATTCCTGTGCTCAGCATTGGCACCCAATAATTCACATTCCTGAAAAAATTGCCTGAATCTTTGTAGGAAAGAAATTGTCCACTGAGTCATAAAGAAGAGAATTTTTGAAATAAATCTCACTGAAAATTTCAATACTTCATGCTTTAAAATAGTAATAAATAAGTCAGAGATTTTCCTCCAAGCTTGCCCACAGCTGACCTGATTGGCATCCCTTGTCCTTTACATGGAAACTCTTTTTAAATGCTCATATCGCATCTTAAGCAGCATCACATGCAACCTCATCTCTGCCTTCTTAGCAAGGTAGCAAGAGGCAGTTACTCTATTTTTATTAGTGCCAAGGTTAAAGCAGAGAGTAAGAAGACGCTGGAGAAGATGGTTTCCAACACTTGAGAAGCATTTGGCAGTACCTATGAAAATGCAGTTTACTTCTGTGAGCAGGCAATTAATCTGTGCTATCAAATTCACAACTGAGTGGAAATCAGGGCAGGTAGGAAAAAAAAAAATCCAAAATTGTTTTAACACCTTGTATGTGATGGGTGTTGTGCTACGCACTATAAAACTGCTCTTTATCACCAAATCTTTACAGCCCTAGGATGAAAATTTCTTTTTACATACAAGGAAACTAGAATTCAGAGAGGTGAGATGACTTTTGATCACATAGCTTGAAAAAGGTAGAACACGGTTCTTACTGTTTCTTTAGATTTTTTTTTTATTTCAATTTTTTTTTAACACCAAAAACATTTTGTGTTGGGTATAGCTGATTAACAATGTTATGATAATTTTAAGTATGATTGTTTAAGACAGCAAAGGGAATCAGTCATACATATACATATATCCATTCTCCCCTAAAATCCCCTCCCATCCAGGCTGCCACATAATATTAACCAGAGTTCCCTGTGTTATACAGTAGGGCCTCATTGGTTATCCATTTTAAATATAGCAGTGTGTACACGTTGATCCCAAACTCCCTAACTGTCCCTCCCCACCAACCTTCCCCCTTGGCAAAAATGTCTATAAATTCACAGATCGTGGTTTTAAGCCCTGATTTGTCTACCTCAAGACCTAGTCCTTTTTGGCACACTTGTACACTGTTGGTGGCATTGTACATTGGTATAGCCATTATGGGAAGCAGTGTGGAAATACTTCAGAAAGCCAAAAATAGAACTAACCATGTAATCCAGCAATCCTTCTTTGGAGTACATACCCAGAGGAATTTAAAGAAGTGTCTCAAAGCAGTATCTGCACCTCCAAGTTCACTGTAGCATTATTCACACAGCCAGTATATGAAAACAACTTCGATATCTGTTAACAGATGAATGAATAAATATAGTGTGATGTGAGAAAAGATATCTGAAGTACTTAGCATAGAACTCATCATGAAGCAAATTACTGCCTTTTCCGTAGGGCACTTGTTTTAAGGGATTTGTTTGCTGTTGCTATTCAGTCACTAAGTCATATTTGAGTCTTTGTGACCCCATGGGCTGCAGCACACCAGGCTTCCCTGTCCTCCACTATCTCCCAGAGTTTGTTCAAATTCATATCCATTGAGTTGGTGATGCCATCTAACTATTTCATTCTCTGCCACTCCTTCTCCTTTTGCCTTCAGTATTTACTAGCATCAGGCTCTTTTCCAATGAGTCAGCACTTTGCATCGGGTGGCCAAAGTATTGGAGCTTCAGCTTCAGCATCAGTCTTTCCAATGAATATTCAGGGTTGTAGGATTGACTGGTTTGATCTCCTTGCTGTCCAAGGGACTCTCAAGAGTCTTTACAAGAACCACGTTTGAAAGCATCAGTTCTTTAGTGCTCTTCCTTTTTATGGTCTGGCTCTCACATCCATACATGATTACTGGAAAAACCACGGCTTTGAATCTATAGACCTTTGTCAGCAAAGTGATGTCTCTGCAAAACCCAGCTGAGCAAATTTGAAGATCTAATTAGCTTTATTTAATGATTTGTGAATCAGGGAGCATCCCATTTAGCAGGCAGAAAGGGGTTCTGAGAAGCTGTCAAAATGGAAGGGTTTTCTAGGCAGAAAGGGGTGGAAAAGGGAAGTTTCTAACAAAAAGTGGGTTGTTTCCAGCAAGGTCGTATTTTGGGAGATGGGTGGGGTTCTATCCTGCAGGTGACCTCATTAGTACTGATCAGGTAATTCCAGATTAACTGGTTAAAGGTCACATTTCTGGGAGAGGCGGAAACTGTAATTAGGTTAGATATTAAATCTTGATTTGCTGTTATGTGAAGCAAGTGACCCCATTCTGGGCTTCTCTTCTCTCTCTCTTTTTTTTTAAAACAATTCTCCCCTTTTGATTAGACACTCAGCTTCATTGAAAAATGTACTCAAATTGCAAGGCATGAGGGCCATTTCCAGCTCCCATTCTGAAGTTCTTGCAGGTTTTGTTGATCCTTGTGTGATAGTCATTGGTCATAATGTTTTTATGACCTTAATTTCTCTGATATTCACATGCCACGACTTTAGGTTCACAATATTTAAGTCAGTGTTTCTCTTTGTTCCTTTTTTTGATGTTTCAATCTCAGGAAGATGATGTGCTTGGTGGTGAGTGGCTGTGGACAGGCATTGAAAACCTTGAGAGTACAGAGCATGCCAGGGAGACTCTGTAACTACTATACACAGGGTAATTCCCAGTGTCTGGGGTTCATGTCAGAACCATAGTCTCCAAGACCCAAACCAGTCAAAATCAAATAAATCGAAGAAAGACTCCATTGATGGAGCCACCTTGTTAAGCCCACTGCTTACTCAGTGGTCTTATGTGACTAAGTTTCAACTTCCCTAGAGGTGTTATTAATCTGGGTGAAGCAGGTAGCCTTGGCCAGTGAAGTAAGACCTTACCAGAGGAAGTGAGTGCTGAATCATGAATGGCTCTTGGGAATTTGTATTTGAATCAGGATGAAAAAAGTGACAGCCATGGATGCCAGTCTAATTTTAAGTGTCTGTAGACAACACAAGAAGTTTTATTCTAGTTACCCTTATCTCATGTTCCTTTTCTTTTTTACAGAGCCTGGAAGCAAAATTCACTAATTTTGGGGTGTTAGCCAGAGACAGGAAAACAGACCAAACAAAAAAATGAGGAACAAGGAAAGGATTCATACCCACAGGGTCCTGCTTGGTTTCAATACCCCTTTTCTTCAATAGTCATCAGTCATGAGAAGAATAAGTGTTGGATGAGAAGGGGGATAATGGGTAGATAATTTAATCATAAACTCAGAAGAGGAGCTCAGTTTTAGGGGGACTCAGTTTCACAGTGGGTCTGGATTTGGAAAGGAGGGAACAATGGAAAATTTAATTTTCTGTCTGGACTGGGTGCTGTAGGCAGACAGACACCTGAAGGAGGACAGAGGGGAGCAGTAAAAGTTATGTCACTCAATCTTTTGATTTAGGCACCTCAGTCTTTAATTTTTCACTAACCTTTGCAATATATATATATATATTTTTAATTGGTGTATAGTTGCCTTACAATGTTGTATTAGTTTCTACTGTACAACAAAAATAATCAGCTATATGTATACATGTACCCCCTCCCTCTTGGACCCCCTAGATTATTAGTCATACAAAGGAACAAATTTTGATCATTCATAGATGAACCTAGAGACTGTCATACAAAGTGATGTAAGTCAGAAAGTGAAAAGCAAATACCACATATTAATGCATGTAAATGGTACGGCTGAACCTATTTGCAGGGCAGAAATAGAAACACAGACATAGAGAATGGATTTCTGGACACGGGGCAAGGAAGGGAGGTGCAATGAATTGGGAGATTGGGGTTGCCATTTATACATTACCATGTGCAACAAATTTTTACACGAAGCTTTTTTTCAATTATTAATTCTTTGGAGGCTTCTGCATGCCAATTAAAATAGGTATTCAGTATGTTTGATTTGCGAGTCCTTGCTTTTGAGTTCACTTCTTAAGTAAATAGTCTTGTCCAATTGGAATGTTTCTCATACTGGCCTGGGTTGTTTTTAGAAAGATTTTGTCATCTTTGTAGATATCTACAATTTCTGGGACCACAGTTCTTAGACATAAAGTAAACAGGTGTGTCAGAAGGTGGTATGCTTCACTTTGTAGGATGTAAGGTTCTATGCAAAACAAAAACGAAAGTATGCACCTTAGCACACCAGCAGTTACCAGGAGATGTTACTGCAGATTGTCCAAGAGAAGGTCCTGTGTGCACCATCCACAGGAGCATGGGACTAGGGAAAGGGCTGAGCCAGATAATAGGACTGAAGACTGCTCTGAATTTCCGAAAGAACTGGAGACCAGAAAGTCAGTGAGGTAGGGAGCCCAACACAAAGAGATCATCGTAGCTAGCCTGTGTGAAGGTATGATGAGAACTCTTGTAAAATTAAAAACATATTTCCATGAGTTCAGAAATCCTGTGAATCTGATGGTCATCAATTGAAACAGTTGATTCAATTCTTGAAGCATCTTGGTTTACATTAAGTTTGCTCTTATAATAAGCTCAAGGGATCCATCAGTTTTACAACAGAGGATTCAGTTTACATCCTATTTTTTAATCTGCACTAAAATACTAGAATTTCAATCACTTAAGTGAAGCTTGGGTTTACTGAATGACTCAACAGTGAAGAATCCACCTGCAATGCAGGAGATGCAGGAGACTCAAATTCCATCCCTGGGTCTGGAAGATCCCCTGCAGAAGGAAATGGCAACCCACTCCAATATTCTTGCCTGGAAAATCCTATAGACAGAAGAGTATGGCAGGCTACAGTTCATGGGGTCGCAAAAGAGTTGGACTTGACTGAGTGACTAAGCACAGCAAACAAAGTGAAACTTGTTAATTAATGCTTATTTTTCGAGATAGCATAATCAGACAGACATGTGGATGACTTTCCTTTCCTAGTCCAAGATATAATACAGCTAAAAACTTGAGCTTCCCTCAAAGATGTGATTTCTTGGATTGTTCTGTGTCTGATAGCCCAATCATTTATCATAAAAGTACTGATTTAATCACTTTACCAAGAGGTCAGAAGTACATAAACAAGTTCTGTAAGGTCTACCAACATAAGTAGGACTTTGTTTCATATTGCTTTGAAGCATAAAGTTTTTTATTTGTTTTTTTAAACCTTTAATACTAGAAAGATAAGGGAGCCCATTTGCTAACCTGAGAAAAGGAATGCTTTTGGTGGGCTGAGGAAGTCTGAGGAAGTTTTTGACCCCATGTTGGTTTATTGGTTGATTTATGTGTTGACATTTACTTTTTTTCTGAGAAGCCAATTTGCAGTTTTTGTATTTTTAATTTTTATTCTTTTAATTTTATTATTATTATTTTGGCCGCTACCTATGGCATAAAGGATCTTAATTCCCTAACTTGGGATCAAACCTGTGTCCCCTGCAGTGGAAGGTGAATTCTTAAGCACTGGACCACTAGGGAAGTCCCAACATTTACTTTTGATTGTGTGGATGTTCAGATCAGATCAGTCGCTCAGTCATGTCCGACTCTTTTCGACCCCATGAATCGCAGCACGCCAGGCCTCCCTGTTCATCACCAACTCCCGGAGTTCACCCAGACTCATGTCCATCGAGTCAGTGATGCCATCCAGCCATCTCATCCTCTGTTGTCCCCGTCTCCTCCTGCCCACAATCCCTCCCAGCATCAGAGTCTTTTCCAATGAGTCAACTCTTTGCATGAGGTGGCCAAAGTACTGGAGTTTCAGCTTTAGCATCATTCCTTCCAAAGAAATCCCAGGGCTGATCTCCTTCAGAATGGACTGGTTGGATCTCCTTGCAGTCCAAGGGACTCTCAAGAGTCTTCTCCAACACCACAGTTCAAAAGCATCAATTCTTTGGCGCTAAGCCTTCTTTACAGTCCAACTCTCACATCCATACATGACCACAGGAAAAACCATAGCCTTGACTAGACGAACCTTTGTTGGCAAAGTAATGTCTCTGCTTTTGAATATGCTATCTAGGTTGGTCATAACTTTCCTTCCAAGGAGTAAGCGTCTTTTAATTTCATGGCTGCAGTTGCCATCTGTAGTGATTTGGGAGCCCAGAAAAATAGTCTGACACTGTTTCCACTGTTTCCCCATCTATTTGCCATGAAGTGATGGGACCGGATGCCATGATCTTCGTTTTCTGAATGTTGAGCTTTAAAGCCAACTTTTTTCACTCTCCTCTTTCACTTTCATCAAGAGGCTTTTTAGTTCCTCTTCACTTTCTGCCATAAGGGTGGTGTCATCTACATATCTGAGGTTATTGATATTTCTCCCAGCAACCTTGATTCCAGCTTGTGTTTCTTCCAGTCCAGCGTTTCTCATGATGTACTCTGCATAGAAGTTAAATAAGCAGGGTGACAATATGCAGCCTTGACAAACTCCTTTTCCTATTTGGAACTAGTCTGTTGTTCCATATCCAGTTCTAACTGTTGCTTCCTGACCTGCATACAATATAGCTATATTTTGTTTATAGCAAAGCATAAGGACCATGCTGAAGAACTTTTTCAGTGCCTATGTATTCTACCTGGATGCTCTGCCATCACACCATGAAAGGAGATATCCTTTCACTATCCTACAGTGTACGTACTATCCTTATCCCCACTTTTCAGATGAGCAAACCATAGCCTAATGGTAATTACCATGTGAACCTGTGATTAAATGTTTTCCCTGATAGAGGGTGCATAAGCCAAACATTTAAATAGATCCAAGGAAGGTTCATATAGTTTAATTATTTGTTTTTTACCAAGTCTGAAGAGGATAGCAAGATAACCTGATATGGGGAGGAATATTTTATTTTTTCATATTTTATTCTCTCATGCAAGAGAATATCTTGCATGAGATATTAGATATCTTTAGATATCAAGGACAGAACATTTTGTCCTAATTAGTATGGCACTGAAAAATCTTAAAGAACCCCATTCTGATTTAATTTAAACCCTGAATACGGAATGTGATTTTTTCCTTTTTATTTTGATATACTTAAAAAAATTTTTTTATCTTTGATTATCTTACTTAAAGGTAACTTACTTGCTATCTGTGTAAATCTGGGTGGGCTACTTACAGGCTTTGAGCCTTAATTTCCTCATGTATAAAACTGGGCAAAATAATAATGTATACTTCTCAGGATTGTTTTAATAAGTAATGGATTAATTTTCAAAAAATGACTACAATGAGACTTGGAACATAGTGAAGGCTAGGGGTTTACTAAAAATTAAAGTGGAATAATATATGTTCTGAGAAATAAACCTATTTTTTTCCTAGATAATGTCTAATGGATTCTTATATTAGGAGAAATCGAAGTATAAAATAGTGACTCCTGAGTAGAAAAATCAGCATTTCCTTTTTCTGAAGTACTTTCAAGGATTGATGTGTGCTCTACACTTGGCTTCCCTGGTGATTCAGTGGTAAAGAATTTGCCTGTCAATGCAGGAGACTCGGGTTCAATCCCTGGGTTGGGAAGATCTGCCCCCCAGAGAGAATGAAATGACAATCCACTCCAGTGCGTTGCCTCAAAAATTCCATGGACAGGGGAGCCTGGTGAGCTATAGTCCATGGGATCGCAACGAGTTGGACACAACTTAGCAACTAAAAAACAACAACTAAGGCTCCTAGTTCATTCTCTCTGGTCTGTAAACAAAGTACCAGTTATTCAAGAGTGGGAGGGATATCTTACTCATTTTTACTGTTAAGTACAACAAAAAGTTCCAGAACATTGGTGTCCATGAGATATTGGTTGAATTAATGAACATTTAATGTGTTCTTTTTTGGTGATTTTCCTGGAATTCCCAGCTTAGTCAAATGCTCCCTCTTCCAGACATGCCTTGTTAGACTGTGTCACATCAACCACAAAGTTGCTGTGGTGGGAAAATTCTGACACAACCAGGGGTGTCTGGAAGAGGCAGAATTTGTACAGAAGCTGAGGCTGATAACTTCCAGAAACCTTACTGTCAAGTTCAGTATCCTCCTGTTAAATACTTTAAAACAGGTTTTGAAAAGAAGGCCATGACTTAGTCCTTTACTTTGCATCACTGTGGGGGAGCATATAGTCAGAGTATCTCATGCAAAAATAAAAAAAAATTTTTTGATCATGCCTGAAATTTTAAACCATGCTGTCTAATGAAGAGAATAGTTTTTAGAAAAGATAGCTTTAGGGAAACTCAATACCTTAAAAAAAATCGTTTAGCAAAATGTTTATTGAACGATCAGGAAAATAAATAATCTCTTGTCTGTATTTAAACTATTTTCTAGAAGCTGTAGAAATGCCTTTAAATATTATCATTGTTGTTTACATACTTATTGATGTCTTGAGTTCTCATGGAGAGAGCATGTGAGTGCATCAGTTTTAGTCTTCATCATCATTATTGTTGAATTTAACATCTTTTTTTGGGGGGGGTGCACTGGCTGTTCTTTGTGGCCTCTGGGCTTAGTTGCCCCTCGGGATGTGGGATTTTAGTTCCCCCACCAGGGATCTAACCTGTGTCACCTGAATTGGAAGACAGATTCTTAACCACCTGACTACCAAGGAAGTCTAAATTTAACATCTCTAATGCCCTTCATTTCTCTCCCCCTTCCTACAATTCCCACCACTATCCACTTCCTTGTTGTTGTTCAGTCGCTAAGTCATGTCCGACTCTTTGCAACCCCATGAACTGCAGCACGCCAGGCTTCCCTGTCCTTCACTATCTCCCGGACTTTGCTCAAACTCATGTCTATTGAGTTTGTGATGCCATCCAGCCATCTCATCCTCTGTTGCCTGCTTTTCCTCTTTTCCTCAATCTTTCCTAGCATCAGGGTCTTTTCCAATGCTCTTCCAGTGGCCAAAGTACTGGAGCTTCAGCTTTAGCATCAGTCCTTCCAATGAATATTCAGGTTTGATTTCCTTTAGGATTGATTAGCTTGATCTCCTTGCTGTTCAAGGGATTCTCAAGTCTTCCCCAGCACCACAATTCAAAAGCATCAATTCTTCGGCACTCAGCTTCCTTCCTGAACTTGATTATCACCCAGGAGGCAGGTTAAAAGCAGAGATAAAACTTTGGTTTGACATTTAGCTAGCTGTCTCATCTAAGCAATCTGAATTACCTAGAAACTGTTTGCATGGGCAGGCACCAAAATTTCCCCATCATTTGACTTTTCAGATTATCTTTTTTTTCCTTTGTTATCTGTCAGGATGAGAGTTTTTAAGATCAGAGCAGTTAATAGAAAACAAAAAAGAGTTTTTTTTCTTCTTCTTTTTTTGCACATCTGAATGGAGCATGAGTAAATTTGCAACTTCATATCAATGTTAAGAATCTATTTTAACAAAAGGAAGCCAACTGAAATTGTTTTAAAGTACGGTTGAGGGAAGGGGCATGATTGATGTTTTGGGTTTCAAAAATTCATTTCAGCCAATGTGAGTGCCTGAATGCTTAGAGTCTTTTCAGAGACTATTATAATACTGAACATAAAACCTGATTGAAAAAGAAATCAGATGCCAATGAATCAAAGATTTTTGGAGACACTACTTTGGGAAATATCCCCGATGTTCACCTTAGTTACTGCAAGTAATAAATCCTTTCTTCTCCAGATCTTTGACGTGGTTGTGTCTCTTGGCTCAACACCCACCAAATAACAAACCTAGTTTTCAACTGTGAAACCAGTTTTTGTATAACATAATATTCATTTCTGTGAAAGACTAATATGTTGGTATAATTTTTTTCCTTAAAATTAATGTAATTAAATAGGATCAAGCCATTACATTGTGTTGTGTGTAATCTTTGTTTTGTTATTTCTTTGTTTTATTCACGTGTTTGACACATACAAAGTTGAATAAATTAAAAATATACTGTAAAAAAATAAAATATTTTTATTGTAATCCCTACAATATTTATCAGAGAAGAAAATGGCAATCCACTCCAGTATTCTTGCCTGGAAAATCCCATGGACAGAGACTGTAACCTGTCAGTTACAGTCCATGGGGTCCCCAAGTAGTCAGACACAACTGAGTGACTAAACAATTGGGTTTATATCTAGAGATTTTACCACTATCATGAGGTGCCAAGGTGATTGGGCTACCAATAAAATAATGTTAGAAGAAAGGTAAACCCTTTTTCCCATAAATGCCAAGTCATTTTGACATCAAACCACTATTTATTTCCAAGATGAAAATAGTTTTATTATTTTTCCTGGTTACAAAATAGAGCATATTTTTTACTACAAAAACTTGAACTTTGGATGTCAAGCCACTATTTTATTGTCTCTTCTCAGAGAATTACCTATTCCAAGAAATTGAAAAAATTGTGTCAATAACAGTAAATAGTTTACCACATGCATCAGAGTGTATCATTGTCTAAGACCATGGACTTAAGGAAGTGAAAATCCGTCAAAATAACTGTATACCAAGACATGTATAAACATTTTTCCTTAGGCTAGAAGCCCCACTTTGTCTCAGGCTTGCTCAAATGTCCAATCCCACTGCTAATGACTGAGGCAGCTTATGAAGTTCTTTGGATTCACCTTTTCTGGATGGTGGGTAATTTGCAGTGATAAGGAGATTGGTCCTTGAATTAATTAGTAGCTGCTTGATATGACTAATCCCTCTGAGTACTTCCTAACCTGACTCTATCTTGTAAATCTTACCTTGGAAAAAGGCTGACATAAAGATTTTTCTTATAATTTTTGCTCTTAGTTACCAGTAAGCATTCTGTCATGTGTTTATTGCAGAAAGAAAATTGAGGTTGCAACAATTTTGAAGTGCTTATCCACCTTTAAGAAACAAAACTCGATTTTGGCTTGAATCCATCATTCCATATTTTAAGTGGATTGAAATCCAGTGGATTTCTTCTCTTTCTTTTTTTTTTTTTTAAATTATGCATGTCAAATGTGAATGAGATAATCAAAATTTCCAATTTTTTCTTTTTTATAATTCAAATGTTGCAAACATAGCTATACCTTTGTACATGTCATTAATATTTCTTTCAGATTAGTTGGGATACTTTAATAAATCCAATTGTTTACACAGATTTGCTCCTGTTGCCATTTTCCTGATCATGGAAAAGAGTGTGTGCACGCTAAGTCACTTCACTGAGACCCCATGGATTGTAATCTGCCAGGCTCATCTGTCCATGGGATTTCCCAGGCAAGAATACTGTAGTGGGTTGCCATTTCCTTCTCCAGGGCATCTTTCCAAGCCAGGGATTGAATATGTTGTCTCCTGTGTCTCTTGCATTGGCAGGTGGATTCTTTACCACTGAGCCACCTGGTAAGCCAGTATGCATCGTCAAACCCCCAACAGGGCTAATTAGGTGTGCACAACCAGCTCTATGATGCAGTTCCATTTAGGAGGAGAGCCTGCTGAGAGCCAATGAATCATTGAATCATAATATGTCTCATTGAATCATAATATGTCTAAATCAGCTGGAAAAGTAATAGGAAAGCTCAACTTGTGGACATTTATTGGGAAAAGAGATGATCATTTATGTACAAAAATAACTTTAAATTCTGTATGTCACAGTGAACTGTGATTAATTTTTTGGTGAGATCCTCAGTTGAATAACCATGAAGCAATCAGTTAACAGCTTGTTCCTGGAGGCTAACAGTAAAATCCAAGGCAGATGCACTATTGACTGAAATCCTGGAGAAAGATGTGATGGAGACCAGGATTGCAGAGCTCCTGTTCCTGCATCCCCTTTCCAAGGTGAAGAAAAGGGACTGAGAGGGAGAGAAAGAGGAGAGGGATAGGGCGGGGGCAGGGGGAGTGGTGAGAGAAAGATAAGAAGATTACTTTAGTTCTGAAATTGCTCAAGTGGAGAATTTCTGGTTATTTCATTTTCTGGCTATGTGTCCTTGACTCTTAGAGAATCAGTTGGAGGAAACAATTTAGAAAGTCAGCCCACTATGTCATGAGCATTTAAAGCCCGTCAGAGGGTAGAAGTAGTTCACTAGTAATTATAAGTGGACAGTGGAGAACTAAGATGCACGTGTCCAGATTTGACTCTGATTACAAGTCAGAAAAATAGAGAAAATGAAGAGTCTAATTTAAATGCAAAAGAGTTTTTAGCCAGCTTCTGTTGCCAAAAATCTTCTCCAGTTTAAAACTACAGTAATGATTTTTAAGGCAAGTCAAAATGTTGACATTTACAATTTTCATTCATTTATTTAAAAGACACATTATGAAAAATATACAAATATATATGTATTTCTGTTTCTATATTTAATGTAGAGAAAATTAATAATATGAACTGAAATATTCCAAACATATATACAAAATAATATAGTAAATACTCACATCCAGATCATCCAACTTAAAGAAACAATACTTATCACTGTTGTGGCTGTGTTTCTTCTCCATCTGCATTGGGAAATATAAAAGTATTGCTAAAAATACATAACAATTTTGCACATTTATATCAATACAATTGTACTGTATTTTTCTGCATTTTGGTATTATGTTTGTGAGACTCAACCATACTAATACCTGTAGGACTAGCTCATTTGCTTTACTGTTGAATGGGATCACATTCACCAAAATAAAATATATACATCCATTCATCTATCAATGGATATAGTTCTAGCTCCTTGTTTCCAATTCCTTGCCATCACACCTACTGCCAATAGAAGCTTTCTTTGGTAGTATGTGGCATCATTGAATTCTTTTTAACATTGGCCATTCTCCAACAGTAAAGAATCTGCCTGCAATGCAGGAAACCCAGGTTCGATCCCTGGGTCGAGAAGATCCCCTGGAGAAGGGAATGGTGAACCACTCTAATATTCTTGTCTGGAGAATTTCATGGACAAATGAGACTGGCAGGCTACCATCTATGCCATCGCAAAGAGTAGGACACGACTGGACAACTTTCACTCACTTATTGCAATGAATGTGAAATCATACAATAGTTTTAATTCATACTTTTGATTTCTAAGTTAACATACCTTTTTTTTTTTTAAGACTTTTGTTTTAGGACTGAGCAAGTAGTGCAGAGATTTCCTGTATATTCTCTACCTACACACATGTATACCCTCGTCCATTTGTTACAGCTGATGAACCACACTGACAAAAAATAATCACCCAAAGCCCATAGTTTACATTAAAGTCCATTCTTGGTGTTGTGCAGTCTGAGTTTAGACAAATGAAATCACCAATATCACTGCTCTAAAGTCTTCTATGCTCCAACCACTTATATTCTTGCGGAATATTAGCTCCCCAATCAGGGATTGAACCTGTGTCCTCAGCAGTGAGAGCACAGAGTCCAAACCACTGGACTACCAAGGAAGTCCCTGTACATGAAATGTTAAACTTTAACATTGGTATATCCACATTCATATTCTTCCATACAGTATATATGATTAGAATTTACTAAAGCATTGGTTCCAAATGGGTGTTTTGCTGGGGAAGGGTCTCTGGGAGCCAGATGATGCACATCACACCCCTGCCCAGGATGATTCTTCAGGACGCCCTCTCTGAACAAACAGCTAATATACAAAAGTGTAACTGTCACAGACATCACTACCTCCAAAGTGAGAGCTGGATGTCCCTGCCAGATCTCACATGTCCAGGCCTTGGGAGTTGTTTCTTGATTTTGATTATATATCACCCCAGAAAATAAAGATATTAATGCTCAAAACACAGACAGGTTCTGGATGGTGAGGAATTGTTGAAGTTCCAGATAGAGATATTTGGATTACAGCACAGAAAATAATTACCCAATACAAATTACAGAATGTCCCTTTATACTGAGGTTGGGAAGCCATGGCCTGTGGGTCAAATCTAACTGCCGCCTGTTTTTGAATGGCCTTGGAACTAAGAATTGTTTATATATATATATATATATTTTTTTTTTTTTTCCCCAGATAAAATATTACAAGCTTATTTAAAACTTACTTCTCACCTTGAGTATGTAAAATACAAACTTCACAAAATGTTCATTTTTTTACTTTGTAGTTTACAAATATACAAAATAAAAGTTATTAAGGCAAGGAATTATATAGAAAAAATCATGTGTTCTGCTTAAGGCATACTTGGAAACAAACCATTGTACAAATTACTACACATCTGAAACCACAGTGCATAACAGACTATAAAAAAATGGTTAAAGTAAACCAGGTGTATTTATGTTTTTATATTTTTAAATTGTCTAAATAAATCAAAAGAAGAAGGATATTATATGACACTTGAAAAGTATTTGAAACCAGTATCGTGCATCGAACCTGGACTGGCAACTCGTTTCATACATGATATTTTACATGTTTCAATGCCATTCTCCTGGGGCTGGTGCACTGGGATGACCCAGAGGAATGGTATGGGGAGGGAGGACGGAGGAGGGTTCAGGATGGGGAACACATGTATACCTGTGGCGGATTCATTGTGATATTTGGCAAAACTAATACAATTATGTAAAGTTTAAAAATAAAATAAAATTAAATTAAAAAAAAAGAAAAGTATTTGAATTCAAATCTATAAATCAAGCTTTATTAGCACACAGCTTCACTCCTTCATTCACTTAGTGTCTAGGGCTGCTCTTGTAATACGTGGACAGAGGTAAGCAGTTTAGATAGAGACTGTGTAGCCCACAAAGCCTAGAATACTTACTATCTGGCTCTTTACAGAAAAAAACAATGATGTGCCCTATTGGATGCCATTGTCAGAGAGAATCCGGGGCCAGGGGTCACCATGGGTCAGAGCACATAGTTACTTCTTGTCTTTCCATCTGTATAGTTCAGTTCAGTCACTCACTCATGTCCCACTCTTTGCCACCCCATGAACCACAGCATGCCAGGCCTCCCTGTCCGTCGCCAACTCCTGGAGTTCACCCAAACTCATGTCCATTGAGTCAGTGATACCATCCAACCATCTCATCCTCTGTTGTCCCCTTCTCCTCCTGCCCTCAATCATTACCAGCATCAGGGTCTTTTCAAATGAGTCAACTCTTTGCATTAGGTGGCCAAAGTATTGGAGTTTCAGCTTCAACATCAGTCCTTACAATGAACACCCAGGACTGATCTCCTTTAGGATGGACTGGTTGGATCTCCTTGCAGTCCAAGGGACTCTCAAGAGTCTTCTCCAACAACACAGTTCAAAAGCATCAATTCTTTGGTGCTCAGCTTTCTTTATAGTCCAAGTCTTGCATCCATATATGACCACTGGAAAAACTATAGCCTTGACTAGACGGACCTTTGTTGATGTAATGTCTCTGCTTTTTAAAATACTGTCCAGGTTGGTCATAACTTTCCTTCCAAGGAGTAAGCATCTTTTAATTTCATGGCTGCAATCACCATCTGCAGTGATTTCAGAGCCCAAAAATTACAGTCTGACACTGTTTCCAGTTTCCCCATCTATTTCCCATGAAGTGATGGGACCAAATGCCATGATCTTAATTTTCTGAATGCTGAGCTTTAAGCCAACTTTTTCACTCTCCACTTTCACTTTCATCAAGAGGCTCTTTAGTTCCTCTTCACTTTCTACCATAAGGGTGGTGTCATCTGCATATCTGAGGTTATTGATATTTCTCCCTGCAATCTTGATTCCAGCTTGTGTTTCTTCCAGCCCAGCATTTCTCATGATGTACTCTGCATAGAAGTTAAATAAGCAAGGTGACAACATACAGCCTTGACGTACTCCTTTTCCTATTTGAAACCAGTCTGTTGTTCCATGTCCAGTTCTAACTGTTGCTTCCTGACCTGCATACAGGTTTCTCAAGAGGCAGGTAGTGGTCTGGTAGTCCCATCTTTTTCAGAATTTTCCATAGTTTATTGTGATCCACACAGTCAAACTCTTTGGCACAATAAAACAGAAATAGATATTTTTCTGGAACTCTCTTGCTTTTTCCACGATCCAGAGGATGTTGGAAATTTGATCTCTGGTTCCTCTGCCTTTTCTAAAACCAGCTTGAACATCTGTAATTGCACAGTTCACATATTGCTGAAGCCTGGCTTGGAGAATTTTAGACAGGAGCATCACTTTACTAGCCTGTGAGATGAGTGCAATTATGCAGTAGTTTGAGCATTCTTTGGCATTGCCTTTCTTTGTAATTGGAATGAAAACTGACTTTTTCCAGTCCTGTGGCCACTGCTGAGTTTTCCAAATTTGCTGGCATATTGAGTGCAGCACTTTCACAGCATCATCTTTCAGGATTTGAAATAGCTCAACTGGAATACCATCACCTCCACTAGCTTTGTTGGTAGTGATGATTCCTAAGGCCCATTTGACTTCACAGTCTAGGATGTCTGGCTTTAGGTGATTGATCACACCATCGTGATTATCTGGGTCATGAAGATATTTTTTTGTATAGTTCTTCTGTGTATTCTTGCCACCTGTTTTTAATATCTTCTGCTTCTGTTAGGTCCATACCATTTCTGTCCTTTATTGAGCCCATCTTTGCATGAAATGTTCCCTTGGTATCTCTAATTTTCTTGAAGAGATCTCTAGTCTTTCCCATTTTGTTGTTTTCCTCTATTTCTTTGCATTGATTGCTGAAGAAGGCTTTCTTATCTCTCCTTGCTATTCTTTGGAACTCTGCATTCAGATGCTTATATCTTTCCTTTTCTCCTTTGCTTTTCACTTCTCTTCTTTTCACAGCTATTTGTAAGGCCTCCCCAGACAGCCATTTTGCTTTTTTGCATTTCTTTTCCTTGGGGATCATCTTGATCCCTGTCTCCTGTATAATGTCACGAACCTCCATCCAAAGTTCATCAGGCACTCTATCAGATGTAGTCCCTTAAATCTATTTCTCACTTCCACTGTATAATCACAAGGGATTTGATTTAGGTCATACCTGAATGCCAACAAAGGTCTGTCTAGTCAGAGCTATGGTTTTTCCAGTAGACATGTATGGATGTGAGAGTTGGACTGTGAAGAAAGCTGAGCACTGAAGAATTGATGCTTTTGAACTGTGGTGTTAGAGAAGACTCCTGCGAGTCCCTTGGACTGCAAGGAGATCCAACCAGTCCATTCTAAAGGAGATCAGCCCTGGGTGTTCTTTGGAAGGAATGATGCTAAAGCTGAAACTCCAGTACTTTGGCCACCTCATGCAAAGAGTTGACGCACTGGAAAAGACTCTGATGCTGGGAGGGATTGGGGGCAGGAGGAGAAGGGGACGACAGAGGATGAGATGGCTGGATGGCATCACCGACTCGATGGATGTTAGTTTGAGTGGACTCCGGAAGTTGGTGATGGACAGGGAGGCCTGGCATGCTGCAATTCATGGGGTCGCAAAGAGTCGGACATGACTGAGTGACTGAACTGAACTGAACTGAATGGTCTAGTGGTTTTCCCTACTTTCTTCAATTTAAGTCTGAATTTGGCAATAAGGTGTTCATGATCTGAGCCAAAGTCAGCTCCTGGTCTTGTTTTTGCTGACTGTATAGAGCTTCTCCATTTTTGGTGGCAAAGAATATAATTAATCTGATTTCGGTAGTGGCCATCTTGTGACATCCATGTGTAGAATTATTGTTGGAAGAGGGTGTTTGCTATGACCAGTGCGTTCTCTTGGCAAAACTCTATTAGCCTTTGCGCTGCTTCATTCTGTACTTCAAGGCCAAATTTGTCTGTTACTCCAGGTGTTTCTTGACTTCCTACTTTTGCATTCCATCTGTATAAGAAGACCATAATAAATGGTCTTCCCTCTGGTGTCTATATAGACAGGAGCATAGCTTGAGTAACCATCTACAATGTTGTCTATATTTGAAATAAGAAAAAGTCAGGGAGAATTCCCCCAAAGCAGTCTCGTCTATTATTACTTGTATGTAGACAGACTGAAGAATTAAGAAGCCCCTTTTGTGCAGGGAAATGCACCTATCATCATGAATATGCGGCCAGATCTGTGGACTTCCTGTTGCTGTTGTGCTTGTCTTCAGTTGTGATGAATCTTTGTGACCCCCTGGACGGTAGTCTGCTTCCTATTTGGCCCTGATTTCTTTCATTTTTTTCTATTCTTCAAATGTGTGTGTGTGTGTTAGTTGCTCAGTCATGTCGGGCTCTTTGTGATCCCATGGACTGTAGCCCTCCAGATGACTCTGTCCATGGGATTCTCCAGGCAAGAATACTGGAATGGATTACCGTTCCCTTTTCCAGGCTATCTACTCAACTCAGGGTTCAAACCTGGGTCTCCCGAATTGCAAACAGATTCCTTACCATCTAAGCCATAGATGGGTCATAGTTGGGAATGTTTAGAAGCCTGGTAGACTATAATATTTTTGCAGCTTATTCCCATGAGGGAGGGTGGAAATTGCATGCCTTTAAGACTATCTAAGGAATTTCGCTGGAGATGGGAACGTCCAAAGTTGAGAAAGATTGTGCTGGAGCTAAGATGCCTGCTATTCCTCTGGCGTTACATTCTGGAGGACTGGAAATTTGTCTTGTTATACCTAGTGCTTTGTGAAACTATGGATTCTTGCTTCTGTTTCTTTCAGCAACAAAGACTATGATCAGTATTCTGTGGTTAACATTCCATCAACCTGAGAGTGAGAGGGAGAGACTTCAGTTCCATTTCTGCTTGCAACTAATTTTGTAGCTTTAGCTCCTCATTAAAAACTGGGTACCAGTTTTAAAATTACAATCCAGTACAACTTGACTGGATGACCTTGATGGCTGTCTGACTTTGAAAGATTGATTCCAAAGCATGATTCTTTTATTTTAACTTTGACTGAGGACTGCTTCTTCTCTCACTGAATTTGACTCTGAATACCTATATTTTTATTTATGTTACATATTTGTGATCTATCTGAAATTTGGTGGAATTTGTTTTGCTTTTTAGATAATTAAACTATTGTGATGAAAAGATGTAAATAAAATATTGCAGTGAAATATTTTCCACTTTATTTAAAAGCAAGTCATCAGTATTAGGCATTAGTTAATTATATGGAATTACAAAAATACTGGGCCTTCCCTGGCAGTCCAGTGGTTAAGACTCCATGCTTCCAGTGCAGGGGATGAGGGTTGGATCCCTGGTTGGGCAACTGAGATCCCACATGACATATGGAACAGCCAGGAAAAAAACAAAACAAAACTATAGAAGATGAGACCATTCTGATGGTGAGGATGTGAAAGAGTAGAAAAAAGTCTCTGAGCATTTTTTAAAAAACAAAACCCCAAACAATCTTCCTCCATCCATCTTAAAACACACACACACACACACACACACACGCACGCACGCACACAAACAATTCCCCAAACTCCCATCTTCCATGTCAGCTTATTTCAGGGTCAAACTGGTTTTTGGTATTTGATGACTATTAAAGACACAGCAACTGTCAGCTCAACCTTCTTCATACTTGGTCAGTAATAAAAAAGGGAGAAGGGTGAAAATAGAAGAGATTGAAAGCATCTAATATGAGAGAGGAATGAAGGAGGAAAATGTGTACACATTTCAAGTGGATAACAACATTCCAAGACCAGCTGCAAATTTATTTTATTGTTTAGAAAACAATCTTTGAACTCAAGAAATGCCTAGTGAATCTATTTTGTTCTTCCTGACTCAATCCAGGAACATAAAAATGAATTTGACAGTGACCACAAATACCTGATATATGAAAACTGAATTTGAGGTTTACAGAGACAGAACACACTTCATCTTGAAGGCATATTTTGATGGTAAGTTTAGATAACCCATTGTTTCAAATAATTTCCTGGTGAACAGACAGGTATTTGAAGATAATTTCTGTTTTCTACAGCTTGAAGATGAAATCAGAAAAAGTGGCATAATATCTTAGCTTTGAAAGTAAATGTTTTAAACCAGATCACTTGGAGATGACCTGTTATGTAGTAACCAGATTGTTTATAATGTCTTCTTACTCCTCTTTCTTCATGTAAATACTTACTCCAGACAAGCAGCACTTTGGCATGTCACATTTATAAGATTTCTCCCCTACCCCAATTAGGCTTCTCCTTTTTGATGAAAAAGTTGTGATTTTATTAATATTCAATAAGTCACTTTGATAGTGGCTGTCTGGACCTGAAATATTCTTAGTGTTCTCTCACTTGCCAGTTGAGACAATTTTGAGTGCATAGAATCAGCATTTTGTTTTGGAAAGAAGTCTGATTCATGAACTAATACTACATAGAACCAATGATAAATAGAACAATTCAGCAATCTGTCTCAGTGCCCTAATCTAAATTGAGGGCAGTGGATGCAGTTTAGCATGTTCAGCTCTACCATTCTATGAAAGTGAAAGGTTAGTTGTCCAGTGGTGTCTGACTCTCTGAAACCTCATGGACTGTGGTCTGCCAGGATCCTCTGTCCATGGAATTCTCCAGGCAAAACTGGAGTGGGTAGCCATTCCCTTTTCCAGGGGATCTTCTCAACCCAGGGATTGAACCTGGGTCTCCTGAATTGCAGGCAGACTCCTTACCATCTGAACCACTATGATTAGAATAAAAATCAGAGGGAAATTAGGTGATGCTTGAGAAAAATTATTACACTAGAATCCTCTGGAACATAAGAGTGGAACTATTCATGACTGTCAGCTGATTGACAGCACATTGTTGCCATATGAGATAAGCAAAAGGCTACTGACTTATTTGACTTCTGTGAACCAGGATAAGCATCAGTTGTTAAGGATATGAAAACAAATCACATCTTTGTTTCTCAACATGTGTGGCCATATTTGTAGATGAATACATAACATGAGTTCAACAGCTATGTAGCAGCAAATGAAACTTGTATTAAAAGAAAGGGATTTGGGGATTTAAAATATTTGCTAGTTATATTAGTTTCTTACTACTGTTCTAACAAATGTCCACCAACTTTTGGATTAAAACATCACGAGTAAACATTTGACAGTTCCAAAATTGATGTGTTGGAAGAGCTATGGTCCCTCCTGGAGGTTAGGAGAGAATATTTTCTTGCCTTTTCCAGTGTTGGGGGCTGCCTGCATTCCCTGGCTCATGGGTGCTTCCATCTTCAAAGCCAGCAATGGTCGGACAAGTCACATCACACTGTCACATCACACTGCACTGACACTCACCCTTCTCTCTCCCTCCTGCACTTGGAAGGACCCTTGTTATTACCGTAGGCTAACCCAGATAAGCTAGGATGGCCCCTCATCTCAAAGTCAATTGCAACCTTAATTTCCCCCTTGCCCTGTAATATAACATAGTCATGGGATCCAATATTTAGGATATGGACATCTTTGGGAAGCCATTGTTCTGCATACAGCATTGATGGAATTGTGAATATCGACTTTCCACTTACTCTTCCTGAGCAATTCCAGTCACTCTTACTCATGCTGCAATCACTGAACAGCAATGTAGAACTTTGAAATCCTCCACAAGTCTGACATGAGTCTTTGAAAATTAATCCAGACATAAGAAGAACTGAGTTAGAACATCTCTGGCATTGCTTTTTCTGGGAGCTGTGAACCCATATTCTTACTGCTCATTTTTAATTCCAGCTCATTCTGACCATGTGTTGCTTCAGGGTGTACAACTCCTAGGAAATGATGTTTTATTAGTATCATTTGTTTATTACAGAGCATGAGTCACAAATTTGCTCCCAGGGCCACAAGGCTTTAGATAGTGTAATGCTAATTCATAGGTCTTTAATAGTATCCTACAAAGAAAGCTGAATTTCTTTTTTTTAACCAAGGCAGCACTGCAGTTAAAACTGATTCATGTACTCATTTATGCTTTTAAAACTCATTCATGTGCTCATTCATAATACTATTGTAATATTAAATATAATTCTCTCCTCCAAATAGGATGACACTAAGAAATGACAACAACTGTTTATTTCACATTGTTCTGGGATGTGGGCCCTGATCAAAGAATTTCTAAATTATTCTCCTAGATTCTTTCTTTCAAAATAAAATCCAATATTTTAGAACTAATTGGAACTGAGAGCAAAGACTGAATTGGATATGGGTGCTGGATATGAGATTACTCAATTCTTGTCAAATAAGAAAGAATCACGGCCCCAGATGTTGACTTCAGTCATAGGAATGCTGAGACTAGATGCCAAGAATCCTGACCCCTTGATTCTTTAATTGTTTTCAATTAGATCTGCAGAGTAGATTCTGCCCTAAAGGCTTATTATGATTGAACACATAATAAAAACCCATCTAAAACTTTCATTTGAAAATAACACTTGCTGTCTTTTTGATGATAAAGGGAATGCTTGTTAAATTATAGTCTGTCAAAACAATTATAAAACACTCTCTGACATAAATTACAGCAGGATCCTCTATGACCCACTTCCCAGAATATTGGAAATAAAAGCAAAAATAAACAAATGGGACCCAGTTAAAATTAAAAGCTTCTGCACAACAAAGGAAACTATAAGCAAGGTGAAAAGACAGCCTTCAGAATGGGAAAAAATAATAGCAAATGAAGCAACTGACACAGAATTAATCTCAAAAATATACAAGTAGCTCCTGCAGCTCAATTCCAGAAAAATAAATGACTCAATCAAAAAGTGGGCCAAAGAACTAAACAGACATTTCTCCAAAGAAGACATACAGATGGCTAACAAATACATGAAAAGATGCTCAACATCACTCATTGTCAGAGAAATGCAAATCAAAATCACAAAGAGATACCATTTCATGCCAGTCAGAATGGCTGCTATTCAAAAGTCTACAAGCAATAAATGCTGGAGAGGGTGTGGAGAAAAGGGAACCCTCTTCCACTGGTTGGTGGGAATGTAAACTAGTACAGCCACTATAGAGAACAGTGTGGAGATTCCTTAAAAAACTGGAAATAGAACTGCCTTATGACC
Organism: Bubalus kerabau; assembly: GCF_029407905.1. NCBI lineage: Eukaryota > Metazoa > Chordata > Mammalia > Artiodactyla > Bovidae > Bubalus > Bubalus kerabau. The sequence goes on from NC_073627.1 coordinate 72,066,310, forward strand.
CAGCAATCCCACTGCTGGGCATACACACTGAGGAAACCAGAATTAAAAGAGACACATGTACCCCAATGTTCATCACAGCACTGTTTATAATAGCCAGGAAATGGAAGCAACCTAGATGTCCATCAGCAGACGAATGGATAAGAAAGCTGTGGTACATATACACAATAGAGTATTACTCAGCCATTAAAAAGAATACATTTGAATCAGTTCTAATGAGGTGGATGAAACTGGAGCCTATTATAAAGAGTGAAGTAAGCCAGAAATAAAAACACCAATACAGTATGCTATGCTATGCAAAGTCACTTCAGTCGTTTCTGACTCTGTGCGACCCCATAGATGGCAGCCCACCAGGCTCCCCCATCTCTGGGATTCTCCAGGCAAGAACACTGGAGTGGGCTGCCATTTCCTTCTCCAATGCATGAAAGTGAAAAGTGAAAGTGAAGTCGCTCAGTCGTGTTCGACTCTTAGTGACCCCATGGATTGCAGCCTAACAAGCTCCTCCGTCCATGAGATTTTCCAAGCAAGAGGTACTGGAGTGGGGTGCCATTGCCTTCTCTGCCAATACAGTATACTAATGCATATGGAATTTAGAAAGATGGTAACGATAATCCTATATGGGAGACAGCAAAAGAGACACAGACGAATAGAACAGTCTTTTGGACTCTGTGAGAGAGGGCGAGGGTGGGATGGTTTGGGAGAATGGCATTGAAACATGTATATTATTATATGTGAAGTGAATCGCCAGTCCAGGTTCGATGCATGATACAGGATGCTCAGGGCTGGTGCACTGGGATGACCCAGAGGGATGGTATGGGGAGGGAGGTGGGTGGGGGGTTCAGGATGGGGAACACCTGTACACCCGTGGCAGATTCATGATAATGTATGGCAAACCAATTAGCCTCCAATTAAAATAAATTTATTTTAAAAATTTAATGAAGAATTAAAATCATCCATGATTCTTTGCTCATAGTTAAGTTTTTCTTATATTTCTCTCTAGTTGCTAATAATCATTTCTTGGATGATATGAAAGGAATTGGCATTTCTTAGCATCCTGCTTTTCCCCCCATCCTTTCTTATTCCACCAGCATTATTTTACCAAACTGCTTACAAATCTTCCATGTGGTTCTGCACAGCCTGAGAAGAAGAAGTAGCCAAAATTACCTTGCTTATAGAAGTTCAGAAATGAAATCTGTGTCAGCATCAGCTTTCCACTATTCTAAAGTTCCAGGGCCACTACATTGGCATTGTCTTTAAAAGAAGGAAGGAACAAAGAAAGGAAAAGGGAGCAAGGCATTTGAGTATTTACTTTGTGCAAATGTTGTATTAATTGTGAATAACCAAAGAGATATAAAACATGGATTTGTCTTCACAGAGCTTGTTGTATGGTTGCAGAGGCCAAATATATTCCCCTAGAAATTATTTCAAATACAAGGAAGCAAATTGTCAAGGGCCAATAAGGGCAACACACAGACCTTGCAGAGAACTTTCAGTTCAGTTCAGTTTAGTTGTTCAGTCGTGTCTGACTCTTTGCGACCCTATGAATTGCAGCATGCCAGGCCGAACTTTAGCAGAGCTCATTTTGGTCTACAGTAAAAAGGCAGTAGGCAAAGCTTTCGTGAAGGAGGTAGGATTTAAGCTGTTCTTTTAGAGAAGATGGGTGTGTTTGTTAGTTGCTTAGTGGTGTCCAACTCTTTGTGAGCCCATGAACTGCGCCCACTGGGATCCTCTGTCTGTGGGATTCTCCAGGCAAGAATAATGGAGTGGGTAGCCATTTCCTTTTCCAGGGGATCTTCCCAACCCAGGGATTGAACCTGATCTCTCGCACTGCAGGCAGATTCTTTATTATCTGAGCCATCGGGGAAGCCCTTTAGAAAACATGGGGCTCATTCATTCACTTTACCTCTCTTCATTTTTGTTTCAAATATTTATTTATTATTTATTGGACATAGTGCAGATCACATAGTTTGGTCTGGGTTGAAGACAGGTAAGAATGATTACTTAGACATAGTTTAGTTGCCTTTACTTCAAACTTTTCCATATTAGTGAAGAAGCAAGGTAAGGATTGGACATGAAGCTAAGAAAAAATGTGAGCAGACATGAGTGGTTGAGGCTCCCTTATGCCTTCTTAGTTCTTCCAGAGAGATTGCTGATTTTCAGCTCACAGAAAATGAGAAGTCCACCAAGTCAGATGAGCACTTTTTGCTGCGTTATGGGTTATAACGATCCACATTGGCATTCCAGGGTCCACTCCATCCTGGAGTAAGGAAATCAGTGCTGTGCCAAGTTACATTTTCCCATGCCTTATTTCCCCATGGTTTGGGTCCACACAAGATTTCAAGGCAGAGGGTAATTATCAAACTAAGGATACTTAGTGCCGTGTAAAGGGGCACAGGATAGATGCAGCCTCTGTCCTTAAGGAGTTTACATTCTGTGTGAGGTTAAACAAAACAGACAGTGGGAAGGAACATCCAGGAGAAGGATTGATGTGTACAATGATGTAGAAGGGTAGATGGTTTATGAGCTAAAAATGAATATTCAATGAGTATCTCTAGAGAGAAATCAAACAGAAATGATGGTGGGGATGTTGTTTAGTCACTCAGTTTTGTCTGACTCTTTGTGACCCCATGGACTGCAGCACACCAGGCTTCCCTGTCCTTCACTATCTCCCGGAGCTTGCTCAAACTCATGCCCATTGAGTTGATGATGCCATCCAACCATCTCATCCTCTGTTGTCCCCTTCTCCTCCTGCCTCCAATTTTTCCCAGCATCAGGGTCTTTTCTAATGAGTTGGCTCTTCACATTAGGTGGCCAAAGTATTGGAGTTTCAGCTTCAGCATCACTGCTTCCAATGAATATTCAGTGTTGATTTTGAAAGGTTGTGGCTGAGAGCCATGTGTTATGCCTGGATTGAGACCTCTGGAGGACAGGGTTTCAATCCAAGGTCAGAGATGAGGTTTGACTACTTGGAGCTTTTTGTGTAGCAAAGTTTTATTAAAGTATAACAGAGATAGGGAAAGCTTCTGACATAGACATTAGAAGGGGACAGAAAGAGTATCCCTTTGCTAGTTTTTTAGCAAGGTGTTTTATGTCTGTTGCTGCTGCTGCTGCTACTAAGTCGCTTCAGTCGTGTCCGACTCTGTGTGACCCCATAGATGGCAGCCCACCAGGCTCCCCCTTAGAAAGCTATTAATCAGATAAGAGAGACACCTCAAGTTTCATCAGGCTCCTGTCCCACAATATGCATTTTTAATATAGGATGGCATGAGGTGTGTCATCCCCTGGCCATGAAAGAGTTGACAGGAATACTGGTTTGTTGAGCCATAATCATCCCAAGGTTTGAGAAAAGAAAAAAGTTAGTTTTAGGTGAAACCATTTTGAAGAAAGGCAAATTCCAAAGCAAATACATAGATTCATTAATATAGCTTAAGAAAAACACATTGGTTAGCTCAAAGCAGAACTAGGTGTTATCAAGACAGAATTAAAAGCCTCTTTTAATTTTGTGTAGAGGAGGGGGAAAAAAAACAACACATCTGCCACTTGCAGTTTATTTCCTCCCGACACTTGGGGACCTCTAGCCTTCCTACCTGTTACTCTCTCCATTTCCTTTAGGATTGACTGGTTGGATCTCCTTGCAGTTCAAGGGACTCACACGAGTCTTCTCCAACATCACAGTTCAAAAGCATCAATTCTTCAGTGCTCAGCTTTCTTTATGGTCCAATTCTCACATCCATACATGACTCCTGGAAAAACCCATAGCTTGGACTATACGGATCTTTGTTGGCAAAGTGATGTCCTGCTTTTTAATATGCTGTCTAGGTTGGTCATAGCTTTTCTTCCAAGGAGCAAGCATTTTTTAATTTTGTGGCTGCAGTCACCATCTGCAGCGATTTTGGAGCCCAAGAAAATAAAGTCTGTCACTGTTTTCATTGTTTCCCCATCTACTTGCCATGAAGTGATGGGACTGGATGCCATGATCTTAGTTTTTTGAATGTTGAGTTTTAAGCCAGATTTTTCACTCTCTTTCACTTTCATCAAGAGGCTTTTTAGTTCCTCTTTACTTTCTGCCATAAGAGTGGTGTCATCTGCATACTTGAGGTTATTGATATTTCTCCTGGCAGTCTTGATTCCAGCTGTGCTTCATCCAGACTGGCATTTCCCATAATGTACTCTGCATATAAATTAAATAAGCAGGGTGACAATATGTAGTGTAAAATAAATAATGTTCTATCCTAAGTAAAGGTATTTCAGCATTATACTAAAAATAAAGAGGAGTTGGTAAAGTATTGGAAAGATGGAGATAGGGTCTTTAAGAAGATTAAATTAGCTATAGTGTGGACAGAATTTGGGGGATCAGAGACCAGAGGGGAAATACAAGTGTGATGGCTAATTTTATGTGTGAATAATTGACTGGCTCAGAGCTGAGATAGGGATGGAGACTTATCCAGTACCTGTCTCAACCTGGTTTTCCTAGAAAGTAGAAGCCTGAGGCAGAACTTCTATGGTGAGTCTTTTTGGGGGGCATGAATTCAGAGAAAAGGAAAAATGAGGAAAAATAGGAAGGAAGAAAGGAGGAAGAAAATCCAGGTGACCACAGCTTTAAGGAAGCACAAATGGTTGCTCAGACACACGGGATGTTTCTGGGAAGGCTATGTGACATCGCTTTGACTTCAGGGGTCTGATGGAGGGATGGAGGAAGCAAGTCGACTTTATCTGCCAATCACATGCTCTCTCCTTTTTCTTACTGGTCCAAGTTCATTCCCTACAAGGCATTGATTCCCCTGCCCTCTGCGGCTTTCGGGGAAGCCTTGACCCTGAGATGGGTTTCAGGGGCTCAGGGTTAGAGAGCACCTCCTGCCTGCCTCAGGGTCTGGAAGGATGAAAAAGTGTGCATGGGTGAACTTCACATGGTCCTCAATGTCCCCTGATTGGGGAGAAACAAAAGAGCACAGGTGGGAGGTTACAGATGTGCAGCAACAGATATAGGGCGACGTGCACCTAGAGTACCTTTCGAGAGACCTGGGGACTAGAAACGGGTGATGCTCTATGGACTGGCCTCTGTTATGAAGGAAATAGTGCTCAACGATCCTCTTTCATGGATCCACGGAGAGGCTTCTCTGTAGTAACAGGAACATGCAGAAGCTAGATTATTGTCCTTGGGGGGACATACGGAAATAATGGGCTGGTGAACCTGAAGAAAAGCAAAATTTGGTCTGGAAGAGTCAGTTCCTGGGAGAATGATGATGCCTTTGACCACGACAAGAAAATCATAAGGAGATACTGACATTTCCCTGAAAAGGAAAATGAATCATTTGCCTTTACACACTTGGCTGTTATCCCAAGGTGACATACTGCAGCAGCTATCAAGGACACATAAATCAATGAAAAATTAAAGTTTGAAGGGACATTAGAGGCTACTGTATTAAAATTTTCTTATCTGAGGGCTGACTCATTGGAAAAGACTCTGATGCTGGAAGGGATTGGGGGCAGGAGGAGAAGGGGACGACAGAGGGTGAGATGGCTGGATGGCATCACTGACTCGATGGACGTGAGTCTGAGTGAACTCTGGGAGTTGGTGATGGACAGGGAAGCCTGGCGTGCTGCGATTCATGGGGTCGCAAAGAGTCGGACATGACTGAGCGACTGATCTGATCTGATCTGATCTGAATGATTTTACAAATGTCACAATGTAAGTTATAGAAATGGAATAAGAAAATCAATTCCTTTCATCAAGGTATTACTTAAAAAAAAATTTTTTTTTTAAATTTATTTGGCTGCACCAGGACTCAGTTGTGGCATGTGGGATCTTTAGACTTCATTGTGGTATGTGGGATCTTTTTAGTTGTGGCATGCAGGATCTAGTTCCCTGACAAGGGATTGAACCCAGGCCCCTGAATTGGGAGAGCATAGTCTTAGCCACTGGACCATCAGGGAAGTCCCCCAAAGGCTACTACTTGTGACTTAGCTACACTGGAGGTACTAGCTATCCCAAGTTCTCATCCCTTGGTGTCAGTGGGCTTTAATTTCCCACCTCTCTGATGGGAATGTAGGACAAGGTAATCCCCAACATCCCTCCAGCTCTGATACTCTGTTTCTCTCATGTGTGCTCAGGAAACATCATGGCTAAAGGGATAGATTTGTTAGCTTAAGAGTGTTTAAGATCCCTAAGATCAATGCTTCCTCTCCATGATTAGAACATTCTTGTGCCTGGTATTTATCCTGAAGGCTCTTCTGAAAACCAAAGGCCAGTTAATCTGAGATTCTGGAATCACCAACTGCAATCCCAATAAGAGCCAATTCCTGGGAGAATAATGGTACCACTGACCAGAACAACAACAACAAAAATCCCAAGGAGAAATCCCAACAGAACAGGAAAGCTGGCAGAAAACTAGAGGCCAATAATTAAGCTTCATGGTACATCTTGATATTTATTGGGGGAGAAAGAGGAGAAACAATGAAGGAAACCCACAGAAAATAAATGGGTAGTGAAGAAGGAGAGGAATAGGAAAGGACTTGGGGTGGAAGCTGAAAGAGGAGAGGAAGCAGGCCGGACTAAAATGGCAAAGGCCAAAAACAGAAATAGAGACACATACGTTTGTAAAGAACAAATGTAAGGACACCAAAGGGGGAAAGTGGGGAGAGGGATGAATTGGGAGATTTGTATTGGCATATACTAACTTTTAATACTGTGTGTAAAATTTATAATTAGTTGGAACATACTGTATAACACAGAGAACTCTATTCAGTGCTCTGTGGTTCCTAGATGGTAGGAAACCCCCCAAAAGAGGGGATATATCTATACATATAGCTGATTCAATTTGCTGTACAGCAGAAACTAACACAACATTGTCAAGCAACTATACTACAACGAATTTAATTTAAAAATGTAATTTTGTTAAAAATTTTAAAAAATGAATAATGCCATAGACATCAAGGTGGGGACTGAAAAATGACCATGAGATTTAACAATAAATTTTATAAAGACTTAAAGGAAGTACAGTGGAAAAGGGATTGAGGAGTAGATTATTTACAAGAAAATAGATATTTAAGGGGAGAAACAGTGAGAGCAGGTAGTTCAAAAATTGTTAGAATGAGAGGTAAGGTTTGTGGAATTAGGGCCTTGTAAGCATGTTTGTAGGCAGAGAAGGGTGCAATAGTGAATATTTGGGAATACATTCCTTCAGGATATATCTGAAGGAATGAAGTTCCAGAAGAGGCAAATAACTCTACTGTGGACAAAGAGTATGCTTTTGACAAGAAGAAGGGCACCTTTTCTTCTGAAAAAAAAAAAAAAAATTAGTATAATAAGTAAGAAACTGAAAACACAGAGAAACGTGGAGGTGGAGGTTACAGACACACAGATGGAGTGAGGTGAGCAAAGGGTAGATGAAAGGACTTATCTTCTGAGTAAATATAGATGCAAGACAAAAACTGAGTGGCTGATGACAGAGGGAGAATGAGAGGGAATTCAGAGAGAAAGAAGAGCAGTGAGAGTGAATTCTGGGAAAAAGAAGATTTCTGATGGAATACTCAGAAGAGGTTAAGAGGATTTCTGAGAGAAGGCAGATGAGTTGAAATCGGCATGAAGGAGGGTATGAAAAATTTATGAGAAAATGAGATTGAGAGGAATTAGTGAAGAAATGAGTTTGAGAGGACATTATGAAAGAAGGAGACTCTGAGGGAATTTGAGAGAAAGAATGAAAGTCTGAGGGAATTCTGAGAGAAAGGAGAGTCTGAGGGAATTTTGAGTAAGGGTTCAGTTCAGTTCAGTTCAGTTCAGTCTCTCAGTCGTGTCTGACTCTTTGCGACCCCATGAATCGCAGCACGCCAGGCCTCCCTGTCCATCACCAACTCCTGGAGTTAACTGAGACTCACGTCCATCGAGTCAGTGATGCCATCCAGCCATCTTATCCTCTGTCGTCCCCTTCTCCTCCTGCCCCCAGTTCCTCCCAGCATCAGAGTCTTTTCCAATGAGTCAACTCTTGGCATGAGGTGGCCAAAGTACTGGAGTTTCAGCTTTAGCATCACTCCTTCCAAAGAAATCCCAGGGCTGATCTTCAGAATGGACTGGTTGGATCTCCTTGCGGTCCAAGGAACTCTCAGGAGTCTTCTCCAAAACCACAGTACAAAAGCATGAGTAAGGGTAGTATGGGGGAATTCTGGACAAGGAAAGTGACAGAGATTTCTGAGAGGAATTCTGAGTGATGAGGGTATGAGAAAATTCTGAGAAAATGAGATTGAGAGGGAATTCTTAGAGAAAGAAGGTGAGTGAGAGGAAATTTTGAAAGAAAGAAGGAGAGTGAATTCTGAGACACAGAAGGAGTGATAAGGCATGCTGAGAGAAGAAGGGAAGACTGGGGGAATTTTGAGAGAACGAAGGAGGTTCTGAGGAAAAATAATGAAAAGAAGAAAATTCTAAGATAAAATCAGACAAAGAAGGAGGTTCTGAGGTATAATTTGAGATACTGAGGTAAAAATAGGATAGAAACCATGAGGTAAAATCAGACAGGAACTGGGTGTTCCTGAGGTAAAAAAATGGACAGGAAGGTTCTAATGTAAAATACTGGGAAATACTGCAGTAAAATCTGACTGAAACCAGGAGGTTCTGAGATAAAGTTTGACGGAAACTAGAAGGTTCTGAGGTAAAAATCTGACAGAAACTAGAGTGTTCTGAGGTAAAATCTGACAGAATCTAGAGTGTTCTGAGGTAAAATCTGACAGAAACTACAGGGTTTTCAGGTAAAATCTGACAGAACCTAGGACATTCTGAGGTAAAATCTGAAAGAAACTAAAGAGATCTAAGGTAAAATATGACAGAAACCAAGATGTTCTGAGGTAAAATTTGCAGAAACCAGGAAGTTCTGAGCTAAAATATGACAGAAACCAGAAGGTTTGAAGTAAAATCTGACAGAAAGCAGGAGGTTCTGAGGTAACATCTGACAGAAACCGGGAGGTTCTGAGGTAACACTGACAGATATCAGCAGGTTCTGAGGTAACATCTGAGGTAAAATATGACAGAAATCACGAGGTTCTGAGGTAAAATCTGACGGAAACTTAGAGATTCTGAGGTATGTCTGAGGTCTGAGGTAAAATCTGATGAAAACTTGGAGGTTCTAAGGTAAAATCTTAGGGAAGCTAGGAGGTTCTATGGTAAAATCTGAAACAAACTAGGAGTTTCTGAAGTAAAATCGGAAAGAAACTTGCAGTTTCTAGTGTAAAAATCTGACAGAAACTTGGAGCTTCTGCTGTAAAATTTCACTGAAGGAAGGTGATTTTGATGTAAAATATTGTAGAATCTAGTAGCTTCTGAATTAAAATCTGACAGAAAGTAGAAGCTTCTGATATAAAATCTCACTGAAAATAGGAGGTGATATCTTATAGGTTCTGAGAAGAACACACAGATTCTCAGGTGGACTCTGGCCAAAAAATGAAGTGTTATCTGAATCTGATGTAAAGAATGACATTCTGAGATAAACTCTGACAGAAAGATGGAGGTTCTCATGGAAAATCTGACATAAGAAAATTCTCAGAGAAAATGTCAGAGATGGTAGAAAGTTTCTGAGGGAATTCTAACATAAAATAGGAGGTTTCTGCAGTACTTTGTGACAGAAGAGGGATGTTTCTGAGAGAGTTCACACAGAATTAAGGAGATTTCTGATGGAGTTCTGCTTGAAAGAAGACGGTTTATGTTCGTAAGTGGCTATGAGTGTGTAGTTAACAGCTCAGAAATAAGCCCTGGATGTCAAGATTCTTATGGGTCCTTAACACACAAGATTCCACTTTAATGTTTGGAAGTGATCAATATGATTGCAGAAACTAGGTTTCTCAGGTCTGTGGGTGGGTAGATCTGGAAATTCAGTGACAAAAGTTGCCTTGAACCCTTATTAAAGCAGTTTAAGTTTGGTGATTGGTGTTTCAGGTTGAGCAGGTAACAGTGACATCATAAAAGTCCTGATGAGCTAGATAAAGTGGAGGGATTAAGGTGTTGGCTGTTGTTCCAGGGGTACAAGAAGACCAGGAAAATGAAGGGATGGAAAATGCCATATCAGAATGTCATGATTAGAGTGGGAAACCATCTTCTTTAAAGGAGAAGCAGAAAACAATTTATGTAGACAACAGATCCTGCCTTGTGTAGCTCAACCTAGCAAAGACAGGTCCTCAGAACTCATGACCTCGATGAATGAATAAATTACTCAGGACTGTGAAAAGAGAGGAGAGCATAGGAGGGAAGTTGGGATGCAAAGGCGGATTAAAATGGTTTTAAGTATTCACAGGAAGTTAATGTGGGTCTGGTTGAAAAGGTATGATTTGAGTAAAGATTGCTGGAGAAGTATGAGTGAGCCATGAAGAGATCTGGGGGTAACTGTTCTAGGAGGAGGGATTCAGGGAAGCAGAGTCTCTCCATGGGAGCAGTGAAGTTCACAAAGAATGGCTTTCCCTCCATCATGATCCTGCCACACCTAGGACTCTTTTGTGTTGTAGAACTATGAGGCCAGTTTATATATTGTGGTCAGATTTAGAGATGACACACACTTTGCCCTAGAGTTGTTCCCTCTGTGTCATAGCGGTACCCAATCTGTCATTTTTGTGTGTTATTTTAAAAATACAAGAGCCTTTTTTTTTAATCTGTTTGTAGGACATATATTAAGTTAACCTTAAAAATGCATTCCAGTATACACTGCTGATGCTGCTGCTGTCACTTCAGTCATGTCCAACTCTGTGCAACCCTAAGACGGCAGCCCACTGGGCACCTCTGTCCCTGGGATTCTCCAGGCAAGAATACTGGAGTGAGTTGCCATTTCCTTCTCCACCAGTATACTCTACGTATAGACAAATAGTTAGATTCCACTTATACAGGGTACCTAGAATAGTCAAATTCATAGAGTCAGAAAATATATGGGTAGATACAAGGAGCTGGGAGGTGGAAGTGGGTGGGAAGGGGAATGGGGAGTTAGTATTTAATGGGAAGAGTTTCAGTTTAGGAAAGTTGAAGAATTCAGGAGATGGATGATTGTGAGAGTTGCACAAAAATGCAAATGCACTTAGTGTCACTGAACTATACAGTTAAATATGGTTACAATGGTATGTTTTATATTATGTGACTTTTACTACAAAAAAAATAAAAAATGCAAGAGTCTGTATTGCAAGCATTAGCTGTGCGAGTTCTTAGCTGTGGAATATTAGCTTTTAACTCTATCTGATGATAAACTGGAGGAACGCACTCAGAAATGGAGCAAATGAAACTTTCCTTTCTTCCAGATTTGGATATTCAGAAGGATGGATTTCTATCTCTATGAAATATTTCATCAGGGTCTTGTCCTTATTGGAGAGTCAAAGTGGCATATAAGGACTTATGATTAATAGAGTTACCTAAAAGATTCTAGTAACAAAATGTATTCTTAATAGTTGATATGAAAATTCTTCTAAGGGAGAAATCCTACTTTTTTACTAAGATACCCGACTGAACAAGCCCTTGAGAATTCATAGGTTTTGATGGAAAACATAGACTGTGAGACTATAAAATTGGAGATTTAAGTCTAGATTGTTTATTTCTGCAGAAGTCTTGGATCTGGATTGTACAGGAATTATGGGTGGAGTTTAGGGTGGATGGATATTGTCAACACTGGTCATTTGTTAGTTGTAAGATTATGTGCTTTTTATTAAGCCATTATTGATATTATGATCATTCCTGATGTGGGATGATTCCTAAAGCAAAATAACTCTTTGATAAATGTTTCTGGATTTTCTATAATAAGGAAATAGAAAAGAACATAAAAAGACCAGAGCAAGCCTTTTAATCAATGATTAATCCCAGGAAGAAATTGTTAAAATTAAATTCATTACAGGAAAGTTTCATTTACTTTATCATTCCAATGGATGAACAATTTTCAAGAAAGTTTGAAGATATTTGAAGATATCAAAGGCAAGAATGGAGCTCAGATGTCAAGTGGTAAGTAACAGTGTTTTGTGATAAAATTCCTTGAGATTTCCATGGTCATGTACTTACTGGGTTGGAGAAGCTCAACTAAAAAGGTTTAATTTATCAAACAAACCTATCTTTTCAAGATATTCTTATAAGCAACATAAAGACCATATTGTCTAAGATAAGTTCCTGCCCAAACATAATTAGGAATTGACATTATCATTTTTCAAGTCATGTTGCTAGTGAAGTTAGAATTTGGTCACTTCATACTTTGAAGTGTTAACTGTTGAAGTGATAACTGTTGAAAGTTATCAAGAATGGTCAGTTTGACAATAGGTATTATAGGTGTTCTCAGCTGCTGCAGGAAAGTCTTTGATCCTCACTCATCTGCCACATGTTAGGATGACAGTTTTAGAAGTCTAATGCATTTGCTGCTTCCCTGTGAATTAGAAGAGAAGAGGAAAGGAGAGAAAAGAAAAGAGGATAGATGTTTCAGACCAAGTGACCTCAACAGAGGGAAAATGCAAAAATCAAACCAACTGCCACATGAGGGCTGGATATTCAGGAGGGGAAACTTTCCAACATAGACCATATAGTTGGGAAAGAGACATCATCTGCCATTAAGTTGGGACAGAAGGAATTCATTGACAGCTTTACCGTATCTGGAAAATGGATTGTGGAGGTGGTGCTGATGAGTAGCTGGATGGTATAGAGGTTGGGAGAAGATTAGTCCATTAATTTATTTAAAGAGAATCTCAGTATTCCCAGCCTGAAAAAGAAACCAAAGTTCATGGGAAAATGCTGAAGGAGAGCAACAAGTCTGTGTTCCAGAGATTGGGATCCAGTATGACAAAGAGAGAGGATGAGTGTCTGGACAGAATGGGAGAGCAGGCCAGAGAGGAAAGAAAGTGTTTCAGGTGTGGTTCCTCTGGACTCCATCATCCACACATCTAATAACAATAGCAACCACCTCCAGATCAACCAGCACAATCACAGCAACCTTTATCCAGCCTTTGCTGCAGGTTTAGGAACTGTTCTCAGTGTATTATACTATTGTATTCTTGCAATAAATTTATAAGGCTGGAAAAAAAAGAGACTCTCGGGGAGGAATCTCATTGGAAAAGACCCTGATGCTTGGAAAAATTGAGGGTAGGAGGAGAAGTGGATAATAGAGGATGAGATGGTTGGATGGCACCATCGACTCAATGGACATGAGTTTGAGCAAATTCCAGGAGAAAGTGAAGGACAGGGAAGCCTAGTGTGCCACAGTCCATGGGGTCACAAAGAGGCAGACACAACTGAGTGAATGAACAAAAACAGGGGAGTAATGGGAAGGATTCTTATCCAAGTGAACTTAAACTTCCAAGGAGGTACATGGAGGGGGATATGTCTACAATATTTTAATTAGAAATGGGCTCTGATGTTGGGAATTAATTTCCTGAAAAAATACCATCTTTCAAAGATCTGGTCAGTTATTGGCTGCTACACTTGTGTAATGATGATGAGCCCCCTTGCTGGTGAAGAGTTATTCAATCCCAGGATTGCCTTAAATGAATACTGAAGACGTACACAGTGAAGTCTTCAAATTCTCAAGTATTTTCACCCACTCCATAACTCCCAATCATGGCAGTTCATTTAGTCATCCCACATAGCCAGGAAGAAATGTGCATCAGGAAAATACTCTTTTTGGAATTCAGTGGACTCAATATTGGGCAAGTTAATTAGAAGTTGCTATTCATATATTGGGCTTCCCCAGTTGCTCAGCAGTAGATGGATAAATATACCTTGTTCATGGATTAGAAGAATCAATATAGTGAAAATGAGTATACTATCCAAAGCAATCTATTGATTCATTGCAATCCTTATCAAGCTACCAATGGTATTTTTCACAGAACTAGAACAAAAATTTCATAATTTGTATGGAAACAAAAGAAACCTTGAATAGCCAAAGCAATCTTGAGAAAGAAGAATGGAACTGGAGGAATCAACCTGCCTGACTTCAGACTACACTACAAAGCTACAGTCATCAAGACAGTATGGTACTGGCACAAAGACAGAAATATAGATCAATGGAACAGAATAGAAAGCAAAGAGATGAATCCATGCACCTATAGGCACCTTATCTTTGACAAAGGAGGCAAAAATATACAATGGAGCAAAGACAATCTCTATAACAAGTGGTGCGAGAAAACCGGTCAACCACCTGTAAAAGAATGACACTAGAACACTTCTAACACCATACACAAAAATAAACTCAAAATGGATTAATGATCTAAATGTAAGACCAGAAACTATAAAACTCCTAGAGGAAAACATAGGCAGAACACTCTCTGACATAAATCACAGCAAGATCCTATACGACCCACCTCCCAGAGTAACGGAAATAAAGGCAAAATATACTAATGAGACCTAATTAAGCTTAACAGCTTTTGCACAATGAAGGAAACTATAAGCAAGGTAAAAAGTCAGCCTTCAGAATGGGAGAAAATAATAGCAAACGAAACAACTGACAAAGAATTAATCTCCAAAATATACAACAGCTCATGCAGCTCAATTCCAGAAAAATAAATAACCCAATAAAAAAAAAAATGGGCCAGAGAACTAAACAGACGTTTCTCCAAAAAAGTCATACAGATAGCTAATAAACACATGAAAAGATGCTCAACATCACTCATTATCAGAGAAATGCAAATCAAATGCAAATCAAAACCACCATCTCACACTGGTCAGAATGGCTGCCATCAAAAAGTCTAGAAACAATAAATGCTGGAGAGGGTGTGGAGAAAAGGGAATCCTCTTACACTGTTGGTGGGAGTGCAAACTAGTACAGCCACTATGGAGAACAGTGTGGAGATTCCTTAAAAACCTGGAAATAGAACCTCCATACGACCCAGCAATCACACTGCTGGTCATACACACCAAGAAAATCAGAATTGAAAGAGACACATATACCCCAATGTTCATTGCAGCACTGTTTACAATAGCCAGGACATGGAAGCAACCTAGATGTCCATCAGCAGATGAATGAATAAGAAAGCTGTGGTACATATACACAATGGAAAATTACTCAGCTATAAAAAAGAGCACATTTGAGTCAATTCTAATGAGGTGGATGAAACTGGAGTCTATCATACACAGTGAAGTAAGTCAGAGAGAAAAACACCAATACAGTATATTAATGCATTATATGGAATTTAGAAAGATGGTAACAGTGTATTAATGCATGTATATGGAATTTATAAAGATGGTAATGATGGCCCTATATACAAGACAGCAAAAGAGCCACAGATATAAAGAACAACTTTTGGACTCTGTGGGAAAAGGCAAGGGTGGAGTGATTTGAGAGAATATCATTGAAACATGTATATTTACCATATGTGAAATAGATGACCAGTCCAAGATGCATGAAACAGAGCACTCAAAGCCAGTGCACTGAGACTACCCAGAGGGATGGGAGGGGGAGGGAGGTTGGAGGGGGGTTCGGGACAGGGGGACACAGGTGCACCATACTCGATTCATGTCAATGTATAACAAAAACCACCACAATATTGTAAAGAAATTAATTAAAATAAAATTTTAAAAAATCCACCTGTGATGTAGGAGGCACAGGAGACACAGGTTTGATCCCTGGGTCACAAAGATCTCCTGGAGGAGGAAATGGCAACTCATTCCAGTATTCTTGCCTGGGAAATCCCATGGACAGAGAAATGTGGCAGGCTACAGTCCACAGGGTCACAGAAAAGTCATACATAACTGAGCAACCAAACACACAACAACAGCATGCATATATTACATAACTAAAATGGTAAGGGTGTCATTTCATGTAATAACAGACAAGATGTTCTGTAGTATACTTCTTCTGTGTACAGAACTAGTCTTTGTTTTATTCTATTCCATAGAAGGCACTGAAAAATGCACGTATAGCAGCCCAATATTGCAATGCCTGATGTGAAGGCTGTAGGTGCCCATCCTCCCCAAGCGTCTTGTATTTCACTACCTGATCTGTCATTCATCCTTTTGGTGGCAAGCAGACAGTACCAATAAAATTATTTACTTACCACTTTTCTGTCTTCTTTTCTGCTGTTCATTTCTCTTTTATTTCCAAGTATTTACTTTAATGATCACAGACTTTCTCAGGTCTCTTTCCCTTCCAATGCTTAAGTAAATATTTGTAACAGGAGTTTCACAGAAAACAATTGTTTGCCTATTGCAATACGTGTTGTCAGGGGATTATCATACTCAGTCACTAGGCTACTGTGACTTTGAAGTCCACTTGGTCAACTAGAGTGGGCTAGTCCTTCCTTGGGGCTTTTCCAGAATCATAACAAGCACCAAAAATGTGGTCCTAGGTGAGAGAAAATGGGAAATAAGCAGAAATAAATTGTAGCTTGGTTTCTGGTTTTAAGACAGAAGTTTTGAACTCTAGGAATAAGGAAACTTGAAATGGAACTAACTCCTAAAATGAACATTGTCAGGTATTCCAAGATTTCCCAAGAATTACACATTTCTTTTTACTTTAAGCTAAAAATCAATATCCTTACCTTATTTTAACCTCACCTTTTCCTTAATAATTAAAGATGAAATGTTAGGCACATGTCTATTTCCATTGCTATCAACTGCAGTAATGCAACCTTTTATTTCATGATCTTATTTCCACTGTTATTATTTTTTTTAATGTTGTAGAAAGAATGATTTAGAAATTTTTCAGTGATGCCATTTCATACCATTCCCCTGATTAAATACTTCAGTGGCTCCAAGACTCTGTGCTTCAAAGTACACATTACGTGATAGAACTTTTTCAGTCAAGTTTTATTGTTTATTTAATGTATTGGTTTCTTCACTTGATATCTGTTTTTTCTGTTGAACTATTAGTTTTATGAAGACAGAGACCATATCCATTTATCCATCCATTATCTTTTATTCATACAGCATGAACAAGGTAAAAATATTTCCTGCATATATGGACCTTATAGGTGAGTAGGAATTTTTTTTTTAATTTTATTTTATTTTTAAACTTTACATAACTGTATTAGTTTTGCCAAATATCAAAATGAATCCGCCACAGGTATACATGTGTTCCCCATCCTGAACCCTCCTCCCTCCTCCCTCCCCATTCCATCCCTCTGGGTCGTCCCAGTGCACCAGCCCCAAGCATCCAATATCGTGCATCGAACCTGGACTGGCAACTCGTTTCATACATGATATTTTACATGTTTCAATGCCATTCTCCCAAATCTTCCCACCCTCTCCCTCTCTCACAGAGTCCATAAGACTGTTCTATACATCAGTGACTCTTTTGCTGTCTCGTACACAGGGTTATTGTTACCATCTTTCTAAATTCCATATATATGCGTTAGTATACTGTATTGGTGTTTTTCTTTCTGGCTTACTTCACTCTGTATAATAGGCTCCAGTTTCATCCACCTCATTAGAACTGATTCAAATGTATTCTTTTTAATGGCTGAATAATACTCCATTGTGTATATGTACCACAGCTTTCTTATCCATTCATCTGCTGATGGACATCTAGGTTGCTTCCATGTCCTGGCTATTATAAACAGTACTGCAATGAACATTGGAATTTTTTTTAAAAAATCAAACAAGTAATAGCATAAAGTATAGTCTGCTGTTTTAGAGAAAGTAATACCATGGAGGTGCAAGGCAGGAACAGCTTGCCTGTCTGAGTGATTGCGTTAGGTAGAAAAGAATTTCTAGTGTAAGAGATATGTAAGCTGAAACTTAAGAGATGAACCAAAGCTAACAAGGGAGTAGAGATAGCTAAGACCTTTTTTGAAAGAGGGGAGAGATGGTAAAAGGAATTATGCTGTGGATGCTGGTGATATGGTTCCAGGTGGATGGCGCTTGGTGAGTGAGGTGCATGGCAAAAAAGAGACTAGCTAGGAAGAGTAGTTTGATCCATCTATGAACTCTTAAAAATGTCAGAAAGGCCACTGAAATGCTATAAAGGAGGACTGAAAGGATCACAGAAACCCAACCAGGTTCTTGGGCTTCTTTGTTGAGAAAGACTTGGGGAAAAGGATGAAGGTAAGCAAGTTAGAAGACAGTTTCAGTAACCCAAGTCAGTAGCTATG
The DNA here is from genome assembly GCF_029407905.1 of Bubalus kerabau. Lineage (NCBI taxonomy): Eukaryota > Metazoa > Chordata > Mammalia > Artiodactyla > Bovidae > Bubalus > Bubalus kerabau. The sequence goes on from NC_073627.1 coordinate 72,084,322, forward strand.
GTGACTTGGAATCAGACAGGGGTGAAGCCTTTGGGAAAGAGAAAAATCTAAAAATGATTAGAAAGTAGGTTAAATGAGCCTTGATTTTTGACCAAATGTAGGAACAAAGGACAGAAAAGAGTCAAAGGAGACCCTGAATTTCTGGCATGGGAGAAGCTTGTTGGAGGGGATGTGAAGATGATAGAATTTGGTTTTGGATGTGTGTGTGTGTGTGTGTGTGCGCACTTGGTTGTGTCCTACTCATTGTAACCCCATGGACGGTAGCCCACTAGACTCCTCTGTCCATGGGATTTTCCAGAATACTGGTGTGGGTTGCCATACCCTCCTCCAGGAAATCTTCCTGACCAAGAGATGGAATCCATGTCTCCTGAATTGGCAGGCATATTATTTACCACTACACCACCTGGGAAGCCCTGTTTTGAATGTACTGGGTTTAAAATGCCCAGAAGCCAGCCAAGTATCTTTGTCCAGTAGACAGGCATGCATGCAGGTCAGAAGCCTCACAGAGGAAGCAGGCACCAAGATTTGAGATTTTAACCATGGAGTTAAAAAAATCACCAGTAGCACATGTGCAGAGGAAAAAGATGGTCTCAGTATGACTAAACTGTGAGGAAAGATTTCATATTTATAGGGCAAGCAGAAGAGGGGGACCTTGAAAATATATCCGAGAGGAAGAGAGGTTAGAATTATGGAACTCAATGGAAGAAAATGTTTCAAGAAAGGATGGTCCACAAGTGGTGAAAAGTCCCCTGCAGATGTGTCAAAAAGAAATTCACCAGTTACCTTGACAGTAGCGGTTTTGGTAGGAAGAAGCCTGGCTTGCAGTGGGATACCAGGGAATGGGGATCAAAATAGTGAATTTTTTCCTTCTGAATCAGAGATTGAACTCATGTCCCATGCATTGGAAGAGTGCAGTCTTAACCACTAGACCACCAGGAAAGTCCCTAAAATAAATAACTTTTACAAGATGCTTCATAGAAGAGATGCTTCTCTCAACAGAAGGGTAGCTAGAAGAGAATGTGCAGTTAGAAGTTATTTATTTATTTATTTATTTTTTACTTGTCAGTTAGGAGATGTTCAAACATGCTTCCTACTTACACAAGACGATCATTAGAAAGTGAGTAGTTGAAGGCACCAGCATAATTGAAGAAAATGTTCAAATCTTTATGTTCTGAAATAGATGTGATTTTCTGACACATGGGTAAAATCAAATATCAGGAAATTTTGCTAACTATGACAGTAGTAGTAGATTTCCGTGCTGTTTCCATGATCTGTCAAACACTGTAGAACATTTAAGTTATGAAATTTATTTTGGCTCATAATATCCTTAATATAAACTTAGTTTGGATTCAATTGTTGACAAGATGTTTGAAATTGGACATTTTGAAGCCTAGCCATCCATTTGTTACCCATTTCCAGGTGAGTCTTCAACTTTCTGAGTAACAGTGTTGAGCATTATATTAAACAGCCAAAGGGTGCAAAGCTATGCAAACTCCTTGTTTTAGGTAAAGTGAAAAAGTCTGTGGTATAAATACTTATATAGGTTACACTCAGTCAATTCAGTCGCTCAGTCATGGTTGACTCTCTGTAACTGCATTGACTGCAGCATGCCAGGCCTCCCTGTCCATCACCAACTCCCGGAGTTTACTCAAACTCATGTCCATCGAGTCGGTGATGCCATCCAACCATCTCGTCCTCTGTCGTCCCCTTCTCCTCCTGCCTTCAATCTTTCCCAGCATCAGGGTCTTTTCCAATGAGTCAGTTCTTCGCATCAGGTAGCCAAAGTATTGGAGCTTCAGCTCAGAATCAGTCCTTCCAGTAAATATTCAGGACTGATTTCCCTTAGGATTGACTGGTTTGATCTCCTTGCAGTCCAGGAAATCTCAAGAGTCTTCTATAATACCACAGTTCAAAACCATCAATTCTTTGGCTGTGGTGTTGGAGAAGCTTACACTACTGAGAGAAAAAATGTTTTTTAAATTAATTTTTATTGGAGTATAGTTGGTTTACAATGTTATGTTAGTTTCTGCTGTACAGCAAAATGAATCAACTGTACATATACATATATCCCCTCTTTTTGGGATTTCCTCCCCATTTAGGTCATCACAGAGCATGGAGTACAGCTCCCTGTGCTATACAGTGGGCTCTCATTAGTGCAAAATTCGTCTTGACACATTTCTGGTAGGTCTAGAAAAATATGAGATGCAATTTCTACCACACACAAAATGTTGCATCAGAGTAGCAAAGAGTATCATTGTTGAGTCTATAAAGGGCCAGGAATATGCTGTCAGTTCAGTTCAGTTCAGTTCAGTTGCTCAGTCGTGTCCAACTCTTTGTGACCCCATGAATCGCAGCACGCCAGGCCTCCCTGTCCATCACCAACTCCCGGAGTTCACCCAGACTCACATCCACCGAGTCAGTGATGCCATCCAGCCATTTCATCCTCCATCATCCCCTTCTCCTCCTGCCCCCAATCTCTCCCAGCATCAGAGTCTACTTGGACAGATTCTGCCTCCCAGTGGGACCACAATCTTCAATGACTCTCCAGATTGAACAAATCTGGAGATTTTGGAATGGTCTGGAGGTTCCAGTTGGAAAGTCAGGTGCTACCATTGAAGATCTTGAAGTGACAAATTCCACCAGGATGTGCAATTGGTGAAGATTTTCCACATGAGACTGTCCTGGGGTCACAGAGTCAGACACAACTGAATTACTAAGCACAGCACAGCACAAACACAAATAAGCTCTGATACAAGGTGGGTAAAAATCACAGAAAGCTCTTATGAGGATCATTGGAAAAGAAAAAAGGATAGTTGAATGTTACTTTCTTCTTGTCCACATTTTCTTTCCTATTTCTATAGATAAAGTTGTGGAAATTATTCCAGAAAATAAAATGAAAAATGAAAATGATTACTGGTCCAATAATGGAAACTGTTGTGAGTTAGTTTTTGGAAAATTTGAAATGGAGAGTTCAGTGCAGATAGGTTAAACAAATCGGCCCACCACCAGTTTTTGCTAATAAAACTTTATTAGAACAAAGAATCACTTTTTTTTTTTTATGTCTTGGGTATGGCTAGGGTAAAGTTTTGTAATTGTAGAAGAGATCTTTAGGACTTTAAGTTTCAAAATAGTTGTTATTTGGCTTTTTAGAGAAAAAATTTTCCAACCTTCTAGTTCAGTGAATCAGTTTAATTTTTAAAAGCTTTATTTCTATAAGTTCTTTTTTCCCTGCTTATGAAGATATGCTGAAGCAAATAGCAAATGCAAAGGGCTTAATTTATAATTATGCATATGAGACACAACTTTAGTTAAAGTTATGTCATAACTTTACTAAAGACATAATTTATCAATCAGCCTTCTCTGCAGTGAAAACCTATGAGTAGCAATAGGTGAAAGGTGAGTGTGTAAAGATAAAGAGAGACAGGAAAGAGCTAATGAAGCATTGATTCATAAGGTCAAATGAACTTCCAAAGAAAATATTTTCAATTTTAATATTCAATCCCTTGTCAGATAATTCATACAGACTTGACATTTAAGGGGCTTAAAAACAATAAAAAAAAATTGGGTTTCATTCTTCTTGCTTGTCTTTCATTAAGTGGTAATTTCTTTACCAAAAAAGGAACAAATTTAGAGGAAGAAAAAAATGGTGTGTCCTAAAGTGGCTTTTCTCTACCTGGTAGGAGTGAAATAAATCAAAAGTCTCTCCAAATAAAAACTAGAATGCTATTTCTAATTATTTGCTCTGTCAAACTGATGTCAAACTTTCCACATTTCTCAGACATTTTTTCTCTGGTACATTATCATCGATTTTGGTAAGTGAAGTTGGAATAATTTCTATTACCTGTGCTTAGGCAAAATTAGATATCAAATGTTTAAAAATATACTTTGCCCTATCAATTCCTTTATTTCAAAATCATTCTAAACAACCTTAAATTATTAAGGTTATAGCCGATGATTTAAATATAAAACGTACAACACAAGAAATCGTTATGCTAAATAAGCATGAAAAATCTCTAAAACACCAATAATAAAGAATCTGGTTAAATAAACAATGGGATATATATTAAATGGTCTACTTAGAGCCATAGAGGATATTGTAAGTAAATACTTTTTTATAGTTTTTCAGAGTGCCTGAAGAACTATAGCTGGAGGTTCATGACACTGTACAGGAGGCAGTGATCAAGACCATCCCCAAGGAAAAGAAATGCAAAAGCCAAATGATTGAGGAGATTTTACAAATAGCTGTGAAAAGAAGAGAAGTGAAAGGCAAAGGAGAAAAGGAAAGATATACCCATTTGAATGCAGAGTTCCAAAGAATATGAAGGAGAGATAAGAAAGCCTTCCTCAGAGATCAATGCAAAGAAATAGAGGACAACAATAGAATGGGAAAGAATAGAGATCTCTTCAAGAAAATTAGAGATACCAAGGGAATATTTCATGCAAAGATGGGCTCGATAAAGGACAGAAATGGTATGGACCTAACAGAAGCAGAAGATATTAAGAAGAGATGGGAACAATACACAGAACTATACAAAAAACATCTTCATGACCCATATAATGATGATGGTGTGATCACTCATCTAGAGCCAGACATCCTGGAATATGAAGTCAAGTGGGCCTTACGAAGCATCACTATGAACAAGGCTAGTGGAGGTGATGGGATTCCAGTTGAGCTATTCCAAATCCTGAAAGATGATGCTGTGAAAGTGCTGCACTCAATATGCCAGCAAATTTTGAAAACTCAGCAGTGGCCACAGGACTGGAAAAAGTCAGTTTTCATTCCAGTCCCCAAAAAAGGCAATGCCAAAGAATTCTCAAACTATCACACCACACATTTGCACTCATCTCACATGCTAGTAAAGTAATGCTCAAAATTCTCCAAGCCAGGCTTCAGCAATATGTGAACCGTGAACTTCTAGATGTTCAAGCTGGTTTTAGAAAAGGCAGAGGAACTAGAGATAAAATTGCCAACATCTGTTGGATCATCAAAAAAGCAAGAGAGTTCCAGAAAAACATCTACTTCTCCTCAATTGACTACGCTAAGGCCTTTGACTGTGTGGACACAACAAACTGTGGAAAATTCTTCAAAAGATGGGAATACCAGACCACCTGACCTCCCTCTTGAGAAACCTGTATGCAGGTCAGGAAGCAACAATTAGAACTGGGCATGGAACAACAGACTGGTTTCAAATCAGGAATGGAGTATGTCAAGGCTGTATATTGTGACCCTGCTTATTTAACTTATATGTGGAGTACTTCGTGCAAAGTGCTGGGCTGGATGAAGCTCAAACTGGAATCAAGATTGCTGGGAGAAGTATCAATAACCTCAGATATGCGGATGACACCACCCTTATGGCAGAAAGTGAAGAAGAACTAAAGAGCCTCTCGATGAAAATGAAAGAAGAGAGTCAAAAAGTTGGCTTAAAACTCAACATTCAGAAAACTAAGATCATGGCATCTGGTCCCATCACTTCATGGGAAATACATGGGGAAACAGTGGAAACAGTGGCTGACTTTATTTTTTTGGGTTCCAAAATCATTGCAGATAGTGACTGCAGCCATGAAATTAAGAGACACTTGCTCCTTGGAAGAAAAGCTATGACCAACCTACACAGCATATTAAAAATCAGTGACATTACTTTGTCAACAAAAGTCCATCTAGTCAAAGCTATGGTTTTTCCAGTAGTCATGTATGGGTGTGAGAGTTGAACTATACAGAAAGCTGAGCACCGAAGAACTGATGTTTTTGAACTGTGGTGTTGGAGAAGACTCTTGAAAATCCCTTGGTCTGCAAGGAGATTCAACCAGTCCATCCTAAAGGAAATCAGCCCTGAATATTCATTGGAAGAACTGATGTTGAAGCTGAAACTCCAATACTTTGGCCACCTGATGTGAAGAACTGACTCATTTGAAAAGATCCTGATGCTGGGAAAAATTGAAGGCAGAAGGAGAAGGGGATGACAGATGAGATGGTTGGATGGTACCACCGACTCAATGGACATGAATTTGAGTAAACTCCATGAGTTGGTGATGGACAGGGAGGCCTGGCGTGGTGCAGTCCATGGCGTTGAAAAGAGTCAGACATGACTGAATGACTGAACTGAACTGAACTGACTTTTTAACACAAAAAATGTTCATAAAGTCATCTAAATGAAGGAAACAGGATACAACACAGTGTGTAGATTTTGGTCCAATTTCTATTTAAAGGTATGCCTTTACTTCACTGACAATGGTCTGTATAGTCAAAGCAATGGTTTTTCCAGTAGTCATGTAAGGATGTGACAGTTGGACCATAAAGAAGGCTGAGCACTGAAGAATTGATGCTTTTGAACTCTGGTGTTGGAGTAGACTCTTGAGAGTCCATTGGACTGCAAGGAGATCCAACCAGCCAATCCTAAAAGAAATCAGCCCCGAATATTCTTTGCAAGGACTGATGCTAAAGCTGAAGCTCCAATACTTTGGCCACCTGATGCGAAGATCTGACTCACTGGAAAAGATCCTGATGGTGGGAAAGATTGAGGGCAAGAGGAGAAGGGGATGACAGAGCAGGAGAAGAGGATGAGATGGTTGATGGCATTACCGACTCAATGGACATGAGTTTGAGCAAACTCTGGGAGACAGTGAAGTACAAGGAAGCCTGGCGTGCTGCAGTCAATGGGATGGCAAAAAATTGGGCATGACTGAGTGACTTAACGACAACGAATACCTTTACACTTATATTCCAGTTTTTAATACTTTTTATATGTGTAATTTAGAAACATATACATTATGTTTTTAATTGTGATTATTTTAACAATGAAAATATTTTAAATATTTTAATACTATATACTCTTTTCTTAAATTAATTTTTAATATAAGAATACTATTTTCCATTCTATAAAGGCTAGTTTTGCCAAATAATTAAATGTAGAAATAAAATTACAGCATATTTTACCTTCAATAGCCTAGTTTTTTAAGTTTTAAATAATTTTTGAAGTTACTTTGAAAGTTTCTGAAATGAAGTTGATACTCTGTTTAAATTACTTACTTGAGTTAAGGAGATCAGCCCTGGAATTTCTTTGGAAGAAATGATGCTAAAGCTGAAACTCCAGTACTTTGGCCACCTCATGTGAAGAGTTGACTCATTGGAAAAGACTCTGATGCTGGGAGGGATTGGGGGCAGGAGGAGAAGGGAACGACAGAGGATGAGATGGCTGGATGGCATCACTGACTCGATGGACGTGAGTCTGAGTGAACTCCGGGAGTTGGTGGTGGACAGGGAGGCCTGGCGTGCTGCAATTCATGGGGTGGCAAAGAGTCAGACACGACTGAATGACTGAACTGAACTGAACTGAGTTAAAAAGCTGAGAAATAGACCTCTTTTTATCTTAACAGTCATCACTGAGACACAACCAAGGGCACAGAACTAGATGAACTTTGAAGTGTATTTCTGTCTCATAATTCACTAAAGTGCCTGAAGATGTGGGCCTCAGGTCCTAATTTATTGTACACCAGGGACTCTGCTTTCAGAAGTCTACAGATTCTAGTATGAGTAAAATGCAGTGGTTAAAAAATTCAATCCCACAAATCAAGCATCAGAATTAGAGGTGATCATTTGTCAAAAAAATAGCTTAAATTGACTTAATAAGAGTGTCCTCTGGTTCTTGAGTTCATAGTATTTTAAATAAAGAGATGGGGTGTCATGTCAAACCACAGCTGGGGTCTGTATGAATCTCAGTCTTCCCTTTGAAAGGATCAAATCCATGGTGATGTAACTATGATTCTTCTATTATTTGTTATCTGGTAACTTGTTTATTAGTATAAATAGTCAAGATTTAAGTTTTAATGCACTTGGAACTAAGTAACTTGTAAAGCAACTGGAATTTGTTTTTTAATCATGTTTTCTAATTTTGGAGTCTTCCTGGTTGACTGAACATTGAATGAACGACTTGGGTTCCCCTGTCTTCAAGGAACTTGAGGGATGTGGTATTTGTGAAACGTGGGGGAATGATCTCAGTTTCATCCTTTTCACCTAAACCTAAACTCAAAAATATTTTATTTTCCCTAAAAGTATATACATTTCAATTTACTTTTGAAAGTCTTGTAACATAATATTTTTGTTTCTCTAGAAATATAATGAACTGTAGTGAGTTTTCACATTTTGTAGGAAATTAATATTTCCCAAAGGATAGAGGGTAAGCCCAGCTGCCATTTAGAGTCTTGGATGCATGGGAACATATTTTCTTGCTGCTACTACTTGGCTCCCCAGGTGGCTCAGTAATAGAGAATTCACTTGCGAAGATCTCCTGGAGGAGGAAATGGCAACCAACTCCAATATTCTTACCTGGGAAATGCCATGGACTGAGCCTGGTGAGCTACAGTCCATGGGGTCACAAAGAGTCAGACATGACTGAGCACGGGTGCATGCTGCTGCTTTGGATAGAGCTGATTTGACTCCAGATAAATTGTCAATAAAAGGAACATTGACTTATATGGGTTTGATTTTACATATTCTCATGTATGAAACAAGCTTTTTTTAAGCAAATGGCAAGTCAAATGTCTGACTTGCTAGTTATATTTGAAAAACTTGAGAAGAATAAGTTTACTTTATTAAGTAAAATATTAATGTAGTAGAAAGTGTCAGATTGGTTCCTCAGAATATACTGGTATTCACTCATTAGATTACCAAATTTAATCAACATCAAAATTTCAGATCACTATTAAAAATTTTTTTCTGGTTCATTACTAGCCTTAGAACCTAGGCAAAGATGCATATGCCTAGGTATTTCGCTTGATGCTCTGGTCTTTTGGTACACGCTTACGTGAAAGAAATTGTTTTCCTGGGTAGGCTGCCAGATTTTTCTGTTGCTTTATCAAAATCACTTATTTACTGTTGGGGCTGCATTTTAAAGCTACATTTCTGACCTATTTTCCTCTGGCATTTGGGTGCTAAAGTGAGGCAATATATATATATATTTATTTATTTATTTAAATGTAAAAACCATATTGTGGAAGATTTTTTGACATTTAATAAAAGTGCCTTTTTTCACTGTTATTTAAAGGTATTCAGTTCAGTTCAGTCACTCAGTCGTGTCCGACTCTTTGCGACCCCATGAATCGCAGCACGCCAGGCCTCCCTGTCCATCACCAACTCCCAGAGTTAACTGAGACTCACATCCATCGAGTCAGTGATGCCATCCAGCCATCTCCTCCTCTGTCGTCCCCTTCTCCTCCTGCCTCCAATCCCTCCCAGCATCAGAATCTTTTCCAATGAGTCAACTCTTCTCATGAGGTGGCCAAAGTACTGGAGTTTCAGCTTTAGCATCATTCCTTCCAAAGAACACCCAAAGCTGATCTCCTTCAGAATGGACTGGTTGGATCTCCTTGCAGTCCAAGGAACTCTCAAGAGTCTTGTCCAACACCACAGTTCAAAAGCATCAGTTCTTCGGAGCTCAGCTTTCTTCACCGCCCACTCTCACATCCATACATGACCACAGGAAAAACCATAGCCTTGACTAGATGAAACTTTGTTGGCAAAGTAATGTCTCTGCTTTTCAATATGCTGTCCAGGTTGGACATAACTTTTCTTCCAAGGAGTAAGCGTCTTTTAATTTCATGGCTGCAGTCACCATCTGCAGTGATTTTGGAGCCCAGAAAAATAAAGTCTGACACTGTTTCCACTGTTTCCCCATCTATTTTCCATGAAGTGATGGGACCAGATGCCATAATCTTCATTTTCTGAATGTTGAGCTTTAAGCCAACTTTTTCACTCTCCTCTTTCCCCTTCATCAAGAGGCTTTTTAGTTCCTCTTGACTTTCTGCCATAAGGGTGGTATTAGATGATCTATAAACAAGAGCAAACATCTCTTTTTCCTGAACTCTTGAAATATCACAAAAGTGAGAAGGTGATGGGCTGATCAGAAAATGAAACATAAAATCAAAGAATATTCATCTGGGAAGGTGATTACCCTAGCGTGTGTGTGTGAAGTCAAAGCCTAGGACAGCAGAGGACCTGACACAGTGGCTAACAGGATGAGAAGGCTACACCAGGTCTTTTATTTCCAGCTGTCACTCTGGAGACAGATGGCTGCCTGTCTTACTGCTCACAAGCCAGGAAAGCCAGAGCCTGCTGAACCAGGGAACCCTGCAGGCAGGTCAGTGGGACCCCAAGCAGGTCCTTATCCTTCCTTCTCACATCTGCCATTCTCCACAGATGAGATTACAATTAAAGAAGAAGACTGTGAAACAGAACAACAACAACAAAAGGAAATAGAGAAGAAAATTGAGGAATCTTTAGAAAAGAGCAGGAACTGGGATAGAGGGGTGGATTCGCATTCACAAGAATTCATGATGGGGAAAATTAGTTCAAGGAACTCTCCCAGAAGGCATCTTGCATGGGTAAAGTTGTGGGAAATACAAAATGAAACATAAAAAGGAGGATGAACATAGACCTAGGCCCTTGAAGAGTCACAGAACCTGAAAAATCAATGGAGAGACAGTAGCTTCTGCTTATGATGTAGAAAGAGCATCATGCTTGTGCTTAATCCCTCAGTTGTGTCTGACTCTTTGCAACCCCATGGACTGTAGCTTGCCAGGCGCCTCTGTCCATGGGATTTTCCAGGCAAGAATACTGGAATGGGTTGCCATTTCCTTCTCCAGGGGATCACCCTGACACAGGGATTGAACCTGCACTTCCTGTGTCTCCTGTGTTGGCAAGCAGGTTCTTTGCCTGCTGAGCCTTTGAGGAAGCCCTGGCAAGAGCATGACTTCTACCCCAAACAACAAGAAATTTAAAAATTTACAATTGGTAAATGCTCTTTAAGCTGCATTATAAAACTGAGACAGCAGGGTAGCAAACTGACCTGAAATCTAAGGAAAGGCAGGCACTTCCAAAGGAAGTGGAGTTGGAGGTAAAAATTTCTTTCAATACCCAGACACTCACATTAGCAAAATAGGCCTCATTTCAGAAGCCAGTGTGGTCCAGTGTGGTGTGGGGAGATATTGTCCACATGAGTGTGGGTTTTAGTCACCAATGGCATCCTTACAAAGAATCTTCCTAAATGTGTACTTTAACCTATTTTACAAATCCGAACAATCAGAATAATAAAACTGATTTCCTAAATTTGTTGTGAGATTTACACATGCCCAAGTATGTCACATGTCTTATAGACAATGGCCATTTTCAAAATGATTTTTCATCTCTCCCTTAGCAACATGTTCTTGGTTACAATGCTTGTACTTTCTTATTATCTCTCAAATCTGTTTCCTTATCTCATTTTCTTCTTGTCACTTCCTTGGTTAATTTCTCTTACAGATTATTTCACTAACCTCCTTGTCTTCCTGACTACAACGGCACCACACCCCTGCACCTCCTATCTGTCACCACACTGCAGGAAAAGCGATAGGAATAAAGGGCAGTCCTGATAGCATCACTCTTTGAAATTCTTCGACTGTTTACAAAGATTAAAGATGACACATAGAGTTAGTAGGAACTCCAGATAATAGCATTCATCCAGTACTAATGGAACTGAATATTGCTATTTCTCCAGAAAGCAGTTTGTCTTGTGGACAAGATAACTTTAAACAGTAGTTGTTAGCCCAGTAGTGCCACTTATATGTGCTTATTATGAACGGAAACCAGACAGTATGCTCTGGATTCCCAGCACAGCTGCTTCTGTGAGCAAACTTCTGAAAACTCATCTCAGCTACTGATCAGTCTATTACAAGAAAAACAAGAGGAAGAAACATTAATAACAGAAAAAAAACCCCTATATTTATTAGTGTACCAAGATAAGAAAATGGCAACTTCATACCACAAGATTCAAGAAATGTCTGCAGAGTGTAGGGAAATTGAATCAACCCAAAGGAACCAAAACTGAGAGAAGAAATGATTGATGTGGAAAATAAGTGGAGAAGATTCTGGTGAGAAGTGTAGGATATATGGTTGATTTCAGGAGATTTCAGGCAGTATTTACCATCCCCTTTCTCTGATCAGTAGCCAGGAAAGGCTATTAGAAGCAGAGCTATGGTATAAAATGTATAAGTCACATGATTATTTACTGATAGGATGTAAAATAGGCTTAATTTTCTTCTTTATGTTTCCTCCACTTAAAAACATTTATTGTTGAACATGAATTAATTTAATTGATAGCAAAAAAATCAATAAAAATATTTCAGTATTCCTAAATACTGTTAATATAATGGTATGTTGTTAACTTTTCCCTTTCATACCCTAACACCACTGAAATGTTTAGCTTTTCAAAATATGGTATGCTTTTTTCCTCTTCCACATCTTTGCAAGGGTGTTTTGGGCAACTGCACAGGGAGTTCGTTGTAGTTGCTTATTACTCAGCTAAAATGTATCAGCTTCATGAAATGTTCTGTGGTTTCTCCAGGCAAGATAAGATTTCCACTTTGGTGATCCCATAGCCCCTGACAATATCTCAGTCATCATACTCACATACTTATACTGGTGTGTTGTGAGTGTGCATGCCTCTCTTCTGAACTGGGCAAGCTCTAGGAATGCGGGACTGTGTCACTTTAAGCTTTATGTGGACACACACATACACAGACATCATGGAATACTACTCAGCCATAAAAGAGGAAATCTTTCCATTTGCAGTAACACACATGGATCTTAAGTATATTCAGTTCAGTTCAGCTCAGTCACTCAGTCGTGTCTGACTCTTTGCTTAAGGCTACTACACTCAGTGAAATAAGTTGGGTGAGAAAGACAAATACTGTATGATTTCACTCATATGTGCAATATAAAAGAATAAACATACAACAAAATTATTGAACAAACTAAACAAAACAAGGGGCAGGGTAGACTTGTGAAAAGATGGTGGAGTAGAGGGACTGTGTGAATACTCTCCTGCGAGAATTCCAAAATTGCAACTCACTGCTGAACAACCATCAACAGGATGTTGGATCCCACCAGAAAATGATAACCTACATCCAAGGGCAAAGGAGAAGCCCCAAGACAGTAGGAGGGGTGAAATCACATTTAGAATCAAACCCCATACCAGCCAGAGATGCTTGGAGGGCTCAAAGAAAACATTATGCACACCAGGACCCAGAAACCCCACAAGACACTGAACCGGACCTGCCTTTGAGTTTGAGTGTCTCCTGCTGAGGCACAGGTCAGCAGGGACCTGCCTTGGGGACAGGGGCTCTGGCTGCAGCAGACCTAGGAGGTGCTGCCTGTGGCATAAATCCCCTTGGAGGAGGTCACTGTTAGCCACCAAGCATACAACCCACAAACTGGAGAACAATTATACCAAAGAAGTTCTCACACTGTTGCAAAAGTTCTAAGGCCCACAACAGACTGAGCCAAACTTTCCCGTGAGTGTCCAATGAAGGCATGGGGCACTGAATGTAACTGTCCTGGGAGCCATGGGGCATCACCCTTACCATAATTTGGCCTCTGGTCAAACTACAGGGAGGGAACATAGCTCCGGCCATCAACAGAAAGTGAAAGTGAAAGTTGCTCAGTTGTGTCCGATTTTTTGTGACCCCATGGACTGTAGCCCACCCCGTTCCTCTGCCCATGGAGCCTCCAGGCACAAGGACACTGGAGTAGATTGCTATTTCCTTTTCCAGGGGAGTAACCCAGCCCAGGGATTGAACCTGGGACTCCTGCATTGCAGGCAGATTCTTTAACAACTGAGCCACCAGGGAAGCCCTTCCTATCAGCAGAAAATTGGATTAAAGATTTATTGAACATGGCTCCACCCATCAGAGCAAGACCCAGATTCCCCCACAGCCAGTCCTTCCCATCAGGAAGTTTCAACAAGCCTCTTATCCTTATCCATTAGAGGGCAGATAGAATGAAAACCACAATCACAGAAAACTAACCAAACTGATCACATGGATCACAGCCTTGTCTAACTCAGTGGAACTATGAACCATGCCATGTAGGGCCAACAAAAACAGACGGGTCATGGTGGAGAATTCTGACAAAACCTGGTCCACTGGAGAAGGGAATGGCAAACCACTTCAGGATTCTTACCTTGAGAACCCCATGAACAGTGTGAAAAGGCAAAAAGATAGGGCACTGAAAGATGAACTCCCCAGGTCAGTAGGTGCCCAACATGCTACTGGAGAAGAGTGGAGAAATAGATCCAGAAAGAATGAAGAGGCCAAGCCAAAGCAAAAACAACACCCAGCTGTGGATATGACTGGTGATGAAAGTAAAGTCTGATGCTATAAAGAAAAACATTGCATAGGAATCTGGAATGTTAGGTTCATGAATCAAGGCAAATTGGAAGTGGTCAAACAGGAGATGGCAAGAGTGAATGTCAACATTTTAGGAATCAGTGAACTAAAATGGACCAGAAAGGGTGAATTTAACTCAGATGACCATTATGTCTACTACTGTGGGCAAAAATCCCTTGGAAGAAATAGAGTTGTCCTCATAGTCAACAGACAGAGAAGGCAATGGCAACCCACTCCAGTACGCTTGCCTGGAAAATCCCATGGATGGAGGAGCCTGGTGGGCTGCAGTCCATGTGGTCACTAAGAGTCAGATACCACTGAGTGACTTCACTTTCACTTTTCATTTTCGTGCATTGGAGAAGGAAATGGCAACCCACTCCAGTGTTCCTGCCTGGAGAATCCCATGGATGGGGGAGCCTGGTGGGCTGCCGTCCATGGGGTCACACAGAATTGGACATGACTGAAGGGACTTAGCAGCAGCAGCAGCAGCACCAGCATAGTCAACAGAAATCTGAAATGCAGTACTTGGGTGCAATTTCAAAAACAACAGAATGATCTCTCTTTGTTTCCAAGGCAAACCATTCAATATCACAGCAATTGAAGTCTAAGTCTCAACCACTAAAACCAAAGAAGCTGAAGCTGAATGGCTCTATGAAGACCTACAAGACCTTCTAGAACTAACAACAAAAAAAGATGTCCTTTACATCATAGGGGACTGCAATGCAAAAGTAGGAAGTTAAGAGATACCTGGAGTAACAGACAAGTTTGGCCTTGAAGTACAAAATGAAGCAGGGCAAAGACTAACCGAGTTTTGCCAGGAGAACGCACTGGTCATAGCAACATGGTACAGGAGGCTGTGATCAAAACTATCTCCAAGAAAAAGAAATGCAAAAAGGCAAAATGGTTGTCTGAGGATGCCTTACAAATACCTGAGAAAAGAGAAGTGAAACGCAAAGGAGAAAAGGAAAGATATACTCATCTGAATTCAGAGTTCCAAAGAACAGCAAGGAGAGATAAGAAAGCCTTCCTTAGTGATCAATGGAAAGAAGTAGAGGAAAGAAATAGAATAGAAAAGACTAGAGATCTCTTCAAGAAAATTAGAGATACCAAGGGAATATTTCATGCAAAGATGGACACAATAAAGGACAGAAACCGTATGGGCCTAACAGAAGCAGAAGATATTAATTTAAGAAGAGGTGGCCAGAATACACAGAAGAACTATACAGAAAAGATCTTCATGACCCAGATAACCATGATGGTGTGATCACTCACCTACAGTCAGATATCCTAAAGTGTGAAGTCAAGTGGGCCTTAGGAATCATCACTATGAACAAAGCTAGGGGAGGTGATGGAATTCCAGTTGAGCTATTTCACATCCTAAAAGATGATGCTGTGGAAGTGCTGCACTCAATATGCCAGCAAATTTGGAAAAACTCAGCAGTGGCCACAGGACTGGAAAAGGTCAGTCTTCATTTCAATCCCAAAGAAAGAAAATGCCGAAGAACGTTCAAACTACCGCACAAATGCACTCATCTCACACATTAGCATAGTAATGCTCAAAATTATATAAGCTAGGCTTTAACAGGACGTGAAGTGATGACTTCTGGGTATTCAAGCTGGATTTAGAAAAAGCAGAGGAACTAGAGATCAAATTGTGATCTGTTGGATCCCAGAAAAAGCAAGAGAATTCCAGAAAAACATCTACTTCTGCTTTGTTGACTATGCTAAAGCCTTGACTGCGTGGATCAAAACAAACTGTGGAAAATTCTTAAATAGATGGGAATACCAGACCAACTTACCTGCCTCCTGAGAAATCTATATGCAGGTCAAGAAGCAACAGTTAGAACCAGGCATGGAACAACAGACTGGTTCCAAATTGGGAAAGGAGTATGTCAAGCCTGTATATTGTCACTATGCTTATTTAACTTGCATGCAGAGTACATCATGGGAAATGCTAGGCTAGATGAAGCACAAGCTGGAAGCAAGATTGCCGAGAGAAACCTTAGATATGCAGAGGACACCACCCTAACGGCAGAAAGCAAAGAGGAACTAAAGAGCCTCTTGATGAAAGGTGAGAGTGAAAAAGCTGGCTTAAAACTCAACATTCAGAAAACGAAGATCATGGCGTCCAGTCCCATCACTTCATGGCAAATAGATGGGGAAACAATGGAAGCAGTGACAGATTTTATATTCTTGTCTCCAACATCACTGCAGATGGTGACTGCAGCCATGAAATGAAAAAAGACACTTGTTACTTGGAAGAAAAGCTATGACCAACCTAGGCAACTTATTATATAGCAGAGACATTACTTTGCCAGCAAAGGTCTGTCTAGTCAAAACTGTGGTTTTTTCATCAGTCATGTATGGATGTGAGAGTTGGGCCATAAAGAAAGTCGAGCACCAAAGAATTGATATTTTTGAACTGTGGTGTTGGAGAAGACTCTTGAGAGTCCCTTAGACTGCAAGGAGATCAAATCAGTCAGTCTTAAATGAAATCAGTTCTGAATATTTATTGGAAGGAATGATGCTGAAGCTGAAGCTCCAATACTTTGGCCATGTGATGTGAAGAACTGACTCATTAGAAAAGACCCTGATGCTGGGAAAGATTGAAGGTAGGAGGAGAAGGGGATGACAGAGAATGAGATGATTTGATTGCATCACCAACTCAATTGACATGAATTTGAGCAAGTTCTGGGAGTTGGTAATGGACAGGGAAGCCTGGCATGCTGCAGTCCATGGGGCTGCAAAGAGTTGGACATGACTGAGTGACTGAACTGAAACAAAACAAAAATATAGATACAGAGAATACAGTGGTGGCTGACGGATAGGAAGGGGCACAGGGGAAGGTAACTGGGAAAGGGGATCACTATATGGACAGAAAGAATCTGACTGCCAATGTAGGAGACACAGGAAGCTGGGTTCCATCCCTGAGCTGGGAAGATAACCTGGAGAAGGAAATGTCATTCCACTCCAGCATTCTTGCCTGTAGACTCCAATAGACAAAAGAGCCTGGCAGGCTACAGTCTCTGGGGCCAAAAGAGTAGGACAAACTGAGTGACTGAGCACATTGAATCAGTGCACAGGAAATGGGCATTAACACTTCATTTTCTTCAGTCCCTTCCTTGTGTTTAGTGAGGAAATTTTTCACAATATTGCCCAGAGGATGTGGTTAAGTAAAGAATTATTTTTCTTGCATAGTGTTTTCTTTTATATTTATCATTATATATTTATTTCAAATAAGAAAATATTCAATTACTTTTTATTTGTTCTATGTTATTTATATTCCATTTATTCTTCCAGAACGAGGAAATCATGTTTCTTGTGTTTGACTTGGTTCACATATACAATAAGCAGTGTGCAAATAAATTCTCTTATTTTGTGATAAATTATTTGATGATCATATTTTCATTCATCAGACATAAATATCATTATAATTACCAATTGTTTTTCCTTCTCAGATGTGAATGTAACAGGCTTCATGATGTACTGTGCAAAAGTGGTACATTTATAGATGTGCAAGGAAATAAATTCATTGCTTTCATTTTTCTCTGCACTAATCTGTCAAAAAAAAGTCTCTGAGCTGAATTTTAGACTTTAGTAGATTAAACTTATGGGATTTAAAAATATGCTCCTATGCAAACTATCTTTTAATAGATTTAATGCTGATATTTAGTGAATTTTCAGCTTATTTAGTCTAAAGTAAACCACTAAGTTATTTCCAGGACCTCAACTAAACTCAGTTTTTGAAGAAGAAAAGAAAGCATGTAAGTTTTAATTTTAGGAGAGAAGTCAATTTCAAAAAATGAATGATTAAATATTTTGACTTTATTATGACATGGTTACTTTCATTTCTTTTTAACAAAACCACTAAATTGGTCCTTTCCATAAGTTAGACACTTTTAGCAGTCCTCTATCTCTTTGACAAGTTAGAAGAATCTAGATTTTCATCAAGTGGGGAGCCCAGTCAAACCACTTCTAGGTTTGCATTTTTTTCCAGATAAATGTTACAATACCCATTTATTGTTGCTTAGTTGCTAAGTTATGTCTGACTCTTTTGCAAGCCCATAACTGTAGCCTGCCAGGCTCCTCTGTGCATGGGATTTCCCAGGCAAGAATAATGGAGTGTTTTGTGATTACAATACCCATAGATCACAGTTAACTTTGGATTGTTATCTAAAATTCCATTGAAATAACTTATAGCAAAAACATGTTACAGCCTTGCATAGAATCACTGAAGTCGCTAGTCAGACTGCTTAAGAAATGCAGCTGTTTCTGTTGTATGCAATTCAGTACTGATGCTAAAATGATTGGCTGGTAGAGAGTGTATTTTTCCCCATGTGTGTGTTTTCTTAAGTGATGGGCTAAATAACAAGACAAGCTGTAGGCATGTTTCAGTCTGACTCCATGACTCATGTTTTGGCAGTGGCCAGGTAAACAGAGCTACTCTGTCTGAAGGTGATACATAGCCAGATACCTTCCTGACAGTTCAATATGAAAGCCAGCTTTAGGGACTTCCTTGGTGGTCCAGTTGTTAAGAATATACCTGCTCAAGCAGGGAACACAGGTTCGATCCTTGGTCTGCACAGGCTGCAGGGCAACTAAGCCCATGCACCACAACTACGGAGCCTGCGTGCTGCAACCACTGATGCTTGAGTGCCCTACAGCCCGTGATCCGCAACAAGCAGCAGCTACTGCAATGAGAAGCCCAAGCTCCACAGCTAGAGAGTAGCCCCTTCTTGCCATAACTAGAGAGAGCCTACACAAAGCCAGGAAGAACAGCACCCCCCGCCATTAATTAATTAATTAAAACAGAAAGAAAGCCAACTCTAAAGACCTTCAAAACAAAGACTGTTTATAAAGATTTGATTTCTCAATCTTTGAATTTTGTGATGAGATCTTCTTCATTGACATAGAATCAAAACCTAAACTTCAAAATCGAATATGTACTATTTGGAGGTTTCATTCCTCTGCTCCAGTCTGTCCTTTTAATTCTTGAGAGTTAATTACTCTTAGCTATTTCTGGATTTCCTACACTGTGGATTCCGCTAGGATATTAAAAGTCTATTTCAAAATTCTTTTTTAATCCCAGTTGCCTTATTGCCAGGATACACAGAGAGCTCATTTGTTCAGAGTTCCTATTTGAATTTTATCTACTATCTCAATAATGCCCTGTACAGCTCATTCATTTTTCCTGGCTTGAGATATCCAGGGTTATATAACAAGGACGTACCGTACAGCACAGGGAACTCTGCTCAATGTTACCTGGCAGCCTGGATGGGAGGGTGTTTGGGAGAGACGGATGCATGTATGTGTATGGCTGAGTCCCTGTGGTGTCCATCTAAAACTATCACAACTTTGTTGTCCATCTAGACTATCACATTTTTGTTAATTGGTTATTGCTGGTGCTCAGTTGTGTTCCACTCTTTATGACCCCATGGGACTGCAGCACTCCAGGCTTCCCTGTCCTTCATTATTTCCCAGAGTTTGCTCCAACTCATGTCAGTGATGCCATCCAACCATTTCCTTCTCTGTCATCCCCTTCTCCTCCAACCCTCCATCTTCCCTAGCATCAAGGTCTTTTCCAATAAGTCAGTTTTTCACATCAGGTGGCCAAAGTATTGGAGCTTCATCTTCAGCATCAGACCTCCCAATAAATATTCAGGGTAATCAGCTATTCAGTTCAGTTCAGTCACTTACTCCTGTCTGACTCTTTGTGACCCCATGGACTGCAGCACACCAGGCCTCTCTGTCCAACACCAACTCCCAGAGCTTGCTCAAACCCATGTCCATTGAGTCAGTGATGCCATCCAACCATCTCATCCTCTGTTGTCCCCTTCTTCTCCCGCCTTCAATCTTTCCCAGCATCAGGGTCTTTTCCAATGAGCCAGTTCTTCTCATCAGGTGGCCAGAGTACTGGCGCTTCAGCTTCAGCATCTGTCTTTCCAATGAATATTCAGGAATGATTTCCTTTAGGATTGACTGTTGGAGTGATTGATCTCCTTGCAGTCCAAGGGACTGTCAAGAGTCTTCTCCAATACCACAGTTCAAAAGCATCAATTCTTGGTGCTCAGCTTTCTTTATATTCCAACTTTCATGTCCATACATGACTACTGGAAAAACCATAGCTTTGACTAGATGGACCTTTATTGGCAAAGAAATGTCTCTGCTTCTTAATATGCTCTGTAAATCAGCTATACTCCAACATAAAATAAAAAGTTAAAAAAATATATCCATGGTTATGAATTATACTTTGTTGTCTTGTGTCTTGAGTGTCCTTGGATCTGGAATAATGCTCATCATTCTTTCCTTTTCTCTCATAATGTTGGCAGTTTCAAAGAGCACCTATTATTTGTAGAACATCCATCAATTTGAGCTTACCTGAGGTTTCTTCTGATTAGATTCAGGTTATGGATGTTGTACAGGGAAACAGATGTGACATTGTGTGCTCCTCAGGCCATGACATCAGGAGGCAATCTATGTTGTTTGTCACATTATTGGTGTTTTTTACTATAATCATATGGCTATGATCATTCTGCCAGGTTTCTCTACTGTCAAGTCACTTTCTCCCCTTGGTAAGTAATACTTGGTTTGAAAATAAGTATTTTTAGGCAATGTAAAAACTTTCACCTATGCTAAGCATCAATTTTTCAATAATTTTGCTTAAATAAATTTTTATTATAATGGTGATTATAATAAAAAGGTGATTTTTCTAACTATAATTCCACCCACATTTATCAGTTGATATTCTAGCTGAAGGAGTAAGATTCTTCCCTCCCACCTCTTATTCATTTAGCTTTAATTTATTGATTGGTATTTGTATGGATTCAAGGATTTTTACTGTATTCATGGATTCTTATTGAATTCAGTGTATTCATTGAATCTGTTACCACCAACATCAGGATTCTTCTCTCAATATTTTCACACTGAAGGATACAGTTTCTGAAGGTGGTTTTATCTCCATCCTTTTTTATCTTCCTTGTGTATTTTTTTCAGAAACTCTGCACTCTGTGAAGTTGGCTCTGCTGGAATTTGGAACTTGTTTTTCACTTATAGGTAATTTGCAGTATAAGAGTGTCTGTTCTACTTATGCCAAAGGGATGAGTTTTGCGTGGTTTTATTTGTTCTTCTTGTCATTTGGAGGTTGTTGGAAAAGATTTTGGTTAGGTAGCTGTCATTGTCCAACTGCCCAGGGCTCTTGGAAGCAAAGAATTTTAAAAGTTGACATTGAATTGCCTTTGATGAGGAGGAATTGCCTTTAGTGTAAAATGATAAACTCGAGAAGCTATTTATTAGTACAATGTGAAAATTTAATAGCATGGAACATAAAATAAAAGAGAAGAAGAGGCAATATTCTCTGTAAAAATGATGAACAGATATTAGGAAAAGAATGGTGAAAAGAGTGAGAGAACTGAGGAGAAATGACCAAGAAACTTGACAGACTTCCAAGGAGAAAAATGTATAGTAAGACAGTGTTAAAGACATGTCAAAGCAGTATAAAGATTAAGGATGTCTAATATGAAATTTTAACTTTTTGAAGCCATGTAAATACACTTCTGTCATTGCAAATTATAAGTTAAACATACTATATATACAGATACAATGGACTATATATACAGAGTTTGTGGGAGTGTTGGAAGGAAAGATACTGATTTCTGTGTCTTGGTTTGTCACAGAGCAGGATACAGAGAATAGTTATAGGGGTCTAAATGCTAATGACATCGACAGTCCAGGGAGGCAGGTAGGCAATCCAGAGTAATCATGAAAACATTAGCACCAGGGAATGCTTGGAAATCTTGGTGAGGGCACTAGACTCCCCATAGAACATGGCGTAAAGGGCTTAACACAATTTTGCCTGACTTTCAAAGGTTGAGATGTCCTCAGTAAATATACTTTTCACACTGTGAGGTTTGATTCTGTAACTGACATTGTGGAGTATCCCTTTATGAATTCAACAACTAGGACATGTCAACTCCATGCCAGGTACTGCTTTCAGAAATGGAAATGTGATAAGAAAGAATGATTACAAATCCCCATCCTCATGGAAATTTCATTAGAGTGGAAGAGACATATAATACCCATGAGAAACAAATAAAATATATATCATGCTATATTTGATGGCTCTAAGAGCTAAGGAGTAGATTTCCCAGGTGGTGCAGTGGCAAAGAATCCGCCTGCCAATGCAGGCGATGCAAGAGACACGAGTTTGATCCCTGTGTCAGGAAAATCCTCCGGAACAGGAAATGCCACCTCACTCCAGTATTTTTGCCTGGAAAATCTCATGGACAAAGGAGCCTGGCGGGCTACAGTCCATGGTGTTGCAGAGTTGAACACAGCTGAGTGAGGATGCACACACCACCATTGCCTGGTATTTGATCTACCACTATTTACTTAACTTTTCTGTGTCTTCTTAATCTGTGAAATAAAGACAGTAATACTTAAAAGGGTTCCTCTGAGTATAAAATGTGATGATACAAATATAGTACTCAGCACAGTGCCTTGAACACAGGCTTTTCTAAGTGTCAGCCATGACTATCATAATGAGA
The DNA here is from genome assembly GCF_029407905.1 of Bubalus kerabau. NCBI lineage: Eukaryota > Metazoa > Chordata > Mammalia > Artiodactyla > Bovidae > Bubalus > Bubalus kerabau. The sequence continues at coordinate 72,107,061 of NC_073627.1, forward strand.
CTTGGCTGAGAGAATTCAACTGACGTATTACGATCTGACAACCCACAGGATAAACCTTTGGCTGCTACCGCCCTGCAGCTGCCTGAGCTAGAGAATCATTTTGAATGGTTTAAGAAAGTCCCTGGGTTTCTGAATATCTTTGAGATGAACCAAGAATTTAGGTTTTTAAACTTTTGGATGAGTCAATTTTTTTTCTGTTTAAATTCTATTTCCAAATGGAATAAGGTTATGATTTTTTCATTACAGGAGTAATATAGTTTACTGTAAAAAAAAAAATTACCACTATAGATACACGTAAGCAGAAAGTAAAAATAAAACAAAAACTCTTTCCCCAGCACTAACACTGACATATGGTGAATATTCTTTCACGCATCTCTGTGTACATCCCTGAAGCTCTGTGGGCCTGCCTTTCACCAGGAGCCCGGAGAATTCCATGCCCAGTTCTCTCGTCTTCAAGTCTCAGCTTCTCCTCTGGAAAAAGGGAATACAAGTCCTGTTTCTTTTTAAAATTTATTTATTTTTAATTAACATTTATTTACTTGGCTGTACCAGGTCGTAGTTGCAGCACTCAGGATCTTTGATCTTCATTGCGCTATGTGAGATCTTTTAGTTGCAGTATTTGAATTCTTAGTTTCGGCCTGTGGGATCCAGTTCCCTCACCAGGGATTGAACCTGGGCTCCCTGCATTAACAGCTTGGAATCAGCCACTGGACCACCACAGAAGTCCTGAAGTCCTGTCTGAGAACCCTTCTTCTCTTCAATAAACTGCCTAGTGACAATAGATCAATCCTTCTTACCCCCAGGCTTTGTATCCATGCACTTCACTCATTCTATAGGCTGGGAACAAAGCCTTACACCCGAGGAGACAAAAAGGTTACAGATCTTCCTCCTTACAATTGTTGATTTATAACTTTCTGTCAGACATCGCTTAAAAAGTTTATCTGTTTGTGAGTAAGTCCTTTGTTTTTTAATACAATTTCCCCCTCAAGTGTGGTAAAGATGTATACTACAAAAAGGAATATTCCCACATTGTGTTTTCAGGCAAAGACATATTCAAGAGATGAGACAACAGTGCAGAGTCTGAGAATATTATATAGAATATTAGATAGAACAACGTTTAGATGAATGCAGAATTGCTCTTTGTTTACATACACTGAGGGGCAGGGGGTGACTTGTGAGTATGTTCTATTCATGCACCATTTCTGTCCTTTAAATACAAAATTTTGTTGCTGTCAAAGTGGTTTCTATGGTAAAACATAATTTTGCAGTGCAGTTTGAAGTTGAAAACTAGTGAATAAAATGGCACAAAAAAGAGGTTACCTTCCAAAGAATGGCTGCTTTGTCCCCTTCTCCACCATTCACCATCCACATCCTAGGCTCCTCTTCCTTTTATGGTCAGGATATCAAACCTTTGAACTTCCCTGGTGGCTCAGTGGAAGAGAATATGCCTACCAATGCAGGAGACATGGATTCAATCCCTGGGTCAGGAAAATTCCCCTGGAGAAGGAAATGGCAACCCACTCCAGTATTCTTGCCTGGAGAATATCATGGACAGAGGAGCCTGGTGGGCTACAGTCCATGGGGTCACAAAAGACTGGAATATGACTTAAACAACAACAATAGCAACAACAACAAATTGTGTATTTCTATTTCCCATGTGACTTCAAATTGCCTGCTAGTGTGGTTTGCATTTTTTGCTTGTCTAGCACTGTCTTTTTTTGTGTACAGCAGTACCTAACACATATGTCTGTTTATATTTTTTCCATAAATGAGTAAAACATTTAATAAGATCCTGGAGAAATAAATTGGAGTAGTAAAAAGCTTTCTAGATTTTTCTCTGGCTTTAGTCAGATCACCTCAATTAAGACACTTGAAAGGAACTTCTAAATGTGAATATTATCTTTAAATCCTTTTGCAAATGACTGTCTCCTTGTCTTTCTTAAGTTTATTCAATGACTTTCACTGTGAAATATCCACCTTTTTTCCAGTTTGTCCAAAAGGTCCACAATACAGAGTAAAAATACCTATTCAGTTCAGTTCAGTTCAGTTCAGTCGTTCAGTCGTGTCCAACTCTTTGCGACCCCCATGAATCGCAGCATGCCAGGCCTCCCTGTCCATCACCAACTCCCGGAGTTCACTCAAACTCACGTCCATCGAGTCGATGATGCCATCCAGCCGTCTCATCCTCTGTCGTCCCCTTCTCCTCTTGCCCCCAATCCCTCCCAGCATCAGTCTTTTCCAATGAGCCAACTCTTCGTATGAGGTGGCCAAAATACTGGAGTTTCAGCTCTAGCATCATTCCTTCCAAAGAACACCCAGGACTGATCTCCTTTAGAATGGACTGGTTGGATCTCCTTGCAGCCCAAGGGACTCTCAAGAGTCTTCTCCAACACCACAGTTCAAAAGCATCAATTCTTTGGCACTCAGCTTTCTTCACAGTCCAACTCTCACATCCATACATGACCACAGGAAAAACCATAGCCTTGACTAGACGGACCTTTGTTGGCAAAGTAATGTCTCTGCTTTTGAATATGCTATCTAGGTTGGTCACAACTTTCCTTCCAAGGAGTAAGCGTCTTTTAATTTCATGGCTGCAGTCACTATCTGCAGTGATTTTGGAGCCCAGAAAAATAAAGTCTGACACTGTTTCCACTGTTTCCCCATCTATTTCCCATGAAGTGATGGGACCAGATGCCATGATCTTCGTTTTCTGAATGTTGAGTTTTAAGCCAACTTTTTCACTCTCCTCTTTCACTTTCATCAAGAGGCTTTTTAGTTCCTCTTCACTTTCTATTACTGTATTTATTAGCATGAAGCCAAGTTCACAATTTAAATAATTATATGTATTCATCACAGTTTCTCAAGGAAATTTCTCAGAAATTGAAATTTAAGAGATGAACAAATATTTTTATTAGCAGACACATTTAAATATCATTTTAGATAAATCTATTTTGAGGTCTGGCATTTTTGGATTATTTCAGCAGTAAGATTGAGACTCAATGTGTTAACTGGCAACATAGTTCAGGGATTACACTCTCACACTGAAATAATAATACTGCAGAGTCAGTGTTCTTCAAAATGCATTTCCATCAGCATTTATTTGAGACCAAGTAGAGTCCCTTGGACTGCAAGGAGATCCAAACAGTCCATTCTGAAGGAGATCAGCCCTGGGATTTCTTTGGAAGGAATGATGTGAAAGCTGAAACTCCAGTACTTTGGCCACCTCATACAAAGAGTTGACTCGTTGGAAAAGACTCTGATGCTGGGAGGGATTGGGGGCAAGAGGAGAAGGGGACGACAGAGGATGAGGCGGCTGGATGGCATCACTGACTCATTGGATGTGAGTCTGAGTGAACTCCAGGAGTTGGTGATGGACAGGGAGGCCTGGCATGCTTCGATTCATGGGAGTTGCAAAGAGTCAGACACGACTGAGCGACTGATCTGATCTGATCTGATGCACCAGTTACCAGAAATAGAAAAATCTCTGTGGGACATTAGGAATGCTAAGTAGTATTGCTTTGAGATGGTGTGGTCTGCTCTTGAATGGGGTGAATCCACAGAGGGGTAAGTGACAGTGGGCCACCTTGTTGGGATCTCAGTAAAAATAGTGCCAATCCCACCCCATCGTGGGACGGTGTTGAATACTTTGGTGGGAGGTGTTGTGAGTATGCAGCAGCAGCAGCAGCAGGTTTAAAGCATCGGGGTTTCAGATGCTTACTTCTAAGCTTCTAGACCCTAAGGAGGAGGGTGGGGGTCCAATAGCAGAGATAACTTTCATATGAGGACCAGGACACAGCTGAGACTTCAAGGAGCAACCAGTTTAATGTGCCACTCATCTTTCCAGTGAACATAAGAATCAGGGTAAACTTATTCGTACCAAACTTATTACTTCCCAGTTGAAATGCTAGGTTGTAAGACTCTGGAAAACACAGATGATTGCTACTGTTTTGCTTTTTTTTTTTTTTCCTCAGGACATTTTCCCCTAAAGTTATATGCTTTTGATTATATGTTGTTGATATTTTTTAATTATATGATTTTTAGGACATATATTAACCATAAAATACATTCTAATATACAGTTGTGATTGTTCAGTCACTAAGTTGTGTCCAACTCTTTGAGACCCCATGAACTGTGGCACACCAGGCTTCCCTGTCCTTCACTATCTCCTGGAGTTTGCTCAAGTTCGTGTCCACTGACTCGGTGATACCATCGAACCAGCTCATTCTCTGTTACCCCTTCTCCTTTTGCCATTGATCTTTCCCAGCATCAGGGTTTATTTCAATGAGTCTGCTGTTTACATCAGGTGGTCAGAGTATATGCAGTAGGTACTGAAAAATATTGTTTGGTTCCACTTATATGAGGTATCCAGATTAATCAAATTCATGGAGTCAGAAAGTACACTGATAGATGACAGGGGCTGAGGGCAGGATGGGGTAATGGGGAGAAGGAATAAGGAGTTGGTGTTTAATAGGGACAGAGTTTCAGTTTAGGAAGGTGAAAAATTCGGGAGATGGATGATGGTGAGAGTTGCACAACAGTGTCACTGAAATAAACATAAATATGGTCAAAATAATATGTTTTACTTTATGCAACTTTTACCACCATAGAAAACATTCAAAAAATCATTTATATTTATTTTTGATATTTATTTATTTTATTGATGTATACTGGATTTACAGTGTTGCGTTAGTTTCAGGGGTACAACAATATGCTATAGATATTAACCTGCTGATTCTTGCATTAGTCCAAAGTGGTTGAATTGACCAGAAATAATTATTTTTACTCTGCAGATAAATTGATGTGGACAAAACATTTACGACCAGTCATGCAATAATCAACTCATCCATCAGCAGCAAAACCAAGTCTCTCCAATCTCTGACCTCACTCTCTCTTGACGATGACACTCCAGTCTTGGAGAGGAGAGGTAGAGATAGACGTCCCAAACTGTGATTGTTTATGGTAAAGTTCCCAGTAGGTAGGAATGTGTGGGGATAAGAATTAGTAAGGAAGTTCCACTTCCACTTGGGATGGTTCCCCTACCCATTCGTTGTCTGACTTCTGTCACTGAGCCTCTCTGGGTTTCATTCTTCCTTGGTAGGTAAGGTGCTTGGGCCAAATCAAAGATGTCTCACCTGGGATTCAGGAAGCCCTCCCTTCCCACCCTGGAAGTTGCATCATTCATGAAGAGTTTTGGGGTTCTTTACAAGTCTGAACTTCTGCAGGACACGTGGAACATATGCCGTTTTCTAAGCAGAGAGTTCAGAGATAATGCCAGATTTCCAAAGAAGCCTGTATTCAAAAATCACTGACAACAAACAAATCAAAATTAGAATACATAATTTCAAAGGCCTTATTGAGTTCAATATCTATGTGTTGGGTTGGCTAAAAAGTTCATTTCGGTTTTTCCATATGAAAAACTTGAATGAGTTTTTTGGCCAATCAAATATTTAATGCTAGTATACTAGGATTAGGGCTTCCCTGGTGGCTCAGTGGTAGAGAATCAGCCTGCAGTGAAGGAGTTTGATCCCTGGGTTGGGAAGATCCCTTGGAGGAGGAAATGGCCACCCACTCCAGTATTCTTGCCTGGGAAATCCCATGGTCAGAGGAGCCTGGCGGGCTACAGTCCATGGGGTAACCAAGAGTTGTACATGACTTAGCAACTAAAACAACAAAATTCTAGGATTAAATGTGATATACAATAAGAAAAGCCTTTCCCCAGTATAATTTCGGAGCACTAATGGCTATAGGATTTCAAAACAAATAGCCTCAAAGCCAATCGTGGAATAAATATGAAAGGGATATATCACTATATCCGAATGTGTCTGGAATTCTAACACATTGAAGTCTCTTCATGTGTTCTTATTTAATGTGACAAGCCTGTATTTCCTTTGTGAGAATGCTTGAGGAATGGTTGAATCATTTATTTTGCAGACATGTGGGTGCTCTCACTTCTTACAATATGTTAATCTTTTTCAAAAAATGTTCCTGAGAAGACAAATTTGCTTGGAATACCAATATGTTAAACTTCATGCTCTTTGGTTGTAGATTCAATGCATCATGTTGAAATCATTTCAGGAGCTGTATGTGTTTTGTTTTGTTTTGTTTTTGCGGGGAGTGGGGGAGAGTTTGGCAGCAAAGAAGGGAGTTTCCTCAAAGTTTCTGAATGCTTTTATTATTCTCAGTGGGAGTTTGCCAACAGGACACTTGAAATTTGTTTGGTTTTGGAAAGCTAGGGAATTCTTATCGTTAGACACATGGGAAAATAGAACAAGTTGTTATTTGGAGATTGAAAGGAAATGAATGGTGGTCGAGCTAGTTGGTATTCATGGACAGATTGAGTGATTCCCATGTTAGCTTTTCCTTTCAGCCCCAGAATGTCCTACAGACACATTCCAACGCAAATGCCATCAAACCTATCTTTCTAGTAGACAACAACAGTGCGAGAGACTGTATCACTGTAAGCCTGAAGCTTTTTCTCCAAGGGCATGATTTCTAGACTGTTAGAGGCAGCAACTGCATCTCTTACATCTTTATCCTTACCTTTCACCCCATCATCATGTCTGACTCATTCTTTCTGCAGATATTTTCAAGATTTATCTTTTTCTTTCCACAGTCACAATCTAGTTCTAATTCCATGTCAACTGTACTACTGTGGGTTCTCTAAATGCCCTACCATTTCCCGCCCCCTGCCCCGCCATAATCTTTTCTCTTGTGAGCTAAGTTACACTGAGCAGTAAGTTATCCACCTCCTGCATTTTTAATCTATTATCTATCTATCTGTCTGTTTCAGGATCCTTTAATATTTATCAGTAAATATAATAAACCTGCTAGTAAGTCTTTTTTTTTTTTTCTATCACAGTAAATATATACAACACATATGTTCTATGAGGTGCTTGATTGTAAAAAGAGGAAGATGATAGGCAAGAGTCTTTAACATTGCAGGGAATCACAGTTTTGTAGATTACATCAGTTCAGTTCAGTTGCTCAGTCGTGTCCGACTCTGTGACCCCCTGGAGTGCAGCACACCAGGCTTCCCTGTCCATCACCAATTCCCATATTTACTCAAACTCATGTCCATCGAGTCAATGATGCCATCCAACCACCTCATCCTCTGTCATCCCCTTCTGCTCCTGCCTTCAGTCTTTCCCAGCATCAGGGTCTTTTCAAATGAGTCAGTTCTTTATATCAGATGGCCAAAGTATTGGAGCTTCAGCTTCAGCATTGGTCCTTCCAGTGAATATTCAGGAATGATTTCCTGTAGGATTGACTAGTTGGATCTCCTATCAGTCTAAGGGAATCTCAAGAGTCTTCTCCAACACCACAGTTCAAAAACATCATTTCTTCGGTGCTCAGCTTTCTTTATAGTTCAACTCTCACATCCATACACGACTGCTGGAAAAACCATAGCTTTGACTAGATGAACCTTTGTTGGCAAAGTAATCTCTCTCTCTCTCTCTTTTTTTAATGTGCTGTCTAGGTTGGTCATAGCTTTTCTTCCAAGGGGCAAGTGTCTTTTAATTTCATGGCTGAAGTCACCATCTGCAGTGATTTTGGACCCCCCAAAATAAAGTCTGTCACTGCTTCCCTTGTTTCCCCATCTATTTGTCTTGAAGTGATAGGACAGAATGCCATGATCTTATGTTTTCTGAATGTTGAGTTTTAAGCCAACTTTTTCACTCTCCTCTTTCACTTTCATCAAGAGGCTTTTGAGTTCCTCTTCACTTTCTGCCATAGGGGTGGTGTCATCTACATATCTGAGGTTATTGATATTTCTCCCAGCAATCTTGATTCCAGCTTGTGTTTCCTCCAGCCCAGCATTTCTCATGATGTACTCTGAATATAAGTTAAATAAGCAAGGTGACAATATACAGCACTGATGTACTCCTTTCCTGATTTGGAACCAGCCTGTTGTTCCAAGTCCACTTCTAACTGTTGCTTTTTGACCTGCATACAGATTTCTCAGGAGGCAGGTCAGGTGGTCTCGTATTCCCATCTCTTTAAGAATTTTCCATAGATTACATAGACATTAGACAATTATGTTTTTCTTCTTAGCATTGTCAAAATGAGAAGTCGTTGATTTAGTGTTTAATTTTTATCTCTGTCTCCAGGGAATGGACCACAGCTTCAGTTCAATCTTATACTCACCACCATGTCCATAGAATGGACACTATGCCTTCTCTATTTGTATAATTCTAATACTTCTTGGTTCAGAATTCCAGTAAGAGTGTTTGACCATAAAAACGTTCTATTTCTATCCTAACAAGTGATTATAGGGAAGAGGTAACAGACACTTTCAGAATGCTCGTTTTGTTTCCTATATATACAAGCTTGTTAATTAGAACTAGAAGCCAAGATTTTGGCAGCACCTGGATAATGATTCTGAATCTATATAATGGTTAGCTAGAGCATAAAGCTGACTGTTGCTCTCTTATTTGTCCTCTGAACTTACCTTTGGAAGCATGCCAAAAAAACAAACAAAAGAACCTTTACTTTCTATCTACTTTTTAATCTCTTCCTCCTTCTCCTCTTTCCCCTTGTTTTTCCTCCTCCTCCCCTACATTCTCTTTTTTCCCTTCCCCCTCTCTTTCCTACTTATACTATTATTACCACCCATTTCTTTTTCTTCATCAATTTCAGGGTTGTTATTTCATTGCTAAATCATATCTGACACATTTTGCGACCCCAAGGACTCTAGCCCACCAGGGTCTTCTGTCCATGCGATTTCCCAGGTAAGAATATTGGAGTGGGTTGCCATTTCCTTCTCCAGGGTATCTTCCTGATCCAGGGATTGAACCCATGTCTCCTGCATGGCAGACAGATTCTTTACTATTGAGCTACCTGGGAAGCCAATTCCAGGGTTGTAGTAAATAATTTTGCAATTCCTGTCATACTCTGGGAATTATAGAAATAGTTCTGTTAACTTTAGAAATGTACAGTGGAAAGACTTAAAAAATAAAACTGAATTATTATATTTTTTGCTTTGGCCACTTTTCTTTCGTTCTATTTCCCTAGAAATTTGAGGAACATGGCAGGTAGTTCTATGGCTCCCAGTCTTATCTAAACTCTTAGAAAAGCAGACAATCTTCTTTCTGTAATGTTCTTGTGCTTAATAATGCTATAGAAGATTGAGATTGATGTATGTGCACTACCATGTGAGATGGATAGTGGGAACCTACTGTATAAGGTAGGGAGCACAGCTTGGTGCTCTGTGATGACCTAGAAGGGTGAGGTGGGGGAGTGGGAGGGAGGTCCAAGAGGGAAGGGATGTATGTATACACAGCTGACTCACTTTTTTATACAGCAGAAACTAACCCAACATTTTAAAGCAACAATGCCGCTCTATAAAAAATGTTATGGAGAAATAATCTAGCTTGTTTAGATTTGTATGCTTCATGTTGTTGACGTCTATTATATGTGCCTGTGAGGGAGACTGAGAAATACCATCCAGAGAGCGTGAAACTAAGGCAGTGTAACGGCTTGAAACCAAAATGGGGTTGTTAGGACAGGTGAAAGGGATAGTTTTGAAAATGGGAGCAGGATATTTGTGACAAAACTAGAAAAGTGAATAAGAGGAAATAAGGTAATATTTTCAGATTAGAAAAGAAAGTCAATAAAGCTGACTATTAATGACTTAAACCTTTTCAATGAAATAGCCTCTGTGTTTGGGTGTAGAAGACACATTAGGAGTTTGAGGAATATGAAAATGATTTAAACTAGCCTCTAGAGGAAATAATGAAGAAAAGATTGCTAACTAGTTCAAGCTTTGTTGAATTTAGTCAGCATGGTTTTGAATGACTACAATCAACAGTACTGGGTACGAGAACAGAGAACATGGAAACCATAGGATTAACCCAAAAGAGGGGATTATCATTGCCGGTATAACAAAATGCCAGGGAAACAAAGAAGTCTATCTATGTTTGTTTTTGAACATCACTGAATTGACTTACTCTAAAAGCTAGGCTGAGACAACAGGAAAAGAATGGGCCTGAGATAAAAAAACAACTGTGGAAGCAAAATAAAAATGGAGTTGATATTGCAAAAAGACTCTCTAAAATGGAGCCTAGAGGCCATTTATGTTATGGTACTTTTAAATAGCTTGTAATCTAAAATAACGTGCAACAGCCTATCTACTTAACAGACCTCCATCCTAAAGTAACTTGTGATTCCTTAGACAAATATTTCCTGACTCACATCAGAGTCAATCACAAGTCTCACCGGCAACTTTTTTTTTTTGGATGTGGACCATTATTAAAGTCTTTAATGAATTTGTTACAATATTGCTTATGTTTTATGTTTTGTTTTTTCGGCCCTGAGGTGTGTGGGAACTTAGTTCCCTGACCAGGGATTGAACCCACATCATTTGTGTTGGAAGGCAAGGTCACTCAAGTATTACTCTGTTCATCAACGAGCCACTTGCATTTCTTGACACACGACCTATTCATCTTCAAGCCAGAAAGGAAGCATTGGAATCTTTTTCCTGCTTCTTACCTTTGACTTGTTCTGCCCGTAACCTTCTTCCATAAATATAAAGTATGATGGGGATTGTGAACCAGCTGAAAGTCCTACAATACATTCTAAAGTCCAGAATAAGTTATTTGAAATTACATGTAGCTTTTTTTTGAAAAAGAGGTTTATAACTTTTTTAAAAAATGTTTTTATTGAAGGATAATTGCTTTACAGAATTTTGTTGTTTTCTGTCGAACCTCAAGATGAATCAGCTATACGTGTACATATATCCCCTCCCTTTTGTAACTCCCTCCCATCTCCCTCCCCATCTCACCCTTCTAGGTTGATACAGAACCCCTGTTTGAGTTTCCTGAGCCATACAGCAAATTCCCATTGGCTATCTATTTTACATTTAGTAATGTAATTTCCATGCTACTCTTTCCATACATCTCACCCTCTCCTCCCTTCTCCCCATGTCCATAAGTCTATTCTCTATGTCTGTTTCTCCATTGCTGCCCTGTAAACGAATTCTTTAGTACCATTTTTCTAGATTCTGTATATGTGTGTTAGAATATGATATTTATCTTACTCTTTCTGACTTGGTTCACTCTGTATAATAGGTTCTAGGTTCATCCAGCTCATCAGAACTGACTCAAATGTATTCCTTTTTATGGCTGAGTAATATTCCATTGTGTATATGTACCACAGCTGCTTCATCCATTTATCTATTGATGAACATCTAGGTTGCTTCCATGTTCTAGATACTGTAAATAGTGCTGCAATGAACAATAGTATACACATGTCTTTTTCAACATTGGTTTCCTCAGGGTATATGCCTAGGAATGTGATTGCTGGGTCATATGGTGATTTTATTTCTAGCTTTTTGAGGAATCTCCATACCGTCTTCCATACTGGCTGTATCAATTTACATTCCCATCAACAGTGTAAGAGCTTTCACTTTTCTCCACACCCTGTCCAGCATTTATTATTTGTAGACTTTTTGATGATGGTCATTCTGACTGGTGTGAGGTGATATCTCATTGTGGTTTTGATTTGCATTTCTCTAATAATGAGCAATGTTGAGCATCTCTTCATGTGTTTGTTAGCCATCTGTATGTCTTTGGAGAAATGTCTGTTTAGGTCCTTTCCTCACTTTTTGATTGGGCTGTTTGTTTTTCTGGTATTGAGTTGTATGAGCTGATTGTATATTTTGGAAATTAACCTTTTGTCAGTTGTTTCATTTGCTATTATTTTCTCCCATTCTGAGGGTTGTCTTTTCACCTTGCTTATAGTTTCCTTTGCTGTGCAAAACCTTTTAAGTTTAATCAGGTCCCACTTGTTTACTTTTGTTTTTATTTCCATTACTCTAGGAGGTGGGTCATAGAGGATCTTGCTTTGATTTATGTCATCGAGTGTTCTGCCAATGTTTTCCTCCAAGAGTTTTATATTTCCTAGTCTTACATTTAGGTCTTTAATCCATTCTGAATTCATCTTTGTGTATGGTGTTAGGAAGTGTTCTAATTTCATTCTTTTACATTTAGCTGTCCAGTCTTCCCAGCACCATTTATTGAAGAGGCTGTCTTTGCCCCATTGTATATTCTTGCCTCCTCTGTCAAAAATATGATACCCGTATGTGCATGGGTTTATTTCTGGGCTTTCTATCTTGCTCCATTGGTCTATATTTCTGTGTTTGTGTCAGTACCATACTGTCTTGATGACTGTAGGTTTGTAGTATAACCTGAAGTCAAGAAGGTTGATTCCTCCAGCTCCGTTCTTCTTTCTCAAGACTGCTTTGGCTACTTGGGGTCTTTTGTATTTCCATATGAACCGTGAAATTTTTTGTTCTAGTTCTGTGAAAAATGCCATTGGTAATTTGATAGGGATCACATTGAATCTGTAGATTGCATTTGGTAGTATAGTTATTTTCACAATATTGATTCTTCCTACCAAGGAACATGGAATATCTCTCCATCTGTTTATGTCATCTTTGATTTCTTTCATCAGTGTCTTATAATTTTCTGTGTACAGTTCTTTTGTCTCCTTAGGTAAGTTTATTCCTAGATATTTAATTCTTTTTCTTACAATGATGAATGGGATTGATTCCTTAATTTCTCTTTCTGATTTTTCATTGTTAGTATATAGAAATGCAAGTGATTTCTATGTATTGATTTTTTATCCTGCAACTTTGCTAAATTCACTGATTAGCTCTAGTAATTTTCTGATACTATCTTTAGTGTTTTCTACGTACAGTATCATGTCATCTGCAAACAGTGAGAGCTTTACTGCTCCTTTTCTGATGTAGATACCTTTTATTTCTTTTTCTTCTTTGATTGCTGTAGCTAGAACTTGCTGAACTATGTTGAATAATAGTGGTGAAATTGGACACCTTTGTCTTGTTCCTAATTAGGGGGAATGCTTTCAGATTTTCACCATTGAGAATAATATTTGCTGTAGGCTTATTGTATATGGCCTTTACTATAGATTCCTTCTATGCCCCTTTTTTTCAAGAGTTTTTATGATAAACAGGTGCTGAATTTTGTCGAATGCTTTTTCTGCATCTATTGAGATTATCGTATGGTTTTTATCTTTCAATTTGTTAATATGGTGTATCACATTGATTGATTTGAATATATTGAAAAATCCTTGCATTCCTGGAATAAACCCTACTTGATCATGGAGTATGAGCCTTTTTGATGTGTTGCTGAATTCTGTTTGCTAAAATTTTGTTGAGGATTTTTGCATCTATGTTCATCAGTGATATTGACCTGTAGTTTTCATTTTTTGTTTTGTCTGTCTGGTTTTGGTATCAGGGTGATGGTGGCTTCATAGAATGAGTTTGGAAGTGTTCCTTCCTCTGAAATTTTTTGAAAGAGTATTAGAGGGATAGGCATTAGCTTTTCTCTAAATGTTTGATAGAATTCTCCTGTGAAAGCCATCTGGTCCTGGGCTTTTGTTTTCTAGAAGATTTTTGATCACAGCTTCAATTTCAATGCTTGTAATTGGATTGTTCATAATTTCTATTTCTTCCTGGTTCAGTCTTGGAAGATTGAACTTTTCTAAGAATCTGTCCATTTCTTCCAGGTTATCCATTTTATTGCCATATAGCTGTTCATAATAATCTCTTATAATCCTTTGTATTTCTACATTGTCTGTTGTAACCTCTCCTTTTTCATTTCTAATTTTGTTGATTTGATTCTTCTCTCTTTTTTCTTGATGAGTCTGGCCAAAGGCTTGTCAATTTTGTTTATCTTCTTAAAGAACCAACTTTTAATTTCATTAAGCTTTATTATTGTTTTTTTCATTTCTTTTTCAATCATTTCTGCTCAGATCTTTATGATTTCTTTCCTTCTACTAATATTAGGACTTTTTTGTTTTTCTTTTTCCAGTTGCTTTGGGTGTAAAGTTAGGTTGTCTACTCAATGTCTTTCTTGTTTCTTGAGGTAGGGTTTTATTGCTATAAATCTTTGGATTTCTTTTGCTTCATCGCATAGATTTTGAGTTGTCATGTTTTCATTGTCATTTGTTTCTAGAAATTTTTTGATTTCCCTCTTGATTTCTTCAGTAACCTGTTGATTATTTAGAAATGTGTTGTTCAATCTTCATGTGTTTGTGTTTTTTACATTTTTTTTTCTTGTAATTGATATCTAGTCTCATAGTGTTGTGGTCGGAGAAGATGCTTGATATGATTTCAATTTTCTTAAATTTACTGAGGTTTGATTTTTGACCCATGATGTGGTCTATCCCGGAGAATGTTCCATGTGCACTTGAGAAGAAGGTGTATTCTCCTGCATTTGGACGGAATGTCCTGAAGATTTGAATGATATCCATCTCATCTAATGTATCATTTAAGACTTGTGTTTCCTTATTAATCTTCTGTTTGGATGATCTGTCCATTGGTGTTAGTGGGGTGTTAAAGTCTCCTACTATTATTGTGTTACTGTCAATTTCTCCTTTTATGTCTGTTAGTGCTTGTCTTATGTACTGAGGTGCTCCTATGTTGGGTGCATACATATTTATAGTTGTTATGCCTTCCTCTTGGATTGATCTCTTGATCTTTATGTAGTGTCCTTCCTTATCTCTTGTAATCTTCTTTATTTTAAGCTATATTTTGTCTGATAAGAAGATTGCTACTCCAGCTTTCTTTTGCTTCCCATTTGCAGGGAATATTTTTTCCCATCCTCTCACTTTCTGTCTATATGTGTCTTTAGGTCTGAAGTGGGTTTCTTGTAGACAGCATATATGTGGGTCTTGTTTTTGTATCCATTCAGCCAGTCTGTGTCTTTTGGTTGGAGCATTTAATCCATTTTCATTTAAAGTAATTATTAATATATATGTTCCTATTGCCATTTTCTTAATTTGGGGGGTTGATTTTGTAGATCTTTTTTCTTCTCTTGTGTTTTTTTGACTATATAAGTCCCTTTAACATTTGTTATAAAGCTGGTTTGGTGGTACTGAATTCTCTTAACTTTTGCTTGTGTGAAAAGCTTTTTATTTCTCCATCAATTTTGAACAAGAGCCTTTCTGGGTACAGTAATCTTGGTTGTAGATTTTCCCCTTTCAGTACTTTAAATATATCCTGCCATTCCCTTCTGGCCTGCAGAGTTTCTGCTGAAAGATCAGCTGTTAAGCATATGGGGTTTCCCTTGTATGTTACTTGTTGCTTCTCCCCTGCTGCTTTTAATATTCTTTCTTTGTGTTTAGTCTTTGTTAGTTTGACTAGTATGTGTCTTTGCAAGTTTCTCCTTGAGTTTATCCTGTATGGGACTCTTCGTGCCTCTTGGACTTGATTGAATATTTCCTTTTCCATGTTGGCGAAGGGAAACTATAATCTCTTCAAAAATTTTCTCATACCCTTTTTTTCTCTTCTTCTTCTGGGACCCCTATAATTCAAATGTTGGTGTGTTTGATATTGTCCCAGAGGTCTCTGAGACTGTCCTCAGTTCTTTTCATTCTTTTCACTTTATTTTGCTCTACAGAAGTTATTTCCAACATTTTATCTTCCAGCTGACTGATGCGTTCTTTTGCTTCAGATATTCTGCTATTGATTCCTTCTAGAGTAGTTTTAATTTCAGCAATTGTGTTGTTTGTCTCTGCATTATTACTCTTTAATTCTTCTAGGTCTTTGTTAATTGATTCTTACATTTTTTCCATTTTGTTTTCAAGGTTTTGATCATCTTTACTATCATTATTCTGAATTCTCTTTCAGGTAGTTTGCCTATTTCTTCTTCATTTATTTGGATGTCTGTGTTTCTAGTTTGTTCCTTCATTTATGTAGTATTTCTCTGCCTTTTCATTATTTATTTTTTTTTTAAGTTATTGTGTTTGAGGTCTCTTTTTCCCAGGATTCAAGACTGAATTCTTTTTTCCTTCTGGTTTCTTCCCTCCTAAGGTTGGTCCAGTGGTTTGTGTAAGCTTTGTATATGGTGAGATTTGTGCTGAGTTTTGTTTGTTTGTTTTTTCACTGAAGGGCAATGCTGAGTGAGGTGGTAATCCTGTCTGTTGATGATTGGATTTGTATTTTTGTTTTGTTTCTTGTTTAGATGAGGCATCCTGCACAGGGTGCTACTGGTGGTTGGATGTTTCTGGGTCTTATATTCCAGTGGTTTCCTTTGTGTGAGTTCTCACTATGTGATACCTCCTAGGGTTATTTCTCTGGTAGTCTAGGGTCTTGGAGACAGTGCTTCCACTCCAAAGGCTCAGGGGTTGATCTCTGGTCAGAAATAAAGATTCCACAAGTGGCTTGTTATGGCATTAAGTGATATTAAAACACATATCCAAAAATGAGAAACCAAAGAGAACCCCAGACAAATGGCAGTTACAAAATCAGGCAAATAATAATTAAAATAATGGAATATGCACATATACATATACACCCATAAGCAAAATCAAAACAGTCCAACAAAAATAAAGTACAATAGATTGACCTGGCAAGCAAATGAAACCAAAAATTGTTTCTACCAGAATAGAGCTAAATAAAGCACAAACTCAAAAATAAAATTAAAGCAAGGTGCCAACTGGGGAATAAAACAATAAAAATAAAACTAACAAATATGTTGAGAGGAAAGGAAAGAAAAAAAAGAAAGAAAGAATAGATATGCAAAGTTAAATAGAAGTAGATGAAGAAGATTTATATATATTAAAGATTAACTGCCAAGGGGAAAGAACAGTAGGAAAGGGAAACAAAAGAATAAATGTAGCAAAAATATTATAGGTTTAAAAAATTAAAACAAAATTATAAAAAAGAGAAAAAAGAATGGAAGAAGAAAGAGAAAAGGAAAAAAAAGGACAACTCCACAGAACTACAGAAGCCCAGCATAGAGGCAGAGGTTTAGAACAACAATAAAAAGTGTAACTGAATAAACACATATACATATACACTCATAAGCAAAATCAAAAATGTCCAACAAAAATAGAAGACAATAGATTTACCTGGCAAACAAAGGGAACCAAAAATTATATCTACCAGAACAAAACTAGCTAAAGCACAAACTGGAACACAAAACTAAAGCAAGGTGCCAACTGGGAATAAAGCAATGAAAATAAAACTAACAAATATGTTGAGAGGAAAGGAAAGAAAGAATAGATATGCAAAGTCAAATAGAAGTAGATAAAGAAGATTTATATATATGAAAGATTAACTGCAAGGGGAAAAGAACAGTAGGAAAAACAAACAAAGGAATAAATGTAGAAAAAATACTAATAGGTTTAAAAAATTTAAATTAAAAAAAGAGAAAAGAAAAAAAAAAAAGGAAAACTCCTAGAACTGCAAAAGCCCAATGTAGAGGCAGAGATTAATAACAACAATAAAAAAAATGTGACTGAGGAAAAAAAGAAAAAAGCTCAAAAGCTTAATTAGATTTCATAGTGCCAATAAAATCAACAACTACCACGGGGGGTGGGGGGGGGGGGGTAGAAAAGAAAAAGAAAACAATCCAAAAGAATCTACAGAACAAGTCAAAACATAAGAATAATAACTGCTTCTCTTGAGTCACTGCTGTCAGAGTCCTTTCCCTTGCTAGGAGTCACAGTCCCCCTCACCTCCCTAGAATGCCCTCTAACACTGTGATGGT
Organism: Bubalus kerabau; assembly: GCF_029407905.1. Taxonomy (NCBI): domain Eukaryota; kingdom Metazoa; phylum Chordata; class Mammalia; order Artiodactyla; family Bovidae; genus Bubalus; species Bubalus kerabau. The sequence continues at coordinate 72,124,577 of NC_073627.1, forward strand.
CTCTGGACCTGCTGTGGGGGCAGCTCAGTTTCTAATCTGGTCTTACTCATCTGTGTTCTTGCCTCCAGTGTCCACAGCTATCAGAACTAGTGTGTTTCCTTTTGTGGGAGTTCTCAATGACCTTTTATATATTCCATAGACACAGAGTCTGCCCAGTTGATCATGTGGATTTAATCTGCAGGTTGTACAGCTGGTGGGAAGGCTTTGGGTCTTCTTCCTTAGTCACACTGCTGTTGGGTTTCAATTGTGGTTTTATTTCCACCTCTACACTTGGGTTGTCCACTGGGGTTTGCTCCTGATGCTGCCCTGGAGGACTTGGGTTTGCCCCTGTGAGGGCCAGGTGTGGAGGTGGTGCAGCTGCTTGGGTGGCATGGGTTCTGGCAGCACCAGGTATTCAGGGGAGTTGGTGGCTAGGGCAGCAGGAGATATAGTGCTCTAGAAGAGTACTGCAACAAATATTAGCCAATATGCTCCAGTATTCTTGCCTGGAGAACCCGCCCTCCCTGACAGAGAAGACTGACAGGCCACAGTCTACAGAGTCGCAAAGAGTTGAACACTACCAAAGCGACCCTGCACGCATAGAAGCAAGACTATTTGCCTGTGGCGGCTCTTGCCCCAGTGAGAGTTGAATGTGAAGATGGCACAGCTGCCTGGCTTGTGGGGACCCTGGCGGCCCCAAGTGTGCAGAGACATGGACTGCCTCTGCCGCGTGGGAGTTATTGTCTTATCCATCTTTTTTCAAGCATCTTGTAGCTTGTGATCAGAAGACCTCTTTGGCCAGTCTTTCTCCATAGCTCTGCCCATTCAGGCACTTAGAGGGCTTCCTTGCCTGGGGTCTTTCTCTGTTGTTCGGCATGTCAGGCACATAGAGGGGGCCCCCCTGGCTGGGGTCCTACTCTGTAGATAGGTGGGTCAGGCACTTAAAGGGGCACCCTGGGTGGGTTCCTACTTTGTAGTTCAGGGTGTCAGGCATTTGATGGGCCAGCCTCTCTATTGTTCAGCTGCCAATGCTGGTGTGTGGTGGGAGACAGGCTATGGTGATGGGTCCACCCCCTACGGATGACTCAGCAGTATTGCCTCGGCTGCTCAGTATTCCAGGGCTGCTCAGCTTTCCTCCACAGGCATGTCCCACCACAATCTCCTCTCTCACACCCCCTCAATCTGTCTCTCTTCAGTCAAAAGCAGTCCTTACCCAGGGATTGCTCTATAACCTGTAAACTCCAGCTCCCAGCCGCTGCGTTTTCTAGGGGATCTCTGGGGTATGTATGTATGGCTGTGGCAAGGCCTGCCGGATTCTCATTCCATTTAGGCTGCCAGAGATCAGCTGTTTCACTCTCAGCCTTAAATGTTTCTCCCTGCCTCAGACAATTGCCCCTATGTGGGGATTGGACCCCTGCTTCAGTTCCCCCACCTGCCAAGGGCAGGTCCTGTCCTACTAACACTGCTGTTTTCCCCCCTAGTTCCTTCATCCTACCGAGTTTTGCATGGGTCTATATATTCTTTTCTGCTCATCAGGTACTCCAGTCCGCTATCAGCTGGTGCTCTGCGTGCACTTCCATGTCTGAAGGTGTATTCCTGATGTATCCGTGGAGAGAGATGTACTCCACGTCCACTTACTCCTCCACCATCTTGTTCTCCCCTGAAATTACATATAGCTTTGGTTGCCCTATTACTGTGTAAATTTGTAGCTTAAGTGCAGCTATTCCAGTGTAATGATACTGAAGGATATAAGAATCATCCAAACTGGCATTTTGTTTAAAAAATAGATGGAATATTAATATAATCTATAGTTTGTGCCACAACCTTTGGATGGCTAAATTCAAATCCCTTGAAAAATAATGACCATCTTTTTCCTTTTTGTTGTATAACATGTTTCTCTAATGTCTATCACAATAAGTTCTAGATGCGTCATAGAAGAAATATCCTTCTTTTTTATACACACTGTTTCATCTATTTTGACTTTGTACTTACAACTCATAATATCAGTCATTATTTATGCCAACTATGTCAAACAGCACTCATGTTTCTTTTCGATTTTTTTCCTATTTAGTGTGGCTTATGAATATGCAATTATATTTCCTCATTTCTGTTGTTTTTCTTAACCTGTTTTTTCAGAGCAAATTTTCTTTGTTGAATAAAAATGCCGCATTGAGTTAAGCTGGATCTTACTGGTGACCTTGTGAGTGCTTTACTAATATATGCTGTCACTTTCTACAACAAAGATGTTAGTTAAAGCATCGATTGTAAAACTAGTGGGATTTAACAATTTCACAACATTTTATTTTATTTGTTTTTGCATGGATTGATAAAACAAGAACTAATGTTAACTTTTTGCTTTCATTTTAGAAAAGGAATGAATTTCTAATTTTTAATTTAGAATGTCCCATCATTGGATGCTTTTAAGAATTTGATTTGTGTAACTAATATTTGTCACTTTGCCATGTATATAATCCAATCACCTAGACACTGTGCAAACATCTCTGGAACTTGGCGACAGAGCATGACTTTCCATAACCAGTGTATCAGCCAAGTCCCCAAATTCTCATTGTTTACAGATATCTGTCCTCATGAGATAACTCTGAGAAAAATGAAACGTTTTGTGGTAAACAACTTTTCAAGCTTGAAGAATCTGTGCACTCTGTTTCTTTCATCTCAATCAGTAATTCAAAGGAATTAGAATTAGGAAAATTATTGTAAAACAGGAAAATCATATATTAAAAATGTTTTTTAAGCTGCCACAAAATGGCACTATCTGTGCAAGTGAACATATGGTTTAATCTACCTGCCAAATACCTAAATGTTTACCTCTTGGAAAATAGAATGTATAGGTTAAATAAATTTTCAAATATTTTTGTCTTGTAATGTCATTGACCCAGTATTGGTGGTGGTGGGGCAGGGACGGGGCGGAGGGGGTTGTTTCTCTTCCAGGTGAAAGATGTTCTTGAGTAGCCTCTCCCTGTTTCGTTGCTAGACAATGCATTTCCCACTGGTCTTCCCTGGATTTTTATTCTTCTGGATCACTACCTAGATTTTTGTCCCTGTCTCAGTCTCAGAGATGAGGGATGTGTGTGTGATGTGACTGTGGGTGTGTGTGTGTGAGGGGGGTGTAGGTAAAATTTCCAGAAACAATCTTGTTTTGCAAAATGGATGCAATTGTCAAGTGCAGTAGGCTAAATATCTCTGAAAATGTGTGACAAGTTACAATTTCCCAAGAATCTGATTGATTTTATTCCACTGATTTTCTAAGGAAACAATCACATCTCCACTGCTCAAGTTTTACATCATCATTCCCTACAAAAATGTGCTTTCACTTTCCAGCTGAGAAACAAAAAAATACAACACTTCACTTAATTAGATCAGATAATAACTGGAGAAGTGGATGTGTTGCTACCTCCAGAAGGGAATGTGGTAACCAGAAGTTGAGCAGATGAAGAGCTAAAGTGACTCTCCAGCTTTTCTGAGTTAGTTTTCTATATTTTTTTATTACTTTGTCTGAAATGCAAATTCCCAGAATGCCAGACACACCCATATTCCAATGCAAGTACAAAAACAAAATCGAAAGCCAACCCCTGTTGAGTTTATTGCCTGTCATTTTGATTGGACTTATTCCCTCCCCGCTGCTTCTCACCTCTACTAATTTGGATTATCAAAAGCTGTCTCTGTTTATTGGGGATAACTCATATATTAAGAAGGTAACACACAAGGGGCATTCCTCCGTAGAGATACTCAACTGATAAGAGTCCCCTCTTCTTGCTAATGACTGTGAACAATACTAGATATTACTGATGTGTTTTTTTCTTTTTTGGGGGTGGGGGGGAGCAGCTGACTTTTGTTGGGAAAGGTAATAGAAACGAACCCTTATATCCAGCCCTTGTTGCTCTTGGGCTTGTTTTCTTTTCTCACACAAGATTAAAATGTACGTTTACTTGAGATTCTACGTTCTGGCAAGCTTGTTGCTGATTTTGGCAGGAGCATTAAAATATCTTTATTAGAAGCCATGAATCAAGTTCCATCGCAGAATTCATAACCTTCCAAACCTGGCTGCCTTCTTTTGTCAAACTTCACAGAAAGATGTGGCTTAAACTAAAGCTAATTTTCATATGCAGACATCCAATGATAATGGTAAATCTTCTTCTATAGCATATGTGGGAAGTCATCGTTTAAGTGAAAACACATCTACCCGTGGTTTAAATATCTGTCTATGGAAGTTCTGAATATAAGCCAGATAACTTTGCCTATGAAAAGAGTTGGGTTGTAAAGGAACTCTGATGGATTTTGAAAAGCGCCAATATTTTCTTTGAGTCTGATGAAAATCCATTGGCTTTGGTTCTTTAAAGATACATGTTGGAATTGTTATAATGGGAAATTCTGTCAGTTCTTGCTTAGAGCAAAGGTTTGAAATTGCTTTCTCAAAATTGTTTCCAAGGTCTAGAAATCTAGCCTGAGGGAGCCTAAAATCTCAGAGATCTACAAGACTTAACCTGCCACTCAGGCATGAGTCCAGCTATCAAGGGAAGCTACAACAATGAGGGGATTTTTAAAATATTGGCAAGAGATTTTAGCATGTGTTGAGGCTCCTCTAAACTTGAGTCTTTTTTTTTTTCAACAGCAGAACTGCAGCCACAAGGCTTTTCACAAGTGAAAGGTGACATAAAACATATAAATCTGCAGAATGGGCCCAGAGAATCCCAAAGCCTTCTTTGATGCTAGAAATGGTGGTGAGAGAAGAGTGGAGCAGAAACCAGTCTCTTGATCAAGGTTAAAAGTGGGAAAATACAGTCTATCTGTCCAAGAGATCAAAAGAAGCATCTTCGAGGTGAGTTTTGTGTGCACTGTTATTCTATATGAGTGACAGTAGGTAGACTAGAGTAATAATTCTGGCTCGACTCTGAGAATCATAGAATTGTCCGTATAACAGAGTTGAATGATATTTTTAGAAAATCACTAGGTAGCAGATCTGGAGAAGTCAATGGCACCCACTCCAGTCCTCTTGCCCGGAAAATCCCATGGACGGAGGAGCCTGGTAGGCTGCAGTCCATGAAGTTGCTAAGAGTTGGACACGACTGAGTGACTTCACTTTCACTTTTCACTTTCATGCATTGGAGAAGGAAATGGCAACCCTCCCCAGTGTTCTTGCCTGGAGAATCCCAAGGACGGCAGAGCATGGTGGGCTGCCGTCTATGGGGTCGCACAGAGTTGGACATGACTGAAGTGACTAAGCAGCAGCAGCAGCAGGTAGCAGATCACTGTTTATGTATGCTACAGTCGTGGACATCAATGCTTTATACACCTATTGCTTTGTACAAAGTAAAACTACTTTGATTGTTTATGAAAACACTGTCCATGAGTTGGAGGCATTAGCTTTATGTTTTAAAAATGCTGTGTTTTTAAGATTGGATGTGATTATTTCATAGAGAATAATTCTATGTTAGCACAGACTAGCAATAATTCTATGTTAACAAAGACTGAAATAGCACTCTTTATTTCAGCTCCTATGACTGCTTCTATAATACCTCGATAGTTGAACTGTGGATTTAGTGGCTAAACAATTCAGGTACATTATGTCCCTTTAGGAGAAGGCAATGGCACCCCACTCCAGTCCTCTTGCCTGGAAAATTCCATGGATGGAGGAGCCTGGAAGGCTGCAGTCCATGGGGTCACTGAGGGTCGGACACGACTGAGCGACTTCACTTTCACCTTCACTTTCATGCATTGGAGAAAGAAATGGCAACCCACTCCAGTGTTCCTGCCTGGAGAATCCCAGGGACGGGGGAGCCTGGTGGGCTGGTGTCTATGGGGTCGCACAGAATCGGACATGACTGAAGTGACTTAGCAGCAGCAGTATGTCCCTTTAGGTCTCAGATGACCCAAGAATGCATTTTTTTCAGTTGTGTTATTTTTCAGCTCACTCAATACACTATAATAGGTTGAATCCTGTTACCGCCAGTGTCTGTCTATTGTTTTTAATTGTTCAGAGCACTACACCAGGGTGTGACCCTGACCCTGTTACTCTGAGACACATAGATTAGGAAATGGAACACCTTAGCTAAGTGTGAGTACATTTAACACACCAGCTGGCACATCTCACAGCCACTGAGTGTTGTAAACAATTCCTTGTATATAAAGTCTTACAGTACAAACTTGACTGAATGGCTGAGGAAGCAACATGCCATTGTTTCTCCTGCAGTTGGCATCTATTAAGAATGTTTGGCTTGGAAGTTTATCCTTCCCTTTCTATATAGCTAAACCCTCTGTCAAAAATTAAATGGAGTTTGAACAAACTCTCCAAGAACTAGGAGGTATTTGATGAAACTCTGTTTTGTTTTCCAAGGTAATTGCTGTGCCCTTCTTTTCTGGTACAGACTGCCTGTCACAGAAATTCCCATAAATTAAACTTATTTCCATGAGGTGGGAGATGAGGAAAGAACACCTCTGTTTTAGTTTTCTCCATGGAATAATACATATTTGCTTTATATCATGAGAGGGTGATAGGTTTAGATTCTGCTTCCAGATGTCCACATGGTTTAATTAAAAAAAGAGTATTATTTTCTTTTTCTAATCCAGAAAGAAACAGCTTCATGTCAATTTGTAAGTTATAAGTCAAAGGAAACTGTTATGTAAATAAAGAAGACTGATAAAAGAGAAGAAAACAGGACAAGTTGAAGGCACTCTGCCCAGAAAAAAAAAAAAAAAAAAAGCATATAATACAAATGACTTTAAAAAAAAAAAACAAAGGCCAAAATGTTTATATGATTTAGCACGGTCTGAATTATATGTAGCTCTGGCCTCTGAGATCATCTCCAATCCAATATATTTGCACACAGCTCATGTCCTAGAATCTTTGCTATATATTTCAATAAAACTCTTTAAAGTTGAAACTAAAAAAGAAAAGAGAAACAGTATGAATAAGCAGGTTAAGACTATGATGGCTTGCCTAAGGCAGATATTCATCAATCCAGACATATACTACTTGGAGTAAATTTCATTTATAAACATAAAATTCCATAATCCCTAAAAATTAAGATTTTCCTTTTCAGTATGAAGTTTGGTACTTTTAAAGCCTCTTGACTTTATCTTGAAGCAAAAGCATGTATAAGAATTTCATAGACTTGCTCTTTTGTTTTACAAAATCCATTTTATTTTATTTTATTTTTTTTTTAATTTTATTTTATTTTTAAACTTTACATAACTGTATTAGATTTGCCAAATAATCCATTTTAAATAAGGAAGATTGAAAAAGTCCTTAAAGGTCTTGCAACTCCATCTTGTCTCTATCAACAATTTAAAAACAACAAGCTAGTGTTTTCAGAGAAAAAAAATAGAATGGAAAATATTAAATACATGGATTTTAGATGGAGAACTAAAAAGTTCAGTATCACACAGTATACATTATATGTGAGGTCATATTTAAAACTGAAATACTGAAAGGAAATCCATTTAATCTTTGGAAAAATGCTTCTTTTCTTTTATAATCATCTGCATGCAGTAATTTAAACATACTTATTATCTTATTACTGAATACATGGAGATTTCTTGCATGTTTTTATTGAATATATTACACACTCATATATATATACATATGTAATACATATACACATATTATATATATATATCCATGTATATATTCACCCAATCTATAAACATCAATATTTTGAAAAGTGCTGAATATTCTGAGAAATCAATTGAAAAATTCATGAATGAGTTTTAAAACAATTTATATATATTTAGATTCAGGAACAACCAGGCTATTCAAATAATTTCAGCTTTGAGTAATTGTGCTTGGATGACCAAAGTAATTCTGTTGAATTTTCCTAGTCATTTTTTGGGAGGGGTGGGGTGTGGGTGGAAGTGAAACTGTGCAGGCTGCACTGAGGCCTTGACAGACCTTAACCTTCTGGTCAGCTGGTGTTTCTGAGCTCAATGTTGGACCTGTTGGAATACTTACTAATAGAGTAAAGATAAAAATAATGACACAATTCAAACAATAAGATAAAATTATTTGAGCACTTACTTAACACACACATAGATAATTATAGGCCATCTATTGGGCTTCCCTAGTGGCTCAGATGGTAAAGAATCTGCCTGCAACATGGGAGACCTGGGCCCAATCCCTGTGTCAGGAAGATCCCCTGGAGAAGGGAATGGCTACCCACTCCAATATTTCTGTTTGCGGAATTCCATGGCCAGAGGAGCCTGGTGAGCTACATTTCACAGGGTTGCAAAGAGTCAGACACGACTTAGGTGACTAGCAATTTCACTTTCATATATGATATACTAAATATATAATTTCTCTTTAAAACTCACAGGAATCCAGTGATATAATTATTATTAATTTTGTTAATCCAATTTTCTATTTAAAAAAAATTAAAGTAGAAAGAAGTTAGTTACTTAGTAAATGGAGATTCTTAGTATATGGAGTTAGTAAATGGAGATTCTTCCATTTACGGCTAATCAGACCTGGCTTCCTGGCCTGGATGATGTTAAGGTCCTCTTTCTGATCTGTGCAGGAAGAAATAAGCTAAGATTTATTTGGCATGTAGCAGACCTGAAGTTAGACCTGAAGGTAACAGCTCAGACTGTTCTTTCTTTACATAATGATTATGCGGGGAAAAGCAAGGAGTTGATTTTAAAAATCAAAATTAGTTCTGTCACAAAAGAACAGAGCTCATACCCAAAGGGAAGAAAAGTAACCTTAATTGGTGTGACCTTCTGCTGTTACTCAGAAGCCTTTGGAGTCTGTCCCTGAGGTGGGTACCTTATGAATTAGCCAATATGTAACCAACATATAAAAGAGTGGAACTTTAGACATACATTGGGGACGCTGAGACTCTAAACTTCTAATTTCTAACCCTCTATCAGTAAGTCAAGTGGCTTAAAGTATGTCATGGGAACACTGGGTAACCTATTAACAGCACAAACAAAAACAACATGCTCAAATGCTTTCAAAGAAAGACATTTTAAACACAAGATATTATCATTATTGTACTTAGAATAAGGAAATAAAGCCCATTGCTATAGTCTTAAAATATTTCCTCTGGAGCTTAATTTTCCCAGTATTTAATGAATGTTTTGGTCCATTTCCTTGCAAATGTGTGAGAAGGCCAGAGGAGAAGTAGAAGAAGGTGGGGCCCTGGATTATCCAAGAATAACATGGTAGGAAAATATAGGAGCATTTAGATATTCAAAATCTAAAGTTTGCCACTGAACTACATTTATTATTTATAGATTCTTTTTAAGACTTAGAAGTTGTCATCTGATGTTTGGGTAGCTAGAAAGGTAAGAATAATAAATTATTTTTTAAAATATAGACATATTCATTATTTTTTCTATATAGACTCTCATGACTTCTGTAGTTTCATTTTGTCTTTGTTTTTTTCCCTCTAGGAAATATGCCAGTATACTGAAGGTTAGACATCATACTGAAGAATTTACCACTCTAAGATTTTAGCAAATGTCACATCTAAGGCTGTGATTTACACAATCAAAACCTCTATCTTTAAGGCAGACATTTTCAGAGGAAAATAAAAACTAAGTTACCAAGTTTGCCTTTTGCCATTATTTCAAGTTCCTTCTGATAAGTATTTCATGTATTTTTTAGAAGTTGGATTCAGACTCTTTGGCTATAAGAATAAACCATAATATCAACTGATCATGATGACCATCGTGAGAATGCTGTGCTAATGGACTTCACTAATTTTCATTTTTCAGCATCACAGTTAGAAATTTTTTTTAGAGATTTATAAACCCATTTACTTTGGCCACTTGAAGCAAAGAGCCAACTCACTGGCAAAGACCCTTATGCTGGGAAAGATTGAACGCAGGAGGAGAAGAGGGCAACAGAGGATGAGATGTTTGGATGGCACCACCAACTCAATGGACCTAAGTTTGAACAAACTCTGGGAAATGGTGAAGGACAGAGGAGCCTGGTGTGCTGCCATCCATGGGGTAGCAAAGAGTCAGACATGACTTAGGACTGACCAACAAACCCATTTAAATAGATCTTTCTACTGAGTCTAGGATTCTCTGCTAGACTCTATTTGGTTTAGCAACTCCAAAGTTCCCTTCTGGATTGCATTACTCATTTCTAGGGTGGAATTGGGTGTGTGGGTTGAGGAGTAATGAGGAAAAGTTAAGACTTTGTGGATCATGTGGTTTGATAAACTTTGATATTCTACCAAGCATAGACAGCTTCTACCAGGAACCCTATGGAGGAGGACAGGCTGCTGGCAAAAGAGCTGCTGTGAAACCTAGAAGCTGAACCTAAGCACTGTAATTTTAAATATTTCCTGATTAAACAAAATGAAAGGTCAGAATCTCAAAAATAACAGGATATGACATTAATTTACTGGTAAATTTGTTGCTGCTGCTGCATGGTTCAAATGAGGCTTGAATGGTGCTCCTCTTTACCTGAGAGAAAACCATAAACCAGATACACAGGAGAGAAGTTTTCACTTTGTACATGACATTAGTTTCTCTTAATTTGCAATTTTATACACCAGAGAATTTTGTTAGTATTATCAGTTTTTTTCCTTTATAAAATATTAATTCAATACCAAGTGGTCAGGTTGTAGTTTTATACCTTAATATAATACGTGCGTGTGTGTGTGAGTGTCTCTGTCTTTCTCTCTCTCTTTTGGTTAAAAAGAAATTAAAACATATTTTTAAGGTCTTATTTTTTCTGTAGGATAAAAAAAGATATTCTTCCCAAACTGATGATATAGACATTACTCCTTCATTCACTCCATAAATATTTGGACACCTCCCTTGAATCAAATGACCTTTTATTTGATACGTTAGGGAAAAGGCAGTTAAAGATGGACTGAATAGATAACAGAATGGAAAGAAAAAGAAGGACCCCATTTTTTTTGAAAAAGCAAGGTTTATTGAATGAGAGTTGAACCGGCTTTTAGCTACGTCTGGATGCAATTCTAGTAGTTAATCATTGCCTTTTTTCCAGTGAGACAAGTAGAAGTTTGTCATAAAACTGGTTCCTTTCCAGTTTGGATGGAAAGTGCAGCAGAGAAATCATGTAAATATCTTGTAAGGACACACTGCCAAGAAAATCACTGACTGGCAGGATCCCGTGAAGTGAGGGGGTGGAGAGAGGGAGGAGGAAGGTAAATCCTAAGGTTTAGAATGTGGCATCTATTCAGTTTGATTGCAGTAGATTTCTAGCTTGAACCCTCTTCTAGTTCAAGGACAAGTTCTTAGGACTTTGCCAATTGTTGGTTTCAAGGTTCATATTCAGATATAGTCATGCATAGTCCAAATATTAAGATATAATTTATAAATGTTCTCTACATAGACTGGCTCTGGAGAAAAGAACAGAAAGTGAGCTTAGGTTTTTGAATAATCTTCTGTCTCTTTACTACTCTTTTCTCATCCCTACCTTATGATCTGGTCTCCACTGAGATTTGCCTTCCTTTTTAGTCAAGAATGATCCAGAACTCTCTTCCACCCCATTCCTCCACCTAATAATGTTTGTATTCTATTTCCTGAGGGTTTTTTCTCTGCTGGAGCTAATCTGATAAACTAGTGCCTGCTGAGTTGTTAAGTAATAAATAATTGCTCCTTCTTTGCCCATCTAAGATTATAATTTTGAATAAGATCTTTCAAACCTTTATCTTGTAAGCATGACTAATGTTGGGCATTTTGTATAATAGAGTAAGTGGTTAGTAGATAAAACATTTTAAATTAAGCAATCTCCCAATGGCTCATTCACCTTTCTGGGCATGTTTTTCAAACAGGACTTTCAAAGTTGGCATCCAACATTTATCAAAAAGCACTTGAATTGATGACCATATATATACTCTTAAAGGAGTGCTTGGTCCTGATAAACTTAGTACTTGTTTTTTTTTCCATCAAATACTCTTGAATCCATGAAATCCTGTAGTAAGTGAAAATAAACAGTAGTGATTCATTTAACCTTTGCTACAGTCTATTATTCACTCCCTAGATAAATTCACCTTCCCAGATGATTTATATATCAGTTGGGATGTTTTTGGTTGTAAATAACAGACCTCCAACACAAATTAGCATAAATTATAAACCAGATATACTGGCTCCCATGTCTGAAAAGTCTGGGCATGTTTTGATTGAGGTAGTCTCCCAGTTTTTTGTGATTCCTTTGGCTGTGCCCTCTTCTGCATTCTGGCTGCACCTCCTTCTCACTCTGGTTCTCATCACTTTCTCAAAATGGCTGCCAATAGCAGCCAGTGTAATATGTATACTTGTTTCATAGCCAAAGAGAGAGGGAGGGTCACTTTCTATAACCATTTAATAAAAGTCTTGTGATTTACTCTGATTGGGCCAATCACTGTGGCCAGAAAGAAACCAAATGCTGATTGAGATGTGGGTGAAAAGTTCTCTTGAACCAATCTTTGTTTTAAGTGAGGGAAAATAATATAGCTTGGAGCTGAGTTGGAGTCAATCCATCTGGAGCTCATGGTGGTTGGCACATTGTGGGAGGGGCTTTTCCAAGGAGAATCTGAGTGCAACTTGCCAAAGGGGAAAAAATTCTAGTGTTCGTCCCTCAGTCATGTCTGACACTTTAAGACCCCATAGACGGTAACCCACAAGGCTCCTCTGTTCATTTAATTCTCCAGGCAAGAATACTGGAGTGGGTAGCCATTCCCTTCTCCAGGGGATCTTCTTGACCCAGGGATCAAACCCAAGTCTCCTGCATTGGCAGGAGGGTGGTGTCATCTGCATATCTGAGGTTATTGATATTTCTCTTTGCAGTCTTGATTCCAGCTTGTGCTTCTTCCAGCCCAGCATTTCACATGATTTACTCTGCATATAAGTTAAGTAAACAGGATGGCGATATACAGCCTTGATGTACTCCTTTCCCAATTTGGAACCAGTCTGTCATTCCATGTCTGGTTCTGTTGCTTCTTGACTTACATACAGGTTTCTTAGGAGGCACATAAGGTGGTCTGGTATTCCCATCTCTTTAAGAGTTTTCCACAGTTTGTTGTGATCTATACAGTCAAGTTTCCCACTAGTTATCTATTTTACACATGGTAGTGAACATATGTCAATACTACTCTGTCAGTTTATCTCTCCCTTTCTGTCCCCCTGGTGTCAACTTTAAAATTACAACTAAAGAATTGATTTGAACTTGTGGTGTATGTGGCCAAATAGTGAGAGAGTCAATTCCTAGGCAGGTTGATAAGAAGTCCAGGGGTCCCCAAGGAGAGACGGGTCTGGAATTCTCAAGGAGGAAGAAAGGACAAATGTTTTTTTTTTCCCTCTACATTCCTTAGGATTATATAACAATAATGTATCCTGCTTGAGGACAGTCTCTGGGAAAAAATCTTCTGGTTAATCCTGTTATCTTAAAATGTAAATTATGGAAGTGGGTCTAGTGAGGTTTTTACAACCTCCAGACATTCTTTTGATTCACTGTAATAAGTAATTAAAAAGCATATAACTCCATTGCCCACACTAGCGAGGGGGTACTCTTTCTGCCCCCTTCTGATGTCTATGTCAGAAGCTTTCTCTATCTCCTTTATATTTTAATAAAACTTTATTACACAAAAGCTTGGAGTGATCAAGTCTCGTCTCTGGCCCTGGATTGAATTCTTCTCCTCTGGAGGCCAAGAATCCCAGTGTCTTTCATGGTTCAGCAGCAACCTTTCAATAGGAAAGGCTTTTTTCTAAAACTTTAAAGACTTCTGAAATGCTTGAGGGAATTTCAGGTTTGTCATATTTATGAGTTTGATATAGTACTCAGATCAGATCAGTTGCTCAGTCGTGTCCGACTCTTTTCGACCCCATGAATTGCAGCACGCCAGGCCTCCCTGTCCATCACCAACTCTTGGAGTTCACTCAGACTCACGTCCATCAAGTCAGTGATGCCATCCAGCCATCTCATCCTCTGTCGTACCCTTCTCCTCCTGCCCCCAATCCCTCCCAGCATCAGAGTCTTTTCCAATGAGTCAACTCTTTGCATGAGGTGGCCAAAGTACTGGAGTTTCAGCTTCAGCATCATTCCTTCCAAAGAAATCCCAGGGCTGATCTCCTTCAGAATGGACTGGTTTGATTTCCTTTCAGTCCAGGGGACTCTCAAGAGTCTTCTCCAACACCACAGTTCAAAAGCATCAATTCTTCGGTGCTCGGCCTTCTTCACAGTCCAACTCTTACATCCGTACATGACCACAGGAAAAACCATAGCCTTGACTAGACGAAACTTTGTTGGCAAAGTAATGTCTCTGCTTTTGAGCATGCTATCTAGGTTGATCATAACTTTCCTTCCAAGGAGTAAGCGTATTTTAATTTCATGGCTGCAGTCACCATCTGCAGTGATTTTGGAGCCCAGAAAAATAAAGTCTGACACTGTTTCCACTGTTTCCCCATCTTTTTCCCATGAAGTGGTGGGACCGGATGCCATGATCCTCGTTTTCTGAATGTTGAGCTTTAAGCCAACTTTTTCACTCTCCTCTTTCACTTTCATCAAGAGGCTTTTGAGTTCCTCTTCACTTTCTGCCATAAGGGTGGTGTCATCTGCATATCTGAGGTTATTGATATTTCTCCCAGCAATCATGATTCCAGTTTGTGTTTCTTCCAGTCCAGTGTTTCTCATGATGTACTCTGCATATAAGTTAAATAAACAGGGTGACAATATACAGCCTTGACGAACTCCTTTTCCTATTTGGAACCAGTCTGTTGTTCCATGTCCAGTTCTAACTGTTGCTTCCTGACCTGCATACAAATTTGTAAAGAGGTTTACTAAAGTAGTTTAAATACTTGAGAAAGTCCCTGGAGGAAATTTCACTTGTCAAGTCAGGTAAGATTAGGCAACAAATATACCAATCTTATGAACGTTGTCTAAAATGATAAAGGCAACTGGTTGCAAATCACGAAAGGAGTACATCAAGGCTATATACTGTCATCCTGCTTATTTAATTTATATTCAGAGTACATCATGAGAAATGCTGGGCTGGATGAAGCACAAGCTGGAATCAAGATTGCTGGGAGAAATACCAATAACCTCAGATATGCAGATGACACCACCCTAATGGCAGAAATCGAAGAAGAACTAATGAGCCTCTTGATGAAAGTGAAAGAGGAGAGTGAAAAAGTTGGCTTAAAACTCAACATTCAGAAAACTAAGATCATGCCATCCAGTCTCATCACTTCATGGCAAATAGATGGGGAAGCAATGGAAACTGTGAGAGACTTTCTTTTTGGGGGCTCCAAAATCACTGCAGATGGTGACTTCAGCTATCAAATTAAAAGACATTTGCTCCTTGGAAGAAAAGCTATGACTAACCAAGACAGCATATTGAAAAGCAGAGACATTACTTTGCTGACAAAGGTCCATCTAGTCAAAGCTATGGCTTCCCCAGTAGTCATGTATGGATTTGAGAGTTGGACTATAAAGAAAGCCGAGCACTGAAGAATTGATGCTTTTGAACTGTGGTATTGGAGAAGTTTCTTGAGAGTTCCTTGGACGGAAAGGAGATCCAACCAGTCCATCCTAAAGGAAATCATTCCTGAATATTCATTGGAGGGACCAATGCTGAAGCTGAAGCTCCAATACTTTGGCCACCTGATGCAAAGAATGGACTCATTGGAAAAGATCCTGATGCTGGGAAAGATTGAAGGCAGGAGGAGAAGGGAATGACAGAGGATGAGATGGTTGGATGGCATCACCGACTCAATGGACATGAGTTTGAGCAAATTCTGGGAATTGGTGATGGACAGGGAGGTCTGGCGTGCTGCAGTCCACGGGGTCACAAAGAGTCGGACACGACTGAGCGACTGAACTGAACTGAACTGAATTTGTAAGAAACCTTGTTGTTTAGTGAGTTATGTAACTTGAGTGACCCAAACAGCAATCAAAGGCTAGTTTGAAAGTCATTGTTAACTTCTGAAGGTATAAATACAGATTTGTGATGTATATCTGTATATCTATATATCTATGTCTAGCTATCTATTTAATACCTATCTATAAACAATAAGATTAAGAGCCTAAGGGAAACTAAATTTTAGAATATTTACTTTTTTTTGGCAGCACCACAAGCTTGTAGGATCTTAGTTCCCCAATCAGGGATCAAGCCCACACTATCTGCATTAGAAGCACAGAGTCTTAACCACTGGACTGCCAGGGAAGTTCCCTAGGATTTTTTACTTTAATAAATTAAATATCAATTTAAGAGAATCCCAGTAGTTACTATCTGTTCTTTCTTTAAAAAAAAATAATGCTCTCAGAGAAAATGAAGTCGGACATTCATAAAAGCAAATCTTCAGAGAGAGAGAGAGAGAGAGAAAGAAGATTCAAATAGATGAGAAGAAAGGGGCAGTGCTGATACTTTGAGGTCTCCATCCCAGGTGCTCCTGCCATCAGCTGCCCATGAGTTATGAAATACATCTTAGTGTCCTTATAATTTTTTTCTCTTGAAACCAAGAGGCTGAACTCATGTTTGTCCCTAGAAGCTCTTCTGTAGAAATATAATTTGTGAAATACAGACTAGAGACACTATCATCTCTAACAATACTAACTACGAGAGACAAAGGACTTCCCCGATGGCTCAGTAGTAAAGAATCTGCTGCAAAACTGGAGATGAGGTTTTGATCTTTGGGTCAGGGAGATCCCCTGCAGGAGGAAATGGCAACCCACTCCACTTTTCTTGCCTGTAAAATCCCATGGACAGAGAAGCCTGGCAGGCTACAGTCCATGGAATGGCAAAAGAGTTGAACACAACTGGGCATGCCCTGGTGCACACACATGCACACACACACATACACACAGGAGAGTTAGAAAAACTCTCCAGGATGGGAATGATGAGATTCAGAGTTTTATTTCTGACCTGCCATGCTTTTATCACAGATGTGTCAATTTCTCTGTTTATTAAAAACAAATAGATTTGATATTTGAGCCCTGCCTCAGGTGGCTGTGAAGGAAATAACTTCAAAATGTGTTGAAAAAAGGTGATTCTGGTTCAAGGTTGCTAATAATACTGTTGCATTTTAATGATGCTGTTGATGCTTTCTTAAACTTAGTGGTTTTTTAAAATTTTGAGTTGTCCTCCTTGTCACAGCTCACTTCCCACATGGCACCACTATTCTGATTCCTAAGTGTGCCCTGTCTGTGTTTATATCTTCATCTCCATGGTTACTGGATGTACTGCGTTTGCTATCATCTATCCTATGGAGTTTTCCTACTTAGTTACCCAGGCTTTCAGGTCAACTTTTATCTATTCCATTCTGAAGTCATCTCAATATCATCTTCTCAAATGCAAAAACACCTGTACTATTTCTTTAAAAAATTTTTTTATTGAAGAATAGTTGCTTTACAATATTGTGTTGCTTTCTGCCATATAGCAACATGAATCAGCCACACAGGTACATACTTCCCCTCCCTCCTGAAGCCCTCTCCCATCTCCCATGCCATCCCATCTCTCTTCGTTGTCACAGAGCACTGGGTTGAGCTCCCTGTGTCACACAGCAAGTTGCCACTTGTGAGACATCCTGGAATGCAAAGTCAAGTGGGCCTTAGGAAGCATTACTATGAACAAAGCTAGTGGAGGTGATGGAACTCCAGTTGAGCTATTTCAAATCTTAAAAGATGATGATGTTCTGCACTTAATATACCAACAAATTTGGAAAACTCTGAAGTGGCCATAGGACTGGAAAAGGTCAGCTTTCATTCCAATCCCCAAAAAATGGAATGTCAAAGAATTTTCAAACTTCTGTACCATTGCACACCTATCACATGCTAGCAAAGTAATGCTCAAAATTCTCCAAGCCAGGCTTCAACAGTACGTGAACTGAGAACTTCCAGATGTTCAAGCTAGATTTAGAAAGGCAGAGGAACCAGAGATCAAATTGCCAGCATTTGTTGGATCATAGAAAAGGCAAGAGAATTCCAGAAAAACATCTACTTCTGCTCCACTGACTAAGCTAAAGCCTTTGACTGTGTGAATCACAATAAACTGTGGAAAACTCTGAAAGAGATGGGAATACCAGACCACCTTACCTGCTTCCTAAGAAACCTGTATGTGACTCAAGAAGCAACACTTAGAACCAGAACAACAGACTGATAGTTGGGAAATTGGGAAAGGATTATGTCAAGGCTGTATATTGTCACCCTGTTTATTTATATGCAGAGTACATCATGTGAAATGCCAGGTGATGAAGCACAAGCACAATCAAGACTGCAAGGAGAACTAGCAATAACCTCAGATATCCAGATGACACCATCCTAATGGCCGAAAGCAAAGAGGAACTGAAGAGCCTCTTGATGAAAGTGAAAGAGGAGAGTGAAAAAACTGGCTTAAAACTCAACATTCAAAAAACGAAGATCATAGCATCTGGTCCCATTTAGTTCAGTTCAGTTCAGTCGCTCAGTTATGTCCTACTTTTTGTGACCCCATGAATCGCAGCATGCCAGGCCTCCCTGTCCATCACCAACTCCTGGAGTTCACTCAGACTCATGTCCATCGAGTCAGTGATGCCATCCAGCCATCTCATCCTCTGTTGTCCCCTTCTCCTCCTGCCCACAGTCCCTCCCAGCATCAGAGTCTTTTCCAATGAGTCAACTCTTCGTATGAGGTGCAGGTATATTGAGTGCAGCACTTTCACGGCATCATCTTTTAAGATTTGAAAGAGTTCAACTGGAATTCCATCACCTCCACTAGCATTGTTCGTAGTGATGCTTTCTAAGGCCCACTTGACTTCACATTCCAGGATGTCTGGCTCTAGGTCAGAGATCACACCAATGTGATTATCTAGGTTGTACAGATCTTTTTTGTACAGTTTTTCTGTGTATTCTTGCCACCGCTTCTTGATATCTTCTGCTTCTATTAGGTCCATATCATTTCTGTCCTTTATTGAGCCCATCTTTGCATGAAATGTTACTTTGGTATCTCTGATTTTCTTGAAGAGATCTCTAGTCTTTCCCATTCTGCTGTTTTCCTCTATTTCTTTGCATTGATTGCTGAGGAAGGCTTTCTTATCTCTCCTTGCTATTCTTTGGAACTCTGCATTCAGATGCTTATATCTTTCCTTTTCTCCTTTGCTTTTTGCTTCTCTTCTTTTCACAGCTATTTGTAAGGCCTCCCCAGACAGCCATTTTGCGTTTTTGCATTTCTTTTCCATGGGGATGGTCTTGATCCCTGTCTCCTGCACAATGTCATGAACCTCTGTCCATAGTTCATCAGGCACTCTATCAGATCTAGGCCCTTAAATCTATTTCTCATTTCCACTGTATAATCATAAGGGATTTGATTTAGGTCATACCTGAATGGTCTAGTGGTTTTCCCTACTTTCTTCAATTTAAGTCTGAATTTGGCAATAAGGAGTTCATGATCTGAGCCACAGTCAGCTCCTGGTCTTGTTTTTGTTGACTGTATAGAGCTTCTCCATCTTTGGCTGCAAAGAATATAATCAATCTGATTTTGGTGTTGACCATCTGGTGATGTCCATGTGTAGAGTCTTCTCTTGTGTTGTTGGAAGAGGGTGTTTGCTATGCCCAGTGCATTTTCTTGGCAAAACTCTATTAGTCTTTGCCCTGCTTCATTCCATATTCCAAGGCCAAATTTGCCTGTTACTCCAGGTGTTTCTTGACTTCCTACTTTTGCATTCCAGTCCCCTATAATGAAAAGGACATCTTTTTTGGGTATTAGTTCTAAAAGGTCTTGTATGTCTTCTTAGAACCGTTCAACTTCAGCTTCTTCAGCGTTAGTTTACTTCATGGCAAATAGATGGGGAAACGGTGGAAACAGTGACAACTTTATTTTCTCGGGTTCCAACTACAGATGGTGACTGCAGCCATGAAATGAAAAGACACTTGCTCCTTGGAAGAAAAGCTTGACAAACCTAAACAGCATATTAAAAAGCGGAGACATTATTTTGCCAACAAAGGTCCATCTGGTCAATGCTGTGGTTTTTCTAGTAGTCATGTATGGATGTGAGAGTTGGACCATAAAGAAAGTTGAGCACTGAAGAATTGATGCTTTTGAACTGTGGTGTTGGATAAACTCTTGAGAGTTCCTTGGACTGCAAGGAGATCAAACCAGTCTATCTAAAGGAAATCAATCCTGAATATTCTTTGGAAGGACTGATGCTGAAGCTGAAACTCCAATACTTTGGCCACCTGCTGTGAAGAACTGACTCATTGGAAAAGACCCTGTTGCTGGGAAAGATTGAAGGCAGGAGGAGAAAGGGACAACAGAGGATATGATGGTTGGATGACATTACTGACTGGATAGACATGAGTTTGAGCAAGCTCCAGGAGGTGGTGATGGACAGGGAAGCCTAGCCTCACGCAGTTATGGAGTTGCAAGGAGTCGAACATGACTGAGTGGCTGAACTGACTGCATGCTTATGTTTCAATGATACTATCTCTGTGTCCCAACCTCTCCTTCTGGCACTGTGTCCCCAAACCTGTTTTCTGTTTGCATCTCCATTGCTGGCCTGCAAATAGAATTATCAGTACCATCTTTCTAGATTCCATACACATGTGTTAATATATAATATTTGTCTTTCTCTTTCTGACTTACTTCACTGTATAATAAGCTCTAGATTCATCCACCTCATTAAGACTGACTAAACATCCATGAAAGGTCCCCTACTGCCAAAATAAATTGCAGATCACTTAGAATGAAACACAGGATGCTTCACACCAGCTTTCAACCCTACGTTTCATCCTGAACTCATAAGGAACTGCTTACAGTTTGTTGAACCAACTATGCACTTTCCCTCTCCTTGGAACATCTGCCAAATTCTTGAAAATCTGTTAAAGTTGGGCTCAAGAGTCTTCTTTTTTACAAAGTCTCTCCTTTAAACAGTTTCCATTATAACTTCCTTATCTATCTGGTACATAAATCTGTTACAGCCTTTATAATCTGGAATTGTAATTTTTTTTCCTCTGCATGCTTGTTTTCCAAACATGATTGTGAGCTCCTTTAAGGCAAGCACACAATTTATTCATCCTTGCTGGCTTGGTTTTTAGGGCTGTGCTTGAAACAAGGAAGTTTTCCAATAAATATATGTAACTGAGACTAGATCTATTCATATTCTTGGCATTTACTATATTAAATGTAATTTAAATTTAAAAATTCACTCAGTGGATATCCTATTTCAGAGTCCTGAGAAAATTATTTAGTTTTCCTTGCAAATTTCTCTTTAACAGAGCATTATATCAAAGTAAAACAAGTTTGTCTCTTTCTTGAGATAGAAGGACAGGGAAGAATAGAAAAGTCCTTTACTGCTTTAATGTTTAACATGCAGGTTGAAACATCTTTAAAGTAAGATTTGTCACAAGCTGAAACACAACAGGGTTGATTGACTATAAGTTAAACAGGAGAGAGTTAAAGAAAGATTAGTTTTCCACTTTATTGACATTCGGTTTTGTTGTAGAAGGGGAGAGAGGGCTTCCCTGGTGGCTCAGCGGTAAAAAATCTGCCTGCCAATGCATAAGATGCAGGTTGGATTCTTGGACTGGAAAGATCTCCTGGAGAAGAAAATGGTAACCCACTCCAGTATTCTTTCCTGGAAAATCCCATGGACAGAAGAGCCTAGCGGGCTACAGGTCATGGGGTCACAAAGAGTCGGACACTACTTAGTGACTAAAACAACAAAATGGGAGAACATCAATAGGGATGGACTTAGGGAAGCTTTAAGAATTCCTCTGGGGCTGACTCAGCCTCTTCTCTTCTATAAAATGCTTGAGGAACCAAGAGAAGGTCAATGAAACAAAGATACTAGCATTTGCCTTAGAAACCTCTACAAATGAGTAGCCTTCTAAAAGAGAAAATTTTAGAACTAGTTACAGATGTAGAGAACAAACTTATGGTTCCCAAGGGGGTGGGAGTGATAAAGTGACAGATTAGGATGAACATATATACACTAACACATGTAAAATAGATAACTAAGGAAGACCTACTGCATAGCACAGGAAACTCTTTTCAAGAATCTAAGGACCTATATTAGAAAAGACTCTTAAAAAGAGTGAATATATGCAAACTGATTCGCTTTGCTGTACATCTGAAACTAACACAATATTGTAAATCAACTACACTCCAATAAAAATTATTTTTGAAAAGGATTGGAAGTCTGCCATTTCTCTTCATTCTGGCTTTCTGCCCAATCAAGCCATGCATTTGCGTGTCTGTTCATGAAGAGCTTGACAAATAGTGTTACTGTTCTTAGTTTATTTTTTTTAAGTTTTAAATATTTTACAGCAATGACAAAAAAAAAAAAAGGACTGTTTGGAATTTGGTAATTGTTGTTAGTCACTCACCACAACTTATAATAAGAAGAAAAACGTAATGGGAAGCAGAGATCATACAGGGCTCTGTCGTCTGTGTGTGAAATGATGCTGAGTGACAGAGCAACCCCGCAACGCTGGCGCCTGACTTGTTTTAGATGTTTTAGGCACAAGAAGAAGGAATAGTCAGGGATCAAGTCCTATGTTGGATGGAACATATTGGATTATGACTGATAAGCCCTCGTCACTAAACAGTTCAGGTAAACCAGCAATATTAACAATAAGCACTTTATGTGATAATCATTTAACCAGTGAGGTATTGGGAACCACAGAAAGGTATTCAATGCTGTGATTATAAGAAAATCTTATTCATTGTTCAGTTGAATCTGAATTCACAATGATGGCAAACATCTGTAGGCAGACAATTAGATTCAGAAATCTATTCCTTATGTTTTTATACTAGGCTAAATATGGAAACCATATTTTTCTGAAACGTATCCAAAAATTTTCCCCAAATTACCTTAAGACTTCCATTATTCCCTCCCTCTTTTCCCAATTTTAAAATTCTTTCACTTGCAGGAATTCTATCTGAAGCATACCCCTGGCATATTCTTTTACTCTCTTCAATATGAAAGAGATTTATAGATGAGGATAAAAAGGAAAGAGAAGAAGCAAAAGCCAGGGTGGGGTCGGGGTGGATTTGAGGAAGCCTATAATTTGATAAGGATGAGCCCAGATAAAGCAGGACTGATTAGTAATGGTTTGATTGAGAAAAGTCTGGAATGTTCAGCTGGAGATCTGGATTTTCTGCCTCTGGAAACAGGAGGCAGAAGAGTCTGAGCTGGGAAGTGACCCAAAGGGAGCATGTGTTACGTTACACACTCAGTATTTAGGATTAATAGACTAGGAAGGACTTTGGAGACTTGAGAGCAGTTAATGAGCAAAATAAAAGTAAATTAGCACATGTAAGATATTATGAGAACTTGATTTGGGGCAGTTGAAGTGAATCAGAGGGATGAGAGAAACAAAAGATCATAGACTAGAAAGATAAAAAAAGATATAAAACCCTAGGTGTCTGTGCTATTCCTACAAACTTACAACATTCCCTCATTGATAAGACACAGGAAGAGGAAGCAACCAAAAAAGATCATTTTGCCATAATATTTGAGCAGCCATCCGATAAGGATGATAAAATTTCCTTAAGAAAACCGATGCTCAAAACATCCTTCTTTCCAAGGAACCCTCCCATTCCCATGGGCAGGAAGAAGGGAGCAGGCCATTCATCAACTAACATTTTGTGAGCCTTTTGCCACAAAATCTGAATAAAATAGTCTTTGTATTTATCCAGTCAGGTGGCCATTATGATGTTCGTTTAAGAACGTCCTGCCAGAGGCTGGAAGTAGATACTTGGCTGTATGATGGGGGTAGAAGCCACAGAAGCAGCCTGGGTGTAGTGCCACAGAGTTTTGGAAAGCCTCCATATGTGAAATAGGGGAAACCAGACATTTAAAAAAAGTTAGAAAGGAAGCAAACTAGTGCAGGAATCTCATAACAATCTTTTGTGATTAAGAAAAGTATTACCATGGATCATATTTACTTTGTATACACTTTACTGCAAAGACCATTGCATAGTGCACAGAATAGAAATAAAGTTTAAAAGAGATATAAAGCTCTTTTGATTCAATTTCTCACTTAGGTAGAAATGCTGTGCACGAGATTTCTAATGGGGGGCTAGTGGGCATCAGCTTCAACCATCTCACTGAGGAATGAACTGTCTGCTTCCAGGGCAAATGCATTCGATTTGCTATTGTTGTTGTTCAGTCGCTAAGTCGTGTCTGATTCTTTACGACCCCAAAGACGTCAGCAAGGCAGACTCCTCTGTCCTTTGCTATCGCTCAAGGTTTGCTCAAATTCATGTTCATTGAGTCAGTGATGCTATCTAACCATCTTCTACCATCCCCTTCTCCTTTTGCCTTCAATCTTTCCCGATTTTGAACCAGTCAGGTTCAAACTGGTTCTATGTCTGGTTCTGTTATTTCTTGACCCACATACAGGTTTTTCAGGAGACAGGTGAGGTGGTCTGGTATTTCCATCTCTTTAAGAATTTTCCAATTTGTTGTGATCCACATAGTCAAAGGCTTTAGCATAGTCAATGAAGCAGAAGTAGGTGTTTTCCTGGAATTCCCTTGCTTTCTCTATGATCCAATGAGTGTTGGCAATTTGATCTCTGGTTCCTCTGCCTTTTCTAAACCCAGCTTGTACCTCTGGAAGTTCTCGGTTCACATACTGCTGAAGCCTAGCTTGAAGGATTTTGAGCATAACCTTGCTAGCATGTGACATGAGCACAATTGTATGGTAGTTTGAACATTCTTTGGCATTGCCTTTGTTTGGATTGGAATGAAAACTGACTTTTTCCAGTATCCTAATTCTGATGGTACCTTAAATTGCATCCCTTAGACTTCCACTTATTTACAGTTCTGTTCCCTGGAGAAAACTTTGTCTATTCTATCCTCCTGACAATAACTCTAGTGAGAATTTTGTCTTAACCTCAGAGGGGAACCAATGGAGGTTGTAAAGAGAAGTGTAGGATGACATATTAGGATTTGCACAAACACCTAATATTGTTCTATAGGGTTCACCATTATATGTACTGTTTTTTTCTTCTTTTGTTTGGACTTATCAAATAATTATTATTAAAATTTCTTCTCAGTTAGCTTACCAGTTATATATGATTTATCATATTTTATCCTAGGCATGCTTGATTTATTGATATCTAATATTAGTGGTTTTAGCAAATTTTAGAAAATATAAATACCTTAAATCTATGTACTCTTTAACATTTGTGCTTTCATATATTTTCATTACAATTTTAATATGATAATTTCACTGATTTAATTTAAATATTAGACCAGATTTAATTATTATACTAACCAACTTGTTGATTTCTGTTATTGTTTTGATGTGGAAGAATTTTTTTGCTAACTCATTGAGAATTTTTGTGTTTATGTTTATTACAGAAAAAGTGTTATTGGTCTATGCTTTTTAAGATATCTTTGGCAGGTTTTGGTGAAAATTAATAAAGAAAAACCTCAGGGACTTCTTTGGTGGTTCAGTGGATTAGACTCCATGCTTCCAATGCAGGAATGCAGGGGGCAAGGGTTCAATCCCTGGTTGGGGAACTAAGATCCCACATGCTATGTAGTATGACCAATAAATAAATAAAACAACAATATCAAAACCTCCTATTTAAAAAAAAAGTTAAATTAAAACATAAGGAAAAACCTCACTAAGTCAGAGTCAGGAAGCCAGACGGGGAGGGGGGAAACCTCTCAGGCAGTACCACCTGATGTCAATTACAGGAAGAATCATTAATCACACATCCCAACAGAAGAATCACCAACAGGTAAGAACCATCAATCACAGGCCCCAACAGGGAAAGATGTGTGTCTCCTATAGGAAACTGACAACCCCACTGACTGACAACTCAGTCAGTGAGAAACCGTCATCACCCTAAACTTTCACTTTTCTCCAATAGACTTTTGTTCAAAACAATCCCTTTCAACTTGCCCTTTTCAACTTTCCTTTTCATTGTGTTGGACTCGCCAACAGCTTTTGCCATAGCTTGTTTTTCCCAAATTGCTGTTTCTCTGATATTCCTGAATAAACCCAATTTTGCTGGTAAAATAATCAGCTATTTCATTTTTAAGATCAATATTTTGAAATCAAGATTATAAGTTAGAATTGACCTCTGGAAGAACCAGTGTAATGTTGGAATTGCTTCCTCCTTAAATATTTGAGAGAATTAACCAGTGAAGCCATCTGGGTAAAGACTTTTTTTATGGGAAGTATTTAATTATAGATAAATAAATTGGCTAGTTTGCGATCCCTTTAGTAGTTATCTGACTAATCCAATTTTCTTTCCCTTCTTGTGTCCATTTGAATAAGTTGTATATTTCTAGGTGTTTTCCCATTTAATGTAAATATTCCAATTTACTATTGTAATTTGTTAATAATATCCTTGTACTATCTTTTCATTTTCTAAAGAACCTGTTTTTATTCCTAAAGTTTTATTTGAGAATTTTCATTTTATTTTTAACAGTGTGAAGTGTTTTACCCCCGTTTCACCTAATTTAAACTTCATCGACAGAGTGCTATTGAGTGAAAGAGTAACAGCTATAGCTAACAGTCTTTTGATAAGTTTCAGTTTATTAGTAATAGTTCTGGCAGGAAAGAAATGGCATTCTCTCAAACTGCGCAATTTGAAGTGAGTTTAATAAAACAATTATTTATAAAGTTATCTGTGGTGTTCAGGGAAACCACAAGGGGTGCGAACTGCAGTGGTTTGTTACCAGCCTTGGACCTGGAGGAGAAAGAAGAGAATGATCACCAGGACTGATGCGTTGTGAGGAGCTGGGGGTGGTGGGGTGCTGGGGAAGGACTCTCTGACAGATGCTGATACCAACAGCTCAGGAATGAAGCCAAGGAAAAGTAGCCTAACCTCGCTTTCTTCCGTCTTCCAACCTGTTTTGAGAGCCTCCTGTTGACTGGACCAAATCAGGTGCTGACAGGCAAAGGGTTGTTAGTCTTTATATATATCAGCAACCTAGGATGGCCAACAAGATATTCAACACATTTTGGATAGCCATTCTGTTACACTTCTCAGCAATTGGGACACTCACAGACTCCAAGCAAAGGATAACAAATCCTTTGGCAGGAAAACTGACCTTTCTTTACTTTCAATACAAATTGAAGGAGGAAATAACTGAGTTGTCAGTTAATAGATTTCAAAACAACACTTTTTGAGGAGAGATTATTGCATGCTTTTGGAATAAAATTCAGAGAGAATTCAAAGACAACAAAACTCCTTTTATTTCCAGCTATTTATTTACAAAGTTTCTTAAATCTTGAAGTTATAATAGGAATAGATTTGATACTGATGCTTATTTTATCTACAAGTACTCTTTATATCTATTCTTGCATACATGAATAATTTTGGGGAAAATCTGTTTCCATATACATTTCTAATGTATTGTATTTTTTGAAAGTGGACTTGGATTTTTAATATTTTTAAAAGATTATATATATTAATAATGATGCATTGTGCTTTTAAGAATAATTATTACTTATAAAAATTTAATATACTTGTTATTAATAATTTTAGTGTTACCAAATCCAAAGGAAATTTTTTACCATCTAGAGCCTTATATGCAAAACAAAAATTAATTTTTAATTTGTGTGTGTGTATTTACACTTGTTGCAAAGAGTTATGATCATATAATAATTCCCAGGAAAGAATTCTTTAGGATAAAATGCTATAGAAGATATGAGTATAAGCTAAACAATTAAAAAAAAACATAAAAATTATGACGTTTCCAAAAATTTTTATTTTTGAATTTTAGAGCAGATGATATGCATAAAGTGGTCATGGTGCTTATTTTTCCCATTGGATATTTTTAAATGCCAATATTTAAAATATGCAAAAGTACATATTTTGTAGTGATTTAAACTTGTATATTTATTCACTTAAGAGAATTGGTTTATTATAAAAAGATATAACTCAGGAACAGCCAGATGGAACAATGCACAGGACAAGGAAAGAGAAAATGGTGCACAGCTGTTGTGACCTCTCCAGCCTTCTCTCTTCACATTTCCATGTGTTCACCAACCTGGAAGCCATACATCATATATTTTAACTTAAAACTGAGAGCAATATGGCAGAGATGGCTAGCTCTTTACCAAAGATTTATACCCCTCTTTCCAGGGAGTAGTGTTTTGCTGGAAAGTGTCTCTGGCCAGGGTTACACTTCTCAGTTGCACCCTGACCTCTTGCATCTGGAGGGGGGTGTCTGAGCGAGTCTTCAAATGGTTTGTGGCTTGGAGTGCATAAGAAGCAGGTGCATCTGGCTACTCCATGAGTAGACTCTGAGGCTCCGAAAGATGCTGGAGATGGAGGATGGGAGGAAGCTGAATCCTTGACTCAGCCCCTTGGAAGGCTGCCCACTCCACACTTGTATTAAATCTTTCTGAGAGGAACTCTATCTTATCAAGCCCCCCCAGTTTTGGGATTTATCCCTTATAGCTCTGAACACTGCTGCTGCTGCTGCTGCTGCTAAGTCGCTTCAGTTGTGTCCGACTCTGTGCGACCCCATAGACGGCAGCCCACCAGGCCCTGCCGTCCCTGGGATTCTCCAAGCAAGGACACTGGAGTGGGTTGCCATTTCCTTCTGCAATGCACGAAAGTGAAAAGTGAAAGTGAAGTCGCTCAGTCGTGTCCGACTCTTAGCGACCCCATGGACTGCAGCCCACCAGGCTCCTCCATCCATGGGATTTTCCAGGCAAGAGTACTGGAGTGGGGTGCCGTTGCCTTCTCCAGCTCTGAACACTACCTTAGCTAATTCACTCGGTAGCAGAAGTAGAGCTGCCAAACACAACAACAACACTAATCAAACAAACCTGAAACATGTGTCATTGACTTAGCAGGTAGATGGTCCTGCTGCTCAGTTGCGCTCAGCTGTATCCCACTCTTTGCGACCCCATGGACTGTAGCCTGCCAGGCCCCTCTGTCCCAGGGATTGAACCTGTGCCTCCTGTGTCTCCTGCACTGGCAAGCGGATTCATTACCACTGTACTATCTGGGAAGCCCCTAGTAGGTGGACACTTAAGACCACAAAACTGAAAAATCCTGTGAAGCAAAGATGAAGCATCTGACAAGTATTTTGTCTTCCCTGACTCCTCAGGCCAATTTCTAGGTGAAGAGGTTGGAAGATGGAATGCTAGTGATATCTTTTGGTGCTTTCTGGTTACACTTAGCAAGGAATAGAACTAGGAGGTAGTTTCAGGCTGGTTTAGGCTAGTTTGTGGTAAAAATGAAAATAAAAGGAGAAGAGAGAATCCAGAAATGTGGAGCCTTTTGGGTTGAAAACTCAACTAGTTTTAGACTCCGAAAATGAAAAGGCCCGATTCAGAAATGTTTTCTGCATTAAAGATCCATTAATGCCGAGTTCTGCCACAAAATATAAGTGTTGAGTTCCCTCCAAGCTGGCTTACCTCAATGTAGCTGCACTTATATTGATAGAAGAGAAGGAATGGGGAGAAAAAAAATTCATCAGACTGGAGAATTATGAATATTAACTATGAATATTCAATATATTTGGGCATTTTTCATGCAACTGAAATCAACTGGAAGCAAATAATCAGAAGCCTACAAATTGCTCAGCTAAAGAAATCACAAGCCAGACTTTTTCAACCTTTAACTGTTTAAAACTGAAAAAAACCCCTCAGGTTTTGAAACTTGCTTTGACAGGACAGCATGAGTGAAAACTATACCACTTCCTAGAAGATCTGGTACCAAAGAAAGAAAAACCAAGAAGCCAAAAAACAAACAAACCATGGATGATAATACAGGAAAAAGAATTCCCCTTAGGGCAAAGCCAGAGTCCACCTCACTTTCCCCCTTTTCCAGCACAATGATAAAATCATTTAATTACGAATTGACTTGTGGTTTTGGGGTAGGGGGAGGATGGGGGGAATGGATAATTAGGGAGTTTGAGATGGTCATGTACACACTGCTATATTTAAAATGGATAACCAACAAGGACCTATTGTACAGCACATGGAACTCTACTCAATGTTATGTGGAAGCCTGGATGGGAGGGGAGTTTGGGAAAGAATGGATACATGCATATGTACGGCTGAGTCCCTTCGATCCTATCACATTGTTAATCAGCTGTACCCAAATACAAAAATAAAAAATTTTTTAAAAAATCGTTATTCTCAAATTGAAGACTGCAGTAAAGTCAAGAAAGTTCCTCACTTTGGGGCAAAGATTTCACAGTGCCTGCTTGCAGGGTTTACCATGCCTATTGACCAGTGATCCCATTCTTCCCTTTTCTAAATGAGAGATTTGACTGTAGATTTTCTCTCTGCTCATGACTATAGAGTGTGTGCACAGGCCAGATAAACTGTCCCAGGATCATGAGAAGCCACAGAATCTTAATGGAAACGTCAGTGCAGCTACTGGAGATCTGGATTCGAGTTGGGTACAGTAACTGCATAGAATTTTAGGATGTTTCTCTGGAATGGGAGTGAGTGTATTCAATGTGAGGAACAAGGGATTTACAGACATAGCAGATGTGGCAAAGACAAAAGATGTATTTGTCTCTTAAAAATTCATGCTCCCTTTCTATGGTGTAGAGTTGTTTCTGGGAGGCATGTTTGTGTCTGCATCTCCCAGCATCTTTTGCTTTCAGGTAGGGCTTTTCCATTAGTTCTCATCAATGGGCTATGAGTAAAAATAATGACTCTTATTTCCGGGTTGAAATGTTTAAGAAGCAGGGATACCTTCTTCATTTTTTCTTTTCCAGTCCACTGGCTGGATTTGAATGACTCCAGAGTCCTACACGGTGGGGCTACAAGGCAGAAGCAGTCTAAACCACCTCATGGAAATGTGCTTACTGAATATCAGCATTGGACTCTTGTGTGACCAAAGGGAAACAATTCTATTATGTTAAATCATGAGTTTCAAGGTTTATCTGAATCCTCTACTACTCATACTAGATAATTACAATGGACACATAGTTCTAAAAATTATTTTGTGGCTATAGGAGCAAATATATATTTATATGTCTCTCTCTGTATATTTCATACACATATGAATTTAAGGACAAAGAAATAAAAATTTACTTAATTTTATACATTTAGATTTTAGTAAATGGTGGCTGACTAGCATGCAATTACTTCAGGGCAACCTAAATCTAGGAATTTACCAGTTTATCCTTTTAATTTAAACCCAAGAGGTTAAACACAAAAAATGTGATAGGATTTAATAAGGCAGGCAATGTGTTTTAATATCATTGTATCCTTGGGGGCTTCCCTGGTGGCTCAGATGGTAAGAATCCACCTGCAATGCAGGAGACCTGGGGTCAATTCCTGGGTTGGGAAGATCCCCTGGAAGAGGGCATGGCAACCCACTCCAATATTCTTCCCTGGAGAATCCCCACAGACAAAGGAGCCTGGCAGGCTGCAGTCCATGGGGTCACAAAGAGTCTGACATGACTGAGAAATTAAGCACAGCATAGCACATCCTTCACAGCATCTATACAGTGATGGAGAGACAGTATTTTCTGAGTATAAGATAAAGAAGACAAATGCTTTTATGGATTGGTGATAGGAATTAGTAGTAAATCCATACATCATGCAAGATGACTGCAGGGTCACTAGATATTGTGGAGCTAGACCCCAGTGAAAGTGGAGAGTGAAAAAGTTGGCTTAAAGCTCAACATTCAGAAAACGAAGATCATGGCATCCGGTCCCACCACTTCATGGGAAATAGATGGGGAAACAGTGGAAACAGTGTCAGACTTTATTTTTCTGGGCTCCAAAATCACTACAGATGGTAACTGCAGCCATGAAATTAAAAGACGCTTACTCCTTGGAAAGAAAGTTATGATCAACCTAGACAGCATATTCAAAAGCAGGGACATTACTTTGCCAACAAATGTCCATCTAGTCAAGGCTATGGTTTTTCCTGTGGTCATGTATTGATGTAAGAGTTGGACTGTGAAGAAGACTGAGCGCCGAAGAATTGATGCTTTTGAACTGTGGTGTTGGAGAAGACTCTTGAGAGTCCCTTGGACTGCAAGGAGATCCAACCAGTCCATTCTGAAGGAGATCAGCCCTGGGATTTCTTTGGAAGGACTGATGCTAAAGCTGAAACTCCAGTACTTTGGCCACCTCATGCGAAGAGTTGACTCATTGGAAAAGACTCTGATGCTGGGAGGGATTGGGGGCAGGAGGAGAAGGGGACGACAGAGGATGAGATGGCTGGATGGCATCACTGACTCGATGGACGTGAGTCTCCGTGAACTCCGGGAGTTGGTGATGGACAGGGAGGCCTGGCGTGTTGCGATTCATGGGGTCGCAAAGAGTCAGACACGACTGAGCAACTGATTTGATTGGATCAGACCCCAGAACATCACATCATTATAGTATTATAGAGTTAGTGATATCTTTGGGCTTCCCTAGTGGCTCAGATGATAAAGAATCTGTCTGAAATTCAGGAGACCCAGGTTCTGTCCCTGGTTCAGACGATCCCCTGGAGGAGGGCACGGCAAACTGCTCCAGTATTCTTGCCTGGAGAATTCCACGGCCAGAGGAGCCTGGTGGGCTACAGTATATGGGGTTGCAAAGAGTCAGACACAACTGAGCGACTAACACTTTCACTTTATTCATGGCTCTTAAAAACAACTTTTAGTTGTTGCTAAGTGACAAGCTCAAGTCTATAGCAGGGGAAATATCAAATGTATGTCATGCCTATCATTTGTCTATTTATTCTCAAATCCATTCCTTTCCACTACACTGCTCAGTTCTGTATCACCACGGACTGACCCTGCAACATGCAAGAAAAAGCTATTCATAAATTATACTTAATTTGTGAAATGCCTTAAATTTTTATTAAATATGTACACTGTCAGACCTCTTCAGTGTCCTAAATTTATACACAGGGCAAAATTAGAAATTATCACATAATCACTTCTATTTTAAATGTTACTACAAGTATATAAAATTATGTTCATATGGGACAACTAAGTGTGTGAGACATTTCAGAGTCATTATCCAATCTCTTAATCTTTTTTCAGTACCCATACATTTTTAGTTTTGCTACCTTGGGAGCCCTACTTCACTTACTAAGAAAAATTTGTTCAAAAAAATTATTTACATTAGGGTTTTCACTGAAAAATTCCATTTAAGATTTCACCACTCCCTTCCCTGGAAATTTAATATTTATTTTTCTTAACCAGTATATACAGCACCATATAACATTATGATTTATTTAAAGTTGTTTATAGAATAAACATTTTAATGTAAAAATAATCTTAAAAAATAGAACACATTCTTTTCAGTTTTACTCAGTATTTGGGTTTAAATGTCTGCATAGTTTATTGATTTAAAAACAATAATTCAAAGCACAATGTATAGTGAAGGCCACCAGTACAAACACTTCTCCATAAATTAAAAGCTTAAGCTACAGCTTTGAGCATTACAGTGGAAGACAGAGTAAGATAAATGATATTCCTCATATCTATATCACTAACTGGTTTGTTACCGCCACAAGTTATGAACACGATTGTGCCTAATTATACAACTTAACTTTTCTTAGATTTTCACTGATGTTCACTTCTTGGTGTTTTTCAAGTATGTGGACATCTAGACAACAGTTCCTCATATTCAATCCACTCCTTAAAAGTGAAGGTAATAGATCTCTATGGCAGAATTAAAACAGAGTCATAATCTGACAACTCACCAATATCTCTAAGGAATCCATACTAATCTCGCATGGATGGATTTTGCTCCACATGGGAGCTTAGGAGCTAGCAGGCAGAATGAGGTACTTTTCAATATTTCTACAAGTAAATGATTGATTTGGAAATCTTGCATGTCATTATTATTAGCATTAATTATTGCTTGCAAATAGTATTACCCGAAGCAGGTGCATTTAATGATCCTGTCTTAAAATACCTGACAGGGAAAATGGCAAAATACCACAGCTATTTTTATTTCTTATTATGGCTTTGAAAACACAAAAACATCTTCAGTTGAGGCTGTCACAAAATTGGTTTCTTCTCTACATCTATACATAGAACACTGAGTAACTCATGAAGATTAGAAGAAAAAAAAAGTTTTACTGAAAAGCAGGCATTTTTGAAATTGGCACAAATAAAGAAGGAATCTGAAAAAAATTACATTTGTATTTCTTTCTTAACAAGTGTGTCTTAAATACAACATTTTAGGAGTACTAACTATGCTTTTTTTGCTATAGCTATTAAAAGTTTCATTCCTGAGATTTTTGGAGTCAAAATTTTTTTTTTTTTTTTTTTTTTTTTTTTTATATTTTTTTTTTTATTTTTTTATTTTTTTTTTTATTTTTTATTTTTTTTTTTTAATTTTATTTTATTTTTAAACTTTACATAACTGTATTAGATTTGCCAAATATCAAAATGGAGTCAAAATTTTTAAAGCAAGCACAGAGGAAAAGATGTTTTCACCAGATGGAAGGGTGAACTGTAGATCAACACCCCAGCCA
Source organism: Bubalus kerabau (assembly GCF_029407905.1). Classification (NCBI taxonomy): domain Eukaryota; kingdom Metazoa; phylum Chordata; class Mammalia; order Artiodactyla; family Bovidae; genus Bubalus; species Bubalus kerabau. The sequence goes on from NC_073627.1 coordinate 72,158,875, forward strand.
GTTATTTTTTGTCATTTTTCCATACATTAGCTTTTTCATTTGGGATATATTCATACAGTAATTTACTCCTTACCTACTGGGCCCTACATATGCCATGTTCTCAAAGAGCTGAAACAGTCAGCTGAAAGATGGTGCATAAGTAGAAGTTATTGTTACTAAATATTTGCCATTGTAGGTAGCTTCCTTCTTTTAAAGTGTGAACATAGAGACAAAATGAGCTTTTTACATCTGCTTTGACTTAAATAACAATTCAAGTATCTCTTTTAAAATGAAGTTCTGAAGAAATTAACATTTATGAATCACAAATTTAAATACATCTTCTGAAAGGCAGAATATTCCTGGAATATCCCTTGTTTAGACTATAAAGATCAAAACCTAGCTTTGGTTCATGTCATATTTTTGATAGTTCCTCATTTTTTAAAGTCTATATACTTAACTAATCATTTAGAGAAAATGAACATCACATGCGTGAAAGGAAGGCTTAAAACAGTAACATTTCACTTAAAAAGCTATATTCAATAGAAGATGGAGTATGTCATTTGTGCTTCTTTTCAGTTAAAGCTGACATATAAGATGTTCACTGCATTTTCGTGTGAAATGGGGTTGTGTCGTAATCTTGAAAATGAATTCCCTTAGAAGTTGTGATCTTCATAATAGCACCATTCAAAGCATCATCCTCAATGAGTGTTATTAATCCATTGGCAATCATTGAAGGGCTAAATATAAAGGGAAAATCAATAATTTAAAATTAAAGAATAAGCCATAATTGTCACATCATTTTGAGTTATTTTTGAAGTATCTATTACCTTTAACAAATAATTGGGAAATGTATGTTATGCAGCACTGCTACCTGAGTTTTTAATTCAATGAGATATTCACTGAATTATAAATTTCTGTAGATGTCCACACCTAAACTTCTGTTATTTTGATAGGAAGGATTCATAAATTTATCCTTATTATTTACATTGAGTAAATGATTATTTTCCCAACTTTAGCCTAACAGAAGAATTTAGGCCTATCAGAAATATTCTTAGAGTAGAAATTTAAAGAATTGTCAGTTTAGTTACTCAGTCATATCTGACTCTTTGCCGTCCCATGGACTGCAGAATGCCAGGCCTCCCTGTCCATCACCAACTCCCAGAGCCTACTCAAACTCATGTTCATCGAGTCGGTGATGCCATCCAACCATCTCATCCTCTGTCGTCCCTTTCTCCTCCTGCCTTCAATCTTCCCCGGCATCAGGGTCTTTTCTAATAAGTCAGTTCTTCGCATCAGGTGGCCAAAGTATTGGAGTTTCAGCTTCAGCATCAGTCCTTCCAATGACTATTCAGGACTGATTTCCTTTAGGATGGACTGCTTGGATCTCCTTGCAGTCCAAGGGACTCTCAAGAGTCTTCTCCAACATCACAGTTCAAAAGCATCAATTTCTTTGGTGCTCAGCTTTCTTTATAGTCCAAGTCTCACATCCATATATGAAGACTGGAAAAACCATAGCCTTGACTAGACGGACCTTTGTTGGCAAAGTAATGTCTCTGCTTTTTAATATACTGTCTAGGTTGGTCAGAGTTCTTCTTCCAAGGAGCAAGAGTCTTTTAATTTCATGGCTGAAGTCACCATCTGCAGTGATTTTGGAGCCCAAAAAAATAAAGTCACTCACTGTTTCCATTGTTTCTCCATCTATTTGCCATGAAGCGATGATACTGGATGGCATGATCTTCGTTTTCTGAATGTTGAGCTTTAAGCCAACTTTTTCACTCTCCACTTTCACTTTCATCAAGAGGCTTTTTAGTTCTTCTTCACTTTCTGCCATAAGGTTAGTGTCATCACATATCTGAGGTTATTGATGTTTCTACCAGCAATCTTCATTCCAATTTGTGCTTCATCCAGCCTGGCATTTCTCATGATGTACTCTGCATATAAGTTAAATAAGCAGGGTGACAATATACAGCCTTAGCGTACTCATTTCCTGATTTGGAACCAGTCTGTTGTTCCATGTCCAGTTCTAACTGTTGCTTCTTGACCTGCGTACTGATTTCTCAGGAGGTAGAATTGTAGAAGGAGAAAGAATTTTAGAAGGAGAAAGAATTGTAGCCAACATTTGTTGAATGTCTATTATTTATCTGCGGCTGTTTTAAGTAACTTCCATTTATCAACTTGTTTGTAGACTTTTCAAAGTCCTGTAAGCTTGTTTTACGATCACTCCCATTCTACACGTGGGAAAACTGAGATACCCAGAGGTTGACGGATAAGTTTATGGTCGGTGGTGGAGTCAGGATTTGATACCGATGACTCCATCCTGTGAAATGTCAACTGCTCTAACTCAGACATGGTTAGGAAAGTGGTTGAAGTTAGAGGGCCACATGAAATGTCATGAAGGGTATATTTAAACATTGCTTGGAATTTAGGCAGATAAGGTATCACTTCTTCGAAAGACAATTAAACATCACCTTTAAAAAAAATACTTCCTTATGGCTGAAGGTATTAATAATGCATTCTCTACATCTAAAAACAAAATTCATGATATATAACTACAGTTTATTCAGAAACCCAGAAAAAAGTTTTTTTGCAGAGAAGCTTGCATGAGTTTTTCAGATGTAAAAGTTAATTTTTTCCCTTTTGATTGCTTATGTCTATATAGCCCTTTGCTTTGTCATATTAAAGGAAGATAGGTATAGCTTTACTTACTCCAAAATTCCATAGTATTTCATCATATCCTTGATAGGACCCATGTATTCTATATATTTCCCCATGTTTTCTTCTTTTTCAATGGATTTGAGGATGGGTGTATCAACAAAGCCTGGGCAAATTGCGTTCAGTCTCACACCACTGTTCATGAGATTAGCAGCCATCTGTTAATTGGAAGTAGAAGGTTGCAGGTTTCAGGAGTTTCGTAAATGTATCATGTAGGATAAACTGATAAGTAAAGCTAGTTAAAAGACTCTGATGTGAAAACCACTAAACAGCTATCCTTCTAGCTCTATAAAGATGGCTCTGGTAAGGCTGATTGATGGCAGAAAGTAAAGGAATACAAAACTAAAGTGGTAAACTGATTCCCAAAAGCCTCACTTGATTACTTTCTAAAAAATTCAGTATTGGGCACTTCTGAAGATACTTGATTATCTAAAGTACTCTTACCTACTGAACACTGCAGGAAGCTGAAAGTAAGGAGCTAAGGCTTAGGTGGAAAGATGTATCTGTATGCCTGAGCCCCTCCACTGTCCACCTGAAAGTACCACAACATTGCTAATCAGCCATACCCCACCACACACATAAAAAGCTTAAAATAAAATAAAAAAAGCTAAGGCTTTAGAAGTGATATCCCAAGTTTTCTTTGAAATGGGTTGTATTAAAGTATTCTTACTTGCTTAAAAATACTTTTAGTGGAAAATTTTAGGACTTTGATTATTCTAAAGACATTTAGTAATTGGCACTATCTGGAAGACAATTTTCAAGTATTTTCAGACTAACATATTTTGGCTTAATTTTCAACCTATACATTTTATCTGAACTATTTTTAAAACAAAATTTAAGTCAGTTGTTTGTAGATTCCTTTTTGCTTCCTTGTTAAAATTTACTCATAAGACCTCAAATCAATACTCATAGCACTTTCAAGTTTATCTGTGGACAAACACAGAGTACTAAGAAATTTGAGTTGCCTGATGTGGACTAAGGTCAAACAAAATGATGCTCTGCTTTCTTGTTTCAGCTCCTCTACCATAAACACGCATCCTTTTCAGGGTACTTGCCCAGGTTTTTCTCATCTTTATGCTTTTTGTTGGTGATTTTACTATTTGAAATGCCCTCAAGGCATAGTGCTGAAGTGCTGTCTAGTATTTCTAAGTGCAAGAAGGCTGTAATGTGCCTTATGGGAGAAAATACATACATTAGCGGAGCTTCCTTCAGGTGTGAGGTATAAATGCTATTGGCCATGCTATTAATAATACAATACATATTACACACAATACATATTAAATAAGGTGTCTTTAAATGGAAATATACTTAATACTATGCTATGTGTAGATTGGTTGACCAAGACATTGTGACAAGTTCCTTGCAGGAACTTAACCCCAAATTTCCCTTAAAAGCAATAGTTCAGTATCCTCTAATTCAGTGTTTGCAAGTGATTTTACAGAACATAACTAATGAATAATGAGTATCAACTGTACAAGTTCCAGTCTTGCAACTGTAAATGCAACATTTCTGGTCTTTGCTTTGATTTACTCTGCTTCCCTGGTGGCTCAGCAGTAAAGGATCCACCTGCAATGCAGGAGCTGCAGGAGACATGGGTTTGATCCCTGTGTCAGGAAGATCCCCTGCAGGAGGGCATGGCAATCCACGCCAGTTATTCCTGTCTGGAGAATCCCATGGACAGGGCAGCCTGGCGGGCTACAGTCCATGGGGTTGCAAACAGTCTGACACCAGTGAAGCAATTTAGCGTGCATGCATGAATGTACTTTGCTTTGTAATAGTGTTATGTGTTCATTAAAAGTTGATTTAAAGATTAAGACTTTGCAAGTTAAAATTTCCAATCAGTTTCAATTAGCAGTGTGGCAGCTGCTCATCTTCCTTTTTGACTGAGCATTTACCATTCACCATCTGCTTTCTCTAGGCCTATCATTTCTTGCTATTAATGATTTCCTCGTCATCAAGCCCCTCTCTCTGTCTCAACTAGACTAACCACTGCAGAGGTCTCTCAACTGCTCTTTCGTCTTCTTCTTTTGTCCTCTCTCATACATTTTCTTTGTTTTGTCTTTTGGCAGCACCACATGGCTTGAGGGATCTTAGTTCCCTGACCAGGGATTGAACCCTCACCCCTGGCAGTGAGAGTGCAGAGTCATAACCACTGGATCACCAGAGAATTCCTATACATTCTCTAAATAGTAGCAAGAATGGTCCTCTTCACATGGAAATATAATCTTGTCTCTCCTGTGCAGAAAAGACCCAATGACGGCCATACTTAGAATAAAGTCCAAGTTCATGACTTTGATCCGTAAGTCGCCTTTGGTCTGGTTCTTGCTTACACCTCCGATCAATCATCCTTCTACTTTACCCTTGTTCATCAGGCTCCACTTAAGCTGTACATTTTTTTTCAATTATTATAAAAAGGTACATCATACTATCAACGCATATGGTCAGTTACGGCTAAAATATTTTTCTAAGCTCCGCACACATTTACCCTATATCTCTATGGGGACAGAATCCTTGACAATGCTACCAGGTAAAAGCTAGCCTCACCCCTTCCTCCATCCTCCAGGCTCTGACTCATTTTTACCATATTGTCAGGATAAGTAATGCCTTGAGCATTTAAGGAAGTCTTACAGTTAAGGATTTTTTAATTCGGAGTCAATTTCAAAAATAAAGGCTATCTTTTTGTTTTTTTAATCCTTAAGGATTTTTTCAGTAACCTGTGTTTAGAATATACTTCATGTTAAAATAATCTACTCTATAGTTGGTCCTTTATGTTACCTGGAAACTATTTTTAATAATAAATAAGGATGAGATGGTTAGCTAGTATCACCAACTCAAAGGACATTAATTTCAGCAAACTCTGGGAAATTGTGAAAGGCCAAGGAAGTCTGGCGTGCTGCAGTCCATGGGATCACAGACAGTCAGAAGAGGCTTAGTGACTGAACAACAACTCTGAAGTATAATTTATTTTTCTATCTTTAAATGTATCAAAAAAAAATTTTAAGCAAATTTTGGCTTTTTTTTTTTTTTTTTCATAAAAATGTAAACATACAACACACTACCTGCACTGTTTACTTTTTCTGCCCTTTTTTTTATTTTTTTGATCATACCATGCAGCATGTGTGATCTTAGTTCCTTGACCAAAGATTGCACCCATGCCCCCTGCATTGAAAGCGAGGAATCTCAACAACTGGACCACCAGGGAAGTCCCTAAATGTACTGAATTTTAACTCTGTTCCCCTCTACTTTATAGAGCTCATCTGTCACATTTGCCCAGAAAGAGAAAGAGAGATATTGTGGCTGTGTTCTCACCGCTGCCGAGCGTGTGAATCCAACTATGCCATGTTTTGAAGCACAATAAACAGGCTGCTGTGCAACAGGCATGAGCCCTGAAACAGACAAATAAAAACCAAAAACAATTTTTATTTAAAAAAAGCAGACAAACCCCAACAATTGCTGTGAAAATAAATAATCTGTGCCTGTTCCATTTTAAGATTAATCTTAGAGAATACTCTAAGGTCATCACTGGACAACTTTGTAAAACTCACTAGTTCTAGCATCGTATACTTCTAGCATGACCTCTGCTCTATTGTTCTGAATTTACAGTTGGTAAGTTACAGCCTAGAGATACAGGCAAGGGTGATATAAAAGTTTATCTGCCTCCTTGACAAAGTCAAGAAAAGTTGACCTTATCTAAAACACCAAAAGAATCATCTTGAAATCCAGTAAGTTATTATCTAATTTTCAGTTTTTAAGCCTGGACTTTAAAAAGTGTATATTCTACATTTTTTAAGGCTGAAGGAATTTAGATAGCTTAAGCAGGATTTGGAGGGTTTTATTTGTCTTCATTTTAAGTTGGTCAGCATTTCTCTGCCCTGAACTGCCCTGAAAGATGCCTCTAAGTGTTGAAGAAAATTAAAAATTAACTTCTTTTGATTCTGAGGTAGCAGATGCCTAGATCTCATTCCATGACTTAGGAAAAGAAAACCAGAAACAAACATGTTTGATCCTATTTTATTTCCTTTCATAATTACATGCTCAACAACAGAATTCAAGCAATTTTACAATTGGATAATTTTCCATAGACATGCAATAGTAACTGTTCAAATATATGATTAAATTCACAGTCCAGGAAAAGATAGTATTGTAGCATATATAGTATCTTTTCTCACCTACCTCCCAGCCCAACAGCACCTCCTACCCAAAGAAATGAAACAAGAAAAACAAACTTTACTGTAGATATTTGTACTATCAAACGTTTGTTTTGAAATTTTTTTTTCTGTTTTATGGGAGTATAGCCAATTAACAATGTTGTGATAGTTTCAGGAGAACAGTGAAGGGTCTCAGGCATACATATACATGTATCCATTCTTCCCCAAACTCCCCTGGATGGGAGGGGATTTGGGGGGAGACAGTAGGTCCTTGTTGGTTATCCATTTCAAATACAGCAGTATGTACATGTCCATCACAAACTCCCTAACACAGGGAGGCCTGGCGTGCTGTGATTCATGGGGTCGCAAAGAGTCGGACACGACTGAGCGACTGAACTGAACTGAACTGAAGTGAAGTGAACTGAACTGAACTATCCCTTCTCCCATCTTTCCCCCGAGCAAACTTAAGTCCGTGCTCTATGTCTGTGAGCCTGTTTTCTAAGTAAGTTCACTTTTATTTCTCCTAATTGTCAATTCTCTATCTCAATCAACAGTGAAACTTAATTACAGCCGTTTTTCCATCTTGGCTTTTAACTTCCTGAGCTAACATGCTCTATCATTTTTTAAATTTGTGCCTTCTCCAAATCAGGAAGCAGCAATCCCTGATTACTATAATGTTATTACTATCAAATATCATGCTAATACTACTAAATGATTCTGCTGAGACGTGCTCACCTCTACCCAGCTAACTAGTCCCAGAACGCTACGGATGGATCATGAGCCGGTTATGCCAAAGTTCAGCGAACTTTAACCACTTCCTGGGTGCCTGCCAGGTCTCAATTTATGAAGTATGTTTGCTCAAGAGCAGTTTAAATCCCTGAGATGGTAGATCACACAGAGTGCATCCACCCAGTGATCTCAAAGCATGGAACATGTGGTTCTCCTTTTCGTTTTGTTTTTGTTCAGTAACATGTGCAAGTTAATTAAGGTCTTCAGTGTCAGTCAACAAGAAAGAATTAATGATTCTTTCACAGATGTATTAGGTATACAGGTGTATTAAGAGATCAAGATAAAGCAAATAAACAGGTACAGTCAGACACTGCTGCTTCTTGTTCTTGTAAGTTAGTTACTGTTCTACTGTCTCCTTCAGTGTTTATGAGGCCAAGGCAATGGTGGAAGGTGGTGTTCACAGACAGCAGGAAATGCAGAGTGAATCTGAATCAGAGATGAGCTAGTTGACAGGCACAAAACCCAGAAGGACACTGTTCACAGATGTTGTCAAAGATGAAGGTGGAGTGAATTTCTGTTACATATGTGGGAGCAATGATCTTCTGAACTCAAACTAGTTCTAAGTGTCACAGCAGTGAAGGAGATCTAATATTGTTGTGTTGCTTCTAAGAAGCAAGCTGCAAAATGCACTTTCCTTTAAAGGTATATTAGACATGCAATCAGAATTTGTCTGCATCTTTGAAGTGGCGCTTGGTCTTGTAACTCTCCTAGCATTCCAGTGATATTTTCACTGTGATCCTGTGAAATGTTTCCTCTTGCTCTGCTTTCACTTTCTGGTATTAGATCAAAGGCTGCATAAATCCTTTTCAGACATTCAAAAACCAAACATCCTTTTAAGGTATTTTTACAGCTTGGTGGTATAACTGGCATAAAATAAACTGCACATATTTAAAGTGTGTGGTTTGATAAGTTTTGACATACGTCGACACCCATGAAACCATGACCACAATCAAGATATGAACACAAACATCCCCCAAAAGTTTCCTTGTGTGTACTCTGTCATCCCGTCCTTCTGCCTTTCCTTCCCCTCTAAGCAACCACTGATCTGTTCTGCGTCACTATAGATTAGGAGTTTATATAAATATAAGCACACAATGTAAACTTTTCTATCTGGATTCTTTCAGGATAATTCTTATGGGATTCATCCCATTTTGTAATGTCTATCAATAGCTCATTTCTCTTTCTTTCTTTTTCTGAATAGTATTATACTGTAAGGGTATACCTATCAATTGCATATACCTTGCTCTTTTGATAGATATATTCAGTTCGGAGGATGATAAAAGAAAGAAAATTCTATTTTTCAATTATTTTATTCAGGCAACTTGTAGTTAATTTAGTTAAATAGTTTTTCTTTATCTCCCACTACTTGCAGATTTTAACTACTGCTTCTTACGTTTCGAACAGCTAAAGATCCTACAGGGTTTTTTCCCCAGCTTGCCAACTGACTTTCAGTGTTGACATTTGCTCTTTCTCCTTCAGTTTGCTGCTTTGGAAAGGAAGGCTAAAGGGAGAGAGAAAAGTGTTTTTGTTTTTTTGACAATGACTTTAACTGAGGTTGAAATGTTTCAGAAATCCAACATTTTCTCTTGGACCTCACAATCCAAGTATAAACATTATTTCTGTTGCAGTCAACTTCAGTGTTGGTTAGCCATACTCTGTTACAGACCTTAGACTCACAGTGCTAACATATACTCATATATGGTTTCCACATGCTTCACATAAAAATCTGTTCTGAGGCTAGAAATAAGGGTCAGCACAGAGAATTGTTCAGGGTGTGTCCAATATGACTCTGGGATCACCACTCACATGGTAGTTTGTAGAAATTGTGCCCCACAGAGTTCCTGCAGTTTATAACCTGCACAACCATACATGGAAGCCCTCTGTGGTAGAGGAGGATGAACCAGTGGAGGTAGGAAGAAAACAAGTTAAGCTAAGTGTCATAGAAATTAAAGATGGAAATATTTTAAGAAGCCTATATTGGTTACTTTTATCAAGTGCAGAATCGAAAGAGAATCACTTTTCTTTGAGATATTAACAAGTCTCAAAATCTCTCATCTAAAAATTGTAGCTGTCACCCAAAAGTAAATAAAAATAAAAAACTGGTGCCAAAAAATCCATGATGAACAACAACAAAAAAAATCAAACTTAAAAAAATAAATATAGTAGCCCTCTTGGTTTCACCTCTCTCCAGCTGCCTCTGCATAGCTCCATAGTTCACCCAAATAAGGCTTTCATCTGACCAATCCAGTCAAACAGATCTTGTGGAGGTTGCCAGTGACCTATGTCTGCTAAGGCTAACCCTTCATCTTCCTGGACACTTTCCTCAGCAGCAACCAACACAGTGAATTAAGCTCTCCTCAAAACACTTCCCTCCTTTCGCTGGTGTCCTTCCGCCTCATGCTTGCTAGCAGCACCTCCTCCTCCTCAACCAGACCCAGGAATAGGCTGGAGGACCCAAGAGCTGACCTTGGCCCTCTCTGCCTTTTAAAATAATTTTATTTATTTATTTTTGGCTGCCCTGGGTCTTCCTTGCTGTGTGGGCTTTCTCTAGACTCAGAGAGTGGGAGCCACCATCTAGCGTACAGGCTTCTCACTGCAGTATCTTCTCTTGTTGCAGAACATTGGATCTAGGTGCATGAGCTCTATGGTTGCAGCTCCTGGGCTCTAGAGCATGGCTCAAAAGTTGTGGTGCACAGCTTAGTTGCTCCAAGGCATGTGGGATTCTTCCTAGACCAGAGGTCAAACCCGTGTGCCCTGCATTGGCATGAAGATGCTTTACCACTCACTGAGCTACCAAGGAAGTCCCTCTCTTTCTATGCACACTTTTCCCCTATGTGACTTTATCCACTCTTGTGGATGAAATTCATTCTCTCAATGTCTCTTTCATTCTCTCTCTCTCACATAAACACACATGATTTTTAAATTTAAATTCCACATTTCCAGCCAGGATCTCTTCCTCTGTCTCGAGACTTCCCATTAGTTTTCTTCCCTTAAAACACAGTGTGTGCTAATTCAAAAGCTTTTATAGGAGTGAATTCATTTTAGAAATATGTGTTTGGTACCAATTAGGTGCCAAATAGAATGAAAACATGTTTTAAATTGTTAGTTATAAATGTATAAAACCAAGGGGAGGATCACCATTTGACCAGAATGTCATCTCTTATATTATTTAACCGTTTAAAAATGTCCTTTTAATTGAATTTGTTGAGAGGAATTACAGGAGTTTGGATCTGGGGTGCCAGACTAGCTGATCTCAAATCCTGAATCCACCACAGTGAGCTCTACCTTTGCAGGGGTTACTTCTGGATACTGTGGTGTTTTCCTTGTGTGAACTTGAGGAGGAATAGTAGCCATTGTGAGTCCTAAATGAGCTAATTTACACAAAATACTTAAAACTGTGCATACCACATAAGAAGCTCTACCTACCATTTGCTGTTATTTTTCTATAAATGCAAATTAAACATTTTTCTTAAGATGAAACATCTCAAAGTCTTGTTTTATTAATCAGTTTACCTGTTTCTCCACAGTGTACCTTTTTATGAAAATGTATCTTTTACACTAAAATGCCACATATCTGGTACAGCATCCTAACTCGATTTGGTTTCTGACCCTTGGCCAACTGTGGACTGTTGCTAATCCTAATTCAAAAGTCTTTGCAGAGTGCCTTCATTTAAGAACTATGTATTCAGTAACTTTAAATACAAAGGATAATGAAGTAGTATTTCAAATATGCTCTGTTGAAATGTGTAAACCAAACCGGAGGGCCCCTCGTGCAGGGGTAGGGTAGAACTTTGATATTCAACCAGCCAGATGACCCCATCTGACTTCACAGGGAGTTCTGCCAGTATAATGACTGCAGGCGCAGTTGCTGGAATGAATTTAGATATTTTAAAATCTTGCAAATTAATTCTCATATGCACAGAGAAATTCTTTTGTCTTCATGTTAAAGGATTTAAGAATAACAAAACAAGGATTGTGACCAGGAGAGAACAGTCTCTAAAGAAATGTCATTTTGTTGGACGTTGTGGGGAATCCTCAATTGTGCTTAAAAATAGATGTCTTAAATTATAAAAAAGTTAGGAAGAAACTTTTAATGCTTATTTATTCTAGGCCCAGCACTGTGCAAGTTTACTTAAAGAATTGCAAAATGGCTCTCTCCAAAATAGAACACGTCTAATTAGTAGCAGGTTTATGTCTGTCATAACTGAGATTAAGAAAAATAACATCAACAGAGCAACACACTCTGTCCATGAAACAGAGAAATATTTTCTACAACCACTCAGGATAATAATACCAAATGACACAAACTGATGGAATAACTATCAAAAAATGTTTAAATACTTGGAAATTAAACATGCAATTACAGAATAAAGTCATTCAGAAAGATAAAATATCATTTCCATTTCCACATTAGTTCTTCTACCTTTAACATTCTTTCTACCCATATTTACAAAAGATAGCTTCAATATCTACATTTCACGGAGAGTAAAAAGCTCAAAAGCACCATTTCACTGGTGCAAAAAACTGAAATATGCTCAGATGGCAATTGTACTGAATCCATGAACATACTTGCTTTTAAGTGGATAGAAACCATGTAAAATAAACTATACAGAAGTGTTAAAGGAATTCGACTTAGGAAAGTAAATTGAGAGTCTAAACTTACTGATGTCTTTGCATGATAAACTTTGGGCTCAGCAGCTAACTCTTCACATTTCCTACCCATCTCACGTTGTCTACCTATCTCTCTGCGTTTGACCACCACTTCTCTAATAGAAGGGGAAGCGAGAACTAGTGAGAACGCATTTATCTATGTTTACACAGAAAGCTAACTGAAGTAACTGGTGGATGTCTTCATTATATGATCTTTCACAAAGTAGAACCCCTTATCTGATGCTGCTATTTCTTTCCCCCTCAGTCTCATGCCTGCCATTAACAAATTATGCTTTGAAATGTGCCATGACATAAAAAGTGGCATAAATTTTCACAAAATGACATCTTCATAATAAAAATCTTTCCAAAAGGTAACTTCAGTAGCACTTTCCAGGGACTGTTAATGCTCAGAAAGTTGCCCCTAATATCCCATCAAAATACCCCTTCCTAAAAGTTCAATTATTGCCTATGCTGGGTTTAGAGGAATGTCCCTGTGCAAACTTTAGGGGCTTGCTCCTCAAAGAATGTCCCTGTGCAAACTTGGGGGCCAAGGACTGGCATCATAATTGCAGGACCCGCCCTAGAGTAGAATTTATCTCTAAACAAAGGTAATATCTCTCATACTGAATTCTGAAAGACTATTCCTTAACAGTCTTCCCCACCCCAACACAGCTGCTGCTGCTGCTGCTAAGTCACTTCAGTCATGTCCGACTCTGTGCAACCCCATAGACGGCAGCTCACCAGGCTCCCCCGTCCCTGGGATTCTCCAGGCAAGAACACTGGAGTGGGTTGCCATTTCCTTCTCCAACGCATGAAAGTGAAAAGTGAAAGTGAAGTCTCTCAGTCATGTCCAACACTTCGCGACCTCATGGACTGCAGCCTACCAGGCTCCTCTGTCCATGGGATTTTCCAGGCAAGAGTACTGGAGTGGGGTGCCATTGCCTTCTCCGCCAAACACAGCTAGGAAATGCTAAATTTTTTATCCATTTCTCAAAGGCCAATATATAAATATTTGACCTTTCCTACTGACTCATTCTAGTGTGTGTCTTCTTAATAATTTTAAGTCATAAGACAGCAAAATGGCACCATGAAAACATTCTTTGGTACTAAAGGAGGGAGGTGGCTCTTTGGACCAATGAAGATCCAGATCATGCAGAGTCATCCATTGTACAAGATACACTAAAATCGTTGTTGTTCAATCTCTAAGTTGTGTCCAATTCTGCAATCCCAAGGACTGCAGCATGCCAAGCTTCTCTGTCCTTCACTGTCTCCCTAAGTTTGCTCAAACTCATGTCCATTGCTTTCTTTACTAATTCTCACCACTTTAACCAAGTTATGCAACTTGTTCAAGATGAGTTGTTCAACTATAAATTGTAGATAATTAAACAGGCTTCTATTGTAGGGAACTGTGAAAGTTAAATGTGACATCGTACAGCCAATGGTTTATCACAATGCCTGGAACTTGGCATTTGCTAAATATGTTAGTTCCCCTTCTTTAAAGCAAGAAGAGTTACAGAGGGTTGTGCCATGTGATAACCTGAAATTTCTGGTCTGTTGTGACATTGCAGCCCAAATGCTTCTCTTCAGGCCACGTGAGTCTTAAAGACTTTCACTGCTTATTATGTTTCTGCTTTGTCTATGCCATGATAACTAATGGGTTGGCTAAAAAAGTTTATTTGGGTTTTTCCATAAGATGTAACAGAAAAACCCAAATGAACTTTTTTGGCCAGCCCAATATTTAGTGCTACATACTTACAAGAGACACTGACATATAGCTCCTGGGGTATAAAGTTTGCTTTCATACCCCAATACCTTTCTGTAGATGTTCAACATGTTTAGTTAACTTGAATGTGTTATTTAAAGTGGTAACCTTAGCACTTTTACTGTAACACTACAAATTATATTGTTCTAGATATGACATGGAAGAAAAGTTATGACCAACCTAGATAGCATATTGAAAACAGAGACATTACTTTGCCAACAAAGGTCCGTCTAGTCAAGGCTATGGTTTTTCCAGTGGTCATGTATGGATGTGAGAGTTGGACTGTGAAGAAGGCTGAGCGCCAAAGAATTGATGCTTTTGAACTGTGGTGTTGGAGAAGACTCTTGAGAGTTCCTTGGACTGCAAGGAAATCCAACCTGTCCACTCTGAAGGAGATCAGCCCTGGGATTTCTTTGGAAGGAATGATGCTAAAGCTGAAACTCCAGTACTTTGGGCACCTCATGCAAAGAGTTGACTCATTGGAAAAGACTCTGATGCTGGGAAGGATTGGGGGCAGGAGAAGGGGACGACAGAAGATGAGATGGCTGGATGGCATCACTGACTCGATGGACGTCAGTCTGACATGAGTCTGAGTGAACTCCGGGAGTTGGTGATGGACCAGGAGGCCTGGCATGCTGCGATTCATGGGGTCGCAAAGAGTTGGACATGACTGAGCAACTGAACTGAACTGAACTGAACTGAGATATGACATAGCTCAAATGGGTACGTCACTGGGCTAGTATTTAGCTACAAAAATTCTAAGATATCCAAATATTTTCACAGGACTCTTAATGTTTTCAATTCAGTGATATGACCTTCATAGTGTCACTCACAAAATGCCACTGAGTGCCTTATTTCTGAAGCACATAGATCACCTGCAGCAAACACCAAGACCGCAGTAGCTGAGCAGCTGGGAGCAGGTTTGGTGAGCAGACTCCTTTTCCTATGATGACTTCTCCTCTTTTCCCACTATTTGAGTAACTAAGTATAAAGAAGCATACTTGACTCCTATTGGATGTCTTGGGCTTCCCAGATGGCTCATTAGTAAAGACCCACCTCCCAATGCAGGAGGCATGAGTTTGATCCCTGGGTTGGGAAGATCCTCTGGAGGAGGAAATGACAACCCACTCCAGTATTCTTGCCTGGAGAATCCCATGGACAGAGGAGCCTGGCGGGCTACAGTCCACGGGGTCACAAAGAGTCAGACACAACTGAGCACTCACGCACACATATATGGGATGTCTTATGGGAGCAGAGCTGTTTGATTATCTGCATTAAACCAGACTTTGCTCTTCTCTGTTGTTCAACTTTTCTTGCTTAATAATTAAGGATGAATGTGGCAAACTGAGTGCAGGTTTATGTATTAGATTTATAGACAAAAGCTCATACAGAAGAGTCTATGTGGTTAACAGAGATTGGAACAACTTCCCTGGCTCCAGACTGGAGACACCCTTCCCTCAACACAGCAAAGAATCACTCTCTACTGTAACTACTCCTCTGTTTGTTAAACTTATTAATTGCATCTGATATTCTGTCTGCGTCAGTGGTCATTACTCATTAACTCCTCTGCCCAAACCAGTGTGTCAACTTGAGGTTTTACTATGACACTAAATGATTCCACTGGATCTGGGCACGAGATCATGGGATGGACTCTGGTTGGACTGAATAGTACCCATTATTCCTTCAACAGACAGAGCAGTAGGGGAAAGAGGAAAGGTCTATAGGGAAGGAACATCTGGAAAACACAGGAAGCAAGCACTAGAACTACTTTTCCTATGATTTCATTTGTCAGTTGTATCTCATATAAGCTGAGAAGTAAAAACAAACAAACAAAATTTTGACTCTGGTAATTCTCAAAGACGTTTTTGGTCAGCTGACGTCTGCCAACACGCTCTGACTTCAAGGGCACAAAATTTTTGATATTAATTCTGAGGAAAGTGTGAAGATGTGAGACATCCACAATTTATTCTCTGCTATACTATTATAAAATCTTGTATTTTTATCAAACTGATTTCATTAAGGGAAGATCAGAGGCTCATAATGAGTGGATAAAACACAAAACAGTACATTTTAATATTCTTTCTGAGATGAGAGAACCTCAGTGTCAAAGCCAAGGGTCAGAGGAAGGCTAGCAGGGGTTGCCCAGGTGGGTCAGAGGCAACAAGGAAATGGTGTTAGATGTTGCAGGTGTGGAAGATGGGCATCATGAAGGTACCCAGCCAAATGTAATGGACAGAGATGAACCAATGAATCACCATCAGTGGAATTGCCCTGCCTATCGGGAAGAATAACAGAGGGAGAATCATTTAGCATTGCTCTGATTTTCACTAGATTGTAAGAGTGTCAGAAAGTAACTCAAAGGCAGAATGGTATCCTCACTGAATTTCCATCCATTCATTGCTTTGTCTACACGACTAGCAAAAGATTCACACATGCTTCCCAATATTAACTCTGGGAAAATGAATAAGAGTTCATTAACACTCAGGATGAGAAGTGTGACACACCAAACTCTTAGCCAAGAAAGGCAAGTGGACATCTCAGGTGAGTGGACATCTAAATTGCTCTTCTGTTTGGCATGTTTTGACTTGTGACATTGGTAATCTCCCCACATGGTTCCAGGGCTTTACTCTGTGTGTGTCAAACAGGGCAAAAGCTTAAGCTTTCACTGAAGGTTGAGTAAGTAGTCCTGAGATTAAAATAGTGCCCAGGAGTCCTGAATATACTGGGACATCACACTGGCTTAATTAAGTTACAGGACTTCAGTTTCTCTTTCTTTATAGTTAGGCTAAGAGAGACATGGAAACAGACACAGATTTAACAAACTTATAGACAGAAGAGATAGAAAATCTTGCGGTTAAGGCATAGGGGATCTCCTATCAGGCTGCTATTATGAGAATTCCAACTCCTAAGCTTCCTTGCATGTAAGATTGTGCAAGATACTTATTACGCTCTCCAGACTAGGCTCCCTTATCTTCAAGATGGAGATTATAGAAACTACTGCACAGGGCTGTTGAGAGAATTAAATGAGATAAGGACTTCCCTAGTGGCTTAGTCGGTAGAGAATCCACCTGCAATGTGGGAGACCTAGGTTCGATCCCTGGGTTGGGAAGATCCCCTGGAGAAGGGCATGGTAACCCATTCCAGTATGCTTGCCTGGAGAATCCCCATGGACAGAGGAGCCTGGTGGGCTACCATCCATGGAGTCACAAAGAGTCGGACATGACTGAGTGACTAAGCACAGCACAAGGTGTCCATAGTATTTAGAAGAGTATCCTGTAAATGGTGAGTGCTCAGTTAAAGTTAATTGCTGTTATATGTTTAAATAATTTCATTGGATAAGAGGCAGTACTACATTGCATTTCTCTATTCATGCTCTTGGGGGAAATTGAGCCTCTTCTGCTACAGAATCTCTCCCAGAGAATCCTATATTGATTCAACACTGAGGGCTTCTAGTCCTCTTGAGACTGAAATCAGTGCCTCCAATAATACAAGGTCAAGGGTCTCCCACTATATGGCATTCATGGTTCTCCAAGTGTTACTAGACCTCTTAACTTTAAGAAGGAATTCATGGAATTACCTTTTGATTGCCACCATAGGTTCTTTTCCACGTTTATATTTTAATAAACTATTAAACATTTTTCTTAATTCTCCAATCATTTATATATTTTTCTTAGGATTTTATTCAAAGGTGTATAGATTTAGCCTTGACAATTTCCCTTTAGGATTCCAGTCTCTGGGAATCTAAACTTCAGCCCTCTCTAGGATCAAATATGTCTTTTAAGTATTTCCCATGCTTTCACCTTTTTCTTGGACTTGAAATATTATAATTTGTAAGTAGATGTCACATTAGGAAAACTAACCAGATTACCCTGAACAGTTTATGTAACTACATCTATAATAACTCTAGAGATGTCATTTTTGTCTTGAAGCAACCCAGAAAATGAAATGCTAGTTTATTTTTGAGAACCTCTAAAGAAGGAGATGTCTACATTTCTACTCGGGTGAAGTTCACAGTGGTTTAAGCACTATCTGACAATGATTCTCAATGGAATGAGAAAAACGCAGAGCCTCAGACAGGTATGTGATCACAGGCACCTCTAATGCTGATGCTTGCAATGCTACTGGAACTGAGAGGTGGAGAACAGGCAGTGGGCACACTGGTTCTGCCATTACCACAATAACTGAAACCAACCTGATGACTGAAGAAAGTCTCGTTTTTGGACATAGATAGTTTAGACTTGGTGTTAATATTGGTCAGGTTTCTAAAATTTCATGACTCCACTTGAACTATTCAAGAACTATTCACGATGATTTTCCTAGAATTTTCAAAGTGAAGTCTTTTGCTCCAAAAGTTCCTGCCAAAAGGATTATAGCTGCTGCTGTGCTGTGCTTAGTTGTGCTCGACTCTTTGTAATCCCATGGACTGTAGCCTACCAGGCTCCTCTGTCCATGGCATTCTCCAGGCAATAATATTGGAGCGGGTTGCCATTTTTTACTCCAGGGTATCTTCCCGACCCAGGGATCGAACCTGCATCTCTAGTGTTTCCTGCATTGGCAGTGGGTTCTTTACCACTGTGCCACCTGGGAAACCCTAATGGTTTATGGCTTATACCAAGTAAAATGATATCAGCTGACTGCAAGTCACATAGCCCTGAATAAAACACAATTTGAATGGCATATTGTGGAAAGAATGATCAGCTCTCTGCTGATGTCCACCCTTAGGCACACAACTTGCCTGCATTTCCCAGACTCCCAGCTTCAGCCAGCCTGGTTTCCCAAAAGGCTGCGTACAGAAAAGGTTTCCTGCAGCGAGCATCTTGCCCTAGGTTGATCCAGGAGTGAGGAATAAGTTTGTGCTATATTTAAGCCACTACCTGTTTGGGTCTATTTATGAAAGAAGTTTAGCACTGGAGGGAGGTGGAGTATGGCATCTCAAAATATGTCACCTGGGCATAAGGGTGACTTTTGAGCTAAAGGCACTTGTAAAACAGCAGATGCAAGGGAACACTTTAATCTCTCTTTTCTTCCTGAAAACAGGACACAGAACTTCCATGTAAAAGATGCTGTCCCAGTCCCAGGAGGAAGGAAACTTTATCATCAGAGACTGGTGTCAAGGAGAAGAGACATCTATACAGATCTTGTTAAAATAACTCTTATCTTTATTGAGTCTCCTCATATATTTTAGTTACTTTCCCGCAAATGCCTCGCTTCACTCAACCCAGTTTACAAACACTGAGGTCTCACCATTTCTTTGGATCTTCATTTTTCCCACGGGGGCTCTTGTGGACATGTGAGAACCTGTATGCTTTGCTCCTCTGTTGATCTATCTTATGTCAATTTAATTCTTGCACTGGGCTAGAGGCACTGAGAAAGAGAGAAAGTTTGGTTTCCCCTACAGTATATCCCAACTAATTATATATGCCATATTTTAAAATTATACACTCTTACTACCATCACACATGAGTAGAGATACCTTAACTTCATTTTAGTCCTTTTTAGTTCATCAAAGGTGTTTTTACAAACTTTACTGTTTAGGAATCTCACAATAACCTTTGACAAATAGCAACGCTAGGAAAATATATATGTATAGTCAAAGCTATGGCTTTGTCAGTAGCCATGTTTGGATGTAAGAACTGTACCATAAAGAAGGCCGAATGCCAAAGAATTGATGCTATTGAATTAGGATTCCAGTCTCTGAGAATCTAAACTTCAGCCCTCTCTAGGATCAAATATGTCTTTTAAGTATTGCCCATGCTTTCACCTTTTTCTGGAGAAAAAGATCTTCTCCACCTTGTGCTGGAGAAGACTTTTGAGAGTCCCTTGAACTGCAAGGAGACCAATCCAGTTGATCCTAAAGGAAATCAACCCTGAAATTTCATTGCAAGGATTGCTGCTGAAGCTGAAACTCTAATACTTTGGCCACCTGATACAAAGACAACTCATTGGAAAAGAACTTGATGCTGGAAAAGATTGAAGGCAAAAGGAGAAGGGGGCAGCAGAGAATGAAATGGTTAGATAGCATCATTGACTCGATGGACATGAATTAGAGCAAATTCTGGAAGACAGCAGAGGTCAGAGGAGTCTGGTGTGCTACAGTCCTTGGGTTTGAAAGAGTCAGATACGACTTAATGACTAAACAACATGTTTCTTGAAAACAGTACTGTATTAAGTAACTTTAAAGTCACAATTTAAAACAAAAGAAAGAAACTTTGAGTTCAAACTTTTGATATTATGAAACAGAAAATCCCATAGAACCAGTAAAAAGAAAAGTAAACCAAATTGCCATTTCAAACCTGAGTTGGTAATAAATACACTTTGAAGAGATATTTCTGTGGTCCAAATGACCAATAAGAAATCATTATTAACATCATAATTGTCCTTACCTGCTAAAGAGGACATATTAATAATGATGCCACCTTCACCTCCATTTTGCTTGCTCATGTAATCCAAGCCCAGGTAGGTTCCACTGATCACAGAAACCTAGTCCAGGGGCAGAAATAGGAAAACAGAACCATTATATTTTGTGATATAGTCACACCCCAACGTTTCTATTGCTATCTCAGACACTGATGGAGATTCCTGCAAAAGTTATCAATGAAAGGTTATGAAATGGCTGTGTTTTGGTTTTAAGCCAGTAATTAACTCTTTTGTTTGCCTAAATTTGTAGAGCTCATCACATTTCTGCAAAACTTCACTTAGTTGCCCAATTTCTGAGATTTTATGATAAATGTTATATTGCAACAGTATCTTATTAACTTTCATTAATTCATAGCATCTTCAAGAATTCTATATATTCTTTTTCTCTTCTAAATAGTGGATACGAAATTTATTCACCCTGTTTAGCCCATAGTTCTCTTGCCCAGGTATTCTGTGGCACATCCATCTGCTGTGTTTCATTCTCTTGCCTCTTGGAGTATATCATAGTGGATACCCTTGATTGCCTGGACAGTTCTCATTTCCTTCTTTTTTGTATTTGTATCTACTTCTTCATGTAATACAAAGGAAGGCGATCTCCCTTGCTTTAGTGCAGACAGTAGTTAATCTAATTGAGTCACAGAAATCCCATTCACCTTGCCTGTGACTGGTTTAGGAGATGAAAGTGACCCATTTCCCAGCCAATAAGACCAGAGAAGGAGTCAGCTGCAAGTGGGGTCCAGATTGGGGAGGGTGATGAAAGAGGATGCTACAGAGAAATTTTTCAGTGCTCTTAAGAAAACCAAATGATTGCATTACTCCTTTTTCATTGCTTTGTACGCAGGGAATGGCAGGGACATTACTTTGAAAAGCAGAGATATTATTTTGCCAACAAAGGCTCAGTTCAGTTGCTCACTCATGTCCGACTCTTTGCGACCTTGTGGACTGCAGTACAGAAGGCTTCCCTGTCCATTACCAATACCCCAGAGCTTGCTCAATCTCATGTCCATTCAGTAAGTGATGCCATCCAACCATCTCAACCTCTGTCATCCCCTTCTCCTCCCACCTTTCCCAGCATCAGGGTCTTTCCAATGAGTCAGTTCTTCGCATCAGGTGGCCAAAGTAATGAAGTTTCAGCTTCAGCATCAGTCCTTCCAATGAATATTCAGCCCTGATTTTCTTTAGGATGGACTGGTTGGATCTCCTTGCAGTCCAAGGGACTCTCAAGAGTCTTCTCCAAAATCACAGTTCAAAAATATCAATTCTTCAGTGCTCAGCTTTCTTTAGAGTCCAACTCTCTATCCATACATAACTACTGGAAAAACCATAGCTTTGACTAGATGAACCTTTGTCAGCAAAGTAACGTCTCTGCTTTCCAATATGTTATCTAGAATGGTCATAGCTTTTCTTCCAAGGAGCAAGTGTCTTTAAATTTTATGGTTGCCGTCACCATCTGCAGTGGTTTTGGAGCCCCAAAAAAGAAAGTCTCTCACAGTTTCCACTGTTTCCCCATCTATTTGCCATGAAGTAATGGGACCAGATGCCATGATCTTAGTATTCTGAATGTTGAGCTTTAAGCCAACTTTTTCACTCTCCTCTTTCACTTTCATCAAGAGGCTCTTTAGTTCTTCTTCACTTTCTGCCTTAAGGGTGGTGTCATCTGCATATCTGAGGTTATGGATATTTCTCCCAGCAACCTTGATTCCAACTTGTGCTTCATCCAGCCTGGCATTTCTCATGATGTACTCTGAATATTAGTTAAATAAGTAGGGTAACAATATACAGCCTTGACATACTCCTATCTCAATTTTGAACCAGTCTGTTGTTCCAAGTTCGGTTCTAACTGTTGCTTCTTGACCTGCATACAGATTTCTCAGAAGGCAGGTCAGGTGGTCTCGTATTCCCATCTCTTTAAGAATTTTCCAGTTTGTTGTGATCCACACAGTCAAAGGCTTTGGCATAGTCAATAAAGCAGAAGTAGATGTTTTTCTGGAACTCTCTTGCTTTTTCTATGATCCAACAGATGTTGGCACTTTGATCTCTGGTTCCTCTGCCTTTTCTAAATCCAGCTTGAACATCTGGAAGTTCATGGTTTACATACTATTGAAGCCTGGCTTGGATAATTTTGAGCATTACTTTGCTAGCATGTGAAATGAGTGCAATTGTGTGGTAGTTTGAACATTCTTTGGCATTGCCTTTCTTTGGGATTAGAATGAAAACTGACCTTTTCCAGTAGTCATGTATGGATGTGAGAGTTGGAACATAAAGAAGGCTGACTACTGAAGAATTGATGCTTTTGAACTGTGGTGTTGGAGAAGACTCTTGAGAATCCCTTGGATTGAAAAGAGATCAAACCAGTTAGTCCTAATGAAAATCAGTTCTGAATATTCATTGGAAGGACTAATGCTGAAGATGAAGTGCCAATACTTTGGCCACTTGATGCAAAGAACCAACTAATTGGAAAAAACCCTGATGCTGGGAAAGATTGTAGGCAGGAGGAGAAGGGGATGACAGAGGATGAGATGATTGGATGGCATCACTGACTCAATGCACATGAGTTTGAGCAAACTCTGGGAGTTGGTGACGGACAGGGAAGCCTGCCATGCTGCAGTCCATGAGGTGGCAAAGAGTTGGACATGACTGAGTGACTGAACAACAACAATGGCTGGAATGAAGTTATAGAGATAGCATCCTTAAGAGGGAACCACCATGAACGATGGCAGATGGGAGAGATGACGGGACTGTCCTGATACTTTCACAGAGCTGCAGCATCAAGCAGCCTTGAACTCAGTGTCCTGTGAGATCACATAGCTGTTTCACCTAGACTGAGCGGGGGATTATTGTTCCCTGGACACATGGTCTTCAGTAATGAAATCACTTATTTTGTTCATCTCTTTTGCAGCTACCTTTTTGATAGCTTATTCTGTTTTATTACTGACACCCACATATAGGCACCTTTTCGGTATTATTCTAACATTTAAGAATTAATTGGCGCTTCCATGGTGGTCCAGTGGTTAAGAATCTGCCTTGTAGTGCAGAAGACACTGGTTTGACCCCTGGTCCTGAAAGATCCCACACACCACAGAGCAACTAAGCCCATGTGCCGCAACTACTGAGCCTGTGCTCCACAAGAGAAGCCTGTGCATTGTAACCAGAGACAGCCCCTGCTCTCCACAATTAGAGAAAGCCTGCGTGCAACAAAAACCCAGCACAACCAAAAATAAATAAGAACTAACCACTATCAAAAGCAACTTGTGACATGCAACGTATTTGAAACCTTACATTCCCTTTTAGATTTAAGAACGCCTTTCCCTTCCAACTTAGACTTTTAATAGAAAATTTCCTTTTGACATCTTAATTCCTATGACTTTCATTTTTCACAATACTGCAAAGAAAACAATATAACAGAGAATGGGATAACGAGTCTGAACCTGAGGGCATATATTGATGGTTACCTTCTTTTTATTTTAAAAATTCCTTTTGGAGTTTTCTTGACAAACATCCAGAGTTGCCTCTATACCTAACAGTAGTTTTAGCACAAAGAAGTAAACTGAAGATTCTATTCACTCAAGCCATGCATCACTGTGATATTAAGCAAACTCAGGGAGAATGCATAAAACTTGCACATGATTCCCTTTTAAAAGGCAAAAAAAAAAAAAAAAAAACAACCTTCAGTGGTTTATATAAGAAGGATTAACAAATGTACATGGCTGGAATTACTGAAGTCAGATTCTGTGTGTTTCTGTCCAGGTCTCTAGCATGTCTGAACAGAACTTCTGCTTATGTGTATTGGCACTACTCTTTTATTCTCAGGTATTTACAGCTTTGCTGACACCTGTTTTGGGTTTTCAACATCTACATGAGGCAGCCAGATAGAAGATTGGGGAATGTTTCTAATTTTTTTAAAAGCCAGATTTATTTCCTGGTTTTTGATGGAGGAGGAAAAATAATGGTCGTGCCATCTATTATCAGGTTAAGAATTGAGTAATTTTTCAAATGAAATATTCTTCAAATATATCTACAAGAAAAAAACCCCTAATGTTTTAGCTGAACATATATGATATTTTCACCTCTTTTCCTTTACTATGACAATCTCTTCCACATCCCAGATCATATATTAAGGAAAATTCAATGTCTAATTTTACGTGTGGTTAGTCGCTCAGTTGTGTCCGACTCTTTGCAAACCCATGGACTGCAGCCTGCCAGGTTCTTCTGTCCATGGAAATTCTCCAGGCAAGAATACTGGAGTGGGTTGCCATGCCCTCCACAGTATCTTTCCAACCCAGGGATCTAACCCAGGTCTCCAGCATTGCAGGTGGATTCTTTACCGACTGAGCCACCAGGGAAGCCCTAATTTTACATAGTGAGAGTAAGTAAAAACTTGACTATTGACAAAATAATCTAATGAGCACATGCTTACTCAATATTTCTGGTTATGAAGAGAGAATTTTTATATGTATACTGAAATTACAATTGTTTGGTATTCCAAATCTTAAAGTACTTTTTTTCATGAATTAAGGCATTCTGTAACTTAAAAATCACTCTCATAAATTCCCCTATCCTGGAAATAATTCTCTAGTAATAAAGATAAATGGATAAATGAACTTAACTCCTCTCATTAAGCATCATGTCTTCTATTATACACACATATATGTATAGATAGGCTTCCCTAGGGGCTCAGCAGAAAAAAAACCACCTGCAATGCAGAAGACCCAGGAGATGTGGGTTTAATCCCTGGTTTGGGAAGATCCCATGGAGGGGAGCATGGGCTTCCCTGGTGGCTCAGACAGTAAAGAAGAATCTGTCTGCAATGCAGGAGACCTGGGTTTGATTGCCAGGTCAGGAAGATCCCTGGAGAAGAAAATGGCTACCCACTCCAGTATTCTTGTCTGGAGAATTCCATGGACAGAGGAACCATGGAGTCGCAGAGTCAGACACAACAGAGCAACGCACACACACACAGATGTATATATGTTCCATTTATATTTGTGTGTGTGTGTGTTTACTACTGAAATTTTCTAATCTGTTATTTCCTTTATCTCATTTCCCTCCACTCTGGAGTTGCTTTCAGTTTATTTATGGTTCTTGTGCTACATAGTAACTAAAGCAATTATAAAAAATTCTGTCATATAATCATAAAACTCTACCTTTTAGGTTCTTGTTTTTCCTCCAGTCAGTTTTCAAGGGATACTAATACACATGATCATTTTTTCTGAAATCTATTTTCATCTTTTTTTCTTCCATGTTCAATCTTTCAAAATTTCTGCTTATTTAGGGGGTAAATCTGATTGTGTTCCCCCTTGCAGAAGCTACTTATAATTCAGGAAGCCTTGCCTAACTAACTAAAATAGTTCTATAGGGTCTTTAGATATGATAGAGATGCAATAACAGAAAGTAGTTATTAATTTAAGTTGTAATCAGCATGCTTGGGAGCCAAGAAAAAGGAGTATGCTTGACAACAGGGTTTCGATCTGTTTCCTCAACTCTTCATTAGAGGCAGAGTAGAGCAGAAAAGTCTACCTCATTTAGAAATGGGATGGTGGGAATGAAGAAAATGTGACTTCATACAAACTATGCTTTATTGAAGTTTAACCAACCTTAGAGGTAAAAGGATTATTTTCATCTTTTCCCAATCTTGTAAATACAAAATCAGAAAAGTGAAATAAAAATTCATAAACTTTAAAAAATATTTTATTTATTTTACTTTTATTTATTTCTTCGGCTGTTCTGGGTCTTAGTTACGGCATGTGGGCTCTAGTTCCCTGACCAGGGATCAAACCTGGGCCCCCTGCATTGGGAGCATGGATGCTTACCTATTGGACCATCAGGGAAGTCCCAAAAGTTCATGAGTTTTAAATTCAGGTACAGAACAAATCCTTTTAAAGAATCTCCAGTGATAGCCATCAATTTTATTTAATTTTTATTTGAATATACTAATGGAGTCAATACAAGTTAGTCATATGCCCAAATTAAGTCGTAAGTCCCACCTGAGTGTGAATGAGTTATTTAGGTTTATTAAAGTTTCAAATAGTGAAATAAATACATTACCAAATGACTTTATCAGTATTCAAAGTTAAGTCTACCTCTGCTCAAAGGCCAGACCAACCAATAGTTATGTAAAAATTATTTCTTTCCTGAATGTTCCTTGTGAGTCTGAGCAGCTATAAATAAGGCTCCTGTGGCTGATTTCAGTCTGAAAAGGAAGGACAGAGAAGTCTAATGGGAAAAAAAAAAAGGCTGAGAAGAGGTTTACTGGAGCTCTTGTGTGGGACACATGGCGAGAACCACTGTCTGAAGAATGAAGAAGGGATAAATTTGGTAAGGAATAAAAGTGGAAGGATAGACGATACTGTTTGCAACACTGATGTAATAGGAAACCATCCAAACATTGTACTGAACACAAAAATGAATATCCGTGTCTGCAAAATATCACAGGATAGCAGTTTATTTTTCTAATACACTTTAATTGAACATCTACTAAGCATGCAAAACAAAAATGTTCCGCCTTGAAAGAATTTACAGCATATTAGCATACGTTGTACATGTATCAAAATAATTCTAATAAAATTTCAAAAACTGATACGCCCTATGAGGATAAGTTATGTTGTATAAGCTTTCAGAAGAGGGAATGATATGTGGTGAGGTTCTTTAACTAACTGCTGACTCTCTGACATGGACAAGAACATGAAAAAACATGGAAAAGACCACACACGGAATTGTAAAATTCAAGGAAGCAAATTATATCCAGAGCAGAATTGAAAAAAAAAATATTATACACTAACCACACACAAATATTTGCATTCTACTACCAGAGATAATCAAGTTAGGAGGACAATGATTAGTCAGACTCTAATCTACTCTTGCAATGCGTATTGTAGGTAGCAGTGAAGGAACTTGTTTTTAAGTTATATATGGGTGACAAAGGTTATAGCTTGTTCTCTTTCTGTAATATTAAACAAATGTCATCAGTCTCTGGAGTTAAGCTAAGGAGTGGCCTCTGTCAGCAGAGTTCAAAGAAAAGTAAAGGCCAGTTGAGTTTCAATGAGGAAGAATCCTGGAGAGTGAGCTATAACCAAAGGGGACAAATAAAATTCCCATCTTCCAGAATTCTCTATTTGCAGATAATGCAAGAACTTCCCAGCTTGGAGCAGATGTTTATTCACCTGTGTATTTATTATAATAAAGCAAACATGCCCTCTCTGCTAGATGAAAACAGATCATTAGAATCCAATCCTATCCCCCCCTGTGATATCTCTTCACTATTTTCATGTTTCTTTATATTAACTCTAATCATTGCACATGTTTTCTGACAGCTGATTTCTCAGAGAAAAGACACAGTAGGTACCCATTATGAATGAACTGAATATGGAAAATTTACATCCTAGGGACCTCTATCTATAAAATATCTGGAGTTTTACAGATGAAACTAAAAATCATAGTGATACACAAGGGAAAGAACTGTTGTGTGATTTTTTTTATTAGTATAGCTCAATTTAAAAAATTTGGTCACTTTATGTGGTTTCAGAGAGTGGCATAAGTTCATAAAAATATATCTTCTTTAAATTCCTGAAGTTTCCAATTGGTTGCATGTTCAAAAAAAATTTTTTTTTAAGTCTGGCAACCAAAGGATATACTGAAGTATGGTTCACAATCAGTCAGGGATAACCACCAAAGAGTACACATAAAATGTACTATTTTCTTACCAGCCAAAGAAAATTAAGGCTATCCAGTGGAATTTAAGATAAGAATGGAAACAGAACATAGACAAAAAGAAAATTTAGTGAACATGAAGTGTGAACTAAAGCAAAAGGAATAAATCCTAACAGAAGAGTAAAAATAAATATGAGTGGCTTAAATTCACAAATATAAAAAGTAAAAAGTTCTAGGATGTGATTTGAAAAATAAGATTTTACATTATACTGTTAGCAAGAGACAAAATTAACATAAAAGGTTATTTTCATTTTCAAAATTAAGAAACAGAAAAAAGTATGCCTAGGTAAATGAGAATCAAAAGAAAACATGGATGCCAATTTTATATCTGGAAATAGAAAACACATAAAAAATCCCAGGTTGCAATAGGGTTACAACTTTAAAAAGTCAACAGTTAATAAATAATGATCACCAGCCATTTATGCAGAATTAGAACTGACAGGATGACTGAAAGAGGTAGGTGAGTTGACAATTGTCATTTGAGATATAACTACATTCTATTCAGAAACAGACCAATGAAGGAGATAAAGTAAGCACAGGAATAACTGACAGCCAAATCAAATAGAAATATTTTCAGAAAATGATAAGATCTTATCATTCACAACAGAGACACAAATGTAAAATTAAATTAGGTGTTAACTAAGCAAAAATCAATGGTATTAGACATTGATACACTGTAATAAAGTAAGATTTAGCCAAGAGATGTAACTATGGTTCACAGAATGAAAATATTTCATTTTACTTAACTATACTATTTGTGTAAAGCAGAAGAAAATCAAAGAGTTGTCTCAACTCAGAAACAGCAGTTGTGAGGTCTCTAAACGTACACACATCAGAAACATTTTGAGAGACACTTAACAAACACCTTTTAAAGTTATTTTGAAATATGATACCCAGGAATGCTTGAGACAAATTTTAGATAGAACTAGAAGGAGGGTGTTTGCATTTTAAAATAGTACCTTTTGATCTGGGTCAAAGGATTTTAGGGATCTGTCAAGCTTGGGGTGCAACTCTGTACCTTAAAAAAAGCAGTGTTCACAGATTACCTTTTTTCGCGAGTTAGAGTAATTTTCATCAATTCTATCAAGTTATTACAGTTAAGTCATTACTCATGAGAATGTCAATTCAAGTCAAATATTTATGAACTAAGCACTATCTTCAGGATATCATGTTGATTAGTGAGGGAAGAACAAAGAAAAACATCACGTGGTACCTGTTTTTAAGAAGTTGGATATGGTGAAGTAGGGAGCACTCCCTATGTGTTTATATACACACCATGGCCCCTCTGCACTTCACACATGCCTGCTTTGCAAGAGTAATAAAAAAGATTACCAAATAAAAGAAATTACCAAGGGCATAGTGACCCCATGCCCAGCCCAGCTCTGACATCTGGCTTTAGCTAAAGTTTCAGTATTTCTAAACCCCAGTGGTTTATGTCATGTGTTTATAAAATGGGATAGTCTGTAAGCTTGTAATACAATGCAGAAAACAAATTTTATTTCCTAATTCTATATTTTCACAGTTCATGAAAGAATTAAATAATCATCAAACATTGTAGAAATGATACACATACATGCACACACACACACATACACTGACATTAATAATAAAAATCTTAATTATTACAAAGTACAATGGTCACTTTAGCCTTTGTAGTCCTGGAATTGAATTTAGTTTTTAAATAAATAATGTAAAGCAGAAATTGGAAAGATTTTTTCTGAAAGAATCCAAATGGTAAACATTTTAGGCATCGTGCACCGCAGGGCCACTGCCACAGCTATTCAGCTCTGTTGTTGGAGCAGAAAAGTAGCCAGAGGCAACACGTAAATAAACAACCGTGGCTGTGTGCCAATAAAGCTTACAGACACTGAAATTTGAATTTCTTATATGCATACATTTCATTTTTTTCTTCTTTTCTTACTATTTTTTCAACTATTAAAACATGTAAAGCCCATTTGTAGCTTGCAGGTCATACAAAAACAGGTGGCAGGCTAGTTTGGCTGGAGATGATAGCCTGACAACTATTAAGTTATTCGATAAATGATGGTTTTTTTTCCTATTTCCTTTAATATTTTAAGACAGATTTATTTTCATAATTGGAAATCTCAAATGTCTTACTATTTGTGAAAGGAAGTGCTTTTTTCCCCTAGCTTTTTGTAAATTCCCTTTTTCTAAATTGTAGGTCATTATATTGTTTCCATGAAAAAAACTCTTTTTTCCTTTTAAGACATCCTTTTATGAAATAATTGTAGAGAATGAACATGGTTTAGACAGCTTACCAAATTAATCTGCAGAGTTTTTTCCCAGTTTTTCTCATTATTCACTCCAGCATTATTGACCAAGATGTCCAGCTTTCCAAAGTGGTCTACAACTTTCCTAAAAGTATCTAATAAAAAAAGAAGACATTATAGATCCATTCTTACTTTGCCCAGACACATTTATCACAGTGTATGCCCTGAAATGATGTTTTAACTTATGCAGTCTTCTGGTGAAAATTATACTCAGATTGTGGCTTATTGCCATGCTTCTCAGTGTGGTTTGCGAGCCAGCACCATCAATCAGAATTACCTGGGAACCTGTCAAAAATGCAGAATCAGTAGTCACCACAGACCTACGGAATCAGAATCTTAACCTTAGTAAGATCCATAGACAATTTGTATGCACATTAAAGTTCTGTAAGCAGTACCTCAATGGAGTAAATTTTAGAGAGCTGAGCACCCTGTGCTAAGTGCTCTTGGAAGTCAGTTTGGGTAGCCAGCATCTCTGTCCCTGAGAAGTTACTGAAGTCCTGTGGCTTAGCCTATGACAAACATCCTTTTAAAAATAAGCCATATTATCTTCCGAAAGTGTCATATTAAACACTCGTGTATTCAGATCCATTATGACCATTTCCGTGCATCTAGTACCTAGTGGGCTTCCCAGGTGGTGCTAGTGGTAAAGAACCTGACTGCAAATATAGGAGGCACAAGAGATGTGGGTTCGATGGGGAGAAGGGCATGGCAGCCCACTTCAGCATTCTTGCCTGGAGAATCCCATGGACAGAGGAGCCTGGAGGGCTACGGTCCACAGGGCACAAAGAGTTGGACACGACTTAAGCGACTTAGCAGGTACACACACACTCTTCAGAACTCCACAACCACCTTACAGGAAATTAGGTTGTCAAATACTAATGGCTTCTCACTTCTGGGCTCAAGCAACTTACAATCTAGGTTTTGCTGACATTTAAATGCTGTGGCACCCTTTATACTTTGCCTAAACTCTTCCTGTTGCTTTTTTTTTTCATCTGTAGGTCATCTCCAAGAACTTTTTCACCTCTGTATTTTTATGATTTCAATGACATCTCTTGGGCTACATGTCTACATAGTTTTAAAAGTTGTAGGCCACACTAAATCCTGAAACTGCAAGAGCCAATGCCAAGTTTTCCTAAAATGCAAATAAACACTGATGTCCAGAAAACATGTGGCTTTCTCATTGACCATCATGCCTTCTCCTGGTCACTCATTATGTGTCTGGTTTCCTCCTCCACAATCAGTTATCCTTAAGGAACGTGTTTACAGCCAAGGTACTAATTTTAAATACTGGGAAGCAAAACAATTAAGGTTAAATGTCATGTGCCAAACTATATAAATTCAGACAGAAATAGCTGTCAGATGACCTCTACTGTTCCCTATTCTATCAGCATGGCTGTTGGGATTTGACATGACTTTACCCTTGAAGAAAAATACCCTGTGCAATCAGCAAAACTTTTTCCTCTGGCAAAATACATTCCTCTGGCACTGTGTTTACAGGTCTCTTCTGCTCACACTTATAATCCATGTTATGGGTCTTTATAAAATTTTCAGAGTTTAATTACATAATTTCCTTAAAAACAATTTCCCTGAACAATTTGTTTCCTTCAAACATACCACTCCATTTTCACTCTTTCACAGAACACTCCAACATTTAAAAAAACAAATTACACACAGACTCATCCATGTTAAGAAGAGAAGTACTAAAGTGACTTTCATGAAAGTTTTTTGATCCGTTAATTAAAGATGTGCCTAACAAATTTTTTCACTTAGTCTTCCAAAAAAAAAAAAAACTTTGTGAAATACAAATGTTCTATTTTCTCATTTTTCCTCGAAATACATGTGTTTTCTCATACAGATCTGTTGGACTTCTAAATGACCAAATCTGTTTTTTTGTCTACACCAATACTATCTCTAGATTGGTCAAGTAGATCCGTCTGTCTTAATCGAGTAGACAGAAACAGGAAAGCATTGAGGAAAGTCTGATAGAAACTTTTTTTCTGCAATTCTAACTCTGCAATACAACTATTACTGTTTTTAAAGTATTTCATAGGGGAAAAATCAGGGAGAACATCTGGTCAAAAGCATCCAGCACAGCTGTGATGACAACCCTTGACCTTGCATTCTAGCATGTTCCAAGGAGAAACATTGCCACATTTGATTGCCATTGGATTCTGCCGTCTTCCAGCTTTCTGGGAGTAGTACGCCGTAATCCCCTAGCCTACTTTATCTTTCTTAGTTCCATTTGCAAGCTCAATCATTTAATAACTACTGAAGCAGCACTATCTTGGAATACACCAAGGAATTTTGATTACATTATGTGCTGCCAAATGACTAAAAGAAAAGGATTTCTCAAACATGCTTGGCTTTTCTTCCTCCTTAGTTTTTTTATGTCTATTGGGATGTCAGATATCCCTTCCTCCTTAGTTTTATATTTATGTCTATTGTGATGTCAGGTAGCAGTCGCCTATCTCTTGGAGCTCGGAGGTAGCTGCTCTGCAGGAGGTAGCCCCTCTGCAGTAGGTAGCCTGCCGCCACCCCAAGCTGGCTCTCTGGCGCAGGCTGCCTTCAGGTTGCTACTTGCTCAAGGCGCGCTCCGCGCTGATGGATTGATTTTCCCCTCGCTTACCTCTCAGTTGTTCCTGATCGGCCACATCGCACTGAATAAACAGAGTCTTCTGAGGTTCAAACTGCTCATCCAGGGCGGCTTTACACTTGACACCTGCTTCGAGATTCCAATCGACCAGAGCTACCTACGGACAAAAGGGGAGGAATCGAGATCCTTCGCGCCCGGTAAAACAGACAGACCGACAATACGGAGACAACAGGAAGCTCCTCGTTTGAACCTGAGATCGGGCAGTTTACAGATCGGGTTCTCTGCCAGCGCATTCGAAGTCCGCTGGAGTGCGCCAGCCTGGACAGCTCTGGAGGCGGCAACGAGAGCACCGGGGGCGCAGCCTGGGTCGCTCACTCTCCGGGACCTCGACTGGAGAGCGGGTCTCGGGTGGGCCGTGCGCCTCGCCGCGCTTACCTTGGCGCCCTTGAGCAGCAGCGCCTCGGCGAAGGCTCGCCCGATGCCCTGGGCCGCGCCAGTCACCAGCGCCACTTTGCCGTTCACGTGCATGTCGCCGCCTGCGCTCGGTGGGCGAGCTCAGCGTCTCCGCGCGGCCGCGGCTTTTAAGGACCCTGCGCGCGCGCATGTGTGGCCCGGCCGCGCTCGCCTGCCAGTGGGCGGGGATGAAGCTGTCAAGCCGCGCCGGCACCCAGGACTGTGTCACCTGGCCCTAAGCACTCGGCCCGTCGATCTTTGCCTTCCTGACTCGTAGCCGAGCCTAGGAGCCTCCCCCTGCACTAGGGCATGAGACATACGGTAAATAAACAGCTCTGCCTCTGTGGAGCTTGTAACCTAACTAGCTGGGGAGATGATGATTTGGACGCAGGCTGGCTGGTTAAAAAGCAAGCAGAAAGGTTACTCCCCAAGAAGAGATCCCTTCCGTGCGCTGAAGACCACCCCATAAAAGGAGGGCAGAGGAGAAGCTGAAGAGCTTGGATTCCTCCTCTGTGCCCAGATCTTCCTCCCCCACCCCACTCTCCCTCCACACCCCCACCCTCCAAAAAATAGAAAAAGAAGGAACAAAGCAAAAAACAAAAACAGTAAAGCACAATTTTAGGGACTGCCCTTTTGTCTTAATCTAAGTTTTTAAATTCTTATCTCATGGACATCGAAGTGGGGATGGAGGGAGCAAAGGTGACTAACACCGTTTTTAGGTTTCTTCTTCTTTTTTTTTTTTCCTTACTGAATTGTGCTTTAAAGTGCACCGTGCTCTGAACAGAAACCCATGGATCCTGTCTTTCAAGGACGGAACTTTTAGGAGTCTTGTTGACACTCGTGTTTCAGATCAGTGTCAGTTCTGGGTCACCCTGAGAGTGCCCAGCAAGACTGTCATCACTGACTGCACTGGGCTTCCAGCCTCGCTGTCAGCCTGGTGAGGCGCAGGTTCAATGGAATGTTTGCTGGTTGAGTCATACTCGTTCTGGAGGCTTCCAGTTAAGTATGAGACAGAGGTTCCTGGTCCTCCAGGAACTTGAGCTTGAGCTGTTGCATTAAGATGCATTCAGTTGGGAGTATTCCGCTGACTTTGTCTTTCTCTCTTTCCTGTTGTCATCTGCAGGCTTCAGTTCTAGTTCTGTAAACTGAATACCTGCCTGGCATTTATTTTCATGATCAAAGAAATCTAAGTACTTGGGGAGACAGAGGTCAGGCAAAAAGCTTACACAACAGGGATGAATCCTTTGCGTACTTCTTTGTTGCTCCCAAGAGGCAGCAGATTAGGTAAGTGGCACACAGGCACGTATGGGGAGGTTGTGTGAAATATATGTTGTCAGCACACCACTGGAACAGAAGACTTTATATTGAAAGAGAACAGCAGAGGATTTAAAAAAAAAATTAAAAGGAAACAAAGGAAAACCCAAACCTCTAGAAGCACGTACAGAACATAGCAGAAAGGAAATGTTTTTCTTTATCAGGAAAGAACTAACATAAGAGCCAGAGAAGGAGCCGCTGGAGTAACACAGGGACGTGTTGGAAAAGCATATGGAAAAAGAGTTTCAGGGAATAAAGGAGTTATTACTAACGCAAAGCACTCTGATACGCACAGGGAAAGAAGGATGAAGAAATACTTTAAAATTTTCCAGATAATAATTGGTGTCAGTATATTTGCTTTTTAAATTTGATTTTTGTTCATCATGGATTTTTTAAATCAATGTTTATGTTTACTTATATTTTGGCCACATCCTGTGGCTTGTGGGATCTTAGTTCCTCAACCACGGATCAAACCCATGCCCCTGCAGTGGGAACACAAAGTCTTAACCACTGGACCCCCAGGGAAGTCCCGGCGTCAGTATATTTAGATGGCACAGAAACCAAATGCTGAAATTTAAGGAAAAAAAATGATGACAAGGTGAACATTGCAGAGGTTTAAGACCAATATGACATGGAAAGCAATAGATTGCACGGTAGTTGGAAAGACTAGTAAGCAGATGAGTTATTCTTTTAAGAAAGGACAGGGATGAATTCAGGTTAAAAGCCAGTCAGTGAGAGTGAAAAACAGGAGAACAGAAGCAGAAAGGGGGTGGGTGCGTGCGTGGGTGGGTGGGTACATCAGCTGGAGATTCAGACAAAGCTGGTTTGGGTCTTGTCTCTCTGCTCCTGCCTGATTGTGTGACCTTGAGCTAGTTGCTTCAACTCTGTGTTTCAGAGCCCTTATTGGTAAGTAGCAGTTCCTATCAGACTTTAGGGACAATGAAATTAGGTCAGGCATAAATTGATAACAATTTTAGCTCATATGAGATGGAGAAAAATGTGAGAAACAGTTTTATTAGTAGAAAGGAAAGACTGTGAATTTGAACACAGTTGGTAACCCCCACCCCTCTCCTTCCCCTTGGTTTCCATGGTGACTGTCTTTGTTCAGACCCTTTATACTTTCTCTTCTGACACAAATAGCAGTTAGACTTCTGAATTATTTCTTTGCCTCCAGATAGCATTGACATATATACACTACCATGTGTGAAACAGATAGCTATTGGGAACCTG
This sequence comes from Bubalus kerabau, assembly GCF_029407905.1. Taxonomy (NCBI): domain Eukaryota; kingdom Metazoa; phylum Chordata; class Mammalia; order Artiodactyla; family Bovidae; genus Bubalus; species Bubalus kerabau. Next base: position 72,194,920 of record NC_073627.1, read on the forward strand.
CTATATAGCACAGGGAGCTCAACTCAGTGCTCTGTGGTGACCTAGAGAGGTGGGATGGCGAGTAGGGTGGGAGGGAGGTTCAAAGGGAGGAGATATATGTATACATATAGCTAATTCACATTGTTGTACAGAAGAAACTAACACAACACTGTAAAGCAATTATCCTCCAATTACAAAAAAAAAAAATTAGTTTCCACACTCCTTCCAATAAAAATCCTAAAACACAAATCTGATTATGTTTAGACATTCTTATGTTTAAAACCCTTAAAATATCTCAATCCTTGGCATGGCATGGGAGGCATTCCACACCCCTTATCTTTCTTGTAGCTCCTCTTTGCAGCCTGGGAAGCTGCATCCATTAAAAAATTGACCTCACTGCCCAGGCTCAGGCCTTTGGCATACCAGTACAGTATCTGCTCACCCGAGCATAGTCCTCTCCTACCTTCTTCACTCGTCTTCCTACTGAGCTGAAGAACTACAGTGGAAACACCGCTCACGTTATTATAATTACCTTCCTGTCTCTGAGTGTCTTCAAGGACAGCTGTGTCCTGAGCATTCAGGGCAGGACCACCCAAAGTGAGTACTGAGTAAATGTTAGTAGTTTAGTGTTAATCGCTTAGTCATGTCTGACTCTTTGGACCCCATGGACTGAAGCCTGCCAGGTTCCTCTGTCCATGGAGTTCTCCATGCAAGTATATTGGAGTAGATAGCCATTCCCTTTCTCTTCTCAAAGGGAATCTTCCATACTCAGGGATCGAATCCAGATCTCTTGCACTGCAGGCAGATTCTTTACCATCTTTACCTCCAGGATTGTATGAAGAAAAATAATAAGTGTGATATGTGAGATAAATGTGAGATATGTGTTCGAGAAAAGACAGAAAATTTGAATTAGATGGTGAAAATTCCTATATACTGTGATTACTTTTTTACACAACTTAAACATAAGATTGGAAAAAAAATTCATGGGTGTTATATCTTTGGAGAAGAATGTTTTGAGATCTTATTATATTTTATATGAAAGGTATATTTTCACTTAAAACTATCCATAGGATATTATGTACAGTATATTTGAAAATCAAAAAAGGTACTCTTTATTCAGTAAACAAGTCCTCCATTCCTCTATAACTTTTTGATAAACATTTCTCATCTTCTGTGCTCCTAACATTATTTAATTTCACTTACATTAACTTACTGTGATTCTATCATCAATGTAATTTATGTAATTAAAAACATAATTCTTAGTTAAAACTAGGCTAAATCTGAAACAAACCATATTCATATGATTTTTGAAAGCATTCCTATTGATAGGTTATGCTTTAGTTTGTTGTACAAAGTCCTCTTAAAATAAAAAACAAAAATTAAGAGTCAAAAGTGATTATTTTTTCTTTAATGCAATTGTATAAGGTTATGATCAACATAGAGAGCATATTAAAAAACAGAGACATTACTTTGCCAACAAAGGTCCATCTAGTCAAAGCTATGGTTTTCTCCAGTGGTCATGTATGGATGTGAGAGTTGGACTATAAAGAAAACTGAGCGCCGAAGAATTGATGCTTTTGAACTGTGGTGTTGGAGAAGACTCTTCAGAGTCCCTTGGACTGCAAGGAGATCCAAGAAGTCCATCCTAAAGGAAATCAGTCCTGAATATTCATTGGAAGGACTGATGCTGAAGCTGAAACTCCAATACTTTGGCCACCTGGTGCAAAGAACTGACTCATTGGAAAAGACCCTGATGCTGGGAAAGACTGAAGGCGGAAGGAGAAGGGGACAACAGAGGCTGAGATGGTTGGATGGCATCACCGACTCAATGGACATAAATTTGAGTAAACTCCGGGAGTTGGTGATGGACAGGGAGGCCTGGCGTGCTGCAGTCCATGGGGTCACAAAGAGTTGGACATGACTGAGTGACTGAACTGAACTGAAGTATTAGGTATTTACTCAGAGGCAGGCATTCCATAAAGGCTAAATGTACAGCCTCTGGAATCCAGCTCCACCAACTACTCCTGTGTGACCCTGGGCAAGTGACTTAACTTCTCTGAATCTCAGCTTCCTCCTCAGTAAAATGAAGCTGATGATAGTACCTATTTTAAAAACTTGTTATGAAGACTATACCAAATTGAATAAATATAAGTCAAGTGCTTAAGCCAGTGACTGACACATAGCAAGTGTTATGTAAATGCTATTATCATGAAGCACTGTATGTATATAATTGCATTTATTATTTACAACCAAACCATGAGGCAGTTATTATTGTGGCTATTTTACAGATGAGGAAAACCAGTTTGGGGAGGTTAGGGAATTTGGCCAAGGTCACTTATCTCGAAAATTGAAGGAGGTGACTTTGACTCTAAGTGTGGCTGACTCCTGAGTGGTGCTTCTTCTTCTTTTTTTTTTTTTTTTCAATTAAACTTTTTATTTTTTTGAAAGTATTGTAGCTGAGCAGTACTTGTCACTATGATTGAATAGTGATTTCTTTAAGACACACTAATAGACTTTAGTTCAAATCAGAGTTCCTTGTTCACTTTATATTTTCACACAGGCATGAGACTTTGTTTGCTCAGCTCTGACTTGTCGAGATGGGCCAGTCTCCACTTGATTTTCCTTTGTCCTGTTCTAGAGGTGAGCACAGACATCCCAAAAGCACCTCGTCACAGGCCCCAGCTTAGACAGAGGCAGATCAGTCACTTAAAAGCCTATTTAATTTATAAATGATCACATATAAATCAATAGAGAAATAGGCTTTTTCTTTATTGAAACTGAAGGGCCTTACTGAAACAAACCAATTTCTGCTGATATTGGCATCAAGGGTTCTTTTCTTGGCTTTGTCTCTGAGACAAGCTACAATAGAGGGGTTGACCACTTTTGAATATCTACTGCATTCTTATTCTTCTGCGTATTATCTCATTTAATCCTTTTTCCAATCTTGCAAAGTAAATATCACACTATCCTCATTTTACAGATGAAGAAACTGAGCTCATGGAAGACAAATAATCTGACTTAAGATCAGACTTGGAGATTTAGCAACATTTCTGGGTTCAAGCCTTTGCTCCGCCTACCAAACTCAGCTCTCACAGAGATGCACTTTCAAATGTCATCTCTATCTTTGTGCTGATGGTATGATCTTGGGCTGATTACTCAACCTGTGTGGTCCTAAGTGTCCTGGGCTGTTATGTGGAGAATAAATTGGCATTCATGAAGCACCCATTACAAGGCCTGCCCTGTATACCTGACCAATATTCATTGGCCTGACCAATGAATGAATCCTTGTTATTAGGTTCTTCCTTAATGTTCATATTTATTTCTAGATTTAGAGGTAAAGACAGTTGAAAATGGAAAAATAATGATGATATGGATAGATTTTCAGCTCCAGAATACAAGTTAAATATTTCTAGCTTTTCATAGTGTACGAGTCTGCTCGGATTGCCATAATAAATCACCATAGACTCTGTGGCTTCAACAACAGATATTTATTTCTCACAGCTCTGGAAGCTGGAAGTCCAAGATCAATCAAGGTGTTAGCAGGAGTGGTTTCTTCTGAGGCCTCTCTCCTGGGCCTGCAGACGGCCACCTTCTCCCTGTGTCCTGACATCGTCTTTCTCTGTGCGTTACCTGGTGTTACCCTGTATGTCCCAATCTCTGGTTCTTATATGGATAATAATTAGATTAGGGCCCCATCATTATGGCCTTTACTTTAACTTAATCCCTCCTTTAAAAGCCCTATCTCTAAATACAATCACGTTTTGTGGTCCTAGGGTTTAGGGTTCCAACAGATGAATTTATGGTTGGTGGGAGGACAGAGTTCACCCCATAACAGGTTTTCCAGTTTGAAAATGGAATTCCATTTATTGACTCTACCAAACTGGGGAACCTTGTAATCTACATGGCATTTGAGGCTGAGTTAGTCTTGGGACTTGTAATTGACAAAGCATCACATTTTCCTGTGGGCGTTAAGACCTGGAAGGCAAAGGAAATGGGAGAAGGAGAGTTAAGTGGTCAAGGTGACAGCTGCTAAATGCCCAGTTGGTGGTGATCTGTGATGGGCTATCAGTTCAGCTCAGTTCAGTCGCTCAGTCGTGTCCACCTCTGCGACCCCATGAATCGCAGCACGCCAGGCCTCCCTGTCCATCACCAGCTCCTGGAGTTCACTCAGACTCACGTCCATCGAGTCAGTGATGCCATCCAGCCATCTCATCCTCTGTCGTACCCTTCTCCTCCTGCCCCCAATCCCTCCCAGCATCAGAGTCTTTTCCAATGAGTCAACTCTTCGCATGAGGTGACCAAAGTACTGGAGTTTCAGCTTTAGCATCATTCCTTCCAAAGAAATCCCAGGGCTGATCTCCTTCAGAATGGACTGGTTGGATCTCCTTGCAGTCCAAGGGACTCTCAAGAGTCTTCTCCAACACCACAGTTCAAAAGCATCAATTCTTCGGTGCTCAGCCTTCTTCACAGTCCAACTCTCACATCTGTACATGACCACAAGAAAAACCATAGCCTTGACTAGAAGGACCTTTGTTGGCAAAATAATGTCTCTGCTTTTGAATATGCTACCAAAGGCATAGGGAACAGAAAAAGAAATTCCTCACTTGGTGATGATGGTGGGGGTTGAAGTAATGGCAGAAGGTAAGGCTGGAGAAAAAGCCAAGAACCAGATCCCAGGAACCTTGTAAGTAATAAAATGAACATCAGATTTCACTCTCAGACATTAATAAGTCACTGAATGGCCTTGAAAACCAGAGATTGCTCTCAGATTTAAGTGTTTAAAAGTTTATCTTTAGGAAAATTATTTTTAATGTTGGTTAAATGTTTGATGGAGGGGATGTACAGTGATATACTAGCAATTCCTCAGCTGTTGAAAGCTAAATTCATCTCCACTTTTCAGTTAATGGTATGATGAATAAAGATTATTAGACAACAAATGCTAAAAAATTAGAAAATCTTCTGATATAGCAATAAGCTGGAATCCTAATGGAATGGAATACTAAACTCAAAATACAGCAACACCCAATCTTGATTAAAAATTATGTGTATTGCTTGTGAAAACAGAACTGTTAGAAAATCTATCAGTGCTTTAATGGTGACAGTTTTTTAGTGGTGAGATTTGGGATAATTGCTATTTCCTTATTTACCACGCTATCTACTAAAGAGAATATATATATTTTGAACAAATATAACAATTTGAAATACTTTTTCATTGCTTTATGATTTTATGTAGTGGAATATAGTCCAGATAAAAGTTTCATTAAGCATTTTTTAAAAAGTTTATCTTGATTCCATTTGGAGAATGAGTTGAAGTTGAGGGCAAGGGAATAAGATCAACTGTATTTATCTTGTTTTACACTGACAGAGTCTAGGGGTTTGGGAGGAACAGTTCTGGTGGGGACAGCAAGAGAAGAGAAGATTCCTTCATGACACTGACCACAAGAATCTACCTGGCAAGATAGAATCAGGAGGATGTGTGTCAGTGAAACCTCCTGGGACAGCCACCTAGTCACATTTCCATTGAATTGTTTCCTGTTTCTGAGTTTGTAGCACACTTGATAAATGAAAAAAAATATGTTGTGTATGTATAATGCTGGATGTTAGGGCTTATACATCTGGTTTTTAATCTTGGGGAAGGAAATTTTCTTGGTACTTGGCTGAGCTGCTTTATCTTTGAAATGTTATTTATTCTTTTTGAATTTTTAGGTAGTGTCCTAGAAAATTCTTTAAGACTAGCCCTTTCCTTAAAATTTCTTATTTGTTTTTACTGAAGCATATTTGCTGTATAATATGTAAACCACAGTGTTCAATATAGTGATTCACAACTTTCAGGATTGTTCTCCATTTATTAATTATAAAATATTGGCTGTATACTCCCTGCATGGTACAACATACCCTGTAGCTTATTTTATACCTAGTGGTTTGTATGTTTTTATTTGGAAATTTAACCATTCTAGTCACTGAAGGGTAATCAGATTAGCCTTTTCTAGTGCCATAGTATGATGGGGAAAATGAGATGCAAGTTTCCTGCACTGAAGGTTTTCTATGCAATTTTTAGACCCTCCCATGCACTGTGGAGAAAACACTTTCCCATTCTTTAGGTTCTCCAGTAGGAGGACTTACCAGACAGGGAGACTATGAAAGGTTCTAGCAAAACTGGCCTGTGCCTCACTATGCTCAAATACACAAGCAAAGTCTTCTTTGGAGGAAAGATTTAAGAGTTCAGAAGTGTATATGTTGCTCATGTGCCATTGGTGATCTGAGATTTTTTTTTTTTTTTTGGTTGTCGAAAAAGGCCCTGCTCTTTAGCAGCTAGTAATGGTTTTTGTGTTATTGTTGAGTCGTTCAGTCGTGTCCTACTCTTTGTGACCCCATAGACTGCAACATGTCAGGCTTCCCTGTCCTTCACCATCTCCCAGAGCTTGCTCAAACTCAAGTCCATTGAGTCTGTGATGCCATACAACCATCTTGTCCTCTGTTGTCCCCTTCCCCTCCTGCCTTCAGTACTTCCCAGCATCAGGGTCTTTTCCAATGAGTCAGTTCTTTGCATCAGGTGGCCACAGTATTGGAGCTTTAGCTTCAGCACCAGTCCTTCCAATGAATATTCATGACTGACTTCCTTTAGGATTGACTAGTTTGATCTCCCTGCAGTCCAAGGGACTCTCAAGAGTTTTCCTTGACACCACAGTTCAAAAGCATCAATTCTTCGATGGTCAGCCTTCTAGTAATGGTAGAGGACAACTTTCAGAGATATCTAGTGCCTAGACTTGCGAGGGACTTTTAAAATGCATGATTTTCCATGTTTTGTAAATTTGGGGGCAGGGCATTAAGGCAATCGATTCAATGGCCTTTATAAATGAAGGTTGAAAAATGTTCCTCAGTGAAGCTATTTTTGGTTCTGAGAGTTAGAATATGCAACAGAAAACCAAATTCAGAAACTTCTAGGATATATGACTTGGAAGCCTGGAGAATTTGCCCCTCTGTAGGCTTTGTGGGTATTTTCAAAGTGAATCCTCAGTTTTCTGGTACTGAAGATTAGGGCTTGGGGAGATGGGAGAGCTCCTCCCTAATCCCCCTATCTTCTTCCTTCTCTCTTTCTCTGCCTCTTTCCTTGCCTTTGCCCTGTACTCCAATTCAGGCTTAGAATTCCTTGAAAATAGGGAACGAAGAATGGAAGCAGGACAGGGAACTGGGTACCAAGTGGACTTCTTCCTTGGTTTGGAGGCTTTGCATGTGCGGGTTTGGGACAGGTCCCTCAGAGTCCCTTGAGTCCTGGCTAGGGTGGAAGATGGGATAAGCCATTGTGGGGAGTGGGCAGACAAGTTTCAGGGGTTCACATATACCCATCCTACCTATCACATGCTCTCTGCTCTTGAAATATTGGTGAAGATCAGTGACACATGACAACAGCAAAGAGTCATTTGAATGAAAAAAATAGGTTGAACTAGATATAGCATTTACAAGTACTATGAAATTCGAAGTGTATGTCTTGGTTATCTTGGATCTAATACCACTAACACATAATATATATTAGGATATGGAATCAGGACGAGCCATCTCTATACCAGAGGCCTATGATCAGACACATCTATTTCAAATAGGGACAACTAGGTTAACTTTAATTTTGGAAAAAAAAAAACATAATAAAGTTATTGTCTTTGATCCGGAGCCATTAATATTTATGAACTGACTTCCTCAAGATGACCTAAAAATAAAGGCTAGTTATGTGATGTATAATTTATTGGTTACATTACAGGAACATTCTCTTATTGATCTGGGAACACAGTGGAATTTCTGGAGCTCTATCTGACCAAAGAAGCCTTCTACATTCTCATTTGCTCTTTGACTCACAAAAGGCCATAAATAATTGGAGAAGTTAGGCAAGTGTATTTTTCCAGACACCCCTTAAAATGTTGAAGTTTGTTTAATTTTGTTTTAAAATATATCTGGACACACCTAAATAACTCAAACAATCAGGCTCTTTAATTGAAAACTGATACTGAGGTTGTCTTTTCAAGACTTTAACCTTTGGGAAAATATGCTAGCTTGCTTTCCTGCTGCTTTGGAATTTAGTTTTCTTAATTGCTGTCAAACTTTGGAACCGATAAGGTGAGACCTTATATTATGTTGTCTAAATAACAATGGAAGCTAATAATGGAAAAATTCCTGCTCACAGGCACTATGGGTTTTAACTGTAACTATGCAAGTAACCTGGGTATCTTGTGGAATTAAGGTCAATAGTCTGGCTTAGGAAGTGAGAGAGAGAGGACAGAGGCAGAAGCTGAAAGAAGAAGGAAGGGAGGAAAGGAGGGAGAAAAGATGGATGGAAGGAAAAAACTTCAAAAGAAGGGGGATGTAATTAGATAAAATTAAAATCCAAATACTTTGGCTGGGTTTCCCAGTAACTTCTTTTTTTTTTTTTTTTCACAGATTGATAAATTTATTTAAAAAAATTTTCCCCAAACTTTAAACTTTTTATTTTGTTTTGGGGTATAGCTGATTAACAATGTTGTGGTAATTTCAGGTGAACAACGAGGGGACTCAGCCATACATATGTGCTCTGTGTGCATCCTGAGTTGCTTCAGTAGTGTTGGACTCTTTGCAACCCTGTGGACTGTGACCACCAGGTTCTTCTGTCCATGGAACGCTCCAGACAAGAATACTGGAGTGGGTTGCTATACCCTCCTCTAGGGAATCTTCCCAACCCAGGGATTGAACCCGCATCTCTTATGTCTATTGCATTGGCAGGCGGGTTCTTTACCACTAGTACCGCCTGGGAAGTCCAGCCATACGTATATATGGATCCGTTCTCCCTCAAACCCCACTTACATCCAGACTGGCTATCATCAAAAAAAAAAATTCACAAATAACAAATGCTAGAGAGGGTGTGGAGAGACGGGAACCCTCCTACGCTGTTGGTACAAATGTAAATTGGTTCAACTGCTATGGAGAACCGTATGGAGGTTTCTTAAAAAACTAAAAATAAAGCTACCATATGATCTAGAAATCCCACTCCTGGGGTATATATCTGAAGAAACACATGTTCCAAAGGATAAACACACCCCACTTCTCACTGCAGCACTGTTTACAATAGCCAAGACATGGAAGTAACCTAAATGTCCATCAACAGATGAATGGATAAAGAAGATGTGGTACATATATACATTGGAATATTACTCAGCCGTTAAAAAGAATGAAGTAATGCCATTTGCAGCAACATGGATGGTCCTGGTAACTCTTAAATGAAAGGAATAAGAAAATGTGAGTGATTTGGAGTAATGAATAAAATGACATTTAAATGAACCAGAAGGAGGTAAACTAGATCTCCCTTATTACTGGGAACCAGTGAGATGACAGTCAAGACTGGAATACGGCAGGCTAAAAGCTTCCTTGTATTAGATCTCTAAGAACAGGGACAGGGGAGTAGACAGCATGTGCATAATTTAAATTCCAAGAAGGTAAATAAGAAATTATTGGGCCAAGAAAGAAGGAAAAAGAATATTCAATTCAATTTCACCTAAAGCTACTGTTCCCATTTATAGTCAGACTCTGCTGCCTAGTGGTGAGGATTTGAAAAAATGAATAAATGAGTCATGACTTTAAATAACTTACTCCCTGGGAGCCGTGAGTAGAGCAGGTGGGCAACACTCGCCCAGAAGGAAGACAGGAAGACAGGATGATGGGGTAGTGGATTGTGTCTCTTTTCAACTGAAAGAGCGAGGCATGTGAAATATATTTGATTTTACTCATTCTCAATCTCAAGAGAGATGAAGCAAAAAAAGGAAAAGTGCAACAATGTTGCATTCTAATCTAAAAGGAAAAACTGATTTGTATACTGAGATTTTGTAATAAGTTGGGCATCTTGTGTTCACATTGGACAAAGAAAGAAATGCTAGAATTAGAATCAGTCTTGAGACTTCCCTGGTGGTCCAGTGGCAGACTCAGAACTCCGAATGTAGGGAGTCCATGTTCCATCGTTGGTCAGGGAACTAGATCCCACATGATGCAACTGAGACCCAGGGCAGCCAAATAAATAAACTTTTTAAAAAAGAATTAGTCTTTCAAAAGCCAGATTATGGAAAATTCTGAGAAAGTATGAGAAAGATCCCATGACTAGATGTCAATATAAAGAAATATTACTGGAAATATCTGTGAGGTTTGCAGTAAAAACGTTCTGCTTTATAACTACAAGTGGCCACTCTTATAAGTACAAATTTGAGAGGCATTCCTAAGAAGCCAATGAGGAAAGCAGTACTCCATTTCTGGAAAGAAGGCAGATGACGTCAGCTGAAACTCTCATTCATTTAAGGACGGCCAATGTTCAGTCTGTTCAGGCCAGGAGGGCACCCCCAGTTGTTCACTTCTCACCCCTGTTCCGATTGTCCAGTGTCTGTCCTGTACCAGTTAATGTTTGGGGCATCAGCACTGTATTCAACAGATATTTATTGGATATTTACTGTGTGCTTGTGTCAGGACTAAGCCCTAGGGGGTCAGTAGTTGTCCTGCCTTCATGAAGCTCATCTTCTAGTTGAAGAAGACAGAAAAATAATTACTGCAGGTAGGAATAAGTGGTCGGAGAAGGCAATGGCAAACACTCCAGTACTCTTGCCTGGAAAATCCTGTGGACGGAGGAGCCTGGTAGGCTCCAGCCCATGGGGTCGCTAAGAGTCGGGCACAACTCAGCGACTTCACTTTCACTTTTCACTTTTATGCATTGGAGAAGGAAATGGCAACCCACTCCAGTATTCTTGCCTGGAGAATCCCAGGGACAGAGGAGCCTAGTGGGCTGCCGTCTTTGGGGTCGCACAGAGTCGGACATGACTGAAGCAACTTTGCAGCAGGAATAAGTGGTACAAAAACAATAAATCAGGACTGAGTTCCAGTGATGTGGGTGGGAGAAGTGGAAGGATTTCATGAGATCCAGCCATAGAAGGAGGCATCTGAGGAAGTGCCCCAAGAGTTGAGAGGAAACAAGAAAGAGGAGCTTTGTGAAGGTTGGTGGAAAAAAGCAAGTCCAAGGTTTGAAGAAGAGTTTTATGAAGGTCAGGCTTCCCTGGTAGCTCAGACAATAAAGAATCTTTCTGCAATGTAGGAGACCTCAGTTTGATCCCTGTGTTGGAAGGATCTCCTGGAGAAGGGAATACCAACTCCAGTATTCTTGCCTAGAGAATTCCGTGGACAGAGGACCTTGCAAGTTACAGTCCATAGGGTTGCAAAGAATCAGACCAGACTGAGTGACTAACACTCAAAGCCTCTCATGAACTGAGATTTCTAAACTGTGGATAGGTTACAAAATGTTCTTTAAAATATGTGAAAAAAGTAACACATATGTGTGTATGTTTATTTATAGATAAATGTATGTGAAATGTATAAAAATAAAAATATGCACATATCAGTGTGTACAGTCACTCAGTCATGTCCGACTCTTTGCGACCCCATGAATCACAGCACGCCAGGCCTCCCTGTCCATCACCAACTCCTGGAGTTCACTCAGACTCACATCCATGGAGTCAGTGATGCCATCCAGCCATCTCATCCTCTGTCATCCCCTTCTCCTCCTGCCCTCAATCCCTCCCAGCATCAGAGTCTTTCCCAATGAGTCAACTTTTCGCATGAGGTGGCCAAAGTATTGGAGTTTCAGCTTTAGCATCATTCCCTCCAAAGAAATCTCAGGGCTGATCTCCTTCAGAATGGACTGGTTGGATCTCCTTGCAGTCCAAGGGACTCTCAAGAGTCTTCTCCAACACCACAGTTCAAAACATCAATTCTTCGGCACTCAGCTTTCTTCACCGTGCAACTCTCACATCCATACATGACCACAGGAAAAACCATAGCCTTGACTAGACGGACCTTTGTTGGCAGAGTAATGTCTCTGCTTTTCAATATGCTATCTAGGTTGGTCATAACTTTTCTTCCAAGGAGTAAGTGTCTTTTAATTTCATGGCTGCAATCACCATCTGCAGTGATTTTGGAGCCCCCAAAAATAAAGTCTGACACTGTTTCCACTGTTTCCCCATCTATTTCCCATGAAGTGATGGGACCAGATGCCATGATCTTTGTTTTCTGAATGTTGAGCTTTAGGCCAACTTTTTCACTCTCCTCTTTCACTCTCATCAAGAAGCTTTTTAGTTCCTCTTTACTTTCTGCCATAAGGGTGGTGTCATCTGCATATCTGAGGTTATTGATATTTCTCCCGGCAGTCTTGATTCCAGCTTGTGCTTCTTCCAGCCCAGCATTTCTCATGATGTACTCTGCATAGAAGTTAAATAAGCAGGGTGACAATATACAGCCTTGACGTACTCCTTTTCCTACTTGCAACCAGTCTGTTGTTCCATGTCCAGTTCTAACTGTTGCTTCCTGACCTGCATATAGGTTTCTCAAGAGGTATATATATATATATATATATATATATATATATACACACACACACACACACACACACAAATATGGGCTCCTGGTTCAGCCAGTGGTAAAGAATCTGTCCGCACTATAGGAAACACAAGAGAAGCGGGTTTGATTCCTGGATTGAGAAGATCCCCTGGAGGAGGAAATGGCAACCCACTCCAGTATTCTTGCCTGGGAAATCCTATGGACAGAGGAGCCTGGCGGGCTACTGTCAATAGAGTTGTAAAGAGCTGGACACAACTGAAGCGAATGAGAACACACTGCATGCACATACACGAATATATGGAGAGGAACTTAGAGTGGCTGATGTAACAAATGATCATGAATAGTTGAATATCCATAACACTGTGGTGATGCTCTTTATTTGCAGCCATCTTTGAGAGCATTATTTACAATAAATAGAACAAAAGAAATGTGGTCTGAAGATCACAAGAACTTTAGAAGACTGAAAGTTCTAGTTTTAAAATGTACTTGTTAATCCAAACAAATGAAATTCTTCAACGTCTAACTAGTTCCTTTTATGATTGAAGATCTGATGAGAAGATTCTTGGAGGGGACTGTGCCCGGTGTCAGATGACCAGAAACACACAAATGGCTATGTTTTCAAAGGACAAGTCAAAATGAGGGCAGGGAAGCAAGTTGGGGGGAGAAGTTAGCATAGGAACATTCCAGAAGTTGTAGTGGGATGACTTTGACATCCATCTCCAGCATACTTTTATGCTCTAACATGAATCAATGTTTTTTAAGCTCTCAGGGAGTTGGGATGGTTAACACTAGGAGCCAGCCTGGGTTCCATAAGAATTCCCCATGTCAAACTAACCCAATATAATTTCCACCCAACAGTTCAGTAGGCAAAACAATTCTAGATTTGGGAAAGGCATATGAGGAAAAAGTTTGGTTTAATAACTTGCTTTTTTTTTTATTTTATTTTATTTTTAAACTTTACATAATTGTATTAGTTTTGCCAAATATCAAAATTTTGCAAAATTTTCAAATTTCCTTTATTTTCAAAAATTGCATAGCTACATTAGAAATGGCAGTTTTATTTGCTGGTAGTAATGTAGCATATAATTTCATTATTAATCTCTCTCTCACTCTTTTTCATTTTAGTGACTTACATTCCAAATAAAATGCATAAGGTAAATGGCAAAGTGTTTTCAGTAAATAAAATACCCATTTTTGCTTTGTAATAAACTAACAAATTCCAAATCTGCCTAAAAGACAGGATAAATCTGTTTATAATGAATATGTGGCTGTATCTACATCTGGTAAAACAGTATATGACCCTATGAAACACTGAGTTTATTTATCCTTTGAAAGTGAAAATGTCCCATCAAGATGTGGAGTTAAATAATACACATCAATCAATGATAAATAAAATTATGTACAGAGGTATTGTCTGCCTGGTGTGTTAGTGAGTCGTAATGCTACACATGTGACTTATGAATGAATTCACTTGGTAAGATTTTTAAATTAGTCTTTATTTTGGAATAATCTCAAACTTGGAAAAATATCCAAAATATAATAAAAGGAAATTTTTTCCCACTACCATCTGAGAATAAATTGTCAACATATTGCCCCATAGCCCCATAACATTTTGGGTCAATAAACAAGAACATTATCCTACATAAGTATAGAATAAGCATTATATTTAAAAGTTAAGATGAAAGATATAATGTGTAAGTTGCAGAATAATGCCAGACAATGCTTTCTTGTTACTCCATGCTGCAAATACTATATCATCTTTATTGTTGTTGTTATTATTAACAATAATAATTTTATAAATGTTTCTGTACATATATATTTGTAATTCTTTTTTTATTATATTTTTGTGAACATTATATATTTCAAATGTCTTTCTGTTGTACTGAACTCATGTGGTCTACAAAGCATTTATTAGCTGAATATTGATTGCTTGAATTATACTGCAATGGACACACTATTTCCAACACATGTATGACTTTGCTAACAAAATTTCGACATTTAAACACACAAATAAATCAGTGTTACTTATATTTACATAATAATGTGATCCATAAAGGAAAGTCATATTTTAGACTTCGCACATGAATTGAAATACATTTGCTATCCTATTAACAGCATTATCTAATTTGTTTAAACTTCTAATTTTATATTGGAGTATAGCCAATTAACCAACTTGTGATAGTTTCAGGTGGACAGCAAAGGGACTCAGCCATACAGATACATGTATCCTTTCTCCCCCAAACTCCCTTCCCATCCCGATTGCCACATAACACTCAGCAGATTTCCCTTTGCTATACAGTAGGACTTGTTAGTTATCCATTTTAAATACAGCAGTGTGTACCTGTCGATCCCAAACTCCCTAATCACCCTTCTCCCATCCTTACCCCTGGCAACCGTAAGTTAATTTTCTAAATCTGTGAGTCTGTTTCTGTTTTGTAAATAAGTTCATTTGTATCATTTCTTTTTAGATTTTGCATACAAGGGATGTCATACACTATTTCTCCTTCTCTGTGACTTACTTCACCCAGTATGACAGTCTCTAGGTCCATCCGTGTTGCTGCAAATGGCATTATCTCATTCTTTTAAATGGCTGAGTAATATTTCATTGTATATATGTACCCATCTTCTTTATTTAACAGCATTATTTTAATGACACACATTACTCCATGAAAGGAAATATCTTATTATTGGATATTTCAATTATTTGCATTTTTACTTTAAAAAACCCTTTCTAATTATTTCCTTAATTTAAATTCCAAAAAGTAAAAGTTCTGAGTTAGGATATACCAGATTAAATTTCCAAAAATGTGATACCCATGTATACTCCCACCAACTAGTATAAAAGTGACCATTTTCCTACTAGCTAATGCTGTCACACTTTTAAATCTTTGCTAAATTTGAGCAAAAAAATTTATACAGCTGGTTGTTGGTTGTATTTGAATGTGTATATTTTGATTGCTAGTGTAATTGGGTATTTTTTGTATGTTTATTGATCAAATTTAATTTTTGGTGAATTGTAAACTCCTTCACATTATCCATTTTTGGTTATAGTTTAAATATTTTTATTTTGTGTGATAGCTACTCAGGTTATGAAATTACATTTTAAAAATACACTCTGAAGAGGTTATGCATTAAGTGACAGGATGTCTGGACTTATAAGTAAAATAACCCTGTAAGGTGGTGGAGACTGATGATGCAAGACTGGCTGTGAGATGACCATCAGGGAAGGACTAGGGCTTCATAACAGGGTCCTCACCGTTTGTATGGACATATCAATATCCACTGCAAGTGAATATCCACTCTGAGCGTCCCTGCACCAATAATCTTACAAGTCACAAAGGATGGATTTAAAAAGGCTGAAAAGAGACTTTTGGTGTCAAAGATTTAAGCATGTATCAAAACATCAAATTATACATTTAAAATCTGCAGCTTTCTCTGTAATAGCCCCAAACTGGAAGGAGCCCCAATGTCCATCAACAGCTAAGTAGATGAACAAGTTAGTAGTATATCCAAACAGGAGAATACTACTCAACAACAGAAATAAGAAACTATTCACATAAATACTGTTTTTGAACCTGAAAATAATTATGAAGCATGAAGAAAACCAAAAATTTTTTAAAGCAAACATTATGATTCCAGTCATGGAAAATTCTAGAAAGTTTAAATGAGTTTATTGTCAAAGAAAGTAAGTCAGTGGATTCGCAGAGGGCTGGTGAGGGCAGGATGAGATTATAAAAGGGCACAGGGTGAACATCGGGGCAACGGATGTGCTCGTTAGAATGGTTACAATGGTTTCATGGATTTATATGTATCTCATACAAATCCCAGAGAAGGCAATGGCACCCCACTCCAGTACTCTTGCCTGGAAAATCCCATGGGCGGAGGAGCCTGGTGGGCTGCAGTTCTTGGGGTCGCTAAGAATCGGGCACAACTGAGCGACTTCACTTTCACTTTTCACTTTCATGCATTGGAGAAGGAAATGGCAACCCACTCCAGTGTTCTTGCCTGGAGAATCCCAGGGATGGGGGAGCCTGGTGGGCTGCCGTCTATGGGGTCGCACAGAGTCGGACACGACTGAAGTGACTTAGCAGTAGCATATAAATCCAACTGTGCACTTTAACTATGTGCAGTCTATAGCATGTCAGATGTCAATAGAACTTTTAAAAAGTGATTCAGTATAAGTTTCTATCTATAGTTTTTCCAGAAACCAGAGGCTTTGGTAAGCTTATAATTACTTGACCTTCTGCCTCTCCATGCCTTGGGAAGAGCAACCCTCCTTAGTAGCTGGCCACATTGGCAAGCAGTAAAAATCATCTCTATCTGAGTCAACAAAACTCTGGCTGCATGATAAAAGACTATAGGATTTCTCTCTCCTCTATCTTCATTTTCTTGACTGTGCAGCAATAGCCTTAAGGTGAACAGTCTGGACGCTATGAGAGTAAACAAACTCTTATTTGCTCTGACAGTGATCTCAGTTCCAGAAAGAGTCCTAGTATGGGGTGTACACACTCATCTCTTATAGACTTAGTCACTGGGACATCTGTGGATGCACTTTCAGAAAAGGCACCTTCTCTCTAGTTCAGGGCAGTCAGCTCCAGACCTATTAATCATACGCAGTGTCTCTGCACCAATTATGGTTTCAGCCTGGCCCCTGTCAACAACAAGTGATTCTAGCAAACCAAATTCTGGACGTCAGGGTGCACGCTCCTTTGCAGTACCCAGGAACGCTCTCCTCCTGTGTATGCCGGGTGTTATGTGACATCCCCTGGGGAAAAGAGAATCAATTCATCCTTCTCCTGAAAGCACTAGAGACTGTCACAGCTTCCCCCTCCACAGGGTGACCTCTGGACCCTCAAAAAACCATGGCTTCCAGAACACAAAATAGTACCACAGAGCCCTGTAATCTTTCCTAGGTGGGGTTTATCAGCAACTCAAATTAGATTGAAACTGGAAGAACATACAGTTTTTTGCAAGTTGTCAGCAATATCCAGTCTGGGTCTTATTTTCCAAAATGGGGTCAGAACCATGCCCTAACTAGTCAGAAAGGAGGAACGAGCTGTTCCTAAGAGGTAGGTTAGGTAATTAGATGCACTTTTGACTTTTGATATTTTCAAATTACGATGGGCTTACTGGGACACAACCCCATCATAAGTCGAGAGAGATCTGTGTAGTTACTGATCTTCATCAGAGGAGCAAAGACAATATAATGGCTTAAAGACAGTCTTTTCAACAAACAGTGCTGGGACAGCTGGAACACATTTTATCATGTGCAAAATAATGAACAGGCACAGACCCTTCACAAAAATTAACTTAAAATGGATCACAGGCTTACATGTAAGATGCAAAACTATAAACTCCCTGGAAGGTAAAATAGGTGGATATGTAGGTTGACCTTGGGTTTGATAATAAATCTGTACATCCAGCATGATCCACGAAAGAACTGATTAGCTGGACATATGAGGTTTTCAAACTTGCACCTCCAGATCTTCAGGTATTCTGCTTGCCTACCTGGCATCTCATTTTTTCTGATCCTCGTCTTTTCTGGGCTTCCCAGGTGGCACAGTGGTTAAGAATCTGCCTGCAATGCAGGAGACATGGATTCAATCCCTGAGACAGGAAGATCCCCTGGAGTTGGAAATAGAAACTCATTCCAGTATTCTTGCCTGGGAAACTTCATGGACAGAGGAGGCTGGTGGGCTACAGTCCATGGGGTTACAGAGAGTCAGACGTGACTGAGCAACTGAGCATGCACACACATATTTTCTAGGATTCACAACCCATTAATGCATTACCTTCTTGCCAATTACCTAAGCACCAATGTTCATCTACTGGCTCTGTAATGACAAATCTTTCCAGCTTCTCTATTTTCAAATTCAGGCTGCTCGGGTCCTACGAGGGCATCAACTCTAATGATAAGAGTGACCCTCTTGGCAGTCCTCTCTCTCATGCCCAACTCTTTGCTGTCCTCTCATACTCAGGCGTAATAATTCAAAGTCTCTGCTAACCCTTCTATCTCTATACTTTTCCTTTTACTGTCAGGAGGAGACCTTATAATTTCCCTGAAAGCATAAAGTTTTATCATTATCATAATATTATCTTATTATCTCTCTTATTATTATCACACCCATGACTTTTTCTTCCTTTTTCCTTGCATCCAGATCACACTAGCAATGTCACATCTTTGGCATAACTCTAATTTTTCCATCTGTACTTTATTTTTTTTAATTTTTTTTTTTACTTTACAATATTGTTTTGGTTTTGCCATACATCAACATGAATCCGCCAAGGGTGTACACGTGCTCCCCATCCTGAACCCCCCTCCCACCTCCCTCCCTGTACCATCCCTCTGGGTCATCCCAGTGCACCAGCCCCGAGCATCCTGTATCATGCATCGAACCTGGACTGGCAATTCATTTCTTATATGATATTATACATGTTTCAATGTCATTCTCCCAAATCATCCCACCCTCGCCTTCTCCCACAGAGTCCATAAGACTACTCTATACATCAGTGTCTGTTTTGCTGTCTCGCATACAGGATTATTGTTACCATCTTTCTAAATTCCATATATATGCGTTAGTATACTGTATTGGTGTTTTTCTTTCTGGCTTACTTCACTCTGTATAATAGGCTCCAGTTTCATCCACCTCATTAGAACTGATTCAAATGTATTCTTCTTAATGGCTGAGTAATACTCCATTGTGTATATGTACCACAGCTTTCTTATCCATTCATCTGCTGATGGACATCTAGGTTGCTTCCATGTCCTGGCTATTATAAACAGTGCTGCAATGAACATTGGGGTACATGTGTCTCTTTCCCTTCTGGTTTCCTCGGTGTGTATGCCCAGCAGTGGAATTGCTGGGTCACAAGGCAGTTCTATTTCCAGTTTTTTGAGGAATCTCCTCACTGTTCTCCATAGTGGCTGTACTAGTTTGCATTCCCACCAACAGTGTAAGAGGGTTCCCTTTTCTCCACACCCTCTCCAGCATTTATTGCTTGTAGCCTTTTGGATCGCAGCCATTCTGACTGGCGTGAAATGGTACCTCATTGTGATTTTGATTTGCATTTTTCTGATAATGAGTGATGTTGAGCATCTTTTCATGTGTTTGTTAGCCATCTGTATGCCTTCTTTGGAGAAATGTCTGTTTAGTTCTTTGGCCCATTTTTTACTAGAGCTAATCAATGAATATAGCAAAGTTACAGGATATAAAATCAACACACAGAAATCCCTTGCATTCCTATACAGTAATAATGAGAAAATAGAAAGAGAAATTAAGGAAACAATTCCATTCACCATTGCAACGAAAAGAATAAATTACTTAGGAATGTATCTACCTAAAGAAACTAAAGACCTATATATAGAAAACTATAAAACACTGGTGAAGGAAATCAAAGAGGACACTAATAGATGGAGAAATATACCATGTTCATGGATCGGAAGAATCAATATAGTGAAAATGAGTATACTACCCAAAGCAATCTATAGATGCAATGTAATCCCTATCAAGTTACCAATGGTATTTTTCACAAAGCTAAAACAAATAATTTCAAAATTTGTATGGAAATACAAAAAACCTCAAATAGCCACCTGTACTTTAAAATCCAGTCCTTTCCTCTTCATGGCAATGTTAGTTCACCATTTATCTGCTTTCTTTCCCCCTTATATTCAGTTCCTCTTTCTCCATTGGCATCAATCCTATGTGAACATTTTAGAAAAAAAAAAAATCTGTTGCTGCCACATTGGCTCAGCAGTAAAGAATTTGCCTGTAATGCAGCAGACCTCAGTTCAATCCCTGGGTCTGGAAGATCCCCTGGAGAAGGAAATGGCAACCCACTCCAGTATTCTTGCCTGTAGAATCCCATGGACAGAGGAGCTGGTAGGCTACAGTCCCTTTGCAAAGAGTTGAACACGACTTAGTAACTAAACAGCAACAATAACAATTTTGATATTGGTATATACTAATTATCTTAAATTACTTCCTATTTATTCTTTAATCCATTGAAATTGATTGAAGAATATAAAATTTCTTTTTATATTTATAAAAATAAATACAAAAATTATTAATTTACAATAAAAAGTATTTTTATTGTCTGTCTCACCTAATTCTGGCAGGGATGCACCACAAGGGCAGGGCTTTGGGTCTTTTGGTTCTGATGTAGCCCAAGCCCAAAAGAGCATAAAAGAGCTCCTTTCTTTCAAAAAATTCCATTTCCTGGGACATAATAGACCCTCAAAAAATATTTTTTGAGCAAGCAAATGGATGGTGGATCCCAAGCTAGACTCCCCACTGAGAGTGGGGAGAGGACACAGAACTGTCTGAAATTTCCCTTGAGGTGACAACAGTACCCACACCACAGGCCCGTGCACATTTCAGTCTTGATCACATTTACGTATCTTACCCACCTGACCCTCTTTATAACTTACCTATTGAAACATTTTCTTGTCCTGAATTTTCCTGACCTTGCACTCTGCGTTTTTCCCCTCCAATTTTTGAGTCTTTTCATGGTTCTTTGCATAGTCTTTTATTAATCTGTTGAAGTCAACTTCTAAATGTTAACGCCTTCTCTTGTTTTCACACATTATGCAGACTCCCTGGTTATGCATATGCATTTTCTGGCATCGGTTTTATCTAAATATAGACCATTCTCAAATCTAAAGTCCAGTTCTTGAACCTGAAATTTCATCTATATAGATCACTCTCCCCTTCTCACCTCGAACTTCAGAATTAGGTCCTTCTCGTGTGTGCTGTGTCTCTATCACTTCCCCAAATCAGAAATCATTGTGATATACTTACTATTTCTTCATCTCTTGTTCCCTTTCCTAATCATTTTTCTTATCCAGTCAATTCAACTCTGCAGTATTTTCAGAATGACAATAAGAGCAATAGGTATGTGAATACTTTCTACTCACTAACAATCTTAAATTTACCCATTATTGTAGAAATTATTATGCTGTAGTATAATTGTTCATTGGTTCCTTTCACTCAAGAAATTGTAAATTCCTTAGTGGTAAGAATGTTCTCTTTTATATTCCCAGCTTCTCACACCTGGTCTGGAAGTTATGTAATTAAAAACATTTGTTGGAAGGATAAGAGATTCTAGATAAATTATTCAGTTCAGTTCAGTCGCTCAGTCATGTCTGACTCTTTGCGACTCCATGAATCGCAGCACACCAGGCCTCCCTGTCCATCACCAACTCCTGGAGTTCACTCAAACTCACGTCCATTGAGTCATTAATGCCATCCAGCTATCTCATCCTCTGTCGTCCCCTTCTCCTCCTGCCCCCAATCCCTCCCAGCATCAGAGTCTTTTCCAATGAGTCAACTCTTCGCATGAGGTGGCCAAAGTACTGGAGTTTCAGCTTTAGCATCAGTGCTTCCAATGAACACCCAGGACTGATCTCCTTAAGAATGGACTGGTTGGATCTCCTTGCAATCCAAGGGACTCTCAAGAGTCTTCAACACCACAGTTCAAAAGCATCAATTCTTCGGCACTCAGCCTTCTTCACAGTCCAACTCTCACATCCATACATGACCACTGGAAAATTATAATCCTATTTAATTGTTTCAGTATTTTTGAGCCTAATAGTATGGAGTACATAATAGCTGAAAGTGTATATGGGGCAGATTTTAAAGATTTATTTTGATAGATTTGATAGATATATATTTTGATATATATTGCTGACAGTTTCAGCAATATAGATTTGAGTCAATATATATATATATGCATATATATATGTGTGTGTGTGTATATATATATATATATATATATACACACACTATTTGAGGGACTTCCCTGATGGCTCAGTGATAAAGAATCCACCTGCCAATGCAGGAGACATGGGTTCAAACCCTGGTCCAGGAACATCCCACATTTCATGGATCAACTAAGCTTGTGTGCCACAACTATAGAGCCTCTGCTCTAGATCTCAGGAGCCTAAACTACTGAGCCCACGTGCTGCGACTCCTGAAGTCCGAGCACCCCAGAGCCGGTGCTCCACACAAGAGAAGCCACCTCAATGAAAGGCCCATGCACTGCAATAGAGATTAGAAAACCCCCACTCACCCCTCACCCCCAGCTCACTGCAACTAGAGGAAGAGCCCATGCAGCAACAAAGGTCCAGCACAGTCAAAAATAAATAAATATAGGCATACATATTATTTGAATATAATCTATTAGTGTAATAAATTCATTATACAGGTTATTAAAAAGTTCACATAGAATCCTCAAACAAATACTACTACAACTAAACATGGAACTCTTCCCTTGCAAAAACATCCACTGTGAACATTAGCAGGCTGCTGACAGGCAGAAAAGCATGTTTAGAAGCAGGGAAGTTTCCCTAAGGAGAGACTTGCTTTGCCAAGTAATGATTATTGGCAGTGTGTCAGAAATGTAAAGAATCTGAGATAGTCAAAATATAGCTTGGCCAAATTAATCTTAATATGCTGACACTAGAGTTTTTAAATACTCTAATGGCAGTCGTAAAGTTTAAGAAAAAAATTTAACACAATTAGGGATGTAAAACAAAATCGTGACCCCCCCCCCACCGCCGCCTTAACGCATTCTATTTTTCAGGACATCTTCTAAGTGAGTAGATTTAAATTTTTAAAGCACTTTCAGGTTTGCAGAAAAATTGAACAGGAAGTAGAATTCCCATGTAGCACAATGGAAACAAATTATCTGAAGAGGTGGATAAGTGGAGAGTAGTTCAGTGTTTCCCAGAGGAAATGATTTTTAAGCTGGGTTCTGAGAGGATGGGGTTTTGCCAGAACGAAAGAGTCATCCATCTCTTCTACTCTGACAATTCCAGGAGCCATTTATACTATGTTTCACACACACAACTGGAAAACCACACCCCTTCAGTATCTCCTTGATACAATCTGGGATTATAGCGACAATGTAACCTGGATACAGGACAAATTGAAACAAGAGAGCAGGATTTAAAAGTCTTGCAGTACATATGCAAATCATGTTATTGGCCCAATCTGCATGTACTTTGACTTGGTTTTCTGTCGCTGATGATATATTTGTGATAAATACAGTTGGAATCCTTTAAGGATGTCAGAGATTATAAAAGAAAGTCACCTGTCACACAAAGAGGCTAGGCATGTGACCTTTAGCCCTATGCCAGAATAAACTGTTAAATGGCTTAAGGGTTGTTTGTTCAAACATAAATATATGTACAATATATATCCAAAAATATTCCTGATTTTTCCTCTAGTCAACTTCTTACAAATTTACAAAAGTCTACAATTTCTCACAAAATTAATCCAATAAATCCTGATAGACTATTTTAAGTATTTTTATTAATTTCCATGCCCCTTTAGTATGCTTTGAGTATACTGTATACTCAAAGTATACAGTGTATATGTAATTATAAATGTGAATTGGGTTAAAAAAACCTCATAAATATATGTTGGATAAAAACATAAATACAAGATTTATAATCCAGAGAATAAAAAATGGGAAAGTAAATATCACATTGAGATTTTTTTAACTTTTTTTTTTACGTATTTCCTTCAATTCCTTATTCGTACCCTCTAATTTGGACCATATAGTCTGGATCATTGCAAATAACTCTGAAGACATGGGGGTGGGGGTCTTAGCATTGACTTATTACTTGAGGTAATTGAAGTAAATAACTCTTTGGGTTATTGGGCACAGCAATCTCATGGAGAAATTTGCAGGTGATGGGCATGGCTTTAATTTGCTATTGGCCTGAGATCTGGAAGACTCAACCTTTAGTCATGCTTTAACTAAAAAGAAATAGAGTGGCTTCAGTAATTTCCTGTACTTAAAACATTTGGCAAAACTGAGTTCCAGGGTTGTTAAAGCTGGGCTGTTCTATTTTGGCAGCTTCTTTTGTCCTTAGGGTACATTGGAACATCTGCTATTCCATAGAGCGTATGCTAATCATGAGATGTCTTGCTTTATTACTGGCTTTTTCAACCCTTAAATATAAGGGAAAATAAAACTTACAAAAGCCTTCTAGGGTAATGATATGGTAAAATTAATTTATTTGTAGACAAGGTAGGGAAAAACTTTTTTTTCTTCATTTAAGTCTAAAATGTATGAATTGAACATCTACAAAATAAAATTTCTTTTTTTATGCAAAAAAAAAACCCTTAAT
Organism: Bubalus kerabau; assembly: GCF_029407905.1. NCBI lineage: Eukaryota > Metazoa > Chordata > Mammalia > Artiodactyla > Bovidae > Bubalus > Bubalus kerabau. Next base: position 72,219,425 of record NC_073627.1, read on the forward strand.
AAAATGAAGAACCACATTTCCTGAATTGTGTTATTGAAGACAGTTTGTGATGACTGTCAAAGGTAGAAGATGCTATCCCAAAATATGTCCCTTTGGCATAGTGATTGTTTTGATATGAAGGTAAATAAGAAGTAGACATAAGAAAAGCTCTCTACTCTCTCTTTATTTGCCAAGATCAGGATATAAATTTGTGTAGATGTCTCCTCTCTCCTTTCTACCAGGAAGATCAGATGATAATTACCTGAGACAATGCTAAACCTATGTCAGCCCAAAGGCAGCACTAGAAGAATCTATACAACAAACATTGCTAAAAGTAGCTCTGATCTACCATCAAGTTGCCGTATATATTAAGCCCCCTACATATGAACCTTTAAGCTGCAGACTTTGAAAGATGCAAATGTTCATTGACCTGTCCAATCAGGTGAGTTAGTTCACGTGTCTGGTGTACATTGTTATGTGCATGAATCCTCTACAAGTGGCTGTGCTTTTCTGTGCCTTCCTGTATACTCCTATATAGAGTACAGTAATACAGTATCTTTATTTCAAGCCCAGGATGTCCGGAAGCAAGGGTAAAAGCAGCGATTATGTAGGTAGTACAACTATGCTTTTCAAGGTACTGTACTATAAGAGTAAAAATGCTTTCCTTATTTTCTGTGTTTGTTGTGTATTATTTATATGAAAAGTATTACAGACCTATTACAATACAGTGTTATATAGCTGATTATGTTAGTTGGGTATCTAGGCTAACTTTATTGGACTTAACAACATATTGGACTCACAAGCATGCTCTCAAAATGGAACTTGTTCCTATGAAGGGGACTTCCTGTGTTTACCTGCTCAGAATTCGCTTCCCTTAGAAGCTCAAAGAGGGGCTTCCCTGGTAGCTCAACTGGTACAGAATCTGCCTGCAATGCAGAAGACCCCAGTTCTATTCCTGAGTCAGGAAAATCCCCTAAAGAAAAGATAGGCTATCCACTCCACTATTCTTAGGCTTCCATGGTGGCTCAGATGGTAAAGAACCTGCCTGCAATACAGGAGACCTGGCTTTGGTCTCTGGGTTGGGAAGATCCCCTGGAGGAGGAAATGGTAACCCACTTCAGTATTCTTACCTGGACAATCCCCATGGATAGAGGAGCCTGCCAGGCTACAGTTCAGGGGTTGCAAAGAGTTGGACATGACAAAGCACAGCCCAGAAGCTCAAAGTCTTTCTTCTGATTTGCCATTTCTCTATAATATCGTTCCTTTTTTTAAGATGCTATATAAACCCAAATTCTAACCACCTTTTAAAGTTACTCATCACTGGGTGTTTCCATTTGTATATGCAATAAACATGTTCATAAACTTCTGCTTGTTTTTGTCTTGTTAGTTTTTTGTCAGTCTGACTTACAGAGCCCTAGCCAGATAACCTAAAATGGGTAGAAGGAAAAGACATTTTTGCTTCCCCTACAACCTGAACTCCCATTGATATGCTCTGAGTATCAGTTCTTAATGGGGCTTCCCAAGTGGCACAGTGGTGAAGAATCTGCCTGCCAATACAAGAGACACAAGTTTAATCCCTGGGACAGGAAGATCCCCTGGAGTAGGAAATGGCAATCCATAACAATATTCTTGCCTGAAAAAATCCCATAGAACAGCCTTGTGGACTACAGTCCATGGGGTCCCAAAGAGTTGGACACACACACACACACACGCACACACACACACACACACACACACACACACACACACATCAGTTTGTAAGATATTTCTTCCCAGATTTGGGCACTTCTTTTCTCTCTAGCTAGGAAGGATATGTCCCATGAGCCACAGAAGCCCTTGTGCAGCTATCTCTGTGATTAAAAAACAGCTACTCTAGTGTTAATGAACTACACGTTGAAGAGAAATTGCAAGCTACTCCCTTGCTAACAAAAAGTCTTGGGTTTTAGAAAGCAGCCTCTCTCATAGTCCAAGGACCAAGGAGATGTAGTCTTTAGCCTCGGCATCCTACAGCTCTGGCATGTGCATAGGCATGTGTAATTCAATATGAATTAAACTTAATATAAATAGGATTTCACATGCATCGTTTGCTAAGGGATCATTTATGCCTATATATAAACAGCTATTTTTGAAACAAATTTCATTTTTGAAAACAGTTTCAGGTTTAGAGAAAGATCATGACAGTACTGAGAGTTTCCCTATAGCTGGCATCCAGTTTGCGCTATTATTAACATCTTAAATTACTAGCATACATTTGTTACAGTTAATGTACCAATGTTACCTATTACGGTTATTTTAGGTTTTGCTTTTAGATGTTTTTTGATGCATTCCACTTTAAAGTCTTTACTGAATTTGTTACAATATTGCTTCTCTTTTATGGTTTAGTGTTTTGGTAGGGAGGCATGTGGGATCTTAGCTCCCTGACCAGGAATCAAAGCTACACCCCCTGCATTGGAAGTGCAGAGTCTTAACCACTGGAGTGCCAGGGAAGTTCCACCTATTATTATTAATAAAGTCTATATATTATGCATATTGTCTTAGTTTTTAATCTAAGGTAGTTTTTTTGTTTACCGAAGTCTATCCAAGATACTCCACTGCATCTGGTTGTCAATATCTCTTTAGCCTCCTCTTGGTTATGATAGTTTCTCAGACTTTCCTTGTTTTTGATAACCTTAGGAGTTTCCGGGAAGGCTGGTCAGATTTGTTTGTTTGTTTGTATATTTTTTCCATTAACGACTCTCTTAAGAACTGACTCTGGCCATAGCCAGTGGGTACATTTCCCTTAGTGTAAGTTTAGGGATGTAGCAGGGTTGGCAGTACTTTCCTTGAGGTGAACTCAATGTCCCCATTGCCAGATCTCATTTGCAAGAAGCCTCAAGAAGCCTCTTTGGTATAAGGGCTTCCCTGGTGGCTCAGACAGTAAAGCGTGTGCCTGTAATGCAGGAGACCCATGTTCGATCCCTGGGTCGGGAAGATCCCCTGGAGAAGGAAACAGCAACCAACTCCAGTATCCTTGCCTGGAGAATTCCGTGGATTGAGGAGCCTGGTAGGCTACAATCCATGGGGTCACAAAGAGTCGGACATGACTGAGCGACTTCACTTCGCTTCACTTCTTTGGTATAAAAGATTAGATTTTCTTCCAGAATTTCTGCTGTATGAAAACAGGAATTTTATCCTGTTTCAAATTCCTAAAAGATCCTCACATTTTTAGGGGCCTTCTTTTTAAAATACATTTTGTGCAGTGTCCTTGTAAACTGTGAAGGTACTTCTATGATGACCTTAGTGGCTATTGAGGCAATCAAGGGCTTTTCAGTTAATAACACTCAGGTATTTGTTGTTGTTTAGTCATTAAGCCATGTCTGACTTTTTGCAACCCCATGGACAGTAGCCTGCCAGGCTCTTCTGTTCATGGAATTTTCTAAGCAAGAATACTAGAGTGGGTTGCCCTTTCCTTCTCCAGGGAATCTTCCTGACTGAGGGATTGAACTCATGTCTCCTGTGCCTCCGGCATTGGCAGGCAGATTCTTCACCACTGAGCCACCTGGGAAGCCCTTTTGTATATTATACCAAAGTTTGCAGCCATCTTTTATTCTAAGATATCTGAATTTATGTGTTAAAGAAGGATGCATATATTTGTAGATTCCTGGGACTTGAAGTCTTTTATTCAGGGACCATGCTAGGTCATTCTAACTCTTTCTCATATATTTAACAAGAAATGTGTTTCTCTTTTTAAGGACCCGCCTAAGGAGTCTGTGGGTAATTTTCTTTTCATCAATTATACAATTGCCCCTCTGCCTCTTAAGAAAGTAATAATGACTCAAAACACTTATTTTTCTGGAGTGGAGAGCTGGGGAATTCTTCAAAGTAGTGTCACTATGGGATCTGTCACCAACCCTTCCCACCCCCCACGGAATTTTTCACCTTCAAGCAGAAGGCAGAAGCTTTGTGGATAAAACCTAAATACTCATAGAACATCGCATTTATAAATGTGTAATGAGAAATGAATGAGCACATGAAGCCCATGGGCCAATTTCTTCCTTTCAGCATCATAAATGTACTATCCTACAGAGATCAAAAGAATGAAAGTAGTGCCTAACTCAGAGACAGGAGCTCCCTCTAACTTTGTGCAGTTCCCAGTTAGTAACAGTCATGTTTCTCCAGCTCAACCAGCCATAGAAAGTCTTTCCTTATTCAGATGCCAGTAAACCAATAAAATGTAGCAATTTCTGGACCAAGGTCCTATGTGATAAAAGCAGAGAATTTAATAATAGCAGTTTATTGTATTTGTTTGCTAAAGTTTCCATAGCAAATTGCTCTAAACTAGGTGCCACTTATAGCTTTTGGGATCCTCAGTTCCCCAACCAGGGATCAAACCTGAGCACTTGGCCATGAAAGTGCAGAGTCCTAACCACTGGATCACCAGGGGAGGAATAGATTGGGAGATTAGGGTTGACATGGACACAGGAGTCTGGCAGGACATAGATAGATAGATAGAACCCCTATCTATCCCACATACATAGCCAGTGGGAATTTACTGTATGAAAGCCACAGTCAGTGCTCTATGACAACCTAGAGGGGTGGGATGGGGTGGGAGGTGGGATGGAGGTACTAGAGGGAGGGGATGTATGTACACCTATGGCTGATTCACGTTGATGTATGACAGAAACCAACAGAATATTGTAAAAGAACTATCCTCCAATTAAAAAAGAAAAGAAAGCTAATAAATTCTTTAAAAACCTAAAATAACATGTCTTTTCTGCTAGGATCTATCAAGATAGTTCCTGAGGCATATATAAGTACGTTTCTATGTAAGAACCTATTTCTGAATCAGGACAAATTGTGATGAACATTATGGACTCCTTGTTTCTTGTTTAGCAATAACTTAAACAGGCATTGCAAGATGTTCAGAAATGGTTTCATGCGTGTAGCTACTGACTAAGCAGGAAGGCAGAGAAAACAACTAACAGGCCCTGCTGGTTTCTCAGAAGCAGCTCTGAATATTTTAAGAGGCCTTCCTTAGGAATCCAGCAGCTGAAAGTCAAACAAGCTCACACCTCTGCTTTCAGTTTCAGTGCTGCAAAAAAATCTGCTCAACTATCACCATCCTAATGCGATCATTTTGTAAGAGTCCTCATCCATCGTTTGCATGCCTTGGATTGCATTCCTCATTACCATCTACCAGGCTTCCTTTCGCACTTTCAGAGTCCTAAAACGTACCTCCCCTCCCCCCATCCCGGGCATCTGCACTTTTGTTGACTAGCATGGACCATTATGAAGTCGTTTGTTATGTTGAGCAGCAAAATACTTCCTAACTTGAAAAAGGTCTATTGTTTTAATTCTATCCCCAGGGATGACAGAGACCCACTCGGCTTCCCCCTTCCTTGTGTTCTCTCAAATACTTGGAAGCAACCATGATTTCTGCCTAGATATTCTTGTTTTCATCACAGCTATTTATAGTTTATTCATCAGGATGTTTCAAGTCTCTGTACAGTCTTTTCTATTTTTTTTCCTCTGACCATATTTCAAATTAGACAATATCCCAAGCTGAACATTAAATTCTAATAATATGTGTGCTGTGTGTAATAATGGGGGTGGGGGTGACCCATCAGATGGTTTGATTCTTATGATGCACGTAGTTAAATGAAAGTTTTCAGATACATTATCTTACCTCTTTCTCTGTATTGCACTTTAAAAAACAATCAATTTTCTTTTTACTCAATATTTGAATTGTAGGGACTTCTCTGGAGTCCAGTGATTTTCGCTTTCCAAAGCAGGGAGTGCAGGCTCGATCCCTGGTCAGGGAGCTAAGATCCCACATGTCTTGTGGCCAAAAATCCAAAACATAAAACAGAAGCGATATTGTTACAAATTCAATAAAGACTTTAAAAAATGGTCCATATTAAAAAAAATCTTTAAAAACCTAGTAAAATTTTTTATAAAATTTTATTCCCAACTCTGTGAAATCTATCTGTTGTTATAATGTAATCTTCCATGGATACTTTGGGTGTCAAATTTCTCATGCAAAACCTGTCTATCTTGGTCACCTTACGGCAATTTGGTTTTCGTTTGTATTTGAAGATTAGAGACTCATTGGTTTCGCTTCACCCATTTCACACAGTCTGTGAAGTTGTACTGTAGGCTTGTGGCTGGTGCCTGTTCTCATTTCTTGATGCTCAAGGCAGACCAGTTCTTAAATATTTTGAATATCATCCACTCCTGCTTTTAGATATACAGCAAAGGAACTGAACATGGATTGAGAGCTAGATTTAATATTTAGAGCTAGAGCTAATTTTAATCAGAAAAATACCCCTAGTACTCTCCTCTGCGTGACAGAGAAAATAAACTTATAAATTCTATATTGTCTCTAACATCCACATTAAGAGCTGAAAAAAAATGATTTTAATTACTCAATTTATCCATTTCTGAAATGATGCTAGTTACAAAAGTCACATATTATCCAACCTTCTAGAGTACACCTATTTGATTTTTTAATATTTCATCTATTTTAAGTAAAGTGTATTATTTGAAGTGTTGAGTTCGCTCTGGATAGTTTGGTGAAAATGTAAAATAATACATTATTTTCAGCTCAATGCTTCTCCGTGACTATCGTCTATCAATCTTTGTTGTGCGTGCAGTTTTGAATCCGGATACAAAATTTTCCTGCCAGAAGTCAATGCTTACTTCTCATTTGTTTTCATTTCCTGTTGCCTTCAGAGCTCCACACAGAGAAGGTGCTGGATCTGCTATCTCTAAGACGTGCTCTTTCCCCAGGCAGATTGTTTATTTAATGAAAAAGATAGAAGAAAGGTCCACTCTATTTGTTTGGAGTTATATAAATATTCTTAAAAAGGAGGATTTCCTCATTTGTTCCACTTCAGCTTTCCTGTTCAGGAAGAGTTTTAAATGCACTTTTCATCATTATATGATGACAGCTAGAGTTACAGTTTTGTAATTGTACCAAATATATTAGAGACATTGGAAATAAGGAAGGCAAGATGCAATAATAATTCTGAATTTCTTTCCATATATATTATAAATTCAGGATTATCACATATATATTCAAAACTAGTTTATCATTATAAAGCCAATAATAAAAAACAGAAGATAAAGTGCTATAATAATAACTGAAATGTGGATATAAATTATGAAACAATAAAATGATAAATCATTGTTCTGTATGTCAGTCTTATGATTTTATTTTCCTCTTTATTTCACATTCTTCTTCACATGGAGTTTGCTCACCAAGTTGTCGTTGCTGCTTAGTGGCTAAGTCATGTCTGACTCTTTTGTGCTCTTCATGGACTGTAGTCCACCAGGCTTCTCTGTCCATGGGATTTCCCAGGCAAGAATATTGGAGTAGGGTTCCATTTCCTTCTCCATCACCACATTGTTGCTGTTGCTAAGTCACTTCAGTCATGTCCGACTCTGTGTGACCCCATAGATGGCAGCCCACCAGGCTCCCCCATCCTTGGAATTCTCCAGGCAAGAACACTGGAGTGGGTTGCCATTTCCTTCTCCAATGCATGAAAGTGAAAAGTGAAAGTGAAGTCGCTCAGTTGTGTCCGACCCTCAGCGACCCCATGGACTGCAGCCTTCTAGGCTCCTCCATCCATGGGATTTTCCAGGCAAGAGTACTGGAGTGGGGTGCCATTGCCTTCTCCGACCACAGTGTAGTTGAAGTCAAAAAATTCTGTAAAAAGGATCATAATAGAAGAATATTCTCAATTGGAAACAATTTATTTTATATTCCCCTAGACATTATCTTGTGACTTAAGTTTTAAAATAAACATAGAACTCCAGTTCAGTTCTGTTCAGTTGCTCAGTCGTGTCTGGCTCTTTGCGACCCCATAAATTGCAGCACGCCAGGCCTCCCTGTCCATCACCAACTCTCGAAGTTCACTCAGACTCACGTCCATCAAGTCAGTGATGCCATCCAGCCATCTCATCCTCTGTCGTCCCCTTCTCCTCCTGCCCCGAATTCCTCCCAGCATCAGGGTCTTTTCCAATGAGTCAACTCTTTGCATGAGGTCGCCAAAGTACTGGAGTTTCAGCTTTAGCATCATTCCTTCCAGAGAAATCCCAGGGCTGATCTCCTTCAGAATGGACTGGTTGGATCTCCTTGCAGTCCAAGGGACTCTCAAGAGTCTTCTCCAACACCACAGTTCAAAAGCATCAGTTCTTCGGCGCTCAGCCTTCTTCACAGTCCAACTCTCACATCCATACATGACCACAGGAAAAACCATAACCTTGACTAGACAGACCTTTGTTGGCAAAGTAATGTCTCTGCTTTTCAATATGCTATCTAGGTTGGTCATAACTTTTCTTCCAAGGAGTAAGCATCTTTTAATTTCATGGCTGCAGTCACCATCTCATGACATAGAACTCAGTTAACATTGTTAATGTCTTAAAATATTTTACATGATTGCAAAGACAATTCTCAAATATTTAACTAAGATGGGACACATGGCACTACAGAGAGAAGAGAAATAGCAATGGTTAAAATAATACTAAGAATATCACTTCATAATAAATGTCAATATTTCCTGTAATATTTGATATATACTATTTCTATATATTACATACACTGCATTTAATATTTATAATGCATATATTGCATTATATTATATATTTAATGCATCTTTACATATATATTTAATATAATAAAATAACATGATAGTATTTTGTGATTGATGTGTTTCAAGACCCATGTAACAGGCTTTACAGATCATCTCCTTAATGGTTGTACTTCTCAATGAGGTAGGCCCTATTTGTCTCATTTCTTCACAAGGGGAGCCAGGAGGAAAGGTGTTAAGTGTTATGTTGACAGCAAGAAAGATAATAAGTGGCCTGGATGAGGCAGTGTGCCTGTTCAGTGGCTCAGTTGTGTATGACTCTTGCGACCCCTTGGACTGTAGCCCACCAAGCTCCTCTGTCCATGGGATTTTCCCAGCAAAAATATTGGAATGGGTTGCCAATCCCTCCTCCAGGGGATCTTCCTGACCCAGGGATCGAACCTGTGTCTCCTGCATTTTCACAGTGGAGGTGGATTCTTTACCACTGATCCACAAGGGCAGGTGGGGTGGAGAAGCAGACAGTTCAGAAAAGTATTATCCTGATTTTGTGATTTGTCACAAGACCTTAACTTTTAAATTAGATTTACCTTAAAAATTATGTTTAGCTTAGTATAATATTGAATTGATTTTGCCATTCAAGAGCAGAGAATTTGCTGAGTGACTAACACTAACCAGGGCTGGGATCGTTACCTTGCAGGGCTAGCCTACAAAGTAGATAATTATGTGGATAATGGCAAAGACTCCCATTAAAAACTGGGAGAGAGGATTTTTTTCCCATTTTTTTAAGGTCTTTATTAAATTTGTTACAGTAGTGCTTCTGCCTTATATTTTGGCTTTTTGGCCATGAGGAATGTGGGATCTTAGCTCCCCGATTGGGGGTCAAACCCACACCATCTGCATTGGAAGGCAAAGTCTCAACCACTGGACTGCCAGGAAAGTCTCCAGGACAGAGGATATTTTGAATGATGGTTTTGACAGGACTACCTCTATCCATTAAAAGTGATTTAATAACAATAAAAGAAACTTGTTCTAAGAATAGGTTATATTTACTATGATGTCTATTATTATTATTATAGACAAGGAAAAAAGTCCAGATGAAAATAAAAGTAATAATCAAGCAGAAGTTATAAACTATGACCAATGTTAGTACAATAGATATCAATAGATACTGTGTTTTCTACTTTATTGAAAAATCTCTACAGGCACTGATGGTAAAATCATTTGATAATAAACTTATATGAGAGCATAGATGTGAAAAATGCAAAATCTCCAAGAGTTCATTATCAGACTGCATTTAATTTCCAGAAATTAGCATACAGATAACTTTGAGGCACTGCTGTGCAGGAAGAGTAAAAATGGAGACCGGATCATGAGGTATATGTAATTCAGTCTTTAAAAAATTACATCTGATTTCTATTCAGTTAATAATATGCTTATTAATCTGGATTATAAATATCACTTACACAATATCTCTGTTACCTGATGGAGCTTTAATTTATACTTCTTCATTATTAAGGAAATAAGCATAATTTAATTTTCTATTTGAATTGAACAGTTACATTTAATCTCGGAATTCCTAAAGAATAAGGGCCTGTATCCTTTTATATCAGCTTTATCTTTTGACTCTAAGACAGTATGAGAGTAGGCTAGGTGTGTTGGAATTTTGTTCTGTTAAGGTTTGAATTACATTAGGGCTTTTTCATCCTATAGGGTGAATTAAATTGTAAAGATGGATATCAGCTACTTGTGTTTTTTTTTTTTTAATTCTCAGAACATTTTTAAAGTACATTAAACATTCTAGTATAAAAATAGTGAAGTAAAAATCACCAAGCTGATTATACTAGCCAGCATAATTACTTAAAGAAAATAAGGCAATAATAGTAAATAATTTTATCTAAATCATGATACCCACAAATATAGATGGCCTTACCTAAACAGAAAAGGAATATATTCAAACCACCATGACACAGCAGAGAAAGAAAAAGGTCATAGATTCAATGTCATGTAAGACACAACATGTTTTCTTTAAATAATAAAAAGAGGTTGTCGGGTGTTTTATCACAGTTCCTTGAAGTTGACACATGGCCTTTAGATTTGTCATGCATGGTACATGATTTTCTTGTTTGGAGTTGTACCAAATAAGTTTCCAGTTTGCAGTTTTGTTCTGCAGTGAATTACATTAATTCACTTCTTATTTAGAATTTTGGACATTATTCCAGAAGAGTCGTAGTTTGAAGTGCCTCAAAATCTTTGAACTCAGAAAGGTAAAGGAAGTTGCTTTATGTCAAAGGCTATGATAAAAGCAAAGTAAAAATCAAACAAACACTGAATAAATATTGGAAATCTTTAAATAGCTTTCTTTGTGTTGATCTCAAGCATGCCAATAACTCTCATTAAACTGTATGTGGTGTTAGTTTAGTCACTAAGTTGTGTCCAACTCTTGTGACCCCATAGACTGTAGCCCACCAGTCTCCCCTGTCCATGGGAATTTTCAGGCAAGCATACTGGAGTGGGTTGACATTTCCTTCTCAGTGGGATCTTCCCAACCCAGGAATCGAACCTGGGTCTCCTCCACTACAGGTAGATTCTTTACTGACTGAGTTACCAGGATATTAGTTGGTGTAATAAATGTCATAAAAGAATCATGACTTTTTCCTTTTTTTTCCATGGAAGCTTCCTTTTGGCTCCTTTAGGAAGAACCGCATCTGAAATAAACTGAAGTAAGAAAAAGTACGATTGTGCAAAAGAAATGAGGAGAGGATTTTATGCACTCCCTTAGCAACTGTTTGTATTCTGCTCAACTGTGCAACTGCACTGCCCAGTCATTCGTCTTCCTTTCTGATCATCTTCCTTTTTCTGTAAGTCATGATATGTTATTGCTTTCTCCTCTGTCCCAGGTTTGGGTCACATGAATCCACCACTAACTTGTGCCAGACCAAGATGGCTGATTCTTCTCTTTCTCCTCTGGGTGAAGAATTACTATTGTTTTTTTCTATCCTCCAAATATGTTTTTTTTTAATCATTTTTATTAGAGTATAGTTAATTTACAATTTTGTATTAGTTTCATGTGTACAGCAAAGTGACTGTGTTGTACATATACATATATTCACTCATTTTTAGATTCTTTTCCCGTAACAGTCATTACAGAGTATTGCGTAGAGTTACCTGTGCTACACAGCAGTTCTTATTAGTTATCTATTTGATATATAGTAGTGTGAACTATAATTGCTGGAGGCCATCACTGGAATTTTTTATCAAACCTTTCATCACCGTGATGATTTTCTTTTATGCCTTTTCAGAGTCTTCCTCAGCTTTGGAACCTAAGCCTAGTTATCACTGACATAAATGGCCACCTTGATTTCCTTGTTATGGTTTTCTTGATAAGATATCTCTTCTTATGATACCTTTGAACTATTTCTACCTACTGACCTCATTATTTTATGACTTCTTTCTTTGCATTTTCTAAGATATTAGGACAAGAAAGTAAATGTGAATGGACTCAGTGTGGAATAAAGCTGAGTGCTTTTACTTTATTTTTAAATTTTTTAATACTCTTTATTTTACATTGGTGTATAGCCAATTAACAACATTGTAATAATTTCAGGTGGACAGCAAAGGGACTCAGCTACACATACACACGTATCCATTCTCCCAAACTCCCCTCCCCTCCAGGCTTCCATATAACATTGAGCAGAGTTCCCTGTACTGTACAGTAGGAACTTGTTGGTTATCTGTTTTAAGTGTACTGGTGTGTACATGTCAACCCTTAACTCAAATGGTGTGGAATAAAGCTTGAGTGCTTTTAAACAGAAGGCTCACACACTACTGAAATTTTATACTGTCAGAATGGAAAGACAGTTTATTCCTTATTTTGCAAAATATGAGACCTGAATCACAAGACTTTCATTACCTCAGAAAACATCCACTGTACAGAATATTTCCAGCTGACTGTTATTAACAATTAGAGTATCAGTAATATCATAGTGATGTTCAGTTCAGTTCAGTCGCTCAGTCGTGTCCGACTCTTCGCGACCCCATGAATCGCAGCACGCCAGGCCTCCCTGCTCATCACCAAGTCCAAGAGATCCCTCAGACTCAACGTCTATCGAGTCAGTGATGCTGTCCAGCCATCTCATCCTCATAGTGATGTAATTGTTGCTATATAGATCAGCTCAGAGCCTGTTTCACAAAGAAGTCTACTCTCCGATCTAACCTATTTTGTTCTGAGATTGATTTGGAAATTTTGCTTGGATTTTCTTCTCCTAACCGATCTTCAAGTGATGTTTGCTGCTGTAACCTATAGCCACTGGGTTTAGGTGATCGTGGGAATTCGTCATTGATTCCTCTCAATCCATAAATATAGTGATTTACACCTTTAGTGGGTGGTATGTTCTGCAATTAGTCTACAGAGCAAAAGTCACACAAGCTAAAAATTAGTGAGACTATTTTAAAGTGCCCATGAAATACAGTGAACACAATTGTGTGCCTAAAAAGGTTGAGTATGTTATTATTTTCATACATACACTAAAATATGAAAACTACTAAACTAGACTAAAGACGAAAACTAAGGCAAGATCTAAAATGTGCATGTCTGTCCATTCAAATTGGTCTTCTTTTAAGACAGACATGGAATTCCTAGTAATGAATTGGAGATTAATGGAAGACTTTGAAAATTGTCCTGCTTCTTGGTCCATTTTTACTGTATCTCTGTCTTCAAAGTAAGCTTTATTCATGTCAACAGTGTTAAGATGAAGATGACAAGAGATATAGTGAAGTCACATCTATGCATGTGGATAAGATGACCATCAGGTTCCAAAGTTAGGGAGTAGGTTAATTGGGTAATATTACATCTTCCCTGTCGTGGTCCTTATTCTGAACTGTCATATCTTTTAACCTCTAACTCCTGTATGGATTACCATATTCTCTCTTGTGATTGGTAGTTATTTTATTTTATTTTATTTTATTTTATTTTTTATTTTATTTTATTTTAAATTTTATTTTATTTTAATATTTGTACTATCTGTCTATAGAGCCAAGGTCTTAAATATATATTAATATTTTGATTCAATAAAACATAGGCATTTGAATAGCTAATTTCTCACCTCCAATTTTCTAATTTTTTCTCAGGAGGAAAACAAAGTTCAATATTTATAAGAAGTAATGAACATTTTTTTTTTAGATATACCATTTTCTAATTCATACTTCTATATTCTAGTGCATGTCAACTCACATAGACTGTGGTTCTTTTTCCTCCTTCCACCACTTCTATTTTTTAATAATGAAGAAAATTATGTATTTATTTACTTAATGATTTTTGAGCAGAAAATAAGGAGAGTTTCCATATGTCCTTTCCATTCCCACGCTCCCCCATTATCAATACCTCCCACCGGATAGTATGTTTGTCACAAGCCATGAACCACCATTGATACAGCAGTATCACCCCAAGTTTATCATTTGTATTAGGTTCACTCTTCATGTTATACTTTCTATGAGTTTTGACAAATGACTAAACACATGTGTCTATCATTATAGTATTGATGTTATACAGAATACTTTCACTGCCCTGAAAATCCCGTGTTCTACACGTTCAACCACTAACCTCTGGCAACCACTGATTTTTCTACTGCCTCCATAGTTTCGCCTTTTCTAGAATGTCATATAATTAGAATCACACAGCACAGAGCCTTTTCAAAATGGCTAATTTCACTGAATAATGTGATTTTTTTTCTCCATGTCTCATTGAATGTTAAATGGGAATTTTAAGGAGCTATTAATAGCAATATTTTTATTTAACTCTGAAAAGAGATGTAAATGTGCTTTTTGAACAAAATTATTGATTATTTGAATACCTCCTGCTTCTTCAATAAAGTGTAGTCAGGAAGATATGAAAATTATGACAGATTAATTATTATAGAAGCTAAATAATAGAAAATGTAATGAAAACGAGATAATTAATGCTGACCTAGGTTCACTGGACAGTATGAGCTGTCGTACAGTGAGTTTTTAGTATTAATCAACTCTTGCTTGTTGCAAGTAGGAACTGACTGTACGTTTGTAGAATTGGATTGAATGAACTCTAATGATATGTTGATGCTGTGAAAGTGCTGCACTCAATATGCCAGCAAATGGAAAACTCAGTAGTGGCCACAGGACTGGAAAAGGTCAGTTTTCATTCCAATCCCAAAGAAAGGCAATGACAAAGAATGCTCAAACTACCACACAATTGCACTCATCTCACACGCTAGTAAAGTAATGCTCAAAATTCTCCAAGCCAGGCTTCAGCAATATGTGAACTGTGAACTTCCAGATGTTCAAGCTGGTTTTAGAAAAGGCAGAGGAACCAGAGATCAATTGTCAACATCCGCTGGATCATGGAAAAAGCAACAGAGTTCCAGAAAAACATGTATTTCTGCTTTCTTGACTATGCCAAAGCCTTTGACTGTGTGGATCACAATAAACTGTGGAAAATTCTGAAAGTGATGGGAATACCAGACCACCTGACCTGCTTCTTGAGAAATCTGTATGCAGGTCAGGAAGCAAGAGTTAGAACTGGACATGGAACAACAGACTGGTTCTGAATAGCAAAAGGAGTATGTCAAGGCTGTATATTGTCACCCTGCTTATTTAACTTATATGCAGAGTACATCATGAGAAACGTTGGGCTGGAAGAAGCACAAGCTGGAATCAAGATTTCCGGGAGAAATATCAATAACCTCAGATATGCAGATGACACCACCCTTATGGCAGAAAGTGAAGAGGAACTCAAAAGCCTCTTGATGAAAGTGAAAGAGGAGCGTGAAAAAGTTGGCTTAAAGCGCAACATTCAGAAAACTAAGATCATGGCATCTGGTCCCATCACTTCATGGGAAATAGATGGGGAAACAATGTCAGACTTTATTTTTTGGGGCTCCAAAATCACTGCAGATGGTGATTGCAGCCATGAAATTAAAAGACGCTTACTCCTTGGAAGGAAAGTTATGACCAACCTAGAGAGCATATTAAAAAGCAGAGACATTACTTTGCCAACAAAGGTCTATCTAGTCAAGGTTATGGTTTTTCCAGTAGTCATGTATGGGTGGAAGAGTTGGACTATAAAGAAAGCTGAGCGTGGAAGAATTGATGCTTTTGAACTGTGGTGTTGGAGAAGACTCTTTTTTTTTTTAATTTATTTTATTTTTAAACTTTACAATATTGTATTGGTTTTGCCAAATATCGAAATGAATCCGCCACAGGTATACATGTGTTCCGCATCCTGAACCCTCCTCCCTCCTCCCTCCCCATACCATCCCTCTGGGTCGTCCCAGTGCACCAGCCCCAAGAGTCCGTTGGACTGCAAGGAGATCCAACCACTCCATCCTAAAGGAGATCAGTCATGGGTGTTCATTGGAAGGACTGATGTTGAAGCTGAAACTCCAATACTTTGGCCACCTGATGCGAAGAGGTGATTCATTGGAAAAGACCCTGATGCTGGGAAAGATTGAGGGCAGGAAGAAAAGGGGATGACAGAGAATGGGATGGTTGAATGGCATCACTGATTCAATGGACATGGGTTTGGGTGGACTCTGGTGGTTGGTGATGGACAGGGAGGTCTGGTGTGTTGTGGTTCATGGGGTTGCAGAGTCGGCCATGACTGAGTGACTGAACGGAACTGAAATGAATGTTATGTTGCCCAAAAGGAAGGCAAATGTTTACATGTTATATTTTTTCTAAATTTAATCCAATTATTTGCATGGATTGAAAAAAAATAGTTTTAGTCTAATATAATTAAAACGCAGCATAGAGAATTAGGACAGTCATTTGAAGTTCATGGGTAAATAAATGTAACTATGGTGAATTCTGTCACAATAGGAAATAAAATCTGTTTTTCTATGCTTTAATTCTTATGTCCTATGTTTCAGATTCTTAGATTTCAAAGGAATTTAATATGTCATCAAACTTGAGGAAATAATCAATTACTGTTTGACTGAATGTTCCCTTTCTCAGGTGGTTGTTTTAATGCAGATATTAACTATGATACCAATGAAGAACTGCTATTGAATCTAAGTCATGAAATCTGTTCTTCAACTTTGCTCCAATCCTATCAGGGGATTTACTCAGTTAGAAGCTTGGTACACATCACCACTAGGGAACTGAGTACGTGATTATTGTCAATGGTGAGAGATTATTTCTGAAAATATGTATATAAACAAAGAACAGACTTCCAGTTTTTTTACAATTGCTTTAAAAGTAATTTCATATTATTAACCTTAAAAATGCATTCCAATATACATGAGGTGCAGACAAATGGTGTTTGATTCCAATGATACAAAAAGTACCTGCTGTTGCTGCTAAGTTGCTTCAGTCGTATCCGACTCCGTGAGACCCCATAGACTACAGCCCACCGGGCTCCCCATCCCTAGGATTCTCCAGGCAAGAACACTGGAGTGGATTGCCATTTTCTTCTCCAGTGCATTAAAGTGAAAATTGAAAGTGAAGTCGCTCAGTTGTGTCCAACTCTTCTGCAACCCCATGGACTGCAGCCTACCAGGCTCCTCCGTCCATGGGATTTTCCAGGCAAGAGTACTGGAGTGGGTTGCCATTGCCTTCTCCAAAAAAGTTTCTAGAATAGTCAAATTCACAGAACCAGAAAGTACACTGGTAGATGCCATGGGTCAGAGGGTGGGTGAGAGGGAGGGAGAATGAGGAGTTAGTGTTTAATGGGAACAGAGTTTCAGTTTAGGAAGGTGAAAAATTCTGGAGATGGATGATGGTGAGAGTTGTACAACAATGTGAATGTTCTTAGTGCTACTGAACTGTACAATTACATATGGTTAAAATAATATGTTTTATATTATGTGATTTGACTAGAATAATTTTTTTTATGTTTTTCAATAGTATTTACTAGATATTGTGTTTGTTTTTAAAAATTAGTTTTGAGCTGTAGCTACCTGTATTTAGTTACCATCCAGTCTTCACTTTAAGGCAAAATTCAATTGAAATTTATGTCAAATCTGTCAGACACATATAGCAATTGTGTGAAATCAAGCAAATCCATTAAGTATAATTTTTCAGCATCAATCATTCTGATAACAATTGTTCAAAAGACCTCATTCTATACAGAACTTGATTTATTTTAGAGAAAATGGAGTAGAAAGATTAAGTGAACTAAAATAAACTCAACGTCTCTATAATATTTTCTTTTATAAACTATGTATATATCAAGAAAAAACACTGGCTGGAAACTGCTGAAATCAGATAACAGGGCCCTATGAATCTCTTGACTCTAACAGGGAGCAGTTAACTGATAAAGGGGGTGTGTTTACACGTCTTCAAAACTATCACCACCCTTTACAAAACAGATCTGTTTCTTCTTTGGCAGTTATATTCTATGGGAAAAGAATACAATTCTATTTTGCTTTCTAATTTTAACTTCGGAAGACAAAGTCTCAAAAGACTGTTTGATTTAATCCTAATTAATACAGTTAAAAATTCAGGGACTTCCCTGGTGGTTCAGTGGTAAAGAATCTGCCTGCTAATGCAAGAGACCTGGGTTCGATACCTGACCCAGAAAGATCCCACATCCTGTGGAGCAACTAAGCCTGTGCACCATAGCTATTGAGCCTGTGCTCCAGAGCCCGGGAGCTGCGACTATTGAGCCCACATACCCTAGAGCCTGAGCTCCAGCAACATGAGAGTCCACTGCAATGAAAAGCCCAGGTCAAAGAACAGCTCCTGCTTACCAAAACTAGAGAAGAGCGTGTGTAGCAATGAACACTCAGTACAGTAAAAAAAAAAATTAAAAATTCAAGCTTAAAAAAAATCAGTGTTCAATTGTTGAAATATAATTAAAAAGAAAACCTTTAACTCAGCAAACCTCTTAACAAAGATAGTAGAAAATAAATTCGTTTTATTCATGATCAAAAGTGGAACCAGAATGTGATACACATCACAACTGGTTAAGAGACTGCAAAATCAGAAAGAAATCTCACCTCTCTGTATATCCAAGCAGATAAAACCCAGTACACGCATGTTCTCAAGATAAACATCACTAGTTCTCAAGGAAGTGGACCTGATAGCACTTTTTGTCTCACCGATTCATCCTAACTTTATCACGGTAATTGGGGAGATCCCCTGTGCTATCTATCTAGAAGAGAAAAAACAATTCTACTAAATTCAAGAGGATACAAGAGAGTTAGACTCTTCCTTTCCCACAGGACTGAGGAGATAGGAGTGCTGTCTACCTCAACGTTTGCCTTTCAAAAAGATGGCTCACAGAACCTTGTGAAAACATTCCCTAGCTATGAGACTGGCAGAGACTTATTTAGTCATTATAAAGATTTACAAACATTTGAAAAGGACAGAGGAAAAAATTCTGGAGCCAAACGCAGAGAGAGGGAGAATTAATCATTGTTTTTTAATTGGAGTATAGTTGCCTTCCAATGTTGTATTGGTTTCTGCTATACAGCAAAGTGAATCAGGCAATTGTATACATATGTCCACTCTTTTTAGAATTTTCTCCCCATTTAGGTCACCACAGAGCACTGAGTAGAGCTCCCTGGGCTACACAGTCAGTTTTCATTAGCTATCTATTTTATACATAGTACTGTATATATGTCAATCCTAATCTCCAAATCCATTCCACTCCCTCCTTCCCCCCTTGGTAGCCATACATTTGTTCTCTATGTCTGTGCCTCTATTTCTGCTTTTCAAATAAGTTCATCTATATACCATTCTTTCTAGATTCCCATATATGCATTAATACACAATATTTGTTGTTCTCTAACTTACTTCACTCTGTATGACAGTCTCTAGGTCCATCCACATCTCTGCAAATGGCACAGTTTCATTCCTTTCTACGGTGGAGTAATATTCCACTGCATATATGTACCAGATCTTTTTTACCATTTCTGTGTAGATATAATCTTCTTGTTTTTAATTCATATTTGCCTTGATACCATGTGAAGGAATAGAGAAATAGTGTTATAAACTTATCATAATTCCCTTCCTCCTTTTTCAGTCATCTGGAGAGCTTTCTTCAGGTGCTATCTATTTTTAAAAATAGCTTTATTAAGGTGTAACTGACAGGGATGTACAATCCATTGCAATATTTAAAATGTACAATTATATTTGACATATATACACACCTGTGAAACTATGACAACATTGGGAAGGAAAAAGCTTTCCTCTACTCTTCTAGGTTCTTTTGGCTGTTTGAATAATTAAGTTGGCATAAGACAGATTAACAGAAGAAAAACAAATTTAATTACGTATATGCAAGAGCCCCATGAGAACCCAAGACCCATGGGTAGTCATGCAGTGGGGCTTACACACCATCCTGAGCTACGGAGAGTATGTAAAGGTCTGGGACTTCAAAGAGGGAGGGAGACAATTTACAGGAAGATGGGAGAGGCAAATGTTTGGCAAACAAATGTTTGTAGTGCCATCTGGAGACATGCGGCCCAGAGAGGAATTTGAACAAACCAGCTTGCCTGAGCTCCCCGAAGCCAACTCACCTTCTCTGTAGTTCTCCCTGGTGATCACTCTCTTCCTGGACTAGACCCTCCATCCAAGTTCTTTTAGTCAATTAAAGAGGAGGTTAAAAAGCTCCTCCTGAGTCTTTCAAGCCTTGTTTGTCTTCAGCTCAAGATAACCCATGTGCCAAAGTGGCAAATTTTGGGGAGGCTCCTTCTGAACCCCTTCTACCACAGTCTGCACGGTGAAACTATTCATCATCCTTAAACGCTTTCTCCCACTTCTAATTCCTTCTCTCCACCACTCCCACTCCTCCCTTCTCCAGGCACACACTGTTCTATTCTCCATCACTATAAATTAGTTTCATGTTTTAGAGTGCTATATAAATGGAATTATTCATTAGGTACTTTTGTAGGTCTACTTTTTCACTCAGTGTAGTATCTCAAAGCTCATCCATGTTGTCACAGGTTAGATAGGTCTTTCTATTCATTGCTGAGTAGCAATGAAAAGTATATACTAAAAATGTGCTAATGCACACATCTATTAATAGACATTTGACTTGCTTCCAGTTTTTTACTATTACGAATGAAACTGCAGTGAACAGTATGTGACTGGTCTTTGGATAGACATGTATGTTCTATTTTCCTGGGTAAATACCTATTAGAGAAATGACTGAACTATATGGGAGTAAAGAATAGCAGAATGACGATGTTGTTGTTGTTCAATTACTCAGTCGTGTACGATTCTTTGCAACCCCATAGTCTGCAGCACACCAGGCTTCCCTGCCCTTCACTATCTCCCGGACTCAGCTCAAACTCATGTCAACTGCATCAGTGATGCCATCCAACCATCTTGTCCTCTGTCACCCACTTCTCCTCCTGCCCTCAATTTTTCCCAACATCAGGGTCTTTTCCCATTAGCTGACTCTTTACATCAGGTGGCCAAAGTATTGGAGCTTCAGCATCAGTCCTTCCAATGAATATTCTGGGTTGATTTCCTTTGGGATTGACTGGCTTGCCATCCTAAAAATATGCCTCTTTAGCATAAGGATTATTTTGAGTGATTATTTTTTTAATATAGAGCTGACACAAGAGAACCTCTGAAAACAGTGTAGGATTTACTTTTTTTGAGAAATTTACATTTATAAAGGAAATCTCCTTTGGTAAGGATGTCTCCCCTCTCTTCCAGGAAGGAAGGATGATTCTAAAGTCCGAGAAAATTTTATCACTGGTGAAGTCAGTGACTTAAACCTGCTTAACAAACATTCTTGTTTATTTTGCTTTTCTAGGTACCTCCCCATAACTGTACCTGCCCCCCAGTGCACAGTTTCTTTTCTTTTGTTTTTAGCTGATGATATTCAAGCTGGAGTTCTAAGCCTCCTTGGAGAGTTACTCATTTTTTCTTGGGTAACTACCCTGTATGCCTGAGATATACATGTTAATTGTCTTTTAAGAGAAGATTCTCAGCCAAGAACTTAGAAGGGTAGAAGGAAATTAGGAAGGAAAATTATTTTTCTTTTCCTATAGGAGGCATGGGCTTCCCCAGTGGCTCAGCAGTAAAGAATCTGCCTGCAATGCAGGAGATGCAGGAAACTGGGTTTGATCCCTGGATTGGGAAGATCCTCTGGAGGAGAAAATGGCAACCTACTCCAGCATTCTTGCCAGGAAAATCCCATGGACAGAGGAGCCTTTGGGCTGCAGCTCATGGGCTCGCAAGAGTTGGGCATGACTGGGTGACTAACACTTTGACTTCACTTTTACTTTAAATATCTATGAGCAATGTATGGCACCCACTCCAACATTTGGTATAATATGTTTAGTTTTTTCTTTTCCTTTAATTTAAGCTAAATTAATAGCTTTGTGGTGGCATCTCATTGTGGTTTTAATTTGCATTTTCTTAATTATAATGATACTGAACACATTATAATATTCTATGAAGTGCATTGGAATAGGCCACTCCAAATATGCCACTCTGGTATAAGGGTTACTTTGAGTTGAAGGTAATTGAGAAGCAGCAGACACAGGAAGAACTCTCTGTCCTCTCTTGTTCTGCCTGAAAAGCAGGACATAAATTTCCCTTTATAAAGATGACATAAATGTCCATATATGAAGGCGTTCCCCTCTCCTGTACCAGGAAAGAGTGAACAACTCTTATCTGCTTAACACACCTTACTAAACAATCCTTATGCCAGTTTCCTAGTCACCATTTCCACCCCTGGGAGCCCAAAGCTTCTTTTATCCTATCTCTTCACCAGGGGCTTCCCTGGTAGCTCAGATGGTAAAACATCTGCCTACAATGCAGGAGACCCGGGTTGGATCCCTGGGTAGGGAAGATCCCCTGGAGAAGGAAATGGCACCCCACTCCAGTACTATTGTCTGGAAAATCCCATGGACTGAGGAGCCTGGTAGGCTACAGTCCATGGGGTCGCAAAGAGTCGGACACGACTAAGTGACTTCACTTCACTTCATTTCACCTCTCTACAAGGTATTACCCTTTGTTAAATGATAAATAAGCTCTGAGTCAAGCCACCTCTGGGTTTTCACTTCTTTGCTGTGAATTCTCCATGCATGTAAAATTAAAAACATCACTAAAATTTATATGCTTTTTCCTCTGTTCATCTGTCTTTTGTCAGCGTGATACTCATGCCTTAGATGTTGTACCTAAGAGGATGGAGAAAAAGATTTTTCTCCCCCACAGCATCCATATATTTGGTGAAGCATCTGTTCAAATTTTACTTTTACTTTTTTTTTTGGCCAAGCTATGTGACATTTTTTTTCCTAACATCTTCAGCATTTAATCAATGAATTGTTGCATCTGCCTGCAATACAGGAGACCAGGGTTTGATTCCTGGGTCTGGAAGATCCCCTGGAGAAGAAAATGGCAAGCCAGTCCAGTATTCTTGGCTGGAAAATCCCATGGATAAAGGACCCTTGTGGGCTACAGTCCATGGGGTCCCAAGAGTCGGACACAACTTAGCAACAAAACCACCAAAGAATGTCCAAATTATCACACAATTGCACTCATCTCACACACCAGCAAAGCAATGCTAAAAATTCTCCAAGCCAGGCTTTAAGAGTATGTGAACTGAGAACTTTAAGATGTTCAAACTGAATTTAGAAAAGGCAGAGGAACAATAGATCAAATTACCAATATCCACTGGATCATCGAAAAAGCAAGAGAGTTCCAGAAAAACATCTAGTTTTGCTTTATTGACTACACCAAAGCCTTTGACTGTGTGGATCGCAACAAACTGTGGAAAATTCTGAAAGAGATGGGAATACCAGACCACCCTACCTGCCTCCTGAGAAATCTGCGTGCAGGTCAGGAAGCAACAGTTAGAACTGGACATGGAACAATGGTCTGGTTCCAAACTCGGAAAAGAGTAGGTCAAGGCTGTATACTGTCACTCTACTTATTTAACTTATATGCAGTGTACATATTCCAAAATGCCTGGCTGGATGAGACACAAGCTGGAATCAAGATTGCAGGGAAAAATATCAATAACCTCAGATATCCAGATGACACCACCCTTATGTCAGAAAGTGAAGAGGAACTAAAGAGCCTCGTGATTAAAGTTAAAAAGGAGAATGAAAAAGCTGGCTTAAACTTCAACATTCAATAAAGAAAGATCATGGCATCTGGTCCCATTGCTGCTGCTGCTGCTGTTGCTGCTAAGTTGCTTCAGTCGTGTCCAACTCTGTGTGACCCCATAGACGGCAGCCCACCAGGCTCCCCCATCCCTGGGATTCTCCAGGCAAGAATATTGGAGTGGGTTGCCATTTCCTTCTCCAATGCATGAAAGTGAAAAGTGAAAGTGAAGTCGCTAAGTCGTGTCCGACGCTTAGTGACCCCATGGACTGCAGCCTACCAGGCTCCTCCGTCCATGGGATTTTCTAGGCAAGAGTACTGGAGTGGGATGCCATTGCCTTCTCCGATCTGGTCCCATTACTTCATGGCAAATAGATGGGGAAACAATGGAAACAGTGTCAGACTTTATTTTCTTGGGTTCCAAAATTATTGCAGATGGTAACTTCAGCCATGAAATTAAAAGATGCTTGCCCCTTGGAAAAAAGAGTCATGAGGAACCTAGATAGCATATCAAAAAGCAGAGACATTCCTTTGCCCACAAAGGTCAGGCTAGTCAAAGCTATGGTTTTTTCAGTAGTCATGAATGGATGTGAGAGTTGGACTATAAAGAAACCTGAGCACTGAAGAATTGATGCTTTTGAACTGTGGTGTTGGAGAAGACTCTTGAGAGTCCCTTGGACTGCAAGGAGATCAAAACAGTCAATCCTAAAGGAAATCAGTCCTGAATATACACTGGAAGGACTGCTGCTGAAGCTGAAGTTCCAATACTTTGGCCACCTGACGCGAAGAACTGACTCATTGGAAAAGACCCTGATTCTAGAAAAGATTGAAGGCAGGAGGAGAAGGGAAAGACAGAGGCTGAGATGGTTGGATGGCATCACTTACTCAATGGATAAGAGTTTGAGCAAACTCCAGGAGTTGGTAATGGACAGGGAAGGCTGGTGTGCTGCATTCCATGGAGTGGCAAAAAGTTGGACATGCCTGAGCGACTAAACTGAACTGATGCGACAGGTGAGATATTAGTTCTCCAACCAGGGATCACACATGTAACCCTCTGCATTGGAAGGCAAAGTCTTAACCACTGAACCGCCAAATTTTTCTTTTAACTGGGTTACATGCTTTTTTATTGTTGAGATTTGAGAGTGCTTTACATACTTTTATATAAATCCTTTAACAGACATACATTTTGCAAACGTTTTATTCTAGCCTGTGGCTTATCCTTTCATTCTCTTACCAGTTACTTTTGAAGAGCAAAAGTGGTTCATTTTGATGAATTTTTAAAAATCAGTTTGTTCTTTAATGGATTGTACTTTTAGTGTCATTGTTGTCGTTGTTTCGTCACTAAGTCATGTCAGACTCTTTGTGACCCAAGTCTGCTGGGCTCTTCTGTCCATAGATTATCCAGTCAGGAATACTGGAGTGGGCTGCCATTTCCTTCTGTAGAGGATCTTCCCAACCCTGGGATCAAATTCATGTCTCCCGCATTGGCAGGCAGATTTTTTTTTACCACCGAGTCAGCAAGGAAGCCTCTTCTAGTGTCATATCTAAGAACAATTTCACTAACAAAATCACAAAAGTTTTCTCCAATGTGTTCTTGAAGTAGTATAGTTTTAACATTTACATTTAGCACTAAACCCATTTTGAGTTAATTCTTTGCATATGGTACAAGATATCAAGCAAAGTGGGATTTTTCTGGCTTTTTTTTTTAACTTTTGTTTTTGTTTGAGCATATAGATATCTAGTTATTCCAGCACCATTTTTTGAAAAAGCTGTTCTTTGACCACTGAAATGCTTTCATACTTTTGTCAAAGCTCAGTTGTCTTTGTATCCATTTCTGGATTCTCTATTATGTACCATTGATCTAATTATCTCTCTTTACTTCCATAAATATGTTTTAATTGCAGTTGGTTAATATGTCTTGAAATCCAATAGTGTTTACGCTCCACTTTGTTCTGCTTTTTCAAAGTTGCTTTGGTTATTCTGTCTTTTGCATTTCCTAAGAATTTTAGAAACAGTTTGTTAATTTCTATAAACTTTTCTATCAAGTTTTTGTTTGGGATTGCCTTAAATCTAGGCAATTTGGAGACAACTGACATCTTAACAATACTGAGACTCCAACCCATGAATGAGATATGTCTCTCTGTTTATTTAGGACTTTTTAAACTTCTTTAATTTACACACAGATCACAAACATGCAAACCAATAATTACAATAAGCCTATGAGCCCACAAAAGAGAGGCTACTAAATTCTACCTGCAGTTTCAGAGAAAAATTTTGAATAGAAGGTAATCTTTCTTCTGACTTTTACAGTAAATATGTGAACATTAGGTAAACAAGTGAGCTCAGAGACAAAAGAAAATTCACTGGGGTGTGAGTTAGGATTAAACATTTAAAGAAATATGTAGTTATGGTTTGACATGTTGGAAGTCATTACTGGGTATGAGAATTAAGAACACAGATATGTGTTTAGACCTTGATCTTAGTGCTCCTGGAAGATAACCAGTCTTATTCCTGTGAGCAATAGGGGATATTAAAGAATTTTAGCAGAGGAGCCACAGCATGTTGAAACCATCATTCTGAAAGTTGAGTGACTTGTTTAAATATTTTTAAAGATGTTTATATTTTAACCCATATAAACTCCCAGGGGGTAATCTCCATATTTGTGGAATACCATGCACATTGTATAAATATTATTTTTGTTTGACTTAAATTTATCTCTTTTTAGCATTATAAAATACATCTTAGCTGTGTTGACATAGGACTCCAGTAAGCAAGTTTAACCCTAACACTGTACTTGATTCTGATGTTTTTCATGTTTTCTAGTTTCAGTTATTTTTTTTTTTTCCCATTTCAATTCTTTTAAGCTTATTCTCGGGTATCATCATTTAACTGTACAAAAGAGTTCCTTGTTTTTTTGTTTTTTAACTGTACTGATTTTGTTTTGTTTTTATTATGTTCAGTTATAAACTCCCTTATACACTTAGTGGGTTTCCCTGGTGGCACAGACGGTAAAGAATTCACTTGCAATTCGGGAGACCAAGGTTCTATTCCTGAGTTGGGAAGATTCCCTAGAGGAGGGACCGGCAATTCATTCTAGTATTCTTGCCTGGAGAATTCCATGGACAAGGAGCCCGGCAGGCTACAGTCCACGGGGTCACAGAGTTGGACACGACTGAGCAACTTTCTCTTTCACACTTAGGTGTGTTAGTCACTCAGTCATGTCCGACTACAAACCTATTGCTTATTCTCTCTAATCTTTCAAACATTTGACTATAGAATTTTATCCTAATGCCTAGTTAGTATATTCTTGCTCTTTCTTAATCAAATATTGCTCTATTTTTTTCAAGTATAGAATATTTTTTCAAGTATATAAAATTTCAATTATAGAAATTTGCAAGCCCAAATTTCACTTTGGGCTTCCCTGATAGCTCAGTAGTAAATAATTTGCCCACCAATGTTGGTAGGATCTCCCAGAGAAGGAAATAGCAACCCACTCTAGTATTCTTGCCTGGAAAAATCACATGAACAGAGGAGCTTGGCGGGCTACAATACATGCGGTCACAAAAGAGTCAGATATGCCTTAGCGACTAAACAACTCTATCATTTAACTGCATTTTGATTACTGGAATGCTTTTTTGGATTTTTATTAACTTGTATAGCTATCTACATTTAATACATAGTTTATATAAATCTATTTAACAAAAACTCCAGTCTTTTGAAATTAATCTCTAATATGACCTATGGAATGATTTGGGTCTAAAGAACTCTTCCGCTTATATTATGAACAGTTGTCATGAAAAATTAGCAATTACCCCTGATTGAGTAATAAGATGTGTGTAAAGGTAATAAGTAGTTAAGTTTTCTTTTTCTCATGGTACTTTGGATAAAAGTCAAACTAGGTTGCTAAGTTTAGTATGGTTCATAATCAGAGTAATATGATATTTGTTGAAACTTTCAACTAAGTGAGACAAACTAAAATACAGATCAAATATATTGTTCTACCCGAGACTAAAACCACCACTGTAAATAATAAATTGGCCTTTTTCTCTTGATACATACTTCAAATATTACATCAAACTCTCCCTCGCTGTTTTTAAATATTGTTAGGGTGAGATAGTCTGAACATGGTAGTAATGTAAGTTTCAGAACTTTTTCACATATGCAAAACATTGTAGAGTCAACTGCCTAAAAAATAAATCGTGACAATTTTTTTACTGTGAATCCAAACAGCATTTTAAATGAATCAATATTTTACAAATCATAACAGTACTCTCATACTTTTAAAGTAGGAATATGCATACATAAGGGGCTTCCCTGGTAGCTCAGCTGGTAAAGAATCCACCTGCAATGCAGGAGACCCGGTTTGATTCCTGGGTTTTGAAGATCCCCTGGAGGAGGCCATAGCAACCCACTTCAGTACTCTTGCCTGGAGAATCTCATGGACAGAGGAGCACAGCAGGATACAGTCCATAGGGTTGCACAGAGTCGGACAGGACTGAAGCGACTAAACAGTAGTAGCAGTATTTATAAGGGCTTCCCTGGTGGTTCAGATGGTAAAGAATCTGTCTACAGTATAGGAGACCAAAGTTCTATCCCGGGGTGAGGAAGATCCCCTGGAGAAGGGAATGGCAACTCAGTGCAGTCTTCTTGACTGGGAAATTCCATGGACAGAGTAGCCTGGTAGGCTACAGTTCATGGGGTGGCAAAAGAGTTGGACACAACTGAGCAACTAACACACGCATATATAAAAATGTGAAAAATCTACCTTTTATTCACCTTCAATATTTAGAACCAATGTGAGTTCCCAGATACTTCAGATGATTAATGGGTAGAAGACAGATAGGACAGTGGGGTTTGGCAGGGGAAAGAAGAGTGGAACTCAAAAAACTGGGTCAAGGGGAGTTAGAAATGATTGATTTCCTGTGGCAGCTTTTGGTCAGAGATCCAAACATTTAGTATCCTAGTAAAACAAGGAATGTAATGGGCATTTCAGGACAAAGGGAGGACAGGCTGAATGTTGAGATACGTCAGGCAAAGAATGCCATGCAGTCAACGCATAGCTCTGTGTTCTTATTTTTATTTTCAGAGCCTCTGTCTCTGAGTAGACCAGAGATTGCAGTACTTTGGGAGATCTGTTATAAATTTGATTGTATCTTAATGCTTTTTCTTCCGGTGGAGTTTTTACTAGCTTCAGCCCCATTGAGTTATAGCTAACCGAACTGACCACAGGCGACATTTTGCTCCAGAGTTCAAGGGTATGGCTCAATTAATGGAAATAGATTTGTGGCGCCTCCACATAAATCCAAGGAATTCTAGAAACCAAGCCAAGTCAACCACTATAAGTGAGAGCCAATAATAAGTGAAAATAGCTCCTCAGGCCACTAAGTACTACTTGGCATTGAATAGCAATAATTTGATTTATATTGCCTTTATGTTTTTACAAAATCAAAACTCCTTTTTTAAAGAAAAAAATTTTTTTTTCAAATATACTTTGAGGAACCATGAACAATCTCTTTAGCCGAGGAAATCTTGGGAAAGGTGTTGTGCCAAATTATTCAAGGCTAGGGTAGAAGCTTTTTTCTGCCTTTGTTTCATGTTTTGATCTCAATAAGCCGTTTGTTTTCCCTTTTCTAGGCATTTAGGTAAAAAAGATTTAACTATTTCATAATAAATAATGTCCCGATCTCCCTAAAAATTTCAGACACTATTACTTTTCGGTGTAATTCTTAAAATCCAAAAAACAATTTGGATTTGCATATGCATTTAAAAGGGCTTCCCAGGTGACTCAGTGGTAAAGAACCCACCTGCCAACAAAGAAGACATGGATTCGATCCCGGGTCGGGAAGATTCCCTGGAAGAGGGAATGGCAACCCACTCTAGTATTCTTGCCTGGGAAATCCCAAGGATGGAGGAGCCTGGCGGGATACAGTCCATAGGGGTGCAAAGAGTTGGACATGACTGAATCGGCTTAGGACGTGCTCATGTATTTAAAAAAAGATGATGAGGGGTAGATGGAAGCAACTGATATCAGAACACCCTTCACAAATCCTCTGCTGCTGCTGCTAAGTTGCTTCAGTCATGTCCGACTCTTAGCGACCCCATGGACTGCAGCCTACCAGGCTCCTCCATCCATGGGATTTTCTAGGCAAGAGTACTGGAGTGGGGTGCCATTGCCTTCTCCTCACAAATCCTCTTCTATCTTCCAACTGACTCCTAGTTGATTCTAAGTGCATTTTGAGGAGCCATTAAATGTAGGTTTTATTTTATCAGTGATATAGAAGCAGAGAGAAGACTCCCTTCAAATATTTAAAACCTAGAAAACATTTTGTTTAATCAGGGTAAATAAGATGAAATGCAGTGCACTGGACTTTAAGGAAAAAGGAAAAGTTAGGATTATATTTAGATTTAAGTTTTTTGCAATAAATGCTGTATTAGTTTAGATAATTGCTAGGATTTCCTTTTTAAAATGTTAACGTCATCTTAGTCAAAGTGACGAACGTGCACAAATTTAGAAAATAATGAAAGTACTGAATAATTATAAACAGCTTCTTGTTCCAGTGTTCTTGGCATCCAACTCTATTCCTCAGAGGAATGTATTGTCAAATCGTTTAGCTATTTTTAGCTTTATTCATGGGCTTCCCTGGTGACTCAGATGGTAAAGAATCTGCCTACAATGCAGGAGACCTGGGTTTGATCCCTGGGTTGGGAAGATCCCCTGACGAAGGGAATGCTACCCACTCCAGTATTCTGGCCTGGAGAATTCTATGAACAGAGGATTCTGGCAGGCTACAGTCCTTGGGGTCGCAAAGAGTCGGACAGACTGAGTGACTTTCAAAAAAAAAAATCTTATTCACATATATTATACTAGCTAATATTAAGGGTGAGAGAGACAACAGACACTGACTTCCCCTTGTGATTTTAGGGATTTAGATCTGCTATATAACATCTAGTATCTGATTTGAAAGAGAAAACGAGAAAAAAAATTCTAGTACTTTTCTTTGTAGCTCCCTTAGCATGCAACAATGAAGAATCCTTGTACCATTTAAACACCATTTGCCCCAACACATCATTAATAAACTGTGTGCATGTGCTCAGTCATGTCTGACTCTTTGAGACACCCATGGACTGTAGCCTACCAGGCTTCTCCATCCATGGAATTCTCCAGGCAAGAATACTGGAGTGGGCTGCCCTTTCCTACTCCAGAGGATTTTCCCGACCCAGGGATCGAATTCCCTGCTCCTGCATTGGCAGGCACAGTCTTTAACACTGCGCCACCTGGGAAACCCCATTAATAAAACAGACATATAAAACACTCCATTGTGCAAACTTAGAGTTATTTGCACTATCCTGAAAATAGCAAGAATTTTACCCCTTTCTCTCTCACCCTAGAAAGCATATCTAAATGCAAATGATTGTGAGTAGAATTATTAATAAATTTAATGTATTAAAATTTGTGCCTTAAGCTAAATAATTTGTCCTTGAGGGAAAAGTTTACTACCTACCTTATATCAAAATAAAACTAATTTTAAATAGATTGCCAATCTAAATATAAGGCAACACACTAAAACTTATGAAAGAAAATACAAAACAATTTCTTCACATCTTTGGAAGAGGAAAAGACTTCTTAAACAAGACATAAAATCCACTGTGCATAAAGAAAAATATTGAGAAATTGGACTATATTAAAATTAAAGATTTAAGGACATTTTTATTAGATTGGATAGACCAGAAACAGACTTGTAAAAAAGATCTGAAAATTATTTATCTGACAAAGAACACAAAGAGAGAATATTGACTATCCAGGAAATCAGTAGGAAAATTCTGAATCCCTAATAGAAAGTGGGCAAAAAATTTGAATGGAAGCATCACAAAAGGGGTTATCCAAATGGCCAAATTATTTATGAAAAAATGATCAACCTATTGACCATCAGGGAAATGCCGATGAAAACCACAATAAGATACTACTACACACACACCAGGATAGAGTTTTCAAATTTAGCAAATAAAATATAGAATTTCTAGATATGGGTGAATTTTAGATAAATAGTGAATAACATTTTTGATGTAAGTATGTCCCTTGCATGTGTGCTATCCAACTTTTTGTGACCCTGTCGACTGTAGCCCACCAGGCTCCCATGTCCATGATACTCTCCAGACAAAAATACCTGAGTGGGTGGCCATTCCCTCCTCCTTCCCAACCCAGGGATTGAACTCAAATCTCTTACATTTTCTGCATTAGCCAGTGGGTTCTTTACCACTAGCGCCACCTGGGAAGTCACAAATTTCAAATGTAAATGGAAGTCCTGTATTCTCTGATAACACTAAGAATAAAGGCTAAAATGTAAATGATTAGTCTTATCAAGCATTGATGGCAATGTGGAGCCTCTGGGACTTTCCAACACTGCTGTGTGGAGTGGAAATTGGTGCAAGACTTCTTGGGAAAACTCTTAAGGAATTATGTATTAAATTCAAATCCAGTAAGTCTTAGGACTCAGCAATCCCTCTCTAAGGAATACAAAAACATATGTACATAAACATTCACCACGCCATTCTTTGTATCAGAACTATTTTCAAAAAGCAAAACAAATAGATGTTTATTAATAATACAATTGACAAATCAATTATATTAATATCATAATATAATGATACATATGCTTCCCTGGTGGCTCAGGCAGTAAAAAATCTGCCTGCAATGCAGGACACTCGGGCTTGATCCTTGGGTCAGAAAGATCCTCTGGAGAAAGGCAAGGCAACCCACTCCAGTATTCTAGACTGGAGAATCCCATGGACAGAGGAGACTGGCGGACTACAGTCCACAGTGTCATAAATAGTTGGGCACGACTAAAAGCAACTTCAAACAGCACAGCATGTAGAGCCTTTTGACTTGTGTCCATTTCTTTGTGCAGGTTATTTCATCAGTAAAAAGGTTTGTTTTTTTTTTAAATCATTCACAAAGTTAGCAATTTGTTTTTAGTGGTAGAAAATTATTTGTCATACACTTGACAAATGATTTACCTGGTTCATTGTGATGATGTCTTTGAGGTGAGCCACTGGGAAGCACTGGACCCTCTGCGAGAGAAGGGTCTCACACTCTTCCTGTCCCAGCAGGGTGAGGGGAAGAGAGGCAGAAGTGGCTGTTCTGGGCAAACACTCACAGATGCACCTGTCAGCTTGTGGAAAATAACTGTTCCACAGGTTCAGGTCATTCTACTGTACATCTGTCTCCTTCAGTCTATTTTATTTATTTATTTTTTTAATTTTATTTTATTTTTAAACTTAACATAACTGTATTAGATTTGCCAAATATCAAAATGAATCCGCCACAGGTATACATGTGTTCCCCATCCTGAACCCTCCTCCCTCCTCCCTCCCCATTCCATCCCTCTGGGTCGTCCCAGTGCACCAGCCCCAAGCATCCAGTATCGTGCATCGAACCTGGACTGGTTACTCCCTCTCTGGTGTGCTCTCTCTAGCTCATGTCCTTTGTCTGAATTCCTAGCAGTTGGCTGGGGCTTTGGCTTTGCTTTGAGGCTTAAATGTTTGCCCTTTGTCTGCCTTGGCTTCATGACTCATGCTTGTTAGTACTTAGGATAATCCGAATTGATACCTACACCCTTCCTCCATCCTGTGTCCTGGGGTGCTGTCTTTCTGGGATGCAGTAAAACTAAAAGTATCACCATGTAGAGAAGGAACATTATTACCCAAAATATTTTAATGATGGAAGAAAATCTATGATATAATTGTAATTTGTTGTTGTTCAGTTGCTGAGTCCAACTCTTTGCGACCCCTGGGACTAGAGCTGACAGGCTCCTCTGTCTATGGGATTTCCTAGGCAAGAATACTGGAGTGGGTTGCCATTTCCTTCTTAGGTGGTCTTCATGACCCAGGGATCGAACCCTCAGCTCCTGAATTGGCAGATGGATTCTTTACCACTGAGCCACCAGGGAAGACCCAGAGTTGCAATAGTGCACCACATTTTTATTATTGAACATTTATATAGTTCCCAGGTTTTATTACAATAAGCACATCAAGAAATTTCTTTACACATAAATCAATATATATAGTTATTATCATTGCCTTCGAATGTATACCTAAACTGGCTGAATTGAGGATCAAAGCTCTGTGAACATTTTTGAGCTTCTTAAAATATATACATATTTAATTTATTTTCTAGATTCCACCAGCAACATATGAGTCTCATTAATGCCAAACTCTACCAGATTGAGTTGGACCATAAGGCTGAGTGCCAAAGAATTTATGTTTTCAAACTGTGGTGCTGGAGAAGACTCTTTTTTGCTGTTGTTGTTGTTGTCCATATACCTTTATTTTTTTTTCTTTTTAAGTTTTATTTTATTTTTAAACTTTACAATATTGTATTGGGTTTGCAAAATATCGAAATGAATCCGCCACAGGTATACATGTGTTCCCCATCCTGAACCCTCCTCCTTCCTCCCTCCCCATACCATACCTCTGGGTCGTCCCAGTGCACCAGCCCCAAGCATCCAGTATCGTGCATCGAACCTGGACTGGCAACTCGTTTCATACATGATATTATATGTGTTTCAATGCCATTCTCCCAAATATTCCCACCCTCTCCCTCTCTCACAGAGTCCATAAGACTGTTCTATACATCAGTGTCTCTTTTGCTGTCTCATATACAGGGTTATTGTTACCATCTTTCTAAATTCCATATATATGCATTAGTATACTGTATTGGTGTTTTTCTTTCTGGCTTACTTCACTCTGTATAATAGGCTCCAGTTTCATCCACCTCATTAGAACTGATTCAAATGTATTCTTCTTAATGGCTGAGTAATACTCCATTGTGTATATGTACCACTGCTTTCTTATCCATTCATCTGCTGATGGACATCTAGGTTGCTTCCATATCCTGGCTATTATAAACAGTGCTGTGATGAACATTGGGGTACACGTGTCTCTTTCCCTTCTGGTTTCCTCAGTGTGTATGCCCAGCAGTGGGATTGTTGGATCATAAGGCAGTTCTATTTCCAGTTTTTTAAGGAATCTCTGCACTGTTCTCCATAGTGGCTGTACTAGTTTGCATTCCCACCAACAGTGTAAGAGGGTTCCCTTTTCTCCACACCCTCTCCAGCATGTATTGCTTGTAGCCTTTTGGATCGCAGCCATTCTGACTGGCGTGAAATGGTACCTTATAGTGGTTTTGATTTGCATTTCTCTGATAATGAGTGATGTTGAGCATCTTTTCATGTGTTTGTTAGCCATCTGTATGTCTTCTTTGGAGAAATGTCTATTTAGTTCTTTGGCCCATTTTTTGATTGGGTCGTTTATTTTTCTGGAATTGAGCTGTAGGAGTTGCTTGTATATTTTTGAGATAAGTTGTTTGTCAGTTGCTTCATTTGCTATTATTTTCTCCCATTCTGAAGGCTGCCTTTTCACCTTGCTAATAGTTTCCTTTGTTGTGCAGAAGCTTTTAAGTTTCATTAGGTCCCATTTGTTTACTTTTGCTTTTATTTCCGATATTCTGGGAGGTGGGTCATAGAGGATCTAGCTGTGATGTATGTCGGAGAGTGTTTTGCCTATGTTCTCCTCTAGGAGTTTTATATTTCCTATTTTTGTGTATGGTGTTAGAAAGTGTTCTAGTTTCATTCTTTTACAAGTGGTTGACCAGTTTTCCCAGCACCACGTGTTAAAGAGATTGTCTTTATTTTTTTTTTAAATTTTATTTTATTTTTAAACTTTACATAGCTGTATTAGTTTCCATTGTATATTCTTGCCTCCTTTGTCAAAGATAAGGTGTCCATATGTGCGTGGATTTATCTCTGGGCTTTCTATTTTGTTCCATTGATCTATATTTCTGTCTTTGTGCCAGTACCGTACTGTCTTGATGACTGTGGCTTTGTTGTAGAGCCTGAAGTCAGGTAGGTTGATTCCTCCAGTTCCATTCTTCTCTCTCAAGATAGCTTTGGCTATTCGAGGTTTTTTGTATTTCCATACAAATTGTGAAATTATTTGTTCTAGCTCTGTGAAGAATACTGTTGGTAGCTTGATAGGGATTGCATTGAATCTATAAATTGCTTTGGGTAGTATACTCATTTTCACTATATTGATTCTTTCAATCCATGAACATGGTATATTTCTCCATCTGTTAGTGTCCTCTTTGATTTCTTTCACCAGTGTTTTATAGTTTTCTATATATAGGTCTTTAGTTTCTTTAGGTAGATATATTCCTAAGTAGTTTATTCTTTCCATTGCAATGGTGAATGGAATTGTTTCCTTAATTTCTCTTTCTGTTTTCTCATTATTAGTGTATAGGAATGCAAGGGATTTCTGTGTGTTGATTTTATATCCTGCAACTTTACTATAATCATTGATTAGTTCTAGTAATTTTCTGGTGAAGTCTTTAGGGTTTTCTATGTAGAGGATCATGTCATCTGCAAATAGTGAGAGTTTTACTTCTTCTTTTCCAATTCGGATTCCTTTTATTTCTTTTTCTGCTCTGATTGCTGTGGCCAAAACTTCCAAAACTATGTTGAATAGTAATGGTGAAAGTGGGCACCCTTGTCTTGTTCCTGACTTTAGAGGAAATGCTTTCAATTTTTCACCATTGAGGATAATGTTTGCTGTGGGTTTGTCATATATAGCTTTTATTATGTTGAGGTATGTGCCTTCTATTCCTGCTTTCTGGAGATTTTTTATCATAAATGGATGTTGAATTTTGTCAAAGGCTTTCTCTGCATCTATTGAGATAATCATATGGTCTTTATTTTTCAATTTGTTAATGTGGTGTATTACATTGATTGATTTGTGGATATTGAAGAATCCTTGCATCCCTGGGATAAAGCCCACTTGGTCATGGTGTATGATCTTTTTAATGTGTTGTTGGATTCTGATTGCTAGAATTTTGTTAAGGATTTTTGCATCTATGTTCATCAGTGATATTGGCCTATAGTTTTCTTTTTTTGTGGGATCTTTGTCAGGTTTTGGTATTAGGGTGATGGTGGCCTCATAGAATGAGTTTGGAAGTTTACCTTCCTCTGCAATTCTCTGGAAGAGTTTGAGTAGGATAGGTGTTAGCTCTTCTCTAAGTTTTTGGTAGAATTCAGCTGTGAAGCCGTCTGGACCTGGGCTTTTGTTAGCTGGAAGATTTTTGATTACAGTTTCAATATCCGTGCTTGTGATGGGTCTGTTAAGATTTTCTATTTCTTCCTGGTCCAGTTTTGGAAAGTTGTACTTTTCTAAGAATTTGTCCATTTCTTCCACATTGTCCATTTTATTGGCATATAGTTGCTGATAATAGTCTCTTATGATCCTTTGTATTTCTGTGTTGTCTGTTGTGATCTCTCCATTTTCATTTCTAATTTTATTGATTTGATTTTTCTCCCTTTGTTTCTTGATGAGTCTGGCTAATGGTTTGTCAATTTTATTTATCCTTTCAAAGAACCAGCTTTTGGCTTTGTTGATTTTTGCTATGGTCTCTTTTGTTTCTTTTGCATTTATTTCTGCCCTAATTTTTAAGATTTCTTTCCTTCTGCTAACCCTGGGGTTCTTCATTTCTTCCTTTTCTAGTTGCTTTAGGTGTAGAGTTAGGTTATTTATTTGACTTTTTTCTTGTTTCTTGAGGTATGCCTGTATTGCTATGAACTTTCCCCTTAGGACTGCTTTTACAGTGTCCCACAGGTTTTGGGTTGTTGTGTTTTCATTTTCATTCGTTTCTATGCAAATTTTGATTTCTTTTTTGATTTCTTCTGTGATTTGTTGGTTATTCAGCAGCATGTTGTTCAGCCTCCATATGTTGGAATTTTTAATAGTTTTTCTTCTGTAATTGAGATCTAATCTTACTGCATTGTGGTCAGAAAAGATGCTTGGAATGATTTCAATTTTTTTTGAATTTACCAAGGCTAGATTTATGGCCCAGGATGTGATCTATCCTGGAGAAGGTTCCATGTGCGCTTGAGAAAAAGGTGAAATTCGTTGTTTTGAGATGAAATGTCCTATAGATATCAGTTAGGTCTAACTGGTCTATTGTATCGTTTAAAGTTTGTGTTTCTTGAGAGTCCCTTGAACAGTAAGGAGATCAAATCAGTCAAACCTAAAGGAAATCAACCCTGAATATTCATTGGAAGGACTGATACTGAAGCTGATGCTCCAGTACTTTGGCCACCTGATATAAAGAGCTGATTCATTGAAAAAGACCCTGATCCTGGGAAAGACTAAAGGCAGGAGGAGAAGAAGGCGACAGAGGATGAGTTGGCTGAATGACATCACCTATTCAATATACCTGAGTTTGAGCAAACTCCAGGAGTTGTGAAGGACAGGGAAGTCTGGTGTGCTGAAGATCATGGGGTGGCAAAGAGTCAGACAGAACTCAGAGACTGAACAACAATGACTAGATTGAGTATTGCTTTTTAAATTTTAATAATTTCACACATGAAGATAGTATTTTATTATTTCTATTTTTATTTCTCTGATAATCATGCCTTTGAAGTAACCTCTGTTTACAGCACATGAAAGTCTAAGCCACTGGAAATATTCAATCTGAAGCTGCCTTACTCAAAATGATATATTTAATGAGAATCTTTTCTAGTGTTTTTGTTTTTTAATTGTATTTACTATGATGGTTGATTGGTAATTTTTATCAGGAAGTCTGGACCAAAACCATGTCCACTTCTGCTGATGTTCTATAACTTTATGGTATTGATTTTTCTTTTTAAAAAATTCATTTATTTTTAATTGGAGGATAATTGCTTTATAATATTGTGTTGGTTTCTGCCATGTATCTAAGTGAACCTGCCATAGGTTGTTAATGACTTTTCCTTTCTTTTGTGTGCAGGAGAGAACTCAACTATCTTGTCAACACAAGACTGACCTGTTGGGAGCCCACCCTCTGTCAGTTCCATGTGGCGCCAACCCTGGGTTTCTTGTCCCCTTGCCTTTCCTGTGAGTGTCACCCTAAGGACTGCCTTCCCCTACTGGCACCAGTTCTTCCTCATTACAGCAACTGAATCCCTTTTGCAGCTTTTCCAGAACTTGCAGGAGTAGCTCCATCACATCTCGTATTATTAACTGCCCCACCAGGAATTGGGGTGCCTCTCCACCCTCCAAGGAGTTCTTCTCCAAGCTCAGGGAACCACCATCAGCTGTCAGCAAGTTCCTCTTCTTAAGAAGTGTTGCTTCACAGGGCTCCTCCTGTAAATTTCTACATTTCAAAAATCTTAACCTTTCTTCTCATTTCCCCAGCAGTAAGGTATAAGCTGTTTCTTGCAGTTACCTCCTCTGTGGTTACCTTCCAATTCCCTTTTTACCCTTTTGTTAACTGGTTAATGACTTTCTATCTAGTTAGCAATTCTGTATATTAAATTATTTTCCCTTTAAATAACTGGTGAGATTTCTTTCACTGGACTGGACCTTGGCAGGGGCACTCCAAAAAAGGCAGTCACAGAAAATATGATCATATTCTCTTTATCAAAAATAAACATTGTATGGCAGAAACCAAAACAACATTGTAAAGCATTCTTCAGTTAAAAATAAATTTTAAAAAGGGTAATCCAAGTGAAAATACTTTTAAAAAGAGAAAATGAAGGGCCAGATGCCTACTACAAAAAAGGGTCAGAGAGATGACATTTATTAATGTGTAGAAAACTTTAGGTTAAGTTTGCATTGTATAGTTTAAGGCATGTAAAATATGATAGAATAACACCTTTTAAAGTTGTGAAGATTAAAATGCAAAACTAAAATTAGGAGTTTCAGTGGGTTCCCTAGACTGAATTGCATTGTCCCCAAATTCACATGTAGAAGCCATAACATCTGGTGTGATGGGATTTGGGGATGAGACCTTTGGGAAGTAATTATGGTGAAATGGTATCATGAAGACAGAGTCCTCATTCTAAAACTAGTGCCTTTTTAAGAAAAGCCACAGGGAGTTTGCTCTCTCTCCCTACCATGGGCATATACAGAGAGAAGGCAGCTGTCTGTAAGCCAAGAAGAGTTTTCACCAGAAACTGGCCTTGCTGGCACCCTGATCTTGGACTTCCCAGCCTCCAAAACTGTGAGAAAATAAATTTCTATTGTATAAGCCACCCTGTCAATAGTATTTTGCTATGACGGCATGAGCAGACAATTACAGCAGAAAATGTTCCACCTCATTGGAAAGAAATTATTAAAATTTGATGGTTTGGAAATGAAGCAATGAATGAATATGTTTTTCGGGAGAAATCCAAAGTAGGGAAATGTTTTTACACTCATTGACTCAGAGGAATTCTGTGGTCTGGGATGTCAGAAATACAGGAGAGTCTTACAACTGACAGTCATTAATTGAAATCACTGTGAAATTTTACTCACTTATAAACCTATACCATTGGCTTTCTGATACGGTCTTCCAGGGATTCTGCTATGTTTTCCCAGACTCAGTCTTACTCTCTCAAACAGTCCACCTCAGTGACCAAGATGCTGTAAGAAATTATTGAAGAACGTATGGAAAGGGGTTATTTTGATCAGAACCTGACAAAAGCTGCAGCTGCAGTTTCTTCAGCACTGTGCCCTACTGGGCTTAGCCTTGAAAAAAGAAAGTGTTGGTCACTTAGTCGTGTCCAACTACTTGCGACCCTATGGACTATAGCCCACCAGGCTCCTCTGTCCAAGGGATTTTCCAGACA
The DNA here is from genome assembly GCF_029407905.1 of Bubalus kerabau. Lineage (NCBI taxonomy): Eukaryota > Metazoa > Chordata > Mammalia > Artiodactyla > Bovidae > Bubalus > Bubalus kerabau. Next base: position 72,259,647 of record NC_073627.1, read on the forward strand.
AGAATACTGGAGTGGGTTGCCATTCCCTTCTCCAGGGGAACTTCTTGATCCAGGGATCAAATCAGGGTCTCCTGAACTGGGGACAGATTCTTCACCCTCTGGGCCACCCAGGAAGTGGCTGGCTTAATTTGTAGTATTTCAGTATTTTGAAGGGCATGATCAAATTGCTTGGATTTGAGAATGCTTACCATTCTGGGAAAGAGTTTTAGGTCACAGGACTCTGAAAGGCAGGTTAGAATGACCTTTTCTCTGGCAGTTAACATAGGCCATCATGTGTTAAGAAAAGAACAGGAAGCAGAGCACACAGAAAGCCGAAAGAAGCATCTGGGGGGTACCATTTATTACCAAGTCAACAATGTAGGAATAAGGCTGCAAAACCTATGCAAACCTGCAGAGGGGAGAAACATGAGAGCAAGTACTGAAGTAAGATGTTTGGTTAAGGAAAAATAACATATAAATGAGATAACCGTTAAGAAATGAGCAAACACTTCTCAGTACACATTGAGATGTGTGCCACATTCCAGGTTCTGAGAAAGAGCTGGCATTTCAGCCTCTGGTCTTCTGGGGTGGGGGGTGGGCATGTTCTGTGGCTATGATAGGGCAGGTAGAGTGGAGAGAGAATGTGAATTTGTAGCTGTGATTATCCTCTTTGGCTTTTCACTTTTATAGTTAAATCCATGTTAAGAATAAACCACTTTTATGGCAGAAAGCGAAGAGGAACTAAAGAGCCTCTTGATGAAAGGGGAGAATGAAAAAGCTGGCTTAAAGATCAACATTCAGTGAACTAAGATTGTGGCATCTGGTCCCATCACTTCATGCCATATAGATGGGAAAACAATGAAAATGGTGAAAGACTGTTTTCTTGGGATCCAAAATCATTGCAGATAGGGACTGCAGCAATAGTGACTGCCATGATATTAAAAGATGCTTGCTCCTTTGAAGAAAAGCTATGACAAACCTAGACAGCATGTACAAAGCAGAGACATTCCTTTGCTAACGAAGGCCCATGTAGTCAAAGCTATGGTTTTTCCAGTAGTCATGTATGGATATGAGATCTGGGCCATAAAGAAGGTTGAGCACCAAAGAATTGATGCTTTTGAACTATGGTGTTGGAGAAGACTCTTGAGAGTTCCGTGGACTGCAAGGAGATCAAACCAATCAATTCTAAAGGAAATCAACCCTGAATATTCATTGGAAAGACTGATGCTGAAGCTGAAGCTCCAATACTTTGGTCACCTGATGTGAAGAGCCCACTCATTGGAAAAGACCCTGATGCTGGGAAAGATTGAAGGCGGGAGGAGAAGGGGACAACAGAGGATGAGATGGTTGGATGGCATCACCGACTCAATGGACATGAGTTTGATCAAACTCTCAATTCAGTTCAGTTGCTCAGCCGTGTCCTACTCTTTGCAACCCCATGGACTGCAGCACGCCAGGCCTCCCTGTCCATCACCAACTCCTGGAGTTCACTCAAACTCATGCCCATTGAGTCAGTGATACCATCCAACCATCTCATCCTCTGTTGTCCCCTTCTCCTCCCACCTTCAGTCTTTCCCAGAGCAAACTCTGGGAGATGGTAAAGGACAGGGAAACCTGGCATGCTGCAGTCCATGGGGTCACAAAGAGTCAGACACGACTGAGAGACTGAACAACAACAACAAATAAAAATATAGTACAATCTGCAATGCTATACATTTTTTCTAGCATCTGAGCTAAATAAGGTGGTTTCCCATTTTTTTTTTTAAGAAGAAGGCTATATTTAGAGCTATCATTTCACAAATCCAGAGATGGAGAGATAGAGAAATAAAATGCTGGGAAAATAATAGAAGTATTTGTATAGTAGTACTTTGTGAGAGCTTAATTTTTTTGGAATTACATAAAACTAATCTTTGTCTTATTAAATCTTTCTCAGTGCTCCTTCATTTGAGATCTTATAAGTCGCAGTCAGCACACATGATATGGTGTTTCTGCAACAACTGCACAGCAGTTACTGGCAGAGTGAGTTATCAGAATCCCCTTATAAACTGCTAACAGATTCACAGTATGGCATCGCTTGTTTTCAATACAATACGTGAACTGAAGAGGCCTTATACGACTGCAGTCTTGGGTTGTGCCAGCTTGTGTCCATGACCAGACCACCCACCACTGTCCCAAAACCAGAGTGAGAAAAGGAGCAAACCCCAGGGTCAAAAGACAATGAGTAGCTAGGAAGGATTCAAGCTTTCCTTCTATAATTGAATGTTCTATTTGCTAACCTATCAATGATCAAGCATTGGCTTCTGGTTAGAAATTATCAAGAAATCCTACCCAGGTTTTGGAAATCCTAAAGCAAGAGGGTAGGATTACATGGATCAGGGAATGTATAAATAAATACAAGCACACAAATGTCAGGCCTGACCAGCAGCTGGTTATCTGAAGCAAGTCAGCAGAATGTATTCTACTTATTGAAAACATTTGTGACTCATGAGCCCTCTTAAATGAGATTATTAGCTGTTTCTCTATATCTGATCTACAAACATATAAAGTGAGTTGTGTCTCTCCTTATTTCTTTATTTGTTTATTTATACTAAAATTACACAGATGGATGCATAAAAATGAGGGAAAAATAAATCACCTGCAAACCCAGAAAGTAATCTACTATTGTTTAATTGATTTTCTCCAAGTTACTTTCATATACATATTCATATAACAGCAATCTTGGTGAAAATATAATTTTATTTTAGTAGTTTATAAATTATTGAATTAAAAATTTATATCACTTTCAATTTAATGACTATATAACATATACCATAACTATATATTAATATGGTATATGTAGGATATATTCTATAATAATTATAGGCTATAATTTAAATAGTCTTTGTTAGTAAACAAAGCTTCCATTTTGTTCTATTAGAAACAATAGTTCTACAAATACCTTTATTCTTTCACTTTTGGGGCTTATAGTTTTTTACTTGTTACCAAAGACAGCAAACATGAAAGTCCTACATGGAGATAAAGGCTGTGGCTTGGAAAACATTACTGTAGTAATGGGATTAACTGATATATATGTTATACATACGATATATATGTTAGCTAGAATTTCTAATATATTTTTCATTAAATGAGCTGGTGCTTTTTAAAATACGATTTGAAAGAATTATAGGACAAGAGCAGCAGTCACTTCAGGCAGATTCTACTTCTCAGCTTCAGTTTTTAACTCCTTATAGTTCCCCATTTGCTTCGTGGAGACCCCTGGGCATAGTGGGATCTGACCACCATGGAAACTGAAAACAGGGCTGGGGGTGGGGGTGGGAGTGGGTGTGAGAGTGGGGGAGGGGTGGAGTCTAAATGGTGGTTATTTTGGGTGGGATACTAGTAGCCTCATTGTATAAACTTAAGGTGACTTGGAAAGATAAAGAAAATGAACCTTGAGAAATTCCAGTGAAGGTAGAGAGAACCTGAGGTAAGAAAAACAAATTCTAGGAAGTTTTTCTTCGGAGAGTTTTAGATTTCATGATCAGGATGGTATGAAAGGAAGCACAAAGAAGAAAAGGAAGAAGACATTATTACTGGCATTTTAGCGTCTCCAACTGCCGTGAAAGTATGTGGTGTAGAAAGGAAGTCTATTCTGTCTAAGTCCAAGAGAAATTAATTTTGATTCAGTTGGGACTATTTAAGACAGACATCTGGCTACTTCATAGTGACCTGAGACCAACAAAATCTGTTTTTCCCAATTTTTCACTAGCTCAATTTGAATCAAACTGCCAAAATGTTATTTTATGAATTTTATTGGTCGACTTCAACTCTAAGTTAAATATAAACATACTACATCTGTTGAACCTCAGTTTGGTCTTATTTATAAAATACGTATGCCTCATGTATATTAAAAAAAAATCTTCCAATAACCGAATTTATTAAGATAAGTTGAATTTACTGACTAGGTTTTTCCAAGAAGGGTTTCCATGGATTTTTGAAAATAAATGTGACCATAAAAATAGGACATTATTAAGATATTCTTCCTGGTCCTCCTTTTACTCTTTCCAAAACAAAAATTGAAACTTAGTTTGACCCCTTGTACCATGGTGTTTGCCATGTATTCCAAAACCAATTATCATCACAAATAAAACATTCACTAAAACAGCTGCCATGGAAAACTGATTTTGAATGAGATGTTCCAGAGTTGCGTCTTTTCCTCAGCATCAGCTAATACTTGATCCCTTCACAGGGTGTTTGGTACTCTAATTGGCTGTGTGTGTGGCTGTGTGTGCGTGTATACACACACACACAGCCACACACACACACACACACACTCATATATATACAATTTTTAGTAAAGTGCAACTAGTATTATTTAACATAATATTAAGTAATACTACTTTGTTACCTAAATGTAGTTTTTATTTTTTTATTGGAGAATAATTGCTTACAATATTGTGCCAGTTTCTGCTGTGCAACAAATGTGAATGAGCTATATGCCTGTGTGCGTATATATGCATATATTATATATATATATATATATATATATATATATATATATATACTCCCTTTTGAGCCTCCCTCCCATGCCCCCCATCCCACCCTTCTAGGTCACAGAGCACCAAGCTGAGCTTCTTGTGTTATACAGTGGATTCCTAGTACCTATCTATTTAATGCTGTTTTCTCAGTTCGTCCCACCCTCTCCTTCCCTACTGCATCCACAGTTCATTATTTACATCTGCATCTCTATTCCTGTCCTGAAAATAGGTTCATCAGTACTGTTTTTCTAGAATCCACACAGGTGTGTGTGCACTGTCATGTCTGACTCTTTGTGACCTCAAGGACTGTAGCCCGCCAGGCTCCTCTGTCTGTGAGATTTTCCAGGCAAGAATACTGGAGTGGGTTGCCATTTCTTTCTCCAGGCGAACTTCCTGACCCAGGGATGGAACCCACCTCTCTTGAGTCTCCTGTGTTGGCAGGCCAATTCTTTAACACCCAGCCACCAGGGAAGCCCTGCTCATGATTTTAAACATTGTTCCAGACTTTACCACAATTTAGATGTGGCTCAGGGAGGCAGAAGGTAATACAGGACAGGTTAGCCCAGGTGGACCTTGCCACTTTAAAATCCCTGGGATGTCCTGTGATACCTTCCACAGGCCATCATCCTTATGTGACTTTGCAGTAACAGATACCAGTGTCACAGAGGAAGGAGAAGAGCACATATGAAATCCTCATCAATTCTGAGGAAGAATACATTGAAATTTCATAGCAAATGGCTGCAAACAGTCAAATTTCCATCTTAGTCTTTCTGTGCATCTAAATGCTTGTGTAGTCTAAAGACTTTCAAGTTATTAGATACTCTTCCCTAATATAAATTAGCAGAGATTTTAGGGGCTCAAAGTAAATGAATAGCTAAGCACAATAAGAACTCCTAAGGTAGATAAAATTTTTCTCCCTAGAGAAAGAAATTATCTTTAGAAATAATATCTACCTGAAGTCTGTTATCTTGTAGGAAATTGAGTCTCTACATCTCCTTTCTCTCCTTTCTAGATCAGGAAATTGCAAACACTCTCAACCAATTGGGAAGACAGTTCTTTTCTTTGAGCAAGTTCCTCCTCCTCCTGCTGCTGCTGCTGCTAAGGCGCTTCAGTCGTGTCCGACTCTGTGCCACCCCATAGGCGGAAGCCCGCCAGGCTCCTCCGATCCTGGGATTCTCCTCCTGCACCCCTTGTCAATTTGCTAGCTAAGTGTTCATTGTTGTTGTCATTGTTGTTTGCTCACTCAGTTGTGTTGTTGTTTTTGTTCAGTCTCTCAGTTGTGTCTGACTCTTTGAGACCCCATGGACTGCAGCATACCAGGCTTCCCTGTCCTTTACTATCTCTCAGAGTTTGCTCAAACTCATGTCCATTGAGTCAGTGATGCCATCCAACCATCTCTTCCTCTCTCACCACCTTCTCCTGCTGCCCTCAATCTTTCTCAGCATCAGGGTCTTTGACAGTGAGTTACAACAGTTACATCAGGTGACCAAACTATTGGAGCTTCAGCTTTAGCATCAGCCCCTCCAGCGAATATTCAGGGTTGATTTCCTTTAGGATTGACTGATTTGATCTCCAGCCAAGTGTCCATGGCTATGCTTATTTGTCCATCCTTATTGTTCTCTAGGACTCTGACCTTCCCTTGATCTGGGTTAATTCCCCAGCCTTCATTTTTAAGACTTATGTTTGTAATAATGTATGTGAAAGCATTTTGTGCAATTGTGGACCCATAGTTTTGCACAATTACAGGTTTTGTGTGTGTGTGTGTGTGTGTGTAAGAAAGGTTCATGGCAGTCATCTTTTTGAAGGCAGTAACTAGGGGATTTATCCTGGAGCTATGTGTGCCTGGAAAGTACTTGATTTTACTGACATTTCATGTTTATCTGTGGTAGATTTGGGAAGGCTATTGGAGCATATGGACGGACTAGAGGTCTCAATGATCCTCTCCTAAATTAGTGAGAGTTTTCTTACCCAAAAACAAGTGTTTTAGAGTTTGTTGAAATTTATCTAAGCCATTTATTATGATACAGGAGATCAAAATTTGAATATTGGACAGAAAGCATGAAAAGAATGATAGAAAACATATTGGTTAGCTTTCAGTCAATGAAAATTGACTTTTTTTTCTTAATAGAACAATAGAGCAATAACATAGGTGACATTACTGTTTAATTTCTCATCTGTTAATATTAGCAGAGTATCTTACAATTATATTCATTGGAAGGACTGATGCTAAAGGTGAAGCTCCAAAACTTTGGCCACCTAATGTGAAGAGCTGACTCACTGGGAAAAGCCCTAATGCTGGGAAAGATCAGTCAAAAGAAGAGGGCGACAAAGGAAGAGATGGTTAAGTAGCATCACTGACTCAATGGACATGAATTTGAGCAAACTCTGGGAGACAGTGAAGGACAGAAGAACCAGTGTGCTACAGTCCATGAGGTTGCAGAGAGTCCCACATGACTTAGCGACTCAACAACAACAACAAATCTTACAGGTATAGCAGGTTCCTTATGTAAAGACTCCTTTTACTCAGCTGATGTGTGAAATAATGGCTATAACTGAGTTATAGTGGAGACTGTGTTCTCCATCTGTGCATCCATCCTGCCCTTCCTTTATTGTGTAGCTGCTATGTGATTTGAGCCTGGTCATCCTCTCTCCAACTCTAGGGGTGAGCCCTGATTGTTCCAAGACAACCAGAGCAATCCCAAGTCCTTTCCCCACAGACATCCTTTCAGAAATCCAGTGATCCAAACAGAAACCAATCCACACATGGCTCCAGAGTTCAGGGTTTGAATCAGAAGTTAGCATCTTATGAAGAAGGAACTGATTAGAGTTGAGCTTGGAACTTTTTGTTTTTTAAAGGAAATTACAAAAAAAAATTTTTAATTTATTTATTTTAATTGGAAGCTAATTACTTTACAATATTGTAGTGGTTTTTGCCATACAGTCACATGAATCAGCCATGGGTATACATGTGTTCCCCATCCTGAAACCCTCTTCCACCTCCCTCCCCATCCCATCCCTCAGGGTCATCCCAGTGCACCAGCCCTGAGCACCCTGTCTCATGCATCAAGCCTGGACTGGTGATCTATTTCACATATGAAATACATACATGTTTCAATGCTATTCTCTCAAATCATCCCACCCTCGCCTTCTTCCACTGAGCTTGGAGCTTTTTTTGATGACTGTAAGAAGAGAAGAGGTATAAGCAAGGTCAAATACACCCAGCACTGCCATAGTCTTCCATAATGAAGCTGGTACAGAAAGAATACAGAGCCTAGAGAATTAGTCACAAATAAACCTTGAACAAGTAATGCCTAAAGTTTGTCCTCCTGGGCTCTCAGGCTCATAAATGAATAAACTACCTGGATTGATTTTTGTTTTTATTATTTGCAACCATAAGCCTCATGGCTGTCATGAGTATATGTATCCAGTGGCATTTTGATAAACTTGCATAAGGATAATAATGGTATCTTATCTTGGGTGAGGAACTTTGGGATTTGTTTTCCAGAATTTGCATACATTTCTTCATTAATATTTACAGTGGTTGGTGCACAGAAGGCTATAGTTTTGTGATTATCTTTGCTTCAAAAAGAAATTGTGATACAGAGAAATTAAGCAGTTTCTTTCAGTTTAATCCATAATCCTGTAGAGTTAAGAAATTAAAGAAGTTGTACAGGAGAATAGAGTGGAAGAATTGAAATACACATAGTAATTTAAATTGGGCAAAAAAAACAGAAATGGCATGGAAAAAGTTTCTCTTTTTACAAAATTAAAGAAAAGCATCTGGGTTAGATCTTACAGTTGAAGAGAGAACATTTATGTCTCTAGTCTCATTTTAATGCCTCAACTCCACAGTAATTACTTTCCTTCAAAACTTAACATATTGAAGTGAAAAGGAGCACACAGAGTCTTAGCTGCAAGCTGGATGCAAAGAAGGATAATCAATCAAATGATAAGATGATGAGCTTCTTAATATCTTTTTTATTATTCCAATTTTTAAAATTTGTCGTGTTCACGTTATGAGTGAATAAAAATGAACAGTACTTTTTCTTCTCTAGTAAGCTGTTATCTGATTGTAAGTTATTTAAGGAATCCTGGCTCAGAGTGGTATTCCTCCCCGGACTGAGGGTCTAATCCAGGAGAATGTTTCTCTAGTAAACAGAAGAAACCTGGATAGGGGGCTGTGGCTACGACCTACCACCAGGTCAGCTTCTAGTTTTTATTTTCAGCTCATGACTAGAGACACAAAGCTGTGCTGTGTGAGTCATTAGCTGATGGTCTCTCTGTTGCTAGAACGTTCCATCCTGCAAATGTCAACATTAGAGTGCTCGAAAGTCCCAAGAGATTTCAGAATGAGTTGCCAATTAAAGCTCAACATCTGTGTAGATTAATAAGAGAGGAGATACTCTCCACAGTACCAAAATATGGGCTGTTTGAGACAAGCAGACATGTGGCATTATCAGTCTTTTTTGTAGTTACAAAATGTTGAGCCTCTGTTTGCAGCTGACATCCACATTGCTACAATTTTCATAAGACAAATTGTATTATTTGATATATTTTTCTTCACTACAGTGCCTCGAAAATAAAATGCATTAATTTTCAAAAGATATTAAGACTACTTATGTTTGGCTATATGTAATAATGAATCATCTTATTAATAATTGCAAATAGTTTCCTGGAAAATTACTAAGTTATCTGTTGTATTCAAGGACATTTGTCACCTCTATACTTTAAGCCTTGAAAGACTCTGATATTTGCATATAAAAGCTCATGATAAAATGCATGTATCAGTATTATTCTCTAGGTAATGCAGATGGCACAATTCTTATCTCTGACCTTGACCAAAAAGATTTCATTGCTTTATTGCTCATGATTGTAGAAGTATTCACGTGTCTGGTTTTCCTTAATTCAACCTTTTTTAAAAAATTGAAGTATAGTTGATTTACAATTTTCACATATACTGCAAAGTGAGTTAGTTATACACATACATGTATATATATATGTGTGTGTAAGTATACACACACACACACACACACACACACACACACAGAGGCTTCCCTGGTGGCTCAGATGGTAAAGCATCTACTTGCAATGGGGGAGACCTGTATTTGATCCCTGGGTTGGGATGATCCCCTGGAAGAAGGCATGGCAACCCACTCCAGTGTTCTTGCTGGAGAATCCAGCAAGAATCCCCACGGACAGAGGAGCTTGGCAGACTACAGTCCACGGTGTCACAAACAGTTGGACATGACTGAGAAATTAAGCACAGGATATAGGCAGATGCTGCTGCTGCTGCTGTTGCTGAGTCACTTCAGTCGTGTCCGACTCTGTGCGACCCCATAGACGGCAGCTCACCAGGCTCCCCCGTCCCTGGGATTCTCCAGGCAAGAACACTGGAGTGGGTTGCCATTTCCTTCTCCAATGCATGAAAGTGAGAAGTGAAAGTGAAGTCGCTCAGTCGTGTCCGACTCTTAGCGATCCCATGGACTGCAGCCTACCAGGCTCCTCTGTCCATGGGATTTTCCAGGCAAAAGTACTGGAGTGGGGTGCCAGTGCCTTCTCCGAGGCAGATATTAGATATTCTTTTTCAGATCCTTTTAAAAAAGTTTTATTTTATATTGGAGTAAAGTTGATTTACAGTGTTACATTAGTTTCAAGTGTAGAGCAAAGTGATTCAATTATATAAATATATACGCAAGTATCTATTCTTTTTCAAATTATTTTCCCATTTGGTTTATTACAGAATATTGAGCAGAGGTCCTTGTGCTATACAGTAAGTCCTTTTTGCTTATCTATCTTATATATAGTACTATGTATATATTAATTCCAAACTCCTCACTTATCCCTTCCCCTTCCCCCTTTGGTAAACATCAGTTTGTTTTCTATGTCTGTGCATTTTATTTTTTAAATTGAAGTAGAGTTAGTTTAAATATTATATTCGTCTCAAGGGTACAAGATAGTGACTCAGATTTTTTATATATTATAGTTATTATAAAATGTATATTTCCTTTGATCTAGCAATCTCATTATTAGCAATTTTTCTTGTGCACACACAGAAACAGTTTCCAATACACATGTAAAAGATCTTTACTGAACACAGTTTGTTAAAGAAAGCAATAAAAAAGATAAATAGAAATGTCCATTGGTGGGTGAATGAGAAAATAAGTTTAATCAATACATACTGTAGAATACTTTCTAATCACTAAAAAGAAAATAAGTAGATCTATCTGTACTAAAAATATACACACATAAATACATAGAATATATATATATATATTTAGAATAAATATGTACATATTTGGTGGCTCAGTGGTAACGAATCCATCTACCAATTCAGGAGATATGGTTTGATCCCTGGTCCAGGAAGATCCCCCTAGATGAGGAAATGGCAACCCACTCTAGTATTCTTGCCTGGGAAATCCCATGGACAGAGGAGCCTGGTGGGCTACATTTCATGGGGTCATAGAGTTGGACACGACTTAGTGGCTCAACGACAACAATATATACTTGTCGGGGACTGGGAGAATAAGTGCTGGAACTACTGCTTAAAAACAAAAGAGAAGTTGCTAATTGATGACCATTTATCTCTCAATCTGTCCACTTTTTCCTGGACAATCTTGGTAGTAAACGTCCTGGATTTAGTGGGCAATGTTGCTATTCCCCCAGATTTCTTGGACACCCTTTTAGGTCTTCTCTGAGGGTAGAGGGCATGCCCTGAGATCTGCATTCAGTGGCCAGGGTCCCCTTTCAGAGAGCTGCTCTGGGGCCTCTGGAGCAGATTTGCCAGCAGATGCTATGAGCAGAAGTACCTGGAAGTTTCCTACTCTTCACCCCAACTACTGGTAAACAGTGGCTGTTGAGTAGGAGAATTTATGAAAGCCTGGCTTCCTCACCTCTGGAATACCTTTTTAGCCATCACTTTCATTCCTGTTGGTCTCTGGGATCAGGCTAAAGCTTATCCAGTGGTAGGACTCAAGCCTCTGGTCCCCTCTGTGCTTGGCTTCCCCTTTTTACTCTGACCTGCTTCCCTCGTTTCCTTATCTACCCATCTCCCCCAAGTGTCCCTCCTTAAGGAATCCCTTGCAAGTGAATCCTGGTCTCAGCATGTGCTTCTGGGGAACCAGACCTAAGACCCTCTCCACTCACATGCTGGTCCCATGCAAGAGCTGCTTCCTGCCAGCCTGCCTTCCCTAAAATATGGTAAGACCTTGGACAATTCCAGATCTTTTTAAATATTTAATATGAGAAAACAAAAGTAGTTAATTCAGAGGAGACAGTGCAATTCTATCTTTAAAAGTATATGAACATTGTTGCCTACCAAGACAAGTTCCAACTTTAGATGTTGGCCTTTTCATGATATAATGCCAAGTTCTCATGAAGCGATGATACGATAGGACTGCTCAGACCAAGATGCTGGCCCCGCGCCTTCCTTTCTGGAATTGCTCAGCCAGTGGATCTAAGACATAGATGCCTTAGGCCCTTTCTTTGGGCTTTCTCAGCTTTCTCTGCCAATTATGCTTTGGTTTTGTACCCTTGTTCATCAGGAAGCAGTTTACCGCATTTAGTATCAAGCAAGTGCCAACCAAACTAAAGTGGATTTCTTCCCAGGGATGAGAGATGCGTGGTTAAGAAGAATCAATTTCATGAGTAATTTCTCAGCTCCATCTGATGACTTTTAGTAATCACAAATTGAGAGTGTGAAATGAGATTAGATTATAGGAAAAACAATTTTTGTTGCAGCAAGTTTGGTGGTCTCTGCTGACGTTTCTTTAATTATTCCAAACAGCTTTATCATGATCATATTTGATAGAATACAAGCTAGCACAAGAGCTTGTAGCCTGTATAACATGCTTGAGACTAAGCCAAACATATAATTAAAGTAGTTTCATTCTATGAGATTTCCATTCTATGGAAAATTTTTTTTCCACAGAATTTGTAATTTGGGGTGTTTTGCATTCACTACAGAAATTGTAGTGTATACAAACTGTACATTGTAACTTATTGTCAGTTACCACCTATTTTTTAAGGTAAAAGGTAAAGATATACAAAAAGGTATACAATACCCCAAAGGTAAAAGGATACAATTTCATGAGCTTTGAGAAATGCTTATACCCATGCGACCACAACCTTATCAAGGTAGAATGTTACTATTTCTGGAAAATTCTCCCATACCTCTTCTTGGAGAGTTACCACCTCTCCTCACAAACAGAGGCAACCACTGGTATGTTTGTTTGTCTCAGTTGTTGTTTATACCATTAATTAATTTTGTCTGCTCTAAAACTGCAAATCCCTGGACTCATACAGTACATACACTTTTGTATCTAGTGTTCACTTAACATAATATTTTGGAGAGTCTTCTATGTTTTCGAATGTAGAAGCAATTCATTTTCTTTTTTTTTTTTTTTTCGTTTCATACATGATATTTTACATGTTTCAATGCCATTCTCCCAAATCTTCCCACCCTCTCCCTCTCTCACAGAGTCCATAAGACTGTTCTATACATCAGTGTCTCTTTTGCTGTCTCGTACACAGGGTTATTGTTACCATCTTTCTAAATTCCATATATATGCATTCGTATACTGTATTGGTGTTTTTCTTTCTGGCTTACTTCACTCTGTATAATAGGCTCCAGTTTCATCCACCTCATTAGAACTGATTCAAATGTATTCTTTTTAATGGCTGAGTAATACTCCATTGAGAAACCATCCATTAAATGAAGATACTAACATTTGCTGATGCAATATGTTGTTGATGGACATTGGGGTTGTTAAGAGCATTTGTCTATTATGAATAAGCCTGCCACAAACAGTTTTTGTGGATGTGTGGTTTCATTTCTCTTGGATAAATATATAGGAATGCAATGGCTGGGTCATACTCTAAGTGCATATTTAATTGTGTAAGAAAGAGCCAGGTCTTTCCCCAAGTTTATTGTATCATTTTATATTCTTACCAGCCATGTATAAAAGTTCTGGTTGCTTGCAACATAGCATAAGATGTCGGAGAAGGCAATGGCACCCCACTCCAGTACTCTTGTCTGGAAAATCCCATGGATGGAGGAGCCTGGTGGGCTGCAGTCCATGGGGTCGCTAAGAGTCGGACACGACTGAGCGACTTCACTTTCACTTCTCACTTTCATGCATTGGAGAAGGAAATGGCAACCCACTCCAGTGTTCTTGCCTGGAGAATCCCAGGGATGGCGGAGCCTGGTGGGCTGCCATCTATGGGGTCGCACAGAGTCGGACATGACTGAAGCGACTTAGCAGCAGCAGCAGCATAAGACATGAGGATTTCCACTTTAGCCAATCTCATAGGTGCATGGTGGTATTTCACTGTGGTTTTAATTTGTATTTCTCTGATAACTAATAATTTTGACTCCTTTATAAGTGCCTTTTAGTCATTCATAAATTCTTTCTGAAATATCTATTAGAAGGCTTATAAAATGGAATTACTTGTCTTTTTAACTATTGAGTGGTAGAGGTTCTTTATGGGCTTTCCCAAAGGCTCAGTGGTAAAGAATCCACCTGCAATGCAGGAGGTGTGGGTTCGATCTCTGGGTTCAGAAGATCCCTTGGAGTAGGACATGGCAACCCACTCCAGTATTCTTGCCTAGAGAATCCCATAGAAAAAAGGAGTCTGGCGGGCTACAGGTCCATGGAGTCTCAAAGAGTCAGACATGACTAAAGTGATTTAGCACACACAACACAGGGGTTCTACAGTATAATTTTTTTTTTCACTTTTGAATTTTATGACTATGTTTTATGACTAAATTCTGTGGCTTGCTTGTTCATTTGATTAATAGAATCTTTTGATGAAAATATTTTAATTTTAATAGTATTTTAGTCATTTTTGCTTGATTGTTATTGCTTTTTATGTCATACTTAAGAAATCTTCACCTACCCATAGTCAAAAAGACACTCTCCTATGGTTTTCTCCAGATTTGTGACTTTAGCGTTTATGCTTAGGGCTATGATCCATCTCAAATTAAATTTTTCTGCTTAGTATGATGCCTGAGGGTGGAGTTGAAGTAAATTCTTTTTTTAAATTTTACTATCCTTAGAGGATAGTATTTCAACACTATTTGTTGATAAAAGGTTCCTGTAATTTCAGGATAGCTGAAGACAGCAGTTGCTGCTTTGGTCCCTGTCTTCCAATACTTCCTCCTCAAATACCACAGAAAAATAAAAGGATTTGAAAAAACTACCTCTTCTCAAACTTGAAGACAGAGAATGCTTATCCCACAACATAACTGGAGAATTTAAATGCAAAAGGGTAAAATTCTAGTGAACAGTCTGTCCTTTGCTTATCCTACTTTAAAGTTTTGTGGCAAGAAAAAGCAGGCCAAGAAACTGTGGGAAGAAACCGGGGAGAAAGGGATGGTCCTAGAATTGATCTTAACCATCACCAAAAAGAGGAATGCACTCTGAGTCTGAAGAAAATCAAAATACAAAATGAAGGAGTTTCTAGGACTTCCCTGGAGGTCCAGTGGTTACAGATTTGACCCCTTGTTAGGGAATTAGACCCCACACACTGTATGATGTGGCCAATAAAGTAATTAATTAATGCAATTACTTTATTTAAAAAATGAAGGCATTTCCTGGTAGACCAGACATGGAAGGGACGTAAACACATGCATGAAAAAAATAAAATTAGAAAATAAGCATGATGTAAAGTGACCTTTGAAGCACAACTTCTAGAGAGGAAAATTGTAAAACCCAAAGGGAGAAGCAGCACTTCAGAGTTCGGTGGTGAAGGAGGAAAAAGCAAAGGGAGAAATTTGGCAGGAGTCCCGCAAGAACACACGAGACAGCAAGTATCAGAAAACAAGCCATCCCTCTCTCTCTCTATCAGAATAACCCACTGACGAATCTTGACTTTGCCTCACTGAATGAAGTTAATACCTGTGAAGCAGGAATCTTGCAAACCTTTCCAGTGCTGTAGACATGAAGAGAAAAAGAAATAAATCTTTATAGAATTTTGAAAAATTAGAAAACAAATTCCAATACACCTTGATGAGGGACAATTCTCCCCTCTAAAAAGAATCATGAAGCAGAGTCACCCAATAATCCCTCAGAATGGTAGCTGACTTTATAGTTTGCAGACCGAAAGGGATTTACTATTTAGTACTGCTATGGTCTGAATGTTTGTGACCCCTCAAAATTTGGAAATTGAATTCCTAATCTCCAAGGTGATTAAATCATAAGGTAGAGCCCTCATGAATGAGATTAGAGCCTCATAACCAGTCAATCCTAAAGGAAATCAACCCTGAATATTCATTGGAAGGACTGAAACTGAAGCTCCAATACTTAGGCCACCTGATGGAAAGAGTTAACTCACTGGAAAAGACTGTGATGCTGGGAAACATTGAAGGCAAAAGAAGAAGGGGGCAGCAGAGGATGAGATGGTTAGATAGCATCACTGACTCAATGGACATGAATCTGAGCAAACTTGGGGAAATAGTGAGGGACAGAGGATCCTGGTGTGCTGCAGTCCATGGGGTCAAAAGAAGTCGGACATGTCTTAGCAACTGAACAACAATAAATGTTGGGCTTTAAGGAAATGGAAGAAGATAAGTCGCGGTTACTAGATACTAAATACCAAATATTTTCTAACAGTGATACCGAGTTTTTCTCAATGAATATCCAGACAAAATATTAAAAGAATGGCCAGAAAAGACTTTGATACTGGAACTAAAATCCAAGAGGAAATATCACACATATAAGGATAACAAGATTTTACATAAAATAGACTGGGAAGACTTCCACCTAAGAGAATTTAGAAACTTGTGCTACCATTAAAATTTAAAAAATGTTCATATTTCAAGGAAGATGAAAATCTAGGTTGCAAGTGATACGTGACTGTAAGTATAATATTGGGAATTGCAATATGATATTTTCAAAGGCAAACCAAAGAATGGTTTTCACATTGTCTGAGAGGATATGACTGTTTACTAAGAATTTGTCAGCATTATAGACTGCAGACATAACAACAGTCTCCTCCTGTTTGGAGGACACAAATATTCAAGTCATTAAGCAATATGCCCTTTGAGGAAGAAAGGCAGTTTAACACTGTCATGTTTCGTAATTAACTGTTCAGTTCAGTTCAGTCACTCAGTCATGTTCAACTCTTCGAGACCCCTGGACTCCAGCACACCAGGCTTCTCTGTCCATCACCAATTCCCAGAGCCTGCTGAAACTCATGTCCATCAAATCAGTGATGCCATCCAACCATCTCATCCTCTGTCATCCCCTTCTCCTCTCACCTTCAATGTTTCCCAGCATCAGGTCTTTTCCAATGAGTCAGTTCTTCACATCAGGTGGCCAAAGTATTGGAGTTTCAGCTTCAGCATCAGTCCTCCCAATGCATACTCAGGACTGATTTCCTTTAGGATGGACTGATTTTATCTTGCAGTCCAAGGGCCTCTCAAGAGTCTTCTCCAACACCACAATTCAAAAGCGTCAATTCTTCGGCACCCAGCTTTCTTTATAGTCCTACTCTCACACCCATTCATGACTACTGGAAAAACCATAGCTTTGACTAGATGGACCTTTGTTGGCAAAGTAACGTCTCTGCTTTTTGATATGCTGTCTAGGTTGGTCATAGCTTTTCTTCCAAGGAGCAAGCATCTCTTAATTTCACAGCTGTAATCACCATCTGCAGTAATTTTGGAGCCCTCAAAAATTGGAGAAGGCAATGGCAACCCACTCCAGTACTTTTGCCTGGAAAATCCCATGGATAGAGGAGCCTGGTAGGTTGCAGTCCATGGGGTCGCAAAGAATCGGACACAACTGAGTGACTTTCACTTTTCACTTTCATGCATTGGAGAAGGAAACGGCAACCCACTCCAATGTTCTTGCCTGGAGAATCCCAGGGACGGTGGAGCCTGGTGGGCTGCTGTCTATGGGGTCACACAGAGTCGGACACAACTGAAGAGACTTAGCAGCAGCAGCAAAAATAAAGTCTCTCACTGTTTCCCCAACTATTTAGCATGAAGTGATGGGACCAGATGCCATGATCTTAGTTTTCTGAATGTTGAGTTTTAAGCCAACTTTTTCACTCCCCTCTTTCATTTTCATCAAGAGGCTCTTTAGTTCTTCTTTGCTTTCTGCCATAAGAAACATAATTAACTGTTTTTTAAATTATTATATTTATATATAATATATATAATTTTAAGTTAATATAATTAACTGTTACTATTGTCTAAATGATGTGCAAACATAAGAAACATCCATCTTCCCACTGTTGATTCAACAACCAAAACTACACTGTAAGCATTTGAAGGTTGTGTTTCTCTTATCACTGCAACATCAGTGCCAGGACACTGTCTAGAAACTAAGAGACACTCAATAAAATTAGTTTAAAAAAAAAAAAAAACACAAAGAATAACACTCAGGTGCTCTTGTTTTCATCTTTTTACCTCCATTACCTGGCATCTGGTAGCAGTTCAGTAAATATTTATGGAATGATCCTAACCCGTTTTCCTTAAAATGGTGAACTGCTGCTGCTACAGCTAAGTCACTTCAGTCGTGTCCGACTCTTAGCGACCCCATGGACTGCAGCCCACCAGGCTCCTCCATCCATGGGATTTTCCAGGCAAGAGTACTAGACTGGGGTGCCATTGCCTTCTCCGAAAATGGTGAACTAGAAACTGTAGATTTAAAATAAGGATATACAATAAAATGTCAGGGGTCATTGGCCAAGAAAACCATGTTTTGATAGGAGCCCTAAAATATGACTTTATTCTGAATAATGCATTGAACTTATCCTACTGATGCTTTTTGATAATTATCTAATTTAATCTTTGTTAATAAAGGCCTACTTATTGGTAGAAATTATGTTGATGAAGGTTTCTACCCCTCAACTGTACATATAGTAAAATCTAGTGTTTTTATTAATAAATCTGACTTGTTTTGCTGTTTTGATAATAGAAGAGATGTAGATTTTGAGTGATTGCTCCACTTGTGTGGTTG
Source organism: Bubalus kerabau (assembly GCF_029407905.1). Taxonomy (NCBI): domain Eukaryota; kingdom Metazoa; phylum Chordata; class Mammalia; order Artiodactyla; family Bovidae; genus Bubalus; species Bubalus kerabau. The sequence goes on from NC_073627.1 coordinate 72,278,107, forward strand.
TATGAACCACCTACAAGCTAATTGTTCTACAACCTGTCAATTTCTGCTTCTCTCAAGTTCTACACTTATCAGCCCAACAGACAAAGAGAAATTTTCACTTCCATTCTTTATGAAACACTCCAGATGAGCCCAATGTGGAATTTGCTGTCTTCTTCCCAATCATTGTCCAGGGTCTAGTATCCCCATGCCAATTCATGGCTTCAACAAATTCCCCAAGCTAGTAAGTTTCAGCATCTTTTCGCTATTTCCCTCAGGATTACCCTTCACTGGACCTGGAGTAAAACATATTAACAAGGTAATGTGGTACAGAGCTAAGTCAAGAGGTGTCAGATGTGGGAGTTGATAACTCCTTGTTCCTTCCCAATTTAACATTGACTCTTTATAAAAACCTCTCTTGGAGAGTGGATCAATACCTGAATTCATTTTGTTGCCAAATACATATGGAAGGACTGTGCTTAACAGTTAATTGCAAAAAAAAACTTATTACTGAAGAGGAAAATCCCTAAATTCTCTTTTGATCTGTGGGTTTGTGTGAACAAAACTTGGGTCTGCTCACCCACACACAGTAAAGCCAATGTACTGACATTAAGTTGTGATGAAGGAAAGTACAGCATTTATTGCAGGTACGAATACAAGGAGACCAGGATAGCTGGGTGCTCAAAAAGCCTGAACCCTCCAATGGACTTTGGCAAAGCATTTTTTTTTTAAACTTTTTATTTTGTATGGGTGTGTAGCCAATTAGCAACATTATGATAGTTTCAAGTGAACAGCAGAGTAACTCAGCCATACACATGCATGTATCCATTTTCCCCTATACTCACCTCCCATTGAGGCTGAAAGTGAAAGTGTTAGTTTCTCAGTTGTGTCTGATCCTTTGTAATCCCATGGATTGTAGCCACCAGTCTCCTCAGTCCATGGAGTTCTCCAGACAAGAATACTGAAGTGGGTTGCTATTTCCTTCTCCAGGGAATCTTCCTGATCCAGAGTTCAAACCTGAGTCTCCCATATTGTAGGCAGATTCATTACCATATGGCAAAGCATTTTTAAAAGCCAGGTGAAGGAAGGGGGTTTCAGGGTATATGATCAGCTCATGCACAGTTCTCTGATTGGTTGGAAGATGTGGTAACAAGACAGTGTCATGGGGGTCAGCATTATCAATCCTTAAGCTCCCATAGGCCTGGGGGCTACATGCTCATGGTCATCAAGTGGTTAATATCTTCCATTGGGTGGGAATTTCAGCATCTGTAAAACAACTCAGGAAATGCGCATCAGATACTATTAGGTGGGTACTTCAGGGAGGAGCTACAGCAGAGGATATGGGGGAGGAGGTCTGTCCCCCTAGGGTTCTGCTTGGGTACAGGTTTTTAAATATTTTTGCAATTTCCTCTCCCCTGATGATGGGATCTTCTCATTTTGAGGACCAAAGAGGACTGTTTCCTCTAACTACCGAAATCTGACTATTCCTTCAAGGCTTACTCAACCTCTGTCATGAAGCCTTGCTGAATTATTCAAATCTTCCCTGGGACTTCAATGCCAAAAGTAATCTCTACTACTTAAAAGACACCAATCATGCACCACTTCCTATTTCAAATTACTAGTAAACATTCTTGGATGTTAGGCTCCTGAATGAAGGGTTACATGTGTGTAACTCTAGGTGCCCCATGGCTGCAGAAAAATAATTTACACAAGATAAGAATTTATTCAATGCAGTGAATAGTTTGGTTTTTGTGTTTTTCCAGGGATGGCCGGAGGGTTTTTGTTTCACTGTGATTATACCTATCTTTTCTTGCATATTCCTTTCTATAAATTCTGTAAATTCTGGCTTGGATTTATTTGTTGGATAGTTTGTGAGATAGTGTCGAGGTTCAGAGGGAAGCAGGCTGTGCACATAGCATCTACAACTGGTTGTTGCTGTTGTTGTTTAGTCACTTTAGTGTCTGACTCTTTGCAACCCCATGGAATGTAGTTCATCAGGGTCCTCTGTCAATGGGATTTCCCAGGCAACAATACTGGAGTGGGTTGCTATTTTCTTCTCCAGAGGATTTTCCCAACCCAGAGATCGAACCCCAGTGTCCTGAATCTCCTGCTTGATAGGCAGGTTCTTTACCACTGAGCCAGAAGGGAAGCCCTCTAAAACTGGACTTTAGCAAAATGGTCTGTCCTTAAACAGATGGAGCTGCGGTGTCATAGTTAGGAAAACTGAGACAGAAATTCTCTCTTTGACTAAACTCAAATATGATTTTTGGAAGCGGAAGACTGTCTCTGGGTTGTCCTAGCCCCCGGCACCGCCTGGAGCTCCTGTCTGGAAAAGCTTAAGGCCACCAAAACAATTTACCTTTGTTCCAGCTCACACCTGAGGATAGGCCCCCAGAGCACTTATTAACAAAAACAAACAAACTGACTATAGTCAAGTCTTCCTCTGTCCCTTTGAGGTATATATATATATATATATATATATATATATATGTCTCCCCTACAACCAAAGGTGTCTTTTTCAAGGACTTGAAAGCCATTCCTTTGAAATGTAATCATCAGGAAGGATGGGGCCCCTGTCTGCTCTTTGTGGGAAGACAGGATCTCAACTTCAATAAGTGCTAGCTGGAAGGCACAGCTGGCCTCAAGGCAGCCTTGACATTGACCTCTTACCCAATTTTTAATAATGTTTCAATTCCCTGACTCTGCTTGGGTCTCTGCTTATCCCCACTCCACTCCCTCACTCTTCCTTTAAAATCCCCAGTCACCTCCCCACCAATCCAAGTAGAGCTAAACTTATTCTGCAGTCTCTCCAACTGCAGGAGTTATCACTATCGAAGATGTTTTTACCATCTTTAACCAGCATCTGGCTTTGTCTTTGACAGGCAGCTGTTGTGCAGCTTGTGGAAAATACTTTGCTGAATTGCTTGTGTGGTTAACTGTACAATCCACTGAGAGACAGTCCACTTTTTGTCCTCTGTGTATTTCATAGTCTTGCAAATACTGTCTACAATTAGCACAGTTTTAAATCTGTCCTTATCACTACTATTCGGACACTACTAGTCTAGTTAATCTTTCTAGTTACGGATTTGTAGAACTCTGAACTGGATGTAAAAATATTTTCTCTCCCCTTTAGTGATCAGCAGAATTGAGTTATTCTGCACATGGCTCATTTGGAAGCCAATTGTTTGTGTTCAAAATATACAGATTATTTGTTGCAGTCATGTGGTAGTTAGAGTGACTATTTCATGTCTGACACCCAATAAGAAACTATTGCTAATGTGATCAACTGTGATTTGTTCTGCCAACATAAACACGTGTATTTTGCAATTTTTAATATGACCCAAGAAAAATATATCTATATAGTATATATGTAGGTCTGTATGTTTGAGTGTGTTTTGTTTTAGTGAGGAGGTAAGCAGAATAGAACTTGTTAAGCTTTAAGATTTACAATAAAAACAGATGTTACTTATTATTTTTATACTATGAGTACATTATATACATTTATGTACATTATACTTAATCATTACAACAGAAAAGTAGGCAGTACTTTTCTGACTTCAAAATAAAGGCAGTGAGACACAAGAGAGGCTTGTAGCAAGGAATTTAAACCTAAATCTGTGCTCTTTCTACTATGCCTCTTTCTACTATCCCTCCCGACTAACGTATAGTCAGTAGTTTGGAAAGTAAGAACTTTTTGTTGAACTGTTCTCATGAATTTGCTGGCAGAGTCCACAGCACTGAAAAACTGTAAAGGGAAATCCCTGACTCAAACTTAGAAACCAAAAAAAAAAAAAAAAAAAAGAGCATTTATTGGCTGTTGCTTAACAAACAGAGCCAGAATAATTTCAAAAATAATTTAACTACGTTCTATGATGACTGTTTATTCCAAATTTAGAAATCCAGAGGACTGTGGAGAAAGGTGAAAACGTGGCTGTTTTGCACACTTAGAGTGAATATGTTGTATACTGTTTTTTAATGTTGTAAAGAATTTTCCTAGGAGGTATGTTAAAATTAAACAAAGGAAAAAACAGCTGTGACAAAGGAAATTGGTGGGAAAATAAAATAAAAACAAAAATATCATCCATAAATAGAAGTTAAATATTCAGCTTGTTAAGTTTTGACTCTTTTATAGTCGGTAATTTATTTTATTCTGAGATATGGTGCTAAAGTACAAATAACTCTGCCTTTTTTTCCCAGTGTGTTATCACTTATGTTTGCCTCTGCTGTGGCTTACAAGTCTCTGTAGTTAAACTTCACTAACCTACTGAGAGCAGTAACAAATGTTCCACACTTAATAAAATGAGTTTGCCTGTTTGATATAATAAGCTGTCCCTGGGACTTCCCTGTGGTCCAGTGGTTCAGACTCTGTGTTTCCACTGCAGGCAGTGTGGGTTCAATCCTTGGTGGAGAAACTAGGGTTCTCATGCAGCAGTTCAGCCAAAATAAATAAATAAACAGATACGTAAATAAAATACTCTTGAAACACATAAGAAAAAACTCAATTTTTTTAAAAAAAGTTGTTTTATCCAAAGAATTACTAGTCTTATGAATAAAATCAGAGAAGGCAATGGCACCCCACTCCAGTACTCTTGATTGGAAAATCCCATGGACGGAGGAGCCTGTTAGGCTGCAATCCGTGGGGTCACTAAGAGTCGGACACGACTGAGCGACTTCCCTTTCACTTTTCACTTTCATGCATTGGAGAAGGAAATGGCAACCCACTCCAGTGTTCTTGCCTGGAGAATCCCAGGGACGGGGGAGCCTGGTGGGCTGCCGTCTATGGGGTCGCACAGAGTCGGACACAACTTAAGTGACTTAGCATAGCATAGCATGAATAAAGTATATATTATATCAGAGTTTGTCGTAACTTTCTAAGGTCAAGTGTGACATAAACTTTTTTTTTTTAAGTCAGGAACTGAATTTTATATCTCTGAAGGCTTCTAGATGAGACCACTAGATGGGACTTAATTTTAAAGATCATATTAAAATTAGAATCCCTAATAAGAACTCTTTTAGACTTTAGAATTAAACATAATTCAGCACAATTGTGAAATTTCTCATTTTTGGCTTTGTTTTTCACCTGCCATCTTAGGTCCATCATCTGGAACTCTATACATTAAACTGGTGAAAAATAGATTGCTAAGAGAAAACATGAACAGAATTTTAGTAAGGTGCGTGACACATGTGCAAGTGAGAATACTCAGTGATGAGTAACCCAAAGGAGTGGTTAGAAGTTTGGTGTGTGTTTTTTTTAATCTTTATTGAAAATGTTGCAATAGTATTGTTTCTGTTTTATGGTGGTTTCTTTTTTGGGTGGGAGGGCCTGAGGCATGAGGGATCTTAGCTCCCCAACCAGGAATCTAACCTTCAGCCCCTGCACTGAAAGGAGAAATTTTAACCACTGGACCGCCACGGAAGTCCCAGAAGTTGCATTTGTACACCATCCTAGGCTAGAGGAAGTAAATAGGCTTTGAGGGTTGGGAATTCTGAGTAAGCACAAGTCATGGGAAGATGCCCAAGAAAAGTATGGTAAGTAAGGATCATTTAGCATTTGTAACCCAGACCCATCAGAATCTACTGGTGAGTTGAGCTGTCTTTTTCCTGGTACAGGAAAGCAATATACCTTTACAAATGGAAATTTCCTTTACACAGGGAAAACTTGTGCCCCATTTTTAGAGCACTTCCCCAGTTTCATGGTTCTCACTGGCTTTTAGCTGAAAATAAGTGAAAATGCGAAAGTGTTAGTCGTTCAGTCATGTCTGACTCTTTGTGATCCCATGGACTGTAGACAGTCAGGCTCCTCTGTCCACGGAATTCTCCAGGAAAGAATACCGGAGTGGGTAGACATTCTCTTCTCCAGGGGATCTTCCTGACCGAGTGATAGAACCTGAGTCTCCTGCATTACGGGTAGATTCTTTACTGTTGAGCCACCAGGGAAGCCCTGGCTCAAAAAATCTAAATGCTACAGAGGCAAATTTTGTGGTGGAATATTCTGGTACAGTTCAGTTCAATTCAGTCACTCAGTTGTGTCTGACTCTTTGCAACCCCATGGATTGCAGCACGCCAGGCCTCCCTGTCCATCACCAACTCCCAGAGCTCACTCAAACTCATGTCATTTGAGTCGGTGATGCCATCCAGCCATCTCATCCTCTGTCATCCCCTTTTCCTCCCTCCTTCAATCTTTCCTAGCATCAGAGTCTTTACTGACTAAACAACAACAACAATCTCTTTAAATAACCTAGAAAATCCAATTCGTTGTTGTTTTATCTTTGTGTACATAAAGGCAGAGCAGTAGAATGATTGATGAGGGAGTCTTGTATCTGTCAATGTTCTTTATTGCAGGACTCATGGGCATCATGGCAGCTTGGCTTTGGATGTCTAACTTTGGTTTGAGACAAGAAATATAACAGCACTTTTACTTTGCTTCTTTTATTATGATAATTTTTTTCATTTTCTCTGTTAATAAAGAGCTTCTGCTTAGTTTCATAGTTCTTCATCAAATGCTTTTTTAATTTCTCATGCTTTGTATCCTCTTATTGTATTTTCTAATCAACCTTTAAAGTGAAATCATATCATTCATGGTGAAAAACCCAAAAAACTGAAATAATTTTCACTACCAAGAAGGTTATTTTTTCAGTCTTGTTTCCTTCTTCCTCCTCTCTCTGCCTCCCGCTCTCCATTCTTCTGCTCACTTTTTTCCTTCCTTGTTTCTTTCCTTTCCCCATCTCGACACTTTTTTGAATATATTTCAAGTATATTGAATGTTAATGTCTTCTGGACTTTTGACTCTGTCCCCTCCTTCCCCCAAGTAATCTAGTTTCATCTTGAAGAGTTTTCCCAATTGTCCTGTTTCTCATTGCTCCCTTATTCAGCACGTGTTATAACTAAAAGAAGTCAGGATTAGCATTGTATGTGATATAAATTAGCTGGGTCCTCTAACTTGATTACTTAAAATATTCTCAATTATCTCTGCTCTTGACTTTTTTCCCTCCTGCCCTTGACCTTATTTTACTTTTCTTGCCCTATGAAGTTGTATGTAAACATATTGTAAAGAAGACAACTTTATTTTTAAACTTTCTCATTGTTGTGGTTTCTCAAAAATGGAAACAAGCCCTGGTCTAAAAGCCCTAGTTGGGCAGTGTGTGGACTCTTTGCTACCCCATGGACTGCAGTATGCTGAGTTTCCCTGTCCTTGACTATCTCCTGGAGCTTGCTCACACTCATGTTCATTGAGTCAGTGATGCTATCCAATCATTTCATCCTCTTCTTCCCCCTTCTCCTCCTGCCTTCAATCTTTGCCAGCATCAGGGTCTTTTTCATTGAGTCAGTTCTTTGCATCAGGTGGTCAAAATATTGGAACTTCAGCATCAGTCCTTCTAATATATATTCAGGGTTGATTTCCTTTAGGACTGACTGGTTTGATCTCCCTGCAATACAAAGGGACTCTCAAGAGTTTTCTCCAGCACCTCAGTCCCAATCTCCCAATTCAACCTGTCCCTCTCTCATTTTCTAGCTTTCTTATTTCTTATCTCTCCACCTTTGCAGAATAATGTGATTTGTTTACAGTGTGTTATATAAAGCTTCTTTTTTTTTTAAAAAAAAGTCTTCTTCACATATAGATATTCTTCTTTTTCCAATACTTATTTTTGGATTCTATTCAGTGGGATATATTTGACTTTATGCTCTCAGATTTCAAATAAATGCAGTCTTATAGACCACAAAGGAATAATTATTAATTATATCAAGTGACTTTGCAGGAGGGAAATACTTAGAAACCTAAGTGGAGCTTTTAAGGACCTTTTAATCTAATCTACACCACTTTGTCATATTTTTATCAATTCTCTTACAGAGATATTTACTGTACATTTGAGGAGATGGATAAATATAAACAGAAGATAGAGATTAACCTAACTTAGGTTGACTAAGAAAAAGAAGGGTTACTTGAATTGGTCTTTAAGGAATGACTGAAATTTCAGTAACTCCAAGTAGATTAGTACTATCCCAGGTGTGAAAAACTATATGAGTAAATTTTGTATGACGTTTTGTCAAGATATCAAGTTTCCTGGTATGGTTTGTTTTCAGGATATTTGTAGAGGTTGGGTAAAGAGAAATATTTATTGCTTTGGGTTGATCATAAAGAGCTTAGAAAACATGCTTAGAGGTTAAGACATTATTCCATTGTCTCCAGAAAAATCATCAAATATCTAGAATGAGGAGAATGATAAGATTAAATCTGTACTTTGAAAAAAAATGCTCTTTTCTTAAGCACTGCTGCTGCTGCTGCTGCGTCACTTCAGTCATGTCCGACTCTGTGCGACCCCATAGATGGCAGCCCACCAGGCTCCCCCGTCCCTGGGATTCCCCAGGCAAGAATGCTGGAGTGGGTTGCCATTCTTCTCCAATGCATGACAGTGAAAAGTGAAAGTGAAGTCACTCAGTCGTGTCCAACCCTCAGCGACCCCATGGACTGCAGCCCACCAGGCTCCTCCGTCCACGGGATTTTCCAGGCAGGAGTACTGGAGTGGGGTGCCATTGCCTTCTTAAGCCCTAGCAGCCTCTAAAAGACCATGCAATTTATTTATGTACTATGTTTATTTTCTGTTTTTCAGACTGAACAAAAATTTTTTTGTCTGAGTTTTAAAAATGCTTCCAAATAACTAGTACATGCATGGTTCAGAGAAGATACTCAGGAAATATTTGGTAAATGAGAGAACAGATACACAATTTGGGAACTTAATTCTGGTGATAAGGTGAAGGGCACGCACATACACATTGTCGGGAGATCCTGATTTTATTCAGTCTCCAGCTTGATAGGTTCACTTACTCACTCTTCAACTCACATCCTGCATTTCCTTCTTGCTAATCCTCTCCCTTTTACTCATAGGAAAATTTTCAATGGCCCAACCCTGCTCATCACCTGCTTGACTCTCACCCATGGGAAGGAATAGCTTGAACCTCGTACACCTGGGTCAATACTTTTTTTTTTTTTGCCTTCTTAGGGCAATTACTTTACCTATATGTGAAATGTGCACAGAAATACTACTTCATAGAATTTCTACGAGGCTAAAATGAGAAATCATAAAATTCCTAGGAAAGTATCCAGCATACTATATTATTATTGTTTGGTCTCTAAGTCACATTTTGTGATCCCATGGACTGTAGCTTCTCTGTCCATGGGATTTCCTAGGGAAGAATACTGGAGTGGGTTGCCATTTCCTCCTCCAGGGATCTTCCTGGCATTTTACAGATGCTCACTAAATGTTGGTTTCCTTAACTTTCCATCCTTCACGGACTCAAGTCTCTAGCAGATCCTTAAAGTCTTTCCCATCAGAGATCACAGCAACTGTTGTCAGTTTTGAAGTATTCAATACACCCTTCATCACACCCTCTGTGATCATGTCATTTGATTAGCATCTGACTCTCTTTGACTCAGAGCCGGGCACAGCCATGTATTCTAGCTGTTTCTGAATATGTGTGTGGTACATCACTTCATTCCTGTTTGAGTCTTTGAGATCCTATGGACTGTAACTCGCCAGGCTTCTCTGTCCATGGGATTCTCCAGGTGAGAATACTGGAATGGGTTGCCATTTCCTTTCCCAACGGATCTTCCTGACCCAGGGATCGAATGATTGTCTCTTATGTCTCCTGTATTGGCAGGCGGGTTCTTTACCACTGGTGCCGGGGAAGCCTGGTAGAAGAACAGAAGTAGCTCAGCTTCTGAATGTACACAGATTCAAAGTGTTACCACATCTGATTCTTTGTCTTTGGTCATCAGACTGGAACTACTAACACATAAGCTTATGCACAGTGAATGTTTGTATGTGTTGTGTCTGCCTGCATTGCACTAGTGATATTAGTGAAAGTTGTTCAGTTGTGTCCGACTCTTTGCGACCCCATGGACTATACAGTCCATGGAATTCTCCAGGCCAGAATACTGGAGTGGGCAGCTGTTCCCTTCTCCAGGGGATCTTCCCAACCCAGAGATCAAACCCAGGTCTCCTATATTGCAGGCGGATTCTTTACCAGCTGAGCCACAAGGGAACCCCAATACTACTGGAGTGGGTAGCCTTCCCTTCTCTAGGGGATCTTCCTGACCCGGGAATCAAACCACGGTCTCCTGCATTGCAGGTGGGTTCTTTACCAACTGAGATATTAGGGAAGCCCTGCATTGCACTCAGTTCAGTTCAGTTCAGTCGCTCAGTTGTGTCTGACTCTTTGCAATTGCATTGCTTCTGCTGCTGCTAAGTCATTTCAGTCGTGTCTGACTCTGTGCGACCCCATAGACGGCAGCCCACCAGGCTCCCCCGTCCCTGGGATTCTCTAGGCAAGAGCACTGGAGTGGGTTGCCATCCCCTTCCCCAATTGCACTACTTTATATTTAATCTTCCTAACATTTTGTTCTTTCAGTATTATCAGGTTGACCAAAAAATTCATTGTGGTTTTTTCATAAAATCTTACAGAAAACCTCAAATGAAACTTTTGGCCAACCCAGTATTTACTGAGACCCTACTATCTAGGTAATAGAGATAAAATATTTTCTCTACCTCATGAAATTTACAATACCATAGAATAATATATATATATATATTTTTTTTAGCTACTTACTCTTATTACTAATGTGACTGCTTTACCTACGTGCAAAGAATTCTCTGGAGAGCACACCATGAAATTTCAATAATTTCAATAAACCTCGCTGGGTTTTTATCTGAAGGACAACACAAGAAAGTTAGATTGTGTTCTTATCAATTTTTCTTGCATCTATATGCTGCCGTTGTTATATAGATTTCAGGTCTTCTGGGCTATTATATCAGTATTCAGTGATACTGGTTTTGTAGTCTCATTGTTTTTCAGTCACTCAGTTGTGTCTGACTCTTTGTGACCCCATGGACTGCAGCACAACAGGCTTCCCTGTCCCTCACTATCTCCTGGAGCTTGCTCAAACTTATGTCCAACCAGTCGATGATGCCATCCAACCATCTCGTCCCCTGCCGTCCCTTCTCCTCCTGCTTCAATCTTTCCCAGCATCAGGGTCTTTTCCAATGAGTCAGCTCTTCGCATCAGGTGGCCAAAGTACTGGAGCTTTAGCTTCAACATTGTCCTTCCAATGAATATGCAGGGTTGATTTCCTTTAGCTTTGACTGGTTTGATCTCCTTGCAGTCCAAGGGGCTCTCAAGAGTCTTCTCCAACACCACAGTTCGAAAGTATCAATTCTTTGGTGCTCAGCCTTCTTTATGAGTGTGAGATTATTTTGGCTTTCATTAATCAAGTCTTTAAATTATTCGAATAAGAGTATTAGATCTAATTCTGTCAGAGGTGAGTTGCTATTCTTATTCAAGATGCTACGTTAACATATATGTTGCTTTTTTAGTGTATTTATATTATGTGAATTTATGCATATACATATTTATACTGTATGCTTATTGCTTGCTATTTCTTTGTTAAATTATGAGCTACTTGAGAACAAGTACTCTATTACTCATTTTATAAATTATTTTAGCTTTCTGCATGATGGCACATTTGAAGTAGATGGTCATTTCCTCTTAGAAGTTGCTGATAATGAAAGATGACAGAAAATTTATTTTTCTCTTACTTGAGAATTCATATTTTAGTTCTGTACTTGGAGTAAGGAACATGAAGATGGGTATGGTTGTTTATTATAAAATTTGTATTTCTCAATGTTCATTTGGAATTTAAAATCTTAAGATAACAATTCCCATTTATTACATTGTATTTCTACACAATAAATATCTTGAATTTCTATATATTAGAAATTCAGAGAGCCAATCAAAATTGTTTTAAATATAGGTTATAATAAAGGAGAATCATTATCTAACTTTTAATGCAAGATAAAATATTCATTTCTGTTCTTTTAACCAGGTTTTAACACAAACTGTGCTTTGAAAAATATTATTATACAGTAGTATTAATAGCTCAATTTTCTTCAGTTCAGTTCAGTTCAGTTGCTCAGTCATGTCCAACTTTTTGCGACCCCATGAATCACTGCACGCCAGGCCTCCCTGTCCATCACCAACTCCCGGAGTTCACTCAAACTCATGTCCATTGAGTTGATGATGCCATCCAGCCATCTCATCCTCTGTCGTCCCCTTCTCCTCCTGTCCCCAATCCCTCCCAGCATCAGAGTCTTTTCTACTGAGTTAACTCTTCACATGAGGTGGCCAAAGTACTGGAGTTTCAGCTTTATCATCAGTCCTTCCAATGAACACCTATGACCGATCTCCCCTAGGATGGACTGGTTGGATCTCCTTGCAGTCCAAGGGATTCTCAAGAGTCTTCTCCAAAACCATAGTTCAAAAGCATCAATTCTTCGGCACTCAGCTTTCTTCACAGTCCAACTCTCACATCTATACGTGACCACTGGAAATACCATAGCCTTGACTAGACGGACCTTTGTTGGCAAAGTAATGTCTCTGCTTTTCAATATGCTATCTAGGTTGGTCATAACTTTTCTTCCAAGGAGTAAGCGTCTTTTAATTTCATGGCTGCAGTCACCATCTGCAGTGATTTTGGAGCCCAAAAAAATACAGTCTGACACTGTTTCCACTGTTTCCCCATCTATTTCCCATGAAGTGATGGGACCAGATGCCATGATCTTAGTTTTCTGTATGTTGAGCTTTAAGCCAACTTTTTCACTCTCCTCTCTCACTTTCATCAAGAGGCTTTTTAGTTCCTCTTCACTTTCTGCCGTAAGGGTGGTGTCATCTGCATATCTGAGGTTATTGATATTTCTTCTGGAAATCTTGATTCCAGCTTGTGCTTCTTCCAGCCCAGAGTTTCTCATGATGTACTCTGCATAGAAGTTAAATAAGCAGGATGACAGTATACAGCCTTGACGTAGTTCTTTTCCTATTTGGAACCAGTCTGTTGTTCCATGTCCAGTTCTAACTGTTGCTTCCTGACCTGCATATAGGTTTCTCAAGAGGCAGGTCAGGTGATCTGGTATTCCCATCATTTCAGAATTTTCCACTGTTTATTGTGATCCACACAGTCAAAGGCTTTGGCATAGTCAATAAAGCAGAAATAGATGTTTTTCTGGAACTCTCTTGCTTTTTCCATGATCCAGCAGATGTTGGCAATTTGATCTCTGGTTCCTCTGCCTTTTTGAAAACCAGTTGGAACATCTGGAAGCTCACGGTTCACGTATTGCTGAAGCCTGGCTTTGAGAATTTTGAGCATTACTTTACTAGCATGTGAGATAAGTGCAATTGTGCAGTAGTTTGAGCATTCTTTGGCATTGCCTTTCTTTGGGATTGGAATGAAAACTGACCTTTTCCAGTCCCGTGGCTACTACTGAGTTTTCCAAATTTGCTGGCATATTGAGTGCAGCACTTTCACAGCATCATCTTTCAGGATTTGAAATAGCTCAACTGGAATGCCATCACCTCTGCTAGCTTTGTTCATAGTGATGCTTTCTAAGGCCCACTTGACTTCACATTCCAGGATGTCTGTCTCTAGGTGAGTGATCACACCACTGTGATTATCGGGCCGTGAAGCTCTTTTTGTACAATTCTGTGTATTCTTGCCACCTCTTCTTGATATCTTCTGCTTCTGTTAGGTCCATACCATTTCTGTCCTTTATCGAGCCCATCTTTGCATGAAATGTTCCCTTGGTACCTCTAATTTTCTTGAAGCGATCTCTAGTCTTTCCCATTCTATTGTTTTTCTCTATTTCTTTGCATTGATCGCTGACAAAGACTTTCTTATCTCTCCGTGCTATTCTTTGGAACTCTGCATTCAGATGCTTCAGTTACCTTTAAGTAAACCCAAGTTAGAGAAATACTCTGGTACTTGAATGGTACTTTTAAAGCAAGTGCAATAAAAAAATCTCCAAAAAAAAAGTAATGATTAGGTGTTTTTAACGATGGCAATGTATACATCTTCTGACAGTTGGCATAAATATCTATTGTTCTATGAGAAAGTTAATGCAAAATCATATATGAAGACTTTTTTTTAATCAAACACTTATTTAAATAGTTAGAAAAAAGTTGTCTTAAAAATAAGTCTGTTAATTTGCTTCCCCAAATTTTATATATATATATATATATATATATATATGTGTGTGTGTGTGTATACCTTGTGTGCATATATGTATCTATGGGTACATCTGTATATCTACATGTATTTCTTTTGTGAGCTTGTCTATGATTTTTTCCAGACCTTGAAATAAATTCCAGAACCTCTGCCTTAGATGAAGCTGCAAAAGTTGCAAAGATGAAGAAATGTTCAAAACCAATATTTAACATCTGTGTAAGGAGATTGAGATGGCTAATTGAAAATAAAAAAAATTAACTGATTAGCAAAGCTGGTGAAAGTGGACCAGATGTTTTGGATATTCAGTTATTATGTCCTTGATTTTCTGTTTTGCTTGGAAAAGAAGAAAGGCACAGAACCATAGGAAAGAGAAGCCATGTGAAACAGAGAAATCAGTAAGCTTATGTGAAAAAACCTTTCTTATAAAATGGATTTCTGTTCAATCCAGCCATAACAGAGAGTTTTAGGGCAGCAAAGCATTTTTAACAGCAGTAATGGATAAAATTTGACAGACCTCTTTACAATGAGAAGCTGATAATACTTTTTTTATTGATCAGATGAACACTTAGAATAACAACAAACACCCATTTTTACAATAAGTACCCATTTTTGAGAAGATACCAACTTATTTGTGGGCATTCATGCAGCAATAAACTTTGCTAGGAATTATATATAATAGTTTAATCAAGCATTGATACTAAAGCTGGGAGGGATAAATTCAGAGTTTGAGATTATCATATGCTCACTACTATATAGAAAATAGATATCAACAAAGATATACTGTATATCACAAGGAACTAGACTCAATATTCTGTAATAACCAATATGGGAAAAGAATCTGAAAAAAGAGTGGATATACGTATAACTGAATCACTTTGCTGTACACCTGAAACATAGCATTGTAAATCGACTATATGCCAATATAAAATTTTTAAAATGTAAATTCATACTAACAAACTCTTAATTTTATGCTATTAAAAATATAAAATATTTTATCAAAATTAAACATTCTAAGACCTATTTTCCACCTCTCAAGAAAAAGTCTACTCTGATTTCCCAGGCAGTTCTAATCAGGTGGGTCTGCTTGGCCACCTTTGTGCCTTCGTCGCTTTTATTTCAAGAACCCTTTACTGAGTGTGAATTGTTTATCAAGCATTAATTAGATGCTACTGCTACAAAGGTAGCAAAGAACTTCTGTCTTCAGGGAGATCAGTCCAGGGCAGACAGAGGAGAAACACAATTACAATGCATTGCTGTAAGTGTGGGAAAGGAATATTGAGGATAATTGCAGGGATCTGGGAACCAAGAAGAGAGGAATTCAGCCCCCAGATGGAGCATGCTGTGACTGGTAGTGGGTGTGCCATGAGGAGGGGGCAGACTCTGGTAGGTGATGATGCCTGAGATGAGTTTAAGGAATCAGAACACCTGGAAAGTTCAGAAAGGGAGCAAATTTTCAGGAAATGGAAAAAAACACAAATATAAGGTGGTGTGAAGTGTATGGAAAATTTAAACATGGTAAGAATGACCAGGACGTAGGACATGGATAGTGCAACTGGAGTTGGAGAACTGGGAAAGTCGGACCACAATCTACCAAAGTTATTCTGCTGAAAAATTGTTGTGAGGCTTCCTGTTGTGTTCATGATGTTTTCCACAGTCCTAAGTGTGGCATCCAGACCTCACAGCCTCTCTGTCGGTGTCACGTCACTGATCATCACTGGGACCCTTCTCATCCCCATCTTTCTGCTTCCTCCCATTGGTACCTGAGGGGCATCCCTAGTGGCTCAGAAGGTAAAGAATTTGCCTGCAATGCAGGGGACCTGGGTTTGATCCCCGGGTTAGGGAAGTCCCCTGGAGAAGGGAATGGCAACCCACTCCAATATTCTTGCCTGGAGAATTCCATGGACAGATAGAGGAGTCTGGCAGGCTACAGTCCATGGGATCACAAAGAATTGGACACAACTGATCGACTAACACGGTTGGTTATCCATTTTAAATATAACAGTGTGTACATGTCCATCTCAAACTCCGTAACTATCTCTATCTCCCATCCTTCTTCTTTGTTATCCCCCATTCTTCCTCCTTGAAAACCCTAAGTTCTTCTCTAAGTCTGTGAGTCTGTTTCTGATTTGTAAATA